>NC_133930.1:78791828-80284061 GCF_964199755.1 Larus michahellis | reverse complement strand
ACTGCATCCAACTAAAAACGTGATGATACTCCCTTTTACAGAAATGCTACAATGGCTAAAATATAAGGTAAATTATAAAGGTATTTTTCTTTTTAATTCAATTTAAAATGGAAAATGAAACTCAATAATTTAATTTAGGTTTTGGCAGTATTACGAGTATTCAGCTTCCAGATATAGTCTACTCTGGCATTTATTCCTAGAAACAATATGAAAACAAACCAATATATTTCTAATTGAACTTGCAAAATGTAAACCCCAGCCAGTCATGATGAAATTGCTGGGTACAATCACCTTCATGATCTGAAATTACAGTTGTTGGACTTTTCCATAAGTTACGTTAGTGAAGAAACCAAATTTTTTTCTGCCAATTTCAATCATCTGAAGAGAGCAATGGTGTCAGAGATCATCAGAGCCCAAGCTGTACCTGGCCCCAACACAAATTTACAGAGGCTAGAGAAAAAACCTCAAGAAATAGCTGAAAAGAACGATTTCTAGCTGAAGGGGTAGTGGCTCCATCCCTCTTAGAGTACTTTCCATGTGTGGTATTTTCCTACACCCGGTGTATTAAGCAAATAGTCTAGTCTCAGTTAAGGTCAGCAGACAGATAATAACAATAATAATAAGCTCGTTCAGTTACACAGTTAATGAAGAATACTTTCAATGCAGCAATGACAAATTTAATGTTCAGCCAGGGAATCAATGTTCCTTAATATGCTTCCACCTCTGGCTGAAAGCAAGCTGCAGCAGCACCTGCATTCATCACAACCACCGCGCATCAGGTAAGTCTGGAATCCCCTCAACAAACAAAACTTAAAGCAAAACTTCAAAAAAACAGGACAATTGCTAAACACTGTCTTAAGCTCCTGGAAGCGCCACTCTGTTCTCTAGGACTAGAAACTATCAAATAGGGGATAATTTTGATTTGTGCTTATGTAAGTGCTTTTTTTTTTCTTTACATATCCCTGGAACCCTTCAGAGGGAGAAAAGTGAACTGTAAATCCCTTAAAGATCACAGACATTGACACAGTGACTGCAGCAAGAACAAGCTGGCACACAGATCTGCTACACTGAGAAGATACTGGTATATATCTTACTGATATAACTTTTAATATTGATCTAACTTCCAATGACGGGGCTGGGTCAGTCCTCCGCATTATTAATCATCCACACTACTTATTTAGTCCTACGAAACAGATGGTCTAAAGATCCTCAGAAACCTGTACGTAATGTCTAAAATGGCTGCACAGAAAACACGTCATGTAAACGAACAACACTGACAGCACTTTTTTAGGGACTTGTATCCGTTCAGTTGCAAATTCCCAATTAACTTCAGTTGGCATAGGTGCAGGTCCTTATTTAAAAAGAACATTCCGTTTTAGTAGTATAAATATAGTCTTGGATCTTTTCCTCTGATCAAATGCACTTGCAGATGCTTACTAACAAAGACCTACTTAAAAATGTAATAATAGATGTCACTTATAAGGAAAAGCCTAAACCATGTTTGTTTTAGGCAAGTGGCACACATTTCTGTGGCTCATTTCCACTTAAACTCCTTCTTGCTTAAATAAACTAGACCACATTCACTTTGAGGAACATACTAGCACCACTGCCTTCACTGGGAAAAAAAGACAAATCTCTTAATCATAACTACAAGAGTACACAGTAAAGGAAAACTTAGTTTGTTTAGGAATTTTGTCAAGGTCCTTCATAAATCCAGCACATTGCAAATTTATTCGCAAATGCTAGAAGCCATTTCTCATAGTTGTTTAGCACTGTTTATCACATATACATTTATATAACACCAGCACTGCCTAAATTGTGTCATAACCCTTTTCCAGGCTGTCAAACCTCGGAGCTGCTCTCCCTCCCTAACCCCTTCTTATCCCCTCAGGGTGACCATAAACAGTAGCCGGCGACCCAAGGGGGCAAATAAAAATCCCTGAACCAATTTCTCGGGTAGGAAATGTGTGTCCTCGTGCTCCTCCGCCTGTTGTCACCGAGGATGGAAGGGGTGGAGAGGGCTGTTGCAGCCATCACGTGGTGGTGGAGCCTGGAGGGACGGGTTCTCCCTATTAAAACCTGAAGCCTGCAGATAGCAGCTACAACCACAAACCCACATCGAAACATATCACAAAAATAAGAGCATTTATCTGGAGGAGAATCCAGCAACCCTAGAACCTAGATTGTGCTACAGATGTTCCATGCCTTTTCCACTCCTTTCCAGTACGGCGGCTCTGAGTGGCTGTTTAAATCCTAATGACTTCAACAGGAGCTAAGCACTTGCTTCAAGTTAAGGCTGAAACCCAGAATGAAACACACAACTTCACAAATTAATACAATTAAAACTATTCTTAACGAAAAATGGGTTAGTCCCGTGTTCACATCATGAAAAGTTCCCTCTTAATACTAGACTAGGGTACTCTGATATCTCTACTGAATTACTAGGTATATCTAAAACTATCCTCTCCTCAGAGGGATGCAGGAGAATGCATGAACATAATCCTAAAAATGATCTTTTAAAAACTCCTATAACTGAATTAAGCAAATTCGTCCTCCCTTGAACAACTTGTAAACGTATACCTGGGCACCAGCAGAGACCTGTTACTGCCCAGGTTACCTGTTATCCACAGATCTGCTCAGCAGGTTTTCGATCATTCACTTTGACCGGCTTATTGCAGAAAACCACTTTGGATCAGTACAGCATATGGATATGACATATTTTCAAATGACAAAATGCATTTAGAAAGATAGAGTGGCAGCGAGTTCTTAAGAAACCTGGGAGCAGTGAATTGAATAAACTGGGAGCAGGTTTCAATTTAAAGTTAAATTAGAGCAGATAAAGTATATCAAGCTTTTTTTCGTCTTTAATATGTCTCTGTTAGGTCTCTATTGAATATAAAGTTGTTTTAGTACTGAGAATTGTGCTTTTCTTTCTGCTCTTAACTCCCATTCAGCCCCTCCTAGGTTCCTCCTGCCCCCTTCCCAGCTGTAGATCTGAATTCATTCATACTTTTCTGATATAATATCAAACCTTTGATATTTAAGATCTAGTCCCTGCCTACGGTGACACCTGTGAGAGCTGAAACATGTTCAAACACCAGTTTTGAAATAAAGAAAGAAAAAAGAAAAAAAAAAAGAAGAAGGGGGGACCGCACATCCAGCCCTTTGAAAACACAAGGGAAAAAGTAAGAATAGGTGCAGTTGGCTGAGACAGAACAGAGCTGGACACTGCAACAGCCAGTGTCTTCCGGCTAAATTTGAAGTTTTTCTCCGCTGCTTTTTCACTATACCTTACCCATCCTTGAGACACCTCCTCACCCGAGGTAGAGAACAGATGATGACTTTGTCCACCTAATCCCAACCCTATCCCTTACTTTGGGGTGCATAAAGCAAACGAATGTGGGCAAAAGAGCCCGTCTCTGACTCCTGAACTTCTTAACTTGCTGGTAATACTTCTTTTTACTCTGGACATGGGGTTAAGATGCTTTAACAATCTTCCCTTCAGAGAGGCCATCTACCAAAATGTTTATTCGGTGGAGTAAAGAAGCCACTTTGAAAACGTATTTGCTACTATTATACGAAGCAGGAATCATCTACAGCTCATGATGCAAGTGCTGTAAGACAGCCTATATAACAGGCTTCGAAAGTCATTTTTTGACTTCCCAAACCCCAACCATTCGAGCTCTCATGGTCTGCCTAAGGAGCAATATCTGCAATAAGTACTTTACCAGTAGCATTTAACAATAGACCAAATAGCCAAGTCATTACTTGTTGGGTAAATGCTGCAAAAGAGTCTAGACTGTAAGATTTTTCAGAAAGGTTGTATTACCTCCAAAAACAACAAACCCCCAAGTAACCAAAAGGACAGGACTGGTCCTCTGTGTTTCTTTCACAAAAGTTCTTATGTAAAGCAGGTTTTTATTCCTAGTGAGCCTCTCTACTTTTTGTTTCCACAAATGGTGAAATTCTCAGGAAGATTCTTTAGCCTTTAAATTTCAGAGATTTCCTCTTCTGGCAGAATAGTTTGCATACACGTTGTACCAGGATCAAGGGACACTCAAGGGACACTCAGCATGCATGGACCTCCCCCAGCATTATGGTAATGAATGTCAGAGACTTGACTGGTGCTAAACCGTCACCAGTCATACCCCAGCTGGCTGTGACTGTTCCCGATTGCTGCAGATCTGTCCCCAAAGGTGGAAGGGAGGGGAGCCCTGAACGGCCACCAGTCAAGACCTGTCCCTGCATTAGCAGGCCACCCACCTTGGTTTTGAGATAGGAATCGAGACAACTAACTGACAGGAGTTACAAGACATGAATTAATGAGCATGGCAAACTGAAAGACAGCAGCCAACCATGTGTTTTAAATGGAAATTTCCAATTACTACCTCTCCACAAATATAGGCACAGTTTAAGGGAACCCGTGCACCCCAAGTCCCTCTGCCAGATGTTTCTCCTCAGGCTCCAGGCTTTCAGAGACGCTTAGTCAACCAGAAAATCAAGAGCAACACCTCAGATGGACTTCAGGCTCATCAGTAGCACTGACCAGGCGCACAAAAGCAACCCAGCGAACGTGCAATATTGGTGTCAGACAGCCAAGCTCCTCCGGGCCGCCATGCCCCCATGCTCACCACCCGTGCTTGGAGAGATCACCTTACATGTTACACTCCAAGCCCGCTCAGCACCTGTCTCACTTGGCACTAGGCACGGACACCTGCAAGCTTTATTCCATGTGTAGCGTAACTAAAAAACACATTCAGCAATTTTGGTCACTGTGACCTGCATTGGGCTGAATTCGGTGCCTTCTTGCAAAGAAGAAACAAGCCATGTCAGGCCAATTTAAAACAGGTAATAAAAAAGATAATTTACCAGGTGACTACAGTGTGGGAACAGTTGTCCTAGGTCAGCCCAAGGTAGCCCAGAACCCCTTCTCCAACCGCGGCCAAGAGCAGAGGCTCTTCAAAGAGTACAGAGGGCTTTTTCGGTCTCCATCCATTTGCAGCTCAGAGGCTTCCTACGCCAAGGTTAATGCCTGTGCATTCAGTAATATTCAGCACATTCCTCTTTCACCAAATGGCCCTGTCCCCCAGTAAGCCCATGGAAACTTCTAATATTCCCAAAATCCTGAAGGAGCTCCACAGGTAATACACATGAATAGGAAAAAGACAGCAGAAAACACAGAACAGAATTAACAGGCAAAAAAACATGACAGAATTGATGGAATACCAATGTACAATAATTTTCTTTACAAAGCTGTTTCAGTTCCATGGCCTAAGCCAGATTTTATCTTCAGTTGTGGTATGTTAGTATACAACTGAAGCACCTCCACCAAAATTTTCTTGTACTGGTCTGGTTCAAACCAGCACCCAAACCACAAACTTTATGAAATTTTAATCCGCAGAGAGCCTTGATAATTGTGCTGGTGCCGCATCATCAACAAATTCACATAGTTTGCCTTTTTGTGAGTTTCAGCACAGTGCTCCAAAGGATTTTTTTATCTTACAAATGCATTAAGAGAAAAGGGAGCACCATACAGGTGGGCAACTGGGACTTTATTAGGAGAAGGCGGATGTCAATCAGAGCAGAATAATCACGGTGTACATGTGAAACAGATGCTGCCTGTATAAAACAACCCACTGTGCTGTACTGAATCACGGAAAATGCAATTACACCTGCATCTTGGGTTATTGGTAACAGGTCCACTTATTGGAAACCCGTCTGGTTTTATCCATGCTAGAGTACTGGGAAACAGGAAAAGAGTAATGCACATTTTTCAAGTGCACCTCCTTGCCTGACGTCTCCAGTTTTTAATTTCCAGGGAAAAAATAAGAATCGATAGTAGGTTTATAGTCCAACAGTCCAACCTGTCTTCGGTTAATTAAGACTGTGACAGTTTTAACATTTTGAATCTTGATTCTGTCTGAGACAGGCATCTTTGCAAAAGAGAAATGGAGAGAAAGTGAAAGAGCAAGACAGAGAGGAGTTTCCACCTGGAACACAGCACCTAACTGCCTGAGCCCTGGCATAAATTCTCGTGATCAGAACGAGCAGTTCAGCTCGTACAAATGGATGCAAACAATTTAAAAGACCTAGTCATTTAAAGAGCCTTTTTTTTTTTTTTTTTTTTTAAGCACTGCTATAAATAAAAATGGTTGCTTGAAAGTTTCCCAATAAATCTGGCAGACAGAAAGCATTTCTGGTATCATTCGGAAAAATAAAGAAGAATTTTTCAGAATTCAGTCTGCAGCCTGGATTTTCAGTTCAAGCTTCGCTTAGCTCTCCCTTTAATAAAATCATCTTCTTTCAGGGCAGAGTTAGACTAAGTCATTGCCACTTTTTAATCGATCACACATGGAATTACCAAAGCTCTTTAGCTCTGAGAACCCATCTCAGGGGCGACGAGTTCCCGCTTTCACTTGTTCCAGCACAGCGCAGGGCAGGCTGCAGCTCCCTCCATGACATTGCTGGCACGCAGCCCTCCTAATCCCCCAGCGAATCTTCCAAAGAGTTTTATTACTAACAATATGTAGCATAACAATTGACTGTATTGTACGTACACATATATACTCTCGCCTGTTAAAGATTATAGGTCTGGTCATAAAAGATGGGAGTTTCCCACTGGCTTTATTTTGCTTTGTGTAGGTTCTTTGTACACAACACATCGACATCAGCCTCCCAAGACATAGCAGGAGGTCAGTGGACTGTATTTTTAACCTAGTCAAATTGTGTCTGTGTCACTTTTTTCCCCAGACATGTCTGGACTCCCTAGCAAGACAGTAGGCCAAATTATACGGCCATCTTATTGCTTTTTATATTTCAAAACTAATGACAGAACAAACCCCAAACAAGCAAGACTGTCCTAGTTGTGTGTGCTATTCGTTTTTGACACAATCCAGAAGCAAGGAAAGAAACCCAAAGCCCATCCTACTCACTGGTTAGGTTTCAATAGTGATATTTGTGTGTTCACCTTGTACGTAATTGCTTCTGCACTGTTCTGTCAGGTACATAGCATTCGTTGTAAATGTTTGTCTTACTGTAAAGCATAGAACAGAATCAATATAGAAATTAATAGGCGCTGATATATTGATTCTATTAACCTTTTTTTTTACTATGAGAACATTTTAAGGAAACATTAATGAAACAATAAAATAATTGATATTGATCCCTGCAAAAATCACGATACAAGATGGATATTTGGAACAAAGCAGCAAACTGAAAAGGCTGTTTAACTGTGTGGCTGTTTAATAACCAACATCACTTTTAAAATAATTTATCGACCAGCTTTCCACCAGCTCCTAAGAGAAGAGGAATCCATTCTACCTTTTCATACGCGGTATTGCTAATTGTAATAAGATATTCAGGCAACAGTAATAAAAGCTCATTCTAAATCTGGTGGGAACCAATGAAAGCAATTATGGTGAGGGCTTGGTACTGTCAAACTGTCAGGTTTCAAGCTTAATGTAATTCTTTAGAGTTTACACTTTCTTTATTTTAGAAGAAAAAGACTGCAAGCCATTTTCTGTTGAGAATGCAATGAGACTAAGGAAACAGACCATTTAAATGCAGAACACTGAAACACTAGATAGAGCACCAATAAAATTATATGTCATGTCACAGTGATTCTTCAGGAAGGGACCTGTCTTGCACTCTTGGATATTACCAGCGAAAAAATACGACAAGGGCCTTGAGGCCCTTGGTGGGGTGGGGCGCGAGAGATTCCAGAGGTCTAGGAAGCGTGTTCTTTTAAATTTTATCAATTGTTTCTGTTTTTCTAGGCTAGAGACATGTTCCATTGTGGAGGAAACAATGAAATAATATAAAATAATAATGAGTCATTAGGTTTAGCCTGAATACTGACATTTATCAGTAGAACATATTCTGCTCAAAATTGTCCTACAGCTGCTTGCAAAAGTAGCACTGATGCTAATGCCCTACACACACACTTCCAAGTCGCACAAACTTTCTGATTATAAAAAACACTGGACTGCCAAAACAAGGTGCATTCTACGTCCTATCTGTTTGAAAGTCAAGTATGGCATGGACAGTGGCACTGACAATATGGCATCTAATGTGCGTTTCCTCTAATGCTCAGTGGAGTTGGCTCCACAGTGCTGGCAGGAAGGTGCCATTGGGTCTACAGAACCATAGAATATCTCAAGTTGGAAAGGACCCATAAGGATGATCGAGTCCAAATCCCTGCTCCTCGCAGGACTACCTAAAACTAAACCATACAACTGACTGTTGTCCAGACGCCCCTTGAACTCTGTACCTCAACTTAGTCTTCAGCTCCTCAGCTGAAGCTCCCCATGATGATGAAAATCATCCTGAATGTTGACTGGATGCACCAGGACGCAGATCTCTCACACAAGACAGATTACTTTATCCACTTCTTTCAAATATTCCATGAAACAGCAACCGGCAATCAATAGTGAACCTGAACGGGAGTTGAGCTTCTTGCAGAGCTGCCAGTGAGTAGACAGCCACAAATAATGATGCATGAAGTCAAATTCAGACGAAAAAATAGTCCATTTTGATTTGTGTATTAATTCTACGCAAGAGGGAAACAAGATTTTCCCTTTCACCATGGGGCCAGGCACAGTAAAACTTTGTGAAATAGAGTACAGCACAGGGCCACGTAAGGGACCAAGATGATGTGATGGAGATCTGGCAGAGATGCGTAAACTAGGCAGGAATGACTGCAGAAGGAAATCCCAGTTCTGGATCTAGGAGTGTTAAAGAGTCATCTACACTATCTATGTTACATCTGCTCCCCTCCACCAAAGAGGAGGTGTGGACAAACCATAAATAAATCAGCACAGTATAAGAAGAACAACTGAGACTTTGATAAAACTACCATTAATGACTCTGGGTAGTGACAATTGCTGCATTATTTTAAAAAAAAAAAACCCACAACTTTCCTCTGTTAGCCAAAAAAAATCCCAACAACAAAAAAAGGTAATGTGTTAATCTACAGGCTAGGAGATTGCTTAGGGAATGAATTAAAACAAAGCTGTCCCCGGGCACAAGGGGTAGAATGCAGTAAATGTAAAAGCAGATGATGGACACAGCATCATTTGCTGCTTACAGATAAGATGCCTAAACCTACGGAAAGGGAGGCTGTTTGGACTTAAACTACTTCTGTTCTTCCCTGCACAACAGTTCAATGAACAGACAGGCACATTTAACCGACTCTCTCTTCATAACGGGAAATGCTTAACAGACAGAAGAAAGAGAAAGAGTTGTTAGACAAGATACAAAGAAAAACTCTTATTTGATTACTAAAGCTGCTGCAAAAACCAAGGCATAAAGAAATACTCATGCTCCCAGACACAACTTGACTAGCAAGACGTTATTTTGCCTCCTGTAAGCATCCTAGAGCTGTTCCTAGCATTACAAAAATGAGCAGAGTCAGAAAGCTTGTAATTTGCCAGGAGCCTTATCAGACCCACCGAGTCCTTCTCAAGCCTTTAAACAGCAGAAGATCATGAAAGGATATACTTCTTGTAAGATTCTTGTATTACCACTTTCAGAAAAGAGAGGGGGGAAAAAATAGCCATCCCTCTTTTACAGAGTGGGATGAAAAATAGGGTAACATGAACACTCAGGACAATTCTTTTGAAGTTTGGATCAAAAAAGGAATGAAGCCTTGGGGGCAGAGGAAGGAAACTTACTATTTTATCATACCAAACCATTCATCCTCAGCACTTCTGTGTGTTTATTACGTGTCAGTAATCACAAATTAGATAACAAAAGCCTGATAAAACTAGCCATTCCTAGAAAGCACTTCTTACAGATGATGCTTAATTCAAAAGTGTGGCATTTTTTTCTTTGTATCGTTGACTGAAAAGACAAAAACTCTAGCGAAACTGTCTCTGGTGAGCAGTCCAGATCAATATGAGGCGAACAGCTAGAATTAAATCAATAAAGGGAATAATGAATCCAAAGAGACTTCTCTTTAAAGCAAAAAACCCCAGGTGATTCAAATTCCCTCACAGATACTCTCCTGTACCACTGGAGTTGACTGGCCTCCACAAGGCTTGAAGCTGCCCCATGGACTCTGGTCGGTTTTGCCTGCACCAGCACCATCACACCCATCCATACTTCAATGCTAATGTGTATGAAGATTAAAAACCGGAGTGTTACAAACCCAAGTGAGGGAGGGAAATGTATCCGTCTCCTGAGGACCACTCAAAGCAATACAAATTTGGACAGAAATCACATTCCCGGAGAGGCTGTCACTGGCACACTGAAGGTGGCTGCTGGAGAGGTGAGCAGATGTCACGCTATGTAGTAAAAGCAAGTTGTTATTGGCACAGGTTTAGAATAGTCACGTTGCACATGTGTCTCTAAGCTGCAGTGGCTTACGCAGCTTGTCCCAAGCGAGTGCCAAAACCACCTATTTTCCCACTGTGCCTCTCCATGCATTTCATTTATTGCTTCCACCCTCATCGTCCAGCAGTCCAAATGGCAAAACCCAAGTGCTGCCTCTGACGGGAACAGGAACACAGTAGCTGGCTGGCATAAACCCAGTATGGGTCCAAACTGGGAGAAGCTGGACCTGGGCCAGCCACAGAATAGGCAGTTTTTGGTGGCAGGAACAGTTTTCAAAGGTTATGTACACCACACTCTAGCAGAACTTCCAATGGATGATGTATTGCTACCCTTTCCAAATGTGAACTCTCTTGATGGAGAAGCCAGTCCCAGAATCACTAAAGGGTTTTCTGAGTTATTATGTTAATAGTGCTTCTTTGTGCTATAGGAAACTAAGAGTATCTTCTGAAAAAAATAAAATAAAATCAAAACCCCAATGCTGGGAATAAACACACCCAGCAAGGAGTATGGCAACCCTAGCACAAAGATTTGTCAAGATGTCTGTTGAAAAGACTCCCGGGAAAAATCTTACAGAGAAGAGTCCTGGTAAGACTGTTGTTATTGCAAAAAACCACAATGATAAGTAATGCATGCTGCACTAATGACTATTTTGCAAGGCCAGATTCCAACCCTACCATTCAAGGGAAAAATAAAACAACCTGAAACAGGAGATTTGGAAACAGACTCTTCCAACATGCCTTGAAGTCAGTTTGCTAAGTAACTGCCCAGCCACCTTTGCAGCTCTGGGCTCCAGCAGTCATTGCATCTTGCAATGTCCTACCTCCAAGAGAAGTCCAATGAAATAACCGCGGTCCACAGACCTCCTGAACTTGTCCCCTGCGTGACAGCTACTCAGGGAGCTCTGCAGCACCAAGGGTGTATTTTAAAGCCTGACAGTCTCATGGTATCTTAAATTGGAGGATATTGAGCAAATTTCATGAGGATATGTTCTTGCTAACCCTCCTTGGAATAATCTATGTCTATAAAGCTATTTATATGAACAGTCAGTTGGGAATTTTCTGGCTATGTTTTTCAGCCAAATCAAGGATACATATTATATGTACATCCATGTTAATTTTAAGAAACATTGGGAAACTACAGCTTTGGGTTCATAAACCAATGGCCTGATTATGTTTGCTGACATACAGCACTTTTCCTATTCGTGACAGACAAAACAGCTAGCAACCTTTACTGCCCATCCTGAAATTTGTTGTGAAATGTTCCTGTCACCAGTGGTGCTCTGGTCTTTCTTAGACAAGGCTATTTTAGAGACTAAACCACATATATTGTCAGAAAGTCATTAGGTTTCACTCAAATTTAAATCTCTAATTTTTGGGAAGAGACGTTAAAAAAGGCTTACAAACCAGAATGGTATGTGGCACTGTTCAGCGTAAGTCTTACATCCGACACTAATGAATATTGCAACATACTGCACCTGGGCCAGACACGGTCTGTTCTGCGGAGGAGAGTCAAAATAAACCCACATAGGACTTAATGTCATGAATTATGTGCATCTTGCTCGGTGCATCGTGGAGGTTGTTACCAATAGCCAGTATCAGCCCCTGCTTGTCTCTTGTGCCACTCGGTGGGTCTGAAGCCCATCTGGAAGAATGTAACAGCAACTAACCGTTTATAGTAAAATGAATGTTTACAGCCTTTAATTTGGCATTTTCAAAAGGTGAAACGCAGATTATACTCTCCCTTGCACCCGAGCTTTTAAAAGTGTCCTCCTTATCAAAGAACAAAGCCATTAACATCTCCCTTTAAAATATACCATATATATCACTGCTCAGTCGGAACTAACAGATGAAGGAAAAAGAGACATTTATTTTATATGAATACCAGACAAAAAATACAGATAGCAAGCACCAACTTAAATTTGTCCTTGAAGAGTCTTGTCAGAGAAAGGAACAGATGAGTCGTTCTGTTTGCTGCTGTGACAGGACAGTCTTTATTCTCAGCTTTTCCAGCCTCTGTCATACAGTTGAACTCATATTTCTGGGTGAATACACCAAAGACAGTCCAGAGGTAAATATTAAACCAGCCTTTTCTGAGACAATCTTTCACTTAAAAGCTCATTGTTTCAGTACATTAATCACTTAGGCTTGAATTTCTGTGCTGCTGGAAACTTACTAAAAGAATCTAATAAAACCAAATGATCAAACACGCCTTTCTCTATATATTTGTATGTTAAAGGAGCATTTAACAAATATTAATTGCAGCAAGTCCTCTGATCTGGACAGCCATAGCTTTAAGTTTAATGGAAACTTCCAACAGAACTACAGTTACCCCAACAAAAGACATGTAAAAATAACTTTGCATATGTTTATGATACTAATTCATCCTTACATGCTATTTTTCAACTCAAATGGTTAATTTTAGGACAGAGAGGAGTGTATCTTGGTTTCTGTCAAGATAAACACTTGTGACATAGTGCACAGAAAATAATCCAAAACAACAAAATCGATTTTGGAAAATGACATGCACTAACACAGCTAATGGTGAGTAATTCTAGGTTGGGATTTACAGATTTGATTTGAACCATAAACTGTTTCTTGGTTTACAGCTCTATGGAATAATACTTTAATGCATCTGTGGCAGATTTCCCATACAAAAAACTCATTCTAGAGACATAACTGTTTCTGTAGACTAGTAGACAGTGTCTGATGACATTGCGAGAAATGCAGGCTTTTGATTAAGGGGATTGTCATTGAAATAAAGACAGATCACATTTCAAACTCAGGTGGACTAGTTGGCATTGGTTTCCCACACAGGCACCATGTTGGTCTTATTTCCTATGGCTTGATTTTTCATAGCTGCATTTCACAGACTAGTTAGGGTCTCCCATTCATTCAGAGTCAATCCTCCACTTGTGTTCTCCCCTCCCGACACACATCCTCTGCATGGCGCGCGGACGCGTGGAGGACTGCGAACACCACGGGCAGCATCAGGCAGGAGACGCCTCCAAGAAGCGTGCCCGCCTTTATCACAGGTCCAAGGACTAAGCAGTTTCGCCTCCTTTCCATCCAAGCTCTCTCTCCATGCATGGTTGGAATCCAATGCTCTCAGTCTGCGCCAGCATTAATTTTTCAGCACCTCGTATGAAACAATTGATCGACTGATTTTATAAGGAATCCTAGCGAATGAACAAAGCTCCTTCCTTATTCCTTCTGGTTTTGGTCTACGCACTGCATTTTCTACCGTCCTCCCCTTTGATACTGCTTTCTACCAGTCCTTACTGTTGGTGCACAAGCAGCTGAGCCAGGATTACAAACTCCTCTGACTTTGGACTCTGCCAAGAGTGTGAGAGCCCAGCATGAAGAACCAGTTCAGTGATCCAAAGTTCCTGTTGCCTAATCGGTCCTTTCACCCTAGCCAGGAGGCAGTCATGCCTCTGCTGTGGTTTTCCAAAAAACATGAATTATATGTCAGTACAATGAACTATCAATTACTGACCCAATTTGCAATGCTGGGAATCAAATCCCAAAGAATCTAAATGATCAAAGAAGAATCGTAGGTTGCAAATTTTATTGCCGTATTTTTACTGGAACACAGTTTACTCCTCCTAACATCATCCACATTAACACAATACTTGCATGGTCTGGAGCTGTTTAAACAAAACCTCATTCCACAATTCAACATTTCAAGGAAATTAGCCAAGTAATAAGACAAAGCATTTTCTTAAGAGTATTAGAAAAAGCAGGAAAAGTTCTGAAAATTTAACTTTTGTCCCTGAAGCCTTAAACTTTGGAAATCAACCATATAGCATATATTTTCTAGATAATGAGAGATATTTCTAACGGATTTACAATTAAGTGAATGAAAACTGTTATAGAGTCTGTTAGGGATTAAAAACCACTGTAAAGAATTCACTGTTACATCAAACCTACCATTAAATTTCCTGTGCACTTAGACACAGGCGTTAGCGAAGAAATAACATTTTAAGCTGAACAGAAATCCACTCATTCAGGAGATAAGGACTTAATTTAACCCACAGAGCAAAATGCGAAGGTAATAAATCAGCTAAGGGGATGCATACAGCAAAATGTGTATGCAGCGACACAAACAGCACTTGGTTTTCACTGTCATTTTCTGCTCTAGGTGCTGCTGATGCATTGTTAAAATCACTGGAAGCAGACAAAGCACAAACTTGCACTCACGTTGGCACGAGTGAGGTTTAAATGGATGAATTTATGGAATTTTTTTGCTGCCACCAGCCACAGCTTTCATAGAAGGAGCTTCAGAAATGAAAGAACCTCTGGTGGCTTTCCAGTGAAGTTAAACCTCCAGGAGAAGTTTTGGCAACACCAGACGGTAATTGCAAAACAACCTCCCCTGCGAATTCTGACAAGGCTTTGCCTCCGAGCACCTCACCGAGCAATGTCCCCAACATGTAACTGGGGGGAAGGCGTGAAAAAAGAACAGAGCACGTATCAGCAGCAACATGCTTGGGTTTCGTTTTGGTTGGGTTTTTTTGTTTGCTTGGGTTTTTTTCTGTAGTGGACAAACAAAAAATTATGCTCTTTTTCTTCTTTTCTAATAGTTTATTCTTCTTGAGCATTGTCAGGGGGTCCCTCACAGTAACAGGTCTCAAATTTTTAAGGCTTCTCTGAGAGCACTCGCTTCAAGCTGCCCAAGGCCTCAGGGGCTTCAAGCTTTTTTCTGTAATTCTGCATGCTAGGATCTTGCACGTTGAAGGAAAAAAGAAGGGACTTTGGATGGAATTTCATTCCATTAGTCATAATGCGGCTATCATAACCCTACTGAAAGCAACGCTCCTGGTAGCTGGAGTCTGCAGTAAGATTCAAAGAGGTGGAACTCCCCCAAACATGCAGAGAACACACTTCTACTCTGTCCAGACAAATAAGGAACACAATGGATTTAACTGATGATTTGAGAACGTAAAAGGAATCAGGAAAAAAACATAAAATTGAATGGACAGATGCATATACCAAAGTACAGTAGCTCTGTAGGATCCGGCAGGGGCAACAAGTAGTCTGCTCTACTGTACACCAGCCATGTAGATCTGACCAGCAGCTTTAAACACTGGATCTGAATATAAGGACTAAGAGATGGCTCCCATCTTTGGCCAGCTCCCAGTGCCAGCCAGACTTACACAGACCTTTGTATTTCAGAACAGCAGATTCTCTGGCCCGTGAGCCCTCGTGCTTTTGCAGCTCCTCCATCCCTAAAAATAAAGACCCTGGGCTTCACCTGGCTGCCTACTGTTAGTGCGTAGTACAAGGGAGTGACAGACAGAAACCCCAGAAAGGCAATGAGTATGATGAAAAGTTGCAAATACAGTCCACAAGAACTGGAAATCTGACTTCGCAGAGGACATGGCTGAAAACTTGAAGAATAAATTCAACAAAATGCTCGAATTAAAAGACATAAGCAGACTTTCTATAAAATACACTCAGCTGTACTGATCTTACGAAAGATGCAAGCGTGTTATGAAATGCTGTGGTTGAAGCTGAAAACATCCTGTAGCCCTACTCTTCTGCATGCTGCTGCTAAGAAAGAGACAGGATTATTCTCTTTATTATAGTTCAACCAGTTGAAGAGCCCTACTCCCACCTGCCCCTGATGGAAGGAGAAGCAGCACAGAAAAGTCAGATACTTTCTTTTGCTACTGCCTACCTTAAATAGGTTTACAATCCTGCTCATGGGTTATGCTTACAGGACCACTCTACCTACAGAATCTATCTATGCTTTCAGGCTCACTAAGAGCTAATAGAGCTTTGTTCTAGAGTGTCCAAACCATGAGATTTAGGTTCTCCAGTGTTTTCAGTTCTTCAGAAAACTGTATTCTTTCCTTACGCCAGACCCAACATATCAGCATCGCTTGAGAACTGCGGGATCAGACAGGTAGCAGGAGGAGCACTCTCTGCATATGAACTACGCACTGAAAATACCGCAGGGTTCTTTCTACACACACCAAAGATGAGTTTGTCAACCACAGTAACTTGTTTCAGCGGAAACTACTCCTTAACGCAGATGGGGACACCACTCAGCGACATAAGTATCGTTTGAACTGGTTGCCTTGATACCCTTAATGAAACCTTGACTTACGCCATGTTCAGCTCATCTGATCCCAAGCGTGGCTGCAGGAAGCACAGATAAGGAAAATGAGGTAACACCAATGGAGAACACACCATTCATCTATAAAAATTATTTCTAAGAAAAGAAGGTCCAGGACAAGAAGGCAGGATGCCCTGACAACTAAAAGAGAGATTTGCCAGATTTCAGTGCTCGTGTCTATCTCTGTATACAAATCTAGTGTTCCACTGTCTTTCTTGCACACACAAGCTAACACATTTCTCTATTTACACTGGTTTTCCAAAATGCAGTACTAGATGATGGGTCTTTATTTACCTGTAATTCTTTACAAAGGACTGTGAAGAGAAGCAAGTTCTGTGGAGTTTGTCAAACTAATCTATTTCCTCCTACAGAAGGACTCTTCCTCAAGGCCAGTATTTTTCCAGTGCAGTTTTAAATGAAACAAGAGACGCTGCTTCATTTTTCTCTGGAAATATTATTTTGCAAGCCAACAGATATAACTGGCGATTTCTTAATATATTGTCCAAAAGCTCTTTTTCTTTTCAAGTCATCTTCCTTAATCCCACTTCTCATATTACATTCTCTGCTTTGTGTTGATACCCTTCAAGTGTTATCAAATGTTTCCCGTGTTGTCCTTTAGCCAGCCTGTATGTATTTAACCTAAAACCGTTCCTGACAAATCCAGGCTCCAAGTACCTCTTCTTCCCTCCTTCTCTCCAGCTGTCAATATCTTTCTGCTAACGAGACTTCAGCATCCTGAGTGACAGGAGACCTCTGCTTGTTAGGCTAAAATTGAAGCGGTCTTTATTGCTGTCAAATCAGTATTCTAAATTCATGCGTAACTTGCTGTCAGCTACTACTTTTAAGTCTCTTTTGGCATTACTGCTTTCCAAGGTTTCTCTCACTCATAGGAATCTGTGTCTCAGATTATTTTTCCCTTGATAGGCTTGCACTAATTAATGTTTCTAAAATGCGTTTAAAATGGAAAGCACTATATAAATATTAAGTATCCTTATCTGTAATAGGAAACATGCTCCATTACCATTGTCACATAAACTTCACATCAACACACTTTACGCATAGTCCTTGGTCAGGGGCACTTGATTTCCTAAAAAGCATTACTAACTGAATGCATTAATGGGAAATATTTATGTGCAGGCTATGTACACATAAGAGCTGGGGCCCGCATTGTATGTGTTACACACACAAAATATAGCCCAAACCACTCTGCTGTTTATATATCTAATGTAAACAGAAACTTAGTCCAGCTTACAATTTTGCATATGTATTTTAGACCGATTTTCACTGTATAAACACTGTCTTACTGAATTATCGACTGCCTAGCAATGTCTGGTGCAGGGAATTGTTCAATACTGAATGAAATGACGTTTGGTAAGTTTAGGTGGCTTAGGTATTAATTATCGGAAAAAACAAACAAACAAAAAACCCTGTACTTTTGCCAGCTGGCATTTCATATTTTGAGTTTAATGTGTATAATTTCAAATGGTCTATTCCACAAAGAAAGATATGCAAAATATTTGTGTGCACTTTAGCACCTTGAAACCACAGGTAATTAAGAAGACTGCAAATTGTCGCTATTGGGGATGATATTGTGCAGCATCCATTCTGACCGTGGGAGCTGATGTCTCACGGTGCCCTCAGGGACTCACAGTTCATAGCTGGTGGGTTTATAATACAAAGCACATGCCTAAGGGGGCAATGAGTGCTGGGGAGAAGACAAAGGAAGGAAACTGGCCCAGATAATTTGTTAAAGTAGGCATTAAATAGGTTGGCAAGGTTTGTTCTTCCAAAATGCTGCATTCTTGATCCCCAGTCCAATAAATCACTTACTGTAGAAGTCAATGGGATTATCCAAAGATCTGAAAGTTAAATTTGTGTTTACGTATTTTCTTTGGTTGGGATCTGCGCAGTAATCACCCTCCAGGACTGGCCTACCATTTACCTCAGGGGGTTTTTTTGAGTCTACCAACTTTGGACTCAGAAAGCTCTGTGACGAATTTTCTGCAAGCCTAGGTGGATGGCGTATCTTCACTTCCAACAAATCTATTTACTGTGGGTCATGTTATGAGGCATTTTATCATATTCCCTCTTTTTCTGGACTAGTGTCCCTGCCCAAAGTTCAGAACAAAGAAGAAAAAGCAGCACTTAATCTTCTTGAAGATTGTAAGAAACCCATTCTATCCAGCCATGTAATGTTTTTGTGGGACAGCTTATACTTGTTGAACTACATGTGGTAATGCTGAGTTACTGAGTGATAGGTGTGTTCCCAGTATTCCTTCCCACAGGTGGGGGAGGCTGATACACCTGCGTCTTATTTGCTAAACCATAGTTTCAGATAAACCACCAGCAGATTGCTCATTTTGGAGATTGTTTAGGCAGAACAGCGCACAGCCAATGCACCCGTCATGCTACCACAAGACCAAAAAAGGTGTGTTTGCCTCCCTTATAAAACACAGAAGGGAGCCCTAAACTCATATAAAATGTCTAGACTCTGGATAAACAGTCACCAAAGCCGGTGCTGTTGCTAGTTACTGAATTACCATGAAGATGGAGCTGTACTTTAATAGTATGTTGGTCACGTTCAAGGATGAGAAGCAGGTTTAAGATAATCTTTGCCCTCCAGGATCTGCACGGTCACCCACAGTCCTGAAGATGCAGCCACAGGACCAGTTCCCCGGGCTCCACTCACTGGAGCAGACCTTCGCAGCCAACCTGCAGCAGACCCTCAGCCCGGTTCACTTCTCGACTGAGAACATCTCACCCCCTAAGACCCAGCTGGAAGTACAGGAGGATTTGCAGTATCTCTATTACTATTATTTATAATTGTTAACACCAGCCTCCCCAGCAGCATGAGAAAATGCAGCTCACCGAGTTGCAGAGGCTCATATAATCCCCTTGCAGTCACCGGGCGCTCATACAAATCATGTAACACCTTTGTGAATTCAGGACAGTCTGCACAGACACAAAGGAAACTTAAGGTGAATCAACAAAATGTAAATGAAGAGGGCATACTTTACCAGATACAGGTAGGTTATTTCAGGAGTACAGTATACTTCGTTGTAGTTTCACTCTGTTAACGTGATCATACAAGTTCAACCTGCTTTATTTTCTACACATTGACACAACACTTCCAGTTGAGTATTACCCTCCATGCATTTTAGTGTGCTAAAATTGCTGCAGATCTTGTTTTCTGGCAAAAAGTATGACAAAAACTATGACAATGCAGCCTTGGGAAAAAAAAAAATAATCCTGTATTCTCATGATTACACAAACAAAAAGCACAATTTTTATTTATCCTACTATTCACAGTCAAAGACAACAACGAAGTGGATAAGGACTACCACAGTTGGCTTGCAAGGGATTTCTGTAAAAGACATGTTTGAGGTGGTAACAGCATCCTCAGCAAACATGTTGGAAAACTCATGGCCATTTAGAAAAAATGATAATGCTACATAAAACAAATGTACCTATCAGTAGTGATTACCTTCCCAGGTAATGTCTACCTCCTGCTTTCTGTACTGTGGGAAATATTTATCAAAAAAAGCAACTCTAACATGAAAGAAAAGAACCTGTCGCTGTTTCCACAAGCAGCAGGTTTAAAAGACCTAGAAACTGGGACAGACTGAGAAGAATTTTCCAAGATTTCGTCCAGGAATGCCTGTTCTGTGGCTGAAAAACAGCTCAGCTCTTTGCTTGAAAACAGCTGAGCAATCTTTAATCACATTGTCTGGTGGGCTCTGTGACAGAGAGAAAGATTCAGAAGAAATAGGAAAAGAAAATCAGATCCGTTTACACCAGTGACCTAAGCAGCAGCTTGAATTGAGATTTAAAGCCATAAAAAGTGAAAAAATGCACTATTTCATTCTGCTTATATTCCAAGTTACAGAGGCGTAAATAGATAAATATGGCAGTAAAACCAGTTTGCTTTTACTGCACAGTAAGCTCTCACGAATGACCAACTTCTCCCTACTTCATTTTTTAAAGAATAATTGGTTCCTAGTCAAAAAGCCTAGTCAAAAAGTCAAATGCCAAGTTTCAGCACAGAATAAAATTTTTACAGTGGAGTTATAAATTTTTGAAAAGTGGGTTCTATGTACTCGCATACACTTAACCATTACAAGGGCAGCAGGTGTCACTGTAACAAATGATGTAAAGTGCAATTTAAACATCAGAGAACATACTGAAATACTTTGGAAATTGCCACAGGTCACTAACATTTTATATGAAAGAAAAAAAAAAAAGAAAAGAAAACCCAAACTCCCCTCCCTAACATTTAATTTCCTCCCCCCACAGAAGGCAAAGTCAAGAAGACACAGACACAGATTCTTTGAAATTAACAGGACTGTGGTTTTACAGCTAAACATGGGCCAAGAAGTGAAAAGTTAACAAATCATTAGACAACATACATTGCTCTGTATGAGAACTGTAGCACTCTGCAAAATAGCTTAGGATGCATGAGCGTGAGGTCAACTGTTTTCAGTAGATAATGGTACGTATAAGCATCTTTACCTCACGGACAAGGCATGCAACATAACACAGGAGTATTCTGGCAGTTTCAAAACAATTATATTTGCCCTCCATGTTATTTAAACAAATACAGGAAGTAAGGCCACTAATCACAGTTATGACTTAAATATTGAGAAAAAAAAAAAATCGCGTGTATTTTCTCTTCTCCCCTCCTTCCACTTTTCTGCAAGTCACCACAGTTTCCATAGCAGCTACACTGTTTACAACACAATGGCCTCTTCCCCCTCCTTGCTGAGACTCCTTGATGTTATAAAGCACTTTAACACCTACTTAACTTTAAAGCTAGAGGACTCCTATGGGAGTGCTGGTACCCTGCCTAGATGCTTTCCTCAATTCAGAGACAAAAAGGGAAGACACCACTTAACCTGAAGGAAAAGCAGAAATGCAACTATCTATGCGCTTAAGGATAGTCCTCCTTTCCCAGACCATCCGGTTAAAGTGCTTAATTTTCAACACGACCTCCAGGTTTCACACGGCAATCCTCCCGAGACAGCTTTTGTTCAGGGTTGTGCCTGGTCGCACTCAAGTCCTGTCAACATCACACACTGATCAATATTTTACTCTACATTGTCCCCATCAATAGTAATAATAATATTATTATTATAGAACCATAGAATGGTTTGGGTTGGAAGGGACCTTGAAGATCATCTAGTTCCAATCCCCTGCCCTGGGCAGGGACACCTCCCACTAGACCAGGCTGCTCAAAGCCTCATCCAGCCTGGCCTTGAACACCTCCAGGGATGGGGCATCCAGCTTGTCTGGGCAACCTCGGTCAGGGGCTCACCGCCCTCACAGTCAAGAATTTCTTCCATAATATCCAATCTAAATCTACCCTCTTTCAGTTTAAAACCATTACCTCGTGTCCTATCATTACACTTCCTGATAAAGAGTCCCTCCACATCCTTCCTGTAAATCCCCTTTAGGTACTGGAAGGCTGCTATAAAGTCTCCCCGGAGAGACAGGAGACCTTCTCTTCTCCAGGCTGAACAACCCCAGCTCTCTCAGCCTGTCCTCACAGCAGAGGGGCTCCAGCCCTCTCGGCATCTTCGTGGCCCTCCTCTGGACTCACTCCAACAGGTCCATGTTCTTCTTGTGCTGAGGGTTCCAGAGCTGGAGGCAGTACTCCAGTCGGGGTCTCACCAGAGCAGAGTAGAGGGGGAGAATCACCTCCCTCGACCTGCTGGCCATGCTTCTTTTGATGCAGCCCAGCATGTGGTTGGCGTTCTGGGCTGCAATCCCCATGAATAATAATATTCATGTCCCCATGAACAATGTACAGCAAGAGCAAGTTCCGCTTCCATCCCAAGGCACTCTGTGAAGTTTGTAGGAGCTGTAGCGAGCCTGGACATGAGCCTGATGGTTCAACGGGATGGCCCAGACCACACAGTTCTCCTCCTTAACCCGACACTTGATCTCTGCTCTGCAGCAACACATCCGACACTACAAATCTACCCGATGGAGGTGCCTACGCTACACGACAGCGCTCTCGCTGCTGCCGGTGTCACTACCTGTATGCAACAGCAGACAAGACATAAAAGCAGCAATTTTATCACACACAACTCATAACAGCAAAAAAACCCCAATGAAACAGCACCAAATCCAGACGCCAGAGGCTACTAGCAACGTCAGCAAAACTTAATATGCAAGCAAAAATACTCTAGGTTGAGAAGGTTAATGAGAAGGTTTAAATGGAAGGTTTAATTTTCAGTTTTCTCTTAAGAAGGAGAAAAAAAGAGTCTGTGGGGAGGCTGGGTGTGGGGCTGGGAGCAGGCAGCGGCTGTGGGTAGGATATGCCCCTTTTTTTTTTTTTGCTCCTTCCTCAGTTTCCCCAGGGCTGCTAAGTACCCTCAGGACAGGGCCGTCAGGAACCAAAGACCTCTTTGTCTCCGGCAGCTTCATCCTCCACAGCGGTAGCTGCTGCTCCTGGCAGCTTGACCTCTCGGTTCATCAGGATCTGCAGGGAATCGCCCGGCCAGGCTGCAAACGCTGCTGGAATAATCAATCTCACCTCCTCTGCCCTAGGAAAAGCAAGCAATCCATAGCTTTCAACAGCGACGTCCGAAGCAGCTGCCTGTTTCACCTGTGCCTGAAGCTAACTGATATTTAAGCTCTTCCTCTTCTTGAAATGAACATTTTAACCCAAGAAATGAGAATATTATCTGTTAGACATTTTTTGTGGATTTTTTTTAGCTTCATCATAACAACTCTGGCCCTGATTCAAGAATGCACTTAAGCATGTGCTTAATTTTAAGAAGATGAATAGGCCTGTTGAAAAAATGCTCCAGTTAAGCACAAAATTGATAACGTGCTTCAGTGTTTTGGATTAGGCTTTAATTGCAGGAAAAGTTTAAAGCCATATTGTATAACACTTAAACATCCACCCATAAGCAAGTTTATGCTTTCCCTTAAAAAAAAATAAAAAGTTATATAGTACTGCTCCCTGCAAGAACCAAAGTGTAGTGTTAAAGATCCCTAGGATGCAACAAATATTATCTGGCAACGTGATAGATGTACTGTAAAAACTGACCTCTATTTTTTCCTGTTAATCTTCGCTGTCACAGACAAAAGAGATTTTTTTTCACCAGTTTCTGTAAGTCAGTATATATAGTTTAGAAATACCAGTACAGTTAGGGTCTGTTTTGCTAACTTGTTCTGTTTTCAAATCCCAAATGCAGTAATTCATGTAATTGCAATTCCAGACCACCCTGATGTCAGCACCTCTTACACGCTTTACAGTAGACCTAATTTTTTTCAAAGTGGGAAATTAGAATTCCTTGTATCACCATCTTCCCTAGAACAAGAAAACAGTATTTTAGTTTTATTGTGAAATATCCCAAATAAATATCTTAAACTGCAAACAAGAGCAGCACAAACATGAACACGGAATACACATGCCTTTCTGCCCTCCTTGTGAAGCATCTATCAGGATAAATTTAGCAAGAAAGGAGATTTGTCCTGGTCTCGGAAGTACCACCCCACGCAATGCTAATGCCGACCATGGTGAATTTCATCTATCCTTTGTGAAATGAGAGACAAAAGTCTCACAGAAATCTTAAGCCAAATCTGGAAATCTGAAGTTCTTTATCATATTGGTGATATGTCACACAATGAGACAACCCCAGAGATGTGCAGAATGGAGCCGTCTTCGCAAGGAAGACTTTCTAGGTATGAAGGTAACCTATGATGTGGATCAGGGATAAATACAAGCACAAACTATTGATGACTAGGGACGAACTTTGGCACTAGCATGAATAAATACGACTTGGTCATGAAACATCAGGCATATGACCGAAATCAAGAGAAAAAGAGGGACTGTGAAGTTCTCAAATTAAGGAAGATGACTGGTATTCAGACCTAGCCTCCAGCTGCCTTAAAGTCACCGCTTCTCTCTTAGTGCAGATCAAAATTATGTGTCTCATTTCTGATGAGGTCCTGAGCAAGGCACATCAAGCGCATCATCTGGGACAGTTACAGGAAAATATTTATGGGGTAGTTGGTAGGAAAAGCACACAGCAAGAGGAAGGAATAAAAACGCCAGAAGACATTTCTCTCTGCAGCTGTCAGTAGGAGGCTGAACACCAAGAAAACGCTCCAAGAAGTTGTTGCAGTGCTTTTTCCTCAAGAGACGTGGATACAATGATACCTATTCAGTAGCCTGAGCCTCAGAAAAACAGAGAATTATACTTCTATGTGCAGTTCTCTGTTCACATACATTGTCAAACACCAAATGAGACAGAGAGAAAATAGTTTCTATAACAGAAAAGAATTGCATCTATTGGGGCTCTCAACAAGTTAGAAACGCCAAACTTTTATTCATAGCATCTATGTAGTACAACTTCTCAAAAGATAAAGAAAAATATTTTATCAACCTGAATCAATACCTGCCTTTCTCATCAAACACTGCAGCATTTTATTCCTACAGGGTTGCCCGAGAGCTATCGTTTGAAACCACTGCCATCACATAAATCAATTATTTTATTATTAATAACAAGAATTTCCCTTGCAGTTTTAGTGGGAACAGTGTTCACATATTGATCTCCCCTAAAGCAGTTCCAGTATAGTAACGTAACTATTCTACGTTGCCATCTTTGCAAAGTCCCTACAAGTTATATAAAAAAAACCCATTTCTACTCATGGGCTGTGCCTTTAATCTATCTGATTTCTTTCTCCTGTGTTACAGAAGACTTTTCAGTGACACTCCAGTACGGGAGACATGCAGCTACACTAGTTTTCTTTCATTTGTACCAGTCCATTAGATGCTTCTAAACCAAGCAGGGCAAGACAAACACAGCCCAGGGAAAGAGAGAAGCAGCCTATCAAGATCTGATAGCCAGTGCTAAAGAATTTTTTAAGTGTATGTCAAATAAAAGACATTGATGGTAAGACTGCAGAACCTCATCCATTGATTATTTCAAAACTCAAGCAGGTATATTTTTCCCTCAAAAAAACCCACGTCAACAAAACCAATCAGGAGCAAAGGGAGCAAATGTATTACCATGTAGGTATCGTTCAGAAAAAAGGTCCCAACAGGACACTTCAATACACTTTTATGAGATGGCTTTTGTCTCTTTTGAACTGCACATGCCTTACACCAGATGTGATTGTATCAGTGCCTTCTTCAGACGATGTCAAAATGACAAGCTATTGCAGACAGAAAACAATGAAGAAGTGATCCCTTTTTTTTTCTGTGCTCATGAAGCAACAGAAAATAGCATAGGTTTTGATATATGCACTTGGTTAGTCGACTTAGATTTGAACCATGCTCATATGGAAGAGTATCGTCTGACACTGCATTAGGTGCCACAGCAAAGCACAGTCATTGCAGAAGAAGACCACTATGGCTGGCTCTTTTGCTTGAGAATAAAATCAGACACTGGGGACAAAGGAGAGCACAATAAGTTAGAGTGACACTATTAGTCACAGTCTCATATTTCATTAATGTTATAGCTTGTAATCTTCATGCAAATAAGAAGGACTAACATCTTAATTTCATCCCACATCAAGTCATCGATTTATGTTACATTGGTGTCCTTCCACCATTCTCTTCAATAACCTGTACATATGCAAGTGGGTGGTGGGGAAAAGCAAGGTTAATAATGGTTTGCTCACCGATCCAAAAACATTATTTTCTCTGATTTAGCCCAATCAAAGTAATGTACAATGCAATGATTAGACATAGCAACATCTATGCATGCTGAAAGTAACAGAAGAGGAATATTCAACACAACTGAAAAAGCCAAGACATCTATAGGCAGTAACCTGCTTTGCAGCCAAAAGACTTACCCTACTATATGAATTAACTTATTATTCAAAGATGCTTCAGATTTTTCCTCATTGCTTTAGAACTAAATGGAGATAATAGATACTAGAATGCAATCATAGAATCATAGAATGGTTTGGGCTGGCAGGGACCTTAAAGATCACGTAGTTCCAACCCCCTGAAATCATATCTGGCAATTGATAATTTTGAAAATGCTATTTTTTATGCTATCATTTGATGAACAAATAGATTTTCATCTTTCCATACAAACCAGATTGTATTAATGAAACAAAGTCAGTGCAAAATGGTTTGCTTGTCTTTGGACTTGACAGTGATTTCAAAATTTCAAAGCAATATGGCTTTGGTGTATGAAGCAACTTGTAAACTTGTCTCCAACAACTTTTTTTCAGCTAACTACAAAAAAGCCCCAACAATTTTTGCTACATAACCATTCTACATAAACAATCAGGGAGGTCTAATTCACTTTTTCCTTTGGCAATATGTGAAAGAAAATGAAGTGGTATAGAATTGAAAGATGAATGCCTTGAATTGACAGTCTTTTTATGAAGTTACAGCTTATTGGGATGCAAAAATGAGTTGAGTTTTCCATACTTGACCGCAGTGATATTAAGATGCCTGATTGTGAAAATGGGAAATTGCATGGAATACAGAAAGATTGATGAGTATCTACTTTGAAGGGGATTTCTCTTTTGTTATAAATAGTTTGCCATGGACATGTAATTGCACCAACTCAACTGTGCAAACTCTGACAAAAAACTCTTTGCAGCATTGCCATAATTTTCTTGTTGATTTACAAACTGACAGTGGATTTACATGAAGTAAGATTAAAAATTTCTAAGTCTTTTTTCCAAAGGGTCTCTGTTTTATAGTTCTACAGTGGTACAAAACTCTTCTCTTACTTGGCAATGACATCGCGTTGCTTTCCTCACCACTTTTGTCCTTGGGCATTAAGTTCACTGTGGTTTGAAGTTTTGCTTTGTTTACACCTAAAAGTTCTCCGTCTCACAATGAAGTCCAGTGTCTAATTTCTCTGAACTGTAACACAAGCACTTCTAAGACTAATTCATCTGTTCTCTGAAGACTTCACTGAAACTTTAATTCTTCTCCTCTCTTTGGCCCTGTGTAGCTGTTTTCACTTGTTTAGTTTTTGCAGTAAATAGATCAGCTTTACTTGTAACACCTTTGGAGCCACTATGGAAAGATTTCACCAAGGAGGAAGATGAAAACTTAGTAGTTACAGAAGTTCTTATTCTCTCCACTATACTCTGTCTTCCCTCGTAAATTTGTTGCAGAACTATCTGTTACTGCATAATGACTATACAAAAGTGAGAGTTTCTAGCATAAAGGAATTATACATTTTCTTACATTTTGTTTTCTGACAAGTAGAAAACCAGTAGTAAGATATTTCCAAATTTGTTTGCAATTATTGTGAAAGTAGTATTAACATTAAGGTAACAGATGGCATATTTTTTATTTCAAGAATATCAACAATTGAGAAATCTACACTGAGTTAAGACGGTATCTTTCTGTAGAGTTACTCAGTAGGATAGGTCATAAAACACAGGACTCAAATTCCAAAAGGCATCATTTTCTGCATTACATGAAGTAAAAACCCAGCAAACTCCAAAACAGCCTTTCATGTACGTAAGGAAATTAATCCCTTATACTGCTATTTAACATTTATAAATGTAAACTGAGTTAAAATGATAAAATACCATTTCAATAGGACATCATCATTTCTCCCGTCCTTCTCTTTCCTGTGTTGTAGTCTATACCTCTCTGTACGCATCTTAACTCAAGACCCAATCTTGCAAATGTTTACTCCCAGGTGTAACGCTTACTACACCGAGGAGTCCCATTGAAGTCTGAGAAGACTGTTAAAGAAAAGAGTATCCCAGGAGACCAGTTTAGACTGAAGAATGTAGACAGGGTGTTTAGAGGGTGCTGCACAGTGAATACGAAAACAGTCTGATATTTACGTTGGTTTTGTAGTCTTCCCTAGCAGTAGAGATGGATTTTATGAACTGACAGGCAAATTCAATGTTAGTTCAAAATGCATCAGCCTGCTTCAGAAATCTCAGCTCTATATGTTTAAGAGTATAATACAAATGCCTATTATTGTTTTCCCACTAAGTGTACCATTCACACAGTCTTTAATACAGATCTGTTACTTATTCAACTTCTATTATACTGTTCTTTTAAATCAACACTACGCTTTTGAAGCCACCATGTTTGTTTACCCATACAGAATAATGGGGGATATTCTCACAGAATTATATTACGGTGACTTCACGAACAACCAGCTTTGAGGTCTCTTGCAGCATAGATTTCAGATGGCTAGGTGAGAAAAAATATGGGTTTTATTTTCAAATGGCTAGCACCTACCATGAACCCAGTTTAGCCAACAATGTCAAAAGAACAATAAAATTCCTCTCAGTTCCCACTGAGATCCTCAGTGGGACCAGGTTTTCAGAAGGTTTCAGAAGGTTCAGAAGATCTCTGTCATGATACTCTGCCATCAGAATTGCTTCTGTTGACATTTCAGTGGACAACAAACTTTATAAAATATGGGTTGGTTTATGTATACTGAAGTTTTAAAGTAGCTGGCCATGATTTGTCACCGCAGAGACGTATATTAGCAGCCCATCTTCCATGACATTCAGCGTTCCCTGCGCTATTTGAGAAACTAATGGCAGAGTGGAAACACATTTTAAACAGAGACGAAACTAGAACAAAGAGCCACCTCACCGGTTTGCTAGACATGATGGAGGAGGAATATGTGGTCACCATAGCCATGGGTATGGTGGGTGCTAAAAGGCAGCTGAGAGCTTCCCATACAAACACCGTCTTTCTTCCATCTGATAAACCAACATTGTGCCACTGGGTGCAAGGGCCACCTACGCACCATCCAAGCACGTGTAACACCCACGCCAAACAAGTGAGCAGCGTTAAGTACTCACATTGTATAAAATACATGTTTAACCAAATGACTCACTGTATCCTACAGAGGATAGTAGGTGAACAAAGTTTCTCTATGCTTAATAGCTTGTAGGAAAAACAAGCAAGTAAATCACAAAAGGAAAAAGAAGTTGTAGCATTCAGATAATGAAACAATTGCCCACTTCAAAATAATGAGAAAAGCACCTTCCACAAGGGAGTTTCTTTCCTTTCTTTCCCCCCCGGCCCCCGGATGTATCCTACAGTCTATATCCCTTTTAGCCCTGCTTTATCTATATCGCTTAGTTATTTTAAGGGCTAAGGATGATTCTGCCTCAAAACAAAAACAAAATAAATGAGTATTTTACACAGTGTATCAGAAAAGAGAGTTTAAAAAATGCATAGCCTTATGCCTTGAGCCTCTACAAACACTCTTAAAATCAAGCAATTCAATGCTTTTCATGTCAATCATACACAGAGGTCTCCAATGCCTCTGAATTTTATGAGCTGTCACTCATTCCAATCCCAAAGGTACCCCTACTAAATACAAGCTTAATGACCCTAGAAATCATGGTTGAAAATTTCTGCTCTACAAAAATGTATATTTAAAGCACTACAGTAATAGAAACTAAAGAAGAAAAAAACCAACAAGTTCTTATTAAATAATACTTTTGTGCCCTTGGATATGGGCAGTCTTTCTACATACTGAAATATACATTTTGGTCTTGGATGGATGAAAATGATGCTCAAAGACATCTGCAGACAGTAAGTGATATAATTAAACTAATGAAGATTATAGACTATCTGGATTGTTTTATTCCCACTTTAATCTCTTATAATGCATAATGTCTCCTGTTTCATTGTATTTGAACTCTTATAAACTAGAAAAATTTCTGTTATCGGTCAAACTCAACATAATAGCTTATACAAAGCTTCCAAAAAACTCACCTTACCGCAGATCTGGAATTTAAGTTGCATTTTCCCTTTACATTAAAGATGGGGGTAATCTGCAAAATCTGTGCACTGCCCTGAAATTCAGTGCGTGTATGTGAGCTGTCTCACTGAGAGAAGGATACCACTAAGAAACCAAGTAAAATCATAGATATTGACTCTATATTTTTTCAAGGGACTCACAGAGTGAAGAAATGAAATATTAATAATGCTTTGTAGGGCAATGATCAAAGAAATAAAATAGTCCAGCAGAAGAAGAGAGGGAACAAATGGCTGGATCTACTGTATTAATGAGCCCGGCAGCAGAAAATTAATTGGGTACCAGGTGTATAATAATGTGAAGAACTTATGTCTCCATTTGCCATGAGTAGCACTGTAACTCTTAGAAATAAAACAGCCTGGAAAATGTGTTAACCGTTTGCCTCATTGTTCTAGCTGTTCTTTAAAGTTCATTTGGAAGATTCTGTTCAGAGGATTCAGACGATACAATTTAACATACTCCTCAACTTCACTGATTTACATAAGCTAAAGTATCAGATCCAATGAGGAAGTAGAAATAAAACAAAGAGATTTAGCTTGCTTTTTTTTTTTTTAATAAAAATGTCCTGTGTTACCAACATGGCAAATCTAAAAATCAAATGACCTACACAGACTGACCTTAGTATTGTTAACACTTGCACTTCGCCTTTTAAGGCACTCCATACTACTTTTCATCTCATGTACAAATATAAAATACTAGCATGAATCATCATTGTTATATCACTCCTTAACACTTTACATGTAAAGGCATTATTAGGATGGTACAAAGCTATTTTAAATTCTTATACACTCATAAAAATATTTTTGTTATAAAACTGAGAAGTAATTACTTTTGCAGAAGTTTCAACTAATAAAACCTATGAGAAAAATAGGTATCATTGATGACAAAACCAGAACTACAGTGGCTGATATGGTTCCTAATGTTGATGCAAATACATTTCCTCATGTTGATGCACAAAATATTATACCTGACAAGTGGAAGATCCAGAGCTATGAAGAGTCACTTCCTAGCAAGAACAGAGCAGGAAACCTTTGATATGAAGATATCTTGCCTATTGAAATGTAATAAAAAATACTAACCAAGAACTTCTCTTTCACAAAACAATCAGATTTGCAATTGCAATACCACATTCTTCTCAGCTGGATACGAGTGAAAGATTCTTCGAGGTGTTCCTCAAAAGACCTGGTTGCCCCAACTCCAAACCAATGTGGTGGGTATCCATCTAACACCATCACCGTCGCAACTGCTGTTTCACAGGCTTCTTGGCAACCGCAGCAGAGGACAATGTAGGATTGAATGTGTCATACCAATTTGAAGAATAAATTTAATCCTGAATATAATTTCATTTTAATCTCCATTTTCCAATCCTTCTTCATTAAGTTAATTTTATTTTGTCAAAGCAGTTCAAATAAACTAAATATTTAGAGGTCAACTATGCTGATTATATATGCAAGTGCATTTAGCAGTTTGGGTGCATGCTGTAATTTAAATATTGTAGGTGGCCTTATCAATAATTAATTATACAGTGAATATGCAGAAAGCCTATCCTTTAACAAATCCACCAGATTAATAGAAGTGTTATTGCTTTATTGGGTATTCTTAGATTGGTCTCACTAAGTCCTACTGATTTCCTGATACGTAAATTTTGTCCTTTGTCATTTGGCTTTTCTTATCCCATTCCCCCTTCCTACCCTAAAATAGAGCTCTGCATATCTTGGGAAGTATGTGAAATATGGCATGAAAAAATACATGTCAGAAAAAAATCACTCCTCTTTCAGATTTTGTGTGTTGTAGACTTTCAGACAATGTGAATTGAACGGGTACAGGCTTTAACCACAAAGGTATAACTTGCTCACTTCTCATTCTTCTTGTTTTGATACAAAACCAAACCAAACCAAAAATCTTGGGTGTATTGTGCCCTTTTTTATGGACTAGGAAAGCATGTCCTCCTTAAGTTTTGAATATGGAACATGGCTCTGAGGAATGACCCAGGTAGGAATTAAGGGAAAAGTACTAGCAACCTCTAGGGAGATTTTGTGGAGACTTTACTGATACCACCATAAAGAACAAGAATACCTCAGAGTAAGCATTTGGCTTGGCAGCGCGTGTCTGCTAAGATATGTTGTTTCTCAGGGTACCGTATTTGTATCACAATATTCTGAAACAGATGAACACAAAAACAGTCCTTACCTTTACAATACGTGCCTTCACTGACCAGTGTCAAACCGGTGTCATAATGGCACAATAAGTTGGTCTAAATTCAGAAATATGAATTCAATATGAGCTCCATCTCTATTCCTTATCAAAACTCTTCAGTTTCCTTGCTGATGTTTTGAGTTTTAGAAATTTGTAATTAATCTTTCAGCAATGATCTCTGCAAGCTAAAGCTGCAATGTGAAAAAGAATCAGACACAAGTGGGGGAGATGGACGAACGGGGTACAGTGTTTCAGCTGTTCAGATTCTGAAAAACGAGTTAACATTGGTGTTGAGAGCAGAAAGGGAAGCACGCTAGCACTCTGCTCCATCAGGAGCTGAAGGACTGAGATGTGACTTGTGATATACAATTCTGCCTTCCCTTCCATACAGCTCCTTTGCAGGCAAGCTATTTCATAAATACTGACTTTTTAAAAAAAAACACAATATGTTCATTTTCCCCACTAAAACTGAAACCCCATCACTGCTGGTATAACACCTTGGGACAGTGAAACAAATGCTATTTATAACATCTAGCAGTAACCCAATATCATCAGGTATTCAAATATATGCCTTCAGCTACAGCATTTCCCTAAAGCATTCAATCCTTTTAAAGACCCAGGTTTTGTGGTAGCGGTTAAAAAATGTTCCTTCTACTTGATTAAGAGAACCATTTCATTCCCTAAAGGTATCAGATGTTACCTGACAGGAATAGAGACAAGAATTGAGCCTTGTTTCACAGAAGAAATATTAAAAATGCTAGACAAAATCAGTGTCACTGAAATAAGTTGACGAAATGCAGCATTTGGGAAACAGAGCTTTGGTTAAAAGCTGCTGGCTAAGACTTAATCCAGGAAACAGCAAAACCAACGCACGCACACACAAAAAAAAGAAAGAAAAAAAAACCCAGCAAGCTGCTTGGAAAGGCTTTTAGAAGTTGATAAAGACTATCAGCAAAGGCTTGTGTGCTCTCATAGTTAAAGAAGTAGACAGACTGGGAGTCACTGTGTCTAACCTCTCCAAACAGAAAGATTCCGTGTTGTTTTTCAGTGCTGACATAAGGTGAGGGCGGTAGCAAGAAGGGACCTTCTGTACAGACTACGGGAATAAACAAATCTGTTTATAATTATTATTTTTATGGGACCAGTAATTTTATGCCTGATAATTAATTAAGAAAAAAAAAAAAAAAAAGAAACGAATGAAGAATTCTGTATCTCCTGTGCTGTAGGTCTGGGGTTTCTGAGGGGGTGAAAGATGAGTCAGAGCATGACTCAAAGAGCTGTCACGCCGGCACAGGGGGAATTGAGAGCCACCTTCTGTCTTACCCTCGCAGTGGGTGATCTGGTCTCAGCAGTGCTGTTAACATTAGTCATCTGATGGCAATAAATTTATGGAACATTAATAAATCCTTGCCATAAACACACAAAGCCATAGAAATAGAAAAAGGGCAGAAGAGCAAAGAAGGAGCAACCATGTGGATGCTCTCGCATGACATGGCCCTTTCCAAAAGACTACTTGGCCATCCACACCCAAGAACAGTGGGCAGGATGCACCTCCAAACCTGATCACTGCCTTTGAACCAGACATGGCTTACGTGTCAGCCTGGCTCTGGGTATACCAGACCTATAAGCCCACACCTAATGCGCGTTCTGCAATTCAGCAAGAATCAATAGCTGGTTCCTTACACTGATTTCAACAGATCGTGTCAAGTGTTGGGTGTAAAGTCCTGTAATTCCAGCGTGAATCTTCATTAATTTTAAAAATAAGATTGCTTCTGTGACTTAATGTTTCCAAGTAAGGAAAGAACTGCAGAAGGGTGGGTAAACTATATTCCATCCAAGGAGCACAGCTCAAAGGCATTAAAAAAATGATCAGAAATTCACATATTCACAAGAATAAGACTAGAGAAACGGAGCACTATTACAAAATGCCCTGCCGCAGCCCAAGGGTTTGTCTGCTGTGAATAATTTTTGGATTTTGGCACGAACACATGCTAGTTTAATTTGCTTCTACAAAATTTTGTTTACTTGCAGTTCCTTCTTACCAACCAACAAGCTGTTTTGAGCCACCACTTCCAACGTTGTTAAAACATACACACAAACCTGAAAAGCATTTAGTGTATGGCTGCTCCATGACTTTCCTCGTGAGGGCATTTACAAAACAAAGACCTTACAGATTATAAATATATCCAATATGAAATTACAGATTGAGAGCTATCTGTCAAAAAAAAAATGGTCAGGAAAACGACAAAATAAATTAAAAGCTTTAAACTCTACACTGTTACCATGAGAGGAAAATAGCCCTTGTGCTAGGGCTAAAGCAAACAAGTCAATCCACACTGAATGCAAATAAATGTTTGCTAGGAACAAAGATTTCAACTTGTCAGTTCTAGAGTTATTTGAAACACTGAAAAAATACTTCTGCAAACGGTTTCAAGGAAGAAACAGTCCTGCAATGGGTATCTAAATGTGGCAGTGAGATAAGACTGTAAACAAATGCACAGCTGCAGGGTGAAACTTACAAATTTAATTACTCACGATTGCTGAGTATTGGTTTTGTTGTTAAAGTAGTATCATCATCAGTAATCAGTCAACAACAGTATATCTAATTTTATGGCACCTGTAACAACAAAGTTCTTTGATATACGGCATAGAGCATGGTTTTAAGAAAAAGAATAATGATTCATTAGGAAGAAAAAAAAACCCAGAATTTTCCAGAATATTTTCTGGTTTCAGAAATGTATCCACTTGAACTTTCTCTTCCCGTTCCCCTCCCTGCTTTTTTTCTCAATCCAGTAAGATACACAGGAATTTTCTAACACCCAAACTTGAGGTAGATAAAAATAAATGTGTAATAGAACAAAATTAAATTACTAAATTTTGCATCCAGGATATACAAGATGTTTTAGCCTAACTGCGTTAGTTACAGAGGAAAGTAAAAAGTAACGTGAGAAAACCTTTTGTATTTTTCTTTTTAGAAAGGTAGCCTTTGTCTCCCAAACAGACAAAAAAAACCCGCCAAAACTAATCACCTGGAAAAGATAAAAAACATGAGGATTTCTACTGCCCACAACTTCAGATGAAGCTCTATTGAGAGTGCTTAACCAGCAAAACGGAAAGGAAGGGCAATGCAAAAGCCGGAAAAAAGGAAATAGTGTGTTATCAAAGGACTATTAATTGCTCCCAAAGTAAGAGCAAGTGATGATCTTCTTCCTTTATTTACTTGGACTTTCAGCTGTCTAATCAAAGAAATGTTGTGTTGGTTGCGCTGAAAGAAAACTGTACCTTTTGTCTCAGTTATTGCCCACTAGACCTTAAGGGCTTTCATTGGATTGGTTTTATAGCTCACTGCTGCACTTTGGAGAAGAAAAGGAGCAGCAGACAGCTCCCAGTGTCAGCTTATATGGTAAGTAAACAGGAACAGGATTACAGAGCACCACTCAGCTCACTGAAGTTTTGCGGCTGTTATTTCTTGGTTGGTCCTTCCTCCAAAGCCAAAATTTCTAGTTATAGTAAATTTACTGCATTTGGAAACCTGGCTTTCTAATTACAATTAGCTTGGCTATTCAAGCCAATAGATCGAAAAAAAAGGCTAAAACAACACATATGGAAGACTGGAAGACTTAGATTACAGGTTTTGGGTACTTGCATTCCCAGCTCAAGGCAAAGCAGTGCGGCATGAACTACATTTCCATCCGCTCTCTTGCAGCTAGGACCTGACTAAATAAAAAATGGTTTCTTACTGCCCTGCAGACCTGAGTATATTAGATTTTTGCCTTCAACTCTAAAACCTGGAAGAAGAAGAGATGGAAATGCAGCTCCTCCTTTTGTCCTTTGCTCCCCGCATCCCTCTCATACAACCCGCTTACGAAAGCGTGCCCTACCAAAGCCGTGGAAGAATGAAAGTACCAAGTCCTCTTTCTGTTCAGAACAGTAAGCGGTATAATTTGTCTGCAGGCAGAATAGGGGCAAGCAGCTTTTCAAGGTTTTTATGGCATAAAAGAATTCTTAAAACAGCAAAATCATTTTGGAAGACAACTTCTAACTCCTGCTGGAGAGAGCAAAGACATTCCAGACGATCTGTAAATAATATATAATATACCTGATTTTTTCCTCTAAATTTGCTCTATCCTGCCTTTTTAAGGCTTTCTCGACATTGAAAACAGACCCTATTTCTAATAATGGATACCGTTACAGAACGCATGTGTACTGGCTGAAAACAACCGCAAGCACATTTCTCAGAGCATGTAAGACTTTATAGTTATTTCTGTCCAAGATGAGGCCTACAGGAGTGAAGAAAACCTACAATGATACTCTGCACCAAAATTTTTTACTCAAGATGTTTACTGTACCGCAGATGTTATAGGTTTATTTCTTTTCTTAGACGCTGACTGAACACAGCAAACCGTTCCCCTGGGAGTTTGCGAGCCAAGGCACACGCGAGTATCCCAGTAAACGTCTGCCTGTGTCCATAGGAATCCAAATACCATTAAAAAAGCCAGTCCCAAGGGGCTCAGACAAAGCTCATGCTTTACGGGACCTGACCAGAATTCTGGCACCTCCGTGAAGCAAACTCATAGAAAACGGGCAATTTATGAAAAAGCTCGCAGCACAACAGCGTCAGCTCCGGGTCAACCTCTGTTATTTTACGCATCCCCCCGCCACCACCTTTTACCCCAGCTGAAGAGAGGAGCAGCGAGATGAAAGAGGAGTAATCAGGCGCACTAAAAGCGCTTAACTCGCAGAGAAGGGGCAGGAGCACTCGCCTGTCACAGGAAGCAACAACAACACACGGGCATTGTATCCCAAACCTGTCCCGACAAAGGCAGCTCTGTCCCTCTATTTACTTTTCCCAGTTTGTCTTGCTTTGTGCCTTTGATAAACTGTCAGGACTAGTTCCTCCAAGGACTATATCCCCCCCGAAAGCACACTCCCTGCCAGCCTCACATATGGTACAGTTTCTTGTGCTTCAGAAGCCTGCAGTTCTCATAAGGACTCTTCATGTTTTCCATAATAATTTGAAATACTTTTCGCATTATTTCTCCAGCTGTGCTGTGTACAGACTGAGCAGCTCTACAAATCCTGCCCTATAACGTTACTTACTCTTTGCTGGTGCTGCAATCTTGTGGGCTAAGCTGCAGAAATATTAAAAAATACAGATCAGATAGCTGAACGCCAAACTTAGTACCAGTGTGTACGCACAAACCAGATAACTTTACCAACATTACGCAGGCGCTGAAATAAAGCAAATTTTAAATCAGATTAGTTCATTTGGCTCCAAACAAGCGAAATGCTCAGGTTTCTCAGCTCCAGAGACATTTTTTTAAAAGCTGATCAGGCTGAACTACCTCCCAGAAATTAACACTATCAGCAAGCTTATAGAGCAGGACATCTACTTGATAAAATAACATTTTTCAAAGGTCTTGAAACAGCCAGGACTTTTTAAAATTTTTTAAATATTCCTCAAGAACAATTCCTCAGGTGGGGACTTGTGCAATAAATCCGCCTCGCCGGGGTCCAGCTTTGTTTGCTCTGGAGCTGGGGAAAGCTGGAGCTCAACAAGGGATAGTTGTGGAGTAAGAGTGTCATTCAGGGACTCGTGCCATACCACTGCTCTTTAAATTCACTTATTAAATGAATAGCTTATTTTGCAATAATTCGTCTGCATAATCAAGCTAATAGCAAAGCCTAGAATACAAGAACTGTTAATACCAGGGTGACTAAGCCGTCCACTTGCAAAAGCCAGAGAGAGAAAGGGGATAAAATGCATGTCTGAGGACGGGAAATGTTCCACGCTGAGAGTACAGAGTGGCCTTTTTCTGAGGAATGATGAGTGCTTCGCAGCTGCCCTGACCTCATTATATTCACTCTGCCGAAATTCAAACTTCCTATTCTTAGGAAGGTGAAGGAAGAGGTTTTTAAACCCGCCAGTCATGGATGATTAGACGTCTTCCTTCCACCGATAATTAAGGGGAGTTAGATGCCTAAACAGCACTCGTGCTCTCCAAAACCTCACTCCCACGACTGCAGCTTCTGGCAAGCAGTTTTTTCGTTGAATAATTTCACCTGCCCATGCTCACCCACCACCCCTCTGAGCTTCAACAGCTACAGTTCGAAATGAGAGATCACCTCTGGCAAGCCTGAAACAGATTAGTGAGAAATTGCTTCTCCTCCTATTAAGCAATTTTCAGCACGTTATTCTGGTCAAATCAGTAGGTGACCATCCTCCCCAGGAAGGCACAGGGACCTGAGGGAATGAAGATGAAAGCTTTATCCGTAGATAAATATGGTACATTTTAAATTCATTAAGATCTTCACCTAACCCCTCTGAAAACAATACATCGCTCACAATGCTCTTTTAAAGGGAATTATAGTGGGTTACCAGCAAGTACAAATTCAAAGATAATCCATATTTTAGAATTTAGTACTTCCGCACAGCTGCTTTGCAAGTATTGTCTGCCTGTCATCAGCATTTTTGAGTATTTCTTTTGTATTATCATGCTTTCACTAATGTAAAGTAGCAATGCAAATATTTATGCCCAGTGCAGTTAAAACCAGTGGTTTCAGTGGGACATCACACGGGTGCTGGTTTCTTCACCACGCACCAGCATAAAGTATCACATTCCAGCATCCTGCTCCTGACGTCACTGAAACCGTTCCCATTTACACCAAGAGTGCAGCCTACGCTTCAATGTTCTGCCACAAAAACTTTTCCCTTAGAAAGGAGACGCATACCCTTCCAAACCAACAGTGGCTTCCTGAGAAGGTGGGGTTTCTCAGAAGAGCGATCTCCAGAGACATGGTGGACCTCTGCTACACGACTACGCACAAGACCTACTGTTCTCGTCTCACGCCGTCCCTGGATTCTTGCAGTCTTTCAGGGAGCCACAGGGTTGCTATCTTCTCTTGTTTACATCTGCTTGAATAGGCTAAATTCCAAATCAGGATGAAATTAGGTTGTTGCCACGGACTTCTGTTGACTTTAAGCTTTTGCAGACTGCCTTTTTATGAAGTTATCTTTTGATGAAAGTCCTAATGGTTTGTGTGACCACAGGAAGAGAGATCAGGAATTATATTTTCCGTCATTATTCTTTCATGTTTGAGAACAAAATGCCTTTTTGTTTCCCAAGCAAAAAACTCGTATGTAAAAGAAATACAGATGAAATTTTGCTTTGATCCAAAAAGGCCTTCCTTAACATAAGACCTGCAGGTTATCTAAGAACTGCGATTTTATGATTTTGGTCACATTTTTTCTCACATAGCAAAATCACCTATGAAAATAATTCCTGTGAAATGTATAATAAGAAATTTAAATTTCAATCCACAAAAGACAAAATCTAGTAGTTTACTCCAGCTCCACGTAGTTCTGGCATTGCCCAACATAAAAGCTGGATTCTGAAATAACAGAGGACTTGGTCCTCCAGAATTAATATTTCTATGCTCACCTTCCTTCTGATTAAAAATCTCAGAAAGGCATACACCCAATGACATGGTGTGATTAAAAAAGGAAGAAACCAGAAGCCATATGAAAGTGCTCTAGGAGGGAAGCCCAGTGCAGTAGCTGAGTATGCACCTGACTCGTGTACAAACCAACCATTTGGCTAAAAGCGGGTCCACCTCCAAATGACTTTTACAACTGATGCGGCTAAGTGAGGAGGCTGGGTCCATACATCAAAGGAAAAACATTTATTTCAGACTTGATAAGTATCTGTACTCATCCATTTAATCACGCTATATTGATCGTGTGCTTGCTAGAAAGAATTTTTTCCCTCATCCAAGCGATCCCCCTTCTGCAGGCTCATTCTCTTACGCCTAGTATTCTGTTAAGTATTTTTTTTTCAGACAATGAGCTGCACGTAATTTTTTCATTACTAGAACAGAAATTAAGGCATAAGAAATCTTCAGTCACTTTCTAGATAGGACTACAAAGGCACCATATCATCTGTATAATAGTTTTGCATCATCTAATATCATGAATAGTTCAATGGTGTACTAGAATACACGGTACAATAAAATTAATGTAAGATACCTCTGGTGCATTCAAAGAGAAAATATTTGTGTTTTCTGAATGTAAAGAGAGAATTGTAAACTGCAAACAGTTAACCTTCTGTGTTGATTAATAAGTCTAGGGACCACGTGTCGTGCATGCAATATTTATTACTCTGTTCTTTGTATTTCAGAGGTGAGTATATGAACTACCTGAAACACTACAGCAATTGTCAGACTCAGCTTTGGCGGTTATGTAAAAGACAACTCAATTAATAGAAGACTATAAATAAAAACGCATGATAGATTTCATTGATCTAACGCCCTCTGAACGCATAACTCATATAGGTGTTTGAGAACATTTACATGCCTTGTTTGAACAGCAATCCACGTCTGCCAGTAATTTGAATTTTAAATTCTTCATTAGCTTCAGGGAAAAGCAGTGGGTGTACTCAGACGGCTAGAGGTATGAGGAAGAAGAGATAAGAAACATTAAAATAGAAAAGAAAGAAAGAGTGTCTAGTTCAAAGTGTGCACTGTTAATTAATAGGTTATGAGCCAAAAAGAAAATACATAAATATTCCAGCGAGGGGTTTCACAGTTTAAAAATAAATTTAACTCCGAATTCAAAACAACTCTAGCAGACATTTTTTTTCCTAGCAAATACCTGCTTTTCCAGTTCATGAAGTACTTTCCCTTGATTTTTTAATGCAGGCAAAATACACTTTATGTAAGACCGAATCTTTTGTTAGTAAAGTACAAACTAATTTGGCTAATGACAACAACCAACAGACTATGCCTGAAATGTGCAGACTACACTTATTTGTCCTGAACTAGGCTTGAGCCTGCAGTAGTCACAGGAAGGTACTCAAACAGGTGTACGGGCGAATGTGTACCATGGTGAGATAAATGCCTGACCGATCAGACTAGATGAGTGACCCTACCAGGCACCACTTTGTGATGCAATTAATGCAGTGCTGCATGTTCCTCAGGAGGATGAGAAGGTATCTTGTTCCACGGGTTCACGAAGACTCCAGGAGGCCTGGAGTCTGCTCCTGGAGACTTGGGATCCCTGGAGACAAGGGATCACCTATTCACAGTCCAAGAAGAGGTACACCATCCTTAATCAGATCTGTACAGTGATAAGCAAGGAAAACGTCTGCCCTGCTATAACCAATTTTGGGAATTGTCTAATGTATGTAAAATATCCCAGGAGTGAAAAATACCTAACTTTGGAGTCTAGGTATGAGAGTAAAGGGATGCAATGAAAATTGTACACTCTAAGCCAGCTTCTCTAGCACAGGACAGCCATGTATTGTACATCCTAGTTATTTGTCATGCCCAGAAAATGCTTCCCCAGTTGGACGGATGGAGGATTTGACTGGCCTAAGTAAAGGACACAGATAGACTGGGTTATTTCCTTACAGAGGACACTGCCTCCTTAAATCATCTGATCATGAGTTGATCTGGTAAGCAGAAAGATAAACCACAATCCAGCTGAGACCTCATCAGTTTGTCTCCTTCAACCAGGGAAAGCTCAGCAACCTGCCTGCAGTAAAGGAATACCAAAGTACCCCCGTACCGAAGTACCGAAGATACCATAGGAGAGATTATATAGGATAGCCACCTGCCTGAAACCGGCTGGAGCAAGAAGGAATTTGCCTGAGAGGAGGAGGCTGGACAAGGTTTCCTACTGTCTTCACAGCATCAGGAAAAAAGAAGTTGCACAATATGGATACTATTCAAATTTTGTCATAACTCGTGAATTTGGAAACCTCCCAATAGGCAAAGTCTAGGGTGGTAGAACGTTGACAGCCATCTCTAACGCAGAAGAAGCTGGTGGGCCTAGAGAAATGGCCAGGTCCAGCCAGCAACATGACACAATTTGAGCACTGGAAAAGGAGGAGGACACCCTCAGGCTCTACACCTCTATCCTCCTATCGGTTTGATTAATGCAGTCTCTAAATAGACCAAGAATTTTTCTGTCCCCTATCTATGTCCATGCACGGCTTATGCCTAAGTGTGTTTTCTTCAGAAGTGCTTTTTAATAATTTGAAGCCTGCTGCTTAAGCCCTTGTCACACATCTGTGCCATCCTTGTGATGTCATTTCATTTATAATTAAACACTAGAGAGCTTTATGATCTGTCAGTCATCATTTATCTAGGAGGTTGTCCTATTTATTCAATTAAACAGGTATATATTGTCAACGTATTGTAATTTTTCTGGAACGCTTGCCTAGTGCTGAAGCCCTGTACCATTTCATTTAATTTGTGTACACTAAAATCTAGGCAAAATTCTTCTGAAACCAGGAAGTGCTATAATAAAAACAGTAGCTTCCGAGTTGGTATTATCTCTGAGTTCTCATGTAAGCTTCACATACAGATTGAAAATGGATTTGCTATGTTATACTTTAATGTGTATTACTCCTTTAGTTCCCTTTCAATTTAATATAAATTTTATTATAATTTATCTGACAGCTTGGTTACTGGCAGGAGAATTCATTTTGCTGAAAGATGAAGAAGAGTGAGAAAATAAAAGTAGTACCGTATTGAAAATAATATAAAATAAGGAAGGAGAATGAAGCAGTATAAATTTAAATTTTACTGTTTCTGAGAAGAAAAAGACAGAAGTCCAGGGAGATGTCGTGCTCACATATTTGTTTATGCTACAGAGTCTAAGCATGAAGAGTATCAGGCTTCCAAGATTATATATCTTATAATCAAAGCTTAGAAATCATCTCGAATGTTCATTCAGAAGTTTTTAGTTCGATTGTGATTCACACTACCAACATGATTCAATACATTTGAATTGATAACCTATAAATTAATTTATAAAATTTTTGAAACCTCTGGATGAGCTTAGTCTACCAAGAGCCCAATTAGCAACTAAAATAGCTATTTGGTGTACATGGTTTCTAGGAATGCCCAACTTCACAAGCATCTGAAATGATTAAACAGCTCCCTAGACAGCCTTGGGAAAAGCTCCTTGGGAACTTACCATTAGCTACACTGATATAATCTAGAATTATCAGGCAAGATCCAGGATTATCTCTGGAATCTTCTAGAGAAGCTCAGAAATTTAGATGAAGTCAAATGAAATTAATTTTAAGCTTGACATCACACCATGTAATGCCTCCTTTTTCTCTGAACTCTAGATGAGAATACTTGCGTAGTGAGACTCAGGATAGAATCATAGAATCTTCATGGTTGGAAAGGACCTTTGAGATTATCGAGTCCAACCATACACACATAAAGAAACCTCCTACAATCTCTGCCACTAGAGCATGCCCTGAAGTGCCACATCTAGACGTTTCTTAAACACCTCTAGGGGTGGGGACTCAACCCCCTCCCTGGGCAGGCTGTTCCAGTGCCTGACCACTCTTTCAGTAAAGTCATTCTTCCCAATATCTAATCTAAACCTCCCCTGCTGCAGCTTCAGACCATTTTCTCTGCTCCTGTCATTATTCACCTGGGAGAAGAGGCCAACACCCACCTCTCTCCACCCTCCTTTCAGGTAGCTGTAGAGGGCAATGAGGTCTGCCATCAGCCTCCTCTTCTCCAAGCTAAACATGCCCAGCTCCCTCAGCCTCTCCTCATATGACCTGGTCTCCAGACCCCTCACCAGCCTGGTAGCTCTCCTCTGGACACGCTCCAGCACTTCAATGTCCCTCTTGTACAGCGGGGCCCAGAACTGAACACAGCACTCGAGGTGAGGCCTCACCAGTGCCGAGTACAGAGGCACCATCACTTCCCTGCTCCTGCTGGCCACGCTATTCCTGATACAAGCCAGAATGCTGTTGGCCTTCTTGGCCCCCCAGGCACACTGCTGGCTCATGTGAAGCTGGCCATCCACCAGCACCCCCAGGTCCTTTTCTGCTGGGCAGCTTTCCAGCCACTCTTCCCCAAGCCTGTAGCGTTGCTTGGGGTTGTTGTGACCAAAATGCAGGACCCGGCACTTGGCCTTATTAAACCTCATACAATTGGCCTTGGCCCATCGGTCCAGCCTGTCCAGGTCCCTCTGTAGAGCCTTCCTACCCTCAAGCAGATCAACACTCCCACCTAGTTTGGTGTCGTCTGCAAACTTACTGAGGGTGCACTCAATCCCCTCATCCAGATCATTGATAAAGATATTAAACAAAACCGGCCCCAAAACTGAGCCCTGAGGGACATCACTGGTGACTGGCCGCCAAGACGATTTCACCCCATTAATCACAACTCTCTGGGCACGGCCATCCAGCCAGTTTTTAACCCAGCGAAGAATACACTTGTCTATGCCATGATTCGCCAGCTTCTCCAGGAGAATGCTGTGGGGGACGGTGTCAAAGGCCTTACCAAAGTCCAGACAGACAATGTCCACAGCCTTCTCCACAACCAGAAGGTGGTTCACATGGTCAGAGATCAGGTTGGTTAAGCAGGACCTCCCCTTCCTAAACCCCTGCTGGCTGGCCCTGATCCCTTGGCTGCCCCGCACTTGCCGTGAGAGCTCACTCAAGATCATCCTCTCCATGATCTTTCCTGGTACCGAGGTCAGGCTGACAGGCCTGTGGTTCCCCAGATCCTCCTTCCGACCCTTCTTGTAGATGGGCATCACATTAGCCACCCTCCAGTCATCTGGCACCTGCCCTGTTGACTAGGATTGTTGAAAAATGATGGAGAGAGTCTTGGTGAGCTCTCCCGCCAGCTCCCTGAGTACTCTTGGGTGAATCCCATCCGGCCCCATAGACTTATGTGCATCTAGGTGCAGAAGCAGATCATTGACTACTTCCTCCTGGATTATGGGTGGGTTGTTCTACTCTCCATTCTTATCTTCCAGCTCAGGAGGCTGAGCACCCTGGGGATAGCTGGTCTGACTATTGAAGACGGAGGCAAAGAAGGCATTAAGTATCTCAGCCTTCTCCTCGTCATTGGTTGCAAATTTCCCCCCAGCATCCAGTAAGGGATGGAGATTCTCCCTGGCTCTCTTTTTGTTGATGTATTTATAAAAGATTTTTTTTGTTGTCCTTAATGTCAGTGGCCAAGTTGAGCTCCAGCTAGGCTTTTGCCTTCCTAATTTTCTTTCTGTATAACCTAACGGGATCCCTGTACTCCTCCTGAGTTGCCTGTCCCTTCTTCCAAAGGTGGTAAACTCTCCTTTTATTCCTAAGTCGCACCAGAAGTTCCTTATTCATCCAGACTGGCCATTTTCCCCGCCCTTTAGAGTTGCGACACCTGGGGACAGCCTGCTCCTGAGCCTTTAAGATTTCCTTCTTGAAGAGCATCCAGCCTTCCTGGAGCCCTTTGCCCTTCAGGACTGTCTCCCAAGGGACTCTCTCAACCAGTGTCCTGAACAAGTCAAAGTCCGCCCTCCGGACTTTGGAGGTGGAGGTTTTGCTAACTCCCCTCCTTACATCGCTACAAATTGAAAACCTGACCATTTCATGATCACTAAACACAAGACGACCTCCGACCACCACATCTCCCACTAGTCCTTCTCTGTTTGTCAACAGTAGGTCTAGCAAGGCAGCTCCCCTGGTATGCTAGACTCTACACAGCCTGAGAGACTGAACTACACCTGTTTTCCAGCAGCTTTCAAATATTCAAATGGAAGAATCTAACTTTTCCTATTGGTTCCCTGGAGTCCCCTGAGGGACTAAGTGGCAGCTAACGGGGACTGTGCTGAATCTTAGCTAGATGAATCAGATTATTCTTCACAGTTCTTCCAAGGTACCTATTTTTGTCAATTAACCCTATAAGAAATTTAGGCTGATATGTCTGTCAGACAGAACCTTGCTTACCTTGGGCCAGACCTAAAACTGAGGTGAGGTAATTGCCTGAATTCGACACCATCAGTAGAGTAGACTAGATTCCAAAAAGCTATTCCAAGATGCTACTGGCAAGCTTATGAGCTGCCCCAATAAAAAACTTGAAGCTGTGCATCTTAATATTTGTGTTTCCGTCTTGTATATCTAAATGTTTAGGTGAAACTGCTCAGAGAAACAATCTGAATTCTTATTTCTTTGTTGTTTCTTCACATATATTAAGGCAGTCACATTTTGCTCTAGCAGACAATAGAGACTGTGTTACAGGAGACAATATACTTTTGTAAGAACATACAATGGAAGAATAATATTTGGAGATGTCAGGTGATGGCGAGTTAACCTACACACAGGTGCACCTTTATGCAGACAGTGTTAGGCTCCACTTTCGTTCATTTTCTGAATTCCATGTCAAATTGACTAAGTCTAACAACTGGAAAGTTTTCAGGATGAAAAGCACTTGTCAACGTGACTCAGCCAAGGAATATATTTAAAAGCAGAGAACTCAATTACATTTGGAATGTCTGTGCCCTGCTAAGGACTGCAATTTTAGGTGTGACAGAAATTTTAATGATAATGATTTGGAAGACCTAACCAAGAATCAGCTTTTTAGTGCTAAGGTAACAGCATTTAAATAAATACCAGATGAATGCTTTAAAACTAAATACCATGATTAAATATTACTCAAGACAGGAATGTCTAGTAAAAAAGTGAAGATGGGAAACAAAAATATGAAGAGCCAGCTTAGATTCAAGTAATTGGAAAGGCTTTGAAGGGCATAGAATATGGAAACTTACCTGGTCAACAACATTCAAGCCTCTCTACAATCTATAAAAATTGATACTGAACTTTATTAATACAAATGTCCCTCAAATTAGCATTTTTTTCCACTCGCTTATTTCTCTACTGAATAGAAATACATCTTTCAGTTGATATATCATGAAGCGCAAATGGTGTTTGGAAAATTATTCTCAAGCACTCAGCGTGGCTCAACTTTGTTCTTAAAGCAGATTTGCCACTGATTTGCAAGTTGGGCTAATTTTCAAGGCATGTGAAAAGCACTTCAAATGCTCTAAAAAGGCAGGTCATTTTGCAGTCTTTATCTTGTTAGCTGTAAAAATTCTGATCAGTCAAATTCTAACATCAGAAGATACACAGGCAAATAACACCTATTATGATATTCAATATGACCTATCTACATAATGAGCTGGCTGTGCAAAGGCACATCAGCAACAGAAAGGTTAGAACTAATGAAGAAATAAGTTGTACCTTTTCAGCTTGCCAAAAGGAGAACACATCAGGACACAGGAGTCAGTGCAGAACTGGGAGTGGTATGCAAGAAACTGTGAAAAGGAGGAGTGTCTGGCTAACACTGTCTTAGGGTAACATGAAACATTGACTTTTTTGTAAATCTAGCCTGGTAACTGCATCAGAAACATCTCAACCTTGCAAATCATTTCATTAGAGACACTGTGAACTTAAGATTGTGGTCTCTGGCAACATCCTGCACCGAGACATACTGAATAAACAGTCTAACAGGCATTCATACTTCTGTCCTAAGATGTGATGGTTGATTTGGAATTATTTAGAGCAGAAAAGGTGTAGATGCATATCAGGCATGCAGAAGGCCATCATTATATGCCTCTCAAGTCTTAAGCTGGATACGAGAAAGTAGGAAAGCAAATAGAAGACTGAGAGGTCCTACACAAAAGAGTGAATAAAGACTTAGTTGAGCAGTCTCTCTATATCCCTTCCCTCTAACACTAAATCCCATGTCACTACAACCCCTCCAGCTCTTACAATCCCGTCCCCATTTATTTTTGTGCCTTGACATCGTTTTTCTAAGTTTCCTGCTATATACATAAATGTTTCTAATTTCCTCACCCCCCAAATGGAAAACCACCATGTCCATTACCTACCTCCCCAATAGCATGCTCTCAGCTACCACCCAACTAAAGGTCAATGTGGTGCGACTGTAGGCATATTATGAGAGCTGTGGTCATGCTGTTTGGCTAGTGGCGGTACCCCTGAACCCACACGCAGACAGATCAGTAAGTATTATCTGTGTTTGGAGTCATCAGCCATCACCTGCTCGCAAAGGGACAACCAGGACCTTGCTCATTGGTGGCTCATTGGCCCCACCAACAACCACTGTCGCTCCCAGCTTCAGGAAGTACATCACGTATCCTGATGGTAATTGCACGAATATTGTGTAGAAAGACTGTTTTGCTTCCTTCTGCTCCTGTTTTTTCCCTTGCTTCTCTCCCACACCATTATGACTGGTTGCAGGATACTGGTTTGGAAGTTTTATGTATACTAGCTCTGGGAGCACCCTGAGTGACACTGATAAAAAAGTTGATGCTTTTGGCTCTTTTAAAAACTTTGAATCCTGAGCTTACAAAGTATTTTGAATCATTTAAAGAGTCAACAGGGAACTCATCATATCCTGATGATATTTTATTTTTATTTGGAGATCCGTTTGTGTTTTCAAATCTGTTTTTACTTTAACTGAAATAGCTGTTCAGATTCTGTCACTTTGGATTTTGTCAAGACAACTGGGTATAATCTGAGTTTTGTTCTCATTCAACACTTTCAGACAATGCTGGAGCTACACAGATATATAACTGAAGGGGAGTATTTACATACTGAGAGATTCTTTCTTAACCTGTTGTTTCAGCAGAGCTTGACAGTGATATAGAACCTGAGCAGAAAAATAATTCACTATTTGCGATCAACAGCAAATCCAGCAGGTATACTATTTGTAAAAATGTTTTATTATTTAGTGGTGTATTTTAGCCTAAAGGCTTGAGCAGTTTATTTACAAAAATATATAATTTTCCAGGATACTTTAATAAAAGTAGAATTTTGTTCAGGTAGTTTAATAGGGAGCAACTCCGGGGAGGAAACAGCAATAATAGTTTGGATGGTTCACATCACTGCTAGAAACTAAATGACATGATTTATCATCACTTTACTTCAGTTTTACACTTGTGCAACTTCAAGGTTTAGCGAGTTGCACCGGAACATTGAAGTGATGAATAATGCACCATATTCCTCTAAGAGCAAAAAATAACCCCTGTGAAAATATTCCAAAGTGTTGCTTAGGAATCTGGGGAGTGGAACAGGGCAGATCGCGATGTGAATTAAGTGTTGATAACAGTTTTCTTCCTGTGGCCAAATAATAATTCAGAACCTGATAATTTTAAGCGGTGTGTGGTTAACTTCTCAAAATGGATAAAAAGATCAATCTTTTTTTCCAAACTTTTGCTACATCCAGGAAAGCACTGTCTGTGAAATAGATGCTCTAAAACTTAAACCAAATTTCTTTCAACCTTTTTTCACAATTACCACCTTTTTAGACCACCTTCTCACAAATTATTTTCTTAACTTAAATACCTTCTTTACTCTGTCTTTTCTAGAGAAAAACAAGGCTAGAAGTACCATTTTTTAATTTGACAGGTAGATCTTACTTTGGTGTCAAATTCTCTTTCTAATGTTTAGATAAGTGGTACAGGTTCTTTCATTTTTATACCAAGTCCACTTATAACAGTTGCTATACAGTTAACAATCCGAAGAAAACACAAGCATGTAATTAATTTTCAAATTACTGTTCGTATGTACAAGCTTGAATGATGCAGTAGCTACATGAAAATGGTTACGAATGGTTTGACATCTGAATAAAGTAACGGATTTTTTTAAGTGTTATTAAGTAATCATGGAAGTCTTCCAGCAGTGCTCTATGCAAACAAGGATTGTATTAATCTAATTATGTACTTCCTGCAGCTTCTAATAAGCTCTTGTTTTTATTTACGTTCAAGGAGATTGGAAGGGTAGTTAAATTATTTTAAGAGAGACATAATGTGAAATGTTTCCAACTCTTTCTCTTATTCTACAAGTTTTTAGACTGATGCATAAGAATGTGCCATACACCCTCCCACAGATGGCAGAACTCATCAAAAAGGATACTGATTAATGTCATGCTGAGTCCTGATACAAGTTGACAGAAACAGATGAGTCCTCTCAACCGACCATGAAAGTGCATTTGCTCATACCGTACGTATTAGTCACAGTGTATAAATTAATGAATATTTATCCAGACAGACCAGATTTGGGGACGCTCTAAATATTATTGAAAATCCATTGTCATGGGCTTCAAGTGCTTAATGTACTGCTTTGGGGAAACACGTAGATGTGATTAACAGGAAAACAAGCGCACAAATCGGTGCCTCTCACCACGTTCCCTCTCATCTGGCTGGTCAGTAATGTGCCCAGTGCCATCTCTCACCCTTTTCTGTACTCCGCTCGAGGCCTTTTCTTGCTCCCTCTCCCAGCCACTTTGAAAGATCAACCTGCTTCAGGAGGCAGAAGGTACAGGATTAAAACAAACTCAGCACAAGTCTGTTTACTTGGAGTCCTTTCCCCTTTGGTTTTTCTACGTTTTCGCACTAGATTTCAAGCATTCTGGAACAAAAAAATGTCCTGGTATCTGCATCTTACTCAAGTTTCAACAGCATCCTTGGCAACTATGAAACTGTAAATCTAACAAGCCTGCCATAAAAGACATAAAAGGAGATGGGGAGAAAGCCACGGAAAATGTTACTGCGTGTACTCTGTATTATACATTATATACAGGAGGTCTAGCAGCTCACCTAAGTCTGATATAATACTTCTTACTGGCTGGATGTAGGTCTTCGCAGTCAACAGTAACCAGTGAAATTAAGCAGGTGGGAAAAAAAAAAAAAGCAATCTAGACACAACCTTCACTGTTTGAGGAGCAAAGTCACTATTGGAAAAATAAGTTCCATGGATTTAGTTCTGTGGTTTTTATACAGAGAATTAATCAGTAGTAAGTAAGTAAGTAATCTTAAGTAAGTAAGAGTAATCTTAAGATTACTCTTAAGTAATCTTAAGTAAGTAAGAAATTGAAAATTGTTGCTAACTCTAAATGGCAGCTTTTTCGGGACGTTTTTGGGGTGGAGGGGCAGAGGGAGGAAGAAAGGATGATTCATTGGTAAAAAGTTAAGTACAGGAAAAGGACAAATACAAATAAAACTAGAATTATTAATAGTTTCATGCAGTGAATCTGACTTTTGAAAAGTGCACTGAACTGAGCAAAAGCTGAGCAATCATCTCAAAGGAGCAGGAGAATTTGCAGGTGTTTGTGAAATCATTTCCCAAATCCTGAGTTTTAGTGTATTTTTGCGTATGGGATTTTCTCCAGAATGTTTCCTGGGGTCCATAATGAGTTAAGGGATTACTGGTCTTCACAGACAGTTGTGCTACATGGAATACTCTAATTTAATCCAGTAACGAAGACATACTTCATGATCAGTCTAAAGAACACTAAAAACAGATATTTGCGGCAGCTTTGTCTCATTACTATAGCTAAGCTTTCATCTCATTCTCTTCTGTGCTGTCTATCTTTGACATCAGGACTGAGCTGGCAAGCATGGTTACACCACTCTAGTCTTAATCTCCTGCCAACACGTACAATCAAAATCTTAGGCATCTATGTTACCTGCTTCTTCCTATTAAAAGTAATGTGAAAATAATTCTGCCTGAAGAGCTGTTTTAGGAAATGGAAGTTTAATTTACACCATCATCAAGAGCCCTTTATAGGAGTGTTCAGAAAGAGAGTGCACATCGCCGCTGTACACTAATCACAGGATGTACGAGGAATTTTAAAATATTGCTGCCTTTGTTGTTTTTAATGCAATCTCCTTTTCTTACTTCCCACCCTCCCCCCTAGAAGACTGAAAATACTGTAGCCTGGTTTACATCAAAAGCCAACAAATATTCCAGCACTGCCGGTTAGCTCAACCACACACAGTCTTTCCTCCTTCTTACTGTAATTTACTCCTGAGGAGCAATTCTTTCGCCTCCCACATTAAAATACCCCAGCCAGGATCACGGTATTTAATGAAACTAATCCACAGTGTGATAAATTAAACTATACCAACCCACAACTTAGGTAAGTTGGGCTTAAAATATGAAATCTAGTTAAAACGTCATTCTATCAAAAAAGCATTGCTAGAAAGGCAAATGAAGAAACAACCAAAAATTTACCAGAAAGATGATGTAAGAAGATATTGCTTCAATGTTTTAAGCGATCCTCTTATAATGTCACAGCTACCAGTTCCACTGAAATACATTATAGATTAATCATTTGAGACATACATCTCACCAGATTTGTCACAGCAATAAAATCCTGCTCTAAAGAACATGCCCTGAGAAAACACAGGGTACCATCCTGTCATTCTCACAGAGTAATAACTTCTCCATCAGCAGTCAATTATTAGGCTATTACTAGTGACAAAAATTGGTGAGATGTGCTACAAACTAGAGAGCTGAGTGACTTTGCTCAGGAGAAATTGCGGCCTCGGAGGTCAGCAGACGATATTCATTTTTCCCTGCCCCGGGCTTTCAAGCCTTCATATTTTCCCATCTTTCCCTGGGGAGTCAGGAGAAATGGTGATTGCAGATAACAATTCCTTGCACTTTCCATGGAAATAAATCACCCTTTCCCACATGGATGGGGGAAGCCTAATTATCCACTGCTCAGTTAAAACAAAGACACTCGCTGCACGGACAGCCAGGGTGCCACCAAGAGAAAGGCAGCTATACTGTGCTGTATTTATTTCTGCATTATTCATTCCAGTTGAATATGGAATTACTTTAGATTTTTTCCAACTTTTTTTTTTCCTTTTTTTGCAAATATTGCTGTGCGCTGTAATCAAAGGCTTCTGTCCTTTCCCCCTCTGATGACATCCCATTTTTGTACAGCCATAAGTCACGTAACACAAGTATTGAACGCATCTCTTCTTTCTACTTTGACCTCATGCAACCTTAAATATTCACAGGTGACTGCTCAGGAGAGGAGTGCAGCTTATCAAAGCCCCCATCGGGCCACACAAACTTATAGCAGAACTTTTAATATTTGCACAGTTGAGTCAAAACCGTGTCTGTCTGGTACAACCGGTGACTGACTGCTGCTGCAAATGTCAGGGCAAAAAGGGAAAGAAAGAAACCATGCAAAAAGTAAGCAAACGTTAAGCATGAATGAAACATAAAAAGGACTTAATTCAGCTATTTTTAAAGAAATTGTTTTGATTCTCACATTAGATTCTTAAATGAACCTGACTGCCCACTTCTAACAGAGTTCCTAACCTGTTTATATTCCAGCCTGAATGAGTTAATTATCAAAAACTTTCTAAACATTGCATTCCGTAGAGTTATTATGGCAGGAATGAGCTTAGCTCTCTGGTAGACAGACACGACATTGACTCACGGACACACCTGTGACCGCTGATATACAAGTGATCATGCCACAGATCACACCATGCAAGGCTCGGCAAGTTCTCCCCAATTGTCCTAAACAAATACACTTAATGAATAAAAAAGCGACGTGTCAACATGAACTCTCAAATATAACTTTTTTTTTAAAAGTTGGTAACTGTGGTGTAAACTTTATACACCCCCCGGACCATGGAAGGTTATGGTATCATTTTCAGTGGAATCCAAATTTCACTTGGTTAAACCTCTACGAGAAAGAATTATTTGTGTGAGACGGTAATACCGATGTCTATGTGTAACCCTCTGAGAACGCCAAATTCCAGGACCAATCGATGTTTTTGCTACCTGAATCACTGGTGGTGGCAAACCACACTTTAAACAAACCTTGCATTAGGACTTTAAAAATGCAGACCGCAAGCAATAAATTAAACAAATGCAGAGAGATGATCCCCAGGGGATTCCTGGCACACCACAGGCTCTGAGAGCTTTTAAAGGGGTAGAAGGTTATCAAAAGAAAGACAAGTCCAGCTTATTACAGTGTTGGAATATAACTCTAAGACCTATCTTTTCAAATAAATGACATACACCTAGGAAGACTGTGAAAACCTTTCGAAGGATCAGAAAGAGATGAAAGTATGAAAATAAAAAACCCCGCACTTATCATTAACAAGCAAAAACTAGGCAGCTGATTCTACCCGCCATTACACGCGTGACTAACTTTAATCAGGACCTTAAGTCAAGACCAAACACTGAGTGTGAGGACCGTTAACAATCGTATTTAAAGCAAAAAATATATTCTCTCTTTGGCCTCCTCTGTTGGAGCAGGTGATGGAGATGCAGGTGGCACAAAACACCCCCTGGCAACTCCTGGCACTTTCAAATACCCAGTCAGCAATCTGAATACGTTTTTTTTTACTTCATACAGATGTTTCTGAGGACTCCTTGGTATATGTTGAGCACTTTTCGCTCTGAAAAAGCAGCATTCGTACATAAAAAAGAAAGATTTAAATTACTGGTGGCAAAAATCCTATCAAATTCAGTGGGGCTGTGACTGCATCTCAACATTTCAGCAAAATCAAATATGCTGAAGTGAAAGGAAAGCCTTTCTTTCTTTCAATTGAAATGTAGGCCTGATTCTGACTCACTCAGTTTTATCAATCAAGCAAGAAGTATCAAGCCAGCAAAAGTCAAATTTCAATATAATAATAATAATAATAAAAAGACAGTAACAGCTACATCAAATGTACAAATGCAGAATAACTGATAAGTCAGAGTCACAGTGCCTGATGTAAACATGTATTTCTTTATGGAAAAGACAAGCAAATAATACCTGTTATTTCTCAGTCAACTAAATTAAAAGTACTTCTTAACACTTGCTTCCCAGAATTGTGAAGCATTTCCTCTGTAGTAACATTTTTTGGGTGTCTCTACTTTTGTTCTCAGGAGAATCCAGCATATTTGCATCCATAATAAGATTTTTCCTGTGTTTAAGAGGCTTTCCCCCAAACCACTTTTGTAATTGTACATAACCTCAATAGTATGCACACATTCAATAGCAAAGAAATTATAAACAATATACAGCAGCCAGAATGGATTACATTTTAAACCACACAGAATAACTTAAAGAAATTTTGAGTCTTATCAGTAGAGTCTTCCTCTTAGGAAACCCATGTGTGAATGAGGACCATAAAATTAGATCCTTTATTAGTAAGAAATAACAGACAGACAGAAAAAAAGGTTTTGTTTTTCGTACGTATTTAAATAAAAACAATTTTGATAAACCAAAGCAGAAAGACAGATTTCTACTCGTGGAAACAAAGTAATAGTTGTAAGCTGTACTAAAAAAGGAAGCTTCTTCCTGATTTACTTTTGTTTTAGTTACACAGACTCCAGCACTGGTTGGGTTCCACTGTACTCTGTGACTACAGATTGTAGAAGCTACACAAAGTACTCTGTATTCAATGACCATGCTTAATTTGTAAAATTATGTACAAAAAAATTGTCATCTCCAGTGGGTACTATCTTCCCTCAAATAGGTTCCAGTACTTTTAAAGTGAAACTATTATAGAAACATCCAATTACTTATAAGATTCATCCTGACAGGCCATACACTTAAGCCTCTATATTGAATGCATATTCTACGTAGCTAATAGTGTTATTCATATGCAGTCCCCTGAGAGATTTGGGTAATGCATCAATAAGCATAATTTCTAACCGTGGGTTAGGATTGCTCTTATTAATTTTTCTCCTCTGAGTATGAAATGCAAATTATGAAAAGTAGAATTTGCATCTTAACTTGACTTACATATTATCTCTGCTTTGCACCTTAGGAAATTGCCAGATATTAAGTTACAGTAAAGCTCCACCAATACCGTCACAGTTTACTGGAATCAGAATAATTTCATTTCTCTTCCTCACTCAATCATGTTTTGAACTCTAAGAACCATCCTTTGTCACATTTTAAAAATGTGTAAATTGCAAGCCATAGTTTAACTGTTATCACCTATAAGTAAGATGTGTCTGCCTAAAGAAGCATTTCCTTTCACTGGATATCTCAGATTCTAAAAACAACCTGCTGAAGAGCTGGATAAACCTGAATCTCGGCAGTTTGCTGACCAACTACTTATTCTGAATTTCTACTTCAACCTAAAGAACACCTTTATCTCAGCAAATAATTCAACAGTTCATTTGACAAACCTTGTTCCACAAATCCTAGTTCAGTTCTTTGCTGATCTCATGTCTATACTGCTTTCACTAAGCTTAATATTATCCAAAGCACCATTTCCAAGTTTCATTAAAAATGTTGATTTAGTCTTGAATAAATCGTCACAGTAATACTAGATGTCTATATAGATAAATACAATTCAACTCCTCTTCCTGCCGCTGCACCCCCACACAAAGCATCAGAAAGGCAGTACTCCTTTTACTCCAAATTTCTGTGTTAAACAGATTTTTATTTGCATTCTTCTCAGTATTCTTGGTCAAATTTAAGAATATATTTTCATTCCAAAGGGCTAGAGAATTGCTACACAACTAGCCTCAACACCCATAAATCTAAAATATTTGCGGAAATAGAATCCGTTCATTTTTCATGACTCAGTATTTACTTTAGACGCTATTAACTTTAAGCATAAATGGTACTTTCTTACCATACTTTAAAATCTTAGGAGGAACATATAAAAGTTAAGATATAATTCCTATTATGTGATAACAATGACTGTGTTTTCAAAAAAAAGTATCTGAAAGCCAAAATGAAAAGAGAAACTTGGATGCTTTCCTTCAGTAAAGAGGTATTTTTTCTTCTGATTTAGGATCTTGTATCAACCGACTTACAATGCAACAATATAAAGACAGCATTATCCTCTTGATATTTGGTTTGAAACTGCCCTTTCACTGCCTGGCAAACACAAAACAAGCACTGATGTTGTCAGCAAAACTTGCAAATGGAAAATAATTCCAAATAAGCTATAGTTTGTTAAAGCAAGAACTGCGGAATAAGATTTTATGTGATAGCACCTTAAAGTATTTACATTATGAGTAAAGAACCAAATCTTTCTGCAGGTCTGTGCAGGAGAGCTCAGAAATAAGGATTCATTCGTGCATTTGCAAATGTGATCGCAATCTGTCATTTGATCCTCCTGCCAAACAGAAAAGCACGACATGCTTTCAAGGGCTGTACATCTTCCATATTTGTGATGGAGCATTTCCAAAGGTGAAGGAATTTAGAGGTTAACTTCCTCCCCGCCTCCCCGCTGCCCCCGCAGGCTGGGGTGGTTTGCTTGGATTAGTAATTTTTTGCTAAGTGACACAATACTGGAAAACATTTTGGGCAGGACCCCAGTGTACCATCAGCTTAAGATAAAGCCTTTCACACCATGTAGGATCTAGTCTTCCATCCGTACAAATCACTGAAGAGGCTTCATAAAAAGAAACATCTGTATTTGTGAACTGGATTATGATACAAATTCTACATTTCCCTACTTTTGACCGGCTGAAGAGAAGTGAAGATTATTAACCTAGCAAATTGTCTGAAAGCTTGATTAGCAGCTGGAAAAAGCCTTAAAATGAAGTTCAAAACCCAAGAACTATGCAGGGTTGCTGAGAAAAATAATCAGCAAAATGGAAGTTATTACAGTTCTGCTTTTGTAATGTTCCAGGTAAATGGAGAGGTCTAGTATCTTCTTATCTGATCAAAGAATTAGCACCGACACTATATTTTTAACTAAAGAAAGGATTAAAAAACATATTCCAGTATTGAGCAACATCGCATTTGATTTCTGAAGTCAAGACAGGACCACAGAGGAACATGGATCTTTCACTGTCAGATACACCTCCACGGTACTGGGAGGCATGTCGCATGCCAAGCAATGTTGTGACCTGTAGTGCAAAGCTGTTGTTTACAATACACTTCATAAATACTTATATGCAAAAAGAAAAACAAGGATAGAGACTGATAGAATGGATGTTCCATATGGTAAGCCTTAAAATATGACTAATTATATTATAGCCAAGAAGAAGAGTCTCTCATCAGATTCAGCTCCGACTTGATTCTTTAAGCACATTAGAAATGCTTTGCACAGTACGAAAAACATAATGTTGCTCTGTATTTCCTAAAATTTGCCTTACTTAAAGGAATTAAAACAAAAATATCAATATCCTCTTAGTCCCTCCCCTACACACAGGACTCAGATATTCATACACTGAGGATTACTCTGCCCAAGGCCTCTATATTCTCCTTTGCAATCATTTGCCTCCGTAGGCTTTCCTTCCACAATCAATACTAAAAAGAGTGAAACTGTATTTCAGGCAAACAGAGCCAGACTCTCAAAATCAAACTGACTACATATGATGGGGAAAGACCATTGTTCATTGTAATATACTAGACTCTAAAAGAACGGAAGAGCAGAATTTGACATTTTTCTAGACCATTCTAAAAATAATACAATTTTTTTTTTTTGCTAACGAAACAGGCTTGTGAGTTTAAATGTTCCTAGCTAGCATCAAGGCACAATCTTCTACGTCAAAATAAATAATTCTCCTGCTGATTTAAGCAGAAATCTTTGCTAATCGAAGGAAATGTCTTTGCAGTCTACTTGTGCCCATGTCTGTTTAAACAGTTTATTATCCTTTGGATATTACAGATAAAATTGGAAAATAAGAATTATCAAATCTAACTTACCATAGATCTTAAAAAAAAGATCAGCTTTTGAAGAAAATACCACCAATCATATTGCAGCTCCAAGGTAACTCTATGCATAAGTAAGCATGTCCCAGATCATGTGAAAATATTTCCAAAAGACAAGAGCGACATAAAGAAGAAAAAGACTTTTATTGTTACAAATTCTGACTCCCTCGTATTTAAGAGTGAATTCTTTTTTCTTCCCACAAAAGAAATATATTGTGGTCTATTAAAAATGGTATTGTGAATTAATTTCCACTGAAATTACAAAGACAGACCCACAGGATGGTGAGGTTGGAAGGGACCTCTGGGGATTGCCCAGCCCGACGTCCCTCCTCAACCAGAGCAGGTTGTTCAGGACCAGGCCTGGTTGGGTTTTGACTGTTTCCACAGATGGAGACTCCACAACCTCCGGGGGGGACCTGTTCCTGTGTCAGACCACCCTCACCGTGAAAAAAGACACTCGTAATGCTACTACTTTCTGTGACACAACTCAGCTGAAGCCGTCCATCTTAGTTTGACACTTGCTATAAATACATCCGTCTTTGCCTGCAGGGTTATACGGTAACATATAGAACATCATTTTAGTAGGCTTCAATCTATTTGCTTAAATTTATCCAAGTTAATTAAAGAAAAGAATTTTACAATTCTCACTTTAGAGGTGTATTAAAATCAGCAAGTCATTGGCCCTGACAATTTAATCATTCACATCTATTCAAAGTTGGGTAAAAAGACTGGAAATGACTATACAGAATGCAACATAACAGTACTCAGTCTGAAATATAAAACTGCACAAGAAAAGACAAAAAACCACAAACCCTCCAACATCTACAGATACAAAAACATTTCAATACATTTGAAAACCGCTTACTTTTCCTTGGCTGGCAGTTCTGTCTCATAAGTAGCCATCTTAGCCCCTGTCCCAGCAGGCATTGCTGTTCTTTGTCTTCGCTTTCTTCTTGGAGCGGTATCAATGACATCTGGGCTACCCAGGAGAGAATCCTTTCGTTCTGGTGCTGCCAGAAGGGAAAAAACCGAAGTTGAAAAGAACTTGAATACGAAGTATTACAAGACAATTCTTAAACTATTTTTTGTTTATTTTTAAATCTCTATACCGCCAAGATGGGCTCAGATTTGACAGCAGTTGGTGTAACAGATGACATAAAGGGAAATTCAAAAAGACCAGATTTAAACTAGTAAGATAAGCTTCACTCGACACCTCTTTGTAGTCAGTGGAGAGAAAGATGGGCAGTTATAAACCAGAAATATACTGATGGTCTCCTCATTCCTCCTTGCAGAGGAGTACAGTAACTAGAGATAGCCTATAGAGCCCAGTTTCACCCACCTAGTACCAGTTTCACCTACCTAGTTAGTCTTTGTCACATACAGAATCATAGAGGGGTTTGGGCTGGAAGTGACCTTAAAGATCACCTAGTTCCAACCCCCTGCCCTGGGCAGGGACACCTCCCACCAGACCAGGTTGCTCCAAGCCCCATCCAGCCTGGCCTTGAACCCCTCCAGGGATGGGGCAGCCACAGCTTCTCTGGGCAGCCTGGGCCAGGGACTCACCACCCTCACAGTGAAGGATTCCTTCCTAATATCTAATCTAAACCTACCCTCTTTTCTACCCTTTTCCAGCCACTACACTCCCTGATAAAGATTCCCTCCCCACCTCTCCTGTAGGCCCTCTTTAGGTACTGGGATGTGCTATAAGGTCTCCCTGGATCCTTCTCTTCTCCAGGCTGAACAACCCCAAGTCTCTCAGCCTGTCCTCATTGGAGAGGTGCTCCAGCCCTCTGACCATTTTCATGGCCCTATTGAATAAGAATAATTGAGAAAGATGTGCATGTGGCACAGGGAAAGGAGCTTGAGTGTTCTGCTCACTGTGTGGCTTTGCTCCAGCTCTTGGTCTGCAGTATGGATAGTAATACACACCCAGAACAAAAAAAAATTTAAATAATTTTCAATATTTATTAGGATAAACCCTTGAGAGAAGCTTATTCCTGTCATCAAACACTGTATTTTGTAATGGACTAGTCGTTCTGCTACCACTGACCTCCAGGCAATAAACTCTTACAGGTTCTGCTGGAGACTCCCTGAAAACAATGGGCAGAAAGACTGATGGACAGCCTGATGTCTGTTCAGTGAGGCAAGAAATCATCCGTCTGAAGCAAACCCATGCATAAAAAGTGGTAACACCAGGTTACTGCTCTACCTGTGGAACAGGTGTCCTTGGTTCAGACTAAACTTCTCAAAGTGACAAAGAGTAGCTGCAGTCTGAAAGGAAAACGGAGAATTCCCAATATCTTGCAACCCGAAACTGGATAACCCGTCTAGGTTTCCTCTGAGTCCTCTGCTGAAGGTAAGTAAAGTAGGCTCTGTCCAGGCTCATTTACCTATGATTTTAATTTCCATCATTACTGCATAAACTACAATTTCACACCTCGTTCACATTTATGTTATCATGTAAATTAATAAAAGATGCATTATCTACACTTAAAAACCAATACCCTCTCTGCTTTGACAGTTACCTGCTTGAAGCTCAAATATCAAGACAACTGGATCCTTCCTTATAGCTAAAACCCTCCTTTCCCTTGCTATTAATGCACTCAGAAGATATGTAGACATTTTTATTCCAGCTATCAACATCCTGTAGCAGGCTTTTATTTGTTATGCCTGCTTTAAAAATAAAATCTTTAATTACTTTGAATTTTCAATATAATGATATCCAGAACAGCACTAATTTCAACCGAAATACATTAAATAATAATGCAGTGACTGAGGCTGATGCTATTATGGTAACTTCCCTGATTATTACTTTCTGTGTGTTTTAGGAAGGTTTAATCTTCACATAGATGAAAGACACCATAATTTGAGATTCAATACTGAAGGTTTTCATAGAAAGTAAATAATGGGTCCTATTTCTTCATTCCTTTCACAGTTGTTATACTCATCTGCTGAAAATGAAACAAGAAGAAAATATGCAACCCACAAGAATCATTTTCACTGTTTCTCAAAAAAATGTGTTTCTGACCAAGGACGCCACTAAATTAAACACGCAAATAGAAGCTCCCTAGAGCCAGTGCAACCACTGCTTACAATGAAGCATATGCTTATATATCAGAACCTCTTAGTTTTACCAGCATGCATCACAGACTTACAGATCTTTGTAAGGTCACAATAGGTATTAGCTGACATATTTCCAAAGCACAAGCTAATTAAAAAATTTCAAAGTCCAGTCCAGACAAGATACATTACCTATAATAAATGCTGAAAAGGGTTAAATTACAGCCTCATTCTCCACACTAAACTTTAACTTGCTATAAATACTTTTCCAGTGCTAAATGTTGAAAATATGTTCATGATTGTTAATTACTATTTACTGGCAGCATGTTCAGGGTAGTCCATCTAACATTTACACTAATACTATTTTATATATTCCAACATAACTTCCTAAAGTCGGGTCCTTCTTAATTAATACACATAAATTAGTTTACTGTCAAGAACTAAACAAACTTGAATAATTTTACTATCATAGCTCGTTTCCTTCCTCGTTGCTGTTCTCCTCCCACACTCTCTGCTTTTGCCAAAAAGTAGAACCAGTTGTTGGCTACGTATACAAAACCTACATAATGCTGGTGTTAAATAAATAATGTCTCCGTGCTTTGACTTGTGTAATATCCAGCGGTGCTCGTGGCCCTCATGCTCAGCATTCTTTACTGTTTAGACACAAATCCTGTTTGTCTTCTACAACAGTCCCACTGGTGCTCGAGCGAGAAAAATGAGAGAGAAATGTTCGTCTTTGCAACATACTGCATTTGTGCTAAATTCAGGCTAACTTCAGGCTGGGAAAGGGTCTCAGTTTTTTGCTAAACATCTCAATCGAATCTTTCCCATGAAAACAAATTTTGCTCTTATGACCTATTAAAACCAAGCAGAATAAAAAATATTGACCTAAATGACTCAAGTAAACTTCTGCAACAAAGTTCACAATTTCTATTGTCAGAATGTTTCTTTTAATAATGCCAAGAAGGCAGCTTCTCATTCAGACAGCCTAGAATGCAATCTGGTGAATAGTAGTAGACTGACTCATAGATAATGGTTGATCACTACAGGCTTGGGGTTTTTTTGTTTTGCTTATTTGTTTCTTTTAAGCCAAACTACCTCTTACGGTAGAACTGCTAATGAAAAGATGGCAGAGACTTGAAGCTCAAAGTATCATGCATCACCATAAGACTTTAAACACACACCCACTACTACTGCCCAAAAATAATTCCCGTTAATGAATTCATTTATAGCACTTGACTAAAAGCCAAAGAAAGCTTCAGCAAAATATTATTCACTGCTGGACACAAAATCATTTGGAAAAATGAGAGACAGTCTTGAACATAAAACTAGTTTTTCATTCTGAAAACCTCTACTGTCTAAATTTCATCACCATTTTGAGGAAGTACAGTTCCTTGACTTCTCATGAAATTAAATTTCTTACTCTGATATTATGTAATATGATATGAATGATTGTTATACCTTTGAGAAGAACAGTACTAATTTAAATACAGACAAGAGTATTGTTTGATGAAAGCCAGTTAATTAAACCACCTAAACCAACAAATGTTGATCATGAAAAGGAAAAGTTCCCAATAGATAATATACCTTCTGTAGGTGAATAACTGCAAGAAACAAGACTGATAAGGGAAAGGGAATCATAGTTCAGGTACTAGAAGAATATTTGTGCTAAGAAGATTAAAGACTTGAAATAAAAACACCTGACGTACATTTTTGTTGTTTGTTTTGAAGAGTAATATTATTTGGTGTGCAGGGGGAGTTTTCAACTAAGAAAGAATATTCTAGAAAATAACTTAAACCAAAAACTAAAAATAGCTTTCACTGGTTTGGAGGAGTCAGGGTGAAATTAAATCAATACAGTCCCATAATGTTGGGGGCCCAGAAACAGAAGATGCCTTTACTCTAATACAGAGAAATGCCAGGACCCATTCTCAAGACATTTGGTACACAACACCTCGTGTCCACGCAGAACAGCACTGCCTCTTCCAAGCTCTCCACTGGGAGCCGTCTCTGGCCAGCCAGACTCTGCCTGGGGAACCGCCGGGTCGAGCTGGTAGAGAGAAAAATCACCGCAGAGAATGTGCTAGCAATGAAAGGGGGCACACAACTTCGCTCCACTGCCAGCATTGAGGTTGGATCCTGGCATTGTACTAACACAGCATCATGACTTCTGAAAACTACAGGCATTTTAAAATTAATTTCTGTCGCTCGCTTAAAGACAGGCAGTCCAGTTGTATTTTAATTGTAATACTTTTGCATTACTTTATTTTGATATACAGAAGTCAATTATTAAAAGAGAAATACCCTCTAGTCTATAATGTTAACTTTTCAGTCTGAAAAAAAAAAGCACCCACCCACATTCATTCTCTGTGTATCATCACTTGTAATGAAAATTTGACTTGTCAAATTAGTAATGACAGTGCTGTACTCACTGAGAAAACAGAATCCAGCTCCTCTCAGTACAAGCTCTATTCTCAATAAAGGACTAAAACCAGTACTAAAAGCTCAGCTCTGCCATAAAAAATATACAGGGAGCAAAGCAAGCAAAAAATGAGTAGAAGTACCCCAAATTTGAGCAATCTGTTTGCCTACAATGACCTAACTTCAGACAGATAGAAAACATACTCTCAGTGTCCAAATTCCTGAAAAGTGTACTGCAAGAGAGAAAAAAAGTTCATGAGATTTTACATGTAGAAAACACTGTTGCAGACATAACTTCACTTCTCTTCACCTTGTTAGCATGTATTTAAGATATAACAAAGCATCCCCAAACTTGAACACTTCTATTTAATTCATTCCTATCATCCAAAACATCTGGTAGAGCTGCTACACTTGCTTAGCTAAACTGTCCAGATTAAGACCATGTTATCTAATAGCACTTTGCAAAGTATCCATTGCTGACTTTTAGTGCAATATGGGTGAACGCACAACACGGACCTTGCTATTTATAGTTGAAAGACTACATCAGTGTTCTCATTTTCTTATATTTCTATGCTGTTGGTAACTAGCTTCAAGTGTACCACATGGTTTTTGTTATCATAAATATCGATAACGTGTTTCCCTTGGTAAAACATTTTTTTTCCCTCTCAATGTTCGAATTCCTCAGCATGCTAAGTGACATTAGAATGGGATGTGTCCTTTGCAAATACAGCCCTAAAGCCACAGACCCCGCGGGATTAGTGCCACTGCTTTGATGCACAGGATTGATTCTAGGTTAACCACTCACTCCAGAAAAACAAACACGGCAAAGGAAAACATATTTGAACACTGTACTGCTACCAGATTTATGTCATTGAATTATCAGGACATAACCTGATAATTTTAAAACCAACCATCAATGTCAAATTGATACAAGGAGCATTCACATTTCTGGCACGTACTGCCAGATAAAATGTATTAGCATTGTAAACTTGCTTTGCTCACAATAAAGAATTTGCAATTATTAAAAAAAAAAAATGCTTTCTTTCTTTTTGGAATAGAACGGAACAGGGAAGATTTATAAAGAATACATGCATTTATCTTCAAGGAAAGGACTGACCTTTATTTAAAATGATCTGCTATCCTGGAGATTTTATCAATGGCAGCACAAAAGTCTGTCAATTTTAATTTCTGTTCTGAATGAAAATTTACCTGATTCCTGTTTTTGTCAGAGTGGTAAGGACTGATGAAAATTTCTTTAAATTTTCAGATATTAATGCTATCATAGGTCTCCTAAATTTCTTTCAGAGACCCCCTGTTAACAGAACAGAATTTCCTGGCTGAATTCTGCATAACTCCAGGCAGCACGTGTTGCTCCATAGAGTTACTCAACTGAACTTGCAAGTTCTGCTGTCTCTTTTTACTCAGTTTAAGATGATTTAACTTAAAATCAGTCCCTTGCTAAAGGATCTTGCCATTTACTCTAGGATGGTTTCTCTGGGAAACAATCAGGCCGCACATACAATTACCGCCCCTCCTGCTTCTGCTTTTGCACAGCACTGATTGCAGACAAACTAGGCTGAAAGAGGACAAAGTGGTCACAAAACGGTCACCTAAAGAGCACCAGGACTGCCGGTGACAGCTGCTCCCCAAGCCACAAAGGAACAAAAAAAGAAAGGGAGCAGAACTCATCACTTTAATCCTTGACTATAGTGTAACTTCAGTAATTATGTGGTTTCTCAATCTCAAGCTAATTCCTAAGGGATCACCATAGCTGATGATAATTAGCATCTCTTTGACATTCTCAGCAGAGAGTCTCCTAAATGAATGCGTATGGAAATGAATGTGTCTCACTGATGTAGGCAGTTCCTGCAAAGTAGGATTAAGTCATTCTTGACAGGCAATTTAGAAAACACCACTTCCACCTATGCTAAAGTTATCCTGTATATACACATTCTGGCCATAATCAGGCATTTTTCATAAGAAATAGATCCGGTTAGATCACTCAGAGATTCAAAATTAAACATCGGTATTTACAGTTCACGCATATGCTTCAGTGAAAGTAGCAGGAATATGTCACAATTTTAATTTTAGGAAAACAGTAAGAACCATTTGCCATTCCCTTTGTTCTGTTCTACTTTATATTTTGTTCTTTGTATAAATTTGGGCTTACTGTACCGTAATCCCCTGAGGCCTAAAGGCAGTTGAGACTGCAGTTCTATAAATTCTCTGTCAGTTAGTTATTAACGTTTATTTTTATAAAGAATAACTCCATGGGAAGTGTTTATGAAGACACATTTTAAAACAACTCCAGCAAAAAGTTTAGATCCAGCTATACAAAATTTATAAATTGTATCCAGTTCAGTAAGGAAGTTTACATTTCACCCTCCGAGACTGTATTACCACTGACAAAGCGTCCTAAGTCTTAACATGGAGACTTTTTATTTGCAAAGCCTGTTGTTTTCCTGATGTCACCCTTTTGCAAAAGCTTTTAAAATACAATTCTTTTATTTAATTAAATAAAAAAAGGCCTATTTCAAACACACAGGGAAACTTATGAAGTTATCCGGTTGACATACGGTTTCCTTCTCAATGATTATTTATTGGAGACAACGCAGGTGCTCATCTGTTACCAGTTCATATTGTCTTGAAAGTAGATGGCAAAAAAAGTCTGGGTAAATTTGACAAGAAAATAATAAGTTTGGTCAGGAAGCATGAAAAAGCCCCTTTTCATATATCAAAATATCAGAGGGGAAAAAAAGAATACGTTTTTACAACTATCTGCGGAGACTCTGAAAGAGCTCATTAATTTTAATCATCAAAACTATGATCTCTAACAGAAAACCCTCTTTTAAAATTACTTTGATATGGGATATTTCAATGAACCATATGTACTTAATCAGGTGAGTTATTAATTTTCAACAATCCATAATAATACCTGTTGCTAAAAATACTTCAGTAATGCCATAATTCTAAGAAAGTCACCGGTTATAAACATTGTCAAAGGTTGTGATTTACCAGTAACCCAGCGATCCTGAAAATCCTTACAATATACAGCTGTATACTATATATTTGCAGTGTCTCCAGCTCCTAAAAATTAGTACCTGCCTTAACAATATGAAGAGAAAGCTTTATCACGTGCTCAAATCTTTCCCGACATGGGTCAGGTAGAGGCTCCATTATGAAGCGGTGAAACCTAAGAGGCTGCAATTTTGATAGATGAAACCTACGAACAATTGAAGTTGCTTTGCCTGCTTTATTTTTCACGGGTGCTGGACAGAAGCAATGTCAATGTTGGCAACGCGGGTGCTGCGGTGGTTTTTGACTGGCCAAAGGCTGTTTGGTGACGAGTCAGGCTGCTCAGCAACAGCACGCTCCGGCTTTTCAATCATCCACTGGAAGTCCAGATTTATTACATACAGTGCTAGAAATCCTTTTCCACCTCTGACCCTCGAATCTTTTAGAAACTCTGTATTAATGCTGCCCGATGAGGCTCATTTTTGTGCACCATGGTTAGATGTGCCGTCGTCTAGCACACCAGCACATCCGAGTCCAGGCGAGTGCATTTAAAAAGTCGCCGTCTGAAAAGGTTCAGATGAGCTCACTGTCCCGGGTGTGACTGTTTGCTGGAGTCATGCTCTGGACTTCCTTGATTTGGATCATCTGTACCACCCAGGGTGGAGGTAGGAGGCTTCTGAACAGCGTCCCCAGGAGACATTAAACAGCGTGCAGGTCAAGTAAACAAAACAACAAAACAGACAGATGGAAGAATGAAAAACACGAAGCTAAGAAAAGCTTAGGAAAAAATTTCTGGGCTGTGATCTTTCAATTCAACGTGAGGTAGTGGAGCCAAAGTAATTTTTCACCAGGCACGTAAAACATACACCTCAGGCCTGGAATTCCGACTGGCATCATTTTTGCTCTAGTGAATTTTTCTGGTGTCTACAGCTAATGTTGCTAAGCCCACACAGCTGATCCAGGCCCTGGCACTGACCGTGGTGGGCTTCCAAGCATCACCTCTAAGGTTACCCCTTATGGTATTGTCAGATGATATTTACTATTATGCCTAACCCCGGTCTGTGAGGATGTGGAGGAGCCTGACATTTGAAAGTCAGTCCTAAAGGAGAGTCTGAATAATGGTAATTATATTACCTACCGATTTCAAACCAGTAAGAGATTATTTTAACCTTTATGTAAAATGGCCACCCGTAATGCTCTTTAGAATGCGAAGATAAAGTAGCATAGCTATTTATGAGCACTTTGAAACAGGGCTTCTCAGTGAATACTAACAGTAAGTCTCAAACCCCTTGGGCAGGCATTCGTAAGAAGTATAGCTACTCCTGTGCTAACTTCTTCATTCAAAATCAGTATCTCTTGGATTGTGAAATATATAACAGTGACTGAAAAGATCTGTAAACAATAAAGCCTTTTGAATTCTTTTTTCTTTATTTTTTTATTTCTTTGGATAAAGTGCTGGGTTGCCCTTGTGCTTGAATAGTCTTTGGATTATCTAGTCTGTCTCCTGGAAATGTACATAAAAGCCAGCCGGTTTAGAAGACCATCGTCCCGACACACATATTTTATTCACTAAGAGCCCTGCAGGGATCATGAGGCCAGAGAGATCTGCCTCTGTGTACTGAAGGTAGTCTTAAAAAACAAGTGTGAGCTGCACCCGCGCCACGTTCGACCCAGTGCCCTGAAGTTGCACTACCCTGCTTTGAAATAGCTGGAGCTTAGGCTCTTATGCCACGAGAATGATTTCTTTCCCCATTAAACAACTTTTGAGGAAATCAATGCAACTCAAGGGAAGCCACAAGCTGCAATAACTCTGTGAAATGTATGTTTTTATAATGATGGCATTTTATGGTGAATAAATTACTAACCTGTACCCACAACCTTATTAAGTGATATCTTCCAAGCTGCCTTAAGATTTTTTTTTTTCAATTATATTATAAATTCTTTTTTTTAGGGTATAGATATTTTTACTTCAGGTTGAGCGAACACTTCAGGTGAAAAAATCTGAAATAAAAATCTATTTGAACAGGAACTTTGCCTGCCTGTATTTCACTATATATTAGTAAGTAAGAATAATAATGTTTAAAAAAATACTACATTCGCATCAGAAGCTATTTTGCTACTTATATTATTTATACAGCAACATAAATATGTGGTCTTATCTGTTTTCTTTGAGAGACAAAAAGACAGATTTCAAGCCTTAAAATAATTTAAAAGTTAGTGACACAAGCACTATGTCCCTTCATTCATATATGCAATTTTAACCTTGGAACACAAAACAGCTACATTAAAACTATCCTTACATGCGAACATACATAATTAATGATTGGATAGAGCCTAATCATTCAAAATTTCACTGCCAAAAGAAAAAAAGTTAAGAAAGCACTAAATGAGTAAAGAAGAAATGGAGCATCTCCTGCGGTTTATATATTGGTTCTCCATCACTAACAATAGCGTTGGAAGCACTCAAGAGTGGCTGCTTAGTCAGAAGGTTAGTAACATGGTTTTTACCTCTATTTCCCCAATTTTACTTCTGTCTATGCTTCTGGAAACTAAAAGTTACCATTACTAGTGGCTGTTTTGTAGCTAGTGTGAAATGATTTATTTTCATCATATCCCTAGGCAATATTTGTTACTTGCTGTTATTCCGGTAAGACTTGGGTACCTAAGCACGGATAAAAACTTCTGGAATAAGCAGAAGTTAAGTTTAGTCATTTTTTCCCAACCCCACAATCTTCTGGCACCGCATACTACAAATAATTTTCTAAGAATCAAAGTTATTCAACACGCGGGGTCCCGCGCTGCATTCAGGGGGACACGGGATCTGTTCCTGATCCTACCACTGACCTTGATGAACACCCCTGCTTTGGTTCCTTGTGTGTGAGCCATGAGTAACGTTCACTTGACTTCATAAAACATCTTGACACTGAGGAATGAAAGGGATCGCACAAGCCAGATCCAAAGGACAGAGGCACCTCTGTAAACGTGAGAGCAGCTAAGAGCTTTTATTATTCTTGTAGACACCGATTACGTGCATGCAAGGATGGGGAGAGGAGGGAGGCTAATCCTCCATGGAGGAAACGGTGACTCTTGGGGCGGGCAGGCATGAGAAAAGGGCCAGTTTTGTCAAGAAAGGCTCAGTCACAAGTAAACTTGGGATCTAACAACCCAGTGAGACACTTCGACGGCCAATATGATTCTTCATCATCTGAGAAATTATAAAGGGTTATTATAATCTGCCAACCAATGTTGATAGAAAACACTTGAAAGAACAAAGCCTAATAATACAATCAATCAGTACTACTGACTGGATCAACGGTCATGTCAATATTATAAACTGTGTAATTAAGAAAAGAAATTTAGAAACCCGGGAATCAAAATTGTGGTGGTTTTGTTTTGTTTTTTTAAATATTTTTATTTAAAGTAAACCTTTTAAAGAGTAAAGCACTGCCCAAAGTTTTCAATGTCTTGAATACTGAAGTGAAAAACTGGGAAGTTAGATGTGACTCCAGGAAAGATCCTTGGAAAAGCCCATGCTTTCCTCCAGCATCCTCTGGGTTTCAGTGATGATTACCAAGAATTCTGGGTGAAGCCCGTAAAATTTAGTACTTTCGCCTTCTTTTCCATCTATTCCCCTTTCCTCTCCCTGCGTTTAGCAAAATTTGAGACAAACTGAGTGTATTGTGGTGACTTATGGTAAAAGGAGGTCATTGCCCAGAAAGTGACTATATAAGGTCCTTGACAGAATTATAAAAAAATCTCAACCCCTTCCTTCTGAGAGATTGTTTCATGAGAAGCTCGTGCCCCTTCCAAATAACCTTGCTACAGAAAGGATTTCTACAATATTTGTATAGTGCTTTTTCTACATATATATCCTTTTTACAAATTTAATATGCTTTAGATCTTATATTTCTCTTATATATTTTTTAATTTTGTATAACCAGCTGATACACTTCCAGACTCTGGTGTGAATTTTCTTATCTTTGCTGAGAAACAAGCAAGCTGACCTGAGGTCTCAAATGTCATTCACTAAGAACAAAGTTCTATTTACCCCATTACCTTCCTGGAACCATTTATTTCTATTGAAATTAATATAAAACCCCCACTAAATAAAAGACGTTCCAGGAATATCACCCACAAATTGCTGTTAGCTACCTGCTTTTTTTCATACAGTGTTTCTAAAAGGCTTTTCATGCTGTGAATTTAAAGACAGCATTTAAGATGTCATTATGGCTTGTCTTTATATACAGCTACCATTAAGGTCTTTATAATGGATTCCGAAATGATGAACATAGAAGGTGCATGTGTCTCAGTCAGACATGACATGAACGTTTTTATGGCAGATGCACTGGCACAATTTCAATCAACATCACAGGATAATTTTGCTGTGGAGAATGCTGCAGGTAATTTTGGTTACTCTAAGAGGTTCTGAGAATATATTTAAAGAAATTTAAAGATCTCAATAAGTACTTTGAGAGCAGCAACACATTAATATTTATTATAACAGTTACTGAGCAATGAACATGAAATCTGATCATGTACCAGACATTAATACACGGCGAACAAAAAAATTATCGATCAGCATGTCTCAATCAGAATCAAGAGGGTGGTTTAATCTATAATGACTTCTATTTAGATGCTTTTAAACTCTTACAATGCAGTCCGTAAGACACATACACAGCACAATTTTAACTTTTATTCATCATTCATTGTTTATTGTGAATGGATCATAAAACTCATGATAGGACTCAAGACCTGTGTTTACACTCTGACCTGGGCTGTTTTTCTTCTCTGGGTCCCTGGACATCTGCAGGGCTCTCCTGATCTGGCTGGGCTGAACACATACGCAAAGGTCACCAACAACAGACCACAGCTGAAGATGTAGTTAGAAAGGAGCCCAACTTCCGAAGCTTTAGCCTACATCATGAAACCGCCTATGAAACACACTGTTATTGACAAGGTGGAAGATATTCAGGGAAATTTTAAAGGGTAATGGTGAAAATGAATGGCAAACGACTACAGCGACTAGCCTGGGTCCAAGTTAATCAGACAATAGAGATGCACAGCCAGGATGCAAGATGAAGTAATTGTGTGGTGTGACGGTAAGAGTCACAGACAGACTCATTCTACAGAACTGTCTTTGTTCCCCTGGGATCCACTAACTCTGGGATAGTCTTTCCATATGGTAAAAGCTCCACTCCTCAGTAAGAAAAAACAGGATCACGCCCTGAGCTGTGCTAATGTTCCATGTATCCTTCCCCAGCCAATGTCCCTACGAGTCACCAGGGCCAGGAAGCACCACGCGAATTCTTTATTAAAATGGGAATTACAGGTTTCTGATTACCTAAATCACCATACCCACTGGATAACACAAACAGTGTGTGTTCAAGCCTAGGAAACACACTAGTTTCTTCTGATAAAGAATCTTACTATTAAACCTTTCTAATATTCAGACTATCCTTTTGCAGTGTGCAGCATCCTGAGAAATTACTTAAGGGCAGAACACAGCCTTGACTGGCAAAGCTTCATGCAATTCCTCTACCCCTCCATCAACATGCAGTGATTCCAAAAAAAAAAAGGATATCTATATATAGGTATAATTTATAGCTGCTTAATATTTTATGCAAGCTCAAAATATCTATATGGAAGAAGAAAATACTTTGCTGTATGTAATGTATTTTGTAATTTCGTTACACTGGGAAATTCCCATGCACCTTTAGCACCAAAAATTCATTTAAATTATTAAGGCCTTGTGGAGATTTAAACAATTCTTGACATTCCTCCAAAATAACAGTCACTGTAATGGTAAGGTTGTTTCATTATAAAAAGTAATAGTCTCCCTGCAACTAGAGAAAGCTTAGAGAAAATGGGATTTAAATACATAGGGTGTAAATACACACTCCTTTCCTCACCACGACACAGCTCAAGCCTAAGCTACAGACACCGAGTTTATCAAAATAGCGCTCCAGGAGATCAGTGAAGGTTAGGGTCCAAAAAAACCACCTCCTTTACAGACGGGAAAAAGCACAAATGTGTGTGCAGATCATTCAATGTAAGTGCAAAGAAATGCACGGAGATGAATTATTTTGTCTATTCCGTTCTATCTGCAAGAAAAAGTAACTTTGATCATCTGTGAAATAAGAGAGTTGGGGAAAAAGCAACATGGCAATATTGATCTTACGACAGAACTACGAAGGCATCCAAGAATGAATTCAGAGAATGGCAGATTAAAAACTTTTGCTTAACTAATGGTTCCAAAAACTGCTCCCACACTTTTAAAGAAATAGGAATAAATGACATACACTCCTTGAAGTTAAGAAAAAAAAAAAAAATCACTGTGCTAGAACCAGCAGAAAATTTAACAGACTGATTTAGACAGAAGAAGAGTTTTTCCTCTGGCACCTTGCTGCAGGGAGAACATGAAGGGATGATCACTGTGATATAAACCACATACTAAATTCTAGTGATGAAATACTATGAAAACATGATGTCTTCAAAGAAAGAATGTTAGTGGGTTATTTCCAGCAAAACTTGCTGAATATATTAGAAAGATGCATGATTTTATAATGACCTCTTCTGAAGAACTAAGAGGGGAAAAAAAAAAGTTTCAGCCTACAAAGACTTACAGAATTAAGTTCACTAACAGTAAAATCAGAATAAGGTCACTAGGTTAAGTGGCTGATGTGTGGGATGACAGAAAGCCGTAACGAGGTTCTATAAGCAGAAAATACTGTAGCATTTGATTTTTGACTCTCTCCATGAAAGAACGAAATGTTCAACAGAGAATCTTGGTATAATATTTTCTCACATTACAGGCTACATCTTATAAGTACTCTAGCTATCCTAAATAGTACTATATTTGACAGCTGGATCCTTAGAAATAATAATGTTGGTATTATTTCATGCTAGAATCTTTGCCTTTAGCGAATATTGTTTCTAACCATCATAGCACTTGTCTATAAAGATGTCTGAGAACATGTAATTTTCTTCTATTGGGATGGATTAATTATTACTAATACCAGTACAGATGACTTAAAAAAAATTAAAATCACACAGAATTCCAAATCAGACGTTTAAAAAAAATCTTTTCTTCCTTGTCTGCTAATGCATAAGCAGGGAAGTCTTCACAGTACTGCCCTCAGTCCCAAGGCCGCTAGTACAGACTGTTATTTTGGCTGCAAGCCTCCCAGGAAGACCAGATCTGATTAGACTACGTGTGGAGGAGAATGCTATGCAGAAGAGTAAAAGTGCCAGAATAAAGTTCAAAAGCAGAGAAAGATACATCTAATCTTTGCCCATGTATACCCTGTTGTGCACAACAACCTCTTTGTTGATCAACAAAAAACACATTAAAACACCCAGGACTGGGCACAAAATGCTAATGTGAGTAACGGCTGTTGAGATGACTAACACTTTTATTACATATTCAGAATTGAACGTTTTGGCCACAAACGGAGCCAGAATAAACCAGAGTAGCCTCTCTGGAAGTTAATGGAACTATAATGAATTACACCAATTGAGAATTCAGGGTATTATTCTGGGATAGCTTGCTGGTGAAATACACAAAGCAATGCAAAAGACTAATTGCACGCTGCGCATGAACACAGTAATTTTAAATTGTATTTCCTGAAAAGGCAACTAAATAATATCATTACCTGAGAGACACCTGGAATCCTTCTTGACCGGTTTTTCTCTAGTAACAGCTGTGCATAGTAATTTTGTGCCTTTTTTTTTTTTTTTTTAATTATACAAAAGGGCTTACAGTTCATTCCTCTTTTCTTTCCCCATAAGCACTGAATTAGCAAGGAAAAAAGCATCACCATGACTATTCTGGAAAACATTCCGATTCAACTCAATGACACACCATACCTATCCCAGAATATGAAATTCCGTTTCATACAATAAATCTTTCCCAACCTTGGAAAAGTCAAACAGAGTTGCATGGACAGACCAGTTTGAGGAGGACGTTCCCGGACGCTACAAGGGGCTCCCAGCCCCTGCAGCGCGCTGGCCCCTGGATTGCTGTTAGCCTGCACAGTCGCGTACCAAGGCAGCTATTTCAGAGCCCCTTGTTTTGCTGGTATAAAAAGAGAAATGCTACGTATGTTCATGATTTAGTCTCAGTAGCCTCTGCTATAAAAATACCTGTTATTTTCTCTAAAAGTATTTTTACTCATAACAAGAACTGTGTTGATCTTGTTACCCAAGAAAATAAAGCCACCCCCTCTTTACCAGAAACTGCTTCAGAATCTTTCCTACCATAAATCACTGCACGAGCTCAGCGGCTCAAAGTGCTGCTTTCTCCCAGACAGGGATTTTAAAGCTCCTCAGATCCATGTGCAACAAGGGGATGATTTATTCCGGGATGCGGCCGCGAATTAAAGTGCCTGTGTATTTCTGAATGCGGGCAGCAGCAGCAGCACGGATCCAGCCTGGGTAACTGGGAGACATGGGCAGCTCAACGCTGAGACACCAGACTGCTGGAAGGAAGGGTTTGGTTTTCATTTCTAGCTTCCTGCCCCAGATACGGGATACAGATATATAGCACAGGTCAGGATTAATATGCTGCCACCAAGATAAGGGTCAAGACTGGCTGAACCAGTGTCTACTGCTAACAAATGTGATTTCACCCCTTGCCTGTACTACAGTATTTTAGCAAGCCACCGTAAAGAGAAGAGGATGAAGTGGGAAATAGCTTACACTCACCAGAGTGGTGCCACTTCTTCCTGTCGGACATACCATTTTGTAAAAAAAATAAAACAAAAATGCGACTTGATCTGTTCTTTACGCCTACTACCCCTTGCTGCAGAAAGGTGGAGAAGCACAGAGGGAAACAGGGACGGTTCCTTCCTTCAAGCTCATAAAAGAGCTGTGAAATCCCTAGTCTGTATCACAAATTTATTACCGCCTTTCCCACCAGCAGACAGGAACTGTGGGCTCTCCCCTCGCCCTGCTGAGGCACATCTCCCCCAGATGGCGTGCCCAATCCCTGTCCTTCCAGATGAACAGAGATGTGTCTCCTGCCCAGGGGGAACTTACCAGCGAGTTCTTCTAAGGCAACTTTGCACTGTGCACGCAGAGAACATTATCCTCAGTAGAACTGTCAGAGACACAACCCTAGCAGGGCTATAGGTTCGGAAAATTAAAGTAATGTATTTTAGCCATAAAATATAAACACCTCCTGAAAGTGCCTGCTTATCTGGATGCTCAGTATAGCTCTTCAATGTCTGTGCCGCTTCAAAGAACAGGGGAACATGCACAGAGTTGGCCTTTCTCTCCACATAAAAGTAACTCTATAAGTCCCCCAAAGAGCAGACAAACCTCACAAGCAAGGCATACAGTGAGGGATGATATTACTACCTACAATGGGATGACTGTATTCCTTCTATCCTTAGTTATCCTGTCTTGGAGGACAAGCAGAGAAGCAATAAATCAGCTCCTCTCCTTAGCTCCCCAAAGCTTAATGATCTCCTCAAAGGTCCAGCATGAGGTGGACAAGCCTCTCCTTCCCTCAGGATGCAGTGGGAACGATGCTTGTTCCCAAAGTAAGATATGATTTTCAACTTTTTTTTTTCTAGATCAGAATTTAATTATGCTACAAAGTTAATCAGGAAGTTCTCATACATTTAAACATCTTTTTGATATTCACATGCCTAGAAAGAAGTTTTTTTTCACTAGTTCCTGATCCAAGTGTTGTAACCCAGGAAAGAATAAACCATCACTAAGCAGTTCAATAGCCTGGAAAGTAATATAATTCACTCACATAAGCGCACAAATGAAAGGGCAATCACAGTTTTGACCTTGCTGATGCTTTGTGAAAATGACTGACATCAACCTCATGGTCCAAATATCTTAAGGATAACTTGGAAGCACTTATTGCCCTTAAAAATTCTCCAGTGAGAATCTTCTAATCGCTGCCGTGTTTCACAGGCATGAGACTCCTGACATCATAGGACTCATGACAGAGATCTGATCTTACCCTTGGTCCAAGGAAGTCAATATCATCAGTCTGCAATAACTAGGGTCAGCTGCTCGGTGTAATGGTTAGCTGTGCAACACCTTTCCTTTCTTTCTCAAAAAAATTAGTTTTGATGCCAGCAGGTGGGAAATCAAAGATCACATATCTATCATTTATGACCCATCTCCATCTCTGATCACAGGGAAAAGACAGATCTATTCATGCCATAAGTGCCAAAAATCTTTATCAAGTCCTTGCCATCCAGAAGCACTTTTTATATCTCCCCAAAAGCTATAAGCCTCAGCTGTTTCTTGGAAATATAAACTAGAAATTCCAGAAAGAAAACAGCTCTCTGTTCCCCACTTTGATTAAACAAAGATAAAACATGCTCATATGAGAAGCTTCATCTGCAAAAGCTAAGGGCACAATCGGAGCTTATCCCTCCTGGGCACCCACAGAGGTTGTGTGTTTAATTTTCCTCTGTATCTTGATGGCAACTTGTCCTTGTTTAGTGATTTGTTAATATTCTCAGAGCTTACAAACAGTTGGCACAACACGTTCCTAAATTTCACTGGTTAATGATACGGTTTTAAACACAGGGGACAACATGTAAAGTTGTTAACAACAACAAAATAAAATAGAAATAGGGCACATCATATGAAAATGAATGACAGCACAGTGTAGTGATTGAAAATTTAATCCAAAGGTCCATCTGCATTTTACATCTATCCAAAAATTCCCAACTTTCTCATCTTCTCTATAATTCAATGTCAGAAGTGGCGCTGCTCTGTCACTAAGTGTCAGATCAGCTTTCTACACAGGGTCAAAGTCTTAGCTATCACACAGTCCCATACAAAAGCAACTGCAGCTATATTTGTCCAAAGAGATTGTATTTCAACAGCCATAATTACCGAAAAGCTAAGCAGACATTTGCCTAACTTACCATCACCCTTCCCCTGCCATTAAATCAACAGCCAAAGGCATTCCATTAGATCAGCAGTAAAGCCACTACTGTCCCTGTGCCATTTTTTTCAAAAACTGACCATTCATACTTTTTTCTCCTTTCTCCTCTGTTTACCACAAAATCTTTAGACTTTCTTGCATGGAGGATACTCTCCAGTGCTGCTCATCCCTCTGCTTGTGAGGGATGTGTTGTGTTGCCTTTGCCCCCCATGGCTGCGTACTTGCATTGCTCTGCAGTAAGCCAACTAACTGGCCAATTCAGTAATATTCCTGAAAATCCACCACTTAGTCCTTATGTGCTACTCTAACACACGCACAACAAGAGCTGTAACTGATATAAATCAGTAATAAACCACCACACAGTTACATGAGTGTCTGGCTCTAATAATTCAACCAGAGCCCTAAAGTCGATGGTTAAGCTGGGTGCTGTATCCCTGTGACAACTCACAATAATATAGATTTATTTTAAGGAACAGGGCTAAGCTACGCCAGTGAGAATTTTATTTTAAAAATCAAGGGAGGTGACAATATTTGAGTTGACCTTTTTGCTGAACAGAACCAAAGTCAAATCAGATCTAATTCACAAGCAGCTTCAACCGGAGGAAATGTATCAACACATTTTTTATCTCCCGCATAAAGGATCATTTCTCAGCGAGCAGCCGCACAAACAAGCAGCAGTGTTTTGTAGGGAGGTTCATTAAGCACACCTTGCTACCACGGTGTAAAACCAGTGAGCACTGGGAATTGTGACTCAGATTTGCTGTTGTCAAGTGGGGAAATCAGGGAACTGAGTCTTCAGGCTGCCGACAATCACCCTCAGTTAAAGCAAACTGTGAGTAAGTGACAGACCTTTGCAAAGGAACAAGTAATTAATTGAATGCTCTTAATGCCAGCCTGAACCAAGGAGCAGTGTTTGAACAAGCTGCGGATGAGGATTTATCTTCAGATACAGATGAAAGTCGATGCCAAGCAATTAATATAAGCGATGTTGCGCAGCAAACGGAGAGGCAGGTGATTTTTGTCAAATGGCAGCCCCTGTCGTTAAGCTTTGTTTAGCTCTACCCCTAAACAGAAAATGGACTCCTCTATGCTGTGTCAGAACTACACGCCAAGAAAAGCAGCCAGGTGAAAACCATAGACATTGCAGACCTACACACAATTGTGCTTTGCGGATTTTGAGGGATTTTTTAAAAACAAATTGTCCCAGAAAATTATTTACAACCCAGTATCCCGTTTTCACTGTACATCCATTTTTTTTTTCTTTCCCATATCAATACAGTGTTTCCGGAAATCCCAAGAAAAAAATGCTGCAAAACTTTCACATTTAGAAAACGGGAGTCACCGGAAGCCAAGAACAAAGTATCTTAATTAACACAGGATATCCAGGGGTTCACAAAATGTAACTGGCTTGGAAGAACAGTATTTACAAGAGATTTTCCAAGGTTGCCTGTGGGGTTCTCCCCTTTGAATGCTCCTTCTCACTGCACACAATCTTGCAGTTAGATTCTCTATCATATTTATTCTACGTATGCTGTTTCAAATATGAAGGCACACATTTTCCTTCATTTAGACTCCCCTTAGCATACACTGATCAACGATGCAAGAAGCCAGCGTCACACTGCTCAGAGTCCTGTCCCACATCGTTTCCCTTATGCTCTGGGACACCTCAGGGAGGTGACTAAGTGTTTTTATAACTTGCTTTCTCTCTTCACCACGTAAAAAAAGAAAGAGCAACGAAGGTTTCACCTTCATCAAAATTCTGAAAGTCTTGTTTGGATTTAGAGACTGCATATAAAAAGTTTGGATACTTTTTACAGGAGCGATGAGCCATTTAGTTAATGATACTGTTCCTAAAACACACCAAGTTTTATGCGTAACTAAAAAAGTTAATATTTGTTGAGGTGCAATGAAGTAAACTATTAAGTAGGGAGTAGACAACAGCTTTATTTTACATTGAAATTTTTGCATTTTTTCTTTTAAATTAAAGTCTTCATCAAATTAGGTGTATTTACACACATGGAGATGGCGGAACAAAATTAAAATAACCATAAGCAACGGAGAGAGCCAGAATGCCAACATCACCCTTATGCAAGAATTCCTGGAGGTTACAAGCAGGTTAACCACTCTGTTTCACACAGTGTTTCTCAACTCCTACTCCAAAGCCTTCCGACCGCCTGCCTCATACGTTTCCCAGGGAAGGTCTTAAGGAAATTGCTGGCAATCAGATACTCATGACCTGACCCTTCTCTCCCAGGAACCTAAGTAATGAGTATCCTTGTGAGAATTCAACTCATGGCTCTAGATTAAAGAGCTATTTTTTACTGACTGAGACAGCAGCTCACAGTACGGCTGATCCCAAACAAGCGCTGGTTTTGCCATATTGAGTTGGAGACAGTTGCAGTTTGAAGGATCAGCAGATGGAAATCTATGGACAGCACTGCAGCAGAAACAATAGTTTAGTAAACAGACCTGGAAGACCCAAAGTCACAGCTACAGGAGCAGAGCTGAGATTCAGCACCCAAAGCACTACTGGGAGGTGTTCTCCTACAAGTTGAGTTTATTTCTCCATTTGAAATAAATAGGTTCCTTACAGAGACAAAAATTAATTTCCTGCCATAAATGGGTTAACTGATAACAAGGCTGTAAGCAAAAGAACGTGCAGGGTGAGAGGCGGATGAGGAAAACAAATGAATGTGGTGGCAGGTATAAAAATTACACAAAATGCTCCTCTGGTTTGCAAAAAGGTGGTGGTGGTGGTGAATACACACTAGTGTTCTACTGTCAAAAGCACACAAAACAGGGATTTGTGCATTATCAGCTGTTTTCTCTGGTAATCTACAGACCTCAGATCTGAGGAATAAAAGTTACACCAACACAAAACGCTGGTGTTAAATGCAGGTTTATATTCAGTTTAGTCTCTCCTTATTTTCCTGCATTCTATATTTTTCCACTCAGTTACGCCTCCCCAACTCACATTTACTGTTCTCCCCACTCAGGCCATACTGTTTTCTGAAGACGGCCAAAACTGTAACACTACAGCCTGCTCTGCAGAAGTTTGAGCGTAAGAGATTTGAGATTTTTGCTCTTGCTTGAATTGGTTGCCTGCAATAACTTTCCAAGGTCTTGTCTGATTAATTACTGAAATCATGGAAGCTACTTTGGTCATTCTTGAAACTTGAGATTATTAGCTATAAGCACCATTGCCAATGAGGTACTTATTTGCTTTTATGCTACGAAATTTTAATATTTTTAATAAATAAAAAATAAACTCTCTTCTCAAACTACACAAAGGAATGCCCTGGAAGTAAAGTGGGAGGCATCTGAACTAACCATAGTAAACGGGTTTTCTGCCATGGACATCAATACTGCAGACTAATTTGTGTTCGTTGTGTTTTTCAAACAATTGTGGCAGTTATTTGGCTAAGAGAGGCAAAGAAAAACTATTATGGAATAACTGGCATTTTTTATTTTTTATTATATATTCTTAATATATTCCGAAATAGTGCTACATATAAACATTTTGGACACAACTGATATCTACACAGAGGTCTAAGTCCTATATATTAATCCACATTCCTTAAGAAAAGAAAGTTAAAAATGGGCATCCATTTTAATTTATATTTAGATATCCAAATGTATGTACAGATCTCTAGAAGAATGGGTACCAAGTAGCTCACTGAGCATCCAAATTTTTTTTGTACGAAAAGAGTAATAGCGCGTCTTTTTACATGCCGGCAGAATTGGTAATGAGTTATAAATGAGCTATTAATGACATTTTTATAAGCTACAAGGGAAGAAAAGGTTAGCAGCTTGACTACAGGGATACCTTCTTGGGAAAGGTGACTTACTAGGTTTAAATTTGTGAACAATACAGCAGGAGGCCCAATGATTTCAGCATGATGATTAGTCCCAGGTGATCAAGATCACACCTACTAACTACTGTTTCACAGGAAAAGCTGTCACCAGGTAAAGGTGTGAAGAAAGACTAATCCATCTCTGATCATGCTTTTATTTATATCTACCCTTTTAAAATAAAAGCTTTTAAGACAGGGGAGTCATGTTCAGCACACACAGATCCATACCATCATTCTACCTGAACATACAGCTTTCAGATAGAAATTTAATCTAAATACAGTAAAAACCATCCTGTTTTAGAACATATGCTGCAAAATAATAAAGAGTGGGTTTTCCACCTGCCTGCCAACGTGAAGCTGTATACACAAAGCTCTGAACTTCATGAATTCCCATTTTGCTCTTTACAGAGGGTTAGCGGTTGTCACGTTATATGTGTCATACCAGAGTAAAACAAATGAATTGTATAAGCAACTATGTAAATAAAATGAGGGATTTGTAACCACGAGGAAATACATTCTCTCTCTGTTTCAGATATGTTGGGTTGTAATCTCCACCCAATTAAAAACAGCAAAAGATGGAGTTTACGACACTTTTGATTTGGCACTGTATCTTTCGTTCCCTTTAATTTACACAGTAAGTCAAAAAACTAGTAAGATGCTGCTGACAGCTCCAGTTTTGAAAATGTCTCTCCTCCGTCAGGTCACATGTGAGTAAGCTGTCTTTTGGAGTGTGTAACTTCACGTTTGATCTCCTTGAACACAGGCTTTGTAACTGATAGCTTCTTGTTGTACATAAAGGAGCATAAATCAACAAGCTCAGGTTAATCTTTAAAAACAAGCAGAATATAGCAAGACACACTATAAAAACTAGCATAATAATTACAGATTTCATTTGCCTATTGTCTCTAAATTATTTTAAAGCCATTTTTTCCCTTTTTCGTTCTACAAACGCTTAATATTCCATATGCAACTCATGTATGGGATGTATGTAGTGTTATGCAGATTGAGGAAAAGGGTCCTGGCAGAGAGCCTTTCATCCGAAAGATGAAAAGGAACTTCTCAGCTTTCGAGTACAATGCTCAACAAAAAAACGCTTTCCAAGAAGTCTGGCATTACGCCAAATAATTTCTGTGGAATTTGTGTATCAATTACTGCTATCATTTATGGTTTCTATTAATGAAAGCAACTTTTTTCTAACACAATTTTATCACTTCACCCTCAATATCTTTTAGAGTGATTTATGTGCTATTTTAAGAATAAAAGCTAAAGGACAAATAGGGAAGTGATTTTATGACAGCACCTGTAACTTTAGATGGACATAAGTAACAAAAATATCCATATATTTTTGGACAGAAGATAGGAGAAGGACATAAGAGGACAGAAAGAAGTTAAAAAAAACCAAAACAAAACTCAAACCAAACAAAAACCCAAACACAAAAAGTTAGTAGAGTATTACATTCATGACTTCTGGCTCATAGAGCAAAGGGACTTCCTTCTTCTTAATCACTGTTTTTTAAAGGACTAAAAGAAAACAAAATCCTCTTCTATTCTTATTTTATATAGTAGGAAGATTTTGACATTTCTTTAGATGTAAACTACATTTCCAATCAAGTATTCACTGGCTTTGAAGAAACAAAAAAAGGGCTCCAGGAAGCAAACCCAAAGAGGGAAAACAACTCTTAAATCCAGCAAAGACTTACCAGAATCACAGTGTGAAGTTTAGTTGACAAAATTTCCAGTTAAAAAAAAGGATACATGCTTTAACCTGGAAAAGCAATAAATCAAGGAAACTACCATAGGTTACAGTGGAATCTTCAGCAACCCAGCTTTTAATCAAGATAGGCTGTTTGCTCGGATGAGACATTGTAATACAGTTGGGAAGTAATTAAGATAATTATTACAGGGAATGTTACACAGGTGGCCAGAGTCAATGCCCTTCCAGCATTTTGTCAGAGAGAAAGTAACATTCAAAATTCAGAAGTGGAAACTCGTTACCGTGCAAAAAAAAAAAATCAGCGTGGGTAAACGGCAGCGGAAACTTTTCATTACTTAAGTCACGACCAGACATGACAAAACACACATGAAACATGAAGTTTAAGAAGATAACCTAAAAAATATTGATCTTAAAGGGAGAAGAGCTGTTATAAAATGTGCAACAGCCACAGGTTTCAAGTCACGCCAGCAAATTTAGCTTGAATGTGCTGCTCACTGAAGACAAGACTCTCTGGTCTGCAAGAATCTGCAGTATCCACGCTTTGTTGGTTGCCACTGATATGCAGCCTATTCAATAGCTGAAGATAAGAGCTTTTATCCTAATGTGCAGGATTATAGAAACTTGCTATCAGTACCCCTGCAGGAACCATTTTTCTCAAGAACCAATACTTCTCTTTGATGAAAGGATCCTTCTCCAAGAGCTGATACTGCTAAACCCAAGATCAACTCTTCTAAAGTACATCCGTATTTCCAAGAGGGAAGTGAATACAAATGCAATGTGTTATTTGCATGTGAATTCTTTTATTTGTTTTCAATATACCATGAAATATACTTAAATATTTTTTATACCTTTTCTTCCTCTCTGAATTACATGTCTATATAAAACCACCCAGATGCCAAAAGCAAACGCCTAGCTTTCTAAACATGCACAAGAAAACTATCATAATAAATGGTGTGGACACAAAATAAAAAATTCCCATTAAATTAGACTTGATTATTATTGGCATTAAAAGCAGTTAAACCGTAACACTCGCAATAAAGCATCCTTTAACAAAGAAAAGAAAAGAAAAGAAAAAAGAAAAAGAGGGGAAAAAAAAGGAAAAAATTTAAAAAAAAGAAGAAAAAAGAAATGGAAGAAAAAAGGAGAAGGAAAAAAAAAGAAAAAAGGGGAAAAAAGAAAAAAGTGAGAAAAAAAAAAGAAAGAAAAAAGGGAAAAGAGAAGAGTCTGGTTCGGTTTTACCTTTCCAAAATAACCCCCAGGAAATGTAAATCTCTAGTATATCTTCTGGTGAACCAATTTATGACCTGCAACTCAAAGAACTGTTTAGAGCAGGCATGTGTCATGAGGATCATAATGAAACTGTGTGATAGATAGTGCGGTTTCATTGTCAGGTTTGCATAGACAAAAATAAAGCACTGTTGTGACTGTATACTGCATTCAGTAATTTCTGTGGTCCATAATACATGCATTGAAGCATATTTTGGTATAAGAAGAATAATTATTACTAGTTCTTTTAATTAGCACAGGACCATTATGCTGGATACTAAACAAATACGCATAGAGTCTGGGACTTAAAAGCGCAAGAACAAATAGAAGTGTTAGAATAGGGATTACCCCAGGCAGGTTACTGATGACTGGCAGAAGTTTCCTATTTACCTGATAAGCAGTTGTTCTTTAACTATTTACTGAAGGAGGATGAAACAGAGCAGGGCTGTTCGTGGCACCACTCCAGCACCACTAAATGCTATAGTTTCACAACTGATGAATTAGATTCTCAACCAACGGGTGTTGAAATAGGTCTTTTGTAGTTCATGAAGAAGAGAAAACAAAGAAAGGGTCCCCCTGAATTAGTGCTGTCTTGTAGATGGTCAAGTTACAGGATTTTGCAAAGGAAACAAGTATCAGAATGTGCAGGCTCAATGCAAAAGTGCCTCGACTCACAGAATTTATGTCCAGCTCTGCTCTAATTACAGCCTGTTGGGTACATGTCAAATTGGTGTGAAATATGAGCAAGAACAGAAGGAGGCTCTACATTTCCTTTATGTGTCCCACAGGAACACGTTGGTACTCCACATAAATACAATGAGGATTTGTTATCTCTGCCTAATGGTGCTTAATACTTTCAGGCTCTCCAGCCATAGCAAAGTACAGCACATTTTGAAGAGAAGTAGAGGGAACATTAGGACTCCAGCAAGATGGGTACAAACATAGAGATAGTTTGCCTCCTTAGGGGAAAAACCTGTTTATTCAGGGATGATAAAATTTATAAAGGTACTGCTTCATTACTGGATTTGATGTTGATTTTTTTTAACTTTTGGAATTTTATGTTATTTGTTCTTCTCTGCATGGATGTATTGAACCCAAAAGAAAAATATGAAATAATTTCACCTCTGTTCAAAATGTACATTGCTGAACAGTTCAAACTAGCTTTGTTTTTAAGTGGAGGAAAAAAACACCCAGTATTCATAGAAGTGCATTAAGCTTGGAATTTCTAGCTTGGACTAGAAACTATTCTAAAATCAGAGTCTTACAATTTAACTTAAATCTGATAAAGACAGCTAATTTTACGATTTAAGTAGAACTTTAATTACACTTCAAAAAATTTTACAGCCCACAATGAAATAAAGTTCCTTACTATGTCACATTTAGTAATATGGGGATAATACACCAACAAACATTTTTTAATTTTAAGTTAGTCAATGCTGTTGCACCTAGCATGCAGTGTGGTCATTAGGTACTTTACTTTTTTGATCAATCACCAAATTTAGTAATCTGCAACAGTCTTACCAAAACATAAGTCCATTACAATTATATCATCGTTATTATATCACTTCACTGAAAAAACAATCACCCATTTAGAGGCAAACACATGCAATTAGACCACTTTATACACTGAAGCATATAAAATAAGAAGGTGTACACAGGGGTATAAGCAGTTTTGATGATTTTCATAGTAATATTTTTAAGTAATAGCTTATTAATCCCTCTTAGTACAATATTCATAACAGGATTTTTATAGGGACATGAAACAATATATTGATATTTGTGTTGTGAATGTATTTTGACCATAGCACACAGAAGGAAAGCAGTCTGGCAATCACAAATGTTTTACAGGCATAAACCCATCAGGTTATGGTGGGGGGGGGGGGTGGGCAGGAAGTATCAATATCAAATTTCAGAAAAAAGGTATCTACAGCTATGAGGGAAACAGAAATGAGATTATTTACTTGGGATGAACAATTTCCAATTATAGCTTGACAAAAAAAAAAAATTTAAGCCTGAAGTCAATTTAAATGGCCAAGTTCTAAAACTCCTTAAAATAGGCTTTAAAAGAGAAGCCTTCACAGATGGAACTTTAACTGCACAGCACAGTCAGATGCTGTTATAATAGGCGGTTTTTTTAATAACTTTGATCAAAGCTTATTAACAAGCAGCATCGAGCCATTGGTGGTTTGGCCTACACAAGAGAACTAATTAAATTTAAAGGGCCATAGCCTCCTGAAGGCACAATATGTAATCCCCAAGGCAGGAACTTGAATGAAGGGGATGAGAACATTTGCATAGTAAACCAGTGGAAAATGGCAAGATGCTTGCTCTTATTTATTTCAGGCATTGTAGCAAGTTTATTAGAACCAATTTTGAATCTGTCCTCATCATCAAACATGTAGAAAAGTGCGAGCACTGAAAGTCTTAGGAGTCACTTAATATGGACTATTTCCATACATGTGGTAAGAAACATGCAAGAAACACAGAACATACAACTTAATTCAATCCAACAGGGCAGATCATGAGATCCTTCCTTACCCCAAGGAGCAGTAACTTTCACCAATTTCAATGTGAAATATGACTAAGGAATTCATAGGCAAGAGAAAACAAAATAGAGAAAAAGCAAGCTGACTGTAAATTGGTGCCCAGTAGCCTAGTTTTGTCTACAGGAAGCCAGATATAATAGCATTATAACTGAAAATAACAACTTGTTATTTACAAGAATAAACTGTAAAGTAATTTCTTCCATGGTTTATCTCCCACCTGCTATCCTTCATATCTATTATGGATTTCAGTATATAACATCTTTCCCTGAAGTTTCGTCATATACCTGTGAAGAGGAATAACTTCTCTTTTCTGATCATCTTCCAAACACTGCAAGGAGGAAAACTATTACCCTTCATCTACCTTTCAAGCTCCTGGGAAGGAAGCAGAAAGGGTGAATGTTTATCCAACCCTTACTCCCATTTTAAAAGCTTCCTGACATATGGACTACTAAAGTATATTTCAGTTAATAGAAGGGTTTCATTTATATGACAAAGACATGATTGCTAATCATGACATTAAACAATGTTTTCTTAGTCTGATAATCTTACTGTCATTTTAGGTCCCCTAGGAGAAAGGGCTCAATAGCTAGAGTAAATAATAACAGTAAAATTTAGCACTGAGCAGAAGGAGGAGGAATCAGTAACAGATGAGTTGTGTTCTGGATTGTTCTTAATCAGAATAAGGGTTTCTGCATTCAAAAGTGACAGAAATGTCTTGCATCAGTGGTTGCATCATGCTGAGTCACCAAGTCACTCTTGTGGGCTAAGAGAAATACAGACTGGCAATTTCCAGACTTTTTCTTTTTTTTTTTTTTTTTTTTTTTTTTAATTAAAAAAAGGTCCTGTTGGCAACAGAACATGAAAAGAACTAGCTTCTTATTCCAATCAACATCCCTCTGTAATCTTTTTTCCAAGCCTGCTCCAAGTGATTCTCATCTGCATGTGCGTATCATTCTTTCTACTGTCACAGAACCTAGCAGTCCCAACCAAAAATGATGACCCTAAAAGGACTAGACATCAGTCAAGCTAAACAAAATATGAGACATTTGGCTAAAGAGTTGAAGTGCAAGACTAGATGCAACGCATGAGGGAGGAGTGAAACGACGAGACAGCGCATCAGCAGTCTCAAGTGTGAGGTGCCCACAAAGTCCCTGGAACTTTGTTGAAGTACCAGTAGTGAAAGCAACAACTACATCTGGTTTTGGTGGCTCAGCTAGAATTTTACCAACCCCGGAGCAAAATAAATAACAAAATAAACCAAAAGCAACCTCCCCATTCATGAATCCCCAATGATCTGGATGAGGGGATTGAGTACACCCTCAGTAAGTTTGCAGATGACACCAAACTAGGTGGGAGTGTTGATCTGCTTGAGGGTAGGGAGGCTCTACAGAGGGATCTGGACAGGCTGGATCGATGGGCCAAGGCCAATTGTATGAGGTTTAATAAGGCCAAGTGCCGGGTCCTGCATTTCGGTCACAACAACCCCAAGCAACGCTACAGGCTTGGGGAAGAGTGGCTGGAAAGCTGCCCAGCAGAAAAGGACCTGGGGGTGCTGGTGGACGGCCAGCTTCACATGAGCCAGCAGTGTGCCCAGGTGGCCAAGAAGGCCAACAGCATTCTGGCTTGTATCAGGAATAGCGTGGCCAGCAGGAGCAGGGAAGTGATGGTGCCTCTGTACTCGGCACCGGTGAGGCCTCACCTCGAGTGCAGTGTTCAGTTCTGGGCCCCTCCGTACAAGAGGGACATTGAAGTGCTGGAGCGTGTCCAGAGGAGAGCTACCAGGCTGGTGAGGGGTCTGGAGACCAGGTCATATGAGGAGAGGCTGAGGGAGCTGGGCATGTTTAGCTTGGAGAAGAGGAGGCTGATGGCAGACCTCATTGCCCTCCACAACTACCTGAAAGGAGGGTGGAGAGAGGTGGGTGTTGGCCTCTTCTCCCAGGGGAATAATGACAGGACCAGAGGAAATGGTCTGAAGCTGCGGCAGGGGAGGTTTAGATTAGATATTAGGAAGAATGACTTTACTGAAAGAGTGGTCAGGCACTGGAACAGCCTGCCCAGGGAGGTGGCTGAGTCCCTATCCCTAGAGGTGTTTAAGAAACGTCTAGGTGTGGCACTTCAGGGCATGCTCTAGTGGCAGAGATTGTAGGTTGTTTGGTTGGACTTGATGATCTCAAAGGTCCTTTCCAACCATGAAGATTCTGTGATTCTATGAACTGCTTAATAGTAAGAGGATTTCCTTCTTGTCCTCCTTCCAGAGCAGGAACTTTCTCAAACAAGAGCTCACAGGCATTTACAAAGATCTGGCACATCATATAAAGCTGCTGCTTACAAATGTATTAAATTGCAGTGAAAGCAGGAGTTGTGTGCCTTTTTCATTCTCATATTCACAATCCTAACCAATATGCCAAATAAATTTCCCCCATGCTCATGGCATGATGTTATATAGAAAGACGTACGGTATCATTTATAAAAGTTGTACTATTTCTGAAAGTTTTACTTCCCATATACATCAGTTGTTTTCCTGAGTGCTTTACACTAAAATACCTACTAATTAAAATTTAATCTTTTTGTTTGCAATACAAAGCATTAACTACATCCATGCGTAGACCAGAGACAAAAACTACCATGTTTCAGTTGATTTTGGCTTTAAGCTATGAAGTCAAAACTACTGTCAAAAAGCAAACCATAAATCATATCTACAAATGGTACTGCAAGTGCCAAAAACCTACATTTTTAGGTAAACTTTTAGGTTACAGTATAACTGCTATTGTAGGGAAAAGGCATCTACACAAAGTTTATCTGAAGCTGAACAAATAAAAGTAACCACCTGCTGTGGAGAGGCTGAAAACCTATCTGATAGCTTTGCTGAGTATTAATGCACCAGTAAGCTCATTTTTGTAGAAGACACAAGAAATTATTTTATTCTGTGATTCATCTGCTGTTATAGAGGAAAAGCTGTCATAGTAACAGCCATTTCCAATGCCCAACATAACATAGGTTGTGTACGTCTCTTAAATTCATGCTTATACGAACAAGATCCTGTCTTTTCATTAAAGGCATGCCATTGTGATTTCAATGCTGGCAGTGATGGACAGAACCCATCACGACCCGCTCCAGTCTGTCCCAGCAGTTCATTATTCTGTCAGGAACAATGTCCCACTTTTGTTTTTGTTTAATGTTAGCTCAAGTTATTCAAGTTCATCAAACACCTATATCTGCTGGGTGGAAAGACCATCTACAATGACATCATTTTGCAATGTAGTTTCTTTTAAACCATGAAAACAACAATTGTTTAAGATCCTTCTCAACATTTCATTTAAATCATTTGCTAATCCCTCCACTGTTATCACAACATTATGCTGCACAACTTGCTAACGTTTACATTTTTCTTCAAATCTGGATGTCCAAACTTGATATGGCACTGCATCAAGGAGCCAAATCGTATGTTGACTCAAAATCACATAGTCCTTTTTGTCATAACTTTGCAAATCTGCTTATTTTCACACTCAATGTTTTCTTTATTTTTTTTTAAATTAAAACCTCTTCTTCAGAGAACAGTCTATACGTTCTTTAATTTCCAAAGTAGCCTTACACTAGACCAGTGGTTCCCTATCAAGTGAGGCACTGGGAAGTTACAAACTGATGAGACTTCAGGCAGTAACGTGTCTAAGCCCAGGCTGGTTCCTGCAAGGCCAGACAGGACAGTGCCATCCTCCCAGAACGGGTGCGATACAGAGCACAGTGCAGATGTTGTCCAAGTAGCTTTTGGCTTTGCTAAATGGGTCCACCTGGGGAAGATGTTGGCAATCCCTGGAGGTACCCAGCTTCATGTGGCAGGAGGAGCCAGACAAAGCAAAGCTTGAGACATTGTTGAGTGAAGCGTAGCTGTCAAAGGACTGGAAATCATGGCACTACACTGTGCTGGAACGCATACGTTTTGTTTATAGTTGACGTATCACAAAATGCAAATTCGTTTATATGAATTACCTTCCACTTCACACTCCACAGGTACAAGGGCAGATAACTTTCCATTTATATTTTGAGATAGACATATTCCCTCCTTTGAGAATATATTTATCATGTGTTAAGTTAATTTCCATGTTCTAATTTCTTGAATAAAACATGGTGTAGCATGATATGTTATGGAAGTCAGTCACTTTACTAATTTTACCTTCATCAGCCAGCTGGTAATCTCACCACAGAAAACACGAGTACCTAGTTTTCAGCCTCCGGTTTCTGCACCTTTACAAAGATTGTAATTAGCCATTCTTACTCTTTTTCTTAATATTTTTCTTCATTGAGTCGTGTTTCAATATTTGCATCAAATCAACACCAGACCGATACACCAAAACTGAATGTGCCATTTCATTTTATTTTTTTTTTTGGTAAATATTGTCAGCTTTTTTCCAAATCCCCTAGAACACCCTCAGTGCCTCAAAAACTCTAGAAGAAAAACCATTATTTGTGGTTAAGAAAAATCCTCAGCTAGCTTTTAAAACTCTGCAGTTCAACATGACTGGCTAATTTTAAGATGTCTAGATTTCACAGCTGCTGTTCCATGTCCCCCTTCATTGCTAGAACAGAACTACCTTATGATGCAACTAAACCTAGTTCTCCCCTCTAAACACAAACCAAAAGCACTTACTGAGCACAGCTGCTTTTTCAATTACTAGTGATTTTTTTTATCATTGCACTAATAGGCCAATAACAGCTGCATATGTGTTCTCAACTGACTTGAAGACTGGCTGTTGGCCTTCTACCTCCTGGCCTGAGATTCTCTGCCTTCATGTCTGTGTCTCCCTTCAGCCATCTGCTGCGGTTCCTACTTTTCATTTATGACAACCAGCATCTGCTTCCTGCTTTTAAAATTTTGGACATGCATATATACAAATGCACGCTTATTATGTGTATATGTGTGTGCATACACACCTGCCTTCGCTTTCCTTCAAAGCAGTTTTTAAATTATCATCTTCTCTCTTGATTGTGGCTTTCACCAATATCTACCAAAACATTCTCAAAGATCTTCTAATTCTCACTGACTCCTGCAACCCACACAATGACATTCCAAATCCAAAAGGAAAAGAAATGTAATATTGGACTAAGAGACAGGAAAACTAAGCTGAACAGAAAAAATCCAAACACTATCTGTATTATCTTTTATGCCTTACAGTCCTTGATGCCTGTAGCTGTAAGCTTCATTACCCCCTCATGTCACTCACCCCTGAATCACTATCTTTTTCATAGAGACACAGTCTGCCTCAGACCTCTTTTTGCATGCAAAAATCCTAGACCACACTAAGATATTCAGCTGCTATCTGTGTTTTTCTGTTGTTCATGGAAAGAGAAAGCTGTGTACACAGGAAGAGTATCAACTGACCTAACTGATAGTTACTGTGCAGGTTCAACACTGCCATTCTCTTGAAAAACTTCAGTGTGTTACCCAAAGAATTAAGTTTATAGTCTTGATATTATTTGCAAATTTTGCAGTGGAAACAAATCTCTAGTCATGATCAAAATCATGTGTACTGTATCCCTCAAAGGCAACAGAAAGCATATTTTTGTTTACAACTCAAATAAGAAAACAATTGCTATTTTTTTCTTATGACATTGATTAGTCCAGTTGCTCATGACTGCCTGAGTAGGTTAGTGGGGGGTTGTTATCATTTTTAAATACAGATGTCTATCTCAAAATTCTCACTGAGCTCGTTAAGTCCTACTGAACCTAGCAAAAGAATCAACACCTTTCGCTTTTCCTCGCCTTTTCGCTAAATGTAAAGTGCTTCTCCGCATATTATCTGAACTGACCGAATACCACTTGAAAGCAAAGATTTCTGAAGGGCATGGTATAATGTAAAATTATTTCTCTCCATGATTGTAACCTTCTCCATTTGTCTGAAGCTATGCCTACTTTATATTACATCAAAAAGTCCTCGACAAACAGGCTCATATGAGCTACAAAGCTGAATAGCACTGGTATCAGGGTCTTGAACACTTCTGGTCCCCGCTATGCACAGCAAACTGTTATAATAAGTTGTTGTCTTCATTACCTTTACCTATGGTGGAAATAGAAAGCTCCAATGAGAGAACCCATAGCAAACTCTGCAGACCTGAAGGGTAGTTTATATCTATCTATCTATCTATCTATATGACTATATGGCAAGTATCAATGCTGTTTTAAAGCTTTCAGAGCATTTGTCCAGCATATTCATATTAGTTTGCCAAAATATGCCAAAAAATTCCTATGATTCACAGTGAATTATCTCGTATTGTAGAACGGACAATTGCTGTATTCCATACACTTTACAAGTCTCTAGTCCTGGAAAAATTAGCATCTTCATGAGGCCAAAAATTCACTGACAAATTAAAATTAATTCTGCTATAAATACATTTTTGTTCCATTTATGCACACAGCTCTTTTTATAGCTGTTAAACCTCCTCTCTTTCCCCTTTTTAAACACTATTGAAACTGTCAGAAACTACATTTTACATTTTAGCAATCATTGCATACACATCATGATTCCTAGAATTTAAAATGGAACTGTTGATGGTTCAGATACTGTTAGACTGTCATTAGTTCTGCAAAGTATGTAATTTGTCATTTTGGAAGAAATGACAGCACCTTTACTTGTACAACATACTTTTAAACTTCCTTTCTCTAATTTCAAAACGCCAGTATTATACTCCGCTTCAAGAGAGATATTTTTAAGGCTTGCAGGTTGGCTTGTCACAGAGCAATTTGTCAGGTAGTATTTTGTCTTCATTAAGGTTTATTCACATAAAGTGATTGGCCTGTCCATGATATTCCCCAAAGACAATACATTCTGTCTTACCTGATGGTAATGAGGCCCGTGTCAAATTTTCACTTTCCTCATCAGTGCTGCCATCATAGTCATTTTCTCTCCCTGTAGCCATCTGAGTGGAAGCTATACTATCCCTAGGAGGGAAAAAAAAAAAAAAAAAAAAAAGGAAAAAAATCCCATATCTTTGCAACATAGAGTCCCCATGCTGAATAGCTTAGCATATTCATATACAAGGACAGTCAATAAAAGGTAAGTTAAGATATAAAAAAGCAGCATAAAAATAATAAACAAATTAAGGGGTCTTGTAACATTAGAATGATTCTTCTTCTCTGGATATTTTTGAAATAAAAAAATACATGGAAACATTTAGATTTCCTAAAGGACAAAAGGAATCAAATAATTTAGGGAGAATGCATAAGAAAGTACCACCTATGGAAATGCCAGAAACATACTCTGATACTCTGAGTGGAAAATCAACTGCAATCTAACAGAAAAAAGGACAGATTCATCAAATATTTAGGTTTTGGCTACAGCATCCAAAGCAATATGCTGCTATTTGCAGTGACGCCACAAAGAATCCTCTGCTTTCATGACTAACAGAATTGTTTTGGGTAACCAAGCACTCAGCCCGGAACAACTGTCACTCACTGTTAGAGCCAAAGAAATAGAAACTAAACTAAACTAAAATATGCATCAGGTACGATACCAAGTAACTCAGGAAAATTAGGAAATACCTTGTACATTTGGCATCTGCTGCAGATTCTTTAGCTTCGTTCAACAACTTCTGTAAGTTTCTTATCTTTGCCTTCTTTTCATTCAGCACCAAAATGAACCGGTTATAAAGATCTGCCTCGAGTTCTTCTTTAGCTTCCACGCATTTTTCCAGCCTACAACGTAAAATTAACTGTTACACTATTTCTCTTTAAGATTCCGTGTTTCCTGGAAGAAAATTCTGTAGTGAGGCCAGCCTTCCTATGACAGGAATCTCCATACCAAACCGGGCATGACTGGAGTCCAGCATCCTGTGTCTGAAACAGGCCAAAGGAAGCTTTTTTTTCCACAGAAAAGTGCACTGAACTTTGCTACAAAAAGGGGAAAGTTTCCAAGGGGGAAGCCTTCTCTTCATGCTTTTTCTGATAGGTTCTTATACGCATGCAGCTGAAACAGCTGAAATTTAAACAGGCAAGCGTTCTTTAGTTTCAATAGTGAATTAACCTAATGGGCATACTTTAGCAGCACACGTATAATGAGATTACAAATAGATATGATTAAACTTGACAGGTCCCAAAACAGGACCACACACTCTGATTTGAAATACATTTGAACATTAAAAAAAAAAAAAAAAAAGAAACAAGAAATAGCCAACTCAACTCCAAGATGGGCTGAGATGACCACCAAATACTTTGGGCAACCACAACAGCTCCAGAACTCTTTTCTTGCCAGGATTCCCAGGCAGATGTGGGGGATACAGACGTTTACCTGACCATTTTCCATCAAAAGCCTTACATGCCTTGTTCTGGTGAGCTGGCAAGGTACGGAAACCAGTTCCTGGCAAAGCTCAACAGCACACTGCAGCAACCCCTGATGGCAACCATAATCCTGTACAGGCATTCAGACAAACACAATGCTAACAACTTCATCACTGTGGACTCCATTTCAAATTACACACATACAGATCTAATATCTAGGTACATTAGGCAGATACTTTATGGTTTTTTTTTTGCCCTGAACCAATCACAATTACTTGGCAGAGGAGTAAAAACTACTACAATATATATAAAATGGTCTAAAAGCTCTTAATATCTTCAGAATAAAATATTCTTCAAGTTTTTAAAGGTTTAATGTCCACCTGTGGGTCGGTGAATGTCAATAAAATGAAGCACAATGGAAATATGAAATTACGAATATAGACGTACACTGTCTCACAATCAAAGCAAAACCAGGATATAAGCAAACATGAGCACAATAAATGAAGTGAATTATAGCAGATGCGATCCTATATTTACTTCTTGTATTTCATAACTTTTTACTCCTTGGGTTGAACCACAAACATTTTAATAGCTGTGTTCATAACAAGCAAATAAACATCTTGATAATCTTATTTATCATGGTAACCACAGTATTATAGCAAATAGTCATAACTTATAAAGAACATTCTTTTCACCAACCTGTGCAAGGTTGGTGAAAAAGCTTAGAAGGCTTCCTTTCTTATTAAATCCAAACACATAACAGATTTTAAAGATATTAATTTATAAAGCAAGAAATTTCAACAGACTTCCTACATAAATACTCATTATTTTGTTCGTAGATCAAAACCATATATGATATAAGAAGAACGACAATAGAAAATAATCTCATGAAGTATTAAGTCTACTGTGCAATGCTTTAGGGATATGCTTGATAGTTGATAAATAATTCATCTAATTTAAATGCAAATAGCAGAACATCATTACCATATAGATCGGTTCAATAATTCCTAAATGAAAGATCATATGTACTAATCAACTACCAGGAGACTTTCCACCTACAAAAGGAAAGTTAACTGTTTAGTGGGGAACAAAAGGACAATTCACAGAGAATCATAAATCCTAATACAGGGTCCAGAAGTGCCTTGACCAGCTCAGGTAAGGATAGGAATTGCCTTCCATTTATCAAATAGAATTCAGCCATTTAAAAAAAAAAAAAAAAAAATCAAAAAAATATAAATACAGCTGTTGGGTAAATTACGTGATGTATTTGAAACTAATTATGCCTATATACGTAAAAAAGGAAAACAAGGATTTTGTGTAAAATATGGTAATCTTGGCTGTATCAAGTCCTACAAAAATGTCCCTTCTCCCACACAAAACAATATTCACTAAAGAAAGTGTTTACTACTGTCCCTTTATTTTGCCAATGGACTGGTTTGTGTCAGAGCAGCTGAGGCTGGTTTAAATAGCTACATTGAGACATTTTGCTGAGTTGGCCAAAAAAGTGTCATGTAAGATAACTTCAGTGAGGCCCTTGAATCCTGCAAAGACATCCACTGATGAAAATCCCCATAACTGTAAACTCTCAATGAAGTAAACCTGAAGCTGCCTGGACGTTAAGAAGCACAGTAAAGAGCCTATTGCAAGACTGGCCAGTTTCTTCAGCCTCTGGAGCATAATATTAGCATCTTGAAATATACATACGGACTATATGCACAGATTACACTATTAACTCTTCCCTGTAGGCAAAATCAATTAGTAGTATGCCATCGGTTAATCTTATATGATTGTTTTCATTTACGTGGACATCTTTTTTGATTTTTTCCTGTTGTTTAAAGTAATCCATACATAAATACATTCTCCAGACATAGATATGACATTAATTTGGCATAACATTCAATCAGTGTGAAATAGTATTACATTAATGCTACATTTGCAAGTTATGAGTTATATGCCACAGGATGACACTTTAAAAATGGAAGAGTAAAAAGCTACAGTCCTCTGCTGCTTGGGAACAGGGATGCATTAATTATGCAGAATGTACATGTGTGTGTGTGTGCATGTGTGTGTGTGTGGTGGCGGCTCTGGCTGTAACTCTGCAGAGCCTTTAGGATTCACTCAGGCATGCATTACCTGAATTACGTGACCACTGAGCAAAGCTGGCTGGGTTTCATTCCAATACCTCATCGGTTACAAATACAAACCTTAATTGCAATTCGTCACATGCTGGTGCCTGTATGTGATTTGTCTCACTAAAACACCATCTCCCCAGGCCAAATAAAGAAGCTGCTCATCTCAAAGACAACTTCCTAGCACAATGAAAATAAAAGGGAGCTAATGGCTAGAGTGGTGCAAGTCTTATTTGAAGGTGCTTTCCAATGTCTGTATTCTGATCTCTCTGTTACGCAAGTGCGATGCTTTTAATGTGCCACAAACGCCCAAGTTGATAGCCATCAAAAAGCTTGTGCAGCCTACTGAAAGCAGCTAGTGTTAGGAACGGTTACGATTAGTAATTTGAGAAAATAAGGTAACTGTCCAGTTCTTGAGTGCTGCCTAAACGTAGAGCAATCACACATGCCACACAGAGGTTAACGTGAACTATGTAATTTAACGGCATTTATACATTTTCCACACCCCAATACTAGAAAGAAAAAATTCAACACTTCTGCTATTTATCCTTGTTCTCAGTGCTCTAAAATAATTACTGGCCTTACAGCACCTGCTGTATTACATTTCAGATTCACCCTTCCCCCAACATTGGCGATGGTATCGAATCTTGATGAGCTAATGCTTAAGAGTCGGTTTCAAGCACCAAAGAACCTAGCCTGCATTTTTATAAGCTGTTTGTGGTTTGAATGTACTGTCACTATAGTTGACCACAACATAAATTAGGAGCTATTTTGATTTTGGCTTGTCTACACTGATTTTTTTTTAATACAGACCACGCCCAAATCAGAAATTTAACTTGTGTTTTATTGGCCAACGAATTATTTTGCTACAGATTATTATTACTTTACACTTATTTATGCAATTATCTATATGAAATAAAAACAATAGCTGTTCTGCTCTGCTATTTTAAGTCATCCATCCCTGAGATGTGCGTGCACGCACACACTCCCCCACCAAGCACCCACTTGCAGCATTTTCAGAATAATTCTTCTGAAAATTTCCATAGCCTCTCCACTTGGATCTTGACAGATAGTGTCTTAGTAATTTTTATTTTATGCTTTTAGATCAAGTGCTGAAATGTTTAGCTAGCCAATAACTCTCATACTAGTATCACATACACATAGGTCATTTCCCAAAAGCAGGGAAACGTTCACTACACTCAAGTCATCACAATAAGCAAGACGAAGAAAATCAAGGGAGTTACAGCTTCAACCAGAAACACTCTCAAGACTTCAGATGCCGCAGAGCTTAGATTGGAGTACATGAGTAGTTTAACAATTTGATGATGCAGGGGATTTCTCTTCAAAGGCATTTTTGGCCTATTCCTGCCCTTCGCCTTTACCTGAGCCTGAGCTCAGAGGGAAGCAGCAGGAGCCATTCCTGTACGTGGCACAGGGCTGCCATGCGAGCTGCTTACAGCCACGCGGACTACCACATGTAATTGCTTACTAGGAAGATTTAGCCTCCTGAAGGAACCTTGCTTGCCTTTTTAGAGATTAGATGGAGAGCAGAACAAGTTTACACCTCAAGAGACCCTGCAGAGCTACGGGGCAAAGCTGCTGAGCCGAGCTCACAAAACCTTCATGATGGTCAAGAAAATGAGAGTAGGGAAATGGAAAAGGGATTGATTGCATTATTGCATCCAGTTCCCCATGCTTAACCTGACGAAAAACCAGCTCTTAGAAGTCTGCATGCTATCTTTTAATTCTAATGAGGTCCTGAAGAGAGATTTTAAGCAAGGGGAACTGAAACTCTGGAGGTGATGTGCCTTAGCTCCAGGCGAAGAGATTCTCTGCACCACGTGCTTTATATTTGATGTTTTACCACTCAGCGCTGTGATACAGAGTCTGAAGCCCGAAATCGTGTCTACTGAACAAAGACAGGTAAAGCTTTTGTTCAGCTCCATGAAACTCACACCACTAAGTCCAGCATTTGGAGCCAAAAGAGCAATGAGAGACAGCAGGGTAGACTAGGCTGTGGCAAAAAAAAAAAAATTAACAACAAAACCAAAAAAAAAAATCCCAAACTCAAGAAAGCAAAAAACCCCAAAATTATTTTTATTCTCCATCTAGCAGACATGGCAAAAGTTTGGTGAACATACAACTTTCAGTGTTTATTTTGAAAAATCATGTTTCAAAAAAATCAGCTATTCAGAATATAAAGATACCGAAGAAAACCACCAGCTTTTGAAGCTTGAATACACGGGTTCCGAGAGCAAAGGCTGTCAAGCAACCATGATTTTATTTTTTTTTTTCTTTGGGGTTACTCTTTAAAAAGTGCCACACCACCATGGAAATTGATACAAGCACTAATGCCTATTACACATTAGCGTGTAATGCAGTACAGCATACTGGTTATACAATACACTATTGTTCAATAAACTGTTAAGCAGTAAAACACCACTTAGGAAGCCCATATGCTTGTCAGGGAGATTGTCAGGAGAAACTGTTAGTCATTTTAACGAGAGGGAAACACAAATAACTCCTCCCAAAAGTTAGCTCTCTTTTTCAAGGTAAATTAACACCAATTAGCTACATTCTTTCATCAGTCTTCCTAAATGTGTTTTTTTAGATAAAGCTATAGAAAGAAGATAAATCTCTGACTTGTATGTGCTAAGCCTTTAATGCTTACTGAAATAAGCAAAGATTACTTCACTACAGAATGCAGTGGCAGATAATTCAGATTGTCAATGCAATGGCAATTAAAAAAAACCTCAAAAAATAATGGGGCATTTTCCTGTAACACCACACCCATCTTCCAATTCTGTCTCCTTTGGCAAAGCAAACAGATTAAAGCAACGACAACTAATTTCCCACCCAAAAATGTAAGTAATTTAAACTGCTAGTCATAAGAACTACAGAAAATAGAGGAAAGAAGGCTTCCTGAAGAAAGTGGAGAGAACTCTACAGAAAGGAGGTGCTTTTTTGCACTTCATAAAGGTAAAACCAGCTTTGATTGCAAAGTTTGTAATACCAGTTGCATTTCTGACATAGGAAGAAGATCCACAACTACGTACAACTACAGGGGCTGTAAGTAACTGGGCTCAAAACACTTGTCACCAGAAGAAACGTTTGCGTTCTCCTTTCTGTATATGACTTCAAACGTGGTCATCAGTAAAGCCTGCACTGACATGATAAGTATTTGTGAGTTTCTCAAGTATCACCTGCGAATGCACTTTTAAGCTTACCGCTTCTCCACATCGCTCCAGTCGCTGAAAAGCCTTTCGTTTTCTTTTTGCAGATGCTCATTTTTTGCCTGCAGTCTTCCCAGGCAGTCCAGGCAGTAACCAATCAGCTCCTTAATCACCTCTGCTGGACTTGAAACTTTCTGTAGCTTCAGAGATCCAAGTCTAAACTAGGACACAAGGAAAAATTGAGTTACTCCACCAGTACCAGAAAGATCACAAAACCTCACTCAAACTTCCATACATACTTAAAAAGCATAAGAAATACTTTACAGTCCTCCAGTTCAAAGCAAAATAACAAATCCATCACGAGTAGAATTGTGGCGTATGTGGAATAATCTACATGCCCATTATTTATGCAGCTAATCCATCTTAATGGTCACCTCTCATTAATAGGCACAGGACATCAGCACTGACATACTTTCTAATGGCAGGAAAAAGAGATGCCACATGGCAACTGTAACATGACATAGCAACACCCTGCTCTTGTACAGATCGGAGGAGGTCAGTGGCGTAAAGATGCAACCACAGGTTTTACGTAAAAGGCATTTTTGATGTAACGCAGAACCACACGAACTGAAAACCTAACGGTATTGCCCACACGTTCTTGTCATCTGCCCAGTGAACTAGCTGAAGTAACTTGCTGCCCATTCTGGTACCCACAGCAGCAATACAATTACATAAACATTACTGATAAAACAAATGAACGTTAGTTACCTTTGATACAAAGTAGCACTACAAACGCCTCCCTATAATGCTTGCATGCACCTGATGGGTGAAAAGCAGTACGCAAGTTTTCCCCTTCAATGCTCAGACAGCAAGGTCTTAACAATAAAAGGAGTCCTTCAATTAAACAGGCAGCCTCAATACTTCAATGAGATTAAAGGATAGGTTCTATAATGAATAGTTGTATTCCTTCATCAATGGGCATGTTATACAGGATACACAAGAGGTCTGAACAGATTTGTTCTGCCTGGTCTGGCAAAAACAACAGAAAACTGTTGTTTCTGTTACATTAACGGAGGAATAGTTCAGCCACATGCACAAAAACGGTATCAGCTAAACTATAAACACGCAAAGCTGGATGAAGGTATACAAAATGTTCAATGTGACAGTTTGAGGTAATTGCAGAAGAAAGATATTAAGGTCACTTGAACAGGGTGACTTGCATTATCTTAAGAGAAGCAAACCAGAATTGAAGGACCTGACTTCGGTACTCTGGAGTGGGTAGGTGATGGGGAACCTGAACTACCTGAAGGTACACCTCCACAGCTGACAGAGCCTAGAGAAGCCATAGAGAGCTTTTCCAACACCTCTCCACATCTAGCAGCACCACCATTTGCCCAGCACCACCATCTGCCCAGCAGATCCAGAGAATAGCAGAGTGGGTTGGATGACACATCTGGACTTTGGCCATCTTAGACTACAGCAGAAGCAGATCTTTCAGGAAAGAGGCATCAAAATGGGCTTTGACTGGAAATGCCTGCAGAAACATTGAGTTGATGATGGCTATGTGGAAGAAGGGGTCCCCTCTCGCATTATTAAAAGGATTCACGTAACTGTTGTGGCATTCCCCTACGAATAGAACTATTACTCATCTTTTTTACTTCAATACACAACAATAACATCTTGAAAAAAAAAATACAAGTGGTACATGCTAGGGAAGAGTTACATCTGTGGCACTTCACCTATTAAAATCAGAAATGCCATTTCATTCATTTTTCTCCTCAGTTTAGTTCATTTTCCTTGAGAGGGCATGGCAAATAGTGAAATAAAAGTAATCCATGAAACTGATGTGTAGCATTTGTTAACAGATTTTTAAAGTGAAGTTTACTATTGCTATACATAAGGTTTTGCTAAAAAAGGCCTTGTAAAAATGCTCATAAAGATTTTAAAGGCATTGTTTGAAACAAATAACAGTCCTTCAACATAGATAAGGTATTTTATCTGTGGAAGTCTCTACAACAACACATGATACCATCAAGAGCTTCTTCAACAAGGTTAATTTATCAGAAAATGCTGTAAACCCAAAGGTTTAACTTCAAAATCACCACTGATCTTTCTTCCCAATTCACATGTACTCTCTCTAACATGTTGTTCTCCTTTACACACATCTGATGGCTATAGATGAAAAGATGCACTTAATTTATTTTTGGAAATTAGATTACATTATCAGTAACCCACAGAGTGACGTGTATTCCCTGGATATCACACTTGCGCTTTGACAGCATTAACAAAGATGGACATTTGCGTAAAGGAAACTGTTTTTCATCACTTGCAAGCCACCACCATACTATACGGATAAAGAATTCACGCCACACTTTAATACTAGTGCAGAGATAGAGATGCACAGTAGCACAGATAAACAGCCGTGCAATCTTCTACTTGTACTGTGGAGGAAATAGCAAGAAGAGTACACCTTTTTGTCTTATGCTTTTAATGTAATCAGCTGAGATAAGGCAAATATGCTTCATAAGGACACATGCACACTGACCAAATTACTGTTTACTCATCACAAAAGCATAAAATATGAATACTACAAAAACAGTTTAAAGTGAATAGCAATAGATTTCAGCTGAAAGCCTGGTTCCACTCGCAATTAAAATCATGCCAAACACACAGCAGACATTTCAAAAGCAACTGTAATTATAAACAAACATCAGTTTCAACATCAAAGTTCAGCCTCTTAAGAATATTATATAAAACTATATCACTAGTGTAACATGGAGCTTTGAAACTGCAAAAAACATCCTCAGTTTTGTGTAACACTCATGAAAGTATTTCAGAAAATCTGTAAGAAAAAACCCAACGTCCTTCTTTCTATAAAAGCTGATATACGAGAAGAAATCAAACCAGGTTTTGGGGCACGCTGCCTTTTTTGATGAATTCTCAAAACGGAGAGTGGGAGAGGTGACGCTGTGAAGAGCAGGACGAGACACATGTGCCAGCCTGAGGAGCCGCCACCAACGCATGAGCCAACCCAGACTTCCCACACCGCTACGGGCGCACAAGGAATTTCGGTGCCCATCTTTTTAGGTGCTCATTTCAAAATTAACACAGTGACAGTCTTTAATTTAGTCTTTAATCAAGTCTTTATACCAAGCAATTGACTATACACACTTTCTTACATGAAACTTCACTGTACTGCTTTCCGCGTCTTACATACTGTAATGGCAGGGGGGTTGGAATTAGATGATCTTTAAAGTCCCCTCTAACCCAAACCATTCTATGACCCAGTGACTCTATTTCTAGCAGGCCCATAAAAGGTAAGCAAAGCAACCCATCACCAGAAGGCTTAAATTTATTAGGCAGGTGCTCACATATCAACTGCAAAAAAAAAAAAAAAAAATTAAGCGTAAGGCATCTGCAAAACAAGTATTTTTCTGTATTCCCCCCAAATCATCTAATCTTAACTTCGTATAGTTGTAGGAGTGTATTACCCAGGTTACACTGGTGATATCTCTGGCACCTCAGCGCAGAAAAACATGGGGTGTTTGGACCCAGCCCTAATTAAGCCAAAAGTAACGTGATCGTAGATAGGCGGTTTTGCTTTGCCCCCTTCGCACAGAACGTTACAGGAAGCGTACAAAAACACTTCTTAGGCTGTTTCTTCATCATGACATTGTTGCAACAAGCTATTACACCGCCTATTTAACAAACAGAAATGTTAGCACTAACAATAGCAACATTGTTATCTGAGCAAATTACAACTGATTGGCATTCCCTCTGTAAAGAGCCCAGTCCTGAGAGACTGATAAGCCGTAAAGGCAGCCAGATCCGATTCGTTTCCAAAGCATCAAGGCAAAGCACGAGCCATTCGTAACACCACGTAGTAAAGAAAACTAAGTCTCAGGGCGGTTTTGCTCTGGAGTCCTGCTAGCATCCCAGATTGGAAAGCAAACTGGTAAAAGAGCAGATGCACAAAATAACACAATTTTAAACCCAAGGATTCTGAATTCGAGACAGATTTGTAATTTGCTGCACTGTAGAATTCTATTCAAATTGAATTTTTGGGGAAAAAAAAATCACAAAAAAGAAGGTATTACTTTTTCCACATACATATTGTTTTTGGTTTTTTTTTTGCATGCAACTAAAACAATAGATAGTTCAGTTATTTGTCCTACTGTCACCAAAAATGAAGTAGTGAAACTGGAAACAATTCTAGGGAGATTCACTAGAAGTGGTTAAAGATCAGGATAACATAACAAACAGTTAACTGGGTGGGAATATCAACAGAGATAGATCTTGCTTACTGCATGGGTAAAAGCTCAACATTAACACTTCACCAAGCTAATTTTATGTATAATGCAACTATGATGTGGACCACGTTTCCAAGGTGAGCCTCCTTTTGTCATTTACTGCACACTGATGCTCTCTAGATCAATTTCTGCGGCTGTGCTGTGCCGCTCTAGCTTCGTATCATCTGCAGATGTAATTAACGTGCTTTCTACTTCCTCTTTCAGATCATTCAAGAAAACATTATGTAAAACAGCAAAGCACCGAACACTTCATTTATACGGAAAATAAGCAGATCTGCTAGAGGTCCCAGTGGACAACAGACTGACTATGAATGATATACTCCTCCCCTTCAATATCTGTTTTACTGTTTCTTGGTTTTTGTTTTTTTTTTTTTTTTTTTTTTTATTGTTGTTTTCTAAATACACATGAAGATGAATATAGAATCATTTAGAAAGCTGTGTTCCCTTAATCTGAAATCACACTCAGCACTTATCCATTAGACCAGTATTTTAAGTTTAGAAATAAAAACAAGAATGAGAAGCTTATGACAGAACTGTCATTTTCCCATCACCTCTCACCCTGCCCACTGTTTGTCTTCTACAGATGAAGAAAGAAGCGATCTCAACCATAAGACAGAAAATATTTTGGAAGTAAACCGAAAAGCTTCTCAAGTAATTTTTCTTCTCGTTACTGATGTTTACAGGAAGATGCTTCACTTAAGAGAAAAAAAGGTCATTAAAATGTGAGCCAACAGATTTTTTTCATGGAAAATTCTAAAACTACATGCAAATTACTTTGTTCTGTAGAGATGGTGGATTTTCTTTTTGCATTTATATGTATGTGATATGTTCTTTGCATTACTACACTTCACTAGAATTGAGTTATCATATCTAAGGGAATAAGTATCAGAGGTCATGCACTGAAAGGAGAAGCCGTTTACAGCAGCAATGCCTGCACGCTCTCTCTTCTGAGGCAGAATCCCAAGCTAGATACTAACAGTGAGCTAATTTCTAATAACAACAATTCTTCATTATGACATACTAGTGCATAAGAAAAAAAGCCCCACTCATGCTGGAAACTCTCATTGCATCTGCATTGCTGGCCATGATTTCTCTCTGTACTACCTAAGTATGCCAACAATCCTTCCTAACAGTAGTTGTTAGCCAAAATATATTTAAGGAATTCTGTAATTCCACAAGCTAGGAAAAAAAATATTTATTTAGACAGCCAGATTTTGGTCTTTCTTGTCCCGACAGGCGATATAGTGGTGCTTTCTCTCTTCTATTTATTATGGGTTAGGATTTGAGTATATAAAATATTTTACTTTTTCCTTCTGTATTTTGAAAATGATTTTACAAATAATTTTTACAGAGAGTACACTCCTAGACACTTAGCTCTGATTTTTAAATGAAAATATTCCTAGTGTGTGAACTGATTGATTGCTTTTTAGTTGCACAAGTCAACCTAGAGCCTGTGACAGAATGACCGGGAGGCTGAGGGGAGACTTTCTCGCTCTCCACAGCTACCTGAAAGGAGGCTGTAGCGAGGTGGGGGTCGGCCTCTTCTCCCAAGTAACAGGCGATAGGACAAGGGGAAGCAGCCTCAAGTTGCACCAGGGGAGGTTTAGACTGGATATTCGTAAAACTTTTTCCACTGAAAGGGTTGTTAAGCATTGGAACAGACTGCCCAGGGCAGTGGTGGAGTCACCATCCCTGGAGGTATTTAAAAGATGGGTAGACGTGGTGCTGAGGGACATGGGTTAGTGACGGGTTTTGTCAGAATTAGGTTGATGGTTGGACTAGACGATCTGAAATGTCCCTTCCAACCTAGGTGATTCTATGATCTCTAATTCACCCATTTTCCACTTTTCCTACGCCTTCGGACTAAGACTCAGAGATCCTTGCATTCTCCTTCTAATCACAGGATTTCAAACTGTGTTAACAATCAGATGGATTAGCATAATTACTAACTTCTACACCCTTGCAGACAGATGCTGCCTCCTGCAAGGTATTGTCTAAGCAAATGTCCTTTCACCAGGGAAATACAAATGAAGAATTTGAGGGGGGGAAAAAAATTCCACAGCAGCCCACCAGCACGGAGCAGCTGTGTCTTTATCAAGACCTGCAGTCTGTAGTAGCAGACACGACCCCTGCGTTGAAGCAGGAAAGCCCTGCAGATCCATACAACAACAGATCCTTTTGTCATTGCCCTATCCTGAGCATCTCTCAACGCCTTTCCTATGCTAGAAAGGAGCAACGCTGGGAGGGATATTCCTATGTTAAAGCTCAGTCTTAATAGAGCTTGGTCTTTCCATGCTACCTATTAGTGCCAGCTCAACTGGGTCTTTGGGAACTAGGGAGGATGGAGGAGCAATCAGGGTGGTTTTTATTAATAAAAATCCCACAGTCTGAAGCCATATGTTTTCAATATTTAAAAAGCCATCTTAATAAATCTCGAGAACCAAACCAAAACAAATGCTTTATTCACTTATTTTTCAACACTTGCACAGATTTATACCTAGGAAATTTTGCTAGGACAAGATATTAAAAGCTATCAGCTAAACTATCCTGAAGTCACCTACTGATGGCCCTGCCTATGACTTTACCACAGAGTTAGCGATTAGCCATAACACACAGGACAACACCAAATGTTACATTAATTCAAAAGTTAGATGTCCCTTACATGCTTGCATTACAATAGGCAGTGTAAGATACAGTAACTTTATTTTTTCAGCTGAGAGCTGGAACTCTTGCAAGACAGACAGGCTGTGATTTCCAGAATCAGCCTTGCTACTAGCTGTTTATTATCAGCTACCTCTTCTACTCCACGTACACACAACCTCTGAACTAAGACAGAATCAATACTTTGATAAAAAAATAAGTTTTCACTATGAAAATGCCTATGAATTTAAAAGGGGAAAATGTTAATGAAAATTCGCATACAGGGTTAAAGAATATGACCTACAAATGAATGATGCTGACACTTGGTTGCCTATACAAAGAAAGCATTGTTGCAAGCTTGAATCTGGAAAGCATTATACCATTTTTATTTCTTAAGTCAATCAGTGAGTGGTCTTGATTTTTTAAAGCTGTGCCACTATTATCTCCAGGGAAATCATTCAACAGTAACCATGACATCTCTGGGTGTGGTAATAAAACGAATACACTAGACTTGCACAATACAGTGATGACAATGTGAAAGCAGAAGTTGCTTTTGTAACAGCAAACTCTAGGAAGCTAGAAAAATTACCGAGTTCCATGGAAGCCAAGAAATCTTGCCGGTTACATCAGTCAGTATAAAAATATGACCTCCAGTTATAAAAATCAACTTTAAGATAAAAATCCTGCCTTTCTCCATGCTTGCCTTTCCCTCCTGAAATGTTATTTATGAGAAAAGTATTACCTCATCCTCAAAAAAAAAAAAAAAAGTATCTTCCTTCTTGACGAAGCCATTACATCTATTCTAGAGCAAAACAGCTGACATAAGTGATTGCTATTTTTCTCAGGTTTTTACTACATGCCGCAGAAACCTTCCACATAAATTGCCATCATATTAGCTCCACACCAACTAATGAAATTCCATCTGGTTTCGCTATTTTGTATGGCAGGGGTTCTCAAGTATTTTGGAGAGTGCTTCGCTGTTTTTGACACCCTCAAACCCACACATTCATGGCACTGCGGCCCCCTTACAATTGCAGTGCATGGAGGCTACATCTGTACAGTAAACTAAACAGAAATTGGGAACATCGCCGGCACTAGAATACACTAGTATTACACACGTCTAAGCACTAGAATGGCCACAGTGTGTCCTTGGCCCATGCCAGGGATCAGCTCACCGAACACTCTGCAGGCACACCGCAGGAGCTGGAGCATCCCAGGGACCACTCCCAGGAGGCAGTTTGCATGCAGGTACCCTCTTCTGGAGGCTGAGAGAGTTTAACAGCACAGACATAGGCTGTTCCCCACCAGCTGGCCTCTGTGCCTGGGAACATTCCCAGGAAATTTTAATTTACTAGTGCAGAGGCAATCACAGTAGTCCCTGGAATACTGCTCCAGCAGCAGAAGCCACTGTATTTTACTGGATTAAGGACCAAGACACACTGCAGAAGGAGGTCTCGGGTTTTCCTTTTGATGGAATATATGGGTCCTGGGGAAAGAGGTAGATATAAGACTGAAGAAGGTTCTGCCACTTACAAGTTATTCCACCTATCCCTCATCAAGCTGTACACTGCGGCGTGGGCCAGACTGGAAGCAGATTCCTACCCTGAAAGCTGAAAGCCAACAGCTCCGCTTTCTCTTTCATGTGCACAGAAATATGCTCTGAGAGGAGTGGCTTCACGACTTTCCCAGAAATCAAAGTGAGCCTGACCAACCTATAGTTTCTTTGAGTGCCAATCCAGCATTTTTTTTGAAGACTGGTGGAAGGTTTGCCATTTCACAGTGGTTTAGGACATCCCTCAATCTCTGGGAGCTTTCAAATACGACAGGGAGCAGTTTCATAAAGGCCAGTTCTCCGAGCACACCTGGATGCAGCGCACCTGGTCCAACGGACTTGGATGGGTTGTTGTGGTGGAGAAAACCATAACATGAAAATCCAGCTCTGCTCAGCAGCCTAAATTTCTCATTCTTACTTGGATATGCCTGAAATTCATTAAGGTCTTTGGAAGCACTGCATTTTGACTCTTCATATTTGAGATCATGCCAGCAAGAAGCTCTCAATATAAAATCCCATTGCTTTCTTCATAGGAAAGAGGAGGAGAACTTATTTGAAGACATAGATATTGTACCACCATTTTCCCGAGACCTCACTAAGGCCAACTCTTTGCAATCAGAGGAAACAGTGTCACATAAACCCTCTCATAAAGGAACAAAAGTTTTAAAACGAGATTCTTAATCTCACTAGTCTAGCTGAAAAGATGTTTGGGACATTTTTTTCTAATTTGCCTCCTAAACACACACGTGCCCAACTCGTACTTTTTGCTCTTGGAGAGACACTGTTCCTTAGCTTATGGCATTCTTCTCCCTCACTCGTGTTCAGACTTGGTTATTTATAGATAATTATTTTTCTCTATCTGTATTTATTTTGTTGAACTAAAGCTCAATGTTGTAGCTTTGGCTACATATATGTTAGGTTCTCTATTCCTCATATCATACAAGCTTCTTCCCAATTTCAGTTTGCATTTCTTGACTGTGGACCAGAACTATACACACAATTCTGAGTATGTGCCACTAAGTAGACCATGCAAATACACAGAAAAAAGACACAGAACTTACATGACATTTGCAGATCATCAATATTCACTCTATTTGCACGTTTCATTTCTTTCTTTCACTTTGCCCCATTTATCCTCTAAGAATCACCAGGATATGAGGATAATCTGTATTTCAGGAGGCCAAGTTCTTCAGACAGTTTTGGAATAAAAAATAGTAAATGAAAATAGTAAGCGTATCAGATGTGGCTTTTAAAAAAGTTGTGTGGGTGTCAGGAAGACACCTACTGAGCAAGAAATTAATGGATTTCTTTCATGAATGGCATTATACCTATACGTCTTTCTTTAAAGCTTTTGGAAAACTTTCTTGTTTAATCTTTGCCCCCCTCAGAAACATCACATTTCACATATCTATACAATCAGTGACTTCTGGGAAGCTTAATCCCACCCATGCTGAAATGGTCTTTAGCTACTGAATTTTGACAGCTGTGACATGGTCTGGTCAAGATCTATTCAGGCTATGACTCACTACCCTGAAGTGCTCTGTAATCATTTTCCCAAACTTACTTTAAAAACTGCTGCTCATGAGAGTATTTCCTCCTCCAACCTTAAACCCATATCTATCAACAAGAATCAAATCATATCTTTGTAAAAAGTGAGATAAGTTTCAAAAGAGGCATGAACTGAATAAAGTTACAGAGCACTTGCACTAAAGCAGTGTTTGTCTCTTAAGGTGCTTAACTACAGAAGGCTGCTACTAATTTTCCCCTCAATTTTCTTGACCACTATGCCACTGAATCCTTTAAAATTAGAAATACACTGAATACTAAAATGCATTATAGTGGTAATGCTCAGCACCTGTAACATTAGGTATTTCTTCCAATTCTTTCCCAATGGTAATCAGATACAATGTTCCACATCACTAAAAAAAAAATCTGAACAATTACAGTAAAAAGGCCAAAGGGAAAGCTCCAGAAAGATCAGGTGCGCTAGTTACTTATTAGAATAATAAATATGGAATGGGCAAGTATACATTATAGTTCCACAAATCCTGATAACAGAGTCATGACTACGTAAAGAACAAACAATTCAAGCAGTTTATTGAATTGGGGGTGAAACTACTACTTCACCATGCAAAACCTGTCAGGTTTGCATTTTATACGTACATCCAAGCACTTTATCTTCTTCTATGCTTCTCTTTTATCGTTCCCTTCTACACTCCAGGCAATATGGCCCATTCAACTCTCTGCTACCAGTCTGCCTCTGAAGTGAGTTCACAAAGACAACTGAAGCAGGACATCCTTAAAAGATCTTTTTTTTAATCTTTTTCCTCATTAATTCAATGGCTGCAGGAATAATCAGATACTTTCCTACCTCACTGAGTAGCAAGCAGGTCTGTGAGCAATGGAACTACTGAAGCCTGGTTTCCTATGGTTATGACTCTTGAGCTGGATCCTCTAATGTCTAAGAAGGTGAGAAATCCAGTCAAAGCTTTTCCCTTATTTAGGGTATTCATAACTGTTCTTTCCCATGAGGATTTGCTAGTGTCTAATAATACAGTTGATCTCATTCCACATTTTTTTTCCAAAGCAGACATATGAATGGGGTCTCTCTTCTCCATCCAGCCACCTATTTCCATGAAACTAGTAGGAACCTGATATCTTTGAGACCTTTACTCCTGTCAAATCTGTTTGAAATTGGCCAGTAGTTTCAAAAGTTATTGGGGGAAGGGGGAGGAGGTAGGAGACTGGCAGTCAGCAGAGGCACACAGCATGATCACATAACCTTTGTTTCCTTAGGAAGCAGGGTAAAACACTTGCACGTTTTATTATTTTAAAAACTGCCCTAAATGAATTAGGAAATGAGCTTTACTTTGAGATCTAAACTTGTTTTCTTCCTTGTTTTTCATGTAGCTTACAGTGTGGCAATAATACAAGAGGCTCTAGATATAACATCTGGATTCATGTCTCCGGGCTTAAATACATGAACAGTTCACGACTATGCTAATTTAGATTTCAGAGGAAAAGCCTAATAAGATAGCTTAAATCAGAATGCATTTCCTACAGGCTAAGAACAGAACATGGGTCATTACCATAAATCAGTGTACACACAAACTTATCACATAGCTTGTGTTTGAGGATTGAGTCTCCAAAAAGTACAAAAGGATGCCTGCCAAGGATTTTTAATTTAGTTTGCTGCTGGCATTTTTTTGTCAGATATTCTGCATTTATGTTCAGGTTTCCAACTCAAAAGTTATTCCAGAACAAAGCTCATTTAAGGAAAATCTTTAAAGTAGGAGTGTGGAGCTCTTTTTCTGAACAGTTAATCACAAATTATACATAGCATGAACATGTAACACTGGAAAAAAAACCCCATGCAATCCTTGTGATAACCTCTAAAAAAGTTTGTACAAATGTTATGAAAGGTAGATCCAGATAAATGTGCTTTTAGCAAAAATCTCCAAAATAAAAGCAAGGCTTGCAGGAGTGCTTGTGATATTACTGTCAGTAAAAGTTCCAAGGTAACAAAATATGAATGATTAATACTTCTGAGATTAAAAAAAACACCACCACATTATGTGTTAGCTCCTGCTTAATGGGATATTTTAAAACTACCTGTCAACTGACCATATTCCAACATGTGAAACCCAGACTGCAACTTTCTTTAAAAACTTTAATAAAACATAACTGAAATGTCTGAATTAATAACTGTCAGATATGAAGACAACTTGTCTTGGGAGCTACTTCCCTTCAAACATTGACCTTTAGATTTGGGAAGCAATGGAAACTATAAAGTGCTTCTTGAATACACCCTTGGAACTAACATGCCAACATTTTGCAGTAATTTAAGTCTGACTCGCCCTGAATATGCTGTACTCTGACAGTTAACAGCTCAATGATTGCACACGATTTTTTTTTGCTTGGAAAGTAAATGTATAACCACGTGAATAAGCATGAGATAATGCCTAGACCGAGGCAAAATATAAAAGTGTTCCCAACTAAGTACTACAAACAATTTTCCAGTGTGAGTAATAACACAGTATTCATTTAGAACAACCATTTGACTGTTTTCAGGCTGGTTTTTCACCCTTTGTTTACAACATCCTTTCAGGATGTTGACAACCACTTGCTAAAACCTTTAAGATCCAAACATCTGACTACTTAATAAAAACTTAATTGAATGGAGTTACTTTACCCCATTCAAGAAAACAAGAGATTGAAAATTTTCCTCTCTAGTAGTAAAATCACCTATCTGAGCTACATGATGAATGTCTGTGTACACTGTGTCCCACCCACAAACGTGGAAATAGTCAATGTATCACAAGATATATGCAGTGAATACGACAAATCTCTGGTAAAGCAGTGTTAAATTCCAAGCAGTGTTAAGTACATAGAAGGACACAAACACTTCTATAAATTATCAAGATATGAATAACATATTTCTTTCTGTCTAAGAGAAACAAACAAAACAGCCAAACTCTATTTTCATGTAGAAAGAAAGAAAGTACCATCTCAGATTCAGGAATGCAATGCATGTGAAATAAACCTTACTGAGTTATATTTGTCTACACTTATTTCTGTTTTCTTGCTATTTGATTTCATCAACAGCAAGAGACTTTCCCCATCCCTTTTAAGGCTTGAATTACACAGATATGCACAGAGTGAGATCCTATACACAGGACCTAATCCCTTCCTCAATGAACACCTCTTCTGCCTTCCTGCAGGAATCTACATTGTTGTAACTGCCTTAATGACATCTTTATTATACGTAAGCATTAAAAAAAATAAATCAAAGGAGCATTTAAAAAAATCAAGGAGTATTCTCCTGTATTTCCTTGTAAAACACTACCAGAGATGCAGAAATTTGACAACCAAAATTTGCTCTAAACCTACTAGAGCATTTTAGGTCCATATATAGTAGAACATAGATTTTTACAGTTGACAAAGATTCTCACTTTGTGTATGCGTTTTTTCCTCTTCTTTCGTCACAAGAATACTCCCTCCAACAACAGTAAAGCATGTATGACCACAGTGCCAGATCCTAACAAGGATCCACCAAGCAAACCCAACTCTCACATGAAATTGTAACACATGGAAGACAGTTCAAGCTTCAACCATTTATGGGTTCAGTGGCAGCAGCAGCACAATCTTTAACCCCAAACAGACAGAACACATACCAGCTTTTGAGCCATTTTTCTCAAAATGCCTGCAGGAACAATTGCCAGGCCCTATTTAGAACTACAACTCCCAGCACAAAATTCCCAGCCTTCTACCCAATTTCCTTTGGATAAACACATCTACACAGAGGGATATAATAAAACAGAAGCTACAGATGTGACTTGGGAAGTTAAGTTAATCCAACCTACACGATCCTATGATTCTACAGCATCACTACACCTCATTTCAGGATGCTAGTATTCAAATCCTCTCACCACATATATATTGCTTTGCTCTTAGGCTCCTTAAAGGAACAAATTAATACACATTCTGGGCATGAAACTAAGGTTTCACTTCTTAAGTCTGGCACTACTTAGACTCATTACAATAGAGGAGGATATAACACTGAGTACTACTGCTAAAAATACTGTAAGATACCATGTATACATGGTATACAATACCATGTAAGAATAATTAAGATACGGCATTTGCATTCCATAGGTAAAGGTCATTTCAGAGCTCTGACTGATCACAGGTCATTTCTGACTGATCAAATGTCATTTCATACACTGACTGGTTAAAGGTAATTACTAGGTTGATACATCAGATCCATTCATTGTCACTACAAACTTTACTCTAGCAACTATTTTTTCCATATGAATTACTATCATGATAAAAGGCATCAAAAGTTTTGCATTCAAGAAACTCTTATTAAATTCTAATAAAGTTAAAAAAAAATTTATGTTTTCCTGAAAATCCAAATCCACCAGTTTTTTTATATGTATGAATAATATATGTATTATAATATATAAATATATTTTATATACACACACATAAAAATAAATTTGTTGGATTTGAATACATATGTACGCAGATATATATAAAGACAAAAACATCCCTTCTTTACAAACCACCTAATGCTTAAAATAGATGCACTTACAATATATGCCTTTTCATAAAGGAAGGCTCTAGTGAGATGAAAAATTGGATTGGATTCAATTAGAAAACATTTTCCCTGAAATCTTATAAATTCTCATCTGCAAAAGAAACATGGTTGACAGACAAAAACTTTAGACTAAAGTGGTTGCTAGCAACACAAACAAAACATTTACTCTTTTTCCACATAATACTATTTCCAAAAGTTGCTGTTTCAAAATATTTAGTGAATTAATGTTTCCTGAAGCCAGGACAATCCTGGAAGAAGTAAGGCATTTCTTTCTCAATGTTAGAATTCTACAGAGCACAACTGACTATTTCAAGGGACGGTGTTTTACAACATACTAAAATACAGCCTGTGGAAGCTACAGCATTATAATTCACCAAGATCTGAATTCCTGAATCGGTCCTGCACAGGTTCTGCACACTACTTGCTTCAGAAAGTTGTTTCTGTTTTACAGATGAGTCAGTGAAATAGGTTTCATTATTGTTCTAGCAAAAGATACGGTGAATGTATTTTGTACCTGGACTGATGCATCATCATTAGGATGGTTACAAGCCATTAGAAACAAATGCCAGTAGTAAAAGCCATCAAGCCAACTACTAAGGTTTCAAGCAACAGTGCTGTGGAACAAGAGGGCCACCTACTCTTCCCACCTACAGTTATCTGCGTTGTTAGATTTGTGCAGAGTTCAGTCTGAGGACTGCACAGCCAGGTGGCTGGACGTGCTGCGGCCGTTGGTCAGACTACGAGCTCAGCTGGAGCATCGTGTAGCCACATCTCCTGGATCCATGGGTCACAGTCCCGTCACATCATTTGCACAACAGAACAGAAGCAAAAACTTCCAGGGACCCCGGGAAAAGAGTGAAGGCTCTTTTATATCACAGTGTAATTAGAAAGCACGAGCTCTATGCCTTCAAACCTGGAGGCACGGACAGACTCCCTCTGAACAGCCCCGGCTGCATTTCAGAGGCCAAGAGCTGTATGCTCTACTTATCGCGGAAATGGCTCAATGTGGGAAAGAATCAAAGAGTTTCAGTTTACCTTCACAGCAATTTCAGTAGAGGGAAACGGCATTTCTCAAATCTGTTATATTTCCATATTTTATTTCCTTTATCTTGTGAAATCCACTGATTTTCTGAAATCCCCAAGTCTATAATAGTAATAGTAGAAGAACTAAAACTTTCTTATGAATCAGAAATTGATTGGGTTTATTTCAGTTTGGTTTGATTATTGGGAGATTGTTTGCGTTTTGGTTTGTTTGTGGTTTTTTTTGTCTTAAAAATTCACATTATCATATTCCAGTATAGCAGTGGAGTACCTTACAGAAACTGCAATTGGGCCAGTACTGTTTAACATGATCAACGAAGAAAACAACAAAAAACAGTGCATACAGTGAGGTGGCAACTAAGGCAAAACTCAATAAACTTGTGTATATATATATTTCAGTTAACAATGAAAAAAAACACACAGAGAGCAAACACAAGCAATAGCCAAAAACGGAGAGGCCATTTTTCCCTTAAAGCTCAAAATGTCTCTTAATATCCCACGTTAACCATCAGTTATCAACATTAAAAACGCGGGTAAAACAAGATCTACAGAATCAATGTGTCTGTGAAGAACCACAGTACTACTGATAACCAATTTTTCAAGGCAGGGTTCTGGTGACTTGGTGATCTGTGTCCTGCCCGGGAAGCCGTGATGGAATAACTGACTCAAAGATCACCCTACAGAGACAAGTGCCCAACTTAGAGACCTGCACACAAAGAGTAGTAAAAAGTAGTAGTAAAAAGTCCACTGTCAAAGGGACACTGCTCAGTGAGACAATGGAATGTCCTGAGTTAAACAGGATCCAATATGCTCATGTAGGTTCTTTTTTGACTAGGGCAAGGCAAGTACTTACATGGTCTGAATTCTCCTCAGGCAAGCAGTTATCTTCACGTTGCCAAATATAACTTCACTGAGGTTCTCAGCAGTCTCATTCACTGCGTGGTCAGCTAAAGATCTGCAAAGACTCGTTGGCCCCCAAATAAAATCTAGATCTATTCCTAGTTGAGGAAACAAGAAAAGATCCACCACTGTTTCTGAAACTAGCAAATTAATCACTAAAATTGCTTCCCTTTAGAATAACACCACAGTTTTGTTATATGTACAGACCCATGAAACTGCTCCTTTAAGCAAACTGAGTCTTGTGCACACAAAGCACATGGATATATCCGAAAAAGCTTCTGAAAAGAAGCCATATCACATTCTGGGACAGCTAGTTGAAATACATAAGATGTGATTATTTATTCTGAACTGTAAGCTTAAGGAAGTAGTGCCTTCAAGCTCTACGTAGGTGAACTGGAATGACTAGTAGCCTGAAATAGCCCAGACTGAAGCAAATAGCGTAAAGTGACTATACCAGCCCACACAAACACAAGTGACAGATGAACCAGAGCAGCAGCACAGCAGACTGGAACGGCTTTTCACTGCCAAACCCCAAACTAGAGCTCATTAAGAAAAAAAAAAAAAAAAAAAAAAAAAGCAAGCAGTGGTGGGGATGTCAATATCCTGCTCCTGACTCGCAAACTGAGGAATATTATTTCATGTTTTGCAAGACTACCATCCTGTAGTCAGTAGCCAATATCGCTCAAACCAACATCAGAGCCTGATAGATTTTTTGGCAGCTCAAGATTTAAACAACCATTAAAATAAATAAAACTCAACATTGCTAAATAATTTCTTTCCCCTTGCTTTAAGCCAGATGAAAGTGATGGTGGTAATCAGAGCAAACGTTGCTTGATAAGAATATCAAGGAGCAAAAGAAGATAGGCAACTGCTATCCACATTTCTGTTATATTAAATGTACACTGAGACTTGCAATGCAGCATATTTATTCTTTCTATGTTTTTATCTGCTGAAGTGTAATGATTCAAATATGCTGTAAATCAAAGTAGGAAAGGTACCGTACTAACTGCATGTGGAGACGAAATTTCCAAGAAAGAAAAAGCCCTGATAATCATGAAGAGCCTTTGCATGATAAAATCCACTTGCAAAACAGTCTTCCATATCAAATGAAGGAAGCCTTATTGCTTAATCTTTAAAAATAAATTGGAAATACTTAGTCTTCACAATACACAAGTATAGCTTCAAAACCAAATGCAATTCTCCATGCACCCTCTGCCAATCCCAACTTCTGTAGAACCTGAGCAAGCTACAAATTTATTACTTGCAAAACAACTGCAAACAGATAAAAGGTGTTAAAAAGGTTACCAGAAATTGCACCAAAGTGCAAAATTAACATTACCTCTCAGTTTTCACACTCCTATCAGCAAGATTGTATCTACAGATCTGACCACTTACATTGGAAGACTTCACAAAGGGCCAAAAGAAAGGGCAGTAATTGCCAATTTGCTCCAGACAGCAAATGAAGCTACCGCCACCATTTCTCTAGGGGATCGTGAAACAACTGCAAACTTGCAAAAAGGTCCAAATTGCACGACATGATTTAGAAGAACTTTTCAGAACCTTTTAAACAATCTAAATATGAAACATTTTAGTTATAACTCTGTAACAGAAAATGGTCTTCTATTCATGGTAGCAGCACTGTCCATCCATCTCTCTGGTGTTTTTTTAAGGTTCTGTCACCTCAGTGTGCTCCTGCTTATATCTGTTTCTAATACCTCTACCCATGTTCAACTTCAAATGGTACCATTGACAACAGGAGAATAACTGCTATAAGGATAGATTCTAGCGGGATCTTAGTGTACCTGCTCTCTCCAGAATGAACGTTCATGTACACAGAATTAAGTAGTTACAGCATACTGCATCCACAATTTCTCTTTCTTAAACCTGAAGTTAGAGGTAGTTACCCCAAAAGATCATAGTCATGAGCACCTGTGCCACGTCTGAACAAGACTCACACAGCCACTTCCAAGAAGTCACACTAACAACTGAATAAAGCCTCTGTAGCTGTTCAGATTAGAAAGTATAACGACTATCTCCAAGACAGGAAATAACATCACTGTCTTCATTTAAATAATGTTTGAGGAATTAACTGTTATCTTATATGAAGGTAAGTTTCACAGACTAATATGTTAAGGTAGTATTCTATGAAAACCGTAGAATTGCACCAAAAATTGTGCAATTGCAAAACTGTTTTTAGGGACATTATTCTCTTTCCCCTACATTATGAGGCAGCTTCTCTCATCAATAGAGAACAAAACATTTTTGTCATACGCCTCCCAAGAGAAAAGACAGCTCTTTGCAGAAGAACTGCAAGATAATTCACGTCAAAACTAGAAGAAATCATAGCTACTATGGAAACAAATACTGTATTTCAAAACCCACTGGGAGGATCCTGTTGTGTAAGAGGTCAGAATAGTCAGCGCTTTTCTACTTAAGTTCATTAACTGTAGCTAAGGATCAATTTATTTATACAAAAGAGGTAAGTTCTCTATCACACCATGATTATTTCCTTTCTTTTCTTTTATAAACCAGCAATGTAAGTCTTATATACATGTTACTTTTTCCTTTCCACTGGTTCTCAAGTTAAAAAATAGTAATTGAAAAGTAAAATCCAAACAGAATGACTCCTCTCACTTTTCTGCTTGATAAATTAGGAGCCATATTTAAATATAACATTATACTTAAATAAGCCATAACTAACAATAACACAAATCAAATGCTTATAACTGGAATGGTCAACTTGTCCAGAAAGCAGTCACTTTCCAACATGTAAGTTAGGAATTTCCGGCGTTACACAAGTAGATGAAGCAATTCCTCACAGCCTTGGAACAGCCTGAAAGACTGTAGGTCAAGCTCCACCGAGCCACAAAAATTAAGGAACAGGCATAGTGCCTTAGGAAGGGCAAATACTTGATAGATTTGGGAGAAGACCTGGGCTGAGTTCAGGCATCTTAAGCCCTTTTGTCTACTGTTTCTTTCTGTCAGACACCATGGATCCAGAACCAGGCACCAGTCATGGGATTTTGGCTTAAACTAGGCTGCTGAAATCAGATCTTCAGAGCACACTGCACATCACCCTGCACTCCTAGCATAAGTATTTGAGCTCTGCAGTTATAATTCTACTGAAAAAGAAAACACTTCTTAGTTCAAAGGAAGATTTGCTACCACTAATTTTTTTTTTTTTTTTTCTTAAATTGGATTGATATTATTTAAGGGCCTGATTTTGGAATGGACTCTTGGATTCAATGATATCTGGACAGTTGAAGCGCAGAATCTCACTCTTTAACGCTATTCTGAAGAGATGGGGTGCCTGCCCATGTACAACGTGGTGTGAAATCAGATGCTAGACAGATTCTTATAGAGTAAAATCTACAAATGCTGAGAGCTTTAGCTCTCCTTGCAGGTCACACTGACTCAGCAGCAGCCATTCTCATTTTGAATGCTGCGCCATCACTTTGTGATGTTCATGCTCCTCAGATGTAGTAAGCTGGTGTTCCACAGAAGCAGTAAGTCCCCGATTCCTTCAAAGATCATGCTCCAAGAGCAAGCTCCTCCTTGCTCACCTTTCTTCACACTGCTGAGGAGTCAGGAGTCTCTGCGGTCCGCTGCCATTCCCCCTGCAGACAGGAAGGAGCAGGTGCCAAAGTGCAATGCATCGCTCAAGATGAGACCAGTATTTCTGTTACTTAATGAAAGCAAGCAGCTGCTGTGGCAAATCTGCATGGTGAACCTCACGGTTACAAACTCTTACGACTTGATTTTTAGGTGTACTTGTTTTGTTACTTACAACCAGAGGTGAAGGACAGAATTTTTTGCAAGTTTAAACAGTGGCTGCTCGGTTGTTTTTTCCCTCTTGGGGTTAATAACAGAAACTACTTACTTCAGAACATTTTGAGTAGGGAAGTGTTCAGGTTGATATCTCCCAGGATCCAAAAGACACGTAGCTGTATCTCAGGTAAAGAATTAGAACAAAGCAAAATCTCTCACTGCTGTGAACCAGAGCTTTGACCCAAGCACCATCACGCACCCACACCGCTGTGAGGGATTTCCTAGAGAAGACACAAGCAGTCTGTGGACTGCTGTTGTCTGTGGACAACGACAACTCAGGTCCCTTGAACTGTGATTTGCCAGCACTGAACAAGCTCAGCCCACACCCCCATACACCTGCTTTGATATCAGAATATCCTGAGACTGTTGTCATCCTCTGGATCAGTAAATATTACTATGGTCAGTATCACGTACTACTGTGCTATACCAGGAGATGAAGAAGGATCTGTCTTTGCACATGTCAATTGCAAAAGACTCTAAAAGAAAAAGGTTTTGCATCACACATGAATGCATTAACGCAGAATTCCTTTCTGCCATTGTGATTTCTGTATGCAATACAGAATGCTTAATAAGTCCATTCTTACTTTACATAATATCACCCAGCTCAGATAATTGAGGAAAATGTGACTGCATGATACAAGATGCGCTCATAAAATGAAATTATAATTTTCCTCTCATGAAATGATTAAATCTGAACATTCTTTAAACAAAAGACAAACTTAATTAACCATCCTACCAAATCAGAAATATACTTATCCATAAATGTATGTCTTCAGAAGAAAATAATGAAGTATGACTTTAAAGTAAGTCAGTCAAGTAGTGAAAAGTGATGGCGTACAAAACTAGGGGTAATTTCATCCCTTATATTCATGCAATATAACCTATGTTTTTGCGCAACCTAATTCAAGCTTGTTCTGAACTTGCTCCCTTCTCATCCTGGAAGCTTCCTTACACTTCATAATCGCTTACTGCAGCTTTATTGATCTTACCATAAGAAGGCTTTAAATTAAGTTCAAAATCAGAAACCGTATGAATAAACAATACATAACTTTCTGATCCAGACCTTAATGTTGTGGCTTGAACTACATTTGTGGCTGCTAATGTTTCTGCCAACTGAATTACTGCTTCAAACAGCAGCCTTTTAAGAACTTGTGTCAGAAGCCACTTACTTCATTGTATCAGTAGATAAAACGGAGAAATCATTTTGACTGTTGTCAAACAATATTGGTGGCAGGGACACGAGGAGTTCATCTGCTCCAAAATCTGACACCTATTTACATCTTATCACCAATACCATTCTGTGGGGTACACAGGAGTTTCCTAGACATTGTCTGCCCAAATACTAAGCCTACTAATGCTATTTGGCCGTACTCAGCTTGTGAGAATGTAAAAGGATTACAATTTTGTAGCATTAATATTTTACGTCATGGCATCACCGTGATTTCAGGCAAGGTATCACATAACTTCTGTGAAATGCTTACATTATTACAACAAGCTTCTCTACCACTCTCTCATCTTGTAGAATACACAAATCCACAGGCAAAAAACACCACCCCAAAAACCAACAAAAAAAAAAGACACCAAAAGACTAATGCAAGTTTGTTTAATATTAATCATATTCCAGAGCATATGGGTTTAGAGTTCCATTTTCCATAACATCAACCAGTTTGTAGTTGTAATAGAATCAGCCCTACTTCAGAACAAATGCATGTTTACAATGACTTACAATAATATGCCAGTCATGGAAGAGTTTTTGATGTCAAGGACTCCATTATATGTTTGGGTGCAAGTTCAACAACAACAGCTGCTCCAGATTTAATGAAGGTAGTACTCAAGGGACAGACATTTCCTGGATTTATTTATGGGGGCTTACAGAAAATGTTCAATATGTACCAAAATATACATTGTTCAGAGACTTTCATGATTGAGAGTGAAACTCTCAATGTTTGATTCATAATGGCTATTTCACAAGGGCTTACAGGAAATAAAACTGTTTGTTTTAATTGCATACAGCAAAATGTTAGAAAAGAAAGATTTATGTTCTCCAGTGACAGTGAATGTTCTGCGCTAATATGTCATGGTTACCAAGGACAGAAAATAAAGGAATATTACTCAAGCAGTACTCCAATTCATAGACATCCTAAAGTCTGGTATCAGCAAATACGCACAGTATTGTGGGTTCTCTTTTTAATCTTTCACGTACTGCTACAGCGCCTTTTAAATATAGGTTTACGACCTGTGTGATTTTATCATTTTACCTTTATTATTGTTTTCCGTTAATAGGAAATATGAACAAACAGCCAAGACATCTGAATCTACACTGGACTCAAAGTAAACTAACAAAATGGAAGGTGATACTAGATCAGGATATTTTTAATATGTTCATATGCACATTATTTACAGTATGATTAAAATGCATCCACTGTACCTAAAAAAGTATTTTCTGTTTCTGCCTTTTGCTTGTCCCTTTATTGTGTGTATCATCATACGTAGAGAAATTAAGTTTTGTATTTTGATTTGAGACCCTTGAGTTAAACAGAATTTTAACAGCAGTTATACAATACTTAAGAGGCCACATGATCTCTAATTGTGGCAGTGTAGTTTTCCCCTCCAGCTTAGGCTTTTTATTCTTGCTAGACCGTAATATGACAGTCTTTGGAAACAAAGAAAATATGAAATCTTAGAGCGTCTTCCCTTTTCACTTGCATATGACCAACAAAAGTAGTAACAAATAGAAAACAATGCAAGCTGAATATATTTTATAAAAAGGTCTGAGAAATTACTAATATGAGGAACTTTTTTAGAAAGATGAACACTGGAAATTTGACTACAGTGCATCCTATGCAAACAGTAGTGAAAATGCAAATTTAAAAAATATCATACACTTTAACTTTTGTTTTCCTTTAAGATTCCAATAATTTTCAGTATGTGTATTGGTCAGTGCTTTGAAAAGCAGTACCAGTATCTATGGGTTCATAGTTTTTCACTATTTTGGCTTATCTTTTCTGAACTTATGATCATAATGGTATCCGACCACACATTGCCAGTTCTTATTGTGTTTTGTTACATGCCGCTTCAGCTGTTTGGGTGTTAACTGGAAAGATGACTGAGCAGAAATAAATGTCAAAGTATTACAAATGCATTTTGTGTGGCTGTTGAAATACTTCAGTTTCAGCATCATAGCACCTATTCCAAAATCTTTTCCTTCTGTATCTTCTAAGCTGACAATTCTGTCTTCAGCAAAAAGAAAACAGAAAATACCCCCACACACACTGTCATTGAAGCAAAGGACGAATTCCAACACAATTCCAATGAACATACTTATATTGTGACAGTTAAAACTCCAGGAAAGCTATAATCTTTCAACTGTTTCTTTAGAAAAGCATTAGAAAACACAGATATCTTTCTGCAACTATGGACTTCATTGTGTCTTATTTGCCACAAACCACTTCCACTGTGAACTGAGACACAAAACTTAGAAGTTTGTCTTTCACTTTTTCTTTCCACTATTCTACTATTTTTCTTCTTTCTTCCACAACTTAATTGAAGCAGTGCTTTTGGCATAACTTATTTTCCTCCCACAATTTTTCAAGTTTATCAGTACAGATGAGTACTTTCTAAATTAAAAGTAGGTTTTCAAACCCAAAATACTTGGAAATTCTTGCCATTTCACTCTTTTTAAAATATAAACTTAGAAAGAGAACTGAATTCAAAAACAAATGTTGTTCTCAACTCCTGCTTGTTATTTTCTATCATTTGAATTAAAAAAGTGATACTATGCGAGAGTTATTTCATGTCAACCTGAAACTGAAGAGTTTTTGCAGTTTACAGTTGACTGAGAAATCAGTTATCCACACCATTTATACTTCCAGAGTTACACAAATCATTATTATTTACCTTAAAGTTATCTGAAGAAGTATCTTCCATGAAAAGACGGCCCAAGATCAACACGCATTCAAATTTCCCTCTAACAGCACAAATTCAGATGAGAGATTCTTAGAGGTCACTGACAAGGCATATTAACAAAGCACAACATTGATCTCCTCTTGCCCTTTGGCAGCACTAATAAGCACTTCTCCTGCTTTTACTCACATTCTCCACAATTTGGACTCAAATGTGTCTTGAATCGTTTGCCTATCTTTCTCTTTTCTTTGGGACTTGTCCTTTCTCATATAAACATCTCAAATCATTGCAATTCAGAAAGAGACGTTAGCAGTAGCACTGGAAGGACAAAATACCGTTCACTTTTTTCACATTAAACTTCAACGTTAATAACCCATCAAAAAAAGGTTATTAATGATCCCCAAATCCTGGTATTAGGTTAAAATTAAAACTTTCTGAAATAACTGTAAACCTCAATTTTTCTACATTGTTGAGCTTTTAAATTCATGGCTTTAAGCTTTTTCCATAACTTTCATGATGGAGACTCCCAAAACTTAAATAAAAGATAAGATTCTTACTCAGCTAGCCAACTGTAGGAGCTGGGCTCTAAATAGACAAACCAAAAAAAAAAAAAATCAGTAAAAAAATATATGCCTTGCCTTCAAGTCCTTTGTATTATTGTTTAGGTTGGATGTTTCTCATAACAATAATTCTTTTTTCTTTATGACATGATCTAAAAAAAGGGGGTCTAGATGTCACAGTAATGCACACAAAGCCACAGAAAAAAATAAATAAGCATAATTAAAAACTTTATACTTGAATCAACACATACAGGAAGTAGGCTATAATGTCTAGTTAAGTCCTATTAATTTTTACAGGTTTCCTACTTCTCTGTAGCATATATTGTGTAACAATTTTCCACACCAAGAATCCTATGAGACCCCCAACAAACTTAACATTGTCCCTGTACTCCTTATAAGACTTTGAACCCATTTCTCACGTATAATAATTCAGTTACCAACATCAGAAAACTAGTCCTAAATCTATTAATTGACTTTGCAATTCAGTTTCCTGGGAAGCATCACAAAAGAATAGCAGACAGCAGCTTTAATCCAATTTGTAGTATCAGTAAGAAAAGGTAAATTATTTTTCCTTAATATTACTGCTCAGCTTGCATTATTCTTTGCATTTAGTAGGGTTGAATGAAAAGTAATAGTTGTTAATCGCTTTCTCTTCAGTGGCCATTAACTAATTTACGCCCTTTTTTGGAGCTGGCTCATATCACTGCGCGCTACGCCACCCAGTGCGGTGACTCAGGGCATCAGGCAGCACCAGTGAATCACTGGATTTTTAGTGGAACTTTTATGATGCAGAAACTTTTTCCTCAGGTTTTTCTGCCACTCCCAGTAGGTCACTCCTCCCTCCCTGACAAGGCAGAAACACTCTTCTGAGAAATTATCTTCTGCCAGTAAGATTGTGGCAGATATCTGGGCCTATTTAGATCCAGACTCCCAATTAATCAGCAGGCATTTGTTATTTTATCCTGCAATGCTCGTCTTCCCATTTGCTTGCAGCTTCTGAGATTATAATTCAGTTTTGCAGAGACAACAAAACAATTGCTGACCTGAACTTCTGGGTATATGTAAAAAAAAAATAATCCTCAACTCACACTTATCAGACTTTCTTTTCAAGTTGTATTGTCTCTCCTGTCAAAGGGTATATGTCAAAGGATGAACGAGAATAGCTCACATGCTAATAAGACCATTTTCCACAAAGAGGTTATCAGATCACTCCACTGAAGGGCCACTAATCCATCAAAGCTTTCTCACTATCACATCACACGGCTGAAGGAGACAGAAGATTTCTCCAAGACCCACTGAAAGGTAATTCATGTTGTCCCCAGTATTGCAGCTGATGGAGCAGAAAGAACCACCAGTTTGCCCCCAAAAGTTACGGCACTTCATAGAAATAAGCAGGACTGCAGCTGAAGTGCTCTGCCCACCCCAGTCACCTTCACTGAGTGAAGTTATCATCAGAGTAGTTGAAGTGTAGACAAACCTTCAACGACATTACCATGAAAACCCTCTGAATGAAAAACACAATCTTAACCTGCAAAATTGAAGTGAGCTCAGAGGATGTGTATTTCTCACGTCAAGCTATATACAACCATCACTTTGCTGCTTCTCCTTACAAAATTGTGCCTCTTAATATAGTGTTTTGTTTCTAAACTGATGCAAATACACGATACTTCCATTATTAATTCAGAAATAGCAATTAGTTTATATTGGAGCTTTTATTTCCCATAGGCAGACTTGAGAAGGAGTTACACTCCTTCAGGCCCATTGCGGCTCAGAGCACAGTCATGCTCTGTGGTTCTTCAGTCAAGCCGAGAAAGAAATAAAGTGTAAGTTTATACAAGCCTTAGTAACAAAGTTGAAAGAAACTTCTTTCAAAGAAAGACTGAAACTTTTATTGAATAAGACTGCTAGCCTGCAACTGAGATAGAGGAAAAGGCCTCAAAGCTATTCCAATCTGGATCAACCTTTAAAAACTATGTTAAGAATACAAATCCCTAGATATCATTAAAATTAAAAACAGCTGCTTTCCTGCAGATCAAAAGATCGTGCACCTTCTGCACAAGTCAGAAGGCATAAAATAGCCTAGGTATGGGAGTCAAGATTACTTTATAATTATTCAGTGTCCAGATACTCTTAAATTAACTGCATGTTTACAGTGAGGGGCTCAAGAGGCAACAAAGGACACTCCATGTCTGGCTACCACTTTATCAAGAATCATCAGCATCTGACCACCTACAGTATATGGCTGTCATTGGCATTGTTTTGTTTTTCTTGTAAATAATATAGCTGCTGTAGATACGACCCATGGAGCATACAAAGTTTTCCTCTTCATTACCCAGATCAGCAGGATCTGGATCCATTCAGGTTGATGAATATAGACTAGATATAGCCATGAAAAGATGGATGAATGCAGCATCTGGACTGTGTAAAGATTTGCTAGGAAAGTTATAAATATTGAAGAAATCCTTTTCAAAGATTAGCTTAGACTATTTCCAAAGCAGCCCACATTAGGACATTATAATTGCTTCAACCTACCAATGCAAGTTTTGAAAGGCGTTTCAAAACTCAACTTAAATGATATACAATAAAAGCACGGAAAGAGCTGTCGTTCAATGTTTGATGGCCGGTAACCAGAGCTAAACAGAAGTCCTTCACAACTCAGGAACTTGGTGAGGAGAGCTGTGCTGCAAGCTTTTCCACTGCTATTGTCCAGTGGGTGAGTAACCAACAGGAACCACCCTGTCTTGGACCGCTCATGTCCCCCCGCCTGCCAGCTCAGCCTTCGCGTCAGCTGCAACAGGCATTTTTAAGGTACATATGCATTGACTAAAGACGGGTTAACTTTGTTTTTTTTGTTTATGAAGTTGAAGTGAAGTCTGGAGGGAGGAAAAAAACAACAAATTGAAACAAGACAACATTTTCTGTTAGGTTTCTAAGATCATCACAGCCATCCTCGTGTTCTTTTTTTTCTTTAATTATGCAATCATCTTAAATCTTCACACAATCTTTCCTATGTTTATTGAAATATAAACTTGTATGAATAGAAGACAGATTGAAAAATATCAGACATCTTATGCAAATATTTAGTGCTGCTATAAAACAGTGATCATACTCCACAGAAGATAATCTTGTTCAATGAACTAACTGCTCACATATTGTGAATCTAGGAGAAGATTGTCATTTTTTTCACTTGTTTATTGTCTGGTTGCCACAGCAATACACTGCCTGTTTGTTTTAAACATTACACGGAGAGTACATTTGTTAAAGGCACTTTTTTCTTCAGTTTTATACTGTACATGCAATGATGATTTCAGGCCAAAGAGGACGCGGGACTCTGAATGCACAAAACCCAAAAGAATCCAAAATGAACTTTATCCAATCCCAGTTTTAAAGCACCAAAATGTCAAACTACAGCTGTTCTGCCTTAATGAAGGGATGTACTGCCCAGCTTAACCCAGTCCCTCTCTCTGTCCTCCCCAGAGGGAAGCTGAACTCATGTCAGTTTATCTCACTAATGTATGTATCTCAGCATATCCTGCTTTACATCTTCCTTTTCACACTTGCAACTCTGACTTGCACACAAATATAATCCACTCCAGAAAAAGTGTTTTACACAATTTTAAAGACTTTGAAAAAATATTGACTACTTCAGTATGTAAATCAGATAACCTAGAAAAGTAATTTTTCACAAAACCACACACTATATGAAGCAAAATATAACTTCTTGCATGGGTGTAGTATAATTTAAGTGGCTTTTTTAAAACCTCTTTCTGGGCAATAAAAATACTGCATAAATTTAAAAGACAATTGTGAACTGAAATTGATCAAAACATCACCCATTCTTGTTCTGCCTATGAAATAAATGCAGCACACAATTTCACATGCAAAACACCTAAAGGCCAAGCAAACTGCAGCAGAGAGTAGCTACTACAGTTTTCCACAAATCTTAGATTCATTCTAGTGGAGCAACCAGTGCACTAGAGAACATCATAGACAATTTACGCTGATGTCAGTTATTTAATACTTGCCTTCTATATTTAATGTCAGTACATCACTATGTTCCCATCCAATTTCTGTTGGTGAACAGTCTCTGTTCACCATACTCAATTTAACTCACAGGTTCCACAACTGCATTCCCACAGCAATCCCATTTCATCACAGGATTGCCCAAAATCCATAACTAAATGACTGAATTCCTTTTTCTTAACAAAATATACCATTTAAATCTCAAATTCATGAAAAACATATACTAAAATATTATCTTCAAAGTTCTTTAGGATATTAAATTGTAAATATATTTCTAAATGCATTTCATCTTCCCCTATTACACAGGAAATGTACTTGCACACATTCACTTAAAAATCATCTGAGCAATGGCATGAAATTCATTGCCACTCTGGAAAAGCAATGAGTACCATGATCTGTGTTATGGACTATAATTTACAGATGCAAACCATACTGATACACAACTTTTACATGGCAACTCCTGCTAATAGTCTGGAAATTAAACAATTAAAGCACCACAGAAAATTTTGACAGTGCAGTCCTCTACGCCTTTAGATTTAATGATTAAAAACCAACCTTTCCCTCATTTTTTTTAAACATGACTATAAAAGCCAAAAGTATATACAGAGAAATACTATTGTTTATATTTTGAACCAATGCATTTAGGAAAAACTACACAATCTTCAGAAGTAAAAAACTATGTACCTGAATGCTATGGTGCAGGGTTCCCAACAATGCAAAACTTATCTAGCAAAAGATTACTTTTTCCTAAGTCTTAAATCATCTGTATTCTAAACCAACACAGCTATAACCACACAACTACTTTAAATGCACATATTAATTGATAGTAATGCCACCACCAAAAGCTTATTGGGAGAAAACAATCGTTGGCTTTTCCAAGTGTCAAAAACCACCCACAAAATACAAATAACAAGAGAGAAAACATATCAATTCCACTTCCAATTTATAGGTTTTGTCCTTCGCTCAAATCACTCTAAGATGTTTTCAAACTCAGGAAAATTGCTTGGCTAAAACTACAAGCCCAAACTCCCCCCAACCCCTTTCAACAGAACTCCTCTAAAACTTTAAAATATGTCTCCTATATTGTGCATCTTTTTCTGCTAAACTCTAAAGTTGCTCACGTGTTTTGCCTTTTCTTAACAAGATCCCACCATTCAACTTGCTTTCATTAAAACGTGAAGAAACTGCCTAGTTTCCTCATGATAACCTACTGCCATTTCCACCATTCAAGGAATGCACTTACACGCTCCTATTTGTTCTCCATGTCAGTCTAAGTGATACCACATTTCTTCACTATGCAGACGATAAGCCCTAAAACAGATATAGGAGTGAAGAGACATATCACTTCCCAGCACATTTGAAAATGTTTGGTTTCTGATACACATTTAATTTCTTGATTTTATTCTGCTTTATCTAATTCACCAAGAGGCTGCAGTTTTAGGTGGTTAAGAAAAAAAAAGGAAGAACAATCCACCAGGCTATGACTTTTAAAGAATGATGGGGTGTGCGTGTGTAAAAAACCCTATTCTGCTCCAGTTCCACAGATCTGCAGACTGAACTACTCTACATGGTTTAGGATGAAAAGAAATACACAATAAAAAGGGGGACTGAAATGCAGGACTTGCATACCAGTTAGATCCTCCTAAGTTTCAAGGCAGGATAAAGACAAAGAATAATACAAGATCTGAAAAAACATCATGGGAATTTGCTGACATTTTATTCTCTGAACACATTAAAACAGAGCGGTGATACATCATGAATACAACCTGTAGGTATATCTACAGATTTCAAGGGAAAAGAAAATTTCAAGGGAGCAACAAATGATCCTGCAGCTGACAGGCAAATAAAATCTTACCCATTCACAACCTAGAAGTTTGTTTTGAGTGAAAGCATTTTTCAGAAGTGTGTCTTCAAGAAGGGGCTACGTCAAGTCTTAGTAGAGGATAAACTACTTGTTCTCCTATTACTTGCTGAAGTAGGCTTACCTAGATTCAGTTTCCAGCCATAGTTCTTTCCCATGACTTACCGCACTTAATAGAAAAATCGAGTGGCTTTCTGTCATAACATTGCTGAGTAACACTGAGGCGACAAAACAGAACGCAATACGCTAGCAGAAGTCTTAAACACTCCATATAGCAAAACATCCAACTCCCTACTCTTACTTACACAATTATGGAAAAGATGGATCTTTTTACTAAAGGATCTGATTGGGGAATCTTTTTAAGCTGTTTACCCCAAGATCCCAAAAATCTTTTTCAGAGCTGCTACTTCCAGCACAGTTTCTCATTCCTCTTTGCCTCATTTGACAAATGCTTTTACAGTGCTCATACCTAGAGACTTCCTACCTACAGTAGTGTCTTCAGAAATGAAATACGTACAATACTTATTTTAGACTTGAAGAATGGTACAAAAGTAAGAACCATAGCTAATACTTATTTCACTGAGTCTTAAATCCTCAAATATTTTGTGGGAAATAATTAAAACCATCTTTCATGTAAAATATGGAAAACTCTGACATGTTACCTCAAAAAAGTCTACTGCAATATCTCTCATCCATAGATTTCTTTAACAATCCTTTCTTCACTTTTAGGTCAGTCTAAGTGATCTTGAACTTCATTTCTTTGTAAATGACTAACTACAGGAATGCAAAACTTCATCCTCTCCTAAGACATTCTGAGATGCAGGGTTTTTTTACAAAGGAAATTTACCAGCAACAATTACAATTTCATTCTGTAATCCCTTAGTATTTTTGCAGACTGGTCTACTATTTTAATTCCAGACTGACTACAGCATAGGCAGCTTCAGATTTCAACATGGACAAGTGGGAGAGGAGACTCACCGTGTCCTGACAGCACAGTAGCACATTTTCAAATCTTCCATAACTTCCCAAGGATTTAGCATTAAAACCTTACTTGAGCAAGCCAGAAATCAGTTCAGCCAATTCTTTTTGCTCTCTTGGACAAAAATTATTGGAGGAGGATGATAATTTAAATGTGCTCATCTATGTAATATCTTCCTTAGTAACTAATGGATTGTCTTTGTGACACAAATATTTTTGCTCTTCAGATTCAGAAAAGAAATACTAATGGAACATCTTGGCCTGTTCTGAAGCAATGGTAACATTTTTTTCATCATTATTCAGTAATAGAAATACAATAAGCCTAACAAGAATACAAGCTTAGTACGATACAGAGAAAATTTTAAAAAAGTATTTCTGCTCATACTTCTGCCAGTTGCAGATCTTTCCCTTATATTACTCTGTTTTTTGGGGTTTTTGTTTTGTAAATTCACTTCTTGTCCACCTATTCCTTTGTACTTTTAAACTCTCATTTAAGCAGGAAGAGACTCATTTAAATATGCTTTCTTAAGTAAGAAACAATGAGACTTGTGACCACCTAAGTGTTCTAAAACTTGTTCATATAGATCTATTTACTTGATTCAACCATCTGTATGGTCATTACTACCTTTTCTGAAAGCAATGCAGCACGAACCAAGTGAATCAGTCAAGGATCAATCATCCTTTATATCTGTGTACAGGAAATCCACCATAATCTAATACATACAAAATACACGGCTAAAGAACTCAGAAGTATTTGTTTTGTTATTAAAAACCACCTTCATTCCCATCATGCAGCATTACTAATTCAATCTCCTTGCCTCTGTAACATTTTAATAGATCACTTTGTGGCAGCCATGTAAAGGAGCACAAGAGTTTCATAACTTCTGGAGTGATGGGAAGACAGATATGAGGTTAGCTCTAAACTCAAAAAACTCCCATGCCGCAGCCGAGCATGCTGCCAAAAGACCACAGATGTATACCATATGAGCAGCTTAAACTGTGATACTGAAGGGAAGCCATGGAAATTCTTTGTTTATAATGTACTCATGTAATTTTAAGGTGTAACATGCATCAGCTCAGTATTTCAGTTGGTTTGGTTTTCAGTTTGATAATTTTATAGCTGTACTAAGAAAAACTTCAAGAGAGGAACTCAAAAAGCAAGACAACAGAAAACTAGAAAGTGAAAACAACACAGAAGAGATGAACATTGTAAACGGACCATGACAGATAGAACCAGTTTTCAGATGCCTTTTTTTATGCCAACAGAAGTTAGCACAAAAATGTAATTACATTTTTCTTCACTAAATCCAGACACTAATTTTATCACAGTGACTTTTTTAAAAGGAAAGAAGCGGTCCGGCTTTCTAGTCTGTTCAGAATGACAGAAAGAAGTCCCAAGTTACAAGATATACGTGAATGAAGTCCTTTTGTCTTTTGATAATCGAAACTATCTGCAGAGAGCGCCAAGAAACAACTTCTCTAATACTGCTAAATTGCATATGACTAATCCAGGGGAGTGGAGTGGAAAAGGGGGTGGAAATCTGCCTAGGCTGAGTCATTGTGAAGACACAGTAAAGAATGACTGCTGTATAAGTCCAAAGCTATTGAGACATAAATTGGCTGACCTAGTGGCCAGTTTTTAAAGCTCACAACAAATATGAGAACCAAGCCCTCCCTTGATATCTTGCACTTCCCCTTTCAACAAATGAAACTTTTGAGTTGCGTTAGTTTTGAACTGAGACACGATTTTCAACTGATGAGGACGCCACATAGCTAAAGTGATCAAAATTTAGAAGATTGAACTGAAAAGCTGCTACTTCAGCTGAGTTTGACTGTTTGTTTCAACAGGATCCAACTTAATGGACTGAACCATAAATAGTATTTCTGAAATCCAAACTCAGATGTAATTGTGTTTGACAAATAAGTAAAAAGTTCCAGGTTCTTTTTCTTGGCTATCTGTTCTACTGCTGACTTAACTACTGCACATCACTCTCCCTCGCTTATGTGAACTTTCTCATGTAAAGTTTGGAATAAGCAAACAATTAACAAAAAACACAGAAATTTTTCAGAGGGAGTATGTCCACAAAGCCTCCCTGAAGATGAGAAGGAGAACAGGCAGCTAGATCAGTTTTAAGAAGTCACCATGTAGGGGAGTAAAAGAAACTGTTTTCAGCAAAAAATCAGCATTCTTTTAGTGTAATTCCTAGTGGAACTTTCAGTGAAAATGTATTTCATTTTTAGACAGAAATGTCCAAACTGAAGTGCCTACAAGTAATAGCAATACTGTAAAACTATCTACTATCTTCATACACCATTGCCTGCAACTGTTGCCATCTCTATCAATTAAAATACTGCATGAACTAAAAATAAGAGAATACTGGCATGTGACCTAAAATGCTCTAAAATAATCAGTTCAACTGTTTATCTACCAATGTGTTCTAAAATAAGTTTCCATGCCCATGGGAAAGAACTGATGGAAACTCAAGATCTCGCCTATCTTCCATAGGTGTCAAGTTGATAATGAATGGAAAATTTAGGACCTGTGGAACAGCTCCACATCTACTCTGACCAAAAGATAATCCTTGAAAACAAACACTGAAGGAAACCAGATCCTATCTCTTAAACAACTCTCCTTAGGCCATGGCTATGAATACTCACTTTTCTTCACTGAAGAGAGCAGCTGGGATCTGTAACAGAATCATCTCCCAACTTAAATGCCCAACCTCAGGGGAAACCAAGAGTTCATTCATTACAGACAGCACCTGGGAAATTCTTAATTGTTGCAATAAAACTCTATGGGCTCGACTATGTCTTAGTTACGACTTCAAGTTTTATTGGCACCTTTATTTTCTGTATTTTAAAATAAGGTTTATAAGGCAGGGTGGAAGAGAAGAAAGGCTAGCATGTACATGAAAAAACATTTTACTGAAATGGAGAGGACTAGCTGGATGATAATCCTGTCTTCTCTCCTTACTTTAAGGATTGTGCTGAAAGGAAGGCTGTGCGGAGAATCCCTCTTACCCTACACCTGGCCGCTACTGGAGGGTCCTGATTTGGTCAACAAAGAACTTGCCTGGTCTGTCTGCTGAAGAGATCCTTTTGCTTAGACTCTGCTCTAATCTGCTACACAAAATGTATACAGAAATTTTAACATACGCAGATACCACAGTATACCACTGAGGCAGGGGGTAGGCTTTCCTGCAGGAAAAGAAAGAGGAGAACTTTGAACAGAATGTGTGCATTGCAATATTATCATCAAGTTTTTGTTTCAGAAATCTAATCAAAGCAAAAAGGTTATAAGAGTGCTTATTAAAGATACCCATCACTTAAGACGTAGATAAAAAAGCCCCACAAACAAATCTGTTTTAAATCTACCCCCACCCCCCTGCAAAGCAATACAGACTTAGTCAATGCCTGACCAAAATTCTTCTAAAAACATCATCATAAACTTGCAATTTTCAAATAGAAATAAGTGCCTCAAGTGTTCCCTTGGTGTAGTATCTTCTATCTGACCAATGAGCAATAACAAAGCTGTATTCCGTGCATTACCAAAAAACATTATATCCTCATCTAAAAGCAAGAGGAGTGCCATTTGCCTGGATGTCAGGATTCTGCCTACCTTCAGGCTGACGAAGAGGAGAGAAACAACTGGGTGGCCATAAATTTAAAAGACAATCTCTTATAACAAACATTTATAAAAATGCTTGATATATCAAGAGCTTGCAATACTTTGAACTAAGAAATCTTATCATTATTGTTTTTCAACACTTATTTTTCTGATCTGGTGAGATTATAGCTAGAATGTCCAATAAGAAACACTCTGGAATACAGACAATATATCATCCATAAGATGACCTGCAGATAAATACAAAAAATTGGATCTACCCCAAATTTTTAAAGATCACATTTATACCATAGCTAAGATGGATATCTCCTTATCAAATCAGGTTTACTGGGGCCTCACCAAAGTAACACCTCCCACTGTCTTGTTTTATAAAGTAAAAATATAAGTTCACTTGCCAAAAGGTACACTCCTCCAAAAAAGGCCATATAAGTTGCTTAAGAGGTTAAATATAGCTTTTCAAAACTAACTACAACTTGTGCAAGCTTCCAGTGGAACTTCTGTAGAAACGCCAGACCATTCCATCTAATAAAATGATTGGATAATCCAAACTGTGATAATGTAAGAGACAGGATTAGTTTCTAAAGTAGCAAATGTCTATAGCTTGGGTGTTAACAACAGTCAATTTATGCTGTCAGCTATAAGCTGTTCTTGAACACTACCCCAAAGCTTTAATAATAAATACAAGAAGAATATGTATTTCCATCACGTTGCACAGTATCTTGAAAACAATAACTACATAACATCCATTAAAGATTTAAGCATCCATTAGAGAATCCCACCAAATAAATGTCAACTTTCCACTATAAATTTGTTTTTCTGAATTCTAAGAAACAGAAAAAACATTTCAATAGTCTTTACCTTATTTCCACAATTGTTGAAACTTTTCAAAATTTATGCAAGCAAAAACACTACTAAGCTGAACTAAGCTAAAATGATTCCAACGAATCATAAATTGCTTCTCTTAAACAAGAAGGAAGAAATTTCGTTCCATTTCAGCATGATACTACTGAAATCTTATAATTTACGGCAGCAAAAAAGGGTCAGGATTCATGTATATCAATGAAAGAGAAAACTTACACTCAGAGCCTTAGTGTAGCAGTACAACTTGTCCATTTAATAAAACTATTTCCCACAATGTATCTCAACACTCAAAAAATAATTTCAAAATCTCATATATTTTTTCTTAGCTGCTACCTTAACCTTACAGCAAAATAGGTACTTCCTTCTCAGAATAATGCATGTTGTTACCATCCTGAATTAAGTCTACAGAGAGCTCAATTCAGCCTGGTATATCTGGGTTTTCTATCACACGCTAGTAAGTTGTATCATTCTGGCTCCCAAAAAGAAAGAATGCATATGATAAAGACAACTTTCTTTTAGCATCCACTTTCCCTCCAAAGGTATTGAAGACAATACGGCACAGAGGTTGTATGTCACGCACCAGACTACTGAAGCGTTAACAGTTTTATGCCTTACTTATGGAGAAACCCACATGAACTTTTTAACAAATATTAATAATTTTTTTACCACATGGAAATATATTTCTCTCCAATGTCACAGTCCGGATTAAGTTTAAAGCTGTAGCTGAAAGGAAAATGCTCATACGTTGTGGAATCTATGTGTTATTTTCTTAAGGCATGTGACCTGACATCTAGGGACTTTTTTTCTTTTTTTTTTTAATTAAAGTAGCTGCCATTTGTTGAATTACATCATTTTCCATGCTCAAGTACACAAACTACCCATTTTTTAATTTGTTACAATTTCTTTTGTATTCTTTCTTGTTTCGTTAGAGAGTTACGTTTTAGGTAGTATGACTGCAATTGAGTGGTCTATAGCAGTTACACGCTCGAACTTGTGGGGTAAGCTCCTTCTTGTCATATTTCAGAAACCACTCCAGGGAAAAAAAGCTACCACCCAGGAGAAACTTAATGTATCCAGAAAAAACATATAGGATGGAATTGTGGATACAAGCTTCAGCTTATGCTGAAGAAATGCAATCAAATTTGAAGCACATGTTCCAAGGACTGACATATCCAGTATAAGGGAAACTCTGACAAATGATGAAATTTGCCCTTGCCTTCCTGCAGAGGATATTGCACAGGGAAAAGTGAAAGTCTACTTCTTCTGAAAAAGACAGCTCAGATGCCAGGATCAAGACTGGCTATGTACAACATCAAATTGTTACTGCGTTTTACATGAACAAATTACCAAGTTGAGTCACTCATACATCACAAAATACAAGTGTTTCTTCATGTAAAAGTAACAGAGAACTAAAAACTAATTATCTAAAATCCTAGACTGACAGATAACTGATAAACATTTGATTGCACTCACGTTTTCATAAAGTTCTGACATGAATCAGAAACGAGTATGTTGGCTGTGGTAAATTTAGCAGGAAGCATATAACAGAAGTCCCTTCTATCAACCCCTGAATTAGTTGTGCAATCACACAGAGAACCTCCACACAAACATGGTGGTAACATCAAGTTGTAAGCCTACCTATGAAGGTCCAGAGCCTCCCTGACATGCAGAAAGACCTGCCACTGGGTCAGTTTCAAACCTCTCTTTTTCAACATGGAAACTCTGAGACTCCTGAAAGAGCAGTATGATGAACCCTGATTATGCATCTGGAAGAGCAGTATGACGAACCCTGATTACGTGTCTGGATCGATCCACGATTAGGCAGCTAGATCTTGACCTGTCAAAAGTCTTAAAATGGCAACCAAAGAAAAAAATTAAAAAAAAAAAATCAGTTTCAAAAAAAAAAATTGCTTTTAAGAAGGGAGAAAGATCCAGGAGAGTTCTCTCAAACAGCTGTAGGAATACTGTGATTAACTAGCACAGCTTTATCAAGCACTACAGCACAACCAGAAAACCTGAAAAGAGACATTCCTCCCTGCCCCCACTACTGACTTTCACAGGGGGGGGGGAAAAAAAAAAAAAAACCACAAAAAACACACTAAAAAATTCAACTTGCCAATATAAGAGGCATTGTTAAAACAAAACATCTTTATTTGGCATAAAAAATTACTAGAAATTACTAGGAAACGCTAAGCATCATATATGCAAAAGATGAACTTCAATAATTATGTAATTCAACAAACATTAGATCAGTTTTACATATGTGACTGAATAGATATTCCTGCTTCTTGAATATCATCTGTGAACACACACATTTTCAGAATGCTAGCAAGCACACTTCGGTCCCTGGCTTTTACAAAGTGAATTACCAGCATCTCAAACACATTTGCATTGTCTACGTGTTCTTTTAGTACCAACTGCAAAAAGCCACTGGAGCTTTAACACAATTAAGAAATTGTTCCAAAAATGTGTGGAACAAAAAGCTCATGCTTTTGTAACACGAAGAAAGGAGTACAACAGATGTGAAATGGTTTTGTGGATGTTTCTGTTTAGATAGACCTGCAAAAATGGAGTTTCCTAACAAATAAAAGATAGCAGGCAGTTCCTATAGGCTTACAATTCTCCGTGATGACTCTTGACTTGTCATTATTACCCTGAAGCTCTTTAAATGATTTGGACTCTGAATAATATACACAGAAGTAAGAGAGATCACAGATAAAGGTACTAGTTCCAGAGATGTGGTACCCTCTGGAAGCTTGTTACCCTAAGTGCAACATGATAGGGTTAGGAAAAATGTATGTGTAATTCTAATTTTGGCATCCTACTGATTATGTATACTACTCTTTCTAGCCTTTCCATAATAGTGGTCTTGATTAAAGACCATTGTTCAGGAAGGGAAGCACATGCATTTCCAGATGGCATAAATATGCTGCAATGACTAAACAACATTTGATGAACACATGCAGCTCTGGCAGCACACCAAAAAGAAACCACTGCATTCATGTTATAGAAGTACTGTCTGAAAACTTGAGATAAACCACACAGCTAATTTAGGATGGGTAAAACCTGAGAACACGCTACCTCCCAACTCCAGGTCTTAAAAACGGTTAGTAATATAATGTTTTAGTGTCAATTTTAGATATCAGCTTGTCTAAAAGGAGTTAAAGCCAAAGTAAATTAAGCTTTTTTTCTTTTTCCTGTTTCTGATCAAGCATTCGTTTTAAATTGCCAGCTCACCAGGATGGCTTTAAAATGCTTGCTGTTTAGACTGGTCTCTTTATTTGCCTGTATGTTAAACCTTGATTACATTATTTACACTCAAATTCACCTCTCCTTTCTAAGTTGTGACTTTCTACTTTTCATTCCAAGACCTCACACCTCCCTCAGCTCAACTCCTGAATACCTTGCCACCGGCTCAAGCTCAGCACGGCTAAAGAACAGAGATGCCGCCTCCTCCAGATGCTGACAGTTATTCTCTAGGCTAATACAGGTACCAGCATCGTGTCTGCTATTAATGCCTGTGAACCAGTCAAGACCTTCAGCTCAACTCTCTCCCTGGACATTCACAGTCTGGTTTCGCTACTGAAGGCAGCGAAGGCAGTTTTGCAGTTCTCCAATTTCTTTCCTCCACTAGAGAAGTGGGTTTATTTCCCTCACGAGAAATTCAGACATCAAGGATGTGTACCTGTCATCTTTCCTGTCGAGTTTGAGTTTTTTGGGTTAGGTAGTGCCCACTTTTCACATTTGTGCCACTGAACATAGAGAGATCCATCACACTGACTGAAGAGTATAATAGCAAGAAAATAAGAGTAGTATGTGCCCCAGTTATTTTCCACAAATCAAGATACTTAGCCACAGTGAATGGTCTCACGTCTTACCCTGTGGTAAATGCTACATAACTTCCCACCTTCTTGACATTCTAGGCACAAAGAAAATAGATGCTTTAGAAAAATGGACTCAAAAATTCTCAAGGACCACAGAAAAAAAGGAAAATTTAAATTAGCATGGTAAATCAAATGCATTTGCAATACGAAGTCAGGCCTTCACCAGGATTTTAGCAGTGACATGTATGAGGGTCTTGTGAAAACTATTGAGCCCAAGTGTTCTCACTCTCAAAACCAGTGTATTTATCCATTTCCAATGCCCTTTGAATCTGTTTTGACACTCAAAAATCTAGGTGTAGCCTGCCTAAGAGTTAACAGACAAGTCTGGTCCACCCACCCTTCCCACACACAATCTGGCAGAATTATTTTCATCACAAATTAAGGATGCCTTTACCTTGAATAATTTGCACTCCTTTGTGCCCTCAATCATTGAGTTGTTAAGAGCACTGACTGGTTATACATACTCTTTTGTATTGTTACATGCTATTAAAGGTGGACATGAACACTGATTTTCTAACAATAAAATATAAAGTGATAGAACTTAGGATAAACTGTTAAAATCCATGAAAATTACTAAAGCTATTACAAGATTGTATGCTTGCAGAAAAAGAACAAGAAACAAACTTCATTACTAATCAAGCAATTTTGGAGGCAAGTGTGGAACAGCTTTGGTTTGTTTCTTTTACTTATCCTCTCTCTCAAGGTAAAGGACTACTACATCAACTTTTTTTTCCCCAGAAAAAGGATGGTTTTATCACTGGATTATATCACCGAAATAAGAATTTTTAAACTATAACTATGTCAGGTAGCTAATATGCATAACATACCACCTTACACTGGTTAGCACAATACTTCTGTTGCCACATATCCAAATAGCCGCTTTATTAAAATATCCCTTTCCCAAATACCGTGAATAATTGACTCATAGCCTGCAAGGACTCTTGAAAGCAGAACATCTTAGTTACACAGTTTACAGATTTTTCAAGCTAACACACAAGCGTACCAACAGGCTGATTACTCCTCTGATTTCCAGAACAAGAGAGTATTCCCATTTATTTATTTACAGCCAATGAAAACATGGTTTTGCCCCCCATCACAGCTAAGAGCACCTTCAGCTGGGTCTCTCAGAATCATAATTGGTTTATTGTATACCAGTTACTGTGTATAAAAAATAAAATAAATACTAAATATTTTAATGCCGTTCTTCAGAAAATACTGACAGATCAAAACCACAGACAGATCTCAGAAGTATACAAATTTTCTTCGTAAGTAATCCTGAAAAACTCATAAATGTGTCTAGGTACTTTTTTTGTTTTGCTGCTGACATGCTATGAGGGACATTTTTGGAAATACAACAGTTGTTTTCTGAACATCTCTGCTCTAGGACAAGTAGGGATGGGAGTGACCAGAGAGAGACATTTCTTACTTGTCTATCTTCGGGCATGGATTTCGTTCCAGAACACTCACTGCAATAGCATAGGTAAAGTCTCCACAGAAGAGAACCACAGAGGAGATAATCGTGCTATCTTAAGATACTGTCTTGTCTTAAGATTAAGACAAGACCCAGAGACAGACAGCTGCTTTACAATAAGCACCAAACTTCAGGGCTGCCTTCTAGTAATGACAGTAGACAACTGTCATTATTAATACACAATATTACTAAATCAGTCCCCCAGTCTGAGGATACAGGAACATTTGGAGAATAACAGATAACCAAGATGACTGAGTTTACAGAAATCTTCATTGTTCAACAGATAATATGAAGGAAGGTACCATTTCAGTGGGTTCAAGAACTTCCACTGACACAGGGCAAAATTTTCACCTTTGATTATAATTACATGTATGTAATAGCAAACATCCCGCTGTTTGCTATTCAGTAGTATTTGCATTCTTGTTTAACATGCTCAGTTTCAACCTACGTCCTAGAAAACATCTCATTATTTCTTAATGAGATTAAAACTACATTAGACAGTAGGAAGAAGTGCTTTACACTGAGGGTGGTGAGACACTGGCACAGGTTGCCCTGAGAGGTGGTGGAGGCCCCATCCCTGGAGACATTCAAGGCCAGGCTTGATGAGGCTCTGAGCAACCTGATCTAGTTGAAGATGTCCCTGCTGACTGCAGGGGGGTTGGACTAGATGGCCTTTAAAGGTCCCTTCCAACCCAACGCATTCTATGATTCTACATTGCTTAATGTATTTCAGATACAGCATCAGTAACCCTGACAAAACCAAAATACTGAAGTGGTGAATGGCTGATTTAGAAAATCAGTTGCCCAAAGCAAGTAGCAAGACTACACTGTTCTAACTCGTTTTTGAATCCACGGAAGATGATAGTAAATTCTTCAACTTTCAGTTGTTAGCCAAAAAAGCCCTTAAAAAATTATAAGCTGTCTCTGCGTTAGTTAAAAAACATCACGTTCTCATGATAGGGATGGTTGTTTAATAAGATTTTTGATTAGCTTCAACAGTACTTTAAATTGAAAATAAAACAGTACTTGTAAACGCTAGATAAACTCACAATTTTTCTCCAACTATATACATTCAAGTTCACCACAGTACCTCAGGTTTAGACCTCTAATCTAAACTAGAACTTTTACCTGCACTGTAATTGACAGTCAATAGCTCAAGTTAGTAAGTCTCTAAAAGCTATATTAGATAGCACATAAACAGTTTTTTCCTAAGAGTGATTCAGTTCAGAGAAGAAGAGTATAGATTCAGGCTAGTGCAAAAGGGTATGGTCAGGTTTATTCCAAATAAATAGCAAAATCCATCCATATAATGTTTCTGGGATGGACTAGCTATACATAGCATAAAAAATTTTCATTCTGGTTAAAATTGAACAGGTACAAAACACAACTGCAAGGTAACAAGTTCAGTATGAAGCCATGAAAAATCTATCTCCTAGTGCTTTATGAGTTGTATAGCAATCAACTAAGTGCACAGAGAACTAGCATAAAATGTAACAAAGAACTGAAAATTTGAGGAGGATTGTAATTCAAGTTCTGCATTAAATCATGTTAGCTAAATTAGCATTTAATCCCAAAATAAACTACAAATGTATTAAGCATCATCCAATAATGAAGAGTATGTTGCATGCACTATTTTCTATTAACAAAAAAAAAGCCATTTAAAATAGGTTTAGACTAAGGACACAGTCACCCACACTTATCAGTTTATATGCATGCAGACTCACAAACTATAATATAGACTGTACCTGACTATGTAAATCATTGATAAACTGCTGCTATTAAGAAAATATAGGAATGTAGAGATGCAAGACAAAACTAAAATGAAACACTCCTGTTTGTTGACAGAAACTGCTACTGAAAAGCATCACTTTGCAAATGAAAGGACGTTATCTCACCTAGGAGGTTCCCTTTTAAGTCCCACATAGTATGTAAGAGACTGAATCTGATGAGATGTACACATATTTGTTGTAAAGGCCACACCAGCAATTCCTGGATTGGAGAATGCAGTTTATTTTTGGAGAGGATGAGGACACGTCTGCATAATTTTTCTTTTCCTACTGATATCTAAGTGTTGGAGGGTTTTTTCCATTCCCTGCCCTCTGGCCCTCTCCTCCCCACATTTAAATCCGGTTAAAAGCTGTAGAATAATCTAATGATGCAATAATCTGGACTTAATGAGCAATAAAAAACCCCTGACTGTTTCCAAATTCCATTTTTTGGTACCTCTGCAGCTCCTAAGAGCGTTGACAAGATTCTGTTACCACAAATTAGCATATGCTTATATATTTGTGTTATACTAATAACCAACAGGTATTAATCATGCACTGAGAAGACAACGTGAAGACAACATGCACTGAGAAGACATTGTGCTTGTATGAACTGAACAAAAATCTGTACCTCGAAGTCCTAAAAAAAAAAAAACCAAAATTTAGATTTGTCAGAGAAGAACAAATACAGAAAGACAAGGATTTGCATTCTGGAAACCCAAATAATCCCAAACTAGTACCAGTTACATTTTATATCCAACAAAGCAATTAAAGCTAAATTCGAAATCAAATGTCAGATGCTATTGGAAGGAGCATCTGAGAGAAATTAAAAAAAAAAAAAAAAAAGGATAACAAGACATAGAGCTTTTCCACGGAATAATACTATGCAGAAACTTACTCCTGAAATTGTATGCCACATTTACCTCTCTGGGAAATGTAGTTCTGTAAGATTTGAAAAAAAAGTTCAAGGTTTGAAAAACAGAGAACCTATCTTCCAAAGGATTTTCTAGTGATAGTAATATCTTTTAGAACAACTCTAAATGAATATCTGACTCAACAAAAGTTTCAAATATATATGTGATTTGTCTTCAAATTTTAAATCTCAAACCAAAGAGCCTTAGGCTTTGTCCTCCATGATAAATAACAAACTTAGTCAACACGCTCTCTGACACCTCACAGGTAGTAATTAACATTCTGTAAAATCCTATGGTCAGACACAACAGTTTATGGCGTTTAAAGTGAGGTAACAAAATTAGAATAGACTGTTTTCTGTTCCACCAGAAAACAGTCAACCTTGCTCTGCTTGTTGTACCATGAAATAGGGACTTGTTTTCACTGCTCAGAGCAAACTTTATTTTTATGTCAGAGTTACTAATACACAGTGACTCCATAAGGTATTTCACGTCAACAACAGGAAGCGTAACACCTTCCTCACTGCAAGTACTACAGCTGCCTTATTTCTGCATCACATTACACACAGATATTTTTGTATTTGCCAGTTTTTTTAAAAATAACGGACATCTCAAATTTGTTCTTTTGTTATATTTCGAGACTATTTCAGTATGTAACTGTAGCAGAACTAGTATATGTGTTGAAATTAACTAGAAGCATTTACTCAAAGCTTTGAGGGTTAAAACATAACCATTCAATATTTTATACTGGTAAAGGTTCTATTTTAGCAAATGCAAAGTTTAACAAAACATTTTCCCCCCGAGCTCAAGGGTCTTCCTGTGCCCTTACAGGTAGAAAGACTGATGCTTCCTCTGGAGCTGCAAAAACATTTCTGAAGAGAAACATGGGTGAGATTCTTGGTGTTTTTCAGGCTCTGACTGTTGCTTATCCTTACAGAGAATATGGGACTAGAGTCTTGTAGTGAAGTTTTAAACCCCACACACAGTAATCTCTTTTCCAGAGCATCTACTGTCCCCTGTATTTTTCTTGGGAAACTAAGACTTGTCAATACGTCATGATTTAAAGATTTTCCTCCTAAAATGAAAGCATTTGTACTCAGCTGTACAAGTAAAAGTAAGCCTTGATGTCTACACAGAGATTTGAAATGCACAGCAGGTATGCCAAAAAGGGAAAATCTGAGGGAATTGAGAGGAAGGGAGGGGAGACAATACAATAACATCAGGAGGGAGAAAGGACAACTGACAATTTTTTCTTTTATAAATCAAATCAATATCTGTTATTTTGCTATTTTAAGAACATTTTACTGCTATTTTAATATATTTAGGCTGTCATTGCACTCGTGAAATAAGACAATGCCCTTTATAGTGTCATTTACAATAGAACTTAAAGCAGTTAAACTACTATTTTTGTTCAATTGGATATTTCCAGTGAAATCCACAAATCCTAACAGGTAGAGAGAAACTGGAGTAGTATTTATTTATTGCAGCCTTTATTCTTCCTTTTTCAACAATCCCTCATATTTAAAGGTATATACTACTGGCATTTTAAATGCACTTCCCCACAACAATTCTCCAAACCAAGAAAAATATTGCAGTCAAATAGCTAAACAAAGAAAACAGCATAACTTAATTCTCCAGGACTTTTCTTTCAAATATTGAATGCATATTAATATTCGATTAATACTTGGGGGGGGGGGGGAGAATAATTTTGTTAAAAAAACCCAAAACTTTTCTTACCTCAAGGCTACAGAAGTGACCCGCTGCATCTAAAGTGTACCTACAAGACCTGAAGTCTTCATAAAAGTACACATCAAGCGAGATGGGGAAAATCATGTAGCACTTTAAAGTCTGAGATTACGCAAAAGATAACATGCTGTTTTTATTATATAAGGCACATTAGTAAACTATTTCTAAACCGGGCTTCTGAGAAACTCATTGAAGTGTATGCTCTTAAGTCCTGAAGTACATAGATATAAATGATACAGAAGAGCCATTGCCTTTACAGTGACCTAAAAATTAATCATTTCATCCTTCTGTCTTTTCAGTTGAGCATTTAGTCGAATTGCCTGGGAAACAATCTGAACTCTCAGTGACCTTTGTTATCCAAACAACACATCCTCAGTGGTTTGGAGCAAAGGAACTACTCAAACCTTGAACCAAGACAGTCTGGAGAGCACAAAGAGCTCTACCAATTCTACTTCACTCATTCAGTATGCTGTGAAAAGTTTTGGTTTGCATGGAGTTTTGGAAAGCTTTGGAAAGCATGAATTTCTCCAACTATTTTTAACTTGCAGTAAACTTATAATGAACTCACAGAACTGACCACGGAAAAGCAGCCACAGGAAGCGGAAGAGACAAAGAACAGCACCTCTTCCATCAGCCTAACTAGCAACAGTACTGTACCTAAGGCAGAATTTCTTAAGCTCCTATCTTCCCTGTTTACAAATTTACGCAAAAGGCAAGAAAAAAAACCAGAGCCTGTCACGTTACTGTAAAAAAAGAAGACTGCTAGCACTCAAATAATTGTTTATCAAAAGCTATTTAATCAATTTAATTGCCAGCACAAAAAAAAAAATCTTGCCGGATTTCCATTATTTATTATACGTGGAGTGACTCGCTGAAGTACTTGGAAAGATTTACTTCCAAGTGGTCACCTACTTAGATCAAGCGCTAAATCACTGACTCTGTGATGGTGTTTGTTTAGGTGGCAGCAGTTTAGCTGGCCCAGCCCCAATGGCCCCTCACTGAGATCTCTGTGTGTGTGGCCCATTTTGCATTGCAGCTGGCTTGACACACAAGTCCCACTGTATACCAAACCCATTGTTATTTTAATGTGACTCTTAACAGTCTACTTTGCCCTCACCACCCTAAAAACAGTTCCTAAGGGCAGAGCGCTGAACACCCTGCGGCAAAGCCACCTGTCATAAAGAAGATAAATCACAAAACACACCAGAATTTTTAAAGGCGTAATTTTTTAGGTTCAGCTACATCAGGCCAAGATACAGCTAGAAAAAGCTTTTATAAAACACAGACAGTATTTTAGCTTTTTTTGATCACCGTTTCAAAAAGATAAGTACTAAAATTCTTATGGACTTCCTTTCGGTTAGATTATGATTCTTATCCTGATATTTTTAAAATTACATGCAACTATGACAATGCAAAATAAACATCACATGTTCTCTAAATCAGATATGAATTATTTGTGACCTGGGGAAGTTTTCTATCCATTCAAAAAAAAAAATCAGTACTTAAGTAGACTCATTCATTACATAAATCTTACATATACGTCATTACTATATATTAATCGTCATAAACACTTTGAAAAGGATTTGGAGATATAACTGTGGTTTCATCCTATCAGAATAGTGCCACAGTAGTCGCAAGCATTTACTTTTAAGCATCTAGCTTTGGTGGTAGACATCAGTTCATGGAAGGATCCTACCTGTTCATCAACTAAACAACAGGTGAATTAGATTGTAAATTGTAGTCTTCTGAATGACTCTTACACAGACGCTGTAAATGACTGCCCTGATCTTTACTTACGCTGATGGTAAAAGCTATACAAAAAATTGCCAAAGGGATTTCACATCTGGATGCCGCCTGCCTTCTTACACTCCCCGAAGTTGTTGCAGGTCTTCTTGGCCTTCAAAATGGGGCTCTTGCTAACAAGTGTAATTCCAGCCTTAATGATCCAGTGCAAAAGAGAGGGAAGTAATTTTGAGGAACCACAGAAAAGTTTTTAATCTCTAAATTTATTGACTTCCATAAGTAAATAAGGGATAATTATTCTTCCCTATCAGCTAGAAAAGGAAATCCAAACTGATCTTCAAGGGCTTGTTTGTAAGCTTACCTCAATGAGGAGATGTTTACAAAACCAACATTTATTGCTATAGTGGAGAACCATCTGTCAGACTTACCTCGTCAAACACTCCACCTAGACTACAAAAGACACAACAAACATTGAACAACCAACCTGTGGCACCTCATGAGGGATGATAAGCCTGTTTTCATGAGTCAACTTGCAACAACTACATCCTCCACCCTAGTGCTCTTCAACTTGTGTGTGTGTGTGTCTGTCTGTCTGTCTGTAAATACAAGTTCCTTAGAGAAGACATTCATCGCACCACAGACCAAGGGAGCTCACATATACAGTAGTCTGGGCAGGCAAGCAGAGATTCACAGGTTTTTGGGATGGACAACACCTATTAAGTCATCTAATCTACTATACTGCCAACGCAGGATAGTTACTTACAGTGCATTTTCCATTCCTTTGCCCAGTCAGTTTTTAAGTGACTGACGCAATGGAATCACGGACTCACGGAATCTTCAGAGTTGGAAGGGACCTCTAGAGATCATCTAGTCCAAGTCCCCTGCTAGAGCAGGATTGCCTAAAGCACATCCCTCAGGGCTGCATCCAGGCGGGTCTTGAAAATCTCCAGAGTAGGGGACTCCACAACCTCCCTGGGCAGCCTGTTCCAGTGCTCTGTCACCCTCACCGTAAAGAAGTTTTTCCGTGTATTTGAACGGAACTTCCTATGTTCTAGCTTGTGCCCATTGCCCCTTGTCCTGTCACTGGGAACCATTGAAAAGAGCCTGGCTAATGGGGCTGCTACCACTTCCTCTGTCAAACACTTCAGCAGTAAAACAAATTTCAACGCCAGAAAATATTTCCCAATAATATACATATATTTTCCTTTGCTTAACTTCACTCCATTATTTTTATTTGCACTCTTATAGACCACCTAATATAGTTTTGGCACAAAATTATATTTTAAGGAAGCAGATCTTTAGCAAGCTGCTACAAGGAAGGTAAAAATTATTGCAAATACTACAGTTATGGAAACAAAAATTCAGTATCTAACACATTTTATCATCATCAAGTGACTATTACCAGTCAGTAGTCCAAAATCACCTACAGATATTCTCTACCAAAAGACTGGAAAACAAATATGCAAGTGCATGACTTTAAAAAAAAAAATAATCAGAATAACAGACTATTTCAGATTTACACATGCACTAAGCCCCTGAAAGTGACATATGTGTTTATAAATTATATAATATATATACATATAGTATTTCAACATTGGTAATTACCAAGCTGAAAATTACAGTCATGAAGAGAAAAATCAAGTGACACTGGTGACATAGCAAACTATTTCGCAATAGTTAATAATGATTAAATTACTGATTTGTAACACTGTAAACACTACTTTTTCAGGCTTAAAATTTTGAACACCAACTTCTGATGCACTACCATTCAAAAAATTCTGTTATTTATGACAAATTAGATCCCTTTACTAAGTTCCTAGTCTACATACAAAGCAGGCTAACCATGTACAGAGTATGTTTCACATGTGCACATATTTGCAAGAAACAGGGATCAACAGATACACCAAGACGGTGTACACAGATGTAGCAATATATTTCTCCCACATGGATGCGATATACACACAAAAAAAAAAAGAATTGTCGCCTCTTTTTCTGCTTTCTCAGACACATTTTCTTTGTGAATTGAAGTAACAAAAATACATAAACACTGTACTATTATTAACTAGCATGAATTATAAATGCATCAAGACTGTTATTTGAGATTATTAATTTAAACTATGGTATCTACAAATAAATACAAATCTTCTTAACAAGGAGACAGAATAGGAAGCAACTTCTCTTAAAAGCTGCAAGAATTTACCACGGTAAATTCTTCAAGACATTTTTAACATGCTCGTTCCGATTGTGGTATACCCATCATGTACCTAAACCTCACAGACTTTTCAGCCAGCCAATTATTTACAAACTGTGTAGCTATCATTTGTAAATAAGGGCCCAGGAGATAACTCCACTGAACCTATGATGTATTCAGACGAAAAAAAGGGAATTATTTTGTAGAAATTCTACTCTGCATTTTGGCTTATACAAACTGGATGGAGAACTATGGCAGAGCACCACACTGGAAATTACTGGCTGAGATGGGCATAGGTGACTGCTGGTGATAAACGTCATCCTGTAGATAGGTTTCGCTATAATAACCAAGTTTGTGTATACAAGCATGCATATACCTCTAACAAAAGGCATATTTATTTTCTAAGAGTACAAAATTTATTCTTAGGCACCTGTGTACTTATTCAATGAAAAAATTTGCAATAATAGATAGGTGCAAGAACTGATAAGCATTTACAGCTCACAAAGTATAACAAGGCATTTCATAAGCCTGGGGTTTTTTTAACTAAAAAGTGTTAACCACATTATTTAAGAATAAGCAAAACATGCAGTACTGAAGCACAACCAACCACATCTTCATGAATACTTTTCTGTAATCTCTTCTTTTGTTCTCTATCAAATGAAAAAAATGTTGGTTTAAGAATAGCAATCTTCTAATCATTCCTGATAATTTAATGTACTTTTCTCACAACGATGATTAATAATATAATGGGGTAGGAAGGGAGACATAGGGAACTTGAAAGTAGTATTAAGTGCACTACTGTCAAAATTGGAAATGATTGTTCCTTTATGCCCACATCTTTAAACAAAAACATGAAGACTAACTCCATCTCTCAGTTTGACTGCAGGTCGCACATCTAACAAAAGAAATGCAGTACAGTTTAATCAAAAGCTCCCCTCTCTCGATACACACTGCCATCATCATCCCATCCCATCCTCCGCGCTACAACGCTCTTCTCAAGACTGGGAAGGTTGTAATTTGTGTTTGTATACATTTGCTGAAATATGAGACAAGAAAGAGAAAACATTCATAATGACTAAGTAAAAGATGTAAAGACAAATACCCAGTAAGAAAAATAAATACTGGTAAGAGATAAACACTGAATTTAAGTCATGCTTAAATTGCAGAGCAGTTTCTCTCAGCTTCCTCTACAGTAAATGTACATTTAGGTGAGTCTCAGCCCTCTGGATGTACATAGCCCAGGAATATTAATTTCCTAATCCGATGCTGAAAGATATACATCATTAATACTATCACAGAAAATTTGGAAAGTGTTTGAAACATATTCTTTTATACACCTGAAAGCTACTTGTAATTCTGATAAAGGCTTTGGCAATTTTATTTGTAGGCATTAGTTCAGTACAGGGAGAAAAAAAAGGTGTATTTTCACCAAAGAAATAACAACTTTTCTAGAAACAATCTTTTGACACCCAAAGGTAAAAGTACACATAGCAATCAGGACACTTTGTATTTTCAATTTCTTTGGCCAGATTATTATTTTCCCACATTGACATAAAGATGTTTTCATATGAATTAAATTTCTCATAAGCCTTAATTGATGGAAACATATATTAGGTGGGCCCACATATATGAAGATATTTTCCCTTGATAAAAATATAGTATGTATTTCATCTGTCTGGTATTGAGAATCTATTATGTGTGACACAGACAAGAAAAACAGGATTCTTAAAATCACCGCTCTTATTTCCTAAGTACAACCTTGTAATCCCTCTGTAATATAGTACTTTTGACCTAGACCCTTTGTGAACAGCACTCAGTGTCAAGAAGGGGATATAGAGCCCATAAGGCCTCTGGTAAATACAGAGATATTGATAATGCAAATTGGAAGACTTACATCAGCTAAATTTTGGCACCTCAGTCAAGAGCCAGATTGTGCTGAAATTTCCTATATCGCACAAGGAAAAAGGCCTATAATGATGTACTCCTAAGGAGCCAAACTTCATTCCACTGTATCAGTCTTTATCTGCTTACCAAAATGAAGCCAAGACTCTAACACTAAGCACTTAAGTGAGCTGCTACTGATTAGGTAATCTGAACGGCCCCCCTCTTTAAAGTGAGTTTTTCCTCATCTCATCTAAGAGATACACGTACGCGAAATACACACATATCCCCACTTCAGGTTTGTGACCAATACAGTATTCCTTGCCTATTTCCAATTTAGAGGTAAAAAGTATTTCCACCTCCCACTTCCAACAGATACATCCCAGAGAACGTAGTAACAAAAAAACAAACAGAGAAACAAGTCAAAAACCTCTGCTGGTTTCTTAAAAGCTACCACCTGCCAAAATTAACCAAAACGAGAAGCAAAGCACGTCCCAATGGTCTGAAGAAGAAATCTTTTAGAGCAAAGCAAGTAGGACAATCCCTAGACACTTTGCTGCCAGACACAACTCCATGCCAGAGTTTTTTCCCCAGGAAAAAAAAAAAAAAAAAGATCCGGCCAAAGACATTCCTGCTCTTCTCTATCTGAAATTTCATCTCCATTCTCTCCTCATAATTTTCTTTCCCTCAGTAATGCCAGTGAAACTGTTTGCAGAATTATGCCCTGAACTGGATCACTGCAATTTTAAATCAGTGCTTTTTAAATCCAAATTATTTGCCTAATTTGGCCAAGCGGTCAGTCAGCCCAATTGCTATCCTATCACAACTGAAGCTGTAACAAACCTTGGGAAAGACAGAGCATTAATTTTTATTTAATTTGTTTTGGGGGGGAGAAGTACAAGCAGTGAAAGTTACCTTATATTACCTTCTTCCCCAGAAAAGCTTTAACACCAAACCATAACCTGAAATAACCAAAAGCATCTACACATACAGATTATACTGGCTTCTTTCTTGCTTTAAGAGGGTCCTTTCCTTTTCAGCCAAGAAACCAATATGGAACCACATTCCCAGCTGTAATTTAATGCATTTCCACACAGGAAACAATTTTAGTGTTAGCTTCCAAAATATTTAAAGTAATAGACAAGTTCATTTTAAAAGTATGATTTAGCATTTGAAAAGAATCTTGCTTACTTTTTAATATGTTTCCTTATATAGGACAATATAGAGAGAGAAGAAAGAAATGAGCAAAGCAGAAGTGCATTTGGAGATGGAATTTCAAAAGGGAAGCACACTTCTCAAGTTAGAAATTAAAAACAAAGTTACAGCTTATGGAACACAGCAGCTTCCTCCTAAGCTACAGCTTCAACAGGTAGGCATACCCTGCTTAAAAAAACCCCAAACATAAATCACAGAATCATAGAATGGTTTGGGTTGGAAGGGACCTTAAAGCCCACCCAGTGCCACCCCCCTGCCCTGGGCAGGGACACCTCCCACCAGCCCAGGTTGCTCCAAGCCCCATCCAACCTGGCCTTGAACCCCTCCAGGGATGGGGCAGCCACAGCTTCTCTGGGCAGCCTGGGCCAGGGACTCACCACCCTCACAGGAGAGAATTTCTTCCCGATATCTAACCTAAATCTACCTCTTTCAGTTTTAAACCGTTTTCCCTCGTCTCATCACTACACTGAGCCAAAACTTAAATAGAAGTAATACACTTAGTCAGTAGCATTTAAGAAAGTAACATAGAAATAGTTCTATTGATACCAGGTTTTGCTAGGAAACCACAAACTTGTTCCTACTTTGGCCTGTAGCAGAATTCACAATATTCATTCAATGTGAAATATGCATCACAGGTCTATTTGACTTAAAAGAACCTAATAAAATACAGAAATGTACCAAGAATGTCCTCCTCACAGTTTAACAGTCAAATTTAAACATTTAACTATACTTACAGAGCCATCTTTCAGATTTCTTTCATAGGAGAAGTGACACTCCATATTTTCTTCATCTCTTGAAATAGCAAAGTTATATCTGCCAGCTGATTCTTCCCCAGCTATCAAAGCTTTCTTCAGTTCTTCAACATACTTTTCTCTATTCATTTCCATGTCAGCAGCCTCCCTAGAAATTTCAGCTTCAGACACTATCAGAAAAAAAACATGTGAGAAATACTTACATATTTGTGAACATGTATATATATTTATATGTACATACAGACACACGCTCACACCTTAAGGGACAGGCAAATATTAGGATAATATTCCTTCCTTGACATACAGCAGTGTGCCAGACACTAATGGAAATGTAGCAGGAATACAGTGTTTTTCATAAGAATTACGTTCTGTCTCTTTTTTCCCTGTCTGAAAATGGTTTATTGCTACTAGCCCACAATTCTACTTGCCTAAAGTTATTTTGAATAACAGTAACCTTAAAACAAAGAGTGGAATGTTTTAACTATGATTTATTGGAAACTGTGAATCTAAACCCTATTAGACAACAGATGCAACTGTCTCCTTTCGCATTCTTGATCCAGTTTTCCAAGTCTGTAACTTAACAACCTTAAAAGCTAATAAACTGTCAATTTACAATAAAGCTACACCTAGAGACTTGAAAATCCATGTTTTACTGATCACAGTGAAGGACGACTAAATGGGGGATGCGTCTCCAGTTTGCATTACATCAGGTCTACGAAGAAAATTTCATTCCATTCTTTTGAAGATGAAGAATGGTTGAATAGAGTACAGAACAGGCCATTAAAGATGTACTGTCATAAGAACCATGATAGCCTTTCCCGTCTGCTTCTGATCCTGTATTTCTTCCTAAATCTTCTTTTGGTTAACGCTCAAACTGAAATTGCAGCTTACCAAGATTCATCATCTTTCACTAGGAGTGGCAAGAAACAGTTCTTGATTTTACCACCTGGACCCCTGGTTATTTTCCTTCCTTTTTATTTTATTCTACATACTGTTTCCTCAGTACTTTTAGAGATCAAATATTAATCACAATAATGATCTCTATGAAGAGTGCAGTTTCTAGCACAGACAGATATAAGCAAAGACTCTAAATTAAAGTTAAGATAGGATGTGTATAACGTAATGCAGGCTTTAATGTCTAGCCTACCGCTACAGTATTTTAGATTGTTTACTTGATTAACAAAAGTGTTTCTTTTTCTTCTGACCAATCCTCTGAGGAAGACTGCTCCAGATTGTCATTTACCCCTGCTTGCTTTTAGACCTTTCTATTATTTGCCCAGCATTTGAGAGAGCAAGATACACAAAAGGACATTAGTTTGTGAAAAAAACCAAAAAACCAACACAAAACAAAACCAAACAAGCAAACAAAAGCACACATAACAAAAACCAACCCAAAAACTCAACAAAAAAAACACCACAACCCCCAGAACATATCCTTCGCAGAACTCGGGTGACTTGAAAAAGTATCCCCCTTAAAATCCCTATTAATAACTATTTCTTCTCTATAAAAATGCCTTTGAAGATAGTTTCACATTGAGACATAAGCTTGCACATGTATTGAACTCATACTGATAGAAATAGAACAGCATTTCAATCAAACACGAGCCTGTTCAAATTGCCTCATTTTTCTCCAATCTTCTTCTTGACATAGTAGCTAACCTTGTATTGCAAAGGAGGCAGCACATATCAAACCAATCCATCATATAAAAATAAAGCAAAGAGGTAAATGTATAATTATTTGCTATGACTATTTATATCCTCACACACTTCAGGATTTCTGGATTACTTCTGCACCTTCAGTAATTTTAGCTTATTTTCACAGATTCAAGAGTGGTTGAGGTTGGAAGGGACCTCTGGAGATTGTCTAATCCAACTCCATTGATCAAAGAAGGGTCAACTACAAAGGTTGCTCAGGACCATGTTTTGAATGAGTTTTGAATATCTCCAAGGATTGAGGCTCCCTGTCCTTTCCAGCCTATCTGTTCTGGTGCTTGGTCACCCCTATGGTAAAAAAGTTTTTTCCTGTGTTTAAATGGAATTCCTTGTATTTCCATTTGTGCCCATTGCCTCTTGTCCTTTCACTAGACATCACTGAGAAGAGCCTGGCTGTATCTTTGTTACTCCCTCTCATCAGGTATTAATTAATACACATCGACAAAATCTCCTTGAGCCCTCTCTCCTCCAGGCTGCACAGTCCCAGCTCTCTCAACACCTCCTAGCATGACAGATGCTCAAGTCCTTCGGTCATCTCCATAGACCATCACTGGACTCAATTCCATAAATTCATGTCTTTCTCATGCTGGAGAGCCCAGAACTGGACACCAGGGCTGAGTAGAGGGGAAGGACCACCTCCCTTGTCCTGCTGGCAACACTCTTCCTAACGCAGACCAGGAGGCAGTTGGCCGCCTTTGCCACACTGCTCGCCCATATTCAACTTCTTGTCCACCAGGACTCCCAGGTCCTTTTCAACAAGGGACCCGCTTCCAGCCAATCACCCAAGGTACCAGTACAGGCTGGGGGCTTCTTCCTCCCCACGTACACAGTTTTGCATTTCCCTTTGTTGAATTTCACAAGGTTCCTGTCAGCCCATTTCTCCAGCCTGTCCAGGCTGAATGGCAACTCAGTCCTCTATCAACCCTTCCCCCCAATTTTGTACCTTGTAAACTTGCTGAGGATGCACCATGTCATCATCCAAGTGATTAATGAAGATGTTAACAGGACTGGACCCAGTATTGATTGGCGCCTGTGGTACAGGGTCACTAGTAACTGGCCTTCAGCTAAAATTCATGCTACTGATCACAACCCTTTGGGATCTGGTTGAACTGGCTGGGCTCGATCCATTTTACTGTTCATCTGTTCATTCATCTAGTCCATACTTTACTAGTTTGTCTATGAGGATGTTGGAGGACGCAGCATTGAAGGCCTTGCTAGCTAAAGCCAAAATAAACAACATCCACTGCCCTCCCCTCACTCAACAAACGAATAATTTCTTCAGAGGTGGTTATTGGGTGGGTGAGACATGATTTCCCTTTTGTAAATCCATACTGACTACTCACCATCTTGTCCTTACTATTTTTTGAAATGGTTTCCAGGATTATTCCTCCAGCACCCTCTGGGTGACCAGCCTTGACTTACCCAGATTCATCCCCTTACCCGTCCCAAAGATGGGAGAGACATTTCTTCCTGTCCCTAAAAACGTCCCCTAATCACTATTACCTTGCAAAAATAATCAAGAGTGGCCTCACAGTGACACGGGGCAGATCCCATGTACTCATAGTCTCATCCAATCAGGTCCCACAGACTAGCATACATCCAGTTTCTTAAGATAGTCTCTAACATGATCCTCCTGCAATGGTAAGTCTCCTTTGCACCTGTTTTTCCCACTGATCTGAGAGGCTCTGGATTTCTGACAACAAATCTTAACCAGCAAAGACTCAGGCAAGGATGGCACTGAATAGTACCTCAGCCTTTTCCACGTCCTTTGTCACCAGTCCCCCTGCCACATTCCACAGCAGGTCCACATTTTCCCTTATCTTCCCTTTGCTGCTGAGTGGGCTGCAGAAGTCCTCCATAACCCTTTCCAGACGCTATTCCAGGTGGGCTCTGGCTTTCCTAACCCCATCCCTGCATGCGTGGTCACCATGTCTATACTCCTCCCTGGTCACCTTCCCCTGGCTCATGCCCACTTCCTTTTTATGCCCAAGTTTAGCCAGGAGCCCCTTGTTCATCCATGCAGGCTTCCTGCCACCTTTGCTTGATTTCCTGCTCCAGAGAAATAAAGCATTTTTGAGCTTGGAGGAGGCGATCCATGAAAGATCAACCACCTCTCTTGGATCTCTCTTCTCTCCAGAGCCATATTCCATAGGATTTTTCTAAAGAGATCCTGGAAGAGGTCAAAGTCTACTCTCTTGAAATCTAGGGCGCTATCCTGCTTTTTACTCTATTCCCTCCTCTCACGATCCTGAACTCCATCAACTCAATAGTCACTAAAGCCAAAGGCTGCTCCCAGCCTTGACTCACCCACCCGGCTCTTCCTTGTTCATAAGTATTAGCTTTTGTAGTCCTCCTCTCTATACATCTCAAAATATGGAAAACATGTAGACTTAATTGATCTTAGACTTAACTGAGGGCAGTTTTTTGTGCTTTTTTTTCCTTCCCTTTAACAAGTCACAATAATCTATTCACATCTATCCACAAATACATCAACTGCTTGTGCATACAAAAAAGAAATACTACCTTGCTAATCACCTTAAGTGATTACCATATGTCTGCAAAATCTGATAAGGCACGTCAGTCACCAACACCCCACTCTATTACTCTGTTTATAAGACACGGGCAAACAGCTAGGTGAAAAAGGAGACGCAGGTGGCAAGACAGAGCATGGTAATGTCACCACTACAAGGAAACAAACCGTTGATACAAGGAGAAATCACCCCCTTCTGTGGAAAATCTGAGCCTGCAGATACACTCAGTTAAAAGGATAAATTAGTGGGTGAGAATCACATTAGTTATCCCCTAGCACAAGGCACTTTTTTCCTAGGCAGAATCAAATCTGTTAGGTTCTTCAAAAGACAGAAAGCAAAGGGATGCAAGGGAACTGTTTTGGAGTTAGGATAAGAAAAAAAAAAAAAAAAAGAATTTACTTCGGCTGAATGAATATGAGCAAGTCAGACTTCATCACACTAAGATGTGAAGTGTCAGGCCTATGGCAGTCTGAAGTCTGTCACAAAGTTCCCTGTATTAACTCAAAGAGAAAACACTTAAAAATGAGTATTCTCTGTTCCCCTCTTCTTTTAAAGATACCACAAGAAATCTGTCACATTCATACTAGCCTAACACAAAGTAAAAGGACAAGGCATAATACATAGCCTTTCACCAGATCTGCAACAACACAAACATTCAGCAGATGTCAGAAATTGCAGAAATGTCACTATACACTAAAAAGAATATAGGAGTCCTGCAGAGCGTGCATTAGAATAAGCCAGATATAAAATAACTTCATAATCAGTATTCCTAGAGTGGGGTGGATGCTCTTACCCTTACATTATAAGATGGATTATCTATATTGCAGAGGAAGAAAATGAAAATGAAGGGGGTTGGAAAAAAAAGAGGCCAGGGAGGAGTGTGACATATTATAACTGTATGTCCCTACAGATCTGTAAACTCGATATGCGTGTTCTTCATAAAAGCACATATCCCGAAACAGAAACTGTATTCTGTTGTCCATTGCAGCAGATGTAATGGGCAATCGTACATAAATGTTTTTCGTGTATAGCCTAATACTGATGAACTTTAGGGCACTGAAATACTCTGAGACACCTGATAAACTAAAGATTCAAAACATTTATATTTTAGTATCATCGTTTGAGGAACTTTTCAAATTTATTCCTATAACCCAAGACAAGTTTAAACAGAGCAAAAGTAAGTAGCAGCCCTCTTCACCTAGTTGGGGTTTAAAATATCATTGTGAAAGGGAACACAAGACAGAGAAATGGACAAAGGTGCAACAGAATCCTTTTTCAGTGCATGGACATGCAGTGAAACCACTTTTTTTTTAAAATATGTAACACCCTTTCCTAATACACGAAGAGAAAGAGGCTAAAACAGAGGGCCACGTATATAGCCACCTAGTACTTGTCCTACAAAAAGGACTTTGAGTGCAAAGCTACACTATTTAGCTGCAACGCTGCATCACAGCCTCCTTCCCCACATGCCAGACACACCTGCAGCTGGCATACAGGGCCATGAGCAAGAGCAAAGGCAGCATGCAACACCACAAACATGAAAAGACCTACAAGCAAGCAACTGCTAAGTCAAAGTCAGTTGTACACTAATCCCCACACATTAAGACTGACAGGAATGAATTTCAGAACAGGACTTGACACTCTTACAAACAGTGCTGCAAAGCTGGAGGCTGTACACGTACACTATCCATTGCATGTGCCATCAGTTCTTCCCTGCCTCACTGTGAGCCAAATGTTGAACCCTCTGAACACATCTAAGCATCTTAGATGAACTAGTAAAAGTATTTTCCAAGATTTTTAAAACTTATTTTAGGCATGGAATGGATGTTATCACAAAGGCTTAAGACTAACAATTGCGAGCTGCATCTTGGTTTTGGATTTGTTTGTTTGGGGTTTTTTTTGTTGTTTTTGTTTTTTTTAACTGAAAGCAGCACTTTTAATGTTCATGTAAAGAATGGTACAATGGAACTACTGTCAGGAAAAAAGCTAAGCCTATAAGTCAGTGAACAAGTGGGGCTATAGTGCTGGTCAACAACTCACCTTGCAGAGCTAATAATCCACTACAAATAGCAAGAACTGAGTGGGAAAGAAAGGCAAGAAATTTAAGATCAAAACATTTATATTTTATTATAAGCTACAGGCACCAAACATTTTCTCATTACCTATCTTATTTCTTACACAGGACACTAGACAGAGCTGACAAAAGGCCACTAGTATATCAGCAATCCCCCAAAACCAGTACAGACAGAACTGTGGAATCCCTTGCAGCATGAGGCAAAGAGGGGCGGAAAAAGTAAGTTGAAAATACTTGCAAAAAAATATGCATTTGTCTAGAACAATGACTTAGACACTGAGAAAAATAGACAGACAGATAGATGTATAAACTTTTAATTAAAATAAAAAAGCTAAAAAACTCCAAAGCTACTAATATACAGTACTAGAGCATTGTGGGTGTTTTCTCCTGTGGTGCCTGTACATGCTACACGTTCCTTTATCTTATAAAACTAGCAGAACTGATCAATCTTTAGAGAAACACAAAATGTATAAATCCATATATCTGTAGTTCTTTAACCCAATAACAAGTGAATATATCACATTTATTGTGTGCTTCTCCTCCCCCAAAGATTTCACTTTTTTTTTCTCCTTAATTAAGACTCCCAACACTTTTCATCACAACATTAAATATACAAAAACCATAAAAGACAACTCCATCAGCAACTCTCATTCACTTCCTGCTAGGTCTTGCCAAGCAAAATAATCCACAGCATGAGAAACTCAAAAGGGATTTCCCAAAGCAAGAATTTTCTGACCACTGCTTTCCCTCCTCCCAGGTTTTCAATTTAGAATCTAAGCAGTCCCAAACATGATGTAGTAACTTAGAAAAAGTGATGAAAAACAACGGCAAGCGTATGAAAACACAGATCTGTGCAGTAAAAAAGCATGCACAAGAACTTCAACTCCTAATGAAATTATTCAAAGGTCTACAAATTCAATAGGGATTCCTTAGAAATGTATCAGATTCCTGCAGAATATCAGAAATAGAAGCGCTCTCCTTTGGATGAGTACCCAGTGCTCATGCTAAATGGCTGTGGGTTTGTTTCTTTCTTTTTAATAGAGTGAGGTCATCTTGCTTTCACTGGTCCTCTATTTGGGGAAATGATCATCCAGCCATTCTGCCCGATGCAGGAAGTTAACAAAATTAGAACTGTGTTTACATATTTTTTCTATACTCCTCCAGTTGTAGTAACACAGCTTTTACTTAGAAAAATAGCAGATTTAAAGAATCAGCTTTTTGCGACTTTTAAGCTGGGGATTTTACAGTTACATAAGAACAACCATAAAAGCTTTTAAACAGAAAAACTAATATGATCAATTAGTTAAGTATTTATCAATGTTAGCATCCTTTTCATTACTTTCAAAAATATATAGCTTGACTATCCTATTGTCAAACCAAGAAAGAAAAACCTTTCATCCCAGAGTACAGGTAACCAGCATTAGAACACATGTATTTGTCATGTGCTGGAACTCCTAATCAATGGTGTGTTTGAAATGTTAAAAGGAATGTGGAAGAGCAGATTTAATACGTATGAGACATATTTTAGTTAGTCGTTTGCTAGATCTGAAAGAAAAAAAGGTAAAAATTGTATCCAAAGGAAGGTTAATGAATCATTATGCTTATTTTATACACAGGAACTATATATACATACACATATGTATAGCTTGTATACACGTGTATATGTATGTATACGTGTGTGTGTATATATATATATACACAAAGCAGTATTTTTATATGTATATCTATCTATCTATCTATCTCAGGCCTATTTGAAAGCTTGGCTTATGTAGGAACTGGGGAGAAACAATGTCTACTGGTCACGGAGAAGGAAGGAAGGAAAGTAGGCAAGAACTATGTGGACATCTGTTGTTATAATTCAGAAAGAGTCAGAAAAACCTTTTTGCCTACAATACACTGTAAAATATATAATTCTTACCTCCCTTTGAAATATTTTTGCCACTGAGAGAAAGGTTTTTGATCAAGTATTTGAAACATTTCTAAAGGAACACACAAATCTTTCCGTCTTTTGCTAGGCACGAATGAGAGAAGCATGCACGTATTAAGAAGCATGCACCCTCTTATTCAGGTTTCTAAGTGGGGGAAAAAATCCCATCGGCTATTTTTTTTCCTTCTGATAATTTATGCCCAGTAAAAAAACTTTTTTTTTTTGCCTTTCTCCTCAAAAATTCACCTGAGTGTCAGATACAGCTATCTTAATAATTAAGATTTCATGAATCCATTTAAAAAACATCTGCAATTAAATTCTTCATAAACTATAATTTGCAAATGGAAGTTGCATGACATATGTGTTCAAGGATCTGGAGAAGACACAGAAGCAGTACTCCAATATCACTGCAATAATTTATATTCTTGGGAAAGAACAAAACCTTGCCTATCCATATGATAAACGAATTAGTATTAGATTTGACACAGAACCTGTCCAGACTTGAAAGATCTCTGAACATATCTCAGAAGATCATGAACCTCACATCCTCCATCACTGGGGAGAGGTCAATGCTCATAAATAGTTTTTTTATGCAAGTTGTGGGTCACAGTTTAGAAAGTGTTTAAAAATAATCATAAAGAGCAGTAGTAATTCCATATTTTTTTTTCTTTCCATTATTACCTTTCCCAGTCCATGCACACTGACCATCACTAAGTATTATACCAAATCCAGTGCCTAAATCTTTTTCCCATGATACTTGTAGAAAATATGTTTCCTCTGGATGAGAAACTGGATGAATTCTGTTCAAAGTCTTCTCCATTTTCCAGACACCTGTTTAAGAAGTAAGATAATCTTGTTATAAACAGAAGTGCTTAGCAGTTTTACGTAACTAGCTTTGGAAAAAAATAACACAAATATAAGCATACTTAAAATTTTCTTTCATTTTCCTCCACAAACTCAGTTCTTCAGAGAACTGATGATATTTCCAAACAGAAAAGTGGATTACAATAAGTAAAGTTTAAAGGAACAGGGCCAACAATCAAATATATTTGAACTGTAACAAATTAAGAAGCAAAGGAAACTGGGGAACAGAAAATTACAATACAGAGTACTTCCCCATTGATATGTTTTTAACTTACCATCCACCCTCACCCAACATACAGCACATGGAATATAATTAAATATAATCAATATTCATCTGGAAGACTGCCATGTGAAAGCATGCTACTAAGCTTCACTGCAAAGCAGAGGTTGTAGTGGATACCAGCAACCAAAGAAATGATTTAAACAAAAATGAATGCTGAGAACAACAAAATTTATGATGCCATGGTGTGATTTTTTCACTCAGTATTAAAGCAACTCGACAATCTGTACTTGACCTAAGACTTTCTAAGAATCCCATGTATTTATGTATAGTCTAATCTGACAATAATAAATCCTTAGAGTACTCAAGAACTTTAAAACTCCATTTGGCAATTTGCTCCACAGAATAATGAAGAAACAGCCAATTCTGAAGTCAATATTGCATACTGTATTTTCATTGAGAATGCTTCATGTTGTCCAGTACCTGAGGAGTTTGTTTTGGGGTGTTCAGTTGTTTTAGGCTTTTTAATTTTTTATTTTTCTGTTTTAGAAGAATGAAGTGAATGATATGTTCATTCACACATTAAAAATAGCATGTATTGATAAAAGCAGGAAAAACGTAACTGCAGCATTTAAACTATGTGGAGTGAGTACAGGTTAGGTATTGTAAGCTCTATCAAGTTTTCCATCTAAAGTGTAGTAATAAGTAATCATGATTAGGCTCAGTTCAGGCCTTTCTCTGCTTATGGACACTGAGAGCCAAATCTAGATACAGATTTAACTACTATTGGCCTCACAAAAAGTTGGCATTTTCAGGTTAGGAGGAACAGTTTTAACTGCAGTTGACTGCACTGTGTCTGACCTTTGCTCAACTCTGCACTCAACAACGTTTGAAAATGTCTTTCCCTTGTCCAGACAAGTGCACAGTATTCAAAAGCAGCAAAATATGTGAACGTAAGACTTATTTTTCAAGCATAAAGGTGTATTAACAACTAGACAACAGCTGCATTGTCAATAAAATAAACATTCATTATAGATATCAATAAGATTAATGAAACAGCACATTAACAACTTCTGCTGGCTAATTAAACCACAATACAGATCACCTTGCACCAACAAATAGCATTTTGAAACAATAAGAGGAACATGATGTAAAGTGCCTGCTACTAATTCCAGACTGAACTTTGGCTAAAACATGTCACTAGGCACTTCCAGCATTCCTGACTACCCACTGAATTTTCATTACCAAATACACAAAGCACTAACTTTATTTTTCCAGTTTAAAGCTTCAGTACATGTAAGCACCATAACATTTTCCTATTTAGAATATTCTTCTGAGGAGTTTAGGATCCAAAAGCTATAGTAGGAGTAGAGGGAGATAGATCACGTACATGTTACTAAGCATCATAAATTCTCACCAAAAGCAGTAAGAGGAATAACTTTCCCATTTACATCCATAACCCACCGCTGCTTATACTATTACAGATGTCATGCTCTGCATTTCTACTCACAGAAAATGTGCCAGAAACTAAAAGTTACTTAAAAGCAATATTGAAAACTTAGTTTGAGCCACCCAAAAAAGTCTTCCGTTTCCATCTAATCAAATGGCCATTTCAGAAAATCTACAGATATATCTGTGCACCTGTAAGCAAGAACAGAAAAAGAAATATTTGGGGCATGGAAGCCTGGAACAGGCCCTTGCAATTAGTGTTTATAGAGCTAACACCATTTTAAAGATCTGTAGTGCACTAACTGCCTGGACACGGGTCAATAAAGAGCACAGGTCAGGAAGCACAAGTCATGTGTGTAGTATGTTTAAGCACACAGGCATGTGTTCTTCTTTGCCTGCCAGATTCCCTTTTGCGTTTTGCTTGTTCTGTAAAAATAGTCTCTTGTGAAATATTTTCATAAAAGTCCTTCTCTGAAAGACAATCTTTTTAAAAAGACTTTATTCTTTTTTACTTAAAGATTGTAAAACAGTCACTCATAACCCATGCAGACAGCATACAAGGTACTGATGCATATATATAGTTTAATGGGGAGTTTTTGCTTGTTGCATTTGATTCTTATCACAAAGCAGAGCAGCATCCAGTGAAAGCCACCTGCACCTGAGGCTTCCTTTTTAATGTAGACTGCTCTATTTATATGACTATTAATAAAGAGAACAAAGTGTCAGTCCTCAGTCAGAAAAACCGATGTTAAGAGTCACACAGGAAAGGAAATGTATTTATTTAAAGAAGCACTAACAAAGTCTCTAAGGCCTGAGATTAAATTCATCTGATATCATAATACTGTGCTTCCCATGCATCTATCTTCACACATTAGTATTTCACTCAAGTGAGGTGGAACAGCTAAAAATGAAGGTTCTATGTAGACATCATTCTTAAAAGGTCCTTTGCCAGCTTAAGGGAAGAGCCTGTCAGCAGAACTGAGAAAGCTTCCATACAATTTGTATACCTGCAGTAAAACACGACTTCAATAAAAACAAAAACGCCGAGGAGGTACAATGCAGAAGAATGTTCTGTATTTCATAATAAAATGCAAAATACAGTTGTCAAGCTTTTCAACATTGTATTGTGTATCTTTGAACAAACAATTTTACAAGAGCGCATAAAATGAAAATACTTATTCTCCCAGCTTTTATTTCCTCCATTGTGCTCACTGACCTTTTGAGGGGAGTATTAGCTATTACTACATGTTTAGAAACGGTCTCACAAAGCAGAGCTCAGCCTTGCTTGAGATATCCAAGCACTTAACTGTTCCAACCCATCAGCAAAATCTTAAGGATTTTTGGCTGTATATAATGGCTATTATTTACTTCTCTTCAGGAGGAACAAACCTTCACGAAAATTTGTCTGACCTACACAGTACATACAAACATCACTGCAAACAAAAATATTGTCGCTTACTGCTTTTTAAAAAAATGTTGGAGGAAAAAAAACAAACAACACCAACAACAAACCACCAAACAACAAAAAAAACTACAAACCCCTCTTCCACAAATCTTGGAACACCATGACTATTCCAGAGTTCAGTGTAGTGTTGAGTAAAAGGGTAAACCACACACAGCTAAAGCATGAATACAGCAAAAATTAAAAAAAGTGCAAAGGAGTTACCTATTTAGCAACTAGCAATTACCACCAATGAAAAAAAAAAAATCAGATCATATTCCTTATAAATTTATGATAAGATGAGAGCATGCATCTCATCAACTGTAAAGGCAAAACTTAATAACATATGTATATTTCCAAAATAAAGAATTCAGGGGGAGGAAGCTGGACATCCTACTTGACACCTGGAGTTAGCTATATGTTCACAGGATGCACAAGTAATTTTGTTCAACATATTTAAAAGACATATTGCTCTATACTTTAAGAAATGAAGTAAACTAAAACACCCTCCTTACAACTAACCTATGTCAATTCACCTGCCTGCTTACTATATTCTCGCATCACCCCATCAGCTTTCAACATGCCAAAAAAAGTGTAAACCTTCCTACTGGAGTTTCTGCCCCTCCAGGGCTTTTGTTGGTGAGGAAAATGCTGTGCACTGCCAAAGTCTGAGGGGCACACGAAGAGCAGAGTTGCCAAACCAGATTCTCCAGCTCCCCTTCCCCAAATTAACACTCAAAAAAACCTCTCACCTTATAAATATTTCAGTTTGGCTACCAATGAGTGTTCGCTCCAGAAATACAGAAGACTGATAAACATACGTCCAAGAAATTTGATTGAATCTACACTTCTTTAGTCATTTACACAGGAAATGTCATCATATATACACAAATTGGAGATCTACCGTAGCATCAAGGCTGCAAAAATTCAGGTTGCCCATTGTTACTGTTGATATCATTATCTCTCAAACCCTATACACAGATTCTAGAAGTGAGAAAATTATGTACATTTGAATCTAATATATAAATAATGCTTTAAAAGGTCAATTATTCAACAGGATAATCCATTGTCATAACTACCACACACTCAAAATTCCAGGCAAGACTCCTGCATATGTGTGCTTCATACATTCAAAAAGTAGTCCCACTAGAAATATTATTAGTAAATTTTTAAACTAATGCCAAACCATTTCTCTGTTGTGGCTATTGTCTCAAATAATCCATTAGCACTGCACCTACAATTGAAGCATAAAGAGTCACAGCTGTTTTAAGTACTCTGGGCCAGACACTCAGCCAGAACAAAATAACTGCAGATGTACCGATGAAGGGGTCTGAAAAATCCATGTTAACTTGGGACCTGAACTTTCACAGAACTGGTTACACAAGCCTGCAGAAGCTGGTACGACTTTTTAAGATTTTACTAACATCCCCACCTCCACCAAGTCATGATTTCATTATGAAAGACAACTAAAAATATAAAGGATAAGGGAGAGTTGAAGCCTTAAGAATTAGTTTCACCATCACATCTTTGGGTAGAAAGGTAGGGACACAGGCAAGAACTGTATCAATGCTCGAAATGGTTAAAATAGCCACCTGAATTCTGGCATTCTCACTATTTAACAGCTCAGCCACTGATGAATGCTAGGGAAAAAATATCATTTCATAAAACCAGACTATTATTGTAGCTATCCAACAAACTAAATTACTGAAATCAGACCCTCACTATTGCAGTCTAAAAAGCACCTCTGAGTCTATTAGACCACAGGAGTACTTTCAAGTGCTGTTCAATATTCAGCAACGCTGTCTCTGTAGGCTCTTTCCATTCACTGTCTCAATAAAATGAGAGCAGTCAGTACTTTCTTCCTCCCTTAATTATGATAAAGAAAAGCTGCAGAGAAACTGATTGATTAGGGCCATAAGAAAGACAGCATTTTTTTTCCTTTAGGGCACAGGAGGTCACACCACATACCAGCACCTCACCGTCTTAGAGCCAAGGATCTGAGAGAAGCTTGCAGGTGGGAACAGTTGAGTCCCACCCCAAATTTGTAAATCAGAGGCTTTATTGAGGCCTTCGAACAGTTGAGGATTGAGCTGTTTATCTTTAGCACTTTGTCCCTTTGGTCTTTGGCTTCTATGATCTATATTAGGTAATGTTTCTTTCTAAGGAGAAATCAGCTGTTGGCTGGTGTGCAATTGACTGGAGTCTACTCTCTGAACAAACAGTGTACACAGTTACTTCTGAATAAACAAGACACTTTTAAAATGGGTTTACAAAGAATTTTATATGTTGTTTTGAATAGCACTAGGCACAGACCAAAAGCCAAATCTTTCAGGCTGCTTCAACACAGCATCATTGATAATATTTTGAACTTCAGCACTTTGGTTTTTTTCCATGCAGACTAATGGCTTTTTTTCAAACTGCTTCAGCTGCAGGTGTTCCAAACTTCAGCAGCTATGCATGGTAGACTACTTGCAGATCAGAAAGAGCTATTATTTCTTTCTAATGCAGCAATTAACTTAAGTGCTTTCTTGTTGAGAAAAATAGGGAGCTATCTACAGCGAGTTCAGAATACAAGACCAGCACACACAGCACACTGCTAATAAAGTCTATAATTTGATCCCGTCATTGTCTTGACCACAATATACACTACAAATCAGAATCTAATAATCAGAAGAAAGTGAATGGTTAACCTATAATTAGAGAACAGGTACTATCTGGGAGATGCTATATGTACTTATAAGTGTATTATTGGAGATCTAAACCCGTCAAGAAAATCTCAGATTGCTTTTAAAGATTAAAACTAGGTATTACCACATTTTCTAACAAAAGGAAATAAAATAATGTCTATATTTATGAATATTTCTAGACATACATTTAATACAAATTGATATGCTCTCATGTTAATTTAAAATTCCATTAACTCCAATACTTCCAAGAGGAAGTACATTAAAATATCCAACAAAAACTCCAGCTATCACTCAATTAATCTAGGAACTACTAATCAATCTAAAAAGGACTTCCTCCCTTTTTTTTTTTTTCTTTTTGGAAGATCATGATTGGGCCAACAAACATAGAGACAACATCTCACAATAAGCCACCCATTCCCTTGGCCACAATATTTGTTTGACACTGAAGAAAGATTCAATAATAACCTTCGGCTGTAACTTAAAGATGCATCTGAAGATAAAAAGAAGATAAAAATTTTGAAAGAGCTTTGTTTCTTAATGAAGTTTAGGGGGGGTAACACATGCAACCTAAATACTACATGCAACCTAAATTGTATCTAGTTGTTCTTTTGTTTAACTCTGTTCTGTATTAAAAACACAAGGACCACAATTTTGTCAATAATGCAACTTCGCCTTGCAGATAAAGGAAATGAATCAAAAATTGGCACTGGATACGAAGAAGTGCCTGAATGACTTTATAACTTTGTGCAGACGGGTGAATGGCCCATTTTAAAAACTCAGTCCTGCATGACAACATTTGATCAAGAGATTGACTTCACGACAGCTGCAATCAGTGTTTGGTCCTCATGGACCCAACTGCAGAAGAAAGACTCACATGGCTAACATTTGCACTGCTTGCTTCCCACTGTTTCGTGGCAGCCACAAAAGGATTGGAAACATGCACATACTTTTTGTGCAATTTAAAAAAAAAAAAAAAAAAAAAAAGGCAGTCTTGAGGTTGTCAGACTCAATGGGCCAATAGGATATGCAAGATTTGCCACAAAAGATCTGGAATCTACGATAAGGAGCAACCCTTGTCAGACTTATTTACTACAGTCACCAGCTGAAAAATGAGGAGAAACAGAAGGAAGCAGACAGTCAACAACCTTTATAGTAGGAATCCTACTAACAAGCTTTGATCTTAATTGTAGCCTGGAGGCAAAGCCCACCCTGGTGTCTTTCATCCCCTTGAAGTCTCAGACCTAACCCACTACCAACTCCAGGCATCCAGGCTTGCCAAGCTTACTTATAAGCATCTATACTAGGAGACAGTTTAAGCTATAACAAGGTTAAAAAAAAAAAAAAAAGGCCTTCATATATTAAAATAAACACCCAAGTGGGCAATTATACCAGTATATACTAGCAAGCAAGGGAGTAACTGGATAGATTTCCAAAAGGGACAAAGCTTTCTTTTTCACCCTTTTCTACTTCCCAACACAAACAGTTCAGTGTGTGCATGCTGTCAAATCCTCTTCCCAAAATCCGTGTCAGAATCCTAAATTTTCCCTAGATAAACCAGGATACACTAACTGAATGTAAAAAATACCTATAAAAAATAAAATTCAGTAATACAACTGAAGTATTTCCTGATGGAGAAGTTAATTTTAGTACTGAAGTTACTAAAAAGCATGTATAGAACCGAGCAAGAATCAAAGACCACCAGACCAGCTTCAAGTGGGCAGATCTGGGATGCAAAGTCAGCAGGCGTGCCTAGGAGACCCAGACTCACTACCTTTGCTGCCCCCGGGAGATGCAAGCCCCAACAAATACTTTATAAATCTATTTGGCAGCAGGTCAGCCTGGCTTTCCAAGGCCCTACCAAAGCCAATGGTGGCATGGAGCCACACCTGTCTTGCCTTCTTTTGAAAACTGCAACCTTAGACTATTTATTGAGAAAGATCATTCACTTTCTCAAAAAAAAAAAATAGAAAAAATCTAAATATCTCTCAATTTTCCCCTAATCTCTATGCACTAAAATAATTTATGTATTGAAGATAAAAAACAGAAAAAGGAAACAAATCTGTATAATTCTGCCAGACGCAACTTTTGAGCTTGTATACAATCAGTAAGAAACAAGATTCAGGAATGCCTACGATTTTAGTCACATTTCCAAAAGCATCTCTGCAGTTTTCAGGAACTTAGTACTATCCATTTGAGTATGGGAAAGTTGGGTAATTAAAAAAAAAAAAAAAGCAGCATGTTTTAACCGCCCTTCGCCCATCCAAAAATACTCAGATACATATGTCTTTTTGATGTATATTTGGATAACATAGTAGTCTGGTTGAGGTATCATCTGTTTTCCAAAACACTGCCTTCTTTAGGGTCAAGTATTATCAGGATATTCAACACAAAATAAATCTGTCCTACAGATTTCCTTTGTTTTCTATTCTTTAGCCCCCATATAGACCTATTATAATCCCACTCAGTTTGACATGTTTCTGTAAATGTTTTACTTAACATAACTGAGCAATGGATTCCACTAAACAGTCTGCCTTTTTTTTTTTTTAATTTGAAATAAAGTCAAATAAATTCACTACTATTTAATCCACAATAACTCTGGAGGCAAGAGTAGCAAATCTGAAAAAAGGATAAATGAAACAAAGAAATCAGTGTCAGCTAGATATGGATGGATGTAATTCTACATGTAAGATTTCTGAAGAGCTTTGAAAAATTGAGCCCAGTAACCTCGAAAAACAAGTTTCACCAAATGTAGCCACTTCAGTGGGACAACAGCAGGTATAAATATGAAGGCTTACATACCCTCCTCTCCTCCCACCCCTACACCCAAGAATTTTCAAAGAGATGGATTATTTTAATTTCACGTCCCTGTCAAATTAATAATAAAAAATAGGCCTAGACTCCAAATTGCTTTCTCTTGCTAAACAGTTTCCTAAGGCATTTTCTTTGAAGAAAATTCCTGCATTACCCCGTCTTCACTTAACAAAAGTTTTATTATGTTTTTCTTTCCATTTGCTATTTATCTACTGGAAAAGGCAACATTGATCTCCCTGAAAACAAAGAGCTCATGCTACTTTAATTTATTAATTTAAACATTATAATTCATTTTGTTTCATCTGGACCCACAGAAAATAATTCACAAGACATTTTCAGTGAACTGGGATATTCACTTTCAATGCACTTAAATTTCAATTTTGCAGGCCTTTATTCAGCCATGTTTATCACTTGAAAATTAATTACTTTTCTGATGGATTACGCTGAGCAATCAGAGTTTGAAGATAAGGCAAGAAGACATCCATCCCCATCGAACATCGATTTCAACTGTTTCGGCACACATTCGGGTTTGGTTCTTTAATTTGGCTTGAATGCTAAGCCATGAGATTCAATGTAGAGGTAACACGACAGGTACCTATACATAGGATTATAGGATGCTGGTGCCCCATGGTATAGCACCTTCAAATGAGGCAAGAAACCCACAGCAAGGCACCAGTTTAGCTTAGGCTTTGTGATAATGCACATTGGGCAAACCAAAACAGGAGAGAAGCACCAGTCCATATCCAAGAATGACCGACATGCCAGTATTTTAGCAAGGAGGGGCCCCAGTGCCCAAGTCCCACAACCTCACCAAGCTCTGAGCAAACAAGCAGCTTTATTTTTAAAAAAAACAGATAAAATAAATACAGACACAGTTCCACTAAACAGATAGCAAATTCAGTGACCACTGACTCTACACACTAAGCAATCACATATCTATCACCTTGTGCTCAATCAGCACCACATCTACAAACCACATTTGGAAAGGAAAGCAGACATAAATAGCTTCACAAGAGTCACTTGTACGTTTTACATCTTAAGTTCTATACATAAAAATATAAAGCTTTTCAAGGCATTTCAGCTCACTGCTTTTCTAAGTAGTTTTCATGACTCTTTCATGTGGTGATTTTTTTTTCTTACTATGGGCTAGGCAAAAAAAAAAAAAAAAAAAAAAGAGATCTATGCTCAAAAACTAAACCCTTACCCCAGACACTTGATGCTAAGCAGGAGGTCTACTTAGGGAAGCCAGCTTTTCAATATTAGTTTTCCCTCACAACTACTAAAGAATGCTAGCTTGCACTACAGTGATAAGAAATGTGCAGACTAATATAAGTACACAGCAGGGGCATACCAGTGGAAAAATGCCACTGGGACTTGAACTGAGAGGGCAATTATAGGTACTCATTAGGAAAATATAGCACAAAAGTGCTTTGATACTGCACCAGTTAGACACACTTTTGAGATCTTATAGTGTAAATTATTACAAGGCAAATATGTGGAGCATCAGCGTAGAGGTCTCAAAAGTTTTGTTTTAAGACTGTAAGACCCTGCTTTCCCAGATAACTTAAATCAGTTCTTACCGAATGATGACATGAAAAATTACTGGGTGTGGGGCAGAAATTTAAACACAACAAGAGGGGAAAAAAATTTTAAAAATAAGTCTTGGTTAGGCGTCACTGCATGTTGGGTCGCACTTCATCTTCATGTTGCTGGGCTTGCCGGTTCCCAACTGCTGAAGCTAAACAGTACCACTACCATGCATCGCTATCACAGAACCACGGAATTTTTCAGAGTTGGAAGGGACCTCTAGAGATCATCTAGTCCAACTCCCCTGATAAAGCAGGATTGCCCAGAGCACATTACTCAGGACTGCATCCAGGCGGGTCTTGAAAGTCTCCAGAGAAGGGGACTCCACAACCTCCCTGGGCAGCCTGTTCCAGTGCTCTGTCACCCTCACCGTAAAGAAGTTTTTTCTCATATTTGATTGGAACTTCCTATGTTCCAGCTTGTGCCCTTTACCCCTCGTCCTGTTACTGGGAACCACTGAAAAGAGTCTGGCTCCATCCTCCTTCAGCCCACCCTTTAGATATTTGTAAACATTAATAAGGTCTCCCCTCAGCCTTCTCTTCTCCAGGCTAAAGAGTCTGAGCTCTCTCAGCCTTTCCTCCTAAGGGAGATGCTCCAATCCATCAGTCATCCTTGTTGCCCTACACTGGACTCTCTCCAGTAGTTCCCTATCTCTCTTGAACTGGGGAGCCCAGAACTGGACACAATATTCCAGTTGTGGCCTCACCAGTGCAGAGTAGAGGGGGAGAATGACATGAAATGAAATGGTGAACAAATACAATGACTGAACTAATGCAGGTACATAAGCATAAAAAAGCCCAGCCCTTTGTGCAGAAGAGTCAATTCTCCACAGCTCCAACAAACTGTTTCAATATAGTTTTAGATACAGTACCTCACTGCATCCTCCTCCCTTTCAATGTTACAAGTACACTTATTTGTTTTGCATCATCAAGTACTGGTATCACAACACGAACCTCGAATTAAAGTATATACTAAAAAAATCCTCCTCTACCTCATTATTTAAAAAAGAGAAAAAAACCATCTATTTTTAAGACGGTCAAGGTTAATAAAACAAATACCTGGAAAAGGCAAGATTAAAGAAAGATTATAAAATATAAAGCACAGTTTTCATCTAAGGCAGAGGAAAGAAAAACCCTTCTCTCTAATATTGCCTTCAGGAGATTATGAAACGTAAGTCAAGTAGGTCTATTACCAAGACACACATAAGAATGCTTCAGCTAGTTCCTTGCCTCTTATCTCCAAAAATAATTATCCTCTATGACAGCAATGCCTAGCTTTCACTGAAATTAACATTTCTGCCCAATCTCCATTATGCCTGTGGCCACTGTGTGCTGTACTCTGTAAATTAATGCTAAGTTTCACAGCTGGAGAAATTTAATATAAGCCCACACAATAAAGTTTGCTGCCTCCAACTACTGTCTAAGCATCCCTCATTGGCTCAGTCAACACAAATCTCCCCTCAGGTTTTTGCGAAGTTTTCACCATAAGCTTGACACAGCTGACAGCATTTGGAAAGCCCCATGCTCCCTCTTTCCTGTCCAGCTACTGTGCTGAAAAGGGTGGCTTCTGAGATCCTTTTGTAGACCTGTAAACAAACAATCCCTTTCATAATCGTTTGAATCATTTTTTTAAAAACAAATGCAGCCTGTGATAGGCTATATAGCCTCACTCTTCCTCTAATTGCATTAATTTTTCCATCCCAAGATAGCAAGCAATTTGGCTGACATCTAGATCAAGAACACAAAAGTTCTCAGTCTCTGCAGTCTTAAAAATCACATAAGATCAATCTCCCTTTTTTACTATTTATTTTACAGTCTCTGCTCGCTCTGTCTAATCCATTGAAGGACACCCCATCCCACAATACTCACCTAGAAGTTTGCAATGCAGATGCAGAAATATTCCAATAATTTTCCAAACTTTGGAAATCTGGACTATTTAAATAATTTTCTATGAAATTACTAATATGCCTCAGAAGACAGTAACACCAGAGGCCCTTGCTTAAGCACATGTGTAATGAAATTTTTTCAACTTGGAACTTTTCCTGTAAGATATGATTTTTACATTGATCAGATTTGACTATGTCAGATTAGCAACCAACAGTAATTTGTTTAGTAATTCTCTTCTAAATTTCACCTTAGCTTCTGTCAACATCGTACCATACATACTCCAGTAAGTCTTTTATATCTTGACATATCTTGGACAGCAGTCCTTATTATTACATTATCTGATACTAAATTCCACTAATAATATTCCAATTCACAGGACCCTTTTGCTGCCTTTCCTTTTTTCATTTCATGTATAGAGACAAAGGAGGTGGGGAAGACTAAAACCCAAAAAGACATCCCAGTTACAATCAGTAGGAGGTGACGGACACTGTTTCTTAACCCAGGAAAGAGACACAGTTCAAGTCAGCAGAAGGACCAGGGATGGAACTAGAGCAAATCCCACTTTTGGTGCAAAAATTTCCAATTTGTGAACCATTTAATGGCATTTTACAATAGCTTTCTAAATTGAACTCTTTGTTATTTGCTGAAGTTAGACCAGATCATAACTTAAATGTGTAGGCACATTATTTTACATGTTCCTCACAGTAACAGCAAGCACCACACACTTTTTGCCAAATGTAACAGTGAAGAAACTACAGCTGCATCCTATTAACCTTGAAAACAAAAATAACGGTTTGAGACCTTCTCACCCTAAACTCCTGGCAATTCCACCTAGTCTTCAAGGATGTGTGCTGGTTTTTCGTTTGGGGCCCCTGAGCTCTAACATAACGCCTTAAAAACACTTTCCACCTACTGCTAAGCTTTAGGCGACAAGAGGTAAGGATTAAAATTTCTCATCTTCAAGTGGCACTGAAAGATAACAAGGACATCAGAAATAGGCATTGAGACATAACAGCAAGTGACGCTGTGAGGCTCACTGCACATACATAAGCATGTAACATTTAATATAGTGAAGCCAACATGCAGCATAGTAAACCATTTAAAATTATCTCATCCATACTGAAATGGAAGTTTATTGGTCAAAACAGACCACTGTAAGCTATCCAGCCTTCTTTTGCAAGAGAAGACACCAGGAGCGTCAACACTGGGACTGTGCATGTCAGAAGAGGTGCTAAGGTCACCTGTGTCACGTACACCATAACTATTTCCACAGCAAGGCCATGACATCTTTTTTTTTTTTTTTTTTTTTCTTCTTTTTTTCCACAACAAGCTGAAGTGCCTTGCTAAGTTGTACACTAACCCTGGCATCAGCTGTATATGACTTTATGTTTTCTTTTTTTTTTCTTTTTAAATAATACGTAATGGAAAAGCTTTGTTTTGAGAGTTGTGAGTCATGACTTAGATGTACTGGGTTTAGTCCAGATAAATGCTTGAATTTAATGGAATTTAAATGCTGAGATAATTTTGAAAATCCTTTATGCACCTTTGTATACCATAATAGTGTTTAAGATCTAACTGACTAGGTTTTAGTTCTTAAATACTTCACCAACGGATACATTAGAATTATCCTGTAGATACAAGATGTTGCTATTCTGCTCATTTCACTATGGATATAAAAGTAACTCCCGAAATGCCTGTAATGCTGTCGCTTCATATAGCAAATCACTTTAAACACTCTGTATAACAGCAGTCAAAAATGTTGAGCATTTAAAGTAATAGGCAAGTTCTGTCTCTCTAGAATCTGGACAACACAGCCACCACCATGTGATCCAACAAACAAAGGCATCCCAGACTATAAACTCAGTATCTGCGTATCGCGCATCAAGTATAGCATAGTAGCTGACATACACATTCCTCACAGTCTTTCAAGACTCTAGTCAGCTCCTATAAAACAACAGCCTACATCACACTGATAGAGGACAACAATTCACACAAAACCTGCCACAAAAAGCAGAAATTTTCAAGTATAGGAATTCCCGTTGTTATTATGAACATTCCTTATCATACATCTCCGGACACAATGTATGGTTACAATACTAGGTGAAAACACGTCTCCCAAGCACCTCTGATGTGAGGACTGAGTATTCATTCTTGCTGAGAATAGCTGCAATCTCCAAGCATTTTACAACTATTATTGCTCGTCCTAAGATAGTGAATATAGTGTGCCTTTTGCTAGCTAACAGAGGCAGGCAGGAAACAGAAGAGCCATACCTAAATGTAGATAGCTGTTTCACAAAACGGTATTAGCAAACAAAATGCCATGTTCTAATACCATTGCAAACATGCAGAACACTACCTACACACTACATTTGCCTGAATAATACATATCCCTCATGTTCCACCACCTCCTTATTCCAGTGGGAGAGATAAATGAATTTGTACCTGTAGCAACTATGCAAATAAGTTTTTATCCATTCATGCTTGTAGTTGAAGATACTAGGAACAACAGAAGTGGATATGATGAAAAAGCCAAAAAAGAGCACGATCAGCTTTTGCAGATCATTCAAACTAGCGTATCTCAAAAAAAAAACCCCTGCATTTATACCTTATTTGCAAATGTTTTTTTCACCTCATTTATACACACGCACATTTGTTATGCATAAAAACATTTATACAGATGTACCTGTCATGTCAGTCACCCACCTGTGATATTTTTAAACTATCTCCTACAATCCTCCTACTTCTTATGAAAGCTAAGAGACACAAGAGAAGCTAAATACCTAGCCTCCCACATGCAAGTCGACATTGTTTTGTTGTAATTCTTCCTGTATTTGAAAACAACCTAGAAGTTTAAGCTCTGAAGACACCTTTTTACATTTCATTATATCCATAAATTCCTTGGTATACTCTACTGCTTAAACACTTAATTGAAGAGTAGGCAACCTCTTCACTGGCAAATCACACTACTAAACCATTTCTTAATATATATGTACTATGAAGCACAGCCAGTATCATTAAACCTCCTTTAAAAAAAATAAAAAAATACAGAAACCCAGTATTCGTCTATTCATCATACATTTTTATTTACCTATTTGAATAGTGCTACATAGATCATATAATTGCTTAAACTTTTGATTTATTGAGATTTCAACAGATAAAAATGCATATGTTTGTAATTGGTTTCCCATTACAATATATTAATTAGGAGAAAAAAATATAAGGGAAACTGGAGGTCCATCTGAAATCTTATAGTTCAATCAATATCCTATGTATATCACAGCTGCATCCCAAAAGACATCATCATACTAGGTACACTATCTTTTAAATGATGCCACTAAGGCTCCCACGAGATCATTAATGACCAAACGGCATTTTTCCCACAAAAGCAAAATGTGCAACTGAAAGTATTTTAATACAGCATGTATTCAATGAAAATTCTTCTTCAAATAGTTGATACTGTTAGAAACTTTGAAACTGCTAAGGTAAATAAAAAGTATTTTTGCAAAATCTACAATGGATTTCATATATGAGCTTACCAGTAGACAACAATATATAAAAATTACCATATAGGGCATGTTTGCAAACACAACTACTGAATTAAAGAAAGCTAGCTGACCCCCTGGAAGCAGGCTTGACTACAGTGTAACCAAGAACTGACAGCTACAGTCTCCTCTGCAGTTACACAAATAATTTTTCAATTTCAATAACTAATCCATATTGAGAAACCAAAAAAGAAAACCAAATCAGTTTTCTTTTTCCATCTCAGAGACACTAAACAAGTTCAAAAGTATTATTGTCTCTAAAACGTAGGGTCACGGTAACCATTAAGCAGTTGAACCATTCGTCGGTAACCATTAAGCGGTTGAAACGTTCCTCGGTTATAGTTGTAACTTCTTTCTCTTTAGAAGTGTGACATCAACCAAACACTTTAACATCAGGTTACACTGTCCTTCTGCATTTTAATTGAAGTCCATTATTTATGCCAAACCTCAACGTTTGAAAAAAAGAAGTCAATGCAGTAAATGTAATTTACTACCAAAATAGGAGTAAGAGGTATGAACATGTTACGATAAAATGACCATGCAACTTGTTAATTACTTATTAAATTAATGTATGCATTTGCAAATTAATGAACCTTCATAGTTATTAGATTCACACAATCTTGAGAAAAATAAGAGCAGATCTAAAATCAATATAGTATCTGCAATCCACAGGACATAAAAACCACTTATATAAGAAAACCCATCTTAAATTCTACATCTGCTTATGGCGAAAAACATTCAAATCATTTGGGTGATTATGAATCTGAAACTACAATTTTACAGAGAACTCAAAATTGTAGTTACCAAAGTTGCTACTGCAAATGAAATTGCTCTTTAGATGATACTAAAAGCATTGTAAGTGGACTGCATATGTTTCAGTTGCCTTAAAGTACTTTGCTTTAGTAGAATACTGCCTTAATTCTATTATAAAAACATGTTTTGCATGTTTTGCACTGATACTGTCATTACCATGCAGCTTCCATGATGTTAAAATGTTATCCCAGCTTCTTCTGATGGAATGAAAAGTTTGTTTCTCCTTACCAAGGCAAAAAGCAAAACCTGTCCTGCACGCATCAGACAACAAAACACAATTTGGCCACCGTACTGAATGACACAGACCTCAAAAAAGTCATCATCTTTGAAAGGGTTAATGCTTTCCAAGTTCTACAAGATAAAGTGCACTTACAAAAGGAGGAACAAATTGTTCATAGACTTTCAGAACAGAGGTTTGTCCTGACAGCAACACCTAGCTACCTTACTGTAAATACAAAATAATCATGCTGAAGTTCTTCCACGGAACTGGTCAGAACGCATGTAGACTGCGCTTTACTGAAGTCCCTCCCAGGACCAAAGGTAATTCCTTCAAAAAAAAAAAATAATCTCCTGGTTTAAAAAACAAATGCCCCATCTTTTTCATGGCAAGCCAAAATGAAGGCCTATCCCTTTTGTACAGCTTAATGGTAGAGCGGGCACTGTCAAAACCAGCTGCCAAATGCAAGAGTCGCCACAGATTTTAGTTGCATGGGTGTCTCTGAGTATAAGGGGCCAGCCATGTGGAACATTTAGCTCTTTTAATGAGTTTGTGTCTTTAATTACAGAAAAATATACTGTGGTAATGATACGGAAATGTACGATCTTTACCCAAGCATTTTCAACTTGACTTGAGGCGTTAAGTGCCTCTACAGAAAAGGAAGGAAGATTAAAACCTCCACAAGGAGAGAATACAGGACACGAGCAACATCACAGAGACCAGAGCGGGGCAGGAAGACCAGGCTCTGCTCGCCGTGCTCCCTCTCCTCAACCACCTCCCGAAGGGAAGCCAGCCAGGATAGTCCCTAAGGGAGAACAGGACCCTGACTTAAAAATAACTTATTAAAAAAGCAGCCTCATTAAGAGGTTTTTTATGTTCTTGTCGTTTCACCAGCCGCGGAGCGACACCCCCACCCTCCACATCCCCCTCAGACAACCGTCCCGCTCCCAGCCCTACAGGCGAACCGCGGCCGGGGTCTGGTACTGGCGGCACCGCGGCCGTTACGGGCCCCACCGCCCACTCCGAGGGGCCTGCGGCCGACACCGGGTGAGCTACGGGGAGCGGACCCGCTCACCCCGGCCCCTGGGCACCGGTGGTAACTGACGGTCTCGCTCGCCCCAGCCCCACCGGCGGCCGCCCCCTCACGGCGGAGGGGGCGGGGCGCCATGACCAACCGACCTACCTCCGCCTCCTCCCTCCTGCGCTGCCACCCGCCGCTTCCGCCCGCCCGAAAAGGCCGCGCTCCCGGCGCCCCGCGCGGTAGCCAATGAGGATCTCACTCGCCCTTCTGTCCCGCCTCCCTCCGGCCGCTCCAGCCAATGGCGGCACGTCACATCGCCAGCTGCCAATCTCGGCAGCGCCCCCGCCCTTGCAGGGGGCGCCCCGCCGGCGCGCTTCCGCCACGCCACGGCGGAAGTGTGATGTGGCCGTGAGCGCGTCGCCATGGTAAGCGCGGGACGGCGGGCGCCTGCTCCGCTCCGCGATCGCCCCCGGCCCCCGTCCCCGTCCTGTCCCGGTCCCCTCCTGCCGGCACTGCCGGCTTCGCGGCCAACTGCGTCTCTGCCCAGCGACGCCCACCAGGCCCGCTGGCGCCCCGGAGGCCCCGCACATCCCAGCCGGCCCGGCTCTTAGAACCCCCTCACAGGCTGAGGCCTTCGCCCCGCCGCGGGGCAGCTAGTTCACGGGAACGGGGCCGTCACAGTCCCACCGAAAAGCCGTGTCTGGCCTAGCAGAAGGGCACACCGGCCGGGTCTGTGGCCCCTTGGTCCTTCCCGCCCCCAGCCCGGCACGTTTTTGGGCTGCAGGAGCTTAACCCGGGGTTTCTGTGTGGCAGCAGTCCTTGCTCCAACCTGCGGTGTATTGTCAGAGTAGTGTTTCGGTCTTTCTGATCTTCTGATTTAATGCATATGTTGTTTGATATCTTGCTTCTCGATCAGTCAGCTGAATCCTGACACTGACTGCTGCTCTCGTTTTTCAGGATGATCGTCAGAGGCCTAGGTCCATTTGCTAATGAAAAGTATGAATGGTCTATATAGAGTTAATCTAGAGGTTTATTAACATAGCCATTTATGTTTTCGAAGGTTTCTGCCTTTTTTTCATTATACATACAGAGAATATAAATGGGGGATTTGTACTTGGGTTAGAGTTAGAGCTGTTCTTTGAAATAATCTTTCTCAACTAAGGCGAAGATCTTTATATGAGCAGGGGAAATACATGATTTTAAAATTAAAAGGAAAAACAAAGAAATAGCTAAAAGAAGAAAAGGTTTTCTTGTGCAAATAAAGGTTTGTATGTAACTTCAACACAGAATTATTTTAAGGTGAACATTTTCAAAATTTTTCATAGACTCACAGAATGGTTTGGGTTGGAAGGGGCCTTTAAAGATCACCTAGTCCACGCCCCGCTGCTATGGGCAAGGATATCTTCCACTAGTTTAGGTTGCGCAAAGCCCCATGCAACCTGGCTTTGACAGGTTATCCATCACCAGTGATATGAACTGTACAACTTGCACCGAATCTTTTTGTACTTCCCCCATATTTATTAGAAGATTAATATCTCTTGAACTTCCTTATGGTTCAGTTCAAAAAAAGTTCTAGGCTCCAGATCTTGTCACCGGCAGGAAATTGCTGGAAGTTGCTCACCTGAGCATTCTTTGGCAGATCTTTTAGATGAACCTGTTCTAATCTGTGGCTTCAAGCACTGAACAAAGGGTTTTCATGATAAGCGTAAATTATCTCAGAAAATCTAAAGTGCACATACAGAAAACGAGACAAAAGAGAAGTGAATACCTCACCTCTAATCAGTGCTTTGAAAAGGTAGATACTATAGAAGTACAACATCATCTTGCTGTTCTTCATAATGCTTAAAAGGATTTCAGATTATAGAAAAAAGGCAAGAGAACCTTGATGATCAGTGAGACATCTATGTTGCTCAGTTTAGCACTTAAATATGGCACTAATGTTTAGCAAAAAGATTATGGCAGGCATACAAGCTTTGTGAGAATCTTTTTCTCTGCTTGTCCTTGTTGTTTCTTAGAAGTTACTCTGTATGCTTCAAGGAACCTGAAGTAAGGTAGAATCTTTTGCTTAGATTTTTATTGTGATTTTATGTCAAAGGAGGTGAAAATAAGATTCAGTCTTGTGGTGTTTAAATCTCCTCAGGGAAAACAGTAGCCCTCATGGCGTATCCAGGACCTTGGATTCTCCATGATGCTACCTCTGGTGTCATGGCTGTTTCTAAAAAAAATTGTTTTGTGGGATTAGCAGTCATGAGCTGTTATTAACGACAGTTTCTTTTGAGCTCACATTTGACTGTGAGATAGGAAACAGCTGCTGTCTGTATATTGTTAAATGGAAGAGAGTAGAGCTACACCTCCAATTTGTTCTCTTCCTCCAAAGAAAATGAACTGCAACTGTGTCAAGTCAGTATCTGTGTGAATAGCATGATTTTTGAAGCATAATTTACAAAGAACTTCATCCTTTGGAACTTTCCATCCCATTGTCTCTCGGGCTTCCTTACCACATCCTTACCAAGCAAGTCAAAACTTGTGCTGGGTGAACAGTCAGCTGCTGCCAAACAGAATAAATATAAGCCGGCTTCTACCTGTCTGTTCCCTTATGTGAAAGCAAAACTTGTGTTTATTTTTTTCCTGTTCACTGCCAGTGGGTAGAGAAAAAAAATGGTATTTTAACTTAAGCCAACTTTGAAAGCAGGTAGAAGCTGCTCAATGGATTAAAAAGATACTGGAAACGGGAGGCATGCTGTATAATCACACAGCTGCTTAATTTATATAGAGGCAGAATATGTATTGTTTACCGACTTTCACAAATCATTGTGTCAGTTTAACCTGTCAACTTTTGAAATTTTATATCTGAAAACTCAACAAAACTTTTCTTAGTGGGGTTGAAAAATTTGCTACACAGATGTGGTGTGGTGGGTGGAAGAAGCCTAAAGTAACATTAAAATTAGTGATGAGCTTCTCACCTTCTGAAGGGTGGTCTTCACTTTCCTTCATAGCAAAAGCATGTAATTGCAGCTAAGCATGAGTACATGTACAAAAAAGCATCTTAGTATGTGTCTGTAATTGCAATTTAGTGATGAAAAAAAAAAAGAATTGCAGAAAACTTCACGAAGATGGCTTCTTTCCCTTCATGCTCTGGTTACGACTGACCTCAAGTCCCACATTTCTGCCAAAAAATTGATTTGTGAACTTCCCATAAGGACAAACATTTCTGTCACAATCTTTGTTACTGTGTTAGAATGGTGTTTATAGAAGGAAGGGGAATTGCTCATATAACCAATTGTAAAAATGTTCCTTAGTAAATACTGATCCAGACCAAGCTCTCAGATATAAACATACCAGGATTTGAGACACTGTTCTCCCAAAGAGCTTTCAGGATTCTTCAAGTACAAAGTTTGGCTTATTCAAAGTTATAAGGAGGAATCAATCCTGATTAAAATTTGCTAATAGCTTTGTTTTTATTGTGGCCTAAAAGCAGATAGGATTAAAAACATCTCCTAGTTCATCTTGCAGTCTTTAGGTGTCTTTGTATTGTGAATTTATTTTGGGATAATGATGGACAACTTTTTGTATGTCTGATTATACATTTTAGATTCTCCATTCGTGATCCAAACTCTAAATTGAACAAAAAAGGAAGTTATCATAAAGTAGTCAATGTCACAATTTAATTTTTCGATTGGCTGCAGCATTAGACACCATGCACATCCACTGTAATAGCATGGTAATGGTGCATCTGCTAGCTCCTTACACCAAAAGTTCAATTTTGAAACTGTTCTTTAGGTATTGTGGCGAAGAAGAGGGGATTCAAGTAAGCATGGAATTTCAACATCGTCACTTTGAGGCGTCGTTTCAGTGTTGGTCTGTGAAATTGAATTGCAGTAAAAATACTAAATAAGTTAAAGTCAAGAGAGCTTTTGTAGGAGAGGACAACTGTTCCATCTGTTAAGTAATTGTCTAATTGTTTAAAGAGATTGCTTATGTTTTAAACAGATGTATTAGTCTCCAGTTGACTGAAAAGCATAAGTGTTAATTCCTATGGGCTGTACTTGCCATATCGATTAGACAGCATACTTCTTCAAGAAGTGTCTAGGGGAAGGATTCCCTATTACTCTAATCGAGCCTTAGCCCAAATTTTATAAATCCAAAGATACATATTTGAGACAGAACTTTGAATATTTTAGGCAAAAATGTGAATGAGCATTAAATTTTATGCTTAAATTCATCGGAAACTAAATACTGGGGTCAATGTGCGGTAAAGTTAAAGTAAAAAACCCTATTCATGTTGGAGCAACCACTAACTGCTAACTGGATGGTATTTGGATACTTACTAAGCACAAACCAGTTTTGTCTAAACAGCTCTTCCTTAGTTCTTCAGTGTAGTTTTGCTAATAATCACTTCAAAATTAACTGATTTGCAAATTCTGTATTTTTCTTAGCATGCCTCTTTTACAAATGCTTATTTTCCATTCATTTTTATCAGATTACATTTGGCAGCAGTGTGAAAACAAATTATTTTGGAATAGGTTGGAAAATAATATAATTATGTGCATGTTTTAATTAAATTTAGCAATTGCTTTGACATTCAGGTTGGGAGTAATCTTACATGTTTTATGTCCTATCATTTTTTTCAATATTATACTCCTAGAAATTTGATTTAGACTGGGGAAATATGAATTGCAGTACCTAATGGAAACCTCAGATAATAAGCATTTTCTCTTTCAGCTTTTTAAGGACCTCTCCATTAAAATTTCATAGATTGATATCACTTTTCTATGATGGGATGTGAAGCCTACATTACTATTTTAATGGAGGCTTTTACATTTTTATCAGCTCTTGCTTAACCACAGTTTAACGACGGTGTAAGCTCTTGCTCACATTTTAATATGAGAAAGGCAGCTAAATGACTGGATATCGGCATTTGTTTCTTTGGTTCCAGAGAACATAATCATCCATCAATTTTATAATACTAAGGAGAAAAAAAGAAAATAAAACTCTTCTAGAAAGACTGTGTATTCTGCAGCATATTACACAAATGTGGTTATCATTTCTTTAGAATATTCCAATAATTTATCTTGTTTGCCCACATAAATTGATTATTATAATAGTAACTGTGGAGCAAAGTTTAACAACTTGCTGGCACTACAATGGCCTCTCTTTTTATAGCACACACAGATGAAATCATGGTCACGCTGCAATCCGAGATAGAGTAATCATTTTGTAAATACTGAAAGTCTAAGGAAGATTAAGCTTTGGTTTCAGTGTTAAGTCTGTTGAGATAAACTGCGAGAGCTTTTTCTTTAGGCTGTCTACCCGCCCAGGGGGACAACAGTATGGGGTTTATGTTCTCCTCCTGCATTTTTTTTTCACCTAGGAAAAAAAAAATGATATCAAATGTTTTATTTTAAATTAAAGTATATGAGGCATGGGGAAATTCAGCAGGTCCTTCCATGGCAAAGGTAGTTGCATCAAAACTTAAGATACAATTTATTATAGTGCTACCCAAGGGTTGCATCATTAAGTGGTTCATAATTCTGTGGTGCTGTCTGCAAAGAAGTGGAACAAAACAGTATCTGAATCACAGAATGCAGGAGTGATGGAGTGAATAAGTGCAGAGGTAGATACAGTACAAAGTCTTGGCTATGGCTGTTGTTTTCACTGTTGGAAAAATCTTAGGATCAGTACATCTATTATGACTATCTCTGCTGAGGCTGAATACACATTCATCAGTGATCACGAAAAATTTAGGCAGTCATCTGACTGCGCCCTTCCTTTCAGCATATTGAATGAAATACTCTTATGAAGTGCAAGAGCTGTTGATAACCAGAACTCTTTTTTTTTTTTTTTTTTAACTTCTTCTCCCCGAGTGTCATAAATTTAATGCTGACTAAATTCCAGGAGTGACAACATCGTCTATAATGAGGTTGACAGGGGCGGTTCAAATGTTATGGCCCATCAGGATTCCCTTCTTCAGACACATAGGAAATTTTTCACTCTAAATCAACACTTACTAAAGTATATTAAACACTTGAATTACCATGTGCTATTCCATAGATTTCTTTTTTACTCCACGCACAAGCTTCTTCCCTCTCTCCTCACCGCAGAAAAAGGAGCTGATGCACCATCTCTTGCTCCTGAGTTGTAGCAGACTCACCGAGGGCATCTTCCAGAGGCAACTGGAGACTCTTCCTTCCCTTATGAATCCCTGTTTTGCCACAGTGGCCTCTGTTCCAGCAGCTGTTCAGATGCGGACTCAGATGGGAATACCTTCAAATGTCTCCAGCTGTAACATTTCTCTTCTAGCTACCATATATTCGCATAGGTACTTCTAATACATGCCATCACTGCTAATCTGAACACAAGAAAACTTTTGAGAGTATTAATTATCTATTTCTATGGTATATTATATGGAATTATTTTTACTATGATATGATCAGGGAAATAATATTAAGGCCTTTTTTTAAGGTCTAATTTTGGGAAGGATTTAAAAGAGCCTTTGGGCATATAGCTCTCAAAGCTAAAATCCATGGTCTTAAATTTCTAAAGACTTATGAAAAAACTTGCTCTTGCAAGTTCTGCTGAATAAAATACCTCATTAATGCTGCAGGTGATGTGATAGTGCTCCACAACTACCTGGAGACAGCACACAGGAGAGGGAGGGAGGGGAAGAAGTGTAATTACCTAAGTAACACAAAATGTAACTACTAAGGTGCTTCCACCATGTCAGAAATGTGCCAAATGCAGATGTAGAAAATTTCAGCATTTATAATTGAAGCCACAGCTTGAGCGTCTAAGACAAGAACAAAACACCAGTGCTGATTCTTTTCAGCATTTTCAATCTAAGTCTTGGGAAGTTAGTTGTATTTTCACCAGCGTGTGGACACAGTCTAAAAGATAGCGTCAGTTTCTCCGTGGGCTGAAAGCTTTTTACAGTGGGAATGAGGCTCACAGTTCTTCCTTAAGCCAGTCAACGTGTTTGAAAAATTCCAGTTAATTGCTTTTGGATCAGAGGAACCCGGTTTAACCAAATGAACTGCAACCCACCTACATTACGACATTTTCCAAATAGCTTGGTATGTGGATGCAGTATTTTTTAAAAGAATTCCGAGTAAAGTATGACTCTTAGAGCAGCTTTTAATTACATTAGTTCAAGCAGCTGGATGTAAATTGCCCTTTTCTGTAAATTCAGCTGGGCCGTAAGAATTACTTCAGATATGAAATGTGAAGCCATCTACTTCAGAAATAAATTTTCATTTCCAGTTTAAAACTGTAAATAAATTTTAAAATATGCCTGTCTGTCCTTTTAAAGTGACTATATAGATAAATATGTAATTAGGAGCAGATATCAGTGGAATGGCATCTGTAATTACAGCGATGCCCTACACAGCATATCTGGAGAAACACATGAAGAGCCCAACAAAGAACAATTATATACTGCCCCTATTGATTGACTAATAACACATTTCATGAGTATACGTTTACAGTCCCTGCTTAAGAGGAAGCAAGTGTGCCCTTCTGCCATTTTCTTATGTGGAAGTACCCGATGCCGCCAGCCTCCTTGGGAAGCAGCTGCAGGAGAAAGCTTGCAGGAATTCATGGGAACCGAGCGAGCTCTGGCAGGCACTGTGCTGTGAGATGTCGGGAGCAGCTGTCTCTCCCGGAGGACTGATCAAATTAATCAGTTGATAGGGAGTATCTGGCTTTGCTGAGAGGCAGCCACTCCTGGATCCGGCCCCGTTGTGTTCCTAGACCCGCGGGAGCCAGGAGACGCTGTCGCTTGTAGGTCGTAAGAGTTGTCTCTGTTGGGGGAACTGAGAGTTTCCTGGTTTCTGAAGTTGGCAAAAGCTTGTGCCTAGTACAAAGGCAAGAGTCCACTGATAATGATGGGCAGCGTGTTGTCCTTTGTGAATAATCTGTCCATTATTTATGACCCAGTAGAATAGAAATGATGACTCAGCTAGCTCAGCTAAGATACTAAGCTAAACACGATTTAGCAAATGCCATGGCCTGGAAGAAAAGCAGGTAGCCTCACCTAGAGGGACAGAGGGCTGTCTCTGGCTGTTGGACCAGCGCTCCACTGTAATGTCCCCTCTCCTTGTTCTCACGTCACAGTAACCTTCCCGCATGTCAGCTGTTGCGTGTGGTTGCCATTTACTCTTTACCTTTCTCCACGACCTGCCTTCTCTCTGCATCCTAATAATTACATTTTCACCCTGTCCTTTTTTTGTGTCTCAGGCTGTTGTCATAGAAAAGGAATGAGGGAGCTGGCTTGGGAATTTTGCTCCTGCAGAAGGATGGCTGATGGCAAGAGGGCTGCTGCGTCGGGCAGAAGTAAAGGAGAGAGTAGGGCACCCACTCCAAGGGCTAATGCTGCCCTTAAGGGCATGCCCTCACGGATGCTGAAACTTCTCATGCAAGCTGCAGAGGCAGAGTTGGGCAAAAAGTACAAAATTCAGTTGCTCTGTTGACCCTCTCTATGCTGTTCCTTCTTAACGGGTAGCTCCCCACCCACAGGTGGCATGTCGCACCCCGTTAGCTTAGACATTTAAATTAGGTTGTCTGTATCGCCCTGTTTAATGCATGTATTCAGGCTGGCAGTTGTATGCATGTTCCAGTATTGCTTCATATAATTCATGGTGACTTCCGCATAAGCTAAGGTTATTTTTTTTTTTTTGTTATGAGGTTTTAGATCTCAGGATCAGAAGGGTCATGGATGTTCTAATGGCTTTGCTTCTACTAGAGCTTCTCATTTTTCTCTCTTAATTTGCTGTTAGTGCAATACCGAACTCAAATATTGTGATTTCATTTATAATTCTGCTTAACTATGTAGAGAAGTTTGATTATCAGAGTGTCAAAACATTAGAATTTTGTGACATAGGAAGAAAGTGCATATAGATCAACAGAAATATGCCTCAGGCTATGGAAATGGGAGCACTGATGTGCTCTTAAATCCCACTGAGTTCTGCTTGAAGAAGGAAACTGCAATGTAATATCCCTTTATGAGTGCTAAGTATTTACACATAATTAAATACTACTACTCAGTTTTCTGGGTTGAGCAGTAAGAAAAAAATATGAGATGTTTAGACAGCAGTTCGTCAGAACTCCAGAACGAAGGGTGAATTCATTGCATTTGCTTTGCCATTTTTTTGGAGTTCAGACTAAATAGGATTTGCAAGTGAGGGTAGGCAAGCAAAGAGAAAATAGGGCTTTTTGAAGTAAGTAATTACTTAGCATACTACCTGGTGCTGTTAAGTTGGCCAAAATGTCAGTTGAGACATGCTAAGTGGAAAAAAAAAACCCGAAACAATAAAACTGCAGCTTCATGCAGCTGGATTATTTTCACCCTATAAGAAGAATTTAAGTCTCAGATTTGGGACTAATTATTAGAAGCTACAGATCACAAGGACTAGTAGTAGGCAAATATTTCTACTAAAACTAGTGAACCTATTGGGTAAAAAAATTAAAATTTTGCTAGTGCCCTATATATTGGAATGGTGATCTGCCACTTGCTGGAAATCAGCATCAGCCGTCTTTATTCCAGGTTTTGTACTTTGTTATGGAGTTATAGCAGTCCTTACATGAGTACCTTCTCTCCCCCCATGATGTTTATACTTCTGGAAAAGATTGCTTTGTATAAGCAATGGTGGTTGCTTATAAGTTAATGATAAAAGAACATGTTGGCCGCACAAGACTCAGACTTTAGTTAAAAAAACCAAAACGCTTCTGAGATGCACTTACTGCATTTTACTGATATTTTAAACTTTAGCAAATAGCCAGATAACATAGCAGTTTCTCACATATCGTTTCTTGTTATTGCCACTAGGCAGGTTAGTTTGACTGCCACACTGTAGATTTTTACTTCTGCATCCTAAGGCAATTGTTCATTTGTTCAGCATTTTCCATAATTAACACTTCTAAAAAATGTATTTATAGTAAAGATATTTTTAAATTAAAAATGAAAAGATTATTTGAAAATAAGATTAATACGTTATCTTTTTGTAGATCATGCGGGTTTAATTCTATGTATTTCTACAAATCTTTTGAATTTTGGGTGTAATCTTCATAAAGCAGTATATTAACAATCCTCCTACATATTTCTTGTTATTCTCTGTCTTGGCTGCCTCTGGTTTAGTTGTCAGATATTCTTCACCTCCACCTTCACCACCACCACCATATTCTATTGATGCAAACCACAGTTACACTTATTCTCGGCTGAGAGGGAACATCTGTTTTCTGTAACTCTTAGCCTGCTGCTAATGGATTTCCACAAACTGGCTTTGGAACAGGTGCCTGGGAGCAATACTGTAAGGTTACCATTTTGTCTGCTATTTCTTTACCCTTCTTGGGATGGCTTGAGAAAGAAAAAGCGTTCTTCCACCATTGTGTGCAACGGGCTGTCAAAAGAGTTCCTGGATCACTGGAATTTCAGGTTTAATTTTTGGTTTTAATGGGTATGTCTAGGGGATCACTTATTTTCTGTAGCCTATGCAGTGAGGAAAGTTTTGTACTGCAAAGAAGTAATTTTTCTTTTCTGATGTTCTTCCGTAGTCTGCCATCTTCAACTTTCAGAGTCTTCTGACTGTAATCTTGCTGCTCATATGTACCTGTGCCTATATCAGATCCTTGGCTCCCAGCTTACTGGACAAAAATAAAACTGGGTACGTAGTCTGGTCGTTTTAAAAATACACAAGCTGTTTGGTTTTAACTGCAACGTTTTACTCTTAGTATCTTCTAATAATGTGTGATAATACAATCATATTTTGAAAAATTTCTCTCTTCTTTAAAGATACAAATCTTCATTTTATATCTTACAATAGAAGGCAATAAGGTATTTGTAATTCACTTAGTTGTAATTTTTTAGTAAGAATTTATTAACTAACAAAGCCAGCTAATATTGCTTTATTAGTTATTTTCTAGATTTGCAGTTTTCTCATTAGAGGCTTATTAAAGATACAACCATGAGTGACAGAAAGAAAACATTTTTCTACGTGCAACTGTTGCTGTAATAATTTATTTTTAATTCTTCAGGCTGGATTAAAAAAAAAACACATTAACATCAGAAGCTGTCTTTTTGTTTGTTTTCAAAATAGGCGTTTTGGAAGTACAAGTTTGAAACACAGCTTCAGCAAAACTATTCAGTCTTTAACTAAAAAAAAATTCAAACTATTTTTTAAAATAAGCAACACTATACCTGTGGACTCTTTAAATATTTTTTTTTTTTATTCTTTAAGGAGTTTATAGAAAAGTTTTTGAAAGCTTCTACAAAACCTACCTTTTTTTTTTGTGTCGTTTGATCACTATAACTTCATCTCTCACTGAAGAGAGACATGCTTCCTAAAGCATACGTTCCTAGGTGACCAGTGTTTTTCTCCTTTGCGTTCCACATTCTCCTGGAATGCGCTTAATGTTGCAGCGCCAGTACTGCTGCAAAACAGTTCTTCTCTGCCCTGCTTGGCAGCACAATTTTTGGGGTGGTGGGGAAAGAGGACAGCCATGGAGCCAAATCTGTGCTCCACTTACACTGTTAATACCCATTCACCTTTTGGCTTACCAGTTATCTTTGTGCTACAAAGACCGTGACTGGATGCTGGGTTCAATCAGCAGTATGCAGAACTGTGATTTAAATGCTGTAGTTTTAAAGTAACAATAGGGCAATTTTGACCTAGAAACCACTGAGGCTGTCTGTAGTATTTCGGTAATACTGTCATCTAAGGTTAATACAAAGGAGATAATATTTATAGAAGTAGGAGGTGATTCTGGCTAGTAATGTTCTAGCTGGAAAAAACAGACAGGCTTTTGGGCACTGGGTGTTTGACTTGTCCACTTTTTCCATTAGGTCATTTGCTGTTAAAGAAAATGTTTTTTTCCCTAAGTATCTTCTGTCACTTCTGCATTTTATTTTCAGAAAAAGTGTCAAGTTTTAAGTAGACTCCTTGTCACCAAGAACCTTGAGTGTTTTATCTTCTGAAAACCATTGTTGTAATTAAGCTCCAGAATTGCCGTTTTATCATACAAGATTTCTTTTAGTGGTGTGAGATACCCAGAGTACACTAGCTTTTTTCAATTTGGAGTTCTAACATGAAAATTCTTGTGTCCTTTCATATGAGGCCTTGAGGTTGCCACTGACATGAGAGATTTCTTTTGATAAAAGTAAAGAAGGAAAGAAAGAATGACTTCATGAAGGACTGGGGGTGTTGGGGGGAATTTGGGTGTCTGCTAATGGAAGATAACACAATAGTCAATGAGGTATACACAGTAAGAAGTAAGAATATTTATTTAACTGATTAAAATTTTAGTGCTGTTCTTGGCAAGGAGTGTTTCCTTTAATCTGGAGCTACTCTGTTTATTCTTGAGGCAAATCTGTCTGGAGTACAATAGAACTCTCTTCATAAAATGTTTTCAAAGGGTGCTGACACAGTGGAGGAGTTGGGCGTTTGATCTGCAGGTTTGTATTTATATAGATGTTGGACATACTATTTTATTTTTGTTTTATATATACGTATGTAGACTGCTTTGTACTGGAGAATAAAACGTTGGCCTGGAAGCAATGAAATTTGTTTCCTGAATGGTAGATGTTTACATGGAGCTCGTATGCTGTTAAACCCCTGTCCCTTTTCACTAACATATTCCATGCTCAAATGGAAATGTCTAGACATACTGGATAAAATAAATTCTAGTGATATTTCATTTTACCACAGAGATGATCTTACCTCATTATTCTTGCTGCAAATTAATAGCATAAAAAAGTAGCAATAAAATATTAAAGTGACAGAGAGGAGAGATGTTGATAGTTATTCACTATATTTCTGACTAAGTGAGTGGTAACTTTGGTGAAGATTTAAATCTGTTGATAGTAAGTAAAGAAACATGTTTCTGTTGGTTGAGAGACTGTTGCAAAGTGATGTCACCCATCCTCATAACACCGTATTTCATCCTGTTGACTTCTGCCAACATGTGTCTTTTCCTACCAAGTCAAACAGAATTTTAAACCTTCATTTTCCCTGACGCATCTTGAGTGTTTCCATGTGCTTCGTCCTGAGCAATGCAGCATTTAAGGTTGGGAAAGCAAGTAGGGATTTACTGTTTCATGCTAACTAGAGGAGAATGCGTACCACAACATAATTCTCTCCTCCCTGCTAACCAGAAAGATGTGTTAGCTTATATGCAGCGGAGGTTTCCTTTGACTTGCCATAAGCATTGCAGTGGGGTATCTCCACACTCCCTCCTGCAGTGGTAGTGGGGTAAACACATGGCAGCTGCATTTTACAGCATTCCCAGTTTAGTGGCCAAAGTCTAAAGCCCCGCTAGACCTTTCTCGTCTTACGGTGTTTCATTTCTTTAGATTTTTTATTATCCGGAGAACTAACACGACTTTCATGATCAGTGCTTTTAACATTAGCACTGAAAGGCAGGAATATGCAGCAGCTCGTTTGACTTGTGGCTGGCAGAAAACAGCAGGTGTGCAAGCCAGACTGAGACATTTCACCTGCATCAAAACAAGGATGAAGATGAACCTGAGGAGGAGAATAAGGAACAGTGCAATTACTTTGAGTAGTTGCTTCAGGAGGAATTATTTTGGAGCAGATTCATTCAAGGCATCATTTCTGTAATAATCAAACAGGTTTTGACTTGGAGAGGTGCATGTTGTGGACCTGAGATGAGCACTAATGGAGAAATTCAAAAGAGCAGGCGGCCTGCACAGGCTTTTCTTCCAATGTCAGCTCCCCGGTTCATCCAGGGGCTGTGATTACAGCTGTGTAGAAGGTCCAGATTTCAATTTGCTTTTGCTCAGCCGCAAACTATGTGGATAAACAGATGTACTGAGCTGTTCCAATAGCAGCACAAGCCTCTTAAAAAGGTATTGTTGTCATCTGTTGGAAAGCTTGTCAGTCCTCATGTCAGTGACTTTAAGTTCATAAATTGTTAACTGCAGTAAGGGTGGCTGATGAAACCCATACTCTGTCTTGTACCTCCCACATCTGAAAGGAAAATTCATATTTTCCCCCATAAGGGTTTTTTCTAGGGCTAGGAACAATATACAATACTTAATTATAATTTTACATTGTTACACATGGTTTTAAAAACCATGAGAAGGCAAAGAAATACCCTTGGTGACAGGGCGACAGGCAAACTCAACAGGTTTATGGACTGAAGGACTTAATACTCTTTTTCTCAGATAAGATTCTTCAAATATGCATATGAAAAGAACAGTGATGTTTTATTTCTTTGAGTTCCTGGGCAAGTTTTTGAGAGAGGGCAACATGAGATGCTGGGCTGTACAAGTTTTTTGTTGGTTTTACAGCATGCAATCTGTAAACCTTAATTATAGAGAGAGTAAAAGCAGTTTGAGAATCTTAAGTGCCATCAGACAGCATTACGGGTCTGTGTATTTTCCTGTATAAGATTTACACATGAATGCCTTTTTACCTGCATACATCTTCAAAAAATGCATAGATATCTTCAGGTTACTTTACTGTATGACCTCTTAGCCTGGAAAAGTGTGATGGTCTACATGTAGGGTTTATTACTTCTGCTTGTGGAGCTATATAAAAGCAGAAGAAATGAGCTTTGGCTATACAGAAACTTCTGGCTTGAGGTAAAATGATCTAACGCACAAATGAAAAAGCCCATTTTCTAAAAATGAAAATCCTGGAATGCTGTTCGCAGTAATGTGGTCAGCAAGAGGTACATTGGTTAAAAAGCATTTCACTCTGAATTTGAAAACGTCAGTCGCTGGCTCTTGGAACACTTGGTTCTCACCTGCCCAGCACCGGGCTTTTGTTTCAGAAATAAAGGGGAGGCTGCTAAATGGAAAGAGGGAGAGATGCTGAAGTAAACTAAGACCATAAAAGAGGCCAGAAGATATAAAGTACTGCAGAAATTCTTTTTTAAAAAGTGCTGGATATGTTGACTGCTGAAGTATGCAGGAGCAAGTGGCCCAAAACTACCTGTCTGCATTTAAGCAGGAAAAAAATAGGCAACTGCCAGAGCCCAAGAAAGAGGGAAGGCAGATAATCAAACCATTGTGGGTGTGGGTTCAGAGCACTGTGGGAAAGCACTTGGAGGACTGCCATCACAGCAGGTAGTAGATACAGCCCCACAAATAACGTAGGCTGAAGTTAACTGCTGATAAACATATCAGGAGAAGGAGGAAAAATAATTAGTTTTTTTTTAGTCCATAAATCTATAAATAGACAATATAGTTAAATCCAGATGTTTTCACTGCATTGCTACAAGTCACATACTATGAAGGAAACCTTCCTGGAGACAAGTTTTCAACACAGTTTTGACAAACATTTGAAAGGCTAAAAACTGGCTTCTAGTTCAGGACACTTCAGTATTCTTCCGCTCTTCTTCCTCATATTCTAAAGCAGTCTCTGCTCCTGTTCCTCTTGAGCAGTCAGTATGAGATCATTCTGGTTACACAGAGAAATTGTGAATTTGCAGCATACATGCTTGTACGTTTGGATGAGCTCTGAAGAGTCGAATCCTGCTTTTCTCCTTTGCTATTCCACTTCTGAGAATTACCATCCTTGGCAAGCAGCATTAGAGAAACATGAGCAAGGTAAACCATTTTAAAAGAGTAAAAACAAACCCGAAGACTTGTCCTGTTATTTATTTCAATACAAGTATTCTATATCAGATTACACCTATGAGTATGCTCTGCTAGAAAAGGCATTTTTATCTATTGTTGCTAAGGGAAATACAGAAGAGGGGCTACAAAGCATTAAATTTAAAGTACTCAGGTTTATCATCTCTCTTACCTGCAGGAAAACTTGCTTCAAATTCTTCAAAAACTTCTTCAAATTCTATTTATTTAAAATAAAAAGTTTCCCATATACAATAACATGGAGGCCTGTTGGGTGTTTCTTACTCGAGTATTTTTCTAGGTTTTGATTTTTTTTCTTTACATAATTTTCGGCCTGGGGTAGTTCAATGTAGAATGCAGAATTCTGATGAAATCTTCAGTTTTGGAAGATGGACTGAGTAAATGCATGTTTGTTTTTCTTTCATGCAGAAAACCTTGCTAGACTTAGAAAGAACTTTGCCACTTGTTCAGTTCATAGCCTGTACTCCTCTGTGCAGGTATCTGGTGTTTTCTGAAGTCGAGAAGAGTGTCGAGTTGACAAAGTACTGTTAATTTGGGTTGCTTTAGCATAGAAGAAAGAAAATCAGTTGACTTAAATTATTTTATTAAACCAAGAGCCTAATGAATTTTTTTTATCTTTACAGGCTATTGGGAATATTCTGGAAATGCGCCAGAATTGGTAATCTTTTTTCTTTGGAATCTTTAAGACCAGTACTTTTTCTAGAGTATGGATTATTTATTAGGATAATGTTTCCATGTAACAATGAAACCCATACTCACAAATCATCTTAAAAAATGCAGGTTTTATCTCCATGACATATAATCAAGGAGGGGTGGGGATGGGGTATGACTATCTTACTTAGCATGATGGAAGCCTGCATTTTCTAATGTCAATTCATATATGTGGTGTTATATTTGCAAATATCTTCTGCATTTTTTCTATGTGAAATAACCAAGAGCACACTTCTTATTAACTTACAAAGAAATCAGTGATTCCTTATAAACTGCTGTCTATTTGAAATTCTAATCGACTACTGACAAAAGCCAGGTATTTACCTTATAGTAATAAAACAACATGAAATTCATAATGCAGTAAGGTTCTGTTTAGTCACAAATGTATTTTATCTCTCCTTTCTTTAGTTAGCTTCTGTGCACTTCTGAACTGTGCAAAGGTGTTGGTGTTCAAGGGTCATCTATAGGCAGGCTGATCAGCTTTATCTGATTTTAGACGTCTGCTCATAACATTGATATATATGTTTATTTTAATCCTTAATCTGAATTCATTTTGAGAAGGAAATGGGAATATGCAACAGAAGTTCAGTCTTGGCATTAAGGTGTATGCAAGATTTTTAAAAAATTACAAATCCATCATCGAAATGGTGTTCTTCAAATTGCATTGTTAATGCAGAGCAGAAACATTGAACTTGTAATTCTAGGTCTTCCTACTTGTCATTGAACCTAAAGAAAAAATACATGGTTCGGTTCCTTTTTCTGTATTCTCAGTCTTTGAAAGGGACATGACATACTTTTTTTTTTTCAGTGTGTCAAAAAGCATTGACGCAAAAACCATTTTTTTGTAAAGACCTGCTGTTAAAATGATTGCAGAGATTGTCCTATTTAGATAATAGACATTACAGAACTACTTTCAGTATTGTAATTGAAAGATACTGGCAAGGTGGCAGCTGTCAGAAATGAATTTTGAGCTATACCAGCAAAAAAAAGTGTAACAATTCAGCTGCATTAAGGTTTGTTCGAGGCTGAACAGAACACCTTACCTTACCATCTTCCTTTTAGTTAAGTAAGTGTCCATTTTTTCTATTAGCTACGCACAGCAAGCAGTTAAACAAACTATTTGAAAGAGCACACAAGAGGTTTCATAAGGTCCCTGTCAACTGGATGAAGTTAAGAACTGCAGTTCATCTGGAACATAGTCTTGCTTTCCCATCATGTAGTAACATTAACATGTTTGCATTTGCTGTATCCAAGGTAATGCGTGCACTCTTGTGCCCCATACTGAACTGCTCCCTTTTCCCATTTTCATGTAAAACACTAATTTCTTTTCAACTGACACCTAGAGTGGTCCAATTTTACTTTCTTTCAGGCTGACGGATGAGAAGGTAGCATCTCAACGTTCTTTCTGTACATTTCCTTACATGACAGTACCGTATTCTCAGTGTGGGAAGTGGGCTTTGAAGATGATTCCTATCATTTTATTTTTGTTAATCGCAAAGGCGTGTAGAAAGTGCAGGCTTTCAAAAACGAAAATGCCTGTTGGCTTCCTTTACATTTAATTTGCCGAGTATGTTTGAACAACCTTTTCACATGTGCATAAGATTTTAATAACCAGCAAGTGGTTACATATTTACAAAGTTGTGCAAAATTGTGTTTAATCCTACCACATGGTGATTTCTCTTTTATGAAAATTAAGAGCAGGAAAGTATAACCCATATGAAAATTGTAATACTCTAAACTGTAGGAGGTGGACTTCCTCAAAAATTTATTTTTAACAGATGTGAAATTGCAGACGTTAATTCACTCAGTTATTTGAAGTTTAATTAAATATACGCCAGATCATGACAACATCTTGTGCTGTCACTGTAGCAGGCACTCCTGCTTATGGGAGGTGTCACTACAAGTGTTTTATTTTTCTTTTGCTGTGGAAAGTTTGTTTCTCCTGTATTTGAAGGTCCTGCTAGTAAAAGAGACATTTTTTTCTGAGGATTACACTCAGTGCTAGACTTGGGAGCCTTGACAGGTTTTTTTTGTTCAATGTTCCTCTGGAAACCGCGTCTCAGAAAAGATGGTCTATAGTAAGACAAAAGACCTTGCACAGCAAAAAGAAATTGAAGTTCGTTTGTTTAAAGCAAACAGCTCTACCTCTGTCTTTGTGCTTCTGAATGCATAAACCCAGGAATATTCTCACTTTAAAGGGTCATTGCTGTGTTAACACTTCCTGACAGTTTTGTACAGTGGAATCGCCATCCAGCGCAGGGGACTCTGCTCTCCAGAGAGGAGTTAATGGATTAATGAAAAGTAATGCTTAAGTAGAACAGTAAAAATGCCTGGCTAAGTAAGTGGAGGAAGCGCCCATGTAAATAGGTAGCAGTCTGATTAACATTACTAATATTCCCCGATTATGTTACAGTTCCCTACCCTAGGGTTCTTTTTTTTTTTTTTTTTCACACTTGATGTGGTGAACAAGAGGCATCTGTAACACTTAGTTTGGGAGCAGATGGGTGGGAATAGATCTTTCTCGATTGCCTTTGCCAACAAATATAAATCTGTTAATAAACTTAATTTTCATCCTTGATCTGCCCTGGAAAACTGTAACACTAATTTGAAAGAGTCAGAAATAGAGTTGTCTCTGTAAGTTCTGTAATCTGTTGACCATTTTTATCACTAACCTGAAAATCTGTGGACCAGACACTCTCCACATGCTCACAATGTTACATCTCTCTAGCAAAGAAAAAAGCCAGGCATCTGGCCATGCCTGGGCTGCTGTGAGCTGCCCAGCCGGTTAGCTGGCTCCTACATGGTACCATGCATAGAAGATACACCCTGCATATAGCAGCTGTCATGGCCAGACAGCATCGAGGTACACCTCAGCTGACATGGAACAGCTTTTGAGCAGCGATAGCCGTTAGCCAGAACTGGGAACGGAGCCAGTAAAAGATTTGGTGTCTTGATCAGCCTTCCAGTGCCTGCCTCTTTTGAACTAAGAGATAGCAGCAATATATTCTATTTGGGGTTTTTTTTAAATGTTTTCCTGGAAATTACATCTGAGAAAAGATGGTTTATAGTAAGATAAAAGGCCTTACATTGACCTCTGCTTAAAGCAAACAGCTCCAGCTCTGTCTTTATGTAGCAGTATATCCTGTCCTACATTTTAGTTTTCCCACTCCCATCCATCTTCTTCCTTAATACAGAACTGTAGTTTTAACAGCATTTCTCCAGCTAGAAATGTTGAGTGCTAATTTCATGTGCAATGGAATAATTACCATCCTAGGCTAGGAGCAGTCTAGATCTGTTTAGTCATGCCTGAATTTTTGTTTGGTTTGGTTTTTTTTCCCCTCCTCTCAGGTGAACGGAAGAGCCCCTACGTGGCTGTGTGCTGTGTCGTGATGGCCTTCAGCATCCTGTTTGTACAGTAGCAACTGGACAGTGTCCGCTGCACCCTACTACCAAACAGCAGAGCACGGAAGAACTTTGGGCAGAAAGAGATGGAAAAGTGTCATCAAGTCTCCTGTCTTATGTTGGATAGCCTGTCTCTTAGTGGACACCCCCAACTCCTGCAAACAGACCATCGTGTACAGTATTAGTGACCATAATGTAACTAACTCCAGATGACATGGACTTATTAATGTCGAGTCAGTAGTGACACTCCTGATGTAACTCTTGAAAGGCTGTCTGCAGTATTTCTGAGTCTCAGGAGATCTTGTTTTACACCATGCAGTTGACAAAGCTTCAAATTTTTTGTTTGATAGACCCATTTTATGAAATTTAAAAGTGATAAATCTGACCATAGCAATAAGACCATTCTCGTAAGAATAAAGAACGTTGTCACTTTAGGATATGTTTATGAAAGTATTTTCAGTTCTTACTGTCTCAACAATTCCTGTCATTTTGTGATAGCTACACTCGCATACTAAAAATATGACCTCTGGCCTAAGTTACATTCAGCTTTCATTTTCTAAACTGGTAATTCCTCAAATAATCTACCAATATTTTTATTGTAAAAATATGAATAAAGGCAGGGACCATAATTGCAGTGATGTCTGACTAGCTGCTGAGATGGCACGGATGGGAGATTTGGGAACGTGTACTGCTCTGTGTAAAATATCATATGTATTCATTTTTAGAGATCTAAGTCTCAGGTAAATCATTCCCCAGCTTTTTTCAACATTGTGAGAAAAGGATTCTAAGGGCTCTGCTGCTGTTGTTGCATGTCATACAAGGTTGCTAAATCAGCTAAGTGAACAGTTAGCTTCATAGGAGTCTGCAGATAAGGAAGTTGCATGTACCAATATTCTAAAGGTTTAAAACAACTAAATTAGATTACACTCACTATTAATGAGGATTAGGTTACCTTCAGTAATACTTGCCATCAGCATTTATTCTATAATTTTGCAAATTTTCAGTAATCTCGTACATGATTTTAAGTAAATGATTTTAAGCCTGACAGGTGTGTTTACACCAGATAACGTACTGTGACAACATGTGACTTCATAGTGACTGCATTTGAGAGAGTTGCCTGTCAGCAGTACTTTTTCTTGCTCTGAAAAGGTCTGTGATCAAAGTGAGCTAAGCTGGCAATAAAACACACTGAAACGTATGTAAATTTTGTCATTCTTGCTTGAAAAACTTGTTTCATAGATCCAGGTTACTCTGCATTTAGAAAGAAAGTGATTATTAGTTATTATTTGTATTATCTCACATATACCTGCATATCTAAATCACCATCAGAAGTACTTATCCAAAACTCTGCTCTAATCTGGACCCAGGAAAAACAGATTTCTCCAATTCAGGCCAAATAAATACCCCTGGCTGTAAACCAGGCAGATTCGGAGGAGTGCAGAGCTGTATGATGATGATGATGTGTATTGTGCACGCACAGAAGCCTTAAACTGTGCAGGAGATCTGGGCTGAGGCAACATCTATTTCTGAAATTTTAAATGTGGTACTGCTCCAAGCACAGCATCAAAACAACTAATTTCTGGATTTCAAAGGTGCTATTCCTAGACTGGAAGGGGGAGAAATTCCTAAGGAGTCTTGCGTTTTGACCATTAAGTGTATATATGTTCAAAATATGCAAAGAATCGTCTGATAACTTTTTATATTAAGCAATTATATTATAGTTTTTAATATTTATGGGCTTTTATTATAAGTAGTGGTGTTTATATGATATTCACACATTTCTAATTCGTCCAAAACTGTCCTAGCTATCAGATTAATTCTTAGTAATCCCTTATGTTTAGCTGTGACTAGGCAAACCAGTAAAACAACCCAAGAAAATTTTTAATTCTGAGATTATGAAAACTATGACACAGAGGCATCGTATTGCAAAAGCCTTTCCTGTTCGCAGCATTTTATCGTTGAAGAAGTTCAGACGAACAGTCCTCTTGCTGTTTGTCATTTGTTGTTCAAACTTTAAAATTATTTCTTATACATCAGTTCTTCATTTTATCCTAAATGCAGGTCGTTGATGGTCACCTGCTAGTTTGGGATTTTTTTTATTTTCCGCTTGACATGGAATGGATGTCATGGATGACTTTCCAGGATATTCGTGGCATGCTAGCTGCATGGTTGCTCAACAGTGTTACTTTAGCAGCAAAGCAAGTACCACATTTCTCAGCAGCTGCTGGCAATAAGTAGGTTCAGCAGCACTAGGTTGTATGCAAGCGTTAGAAATTATGTAGGCAGAGATAAGGGTCTTCTGTGGTGGGGCAGTTCAACACTTGCCCCTAGTAAAAGTATCTGAGAACAGGATCTTTAAACTGTGACAAACTTCAGTTGTTTTGAAATGACCGCTGTAGGCAGGTGTTTGCCTCATCCTGAGTTCTTTGTTTTTCAAAGTTTTGGCTCTGAATAGATTGATACCTAGTCACTTTTACTAAGATATGAAGAAAATATTGTTTTCCCATGTTAGAATCTCAAAGCCATTTTGCTTTCTTTGCTTTCTTTTTCTCATGCAAAAGAGACACAAGAAACCAAGAATACCTTGATATTTGACCGAGGTATAAATGCTGTGACAAGGAAGAAGAGAGTATAACTTTGGGCACACTCCGTAAAGCTTTACCGCAAGTCATCCTTAAGCTGTCAGCCTGAACTGTGTTGTTTTCAAAGAGCAATAAATAAGTTCCAGTAGAGCTCTACCTAGACGAGGTGTCGGAGAAAATAGTCTTTTCTTGCACTCAGTCCTTGGTCTGAGTCCTAGTCTGAGTACAGAAGTGAAATGCTTACTGCCAAATGATTTAGGTGCTAAAGCAGCCTAAACCAGCAGATAACAGGATTTATGTAAGTTGACAGAGTAGATAACAGCTATCACAGGTGGCTGTGGAGAGAGTAGCAGGAATTTCTGGCTGAAACAGGAGCCTACAGCCACAGCAAGCCTGTACCCCTTACCCTATGCAGAGGTGCTGGAAGGTGCACAGGGAGTGAGTGGAATAGTGATTAAATGTGACACGCTGTAGTCGTGCCTACTACTATAGAAAAGTAATTCCACATTGGGACTTCATCCTTTTATCTAAACAACATCATGGATGGTGGCTGTGGCATCTGGCAGCTTCCCCGTCCGTACTTGTGGCACACAGAGCATGAAGGTGAGGGCGGCATAGGTTGTGAGTGCAGGTCAGAGGAGGGGTCACATCTGTTTCTCCCTGCTAGTGAGAGAAGAAGAATGCAGGATTATAGATAAACATTTTCCAGTAAATCAGCGTACCTTGAATCAAGATCATTGTGGTGGTGTGCTCTCCCCCTTCCACCCCCTGCCCTGGCTCCTGGTCAGGCCATAACCATCAGTGGGAGGTGTGATGAGTTGCACCTGGACTTTGGGCGATGGCTGGCAACACAGCCAAGACGCTGTCTGGAGTTGGGGACCTAGGTATTCTGTTCCCATGTGAATATGACTATAGGTCAGTTATCTTACTCGATAAACAGTGGACAGCCCAAGAGCCCTTTGAGCTCTCCTGCACGGCAGTGGGCTGCACGCCAGCATCTCCCCATGAGTGGGGACGCTCACTTAAGGTTCTTCTCCTCGAGGCTGAGAGATTCCTTGTTGCAACAGATTCTCGGTAAGTGACTAACAGCATGCTAAACTTCGAAATCTTGGCTAAGTGATATAAAGGATTGATTGCGCATATATAATCCTTTAGACATAAACCATTGACCAAGTCTGGCACTAGGATTGGATCCAGCCGCACCCAGACTCGTCTCTGAGAAGGAGTTTAGAAAGCAAGGGAGTCCTTACTGAACCTTGTGACTCAACGGGAGGGTGTCCCTGAGAGCTTGTCTGACCCTGGCCTCTGTGCAGTAAATAACCGAGTGTACCCTGGCATCGAATCTCGTAAAACACTGTCGCATTCACTGCTAACTTTGTTAAATCACTGGTTTATATTAGTAAATATTTCACCACTTCTCTCTTACGAGGGAAGTTAATCACTCCGCTGGCGACAATTAGTCAATGTGAAAAATACCAAGTGTTCTCCCTCCTGAGAGTTGCACGAGCAGAAGGAGCAGGTACAGACTCTGCATCCTGGGTTTGGCGGATGCGCTCTCTCTGCAGCACTTCATGTCTGTGATTGCAGCTCATAGAGACGGTCCTGAGCTGTCTTGTGGATCGACAGAGTTACGGGCGAGAGCAGGAGTCCAGCTGCCAGCCCTTCCCCAACCAACAGAACTGAGCTGTGTGCTGCCACAACTGCATTGCTATTGCTTCACTGAGGGTATACCAAACAAAATATTTCCCAAAAATGGCGCAATTTTTCAATCTCGGAGCAAAATGCGGCAGTCTATTTGCTGTATGCAAACCCAAATTTACTGCTTAACAATGCAACTAATAATAAATTAGTGCAGTAAAACCTGAAACAGGATGCGTTGCTCTTTGTTTATACCCTTGCATGTACTTGCTATGGATTAGTGCTGTATTAGCTGTCATCCACATCTGCACTCTAAATGACCTCAAATTCAAAGCAGGGATTTAGGAAGACTAAATTGAAATGCAGTAATAGCCATTTTGGGAAATGAGTAAAGCATGAGTAAGAGATGGGATCACCCTAAAGGTCTGATGTTCTGGAGAGACTGATAAGCAAACGGGCAGAGGTAGCTAGTGGAGGAGGAAACAAAGAGTGGAGTCCAAGGATTTCATATTCTTGGAACAACGTTATTGTTCTATGAATGCCCTTTCTACCGCGTTAGCCGCAGCCAGTGAGCGGTGGAAATACACTGTCACCAAGAGGTGAAGTTGCAATGTGGTAGAGGAAATATTTACTGTTAGTGCTTTGAGGCTTTCGTTCTTTCCTTTCATTCACCAGCTGAAACAATTCATGTTGCCTGTGAAGACAACACGCTATTCACAGATAACGCAACCTGCAGACATGCCCTACAGCCTATAGAAGCAAAGCAAAGCATTGAACATAACTTTTTGCAACGGACAGTTAGAAGTACAGTGAGGATTACTGTCAGTTAAAGTATTATGACTAATGTTTTCCCATGACTGAACCACTCCAAAAACACACCTGGATCTTCTGATCACTGCTTGCAGTTAAAGCCACCCTTTTCATCCTTCCCAGTGTCTGCCCAGTAGCTCAATAAGGATGACAGAGGCACAAGGTCTCCAGCCCTACCCCACTGACGTCAGTGGGAGAGCCCAGCATCTAACGCTTAGAAAGGCTCACCATCACCTGGTGGTTCCTTCACACCTTCTCCCTTTCATGCCAGAACTTCTCTCTGGAGAAAGGAAAACCAAAAGAAAAGAAAACAAACATCTTCTCAATAGATTAAAACACTAACCTTGGTAAAAACTACCAGGAAAGTGTGATCTAAACCTGCTTCTCATACTCAATCGGTGACTTTACATTATCTAGTCAAAACATTCCCAATTAAGGAAGGTTTTCCAGCCTGGTTTTTTTTCCTGCCTTTTCTCTTGTTCTACTTGAACATTGTTAGTCATTCCAGGCACAGTTGACGAGCGCTTTCAACATACGTTACGCGGCCCATATAAGTTCCACATGTATTTGATAGCACTTGGTTAGCTAGAAAAGTAGTTTTCCTTTAGCTCATGTAGTGCAGTGTAATAAGTGTGATGGGTATGGAAGACACATCTACACACTGGAAAAAAAGGTTTTGAGCATGTGGTCTGAATTGTTTGCTTGACTACCGTTCTTATACTTTATAAATAATACCTTTTTTCATGATGCCCTGAGGTCATAAGCAAGGCAGAATGCAAGGAGAAATATAGTCATTCTGCAAGACTTGCTGACAGTTGGAAAAAAACACACTTTTGGACGGGGAAGATCTTCTTTGGGTCCAAAATGACAAATCTCACACAAAGAACTAACCTATACTCAGCTTGCAGTTTGCCGACTCCGTTTCGAACCTGAATGGCTTGTGTGCCCAAAGGCACAGCTACTTTTTTTTTTCAGTCAATCAATATCTGACAAGGTATAATGTATCTCCAGACAACTTTTGCCTGAATTTCACGACCTGTTTGCTGGCTAATAGACCACAGGTGGTCCTCACTGAGTGACCTCCCAGTCGCAGTGCTCCCTTCTGTTTTGCTCTTTGATGGCGGGAGCCCAGGCTCTTCTGATGAAACCTCAGCCGGGATGAGTCTTCACTCAGGCTTCAGGGACTTCAGAAATAAAATAGCCTTTGGCACTGCAGCTCACCCATTGCTTCCTTACCGCACAAGAACCAGTAGCTGTAGGAAGATTTTCAAACGCATCGTTAATCTAAATCAGAAAGACCTTCCGAAAGGAGTATGTTACTAACTCACATAATTCCCACTGGCGTGGGAGTGAAGCGCCAACATTTTCTCAAGGATCTGGGTATAAACATTTCCAGTGACACGGCTACTCCTGCCAGCTCCCGGTGTGCCAATAGAGAAGATAATTACTTAATGGGCTCCTCTGTCAAACGCAAAACTTTCTACGAGAGCGTCTCATCACATCACATCATTTCCGTTACTTGAAAGGGCTCTTTGGAAGCTGTACCGCGAGAAAAGAGGTTTTCCCTCCAGCTCAGCGCAGTGAGTGGGAAGCAGTCAGCCTGTATCTCCAGCACAACCGTAAGCGTATCCAGCTGCGCAGTCGTTTCAATAAACTCCCATATTTGTGTAGACCAGCTCAGTTGTAGACGGATTCACCAATTTGCGTAGGCCTAATTAAACTCTGTGGCATGCCACTGATTTCTTTTTCAACACGATGTAAGCGCGTATAATCCAAACACACTGCACCGGGCTCCTCGACATCCTCTGCATCATCTCTTTACATCATACATAAACTAATCAGAGGAGGCTATCACATCACTCGCATGACATGATACCATTTACTTTTGGCAAACTCGGTGATTAACATACCATATTTTCCCTTAAAGGAATACAAGCAGGTTTTAAAGGGGTAAAATTATATACGGTTTCATTTATTCTGAAAAAAAAAAAAAAGACTTGTTTTAAAACACAAAAGGCTTGTTGTTTTAAAGCAAAGTCAAGTCAGGTCAAAATATAAAAGTACCCTTTTCAATTCTAAAGTCTTCACAGCTGGTCATTCCCACATGCAAAAACTTAAATAACCTTTCAGGGATGTAGTAGGGCTAACGAGAAGTCCAACAAAATGATAGATGTATTTGGACATAAATGTCACACCCAGTGGAATTAAAAGGAAATAAATAGTAATTTAACAGTGTTGGCAAGCTGCTTTTTTGATTATGTAGCACCACCAGCATATTTTACATGTGTATCACAGTCATGAATAAGCCAGACCAGACACACATTCACAAACCAGTTTTGATTTCCTATTAAGCTACATGCTTATTTTCCTTCCCCCACCCTTTTCAGCTAATAAAGGAAGCCAAGGGAATGCACTGATCTTTTTTCTCTTTGGAACAAACGTTAACTCCAGATTCTCATGGTTGATTCTCACAGACATGTAAAACTTCAGGAGAGAGAGAAAAAAAATCTCTTCCTAATGATAAACCATTTTTGACAATTCAATTGTTTGCTATTTACTACGGACATAAAATCCTGATACCAAAGATGGCACTTAAAATTATCATCATCACTAGCGATGTGCCTGGGGCTAGAGGGCTTGAACCCCTAATTTCTCGTTCAAGAGGAGTTAATGAGCAGGCAATAGTCAGGGTATTCTTCCCCATACTGCTTCCCTGCACAGAACGTGCTTCTGCCTGCCAAGGAACAAGTTTTGACACCAATCTGATAGTTTAATGATACCCCTCCTTAAGAGACCGGAGGCATGGAAAAGATTTTTGTCTCTGGCTTCATGGTGACTTCTGGAAGTAATATTAATTGCCTTCTCCTCTTCTCCTCACAAGGAAGAACAAATCCTTTGAAATCCAGCCACTTCAGGTCATCTCCTGATCTGTTGGTTTGACCACACCACCATCTTTTTCATATCCCTCTTGCCCAAGATTTTAACTTTTGCTTTTACAGCTGTTTAAACTTTTTCCTTCCCCGCTGACACGCAGAAGTTCATCCTCACTTAGTCCAGAAACAAACCCAGTAGCACTGGGTTTGAAAGTAAACTTCCCCTAAATAACTGTCTTCTCTTGTGTTCAGCTCTTCGTGCATGTAAAGGGGATAACTTCAGTCTATAAGACAGCATCCTGTTCTTCATTCCAAATCCATCCATAAATAACTACTTCTGAAATTGCAGCTGTAAAAAGCCAGTTAACCAACCGGTCATGACTGGACACCACCTGGTCCCAGCTTGTTTACAGAAGACAGAGAAAATGGATATGAGACCACAACATTTCACATTTAGTTAATATAAGGCATTATGTAGCTGCACCAAACTATGCACACATAAGCCATAAAAGCTTTCTTAACCAGTGAATGCAGCATGGGGTCGATTACGGTGCAGGAATGTCTGTACAAATCTTAAAGCACATGCTGAGGTCTTCTTCTGTGTCCTTTGGCACTGGAAGCTCCAGTCTTGTGTCTAAATTTCTTCCCTCCAAAAAAAGAACAACTCAGCTGGTAAACCCCAAAACCTCGGGGGAGCCTAAACAAGGAGATATTTACCCAGACAGACCTGAGATGCTCGGTCCAGCTCTGCCAAGGAAGAATGGCTCCTCTTTGAAAGCAGAAATAACGGATTTAGTTAAAAAGCTCAACATGAGCCAGCAATGTGCGCTCACAGCCCAGAAAGCCAACCGCATCCTGGGCTGCATCCCCAGCAGTGTGGCCAGCAGGGCGAGGGGGGGATTCTGCCCCTCTGCTCTGCTCTGGTGAGACCCCCCTGCAGTGCTGCGTCCAGCTCTGGAACCCTCAGCACAAGAAGGACATGGACCTGTTGGAGTGAGTCCAGAGGAGGGCCACGAAGATGCCCAGAGGGCTGGAGCCCCTCTGCTGTGAGGACAGGCTGAGAGAGCTGGGGGTGTTCAGCCTGGAGAAGAGAAGGCTCCAAGAAGACCTTATGGCGGTCTTCCAGTATCTGAAGCGTCTACAGGAAAGATGAGGAGGGACTCTTTATCAGGAGCGTAGTGATAGGACAAGGGGTAACAGTTGTAAACTGAAAGAGGGGAGATTTAGATATTAGGAAGAATTTTTTTACTCTGAGAGTGGTGAGGCACTGGAACAGGTTGCCCAGAGAAGCTGCAGATGCCCCATCCCTGGACGTGTTCAAAGCTAGGTGGGACCAGGCTTTGAGCAACCTGGTCTAGCCCAGGATCAGGAAGGTGTCCCTGCCCATGGCAAGGGATTGGAACTAGGTGACCTTTAAAGTCCCTTCCAACCCAAACCATTCTATGATTCTGTGCTTCTATTAAAAAAGGGAGGAAGACCCAGCTGGTTAAGCTCCTTTCATTATTTCTTCCCATTCACCATCTCTTTTCCTGTTTTTATCTGTTAGATTTTAAGACTGCCACACTAGTGCAGCCTCTTTCTAGCACAACACACTGCAACCATGGAGAGCAAGGTACTTCATGCTTTTCCCTGTTTTTCCCTTTTGTACGTTTGAGGTGATGATCTTGCTGGCTTGCAAACTTGATGGAATGATTCAATATGTGCTCACAAGAATCATAACAGTATAGGCTATTCACAAAACTCATTCAGACCACTCATCTCACATTTGGAAAATACGTTTTAAAGGAAAAACAGGTCACACACCACAAAAGTGCTCCCTATGACAAGTTGGTTAGGAGCTCTGAATTGTGCATACACAGACCTCATGACTCCTTGTCATAATAAAGTACAATATAATACACAAACAAGTGCTCCAGTGCCATGACCTGAACACAGGAATGGAAGCTTGGTCCTCTTCACTTCCATTACCAAATAATTCACTGTTCTTGGGGATTCATTTATCAACTCCTTCCTCAGCAAGCACATTATGTCCTAACAAGTCCAAAACCACCACCTGCCCTTTATAAGTCTCAGCATTCAGACCTCAGGTGGAGAAGCTGGAAACCAAACAGCCTTTTAAGACCCATTTAAGCACCATCATAAGTAATGTGTAGCCATACCATGAATATGTCTACTGTGGTCCACGTCTTACAAGCGTTGACCTAGCCATTTGTTTGGTTATGCTCCAGTCCTCCTTAACTTTATTATTTTGCCCCACAACATTTTGCCCCAAAAAGAAAGTCTGTGCTCAAAGACTGACAAACTTACTTAAAACACACCCCATCGATTCCAGACGAACAGTGCAAAACACGTAGCATTCACAGATCAAAGACAAGGGACAGGGACGGAAAAAACCCCAAACACACAGTGAAAATCAGCACAAGGAGAAGATGTGAGAGCACGCAGGAAACAACGAGTGGCACGGACTAGATTACCCTTTTGTGCTGCTTCAGTCATCCGAAGGATTTCCTCATTGACCTTGGACCTACCCAGTTTCAGGGCAGCGCTGCGAGGTGCCTCCCCACAGGCTCTGCATGGCCAAAAGGCAGTAGCGGCCCCCAGAGAGGAGGTGAGCAGCCCACGACTAGGGAAAACAGAGAATCTGTGTCTTCCCCTTTCTGGGTAAACACTCAAAGCAGTCAGTCAGCATGCCAACAGCTTTTCTGAGTAAAAGCAATCAGCACAGATAGACTTTTCCAGCCAGAGCTCACAACCTCGTTCTCCAAACCAAAGAAGAGCCGCTTTGGGCTGATTTCAGCACTCACGGGATGCCATAACCCAAACCCCAAGCCTTCCCAATTGCTTTCTTACATTTAGACATATGACTTTCACCTAAGTCCTGCCATAGCCAGGACAGGAAACTCTGGATTGTTCACAGAGAAATTTTATATCAGTTTGCATGACCTGTGAGACAGTATTTCAGAATACTTTCAGCACTGTGTAACACTTCACGTGTTCAAAGCACAGCTCCCAGTGTTTATAGCTATACCTGAAGTCAACCAACACTTTCAGAAAAAAATCAATGTTAGAAAGCAACATGAGTGAACAGGTGAGGAAAAAAGAGATTAGGTAATTTAATGCCACCCAGCACAGAAAGAGAAAATTCAATTCCATGTTTTTGCTATAGCCATGGTGAGAATCAAGCTATCTATCTTCTCTTAGCCCATAATACATTCATTACATATCTTCCAACCTCCTTGGTGAAAGCAGCAAGGTCCTATCCCTGTTTAACCCAAATTCACTCCTGGAACAGCTTCCCTGCTGACACTGAAAGAGGCACACCACCACAGAGAAAATTCCTGTGTCAACACCATGTTCCTGAGCCAGGGAGCAGCACGTCGCCTGGTCTGCCAGTACCGGTGAGGACACCTGAGGCCCACGAACTGGGCAAGGTTAAGTGGAATCTGCTTAGACTGTATTAAACTGGCAAAGATATACAGTAGCAAGCTCCAAAGCTTAGCAGCAGTCATGTTTGGACTTTCCTTTTATCCCTCTAAATCCATTTCTAGAAGCTGCATTACAGCCTTTCATCCTTGGAAGTGACTGAGCAATTTCTGTTGCCATTCCTGCTATTCTGACATTTAGGCAGATTCTGGATTTTTTTTTTTTTTTTTTTACATGCTGTCTCAAGCACTTTGAAGATAGAATAATTTAGCCTAAAAATACTCCTGGTTATAGCATACCATTCTGTTGATGGGGAAACTGGCACAGAGACAATTAGAGACCTCATCAAAGCAAACTGAGTTGAGTTTTTAACAAATGGATATGCTGTTAAGCAATTCCACAGCGCCATTAGAAATATTGAGGCATCTTCACACAAAGCTTTTAGGAGTCAGCAAAAAAACTCTTCATCAGTTATGCGTGATCTTACTTTATTTTGTCTGCTATGATCACCTGAGTTCTCTTCCAGCATTAAATTTGTACAGTTCAACACAAGACCTCGCCTGCTCTTTCCTTGCAAACTCCTCATCAGTTTCTTGACACTTGCTGCATTGTCTTTCCATCATTCTGATGGCACAAAGGAGACAGAATGGTGCCAAAAAGAAAGTGAAGTCCCCCAAATCCCCTGGTTGCAAATTTTAGGTCATCCATTTCCCCCATTATCTTCCCACTGGGGTCGGGGAGTAGCCCAGCAGGGGGTGACAAGGACATGGTACAAACAGAGAGCACTCTGCTGTGCCTCCAGCGCAAACTGGAACTTCTTCTTTAGCCATCAGAGAGCAACCCTTATGCTGCTTTAATTTACTGTTAACACCTATCAGTCTCACCCTGGAGCAGGAACCAGGCAACCTGGAAGGCTACTGAACGTCAAGCCCCAGCATCCCCTTCATCTGTGTACTCTTGTGTCTGTAGCTATGTGGAGCAATTCGGCTACCCACTAACCGACCTTTAGACCTTCTTTAGAGGAGGGCACAGACCTTTTCTTATTCCACCATGTCAGAACACCCACTAGATTTACAGGGAGTAAAATTCAGCATTAAGCACATAAAAAAGAGCTAGCAGCTCAGGACAGGAAAGGAACACTCTATCCGGCCCCAATTCTACGCGAGCCAAGGCTATTGACAGGCCACAAGTTGGCACTAAGTAATGTGAAGAATGTTCACAAACTGTATTTACATATATAGAGAGAGTCATATTTGCTGAAGGAGTGGGATCTACTCAGAGGTCTTTTAGCCAAGTACTAGCTGATTTAAACTGTAGTCCAGACCTTAGTCATTTAAACAATAATAACTCAAAGTAGGACACCTTTAAGAAGATATTTTATCACTTTATCACAAACTATAAACATAATTGTCAGGTATGGTGATATTCTGCTATGCTGCTGCTGCTACAAATGTTGGCCGTTTCCACCTTCCAAGCTGTTATTTCTCTATTGCACTCCCACCTGGAACAAACCCTCTCGGGACGCCTAAATCAACTTTACGTCCAAAACCTTCTATTCCAACAGACTGTTTTTTTATTCTTTTGGAAAGCTTTCTTCTTAGAAATAAGACCATTATTGACACTTTTTATCTCGGAAAAGGCATTAGCACTCCCTGTTTCAAAATAAAATCTGCTTTTTTTGGAGGGAAAAGAATACTTTTCCATTCAATGTAAACATAAAGAATGATGCTTCTTGTACAACATTCATGTCTAAAAAATTTACAATTCTCAGATGTGTATGATGTTGCCAGATGATACTCATAGAGAATGGCAATAAAAGTATGTCCAACTGGATACTATCCCTCTTCCAAAACTGCTAACTAATCTTAGCCGTCCTTGTGATTTACAACAGTACTAATGGAAGCAGTTCAGCAACGTGCTCAGGCAAGCAAGGGCGTGTGGAGTAGGGAGAGGGAGAAATATCCTGCACTGAAGGAGAAGCCTGCATTTACTGAAGGTAAGAAGGAGCATGTAAACACAAACCACGCACAAGTTGAATTAAAACACTCTGGTCCCTGTGTTTTCCTCTGTTTTTCTGTATATCAAATAGTGAGTATAAGAATTAGATTCACTTGTACTGGTAATTAATCCAACAGCTGTTGATGTCTGAAATACCAAGGCCCAAACAGGATCAAAATGGTTTTAAGTCTTATCTTGTGTCCCTTCTTCAGCTGATACAAAACTTTTCCAACATCATCCATGTCAAAGGTCCAAATATAGCCTCCTGAATCCATTTAGCCCCATTTCTGCTGTTTTGTGATAACAAGGCTCTATTTTGTGCTAATAATGCTCCATTATGTTCATTCTTGGAAGCCTCTCCTCACCCCCCATTTCATTTGCATGTGCAACACTTCCTTTTCCTCAGATGTTACATTATCACCAATTTATTCCTGCAGGATAGGAATAAATTCCTATAAATTCCTGCTCACATAACACTATTTCTGCCAGGTCTAATAGCATCTCACCTGAGATTGTCACATCTGCTAGGTTATTTGCCCAGTATTTTCCTTCCTTTCTGAGGGAAGACCAACAGCTATTGAAGCATGTAAGATAGATATTCCATATTGTTTCCTTTCTAGCTGTAACACTGAAGCAAGAATACTGGTTTTCTTTTCTCAGGACTTAGCTTTCGTTGACCGCTGTTTGTCACTCTTTTGTTTCCTGCTTGGTGGGCTCCTTTCCACGAACAGCCTGGAAGGGAGAGTCAAGGAAAACTGTGAGGCCACGGGGGAAATCAAAAGGCATAATCACAAATTACACAAACAGTGAATGAAAGTCTTTCCTTCCTCAGGCCCTTTACATTTCTAAAGGCTCGGATGACTGAAATGCTAGGATTAATTAAATATAACCCCAGCGAATTCTGCAGAAGTTCTGTAGATCTCTGTTTTTTCACCTTAACTGAAAGAAAATTTAAGAGATTAGAAACGGCAGAATATTTCTGTTTCCCATTACATCTGATTGGAAAAGAGTACTTTTTTTCAGGCAAGCATGAAAAAGGAGATGAAAGGGGAATTTTCCACTAAAAAAGACACTTGATTGTGATTAGGGAAGGGGTTGGGAATAAATCAAACCAGAAGGAGTTGCTGCCAACCTGCACAAATGTTATCACTAATTGTCAAAATTCAATCAGGTAGGAGAACAAATACATGGCTGCTTGTCTCTAGTCAGGGTCTGTGGTAGTTAACAGATGACAGAATAACACTTATCTGCTTAAAATGACCAGCTTCTCTTCCACTGTGGGTGAACTTGTGAACCATGACCCCTTCTTTGCCTATGCCCAGGGCAGAAGAAGTCCCTGTCGCTGTACAGCAGCAGTGATCAGGTAAACCAGCAAAACTGAAGAGGAAAGGCCACTTTCCCAGCCAAAAAATCTTGTTTCTGCTGCTTTCTGCTTTTAAACACCATCTTGAGAAAGTGCATGATTCCCTTTGGTTCTCCAGCCCCAGGCTTTCTGCAAATAGCAAGCTGGCTACCACATTGTGCATAGCTAGGACAAAAAAGCAGATCTGCTCTTCATACAAAAGTCAGCCGGCCTTTGTTTACCAAGTGTCCTTTTGTTAGTAGAAGCTTTCATCACTTGCACTGGAATAATGAAGGACATGCAAACTACAGTGTAACCTTACCAATCTATTCTCATGAAGAGCTCAGAAGTCAAGCCCCCAACTGTCTCTCAAAGAAATGCATGCAGAGAAGGATATGAATTATCATTTTAGAGATGCAGTAGAGACGCCTAAATTCTCACATTTTTAAATGAAAACATCTGTTAACAATGTGGCAAAAGAACCAGGTCTACAGGCTGGTTCGTAATTCCGTGTGACTGTGATAAGGATATTTGAACAATGCCCAGCTTCATGATTAGGTATTAATTTTGTCAGGACCAGACAGTAGCTGTGCCAAATCACTGTTGCCAGATGAAATGAAAACAATTATGTCATGGAGCATCTTATGTCATATCACATTTACTTATAATAGACATTTATCTGGCGACCCGGGCATTGAAACAAACAATTTCAGTAATAAGAGTCCATACAGATTTTTGAAGTACATAGTTCTTAAACCATCAGATTGGTTAAATTGGTTAACCCATTTTCTTCATTAGCTAAAACCATAGCCAAACTGTGCTTTGGATTAAATGTCATTGTAGACTATGAAGCATATAAACCAGCGCTTTTCACCAAACCAGCATGGACCCCAGAAGGAGCAGGACTCTGCCCTTCATTAGGATTTGTCATCAGTGTAATACTGACATAACTCTTCCTTAAGCGATATATTTAGGAAATATTTTAAAACCTCAAACGTTTCCACCAGAAATACCAATGCTGACAATAAACTTGAATAATGTTTCTTATCTAGATTAGCCACCTGCATGTTTCTGTAGGATACTAGAATAAGACCAGCTGCACTTGTCATTGAGGAAGATGGCAGTAAGACTTTGAAGTATCATCATTGGTGCTTGTAGTGATGACAGTGAAACACGTAATTCTTGCTACAGAAGGAATATAATTAGCTTTTGTCCTCCAAGCTCCTCTTCTGGGTCCAGGAAACAAGCTCCAAAGAGACGACTCTAAAGTCTTGTAGCCCTCTTTCTCAGCGATCAGGCCATGGCACAGGGAAATACTCTCCCACGTGTTCTAATACAGCGTGTCTCCCCTGCCTGCTCATGAAAGGATATTTTTCCAGCTGTGGATGCTACAGAGAAACATACTGCTTTTTAACTTAACTTGCATCAGCATTGTGTTTAGCACTACAAATTCAGGGTTTATTTCACAGTATTATGACAATTTTGTGAAGGGAGTTGTTGGCATCACAGTCCCATTTTCATGTGCCACAGCACGTGTGAAAATCCCAGCCCGTATGCTCACTTTGGAATATTTGACAAAAAATTCTAGTAGATACCACTGTGGTTGGCTAGCCTGCAGCTCCAAAATTTTGGACCAATACAACCACTTTCAAACTTTTCCCCTGACCACTAATGTAGCTCTGTGGAACTCATAAATGTTCGCTTTCTTCTAGTTAATCTGTCCCAGCTGCAAAACACTTACTATGGCTGTACAGATTCAGTGACGTAGTCCTACAAGAGACATCAACTGCATGTGATGCCCCATATGCAGTAGACTTTCACTTGCTTGCTCCTTACAAAGCAAACGCTGAGTTCATTCTAAAATCTGAGCCTCTTTGGTGTTTTTCATCCCTTCTGCTTGGTGTCTTTGTTATTTCCTTCCCCAAAAATGTTTTTAAAGATTACTGTAATTTTTGCAATCTCATTTGATTCAAGATTTTGGAAAATGCTATCTACCTAAGACCAGATAGAAAATACTGATAAATATAACCTGCAGTAGACATTATGAAGGTCTTCAGCCATAGCGGTCATCATGGGTTAAACATAAGGGGAGCAATTAATTGTCTTTAGAAGCCGGGAGCATCTGAGTTGTCTGTGCTGGGCTGGTGGGTGTCACACAGGATCTGTGTCTTCACAGAGCAACAGCCAGAAAAAATATTCGGAATTGTTGTGGCCAGGACAAGACAAGGACATTTGGGCAACAGAAACCACACAAGGTGTCTGAAGACAAGGCAGGTTCTGATGAAACATCATTTATGATTAGAGGTGACAGGAGCTAGACTTCTTCCCCTTCCCTGTGGAAGAAGTTTCATTTCTGAACTGGATTTTGTTTCAAAGTGGAACAACTTACCAGGTTGGGCGAAAAAAAAAAAGAAGAAAGATTAAAAAAAAGTACTTTTTTATAACAGAATAACTTGAAACATTTTGAGCAGCTGAAGAGAGAGACAAGGACAGAGACCTGGCAATCTTGGATGGAGAGTGGATAAGCATGGAGAAGTCTCACAGAGTCAATGTTCCAAGTGGGAAAGGGAATTTCAGTGAAAAGATCACTTACGTGTCAGTGAGCTAACACTCAGGAAAATAAGCCCACTGCAATTAAACCTTAGTTTCACTTTCATTAACCAAGGCCATGTGCCTTGATAACAAGCACGCGATGAGAAACAAGGTCCAAGTCCTGAGCAGAAGGACAGCAGCGGCAGGAAGGCACAGCATAGTGTGCTGTGTCTCAGTACGTAATACAGCCTGAAAGGCCATTCTAAAATACAAATATATGAAGAACTCCCAGAAACCTGTTACACATTTGAAAGCCATTTTTCATAAACGCTAGCACCTGAAGTCTGGGGACTGCAGGAGAGTCGAGGTCAGACTTTTCACCCCGGCTACAATCTACAGACCCGCGTTTCGGAAGGAAAACAACAGGAATGAAAATGACAGCTGAAATGCCAGGTTTTCTTGAACAGCAAATCCATATTTGAGCACAAACAAAGCTGCACTGATTTATGCTGCTGACTCTCTCCCATAAGTGCTGCTGACATAAAAGACTCCCCACCTACGAGTGCTTAACAGCCCCTTCCTCCCTGCAGCACAAGACTGGCAGGAAATTCCAGCTGCCCAAGAAGCTGAACTCCTGAAATGAAAGCTACCATTCAGAAGAAGTTGTGCAAGGAAAGGGTGCTGAAGCTTAGCGTCTAAGCAATATCTGCACCATAAAATCTTTCAGATTTACCTCGGTGGGATTTTGGCATAGGAGAATCAAAGTTCATACCTAGGTTTCTCCCATATTAAATATAAACCTACCAACATTTTTGTTGTGAAACCATAGATGTGATTCTGATTTCATATTTATTGTACCATAAATCTAACAGAGGCATTTCTGATGCAGGGAGATACAGTAAGACTGGGATCACATTGTATTTGAAGGAAATTCCAGAATACTTAATTCCGTTTTGTTTTTTTTTTTTTCAAGGCCGGACTTGCACAAGATAGATGTTGTAATGATTTATGAACATCCACGCAGCAAAGACTGTAAAGAAAACCCTTGTATAACAAACCTGCAGATAATCCTGAGCCCTAGAATTTAAGACTGTTCTATTGCCAGTATTTCTCTCGCCATTTTTTTAAAAATAGTAGGCTATTTTGTCAATTCTTTTCCTACAGTAAATACTATTTCAAATGATATGCAGGGAAACACATTCTGGAGAGTAAATCACTGTAACAGCCTTCAGGATATGAAGCTTCAGGGTAGGTCCATGAATGAACTGCTGGCTGGGAAGAAGTCTGAGGAGACGTTTTTAGGACCATCCAAGTTAAATCGGAAAATTGTGTAATGCCACTGTTACAAAGTGTGTCTAGAGATATATGTATCCTAAAATCTTTCAGATTCATTCTGGGGAGAAGTTTTCCCAAAAGAATGTAAGTTCATGCCAGTGATAATGCCAGATGACAAAGGTATCAGTCTCACATACCGACACTGCAAATCTATTTACAGTGTGGATGAATCCTGATTCATAAGCTCAACTTCACTGTTGTTCTTAAATAGTAGGGTAGCTACCTGTGCCCACTCCTTTATTCATCTTGTCTAGTTTGTCAGCCCCTTCAGCTATAAAATCACAAAAGGTGGTTTGTGGTTTTTTCCATGCACTTACTAAAATTGCTACCCATCTCTACGTTCTTGCTGCCTCTATCTGTCCATCTTATTAGAGTATTCCCCAAGCTGCTTCAAAAAATAAAGTGGTAAAAATGCACAGAGTAATGAATCAAATGTAAAGGAAGGTATCTATAGTCTGAAGCTGCCTTATGATATTGTTACGCTTTTTATTATGAAGCATATTATTTTCCTGGTGAAGAAAACATACAACTCCTCTATCTAAAAGACAATTTGGTAGCAGAGCCAGGTACTAGCCTTTAACCACCTTTCTACATTCTCCTTTCAATACAGGCTTTTAGTATGTGCACAGTAATGCTGTGAGTCAGTGAATAAATTAATTTTTAATACATTTGTAGATTATGTGACATGGGAAAAAAATATTTTAAAAAAATTATGCATAATATATTTAAATTGGCTGGCCTAAAATACTACAGTCTAATGTCAAATGTTAATGGCATGACCTAAGACAGATGTTCTTGGTTTCTTATCAATGACACCACTTTCTCAGTCATGTATTAAGCAGTTATTAATTAATTAGTGGAAAAAATTAGCACCAGCCTCCTTATTGAATATTTTACAAGCAATAAATAACTTTTTTTCAACATCTCATCAGAGAAGGACATCTTGGCAACATGCATTATTATTGTGCCCATCTTGTCAACCGGACTGTTGACATCACGAGGTGGGGCTGAGAAGAGCCCATATTAGATCTATGACAAGACTTAATCTCAGCCAAGATTTTCCTAGGCAAGATCTATTATATATTTTTAAGTACAACTTTCCAGGCTAAAAAATTGTATCATATGATGATTTACTCCATCAATTCAGACATCATGAACTCATGCTAGCATGGGTAATTGCACGACTTTTTTCACTTAAAAATGTGAAACGAGTTTAGATTTCTTAAAATAACTAAAATTAAATCACACTGTGCCATGATTTGCCTTATTACTATGAACAAATTTAAACAGGATTTAAAACATTACAGTCCAATATTCCACACGTAACGCAATAGCAAACCAAAATGCCATCTTGAAAGGGGAAACTGCTTTTCTAGTCTCCAGAAAAGGTCGCAAAGGAGATTTAGCTGAAATTTTCTTTGGACCATCAAAAAGTCTTTCACAGGACCTATGGTAAGAGGCTACTGATAAAATGCCCCTGGGCACAAGGTGAAAGGCGTAGAACAGCCATAGGTCAGGGCCTGCCTGTGAGATGGAGAAACACGAGCATCCACAGCCACAAGTGATAAGATTAACAGCACGGTTCCTAGGTGCTAGAAGAGGCAGGCAGAAGATAAAATAAAATTATTTCTCTTAGTTAAGTCTAGTGATGCCTGCAAAAGATTTCAGAAAGCCCCAATGCATGTACAATAAAAGGCATGCTGGGGGGCATTACCTGAACTACTCGTAAACCTCACTGGGAAGTTTCAAGATCAGGTCAGAGAACAGCTCTCTCCAGATCTATCTTGCTTCCACATAGGAAGTACATCAACGACACCAGACCTTCCCTTACTCCTGAGCTCTTAAAAAGTACCAAACCCTAAATGCAAGGTTGATGTTGGCATGCATGTGATGCACAAGAGTAAAAGAAGGTTACATTTTGGCAGTCATCTTCACGGTACATGTGGGCTATCCCAAGCAGCTCTAACTTGATTCTCACCCAGCAATAGAAGGTATTTACATTCTCCTTTTGTCAGTCTAGATAACTTGCTCCTTTGGGCCAGCTATTTTTCCTGTTCTTGGCACCAGCGCTCCCCTTAGTGAGTATTATAATGTTCAGCAAAAGAAATCCAGCTGCTTGAATGAACACTCTACATAAATTAAATAGGAAACTTGCAGCATGCCAGTTTTTCATCTAAACAACATGTACATTTAAGTCTGGATAACAAAAGCTCCTATGGCTTCAAGATTTCATTTATAGGCACTTCTGACAAAAGACACTTCAAAATGTTAACAGTTTTACATCTATTTTATCTCAAAGTAACCTGAGGTAATATAGGCCTAAAACTAGGGGAATCCAATAGTTAGCGTCTGAGAAATGTAGAATTCTGCTGGTCTTTTAAATATTTCCTCATAAAGGAACAGTGTTAAAAAGTAGAAGAGTTTATCACTGTCTCTTCAGCTGAGACCTATCTTATACCACCTATCAGTGGTCAAAGCCTCCCCGTCTAGGAAATTTCCTTCAGCAAAACAAGTCCCTCAAGTCCTCTTTGATTCTTCAAATGCTTCGTTGACATAAAAGAAGCAGAACAAAGATGACCATTTTTCCCATATTAACCAGTTGAAGTTTTGCCCCCCAAAGTTCTGTCATGTTAGCCAAAACGTGTGAAATATGTCAACTAGGAGGTTCTTAATATTTTGTACAATACTTAATACCTAAGTGGTAATTTGTAAAAATCATTCCATGAATAGAAACTTTATTTCATTTTTTGTTGCTGTTTTAGATAATATATAACAGCAGCTTCTTTTGGGTTATTTTTGTCATTCTTGATTTGTCTTCCTTTTCTTTCTTAGCATAATAATACTGGACAAGGAATACAGAGGTAAGCCTAAAATTACAGTATTTCTTCTTTATCTTGATTGTGTATTGTACTGAAATACAGCACAGGGCTAGAAAAAGTCTTCAAATTAGATTTTAGAAAGTTAAAAATAATTTTTTCGTCTTCAGTGGTTTTTTTCAAAGGATTGTAAAGGAATTAGGAGACTCAAACTGAAATTTTATAGAAAGTAGTCCTAGTCACATTTATGTTGTGGGTTTGGAAATTCCCTCCTGTACCATTTCTTGTTGCTCTAATATGGTAGAAACACAAACAGGTGAGCTAGCAGGACTACCCTTACTGATTTGCAAGAAACCGTCTCTCATCCTAGTTGTCTCAGGAGACAAATTGCCTGTTTTTTGTTCTTCAGTAAAGTACCAGTGATTTTGAAGTTGCGTTCATGGATTGTGAAGAATCATTCCAGCGCCACAATCCAAAACTCAAATTCTGCTCTGTGCCATCTGCAGTGGGAGGTGCCCTTATTTGCAGATGGTCAGCATTAGTCAAGACAAACAAATTAAGCTTCTCCATTCTCATCCACAGTTCCTCCTCCACAACTTCTCTTTTCTTCTACCATTTTACCTGGGCATGAGCAGAAACTATTTTGAACATTCAAACATTATCAGTCCCTTTTAAGGTGGTAGTAAGTTCACACTGCCAGTTTATTTCGATGGTGTAAACTTCTGAGCCAAGGGAAGGATAGGCATTTTCCTGGCAAGAACCAGGGTTTCTCACAAAAGGTGTCATATCTGTCAAAGTTTCAGTTTTTCAAAGGTATGTATTATTTTTCTATGATTCTGTGTTCTTTCTATTATTCTGTGCTCATTACTGGTGGTGAGACACTGGAACAGGTTGTCCAGAGAAGTTGTGGCTGCCCCATCCCTGGAGGTGTTCAAGGCCAGGCTGGATGGGGCTTTGAGCAGCCTGGTCTAGTGGAAGGTGTCCCTGCCCAGGGCAGGGGGTTGGAACTGGGTGATCTTTAAGGTCCTTTCTAACCTAAACCATTCTATGAGTCTATGATTCTGTGATTTGGAATTTTCTATGATGTTTCTTCCTTCCTTTCAACTGCCCACCTGGATTTCCAACAGCCCACTGTCTTTGGTGCTAGATACGCCTGCTGTGAGATAATTATGACCATGAGATAATACAAAAGGTATTTTGTTCTAATTCAGTCAGCATGTAAATGCTTTCTGGCACAAACGTTACTGTGAGTGAGAAGTGGGAATTTTATCTTCTGTGCATTCTCTGTTCGTGAATTTTGGACTACGTAATCCAAGAATAAATGGGACAGTAGCATGATTGGAACAAAGTCGCTAAAATTGACCAAAAATATGCAGCATTGGACTGGGTTTTCTGCTGTAAGACCTAAGCTTTTCTTATTTATGCATATAACTACGTGGCTATGCAGCACACTGCTGCTTTCATTAACCTCCACAGATCATTAGCCACACACTGGTATCTTCTAGAGTCTTCTAGACAGATCTAGTAATGTTAGCTAATTTAATTCACAGAGAATGTGATCTTTAATTTCTTACATGTCCAAAAGGCCACTAAAATGGAAGACAATTCTTTCCAGATCTTCGTGTCACTCTTGGACTCCTCAGTACCAATGTACTTTCCAGTTCTGGGAACACCCAACATGTGTTCGCGCGACAAGAGGCTACCTTGGCAACTTGCCTCTGTTTCCCAATACCATAGCTCCCTTAGCACTGTGATTCTGGGAAAAGCTGTTAGTGGGAAAGGCTAGCTGGGCAAGGGAGGCTGTCAAGGATGGAGGTGGAAGAAACGGGAAAGTTTGAGGGAAATGAGCTAATTACAAGGCAGAGACTTCCAGTATAAGAGTCAGATCCTTATTCCAAGGAAAACTTCTTGTTCAGAGTCAGAAGAAAGTGAATCTTTACCAACATCAGATGAGATCTTGGCATGAGGAAGCTCCAAGCACCTAAAAGACATCAGTTCTGAAGGGTAAAGATGATACTCAGTGATTCAGTATTGCCACAGAGCAAGAATGATAATGTCCTAAAGTCCGCAAAATAAAATTGCCCACCTCCCCAGTTCCCCAACACTCGATGGTATGTCACTGTATCACTGGTTTTACTGAAAGAAAAAGGGAAGTCCACCTTTCTTTAGGGAAAGCACATCAGCTTTACATGGATTTCCTATTTATCTACTTTGAAAAGTGGTAATAGAGTGAAGATGGATGGGAACTTTATCTTCTTACAGGAAGCATTGATACTTATTAAGATATTTATTCTCATCAGAGATTCTCTTACTAAGCGGAATACAGAAAAGCAGTATGTGTCATCTTTGCCATTCTCAGCTGTTGGTATGCAAAGAGACGTGGCACAAGGAGTGAACAGGAAACGCTAACTGTTACGCTGACATTCATAGGCATATAATTTCTGCAGGATATAGGAAATAATTATTTATTTTTACTCCAGGCTTATCACAGAAAATTGATTCTTTCCTCAATTTATCCAGAATAAGATACAGTCTTCAGACAAAAGCATACATTTGCTAAGAAAAAAAAAACAAAACCAAATGTGCTTTTTGTTTTGTTTTTTGGAGGAATTAAAACAAGGACTTCCCTGTTGCTGGAAGCGGTGTCATGTGCAATAATCTGGTCATTGTAAAGCCATATCTGGTCCTAATTCCCAACCCAACACCAGATGTTTCCAAGGCATGTTCCCTTGCAAGTCTGCTTCACTGGAGAACAATAATGCAAGGATTTCAGCTTCCATGTTTCAGCACCTCATCATGGTTGTTAGAGAATGGTGAGAGGGATTTGAGAGCTGTAATGCTGCCAAGGGCGGCTGCAGTGGCCAAGGGGGGATTTGCAGGAGGGTTGAAGCGGCGGCCGCAGGCTCAGCCCTCGGTGGGGCTGGGGCAGCTGTGGGTGCCGCTGTGCCTGACCCAGGGTCAGCGGGTCTCTCTCCCAGAGCATCCCATGAAGGCATAGCAGGACCTGGCACCCCTCCAGCCAGTGGTCTCCAGCAGCCGGACACTCTCACACAGATCAGGTTGTGGGAGACTCATGCCTCCAGCCAAGCCCCAGTAATTTAGAGGAGCCGGACTTACCGATGGGGCAGAAGATGTGAGCAGTACAAGCAAGCCACTGTGCTGTGGGGCAGCTCCTCATCCCAAAAAGCTCTTGACAGTTGGCTTCATGGCTCCTTTCCCCACGATGTCCCAACAGGTGCCCCTTGGCAGCTGGCAGCCGGCGGGGGCACAGCCTCCAGAAGACCTCCAGTCCCTATGTCCGGCAGAATAAATTGTGTTTTCTCTTCTTCTGCCTCTCCTCATTTAGCACGGTTTACAAGGACAGCAAAGCAGGGCCGACTGATCTCCCCATCGTGCGTGAGTCCTGTGTGAGCAGCAAGGAGCATGCACATGGAGCTTCTTCATTAAAAAAAAAAAGGGTGATCGCAAGGTCCCCCCCATGTCAGACCAGGGGTGCTGGCTCTCCTCTCCAGCCACAACTCTCCTCCTTGCCTTCAAACTCTTGCAGAGATCAGCCCCAGCTCCCAGCACCCTCCATGCATTTTTGGCTGTGTCCCCCCAGGCAGGTTTACCTCACCTCCCGTAGAAACATATGAGGGTGCAGGATTTTTCCTGACACAAAACCATTGTCTTTTGCACATCGCGATGGTGGTTATTTCAAGTCTCTAAAGATGCACATATAAGCAGAAGACTTCTTTTGCTGCTTTTGTTTGACATACACCTGTAGTGTATATTGTGAATTAGGATAGAACTTCCTGGGCATATTTTCATCTATATGGACGGTGTAGTCATTCCCACCAAATAAATTATAGTTTAGGGACACCTTTCCCCACAACTGTGAAAATGCTGGTCTTTAGTCTGTACAATATGTTTAAGTTCCCATACTGCTTCAGCAAAATGAATGACTTTCAGAAATAATCCATATAAAATCTTGATTTGAGTAAATCAAGAATCAGGCGTAAAAATAAATCACTTCTCACCATATCTTTCACAGGAAGGAACTCAACTGTTGATGGGTTATTTGGGCCATGAAGTCTCTGGAAAAGAAAAGCGCAATACTGAAATGCAGGTGGCTCCTTTCTTAGTAATAGAAACAATTTACCAATACCCCCCAAAAATGTGAATCACAGGGCTGTAAATTAGATGCAGAAAGTTGCAGAAATGGACAAATATATTTGGTGTTGGTACATGCCATGAGGACACGTATCATTTTGGTCAAAAGTGTGTGCAAATACCTATCATTTTGAAAGACCTCAGTTATGATTTAATGACTCGGGCACGAAAAGCTGGGGACTTACCTGAGATTCAGTAGGTCCACCTGCAATCAGGTAGGCACAGTCTTGCTGTGCCCTCTCTCCAAAATAAAATGAGCTTGTTTGCTGAGCAGAATTTATAGCTGAGCTATAGACGCTTATAGCACATACAGTCACAAGCGTTTTTTCTAGCAACAGAATCAACATAGCCCACTCCTGCTTTACCCACTCCTTCATACCTATAATGATATTGCTGTTCAAAATCATGTAAATAGAGAAATCATTGAGTGCTCTCATGAACTTTATCAGCCTCTGACCGAAGGCTTTATAGGTGCTAGAAAGAGATTAAGGGTACTAATTGTGATTTATCATTAAAGCTAAATGCTTAAACTTGTCTCTTTTTTTTTTTTTATTGCACTGCAGTAAAAAACCTTGAAGTCCCAGCTGAGTCAGGCTGTATTTCACTAAGACCAGTAAAAGCAGTAGGACACCATCTTACTAAACAGCTTACAGACAGCATTTTAAAGGACCAGAAAAACGACACTTTAAAGAGCTATTAATGAGAGCCTAATAGCAGAAGGATTTGCAAAACCCTCATGTCTGGCTCTAGATCCTTCTGCTAAGCGCTACTGTTTTTCCACCATCATTTCTACTTTGATCTGAACGTCAGTGCAGTGAAGGAGAGAGGTGTGTGTTTCCCTCCAGGGTAAGTGGTAGTACCTGCAAAAGTCTCCCTGATGTAATGCATCGCCACCTCTCCTATAGGATAACAGGTCTCTCCTTCCACATTCAAATGATGCTTCATCCAGTGATCAGAGCCATGAATAAAAGGTTCATCAAGCATGAAGTAAGGCACATCACTGCACTGCTCTGGTCTTTGTGTCATCTCCACAAGCCTTCTACTCAGCTGCAAGCGGAGTACCATCTCCACCTGGCGCTCTGCCTTTCCAGCTGGGCACTGCCGTGGCACATTGCAGCTGCTCCCCCAAGTGACACCAACCACAGAAAAGAGGGAAGTGTCTTATCCTAAGGCTGAGGTGTAAGAAAAAAATAAATTACTCGCATCTGGATCCCCGTTAGACTGACATTTGAGTGGCCTTGATTTAGATCACGAGAAATTTCACATCAGGTCCTGACCATGCTCACACAGATACAATAACATTTCAGTACCTGTGTGAATTGAGCTATGCAAATCTTCCGCAAAAGCAGAAATTCCCACCAAGTACTTGACATCTCAGATTTGTAATATAAATAATTTTTTTATAAAATATAAACTCTTATCCTGTGTCACTGATAGCTAATAGATTAAGTTCTTAGTGGAAAGATTGTTTTCCCTTTAGGATCTGTTACTGGGGAGGAAACAAAAAAAAGAACCCCTCAAACCAAAACAATTTAATGATCAAAAGAAATGAGGAGAAGCTCAGTGGGTCCATGAAAGGTACATGAGCACACCCCTAGGAATCATAGCCTCTAATTCAGGTCTGGCCCAATCTAAGCTTATGCTGATATCCTCTCAGCATCCACAAAAACCACCTTTATGTCTAGCTGGGCACATGGAAGCACATGCCTTGGAGGATGACAAACTCCCTTGCTACTACAAACTTCTTTAAGCACTTGGTTCTGCTTTCCTTGTCTTCTGCTACTCCATCTCTCTTCCCCCCTTTATCCACTGCTATGGATGAACTGCTTGAATTGCTCCAGTCTTATGTGGGCTGTCATGCCCACATGCAGAGGACATTCAGGTCTCCTCACAGGCATGGGATGAAGTTTATAACACAAACTTGTACAGTGTGCACGCACATCCGATAGGTGGGAACTGCACCCTGGGCAAAGAAGCTATTTCCTTGCTGGGCACTGCAGCCCACCCTCTGCAGCTGCTTCAGCTTTTATGGCTGTTGTCTTCCCTTCCCTGCTCTCATGGTTGTTATTTTCCCCCCTAATCAACACTAGAGAGTGAACAACCCTTGCTCTGCGAGCTCCCGCGCTCCTGCGCTCTGTCACGGCACTCAGGCAGCCCCTTGTCAGCAGGGTGGCGGAGAGCCTCGCAGGCATCAGCTTATTAATCCTCACACCACCCCAACGATACAGGCAGCTATTATTATCCCCGGTTTAGCGGCGGGCTGTGGGGGGAGCGGAAACTCTTCCAGATTAAGCATCGCAACCCAAGGTCATGCTGGAAGTACGGCCAGGCTGGTCTCTTACTCTCTTGTTTCTAGGTCCTCCGGACGGAGACGATAATGCCTCCTCGCAGTGGGGAAAAATTTGTGTTATTTGACAGTACTTACACCCGTGGAGCAGCAGGCAGACCTGTAGACATTTTCATATAAGCATTACATCAATTTGAGAAAATCAGGGAGAGCATCCTCCAGTGCACAGGGCACAGAAACGGGCATCTTCAGGTCAGAATAATTAGTCTCAGCGGACCAATCTTGGGGGGATCGTTTGTTTTGCCTTGTCTCTCTTTGGCGATGAAGTTCACCATGAGTAGAAGGCCATGCTGTGTTAGGTGCTTCCCCTGTTGGGATGGCCAGGCTGTGCCCTTGAAACACCCTTGGGGTGGAGGGGACGTGGGCAGCCAAGGACGGGCCTTGGGACGCTGCTGCCACCTCACACCCCGCGCACCATCAGGGTTTGCTCTGCCTTCCTCCCGCACAACCCCCTGCTAACCCAAAGCACTAAAACCACACCAGGTGGAAGCTCCGATCGCGTCACAGAAGAGACCAGCGTTGAGCAGAAATATAAAAATGTTGTAATTCTGAGGGCAGGAGAGAGACAGTCCAACCCCACTAATAAGTGGAAATCAAATCACACAATTTCTCCCTGCCTGGATGTTCTCCACCTGCAAACGGACACAATGGCTGCACGTGTGTCCAGCCATTGCAGACACATGCTTTTCCACAACAGGATATTCAAGAAGTTCAGATTTTATTCTGCCTCAAAATAAAAACAAAATGCTGAAACCTCTTTTTTTGTTGTTGTTGCAAAATTAAATCTGCGTATGCCTGAAAACAAATAACCTGAGTTTTCAAACTCATTGCAAATACAAAATTAAGGCACCTTAATATGGCTATATTTGAAAAAGCAGGCAGACATTTAATCTTTCATGAAAGATTTCGGCAAAGACATTTTCACTCTCCACCCAGATAGTTTGATGCAGTCCAGATGTTTACTGTACAATGGGTGTGTACCTTCTGTCTCTGACGAAGAAACCAGCCCAGATATACTTGGGTTCCTTTCCTTTTACAGATTGAGAGGATTTAAACCTGTTTTATTCTAGTCCGTCTACTCATATTATCATTAGAGATGGGCAAATCGCAAAGGGAGTGAAAGGCTGGCTCAGGTCAGTACTGAAAGTTTTGTTGGCCAGGGAAGCTCAGCCAAAACATTGATGTATTCCAAGGTTTTTAGCCTGCAAGAATACAAGAAAAGCAGAGTGTTAAATTTCTGGTTGTGCAAAAAATATTCAGAGAGCAGCCTCTGTTACATGTTTTTTTTCCAAATCAGAAAGGTAGAGGTACACAGCAATGACAAATTAATTAAAATCTGAATAAAAAATTTGCCACTCTGGGCAAGCTTACGTTTTGCTCTGAGATGTGAGATGAGTCACACTTCATCTCGTCTGCTTAGCTTTAAGCAGTATGTCCTTTGTGTTTGGTCAATAGCTCCTTTATTTACCTTAGGAATTTGCCGTCTTCAGAAACACGCATCCATTTCATTTTCGTGGCAGCAGAAGCTGTCAGCGCTGGTGGTGTGCTCTCTCAGTGCTCCCTCACAGCATCTAAGCTGTTATTTCTCACTCTGCTAATAGATGGTACAGGTCATTGAGAAAGTCTGTAGTTGCTTTTCGTGTGATGACAAACGTCGCACAGATCAGAGATAGTGCAGCAGACGTTCCTTTGTTATACCTGGACATTCCTTGCATGGAACACCTGGGAATACGGACAAAGAAGATGGTTAATCCTTTTTTTCAGCATGCCAGCTAGGGGCTGAATGTATCTTCCTATCCTACAGTAATCCAAATTTTAGTGCAAAGTACATCATATGAAGTATATGCTATTTCAAGGTAAGAACACGCCTAACAGTGGTTACCAGAGAATATCAAAGATGCTGTAAATCCCCACCTCAAGTCCCCCAGAACTGTTCATATGCTTGTACCTTTTTCATTAAATAGAAATTTTTCTGTGAATTTATTACAATATCAGCATTATATTGAATCTGTTGCATGCCTGCATAAATCAAGCGTTTGTATTTGACTGAAGACAATATTTATGTCATGATACTCACTCTGGACATTGAAAATGGTGTAATGATAAAAAAAACCCCCAACTTTCTAATTCAGCTAGTAAATAGCATAGCTAATTGCTCTTTCCCTTTCAGACAGATGGTAACTTGTGGTTTTTATCAAAACGAAGGAAATGCACAAATAAGCAGAAAAGCTCTGATATTAAAATAGATTTTGGCTACATTCTAGGTTCACCATGTTGTGCAGTTGTGCAGAACAGAGGTGTGTGTATTAGCAAATCCAGGAAGATGCATAATGATAAAGCTACCAAATCATTAGTGATAATCTTATTGTCACTGCTAACACTGTCAGCTGTAGTAGTAAGAGCCTGCAGAATTCCATGCAAATGCAGACAAACCTCCAAGTTACATTTTTATAATTAAGAAACCATTCATGTAGGAAAAGAGGAAGAGCAAAACAATGAATAAATTATTTGCTTGGCATTTCATAGGGCCTGTAGAATGCCAGAGTGACTGAATTATCACACATATAAGCAAGATAAGGAAGTAAGCCAGAGCAGGGTAGACAAATTTATTCCTAGTGTCACTCAACACTCTTGAAATAAAGAGTTTCATGAAGGATAAATGCATGCTGTTCTGCCTGCATTGTGGAACAGAAAGACCAACCCTTCCCCCTTTATTAATTCTTGTGTTATCACATAAGCAACGAAGGGGGAAATCAGAGAAAGGGTGGATAATAGCGGGCACGTTCATGTACGTGAATGCCCATGTAAGGCCACTCTATCATATTTGAAAGTTCGTGGAAACTGAAAGAGGTCCCTCATGAGCGGAGAATGGCAAATCTTGCACTCGTCTTCAAAAGAGACCAGAACAACTATCTGGAAATCTGTAAGATGATCAGCCTTTGATCTACAGGGAAATCACAGTGCAAGTCTTTTCAGAGCACATTGCTGGGCACAGGAAGAAGAAGACAGACGTTTGAAGCAGCTGGCACGGACTTACCGTGAGCAAGTCACTCCTGACCAGCCTGATTAACTTTTTCAGTAAAATAACTGGCTTTGTGGACAAGGAGAGAGTGATTATATGTCTTTTCCCTAGAGTACTGCATGTAGTTTTGGCTCCCCCAGAGCAAGACAAGACACTGATCAGCTACAAGCTACACTGATCAGTGTCCCACAAGACACTGATCAGCTACAACAAATCCAGCAGATGACCACCCAGATGGCCAGGGACCAGAGCACTTGCTGAGGCTGAGGGAGTTGGGATTGTTCTGCCTGGGGAAGGGACATCTTCCAGGGAACTTAAAAGCAGCTCCTCAACACCTACGAGGAGGTTATCCAGAAGACTGAGGCAGCTTCTTCACAGTGTTCGCAGGATGAGAGACAACAGACACAAGACACAACAGGAGAGGTTCAGCCTGAAATAGGGTGAAACATCTTCCCTGTGAAGGCAGTCAAGCACTGGGACAGGCTGCCTGAAGCACCCATGCCGTCTCCAATTTGGGAGATTTTCAAGACCTGTCTGGGAAAAGCCCTGAGCCCCGACCTCATAGCTGGCCCTGCTTTGGGCAGGAGGCTGGCCCGGAGGTCTCTTCCAGCCTGAATAATTAGACTTTGATCCTCTCCAGCTGTCTCCAGGAGACTAACTTCCATACAGAAACACTGTATAAGGTCCTGAAGTAGCCAGGCCTTCTGTGGAGAACCGGATATAGTAGAATCTCACCTTAAGTATATTTCAAGAAATTTGTCAATGAGGAATAGGTCATGAGAGATTACTGAGAGGATCCCAATTTGGTGTTTTTAAAATTACATCCATTGCACAAAACCAAGAAGACAGTTGTACCGCTCCCCCACTGCTAACCTTCATTTCTGTCTTGAAGATATTGCGCACAGGTGAAGAATGGGTTGTCCTGGCTGAGCACTGTTAGGAACAAATAAGTTGAAGTACGGAGAATATCCCCTTATAGCTGTCATTATAATAATATTGGCCATTGAAGGGAACTCGGAAAATGAATACAAAAAAGAAAAATGCTCAATTTCATGGTGCAAGTAAGTGGAACTGATCAAGGGTGTAAATTAAGAGTTGTACACTCTACTGAGGCCAGACATTACCTGGCGATAAGAAATGGAAGCACACAGAGCCTCCTTCCCCAGCTTCCCTATTCTTAATCCATTATGTACAGTATTGAAGTAAGATGACACTCAAGGAGTTATTTCCAGAGTGCTTTACTTTAAGTCCTGCCGAATGCCCCTCCTGATTACCCTGGTTGTCATAACTGTCCCCATCACGGAACCTTCTTGTGTCCCAGACACACGTTCAAAGTGGTATCTGAGGAAGGGGGAAGAAGAACCATCATGCAGCAGCTGGTTATATTCATTTTAGGGGAATCCCCAACCAGCTGTTACAATCAAATTTCCATTGACAATGGCCAGAAAAAATAGAGCAGGGGCCAGGATATATTAAAGTGTTAACTGCAGGCTGTTATCTATGCTCTGCAATTATGAGTGCTATAGAAACTTGTATGCTTTTCTCCATCTCACTGCTGTTCTCCCATGCCAACATGTACATAGCAGATTTTTGTTTTTTAATCTTAAGCATGTCATTGCTTACTTGCTCTCTTGAAAGTCAGCTGCTGGGGTGGGAAACTAAGACAACCAGATGTTTTACTTTTCATGCTGAGGAAGTGAAATTAGAGATCGTCTTCCTAAGCTTTTTATGGAAGAAAGTTCAGAAATATGAGGAAAGCTATACTTTTAACCCTGCACAGTTTAGGCACCGAATCCAGTGGTTCATAATCACTGGGCAAAAAAAAAAAAAAAAAAAAAGAAGGAATAAATGATGTGAAGGGAGGGATGGAGGGGGAGAAAAGGAGGAAGAGAATGGGGTAAAAATCACCCTTTGTTCTCAGTTGTGGTTTGAAAATGTGCTGTCTTCTCCATGTAGGCTAGGTAAATCTCTACGACTTAAAAATTGCTGCTTTACAAGTCCAACAGTGTTTATATTTAGAACAAAGATTTCTACGCCTGGCCTTCAAGAGCTGATACTACAAGGCACGCACTGCTAAAATGGATACATGCCTTTTATTGCAAAATGTCCACGTGTTGTGGCTGGCATCTTAAATACGTGCAAGTACAAAAATCCTAGTAACCGTCTCGCAGACTTTCTTTTTTTAAGACGTATCTGACAGTCTTCAAAGGGGCTATTGCAGTATCAAGTCAGAGGGAAGGCAGGGGTAGGAGGTTTTAGGCAAGCAGCCTAGAGTAGGAAGGTTTCATATGTTGCCAGCTCTCAGCAATAAGTGCTGCGTGGAGGAACATTCATACCATGGCCCTATTTAGTTTCTCAATGTTATCACAAATGGGAAATTAAACATTTTTTCTCACAATAGAATACATTTGCTGGCTTGCACCCATACTCTCTTAATTTCATTTGAGCTAGCAACAAATCTGTTTCTCATTTAACTGCAGCTTCTTTCTCATCCATATCTTGCTTTTTCGTGTTGTATTATGAGTGAATTCATATTGATAGGTGAATACTGGCTCCAACCATAACTCCACATTCAAACGCTATTCAACTCTGGGACTGTTTAGATTTAAACTTTAGCCTAGATCTAAAGTTTTTCAGTTGACTTCTCTCTTTGAAATAGCCCAAATTAAATCCCTACAGCTAAAGACCTCTGGAATATTAAAGGGTTGAAATATGTATCCATATCAAATTCACAGCTTGAGCTCATTTCTTGGAGGTAGTGGTGAGATCCAGGCATGAAGCCTCATGTGTGTTTCCTATCACTCTTTTGTTAGTGTCCTTAACGTTCATTCACCCACCACCTTTTCGGTTCAGATATGCATCTTCAGGTCTTTCTCAGCCTCCCAATTCAACTCCCCACCACCACCAGATGCTCCAAAAAGAAAATCCAGAAGTGATTGACCCAAATCCTATGTGTGCACATCAGCATCAGCAGTTTCATGGGAGTAGTTTCATGGGAATAGAGGGAATAGTGCAAGCCAGAAAAATCCAAAGAACACTTGTTTACTGCATCATCTGTCGCGTGGCCTTCACAGTGCATAAGGCAGCAGTCACTAGGAAGTTAAAAGGTCCAAAACCCCTCGTTAGCATGCAAGACCCGATGAGTGTACAACACAACTGCTCTGGGTCTGCTCTTAAATCCTCCAGAGCAGCTCAGGGAACAGCACAGGAGAGGTCCCAAGCTACTGAATGGGGTCGTTTTCATGCACAGCGGGAGTGGCAGTGTGTTTAACCAAACTGAAACCAGAACAGGGCAAACAGAGGGCAGCGTTTTTGAGCTCACAATTCGCCGCCTGCCTTACCAATTGCAGAAAATTTTTGTTCTTCAAAACAGCACAACAATAAGTGTTAAAAATGCATATATATTAGGAAGATGACAATCTATGGTTTCTTGTGTTTAGTTTGCTTTTTAAACAATTCATGCCACTTTTTCTGAAAAATATAACCTGTTTTCAACAGATGATCCCTTAAAGGGTGTTCCTCCTAAAAAAAAAAAAATAAAGAAAAAGGAAAAAAAAAGCTTATGAGGCTGTTATTGTCCCCTGGTGATGTAATTATGAAACATCAGCCCAAGGAAAAATTGTCAAAGGGAATGACAGGAAAAAATATTCTTTGGATCCCAGGGAAAATGCAAGAGTTTTAATGCCACATGATGGCATTTCTTGTTCTCTTCATTAAAGAAAGCATGTTTCCCATTGCATTATGAAAAAAATCCTTTTCTGTACCTAGAAATATAGATTCGCTGAGTAGGTGGCCTGAACTGATTTAGGCAATGATGAAGCCCTTTTTAGAGCCATTCTGCTGCTTGGTGTATTGACCTCAGGTTCTCCTTGTCTTTACTTACACAGAATTGTGGAATTTTACTCCTTGAGCCTACCAAAATGGTTTTAATTGGGCACTTTTAAAAAAAGACAGTAAACATTTTTTTATTATTATTATTTTTAAGATTACAAGGAAAATACTGGAATATTTTTCGCTTTTTTTTTTTTCCAGTGCATGGGAAAAAAGGGAATCTCTTCTCCAGTTATGGGCAAAAAGCAAGGAAAAAAAGCTTGGATGTTTCCACGTACCATTATTTTGCTAAATATGAATTACACTTGTTTTTCAGACAGCTCTCCTGTGACGCATGTGCCTGTAAGCACGAACGTAAGATGCCGTTATGTAAAACTCCAGGTTTCTCTGCCTGCCACCCTGTTTTGCTTTACCTAAGAATAGACTATTGTACAAGGAAGGGCCTCAGCAGCTAAGAACCAGCATGAACAAGAATACCTGGCTGGGACTGCTGACCTGCCTCTGCCTCTCCTCAGGTCTTGACTCCTCCACTTTTGAAAGGAAATACAACCACAAGGTGGATATTCTCACCTTTCCATGACCTAGAATTATGCTAATGAGCCCAGCCTCATTTCTTATCAGAAAAGCAGTTTCTTCAAAGTGTTGCAAAATGAAAGGCACCAAAAAAGGTGTTTTCCTGTCATCATTTACTACGAGTTATTTAGGAGTGACAACAATGATAGACATACAGCACTGTTAGTAACAACTTTGTAATGGGAGAGATTGGCATGTCTTACTCCATTTGTTAAAATTCTAGTGGAAGCGAAAACTGGAAAGTAAGACAAAATATTTATAAGTTACAGAGTGAACTCTGGAATAGCTCAAAACTAATTCTTTAAAAGTGTGTCTTAAGTCATCAAAAAATTACTTAACCTGACAACTACATGAGAGCTCCTTGCAGAAACGATTATAATGCAAAAAAAAATTTCTTAAAAAATAAAAATTATCTATCCGAATTCCTAATCCACCAATTGATGATAATTTAATGGCGAGTAAGTTATATTTAATGATTTGCTACAAATTTTTGCTATGAAATTCCTGGGAAAGAAGTGGTGGATGAAGGACATGCCATAAATCTATAAAGCCATAAGAGATAGAAGGCACATAGTGAATTTGTCAGGACACAACTTAAAACTTTTAAGAAAGCTAAGAAAAAAACAAAGACAAGATTCTTGGTTCTTTCTTCTGGTTTTGTTATACAGTGCATTATATTTGTGGCACTCACTGCCACAGGATGTCATGGAGACCAAGAGCATGAGCAGTTTTAAAAGGGATTAGAGAGATTCATGGGGGTAAGCCCATCAGTAGCTCTTACGGTATCTGCTTGTAATAACTGTAAATCCATATCTCATCTGCAGTAGCCTTTTATCAGTGGCTAGGCCCTTACGTGCAGATGGGAATGCTGACCTCCACACAGCTCCAGCAGAGCAGGTGACCTGGGCAGGAATCTGAGCCTGGTGGTCGCACTCCAGCTGCTCTCAAGGGGTAGGACATCACTGCGTGGCGCCGCCACGCTCCATCACTTGGAGCCTGCACCTGCCTACATTAGCAAAAATGAAGGTAAACTGAGGACACTGTGCTCCTAATCCCTCTCTGGGGGAGGCTACCAGGAGGGTTCCTTCACTGGAAGCGAGCAGTGAAAACGCCATGTACATTAGCAATCGCTGTGCTCCAACGTGTCTGATACGCTGCTCTGGGACACCTGACATCTGAGCCCTGGGACGGGGGTACGCACGGCTGTCTGTAGGTTCGCACGTGCACTTCAGCTGATCAGATTCCCAAAGAGCTGCCTGTCAGATGGGAGGTCGGAGAAGCCTGAGCCTCCTGCGTGTACGTATCCTAAAGCCTAGTAAACTGATTTTTCATCATTTTTTTGGCACAGACCGAAAACCTTTCTCCAGTTTCCCAATTACTTTGTAGGTCCCCGTTGACATGCATACAGAGCATAAGGCAGCACATCGAGCTCTAACCCAACTGGAACTGGAAGCAGTCCAGCTGTACAACATCGATCTCCAAGTGAGTTAATTTACCCTGCTTGAGAAAAGGTCCTGCTGCACTGCTTGACGAGGTGGCTTCTGGTAAACCAGTGCTTCACTTTGCACTGCCTCAATACCCTGTAAACAAGCCTAGGAGAAAATGTCCCAAATGTGCCACCCCTGTCCTCCCCCACCACCCACCCACAACTCCGCTGATCTGCCGCTCGGCACCAGGGCACGATAATTGACCCACTGACCCCAGGGTTAAGCACCGTTCAAAGACAGTCCTAGAGACCACCAGCAATCTCCTCAATTTTTATCACAGCCTTCTGCCGCACATCTCTTCCCCCAGCCCCAGCTATGCCTCCTCACCCCAAACAATAGAGCAGGAGAAGGCATCACATGCCCCACTGGTGAAGACCATCTAGTTTGCCTAATCCATTTAATTTCCAGCAGCCCTCCCACTGATGACAGCATGAGAGCTGTGACTTGCCAGAGGACGTTCTAAGCTTAGCAGAATTACGCTGCAGCTCGAAACTCAACGGATCAGCAACAGCATTTTGTACCATTTGTTCCATTTTTCTTTCCACGTGCAGCATGAAAAAGCAGCATCACGCTGTGTCATTTCCACATGTAGGACGAACTGTAAAGACACATACGGAGCAGTCCTCTTCAGCCTACAGGTTTCCCGCATGCTCTGACTTACACTAAATCCCTACAGAAGCACTTTTGAATGACCATTAGTACCATTTCCTAAACTAATTGCACATTCATGTACATTTTTTTTCGGGGAAAAAAACCAAACCAAACCAAACCAAAACAACAAACCAAGAAACCCCTTACCCTTTTTCTTTTCCCTTTTTATAATACATGGATAAGTTTTCTGTCCCTTTGACACATTTTAAAATGAAAATGTTTTTCAGGAAGTACACTGTTGGGTCCATTAACACTCTGGCCTTAGCCAGCTGAGATGCTGACTCACATGTACTCCTGTGATGTATTCCCCTTGGCAAACTGAAAACAAGTTTAAACCCATAAGACAGGAATCTTGCAAGTCAGACTGACCAACATAATGCAGTTCAGTCCTACGAGACATTGGGTAATTCTACTGATGTTTGTGGAATAGGAGGTTGCTTCACTCATCGTTGGCTTTCATCCTTCAGCAAATAGTTACCCTGAAGTCTCTCATGCAAATAAACCATTTTGGCATCAGACGCTTAGATGATTATGCTACCTTTAGGACCATGACAAAAATAATTTCACTATGAAATTTATCACTTACGCCATTCCTTCCAGCACAGGCATAATCTGCACTTGCAAGATTGTGCTGAACTAATCAGAGGGATTATAAAATCTTTAAATAAATTTCTGATTTAATGTGTATGTTTGTTATTATTGAAGAAGGGAATAATCATGACTGCATGAAGAATCAAATGGATACATACCAAAATTGAATTATTTCCGTAAACATGTGTCTACAAAATAGTAAATGATAATAAGTCGTACAAAACTGGTATCATGAGAAGTAAGATGGAAATCAATAAGCAGTGTGTGGAACCATCTGGAAACTAATGCTTTTCCTAGTCAATAGGACTACCAGAATCTATTCCCCCTCTTCCCCCAAGCTAGCTATTGGACAATAGGATGAACTAATGTAACAGGGGAAGAAAATATCCAAATCCTGAGACACAAAACAACACAGATAGATAGGATCAAAACGTAAGAGCAGCCACGCTGAGTCTGGCCAAAGACCCAAGGAGCCCAAACCCAACACATGGCTGTGGACAGGGACAGATGCTGCAGGGAGGAGATTTGAACCAAGAGGAGCATCACAGCACCCATCTCCCCAGCTCCTACCCGTCGGCACTTCTGAGCCTGACTAAGCTGGAAGTAACACTTGGACCATCCCATGTAGTAACAGTCACCAAAAGACTTATCCTTAACAAATTTGTGTAATCCTTTTAAAACCATTTAGACTCTTGGCCCCTATTGTATTCTTTGACAATGACTTCCACATCTGTATTAGGCATGGCTCACTCCTTTTGACTTCAGAAAGCCATATCAAGGGAAAGAATTGGATATGGATTTGAGAGTGTTTCAATTCTCCGTACACACTGGTTTATATGAATAACCACGGAACAATTCGTTGTAAAACTTGCTGTTCAGAGATTACGAAACAATAGACTAAATCCCACAAGCAACTGTAAAAATATCCAGCAGAATAAATCAGATTAAGTGAATTAATAAATCTGTACTGTTGATCCCATGACTGTACCTGAATCAAGATCGTGCACCAACAGATGGCACACTCTTTATCCATTTTACTTGCATGGACTGCTCTGGGTATGTTGCCCAACATCTGGCACAAATTTGTACATTCAGAGAAACAGAACAGGAGAGACAGACACCATTTTATACGCTGTACAGGCTAATCCATTACATGAAGCACAGCTCACGACAAGGGGCTGTGGATAATGTCACCGTACCAGATACAGCCCCAGGAGACCATTGCTCAGACAGCATCTGAGGCACAGCTCCTTGCCTTCTGACTTCTAACCCTGACACAAGCGGCATATTTCAGCTCTCCCAACCTCATCCAACCCACCAAGAGAACAAAACATTCGTGTTGTAGAGGAAGCAGTTTTGTGGGATTTCTGCTTTCTGCACTTTGGTCAAAGGGCTGGCAAACCTGGCAGATTTTCATCATGTCCATGGCCAAACACCTACAACCCTGTGCAAATATTTATGGCCAGACCTACTAAAAAGATTTGTTAACAGGATTTTAGGATCCAAACTGAATCCTCAGAATCCATGACAAACCCCACAGACAATCATGTTTTTCTTAGCAAACCTTCCCAGCCACCTAAAGTCCTGGACTTTTACTGCAACAGGACTATCCCAAGCCTTTCAGGGAATCTTTCATGTCTAACCCAATTGAGCTCTCTTGGACCGGCTGTTCTCTGACAGATGCCCTTGAGCTCACCCATCGCCAAAAAGATCATTTTTCCCCAAAGCTCACTTGTGTGCTGGCTCCAGTTGGGCATTATTTCCAGGGTATCAGTGACCGGAGTTGAAACTCCTACCTCTGAAGAGGGCTACGCCGGCTAATGCAGTAAAACCAGCACTATTGCACACCAGTCTTCTATACATCTATATCAATCTTTATAATCAGATGAAAAATACCTTAAAAAAACCCAGCAAGCAGGTCACAGTGTTACACAAGCAATGCATATGTAAGAATGGTACCTGGACTGTTATACACAGAACTGTGTCTGTTTAACCCAAATACGGCAAAGCACAATGCATAATTGCATACTCCCAAGAAGAGGGCCAGAATACAGTCCTCTTCCAGATAAAACACTGAAATTTCATTTTCATACTAAGCTGTCGAATACCTTCTCAGGATCTTTTGACTTCAAGCGTACTGTATGCCAAGCTATCAGACCAAAATAAAACTGGGAAATTATTTGGTACCACTCAGTTGTGATTAAGCAGGCATTCTCGTGAATGAAAAATAGGGACCATAAACATTAACAATGTAGTTGGATGATACAATTCCTCATTACGGTCAAAATGACTAAACTTTCCACTATCAGATTCCTGAGACAAAGGAAATCTCTTCAAATTAAGTACATGCAATACGACCCAAGCTGGTCCACCAAAAACTCTCTAAACCAGATAAATATTACCCAGGCCTAAGGCCAAACAACTCACAGTATCAGAACATGGAAACCCTAAAAATTTACTGGGACTAACATGGAAGGGAGTGAAAGTAACTCCTCCCTGCATGTGCTTAGAGGAAAAATAAAGCTAAATATTTCTAGGGTTACATTTCTAACAGTATGGTCTATCATTCATGTTACCATGGCTTGCAAGAATTTAAAAGCTATGGAATTAATTGTTAACACTAGACTTCAAATACTCTTCTGTATGAAAAGAGAAAGTATTTGAAGTCCTTTCTTTAGGCAATACCAATTATACTGAATAATGCATCAAATACAACTAGCTGCTTTTATTTCCGCATGTTTTTTGAAAAAGAGAAAATTCAAATCTAAAATATTTTAAATACCCAATTTACTTTCAGTGTTTTTCTACAGAAAATTGTCTGAAGGCTAAGCTTCTTTCTTTATGATTTCCAGGTAATGCACATTAGGACCAATGTTGAGTACCAAAGTCATCCTGAGTAAGGTCTCTTTTGTAATACATTGTTATGATTTATTATTGCAGTATTTTGATAATGTAGAGTTGGCTTAGGGACTCTAGTGTTCTTATTAGCATCTTGTATGTACTTTGTTCTGATGTAAATGGGCATCCAAAGTGCAACTTATGTTTTGGGGTTTTTTTAAGAATATGTAAAACCATACTCTGGCATCGGACAATTAGACCTGTGAGATTTCTAAACAAGCCATTTGTCTGATGCAAAACTTGAGCCAACAGAGTGGACTATTTTTATCAGACAAGAAAGAAAAAAAATGTTGTTCACATTTATACAAAAATATATATGTATATTACAGTAAAGTCTTTGCGTGTTATGGAGTGGATTGCTACCACTTTATGATTTAAATGATGAAATAATTAACTTGTCTAACAAAAAAATTAGAAAGGAATTCAAAGGAAACTAGCCAGAGGCAATTATTGTATTAGCAGTAATATCCTCCTTTGAAAATAGAAAATCCACTTTTAAATGTCCTGTGGGCTACGGATTTGCTTCTGATGTCAACGGAAGGAAAGCAAGTTTCCTTCTCACTCTTTGAAGAAACACAGTTCATCACTGTCTTATCTGACACGTAGTCATTATGCTTTTTACTGAAGTCAATTCTTAGCTTCATGGGAGGTGCTCAGCAGAGCTCCTGCTATAGAATAAAAGCACCTTTCCTAAAAAAGTAACACTGAAAGAAATGTGGAATTTACTATTCCCTAAAGACATCTCGTTCTGAAGATTACTCGGTAGAGCCAAACTTACGGTTGCCTAATTGAAGCCAAATCCATTTGCACAACAAATGCTTACAGTTTCCTGGTCAGGTTTTAACGTCTAGCTTTTGCCACCCACCACGCTTATTTTAAATAGTAAATTTTCAGTAAAATTATTTACTCCAATGCAGGTTCTACAGCCTAGGAGCAAGATTTTCAAGTGGAGTAACAAAAAAACCACAGCACAATTGTTCAATCGCTCAACAAAACTGTTCCCAGATTAATTCACATTGTGATTTTTTTTTTCTTCTTAAATATGAAGAAGTAGCCTTAGTAGGCTATTCAAATACAAATTGACAAAATTGCACATGCACGGGCAGAAAATATCAGTGTATTGCCATGGAGATGAATCTAGTCCTGCCACTTTACCTACTCCTCCCCCTGCATATTTCTTAAGCTGATTAGAGAGCTGCAGCAATAGCTCTGGGAATTTAAGAGCACCCACATGACTGAAGCTATCCATATCTGTCTGGCCTGAAAAATTACTCGTACCTAGATCCTTGATGTGGTGCACAGCAGACTAACGCACATTACAGCAGGCACAACACCCATTCCTTCCATATCCAAAACAGCAGGAGGAAGGAAGGGAGAAAGGGGAGAGAAAAGATATCTATGCCTGAAGGCAGACATCAGAAGAAGATGGGTAATTCTCAGCAACAGCTGAATCGTTTTATGAATAGTCCCATGTGCCTGTGTAAACTTTGCTTGCAGTCTCCCAACGTGAAAAGCTTATTTATGCTTCCTTCTACCTCACTCCCAGTCCTCTCATTCCTTCACAGCTGTTGCCAGCGTTGGGTCCTCAAGACACAGGGCAAGAATTTAAGACAGACTGTCAGATGACAGGATTTCTAGTCTGGACGTAAGGAATTAAATCAAACTATTAAATGCTCTTGATGGTATGAATGAGTGTAATAACCTTTTTCTCCAAAATTAAAAAAAAAACCCACAACCCTACAACAAACCAAACCAAACAATCAATAATATCGTAGCAGGAGTACAATGCATATAATTATGCATATAAATATGCATATAATCTACCTAGTAGATAATTAACCAGATATAAGAGATTGCAAACCCATTTAAGGAATAACCTTGTGGTGGGCCAGAAACCAAATTACCACGTTTAATATCAGAAAGGACTCCCAAAACAGCACCTATTTACTTACATCCTGAATTGCCCCTACCCTTCCTTACCTCACCAGCGATGCCCCTGTGGGATCACTCCCTGTTCCCAGGGGACTGTCAGAACAGACCTCTGGTTTCCTTACCAAGTTTGGGCTCTGAATCTGACTCCCTGAATGGCTCATGAGAGTCACTAACAGTTGTCTACTTCAATAAATCTTTGAAAAAGAAAACAAAGATGCATTGTTTAAATGTGCGCTGTCACTGTGGAAGTAAATAAGTGCGATTAATGTTTTGCTTTAAAAAACGTCTGGTTTCTGTATTCTCAAAAACCTGGATTATATCTGTTGTTCAGCTGAAGTGTAATAATACAAATTGATTATAAAGGAAGTTGTTTATATAAGCCTCTTTCCACCATTATTTCTTTCGTCTCTTCTCCACTATTATTTATTTTAAATTCTGTTTAAGTGGATTAGATATCATCCATAACCAGTATGTGACTGTGTATTGCCACCACGTTCGCTTCTGCTAAGACCTCTCTGAAATCAGCAGCTCCCCACCCTTCTGCTTGTAGTATTAGAGACTTTCCAATGTTTTCCTTCCTAAAATGATTAGGAAGGCATTCTAGTATTATTACATAAAATTTGTTAAAGGTTATTTTACAACCAGAGCCTGGGTAGTATCAAACCGCCTGCATATTGCACAAACGCATGCACAGACCTGCAGTAAAATAAAATCAGCAAGTCTGCAAGGTCATGTGCTCAAAAATCAGAAAAGGTAAAATTTAAAGTAGCCCGCGCCTATGATTAAAGACAGTATCATAATTAATAACAGTAGCCTATCTCCACTCTTCAAGAAGCACTTCTGATACAGTTCAGACCTCAGGGAAAAAAGGAAGCTTAAAATATGACATCATATCTCCATGTGGTGTGAGTCATCACATTAAGACCTTTTGAATCACTTAACACCCTGCCTTGCCACTTAAGGGAAGAAGAGAGCTGGCAGAAGCAGGCACACACTGCTGTGTTGTCAGCAGACAGAAACAGGAGTTTTTCGAAAGGCTTGCTGAGGGAGCACAGAGGTGCACCCCAGATCTGATCCTGGTTCCAGGGAAGAGCTCACTCCACGCAGCACACAGCTTCCTACACACCCTGGGTCTCTTCTGCTCTCTTCCCTCCAGTGTGTCCTCTGCTTTTCACCCTCTTTGTCATGACAGTTCTTCACTGTCTGCAGTATCCCTGCTTGGTTTCCATACTCCCTTTCCAAGTGCAACTGTTCCTTATTTCCATTTTGCCTGGCAACTCTCAATTTAATGCAAGTCTCGTTCCTTCTTTTTCTCTTCCTGACCTGCATTCATCGCAAGTGGCCCTCAGTTACTGTCTTCTTCCACATCTATGTGCTCAAAGGCTTGCCTTCTTATTCAGCTAAGCCTGGGTCTTTCCATGCACCTCTGATCCCATGTTTCTCTTCTTCCATATCACAGTGGGTCCCAGTCTTGTTGTCCAGTTCAAGGTTGTGCTGCCTTTTCCACTCCTCATCACCTACTCCCTTTTCACTGACTAACTTCCAGCTTCTACTTGCCATTCACCATATCACTCTCTGCCCAGTTTCCACCTCCGTCCCCTCCTCCCTGGGCTCTTTATCAACGCTTTCTTGCACTTTCACGTCAACATCGATGTCAAGCAGTCTCTGCCATACTGTTGGAGTACATCAAGGAAGCACAGGAGATATTCTCCTTTACTGTATCTAGTCTTCAACCAAATCCAGCTATGTAGGAGATTACAGGTGAAACTGTGACAGAATTTGTGCCAAATTCTGGGCTTTGACACATTCAGCATGGACAAATATCTTCACCATTTCCAGAGTTGTAGCATAATGTCTTGAAAATGCTTATAATCAATAAAGGTTTTCAAAGGAACATGCATCTTAAAAGGAGCTTTTGCTGCCAGCACTCAAGTTGCTGGAACTTCTCAGAGAAAAGTTGCCAGAATTCCTTCTAACAAGAACAAAATAATGTGCTTTTGTTCATTCTTGTTTTCTGAAAAAGAAAAACCCAGGTATTTTCCTGATAATTACAGTTAGCCTGAGGCACACATCTCACCTGGAAAGATGAAGTTCAAATGATTAATGTTCAGCAGAGTTTAAAACAACAGAGAACTGAAAAGAGTGAAAATATAGACACCCGTAATGGGTGGTGCAGCTAGTGTAACCATGTATTTTGCTTTTTACTTCTAGAGCAAGATTCTGTATGTTGGAAACAAAACACAAGTCACAGAATTACCAAGACTTGAGCCCATTGTAAAAGCCATGCAGAAGTGCCATCTGCACTCTCCTGAATGCGCTGCAGCTCAGTTTCCCAGAAAATATTTTAATTCCCTGAAAACAGTGTTTTTCTTAGATGGCATAGAAGGCTGGTGTCCTCTGTGTCTTCTGCGCTACATCCTCTGTAGTTCACTTGAACGGAAGCTGCCAGTGGAGTCTCAAGGCCAAATGGCGCCTTACTTCGATTAGCTGAGGCTCCGGCATTCCCTTGCGAATATATAACAAAGGGAATAGCATAGTTTTTTTAAAAACAGTACAAGGGGAAAAAAAAGCCTTATCTCCCCAGTCTCATTCCTTCTTATCACTGGCAACATGTGCAAGAGGATGCACCACAGTAGCGCAGAAACGGAATGGGATTATTGTATTAAGACTCTATTTATACCACAGAAAGCAGAAAAAGCTGCCGTAATAGCTGTTAATGGAAGAGATCTTATCACATGTCCTTTGTATTACCAAGGTCTGTAAACTCAATTTAAAATCCCTGCCATCAGGTCTTGGCGAGTCTAATACATCATGGCTATTTGCCATGAGAAAAGCTTGTCAAGCAAAAGGCCCTTACTGCTACGTTCCTATATTCTATGGTAAATATACCATATTACCCATATTATCCAAGTATCCCTGAAATAAAGACTTACAGGAAACAGAGCAATGAGAAGTGGAAAAATACTATCCGTTTTCATCTTTCTTGTGTTTTGCAGCATCTGACTCCCTATCTTTATAAGGATTTGATCTAAGAAGGTACTACATGCCTTGATCCCAATCAAGGAAATAACTTTCCTATTAACTTGAAATGTAAACACATGTTCAAGCTATGTGTAAAATCAGAGCTCTCAGTGTGAGGCAAAAATCAGTCCAAATGACATTTTTCCCCTGAGATTATAAGTAATGTATGGTGAATAACAGAACAGCCTGATTTTCAGAAAGGAACAGTAGTTCACATACAAGTTCAGGCTCCTTCGGTAATGCGAAAATAAGAGCAAGCAGAAGAAATCAAGGCTAGACAATTAGACACTGTAAAAGCTACACATAATGAATAAAAGACAAGCCATTGCTTTCCAAAAAGTAACTTCTAGATAAGTGAAATTCTACTGATGTCTAGAGTATTCCACAGATTACAAATATGTTTATTTGTAACCATTTCAAGCAGTTTTCTAGAATCATATAAAATAATTATTTCAGAGTTATTGCTTTAGATTCTGTTCTTCCGTGTAGTCTCAATGAGAACCCATCAGAATACTCCTCTGAACAAAACCAATTTTTTTGAAGCATGCAAAATACGATTTACGTATTTGTTTCATCTCAATTTATTCTCATGGGAAGCAATAGCTATCAAAGAGTAATTGAAATACTGAACTCCCATGGAATTACATGTCTTGGATTTCTGAACACCATAAATCTCAAGGAAGTAAAGTAAGGTCTCCCTCCAGGTCATGTAGCCGTTGCAGGCAATTTAGAAGTAAGGATCTGCCACTTTTTTCTGCCCAACTCAAATTATGAGTGCTTTTATACCAACCAGAAGTCTAAAATCCCATACGGCTCCTAGAAATATTACGGGTTGTGATCCTGCGGTGACAGAACTCTCCACACTAGTGGGAATGAACACTACAAGTGGAACACCTAATTCCATGTATCATCCTTCAAATCAAGCTGATCATATTAACGACACTCTTATTGCAAGATTTCACATCTCCAAGGCAGTGGGGGAGAATTTAGCATACAGGAAACACAAAAGGTTCTATACTTTATTCTGAACACCTACAGACTTAAAGAATATGCGTATCCTATGAATTTTTCAACCAGGGATACAAAAATATGGAAATCTACTATAAAATTAGGAAAATACCAGAAAAAGATGATAGAGTTTTTCCAAAAGGTGCCTCAAATTGCTTCCTGGGGAAGCATTACTTTCTACATGTGCTGTCAGTTTAACAGTTTTTAATGCCTTGTGAGTCATTATGCCTACTCCAGCACAGCTGCATCTAGGCAAAAAGAAGCAAAAGGTTAAGTGTATATCTGCATGGCTCTGAAACAAATGTGGCCAGAGAGATCCCTTATAATAGTACGGTGTTTGGGTAAGTTTATTTTCTTTCTTTCTCAATCCCAAGGATTTCCATCCCTTACAACTGTGATAATCTATAACAGCCAAAAAATATCTGCCCAAGTTTAGCTAGAATTCATTCCATTTCCAATCAATCCTGTTTGCAAAAGTGTTAAATATAGAACCAGGTATTACAATTTTTTTGATCTGAGGTGTTGTTGGCTTTTTCTTTAAATTAGACAGAATTAAAGAAAGAAAGACCACATACAGTTTACTGTTCTTGGGGGTAAACACAGGTGAATGAATGTCTTATGAAACTAATCTGAGCCTGGTATGTGCTCAGGCTTACATCTCCACCATGAGATATTATATCAGCAAACTTAATAGCTATCAAACACTGTTGTAGATTGTTTATGTACTATAAAAAGATGTATCTCACTTAGGAATGTGACAAAAAATATATTTTCTCTCATTTTCTGATCCTCAAGGATACCAGGAGACAAAGCAAGGCAAATTGTAGTGTTTCTTTTGTACTATCCAAAGACTGCTGAAAATGCTTTTACCATGCTAGGATTCATATACTGGTCTCCACTGACTACCGGTGCACAAATCCACTGAAATGAGAAGCATTCTTTTAAATTTACATTTAACTACGGGATTGATTTACTTATAGAACTTCCCCTACTGTTTAGAAATAATAAATAAAGTTGAACAAAACAGCTTGATGTTCAGGAATCGAGCTGAGTTTCCAGTTGCGCAAATAGGAATTTTTCACCTTTTTTCTCTCACCATCTACTTGCAAATTCAGCAATAAAATTTATAAACAGCAGTGGAATATGATAAAGACAAAAACCACAATTTGATTTTCACTTTCAAATTCACAGACCAGAGTTGTAAGAACTTATTAAGCTGTTAGTCTTCTACACAGGCTTCACTTTATTCACTTTATATGCTGAAATAAAATTAGCAGAATAGAATTTTTTCCTTTTTTCTTTGAAAGTTATCCTTTTATTGAGTACCTTCATGAGACACACTGTGGTATATACTGGATGCTCAGAAATCTCTCTCTATGAACACAAATTTATCCAAATGACTGTAGTCCTGGAGGGGGATCAAAGCACATACAGTAAAGTAGCAAAAGCACTTCCTGGCATTTAAGACTCACTAGTTTAATAGGAGCAACTAGTTCAAAACTGCAAGGAGGCTTCTCCCAACAGCTAAGTCCTTCATTGGGTTTTTTTTCCGTAACAAGCAGATTAAAAACTTATTTAAAACTTACTCTAAGAAATGAACTGCAAGCACATCATAAGAAGGTATCAAGTTGGGTCACTCTGGTTCAGTCTATCTTGATTGCAACATTAAATTCCTTGGGTTAGTGCAATCAACAATATTCTTCCTTCCTCCCACCTTTAAAAAAAAATACCATCACTTAAACAGAACTTCCATGTAAAAATATCTTTTGGGAGGAATCATGATAAAGCTTTTACGTCAACTTTTCATCCTGATTCAGTCTGAAATATTTTCCCAGATTGCAAGATAACTCCCTTTTTCTATTGAACTGGATGGAGTGAACCACAGCACAGACAAACTCACAAAGAAGTTTTAAAAGCCTAATTGTAAAAATATTGTCTTTTAAACTTTTTTTTAGTGACTCATAACAGGGTAAATTCCACTCTTCGTTATGTAATCTATGACTCCCATTGAGGTCACGAGCATGAGTACCCAAGAGGACGTTAACCAAAATGTTGGTGAAGGAAATTGTTTGTAAAATTTGCAACACTAGTGGTTTTCATCCTTCACCAAAGCCCAGAATAGTCTTCAGAATCCTTGCCATTTCCGCTAAATCATTTCTACTGACAATATCACATGCACACTATCGGGGACAAGCCCCGCAGTCACAGGTGGGAAATCAAGTATGTCTTCTTGTGCATTTTAATAGACTTATTAAGTCATAGTTTGGCATGACCTAGCTGGAATAAAGCATGCAAGTACAAAATGGCAATCCATTTCTTCTTGACTGCTGCCTGACCCTAGCTTTGGCCTCATTACCTGGTCTCTCACTGTTGCCGTCCCTAGACAAGACAGTTCAACTTCTCTGCATGCAGCTGTTTCAGCTACCATGAACCTGGCTCATACTTGTAAAGGTTATGTAGAAAAAGACCACAAGCCTGAAAGCTTCAAAGGGACCTGAGACTTACCTAAAGAATTAGGGTCTTCATAACATGTACGCACTTTCATTTATTTTATAAAGCAAAGCAGAAACTACCATCTAAACTTGACATGAGAGGGCTTAGCCAGCAAGTAGACCTTCTTTTAGACTGACTGCGTTTAGTCTTTCATTCCTCAGCTTTTTAAAAAGACCTTTAATCATTAGGTTACAGACAACAAAAATGGAGGTGGGAGTGGGGATCAGAACCAAGAATATCCTTCCAGAGACTGTCAGGGGAAACCCTAGTCTTGCATTTTCTGCTGCAGAGAGGTGAAGCACCAGCGTAGCAAATAGATGTGGAAAAGAGGAAACCCCTCTGGCTGACGACACAACTGAGCTGGAGAAATTTTCAGACATAGACAGCCCAAACCAAAATTTTGAGCTTTTTTTGGGGGGAAAACCCCCACCCAAACACCAGCAGGTGGTCTAATTGCATGATAAAATGTCAGGACCCAGTAGCAGAGAAACCTTATGTCAGATCTGACAGTGAAGTAGTTTGCTTGGGGGAAGTCACTGATTTTGAATCTAAATTTGTGCAGAAAAAAGTCAAAGGTATCACCTCCTCCTCCCCAATCTATTATTTTTGCCTCTTCAAGTCACTCACGTAAGAGAAAATATCTGAAGCATAAAATAAAGGGAACAGGCTTGGAAGCTGATTTCATGGTAAATTGAGTAATCTCATAAACATTTTGATCTCATGTCTTTACACTTGGACAGACAGTAGAGCAAGGTGGCCTGGGATGGCAATGGAAGTGCAAAGTGGTGCAAAGGGAGCTTTCAGGCTTCATCATTTCTGGTGAAACACAGACTAGCTGACTACAGTGAGTTGCCTGTTCCCTAGAACACTACTATGGCCTCAGGGCATTCCAGCATGCTGGTGGATCCTGACTTTCTCAGAAAGGTCTATAGACTCAGCTCACATCCCAGGGAGCAGTCTGGGAAAACGCTGACCTCTGTCTGGAAGAAGAGATGACTGGACAAGGCCAGGAGTGAAGCTATGCCCTCTGTGTTAAGAATAAGCCAAAGGTCGATTCCCGTATCTGATGACTCAAGGTGGAAAAAAACAGATGTGAGAGCACTGAACGTCCTTACAACAAGCTGGGTTCAGTGCATCTGAATTCCTTTGCTCTGCTCACAGCGTTGAAAGTCTGTGAGATGAAGCACATTCATATACGTAGAAACAGTGAGAGCCTCTGACTCTTTTTTCAGATAGCAGAATGACTGTAAAGCATAGTGGCCATACACAACATAGTTCCCACACAGTCTTCTTGTGCTGGAAAGTTGCTGTTGCATGATAAGCTAATCCTCATGAATCCCAGTTGCTTTCAGCTACATCATAAAAAAATCTACTTCCAGGAAAGATAAGACGAATCTGAACACCATGTTTAGATAAAAAGACCAAAGGGGTCATATAGACCCTATTTACACCTGTACTGCCCCAGTGACGCATTAATGGGTTCTGGGGTGGCAAAGAAAATAAAAAAGAATCCAGATACTCTTGCTGTGTATTTCTCCTTAAAGAAGGTCACTGAAATACATCATGTCTTAAGAGAACTATTTCTAAGGAAGTTGCTATCACATCAGCATCTTAAAGGAAAAGTAAACTCTGCTGTGAACTCACAGGGGACTACAGAACCTGATGAATCTGTTTAATTGGTCATGTCCTAATTGCTTCTGTAGTAACCATCCAGAAGCTACAATTCCAAGGCAGTACCATAGAAAAATAAAGTACTAATAACGAATAACTAAGAGTCAGTTTGGAAATGCACTAAAAGCAGATATATTTCTTAATAAGCCATCTGTCAAAAGTTCATGAAATGATCTTTGGTTATAACGCACACAGACGCCAGCATAGTTACGTTGTCATCAAACATTTCTCTGACTACCTGGTATTCCATCTCTGTGTCACAAGCTTGCGTGTCTATCTGTGATCCAAAGAGAATGTGACGATGGCTCAAAACAAGTTCTCCGTTACACCCCTACAATCCCACTGACCTCATGTGCTTGGGTGTAACTGAGAAGTGAATATGACCCATTATACACTGCAGCCAGTGATGAAATTGAGCTACCACACCAAAAAGGTCAGAACGTAGCTAGGGATTATGGAATTTACACCAAGCGAAGGTGAATAAGCAACAGGGCTTTTCTTTTATTAAAGAAAAAAGAATTAAAATTAGTCCATCATGAATGAATGTTCATCTTTCTTTTGCAAAGTCTAGAATAAAACTTCTAAAGATTCACCCCCCTTTCTCTCTTTCATAGGGTTCATGTTCACAATTCACATGTTTGTAATGCTAAAATTGAGGCATTTTCCACCCAAGTGTCAGAAGTTAAAGAAAGAGGAATGAATTTGAAAAATAATTATAGATTTGTTGATAATGTCACCCTAACATGTTTTGTGCTCTAATATGCTACCTACAAGCTAGAATTTTTCAGCTTATATCAGACAGTATATCAGATATACCTGAAAGACACCCTGGGTGAGCTACATGCTGAAGTGGGGTACAAATTTTGTATTGACATTAGTTTTCAAAGGACAACTTTTTTAATGTGCATTGGTTTTAATTTATAGTGACAATACAAGCCACTATTAAAAACATTGGTGGTACAACTTTCAGTTGATGAGCATACAGGGCAGTACGTTGAAATTTTCTCACGCTTCTTTTATTTGAACTGCTGAAAGAGACCCTTTCACAGGGGGAGCCGCAAAGTTTGAACTAGTCCTCACATCTCTGTTCCAGTTGCCGATGAATCAGAAACAAACAAACAAAAAACCTGAGAAGTTCAGTTTTCCTTGGAGAAGGCTCTTTGTACTTGAAGGAAGGGGTTGCATGTGTTAGTTTTAAACAGACGCTGCCCGTGTCTATAGAACAAAATGCAGCAGTACATCTGAAGCACAACACAGCGCATGTGAAGCACAACGCAACAGTCTTCAAACTAGCCTGAGGTACCTTGGCATGCCTACGGAAAAAGCATTAGCTTGGAAACGCGTTTTGCCAAATGTGGTTTAACAAAGGTATTGTTCCAGCCATGTAAATGCGTGCTCAACAGAATACATCAGCCATGCAGAGCTACGCTGTTAAAGACAGCTTGGAGGTCTGAGTACTGGCTTTCACTTAGTGGCTGACAATATGTTCTCCAACTTGGGAGTGGAAGGTAACAGTTAGGCAACAAGAAGCTAAATCCTTCAAATTAAAAGTTACACTGACATTAGGGAAAAAAAAAAAATGTTAGGACATTATAGAAAACACCAACTCCAGAAACAAGGCAAACTTATTTGGCAGTTTTAACTGGCAGGTTGGAGACGAGCTACATCTTGGAGTATTGGACCTTATTCTTTGCTTAACAGTGATTAAAGCAAAATTTGACTCTGTTCGAAGACTGGAGAGTTGCTTAAGTTATTTTCTGCTTCAAATCTCCCATGAAGAAATGAGAATTCAGGAAAACTAGATATTATCTGAGTAGTGTCTGAAGCTACGTGATATAAATGCTGTCCTCAGTGTTTGCTTCATGATGGCAAACTGACAGGGTAAAGTGCTGAAAGGGTCCTCCCTCTTATATAAGACTATGATGGAGTACGAATGATACAGCACCGAATTTGCTTCTACTGGCAGCTTGGCACCCCATCACAGGCATCGCCTTCCTCCTCAAGTCTCCTGCTCTAAACTGTTAGCACAGTAATAAGATTCACAGCTCTCCTTTAATGCAATACGTCCATGCTGTCCTGTTCTCATTGTGTGGTACTAACAAACAGCTACGAAAAAAAGAATTAATTGTAAGTTAAAAAATTATTTATGTATAAAAGCCTATATAAAGGAACATTTTCATAGTGGAATCTCACACAGGCAATCTGGAGCTACCACTGAAATGAAACTTTCTCATTGCCCAGATCCTTGGAAACAAAACAAATTACCTGTAGAGCTTTAACAGTTGTGAGGTTAATTCTGTTACTTTTTCACATAGCTATTAAAATATTATCTCGGATCCATCTACACAGTTCCCATTAATGAATCTTACATGTACTTCAAGGACTGAAATACCCATGTTGAAAACCTGTCAGCAACATAAATTACTGTGGCCAAAATAAGTTTTTAGATCACAGCGTTCATCATTTCCCCTCTTCCCTCAGAAAAAGAACTTTACCAACAGATAATTAATTTCACTATGTGAATTTCTGAGCTCTCGCAGTTGCTTAGGGACAATGAAGGGGCCTCCTTTTCGTAAGTATATACACAAATTATTTTAATAATAAAACTAGTAAGTTATACAGGTTTTATTTCGGCAGCCAAGAGCAGATTCTAGGCAGATGTATTGAAACTCATTGAACATTTAAATATTCAGAATTTTTTTGATCAGTCTGAAATCCACAGTGTGAAAATTAATCTCAGTTGGGGGACTGTGGAAGCATTCTTGTTCAGAAGTGCCCTAATTTGTGTTTAAGTTGTTAAAAATAAATTAACCACTTTTACTGTAGTAAGACTCCAGATGCCAGATTTCATCTCAGCTTTAAAAATATGACTGAGCTGCTAAAGAGTCCAGTGATGACAATGTTGTGATTGCCCTAATCATCATCATCAACTCGGCCCAGTCATAATCAAATGGTACGGTTACTTTTAATTCTCTAGAAAAAATTCAGCAAAAACTTAATTAGATATGCCACAGTATGCTCACGGTTTGCTCCTATAAAACTCATTTTAATCTAGATAATTTAATGTAGTGCTTCAAAGAAAGAAGTTGGAATGAAATGTGGTAGATCACTGAACGGACTCATTGCCCACATTCTTTATTACCTAAGCTGTAACTTCTAGAAATTTACTGTTTTGTACTTCATCATTGAAAGACGTCTTTTCCATGACCAGACAAGACATAACTATTAGAAAAGCAAGTCTTAGAACTAACTATACCAAGTCTGTAGAAGTGCTGTAACAAATGTACCTGTGTGTTTTTCACATTGTCACTTCAGCTATACTCCAGTTCACTTCAGTATTTAATTCAAGAGGAGTGATGAAGCTGCATGTGGACATTTGTTCACTTTTCAAAGCCACATATATGAACCTCTAACAATATGCATTTTTGCTGCCATCAGGTCAGCAATGCTTAGATGCACAAACAGCTAAGAACCAAAATAATACCACCTGGCTTCTGACAACCACATCCAACTACTCACTGCTCTAAAGCCCAGCCTGCAGATCTGTTGACAGTTCCATTGAGTATAGGGGAGATCACATCAGTTATGATGACTTCTGGGAAGACCTCATTTGTGAAACCCTAAGTGATAAAAGGCTTGTGAACATCATAGCAGATAGATGTGATACATTTGAGGAAAAGCAACTGCCTTTTCGTCTGTACAGTGATAATCTCTGAGTTGACTGCTATTATCCCAGAATGGCACCTTTGGGTGAGAGAGCTCTGTAAACATCAGTTCTACACCCAGCAGCAAACAAAAAGCAAACAGAGCATTCAAAATTAGAGGGAAGGAATGATGGACAAAAAATAAAGCCTTATTTTGACTTTGTATAAATCCATGGTAATTCCAAGTTTTAAACTTAAAGTAGTCCTGGTCATCTGTCATCTGTCTTCAATAATAACAAGACAGGAAGAATTACAGGGAACAACAACAAGGTCAATTAAATGTTGGCATGGGAAATAACTAAACATTATAATTCTTGAAACTGGAAGAAAACAATATAAGTCAACAGGAAGGTAACTGATGTCCATTTCATCACGTCTGATGAGGAATAGTCATTGTCTTTTTGAGTACAACATGAGAGGGCATCAAATGAAACTAGTTCGCTCTCAGGTTCAACAAGTCAAAAGGAGGTGCATCCTTACAAAACATGCAGGCAAGCTATGGAAGTCCTTACCACAAGACACAGCATAGGCTGTAGGTTTACATGGACACAAGAAAGTAATATGTTCCTGGAAGAAATAAAACACCAAAAGCTATAGAAAACAAACACCACGCTTGCTTCAGGAAGTCTCTGAACCACAGGTTGCTGGAAGAATGTCCTGGGCTAGGATACCATGTGTTTTTCGCTGTTCTTTCTTTAAAAGCCTGTGATGTGAGATTACCAAACGCCACCAGCCAACTCCAAGCACTAATCCAAGTGGATTGTATTAACTTGATCTCCTTTGTTCAAATGTTTGTGGATTCCAATGGATTTGTGCTCCATTCTTTCCTATTATGAAAAAACATGTCAAATCTTCCTCAATGCCAGATTTATCACATGCTCATTAATTCTATTCTTTACTAGGCAAATAAAGACATCAGGCTTGCTGGTTTGGATATGCCCCTAAATCCTTTTAAAAATTAGGGATACATTAGACACCTCTCGGTTCCCTGAACTCAGTTCTCTGGCTCAAACCACTCAGGCAGTTTAATCCTTGAGCTATATTAGAAAACAGACGTCTTGTGTGAACATCACTTTACTTATTCATACTACACTCTTTGTACCAGTACCTCATACGTAAGATAGATCTTTTAACTAATCCTCTATAAAGAGGGTTTTGGCGTGGAAATTCCCCTCTCTCTCTTTTGGATCTGAGCACACCTCTTGAACTTCTACTGGCTTTCCAAAATCTTGGTTCTACAAACTCCCTAGCAGTCTTGGTCATACTGATGTATTCAAAGAGGGGATGTTTATTACCTTTCTTGTTTCTTTTAAATCGTTCAAACTCTTGGTGAGGTTCAGATGTAACACTGCTCTTTTGGACCCTTGACAGTTAAGGTCCCCAACTTCTTCTACCCAGACCCATGCCTAGATTTATCCTCTTCTGGGAAACTAAATTGACACAGGAATCTAAATTTTTTAAAAACAGTTTGTATTTGCACAAGTCTATTAAAAGGGACAGAAGGAAAAATAATTCCAGGTGCAGATTATCCCTGATAATTCCTTATCCTTAAAGAAGAATGAGTGTATTTTAGATTGTAAACTTCTTACTGTTTACATGAGAGGCCACCTACTTTTTGTAACATGCATACCTTTCACAAGATACAGTGGAACAAATCTGAGCCTCTGAGATCAGCATACCCACACAACCGTGAACCAGACTAACAGATAGACCCAAGGACTTTAATTTAATACATGCTGTTCTCTTCTCCTTGAATCCCTGATCTGAAGATTCAAAAAAAAAATATTTTCCCCACTCACTTCATTTGGTGCTGATTTCACTGTCCAAAAGTTAGAATTTCACCTCACTGTTGACCATGAACTTCATTAGAGAAAAATAAAACACAATTTTATGGAAAGAGAGGCCCTTTTCCTATGATAAATATTAAGATGCACATTCGAAAGAATAGTGTTTTGCCCCTTACAGACAATAACCTTGCTTTTACAGGCTGCAATCAAAATACCTACAGCCAACATCTCAGCCTTCAAACTCAATTTAATCTTAATTTAGCTGGCAAAAAGAGTTTGCTATGAGATATTACCAACAGAATGCACCAAAATACTTGCAGCCAGGGAATGAGGACCCTGCCTGGGCTTCATGGCCTGTGCTTTGCCATGAAAAGGATGCAGTCAGCAGGGCAAACCTCTTCCTCTGTCAACCGCGTGCAGCTGGTGAAGAGAAAGTGGTAAAGAGGCAAATGGGATGAAGGAGCACAGAAGGAGGCCTTCCCTAAGTGCTCATTTCTAAGAAATAAAAAAGACCCCTCATTCATCAGTGCACCACATATTCTGATGCACAGAGGGACAGAGGCAGAGTCTGAAGGCATCCTGAATATAAATTGTATATAGATATTCCAATGCAAAAAACAAGTTGCGATGAGGAAGAACTGACACTGCCAAGACAGTGCCAAACAAAAACCTCCAAGGAATGACAGGAAGCAGACGAAAGATTCACTGTCCATCACCTTGAAGAGCCAAGATGTAAGCAGCCGCCTGGGAGGAGAGGAGGGGTAATCAGGGAAGAGCCCAGCTGCACTGAGACAGGCCCTTCTCCCCTCACCACTGCTAATTAGCTCATCGCCAGGAGCTCTCGGAAAAGACACCTTGTGATATTCCCAACAAGCTGATTTTCTCACAGGCTCAGAAAGCCTCAGTAGACAATCCCTACGGCCCCTTTCTGTCTTTATAATCTCCAAAGGGTAACAGCAAGCTATAAAGTGAACATCGTGACCCCAATGTTCAATAAGAAATCCACTCCTTATTTCAGTTACTGTCCCAGTTACTGATAGCAGGCTACTACTGCCATCTTCTAAAGATTTAGCTTAAAATGTTTTCAGTTATTTTATTGAGACATATTTATTGACTTTGCCGCCACTTTCAAGTGTGAGCACTTTAACAGCAACTACAAATGTGCTCACAGACCCTCGACTGGGTACCAGATGATGATGACGGTGAGTGCTTAAGTATTTATTATCATTTGTATTATTATAAATGTACATCTTCGTAGCCAGTTTTAGACGCTTTCCTTGCTGCATTAAATATTGACAGCAACTTATGAAGCAGAGGTGAAAAGAGTAAGACATATAGTAATGTCTGTATGCTTACATACCATTTTGTCTTAGTTGTCACCACTCGTTCTTTATTCCCTCCATCACAGTGACTTCTTAGCTAATTTCTTGGACTTGTCACAGATGCTGTGTCATCTGGCCAACAGGAGAAAGTAGGTCATAGCCAAGATTTTAAGGAGAGCAATTCAAGACTTTTAGGATTACTTCCCTGTATAAAAGACAATAAGGGACAAAACCCAAACGAACCTAAAGTATTAAAGTAGCAATGAATGAAAACATATGCCGTTTCATTTGTCATAATTTTTTTTCACTTGAAAGTTTTTTTCTGATTTGGTATTACAGCACGTCCAAGTTATACAAGGGAAAGGATTCACACCTGCTGATAGGCAGGCTTGGTGACAACGTTACTGAACAAATAATTTCTTCCTAATTTCTCATTTCTGCTTAACTTTTTATAAACTCTGCAATGCACTGTCAACCTGCAGACACATCAGACATAAAATTTATGTGTATACCATGACATGTCAGAGCAAATTCAGACTCCAGCTCTTTCACACTTTGTCTTTAATTCAGTAAGCGTCATCTCTGGCGGCACTGAAACACTTTCTGAAAATTAGGATAACCCATTAAAAACTGTGCCCAATCATCATAACACTCTTCTAGGGATTGCAGTGTTCTCAAGCTATACTTGGTCTAATAAATTTGGTAGATGCCAGAATAAAACTACACTTCAGCATGTTTTACCACATTATTACTGTGGGACCTAGAATCTGAATCTAGTGTTCTTGCAATCATGACAGATTTACTATAGTTTTCACGTAATAAACTAGATGGGTATGATAACATCTGTATAGCTGCTAGAGTTATACTGCATTAACTGTACTTTAACCATAGCTTTATGATTTAAAAAATATGGATTTGGGCCAGTGTTTTATTGGGTTGCCTTGCTCAAACGTGCTCTCCATGGCAAAACAGTCATTTTTTTCTGTTCCAGCTCCTGGAACTGTAACGCGAACAGGAAATACTACATTCATTTACAACCACACAGGGCAATCCGCCAGAAGTTTGTCTGTTCTCTTTCTCTGGAGTCCAGTCCACTGAAAGGTGAATCTGCTTATCTTACATATGGTCCAGACAGCCACAGTTGCCGGCAAAATTCAGTGATGCTTAATGAGCGAGCTGTGCTTCCAAGAAACAGACAAAGACTGAGAGCCTGGAACTGGCCAGTTTTCAGGTCTCTCAGAGTGTTGCATCATTCTAAAGAAACCCTGCAGCAGAACTGGGATTAGAGACTGTGCATGAGGGCTCCCATCTGCCAAAGCTACAATGAAAATATACAGACTCGGAGAAAACATTTTAGCCTATTAAAACCAGATGTTCCCATTCACCCTCCAGGCCTATGCATTGTTCCACCTGTATCTCAAGGTGAAGGACATAATTCTCTCCTCTGCTCTCCTTTATACAGATATCTGCTTTCCAGCCTGAAGAGCCTATTCAGGCTTCCCTCCAACACTCGGTATTAAGTTCAGTTACATGAATACCAGATTGGTGGTCCAGTCATGTAAGATTTCACAGACAAGCAAGAAGTGAGCTACCTTTTGATGAGCAAGAGAAAAATGGAAACCTACGACTGTAACTTAAATGGGCTTTTGTCTTTAGCATCCCATGGCACGAATGGTACAGCACGCTCAGGGTGGTGTTTCTGGGGCTGAGGGGAATCCCCCTAAGAAGTCCTTTGTGACTGGGTTATTTACGGGCTTAAAATGAAGTTGAAATCTTTTTCCTGCCCTTTAGCAAGAGATAGTCTGATGGACAAGGAAACCACCATACCAACCAGAGGAAAGTTCATGTCTCTAATATTAGGACAAAACTGAAACTTGGGAGGAAAAAAAGGGGTCTGGTAATTAAACTTTCTCCTAGGCTTTTGAAAACCAAAGGTCAGCTTCCTGCTCCAGCCCAGATTTCCTGCATGATCATCACACATCATTCGGTCCAGATCAACAAGCACCAAGCTCTGCGTCCATTTCCAAGAACTTCAGCGCCTGTATCTATGCATGAATTTTGTTACCAACAGAAAAATAGGACTGAAAGCAAGGACTAGCATCTGAGGCCTCTTTCTTCCCACCTAAGACCAGCACCACCAGGCTGGAGTCAGATCCTTTGTTGTTCTCCATCCAGCTCCTTGTAGCTACTGCTGCCCACCACAACACCAGGGGCACCAAGACGTGGCACCCTAGCTGTGACTGCAGGCTGCAAACAAAACCAGATCCTGAGATGTAACGTAACGTTGCAATCCAGCTAAAGAAAATACTTTAGTGGTGTCACCTTCATTAAGAGAACAGCATCTCTTGACACTTAGCAGAGAGGTACGCTGTGCTTGCTTGTTCTTTCTCTGTTTGGTGGGATTTAAAACCAGAAGTGAATTCTGCAGCAGTTCTGGCCCTAGAGTTTACATGCACGAAAAGCAAATTACACCATTTATTTCACCGAGCTGGTGGGAAAGCTGCTTTACAGGTAATCTGAACCAACCCTGGGAATATTAGGAAATCATGGCCATCTAAGATATTGACGCATTGAGAATATGTTTTATGTTTTAATATATACCTCTTCTGAAAAATAAATGCATGAATAACAAAAGCAAATGCAAATAGCTTCTGAATATTTGCCTTCAGATCAGAAATCTTGACTTGAAATATAACCACATCAGGAGATAGTTACATGTAATTTTTTTGAATTTTTCAATAGGCAATTTTATTCAAAATGTATTCCCAGTTCATATCATGGTTTTTCAAGATATTTGTGCTAGTTTCTGACTATCTGTACAAGATTTTCTTCATTCTTACTTCCAACAGATATTTGAGGAAAAAGTTAATTAGATATAACAAAGATAAAATTAATTGTCTAATTTGAAATACCTTTAAGTAAGTGGTTTTTTGCTGGATTCTGAACATGACGTTTTACTTAACACACTTCTAACTGACATCACTGGTGCCAGATAACATTAAGGAAGTGTGAATGATAGATGGATGTGGACTTTTTTCTCATGTCTGCCACTCTGAGCTTTCCCTCCCAAAACCTTCCTTAGAGATTTGAAACAACTAACCTAGCCACTGCTGCCTTAGTATTGTCTGAAAATCCTTCATCATTCAAGGACGTTAATTTACTAGCCAGTTTCTGAGGTGTCCTCTTGATCTTTGTCAGGATTCTCTTGGAGCTGGATATATGATTTGAGCTGCAATTAATTGCGTCATTGATCTAGGCAAGTCCAGAGCTCACAGTTTAAACTGGCCAGAACGAATCCTGGAGATGTACTCTCCTGTATGTATTTCATGGTTTTTTCTCCACTAGGATTATTTTTGTGTGTAGCTGGATAGTCTGAACAGACACCTGAAGGGATATTTTATGTGCACACGGAAAGACTGCCCAGCTTCTCCAGGCAAGCTGCTCCTGAGGTTCCTACAAGGGGAAAACGGTGGTTGATTTGTTTTGAATTGGTGGACATCAGGAACTGAATTCCAAAAACATGTTCAGAAGCAGCAAGAGGCACCTACCAGGTAGAACGAGGAGTTGGGATGCAGCGTAAAGCAGTGGCTACATCAGTAGACTAACAGCACCTTACTGATGGGTTCTACCGCTCTCACTGTGGCCCTGAGTCTTCTGGTCTCCCAGAGCTCTAGTAAATCTAGCGATGAAGTTTGGCTAGCAGGGCTTACCTAGCCTAAAGGAGATCTTTGAGATCATTTCATGGACTATGAATTGCCAGTTAAGCACTGGCTGTTATTTTGCACTATTTAGGGGTTGTAGCAATGACATTCTGAAACAAGATCTTCCCCCGCTCCCCTTTTAGAGAACAGAAGGTTGATACACAAAAATTTGCACTTCAGCAAACCGAAATTTTATCATTTGCCTTGTTTGATATGTTAATACTGCTGAGACAAATTCACCCTTGAGAGAAGACTCTGGCGAATACTTTCCAGTCAGTTTAGATATCACCGTGTGGACTTTGTCTAAACAATCAAAGCAGAACATAAAAATGTACCAAAAGAAAACATCAAAAAGGAGAGGAATCTATTTCAGAGTTTGAGAACACAACTCAGTCTTGAAAATAAACCCAGGGTGAAATACTGGCCTCTGTGAAATTGGTGACAAATCTCCCCCTGATACACTCCTCCCGCTTGTGTTCTAATGTTTCAAAGGAAAATTGATTTTCCTAGCTTCTCTATTGACATAATGCTGATAGAGTAATAAGGAACTATTCACATCTGTCATACATACTCATACTGTGCCCACCACGCGCAGCATCACAATTGCCTCTCACAAATAGCGGGAGGGAGAAAGTGGCAATTGTTAATAAATTTCCTGGACAGATTTATTTTACCTGTTGACATTTTGAGAAGCAACTCAATCCTGATACTTTAAAATCCAACTGTGCCCGTGGGACACGACCAATTTGCATTAAATCATGAAGTCCCATTCTGACTAGAAGAAGATAATCGCAATTTGTGTTTATGAAAATTGGTAAAGTCATTGGGGTTATTAGTAACAAATGTTTAACAATTCAAGCTTTTCAAAGACCCTTCTGTATTCTCTCTAGGAGGGTTTCAGTTTGTGCTGCCGCTGTGCCTTAAGGGAAAACTGTGTGTGTCTTGTACAATGCTATACTATTCCTGACCTGTGTCCCACTTGCAAACCCAAGTGCTTTCTCATGCTCTGTGCTCTGCACTCAAGCTTTTGCCTTTCAGTGTGGAGCTTCTCGCATTTGTAAGTTTAAATCAGCTCAGTACAAAGGCAAAGTGTTTCTGTTAAAGAAGTGATCAGGCTCCCTAATGAACCATGGTTTCCATAATAAATCCAACATTGCCACACAGTAATGCTGACCATACAACACTTATTTTGTATACCACATACAGGGAAAAACATGCTGTCTCGAGTCATGCTGTGAAATGGCAATTATTGCCAGTTATTAATTTCTTGATATAAGTCATGGTATATATCTAAGAATTGTGCCGTCTCAGTATTTTATGGAATATTTAAAAAACCTTACAAAAGCTAATCGTCAACACAAGTAAATCAAAAGGGGGATATGAAAAAGCTGCCTTCCTCCAAACTCTGAAGAATTATTACATCAAGCAGCACCATGATGATTTGAACTGCAGAACTGCCACCCAAGTTGGCATTTGGTCCAAGGGATGAAAATCAAACAGCAGTGGGGGGATTATGCTTGCGTCTAAGGCTGGGAGGTCCATCACAGCAATTTCAACAAGAAAGCGGCGGAGGTCTGAATGGGCATGTTCCCTCCCAGGTAACTCTGAAACAGGAACAGGGAGGACCTTTTTGACAGGCTTCACATCCCAGATTATCTTTCTCCTGCAATGCAGCTAACACGAAGCTTGCTTTTGGTTTTCCCTTTTGTTTGACCCATCTAAACAATCCCCAATTAACCAATTTCTCATCAATAAAGCTATAAATTGTAGTTTATATTTCACTGATGTGATGGGTCTTTCCGCTGTCTGTAGCCTACTGTGGTAACAAAAGAGTGGCAGGAGATGCAGACAGCTGTTCTCTTTGAGTGGAAGTGCACACGGAGGTCTGAGAGATCAGTAAACATTTTCTTTCAAGTTATTTTCAATGTTTTTACAACCGGCGTTGGGAAAGGAGGGAAAAAAATCTTTCTTTATAAATTTGAGGGACAAAATGTATTGACGGTGTCTTTTCATGTGCTATTACTACCCCGGCCTGATGTGGGGGAGGGCGAAACATTCTGGCACCTTGTTCTAATAAATCTTCTTCAGTTTTCTCATGGACACAGCACATTGTAATTTAGAAACTTGGCAGGGAGGAAGTCCAAGTGCAACATCTTCAAAAGACTGCGGCTTTAGTGAAAATATAAGTGAATGAACTTGGCTTGAGTACAAATAAGAGATGCATTCCTGGACTGAAGAGCTATAGCATTAGCTTAACCTTAACACCAGTTCTGCTTGTCCAGAAGTCAGAAGAGTTTCGTTTTGTTTTAATGTAAAAGATCAAAAACACAAATAAATTGCATTCCCTGCCAGTGGGTGGAAGTAATATCTAAAGCAGCTTTGCTCCCAGTGTAAAAGAATTACTGCACTGTTACACATTTCTAGGTTTAGTGAGTTAAAAATTCAGGTCCTGTGGTGGGTCTGCCAGACCATGCAAGGTCTACTTTATAAGGCTTTTATCTATACATCTGCAACACTACTCTCTAGCTTTATTGCCTGTTTTTTCCTATGTGTTTTTTTGTCTCATTACTGCTGCTGTTGTTTCTCACAGGGTCAACTTTGCCAGTGGACAGACACTCAGGGCCAAAACCATAATAAAGAGTTTTGGTTATAAAGGGTGCTGCCTTTATGAAGAAGACATGAGAAAAACACACTCCATAAACCGCTTTTACCACAGTGTTTGTCTTCCCTCTTCCATCCTCTTATACCAGAGGAGGACAGAGAATGGTGTGCCTGAGGGGTGCCCAGCTTTAAAACCAGGACGGTAGGGTCATTTTTTTTTTTTTTTTCCTCTTTCAGTGGTACTTCCCGTGTCCAAAATTTGAACTGTGCATGAAATGGACGTTGCTGCAAAGGAGCAGTATCTGAACTGTCAAGTTTGTCGAGTGGTTCTGTGCCACCGGGTTTATTACCCTACAAAACAGGGAATGCTTTCTTTCCAAAACCACAACATAAATGTTCCTGGTAAAAACTAGCAACTGTGTACGTAGGCACTGTGAATTAACTCATGGCCCTCCCCACCCCTCCCCTGCCATTGGCTCAGCCTTTGCTCTTCCAGTCCTTTTGCACTGTCTGACGATTTTAATGGATTTTGCTGTGGCTTCTAAGGACTTGTTCAAGACAATCACACTTATGTCAGTTTTGACCACGATCTGAAACAACTCCATAATTCAATAGCCACACGTTCAATTTCTCAATAATATGCCAAAATTAATAATTAAAAAAATGAGCCTTCGGAAGGGTCCAAATGTCTGTTCCCTCCAGAACATGTCAAATCTGTGAATGCAAAACCTTGTGCAAAGCTGCAAACATTCAGTATCTGAATTCACAACGAAACTGAGTGATATGTGCCAAGTTACAGTTGCAGGTTTTAATCTTTTCATCCTACCTCACACTTGGTAGGTATCAATTGAAGACACAATGAACATACTTACACAAAATAGCTATAATGATTATTTGAATGTTTTTTCATACTGACAGGCAAGCAGTAATTTACCAACTGCTGGACCCATATATCACTCCCAGTTCTCATTCTTAAAGGCATAAAAACTGCCTCCAAATTCTTTAGGGCATCTCTTCCATAAAGGCTTAAATGGGGAATAGCTCTTCAGCCAGGCTATGCCATCCCCCAGACAAAAACTCCCAGAGGCTTTGTGCTTGATGTGGTCAAGAGAATCACGGCTGTTTTACCGTAAAAAGAGAAAATATGTACTTACCCACCTGGTACCTGGGAGAGAAAGGCAGTATTTTGATGGGGTTTGTTTAATGTTATTCTTTGTTCCCTCCCTGCTTGAGGACCTGACAACACCCTGGGCACTAGGATAAAATTCACCTTTAGTTTAGTGGAGTTAAGGTTTCACATTTGGATGTTAGCTATTGTTCCTGGCACCATCCCTTCTTTTTTTTTTTTTTTTTTTTTTTTTTTTTTTTCCAGTGTACTCTGAGGCTGGTGTATCTGATGGCACCAAACATTAAAAGACTGTTTTCCACCTAATGGAACAAAAACCCCTTCTGGTAGTTGAGTCACCTCAGGGAGCCAAATGCTAGTCTCAGCAGCACAGATTACAACCTTGATGAATTCCTGTTGATCTGAGATTGTGCCTATGTCAATGGGGATAAACTATTGACCAGCTGGCTCTTCCATAGGAAACCTTCTCTGCTTAAGCCCCGCGTACCTAATAGAAGTGGTGTTAGACAGTTCCAGTTTGGAAGTGCTCTGCAGTATTCTGTGATGTTTGTTCTATTTTTTTTGACTAATTTATTTTATTGAAATATTCATTGTATCTGTTGTTGGCCACTGGCACACAAGTTACTGCTCCAGTTGCAACCATTGAGCTGCTGTGTAAACCTAGACTTTTTGAGCTGGTGGAGTCTTGTCTAACAGCGTAATATCAGACACATATCACAGTGTTTTTGTGACACCAAATATTCTCACGATATACGTCAGTGGATCATTTACATAAGAGACTTTTCACTTCAGGCTTGATTGTGACAGAAAGTTGCAGACAGTTGATTATATGTGTTTTGCTTTCCACTGTTTTTTTTTTTCCTTTTTCATTTTAGAGCCTTATCTCAGGAAGACCCAAACAGAAATAAAACTCAAGGCACTGCAGGATCAGACTCAGTAACCATTAGCTTGATGAGTTAGGTTGCTTGGAGGAGGTTGTTATTACTAGGGCTCAAATTGACATCTGCCAGGGCTCTCCTCCTCCCCCTCCTTGGATCAGCTTCAAACAGCAGTTCTTCCTGTGTCTAAGAAATCAAGCATTTTAAGATTAAAAAGCTTAAAAATTGCCTCCAGCACAGGCTTACCCTGCTAAATCTGCACAGGTTTAAATGGACAGACTAACTATTGAACTTTATACAGGACTTCCCATCCTACAGAGAACTGCTGAGCATCTTTGGCCATTGTTTAGCACCTTGCAGGATTGGATCAAAAAGGATTACAGTGATTAGGGAAAGACATGTTTGATCAGCTTATAGTAAAGTAACTCTTAGGTGGAGGTAGTCTGAGTAAATAAAATGAAATAGCATTCCCACCACACACTGAAAATCAGACATTCTTTGCTTGCTTTTTCCCAATATCACCTTATTGTTATGGTCTTTGAGGGTTTTTGCAGTTGCCCTCAGCTTGCTACAATCATAAAACCAGCAACTGGGTATATGTTGCCCAGGGTGGGGATTTCCAGTTTGGATGACAGTGAAAGGTGCTGCTTTTGATCCTCTTCAGCCCTTCACGAAACCTCATTTCCCTTTTCAGGAACAGTGAGAGAACCTCTTCTGCTTTCTCTCTGCAGAGTAACAGTTATCCCTGCCTCATTTTTGTGATCCAACAGAGGTGCAAGGGGGCTTGAGTAAGGTCCTTCTCATCTTCCCTATAGCTATAAGGGTATGTCAAACAGGAGCGTCCATTTGAGGGGAAGGAGGAAAGAACTGTACAAGATGAGGTTCTTGATGCTGATTTTGTTATCACAAATGTCATCAGGGACTAATCACAGGAAAAACAGATCTCTCTAAGTTCTGGAATATGAGGGAGGTAATGTTTGCATGTTTGGTTATTCACACATCACATATTCTGAATGAGGGAGATGCTTATCACACTACAACATATAAACTTCATTCTCCATTTTTTTCCTTTGGTTTTCTGTTGGAGTGAATACATTTACTAAGTTATATTTGTTTTCAGTATACACATGAAAGACGTGATCCTAACTTTCTATTGCAAAATATATCTGAATATGTAGCAGACTTTCAAGTATATCGCTGTCTGCACTTGTAAAGATCATTATTCACAAATCGGACAATTGCTCAACAACTCTTTGTTGTGCAGCCTGATATGGACAATAAGCTTGCCTTGATCTTTCAGATTCAGAGTGTATCTAGTTGCCTGATTCCTTTGTTTAAAAAATATTCTGTACCAGAATTGTTTTCCTGTGCTAGCAGTAAAAAACGAAGAATTGTGCAAATGTGAAAGTAAGAGTGTGTGGTAAAACTCACAAGACAACATAAGTTCTAAATTAAAAAGGAAATTAAAAAGTTAGTGTTCTCACACTATAATTCACTTTGTCTTGTTTCAGCTGCATACATATTTTGTCTGAGTTTATTAGATTAGAAATAGATAATCTATCTCTTAATGCTTTTTAAATTATGATTAGTGGCCAACTGAAGTCTATGGAAATAATAATGAAGGTCTATAATGTAGGTGTAGTGAGTAAAGATATAGTGCATATTGAAATGTATATTTAACTTACATTTTGACCAATAAATAGAAGTTTTATCAAAGAATATTAAACAATAGTTTTTAAATGTGGGAAAGTTAACATTGCTTTTGAAATCTTCATGTTGTGCTTAAATATTTCTTACATTCAATTTCCTAGTAATTGTTAAGTACAAAGCCCTCAAAATCTGTTTCTTATTAGACTTGCAAAGTTTATATATTCTCCTCAACCAGATTCAAGTTTCAACTGTGTTGTACTGTAATTTGCAGGGCGGGGGGAGGGTAAGTGTGCTTTGAGTTTCACTTTTTGGGTTTGTGACATTTTATCATTTTAATGGGTAGATGAAAGAGAGAGAAAAAGAGAGAAAAGAAAGAGGAGAAACAGAAGAGATAAAAAGAGAGACAGAGGGAGAAAGAAGAAAGGGAAGGGAAGGGAAGGGAAGGGAAGGGAAGGGAAGGGAAGGGAAGGGAAGGGAAGGGAAGGGAAGGGAAGGGAAGGGAAGGGAAGGGGAGGGGAGGGGAGGGGAGGGGAGGGGAGGGGAGGAGGGGAGGGGAGGGGAGGGGAGGGGAAGGGAAGGGAAGGGAGGGGAGGGGAGGGGAGGGGAGGGGAGGGGAGGGGAAGGGAAGGGAAGGGAGGGGAGGGGAGGGGAGGGAAGGGAAGGGAAGGGAAGGGAAGGGGAGGGGAGGGGAGGGGAGGGGAGGGGAGGGGAGGGGAGGGGAGGGGAGGGGAGGGGAGAGGAGGAGGGGAGGGGAGGGGAGGGGAGGGGAGGGGAGGGGAAGGGAAGGGAAGGGAGGGGAGGGGAGGGGAGGGAAGGGAAGGGAAGGGAAGGGAAGGGAAGGGAAGGGAAGGGAAGGGAAGGGAAGGGAAGGGAAGGGAAGGGAAGGGGAAGGGAAGGGGAAGGGAAGGGGAAGGGGAAGGGGAAGAAAAAAGAAAAAGGAAAATGAAAAAGAAAAAAGGAAAAGGAAAAGGAAAAGGAAGGAAGGAAGGGAGGGAGGGAGGGAGGAAGGAAGGAAAGGAAGGAAGGAAGGAAGGAGGGAAGGAAGGAAGGAAGGAAGGAAGGAAGGAAGGAAGGAAGGAAGGAAGGAAGGAAGGAAGGAAGGAAGGAAGGAAGGAAGGAAGGAAGGAAGGAAGGAAGGGACGGAAAAGGAAAAATGACCAAGAAAGCATGCATTTTCATGATTATGGTATGGAAATATCAGGAAGGAATGGTGACCCCCAAATACGTGCACATCCTATACTATACAAATAGCAGAGCTAGGAAGAAGACAACTCTGTTTATGCCCCGGAACCCTGCTTTCTTTGCAGACCAAAGTATCTTCCCAGAGGGGAAAAAAACATAATTCAGAAATAAACTCGCTTGAGTAAGGAGGTGCAAAAGATATGTTCTGTAAAGATGTTGCAGTTGAGCTGGTTTTCTGGGTGAACGGTTGAAGTAAATTTTAGAAACAGGATGCTACCTGAAGAGCTATGATTAAAGAGAAATCTGTGTCAATAAGCCATAACAGAAGGAAGTGAAACACCCTAAGGAATGAAAAAATTTGAATTAAAAAATCCATCTGAGTTGTTACGTCAGTCTCACTTTCTAGCCTTACAGTAGTTTTAGATAACATGTACCTTCATTCACCTCCTCTTAAGTGAGATCTACTTTTATACTTTTTGAAAAATCCAATGATCAGGAAGATAAAAAAATCTCTCAGAAATTCTGCATTGTTCCTAAGAGGGAGAAAAAAAAGACCCCCTTCACCCACATTACATTGACATGTATTAATTTAATAAACCCAGACGCAGTTCCAAAATGGCAAGGAGAACATACTTGAAAGAGATCCATGTTTGGTAAAAGTGGAATTAGTAGAAATTCTGTAATTTTGCAAGAAATAGTCTCCCAAACTTCCTAAACTGTGAGATTTCCTTGAGCTAATTTGTCTGTCAAATTGAGCTTAGTTCTGCTTCAAATATCATTGTTAAGTTACTAGATCTTGGGTGTCTCAGTGTCACTATGGTAGCTGCAGCTCAGGTGTTGGCTTGCAGACAAGTATAGAATACTACCTCCAGGCCTGGCATGTAACGTATAGCACACATATGAAAGATAAAATTCGGTCAAATTAGTCCTTCTTTAATGCATGGATTAGGAAGGGAATGATGTCACTTTGTGAGAAATGCAAGAGCACCAATGACCTGAATGAAGGGTAGAGTGCACCCTCAGCGAGTTTGCCAATGACACAAAGCTGGGGGGGTGACTGACACAGCAGAAGGCTGTGCTGCCATACAGAGAGACCTGGACAGGCTGGAGAGTAGGGAGGAGAGAAACCTTATGAAATTCAATAAGGGCAAGTGTAGGGTGCTGCACCTGGGGAGGAATAACCCCCTGCACCAGGACAGGTTGGGCCTGACCTGCTGGAGAGCAGCTCGGTGGAAAGAGACCTGGGAGTCCTGGGGGGCAACAGGATGACCATGAGCCGGCAATGTGCCCTCGTGGCCAAGAAGGCCAATGGCATCCTGGGGTGCATCAAGAAGAGTGTGGCCAGCAGGTGGAGGGAGGTCATCCTCCCCCTCTGCTCTGCCTTGGTGAGGCTGCATCTGGAGTACTGTGTCCAGTTCTGGGCTCCCCGGTTCAAGAGGGACAGGGAACTGCTGGAGAGGGGACAGCGAAGGGCTACCAAGATGCTGAGGGGACTGGAACACCTCTCTTATGAAGAAAGGCTGAGGGATTTGGGTCTCTTCAGTCTGGAAAAAAGATGGCTGAGGGGGGATCTTATCAACACTTATAAATACTTAAAGGGTGGGTGTCAGGAGGATGGGGCCAGGCTCTTTTCAGTGGTGCCCAGTGACAGGACAAGAGGTAACGGGCACAAACTTGAACATAGGAAGTTCCACCTAAACATGAGGAGGAACTTCGTTCCTTCTGAGGGTGGCAGAGCCCTGGCACAGGCTGCCCAGAGAGGTGGTGGAGTCTCCGTCTCTGGAGACATTCCAAACCCGCCTGGAGGCGTTCCTGTGCAACCTGCTCTGGGTGACCCTGCTCTGGCAGGGGGTTGGACTAGATGATCTCCAGAGGTCCTCCCAAACTCTATCATTCTGTGATTCCGTGATTTGGGACATCTCTGTGTACCTTCTTTAGGAAGTCCGAGCCAACAAGTGTCTTCCAAATGGCAATACAAAAAATAAGATGAACAATTAAACGTCTTTAACCCCAATCTGAAGTTAACTGACTAAATGGCCTGTTACATTGTCAAACATAATCACAGAGCCAAATCTCACTTTACAGCCTCAAGCTTTCTTCATCATACAGTATATTTGACTTAGGCCACAGCTATAAGTTCTTCACTCCATTTCCATGAATATTTAAATCTGCAAGAGCATATAACTGGAAAAAAGTAAACAAATACTATGGGAAATCCGCTGAAATGGATTGTCTGTCATTTTACTTTTTGTTCTATTTATTCTGTCTGTATTTCAGACCTCATTTTTCTATGACTTGCCTAAACAAGTTTTGGGTTGTAGCTATGACTTCCTCAATACAAGAGAAAAATTTCAACTCATTATTCTTAGGGAAAGAAATAGCATGTTGCTTCTGCAGAGTATTGGAGCCATCTGTAAGGGTAGGAAGTGTCATTGCACATTAAAGAGCTCAAGGATCAGGCTCAGAACCTTTACAGAGGCACTTGATTGCTTTAGAGAGTTATTACATTGTGATGTAGCTGAATGTGATATGTGATATTTCAGTTGCATAGAACTATGGAAATATGATAATTCAAAAAATCTTACTCAAAACGTTAATGGAATGAACCATGGTAGGACCATGATCGTGTCTGTCACACTCTTGAAACTGTTTCTTTTCTTTTTAAGTGAAGAGATAGTACTCGTATGCCTTTGTCTCCTTCCCTGACTCAGCGAATACACCGTAGTGAGACAACGTACAAAAAGCAAACAAAGAAAACAACTGGAAACCATCCTTTAGCAAGCGTAAATAAGAGAAGGTGATGCATTTCACAGTCAATTGTTTCCATGACCAAAGAGACACACTGCAAGCTCAGATTTCCCAACACACACGGTCTTGCAGAACACACTTGTGGGAGCTAAGCTGAAGTTAGCAGGAGTTTTCTGGGGAGCTAGCATCAAAGAAAGACCGTGGCTTGCCTAAATGGGGACGCACAGAAACACTGAAGTGTTCCAAATTCAAACTCGCTTTGTTTAGCGTGTGCCTGCGTTTGCCTGGCTGCACCCCAGGACAACTTCACCCAAACTGGAATTTAGGGCCCTGGGGGATTTTAATTGAAGGTCTTCGGTTGCAGGGCTGTTGGGGTGCTGTGACGCTGTGTGCCACACACAACAGCTGCAAAACTGTGACAGCACCATCAAACCAGGCAGGGAGTAATCACATTTAGGCAATGGCAAGAGCAGTTCCTGAGGCTTCCTGCCCTGTGATTTTCAAGGTCATGTGCTTGAAGTAGAGGATATGTAATTTTCCTGATGGTTTAAAATGGAAAGTTATTTGATACCTCCCTCTTCTAAAAGGGAGAAAAAAACGGGGAGTGGCGAAGTTGTTGAGCACAGCCTCTTCCAGTCCACAATTGGGAACAGATTCCTAGGCTCCTTTGATGGTACGAAAACTCATGGAAGAAACAGCTGTCATTTTTCCCGGGTTCACCGAAGATCACAAGTGAGATAGCAGCAGCTACAGCAGCAAGCTGTAACCACAACTTCCAGAAGAGATTAATGGCAAGAGAGAGAGGAGGAAATCAACTTCTCCCCCACCAAGAGTGGCTGCCATCTGGTGGCAGGACATGAGGGACAGAAGGTGCTTCCTCCAGGCCCCTGGCTCCGTCCGCAACTAAGGATCCTGGATAAGGCTTGCAAAGATAAGATGCCCTAGCTGCCTTGCTACCTGTCGAATTCTTTGTGTTTTGGATCATGCCAAACCTTGATGGGAATGGCATAGAGCTGTGCAACTTGCTCCCCTTCATGGGTGAGATGAGGATGGCGTACGTGGCATGGCCCTTTGCTGTCTTGTTGCTGTCTGATCCTAAGCACTTGGAGATATCTTACATTGGCAGAGATATGTATAAAAGAGGTGTGGTGCAAAGACTGCGAAGAAAAGAAGAAAAGCTAAAAAAAATCCTGATATTGGGAAACTTAGAGTTTTCTAAGTTAGACAGTGTTAGAAAGAAGGAGGCAGAGGGAAGTAAAAGAGGTGGTATGAGACGAATAAATGAAGCAAGATGGAAAGATATCTTCTGAATCTTTCTAAAATAAACTCCTGCTCAGAAGGAGAAGCTAAACAATGGTACATAATAATGTTTCTCACTCACTGAAAGTGTGATGGGAGCAGCTGTCTGTGAAGAAAGACTGTGGTAGGTTGAATTGCTTCAAGGATAAGTGGTGGTTCAGTTTGCTGCCTACTTCAGAGCCTGAAAGCGATGTCTTTCGGCTTCCATCTCCTTCACCCTTTCCACACAACCTGAGGTTGAATTGCTCCATGGTCCCAAGGGCTCCAACTACAATACAACATTATGCTGTAGGAAAACACAGTCTGTCATAAGTTATCATGTATTTTTAAAATGTGTATTTTGTGGTCAAAATCCTTGTTTATAATTTAAATATTTGCCCCAGAGCACCTACTGGATGTAAATAGAGTGAGCATTCATAAGAGATCGGCTTTTTCCTCACTGCGAATGACCCCAGACAATGATGTCTGAGGAAATCTTCAGCCTTCAATTGTTCCTCTTCTGAGTAGCTCTAGTGATTCACAAAGGGGAATTCAGCAGTAGTGACTTACTTCTTTATTCTTCTGTCATACTTAGGAATCTCTGATGCCTGCACAAGTTCTCGCGCCTGTCTTACCAGCCTTCAGATCACCACACAGCTCTTCTCAGACCGAAAGGCTTGCAATCCTGGCAAGAAAAATGCAGAAGTTATGATCTGTAACAGCCTTTCTTGTGGTGAGGTAAATCAACCGTCCTACAATGTGATTATAACACTTGCCACCTTCCAAGAATCTGCTAATGAATTGTTCCTCATCAGCTAATGGCTTGCCTTGCATGGCGTTTACTTAAATCTAAAATTGCTATTTTAAAGGGAGGGGCACAGAGAGACGAGAACCAAGCCATGCACTAAAGACCCCAGAGATCAGAGCCAGACAGAGAACGCAGGAATTCTTGGCTCCCGCCACTGCTTTCAGTCCCTGTCTGTCTTTCTCAGCCATTCCTTCTTGTTTCTATAAAAAATAAAAATGTTCCTTTTATATTTAGAAACTCCAGTACGAGAAAGTGCTTAAAATGGCCCCCTTATTTCCTTGAGAGACAGAACTAAATTTAAAGATGTCATTTTCCTCGCGTCACTGCAATAACCTCTTCAGAAACATGAAGCCCACAATGAGGCTTTTAAAGCCCAAGAAGAGGAGCTCAGCATCAACGGCAGCTGTGGGACGTACTCTCAGATCATGGGACAGCTTTTACTGAACCTTCCGTTGAACGATGGAAGATTTTGTTTTATGAAGATTGTTTAAGAAAGAGCGATAAGAAAATAAAAGAGAAGACAATGTTATAAGGATGCAGGGAGTGGGGAAAAGATTGTTCTTTTCTTTCTGTTTTTCAGGTGGACCTTTGTGCTCTGAGTTTTTGAAATGCCAGGGGAAGTCTGGGAAAGGAAGGAGAAATCATGTTGCTGCTGTACTCTACATCCACCTCTACGATGCATCTGGTGAGGCTTTGTGTTCTTAATGAGCAATCATTTGCTCAGATTCATCTGGTGACTGATACGTTCCTTCTACCAGTATATTCATCCGTTCTGTCAATTTAAAACTATAAAGGATTCCTCTGAGATTATAGCAGCTTTCGTTTGCTCAATATTGCGATAAGCCATGTGCCCTCCAGCGCTTGCATAACCTTTACTGTGAAGACCACAAAACAGAGCATGGCTCAATACGGCAGTTTTATGAGATTTCTGCAGTGCATCAACATTAGCAGGATAATGTTTTGACTGTGTGCTGTAGACCTCTGGGTTCCTCAAAAGGCAACTTCTTTTACGCAATTTAGACAGCAAGAAATTGTTTTGTCTGTCTATATACATCATACAGGCATAGGCAACGGGGACCAGTCCAGCGGCAAGGTTTCAAGGGACAGAGAGCTACCTTGTCAGGAAGTATTTGCAGGCAATTAAGAAAATTAATGCAAAATCCGCGTTTTCTTAAAATGAGTTCTGAGTTCTTTGTGCTCTTTACACATGGTTTTCCATGCTTCTCTTTCCACATGCTGTTAACTTATTAGGAGAGGAAATGAGGCCTCTTATTGTAATATCTCTGTGTGTATGCAAGATCCTTCATTTTGTTCCCACAGCTCTGGTGAATGTATGCACAAAAGTAGCATAGTAATTTGTGCCAACTTCAATGACAACCTAGCTCTATACAAAGAAACGGTTAAATAATGAAGTCTGGGAGTAAACTCTGGCAGGAGACCAGACCTAATAATTCCACTTGGCAAGATTACCCATGCCAGCAAGGAAGGTTGACTTTCTAGTATAAACAATTAACTGTGGTGATAAAGGATCTACCACATGCTATATTACTGGCCAAGGTGGGTTGGGGAAAGCATAAGTGGTCAATGTCTTTCAATTAACTTATACTCTGCAAACTAATTAGCTTTGTTTTGGATTTGATGGATTTATTTGCTTTATTAATAAATAGAAGAATAAATATGAAAGGGAAAAATAGTCCATTCTGTGTCTAAGCAACCGATTTTTTGCACCTTACCTCTTCTGAGTTTCAAAGCAATATTTACTTTGTAGTAAGTGAACTTTATCTTCAAACAAAGAAAAATCTATGCAACGTATTTAATTACTGTTGTTAAGAAACAATAGCAGGCACTTTTCCGCTAGCATCTTGGAAGGTAATGCATAAACATGGAATAACGGAGATTGCATATTGAATTATCCATTGACATCTTAAAGAAAGCCCCTTCATGATGCTACAGTATTATCTTTCATAATTACGTAATGAAATGAGGAGAAAAAGAAGATTTTAAGAAACTTTAAGAACTTTAAGAAAGAACTTTAAGAAATTTTAAGAAATTTAAGAAAAAGAACATTTCATCCATGTTTTTTGTGTTACGATCTTTTCAATGACTTTTGACAAAGATTTAGTATCTTAGCTTCAGCATAGCTTTCTGATTTATAAAAGCTCCTTATTTTTGCTAGTTTTTTTACTTGTCTGTTTTCTAGTACATATTTAGTAGTAATATGTACTAGCCTAAGCACTTCATACTTTAGTAATCCTTCATCTATAGAATTAATTTCAGGTCTTTTATAGCCAATTTGAACAAAGCCTGTCTGTTTTGCCTCCGTCAAAGTTTGTCTAAAATACATAGTCAGTTAGAAACACTTCCCTTCAGAGGGGTGAGGTTCTAGGAGAAATTTGAGATAGGAATACTGAAGGCCAAGCCTCCGTATAATTCTGAGTTTATACAAAGCATGATATGACACAATGCCTGTGCTATCAGGGCATCAGACTCAGTAACCAGAAGACTTGCCCTGTGCTTTTTAGTAGTTGTGTTCCACAGCAATGTATGCTCTGTGCTACAACAACACTTAATTTGGGACTTAGGCTGAGAAACTCCCAAGGCACTTCCCAAAGGTCATTTAACTAAACAGGGACAAACCTGGATTCACCTCCTGTTTTACTGGCAAAGTAAATCAACTTTTGCTGTAATTCTAAAAGAAATACATATAGATGTTGCACTGCTTTTAAAGAACATACCAATAGAGATGATTCCAAGCCTGTGCACCCTGGCACCCAGCATGCTTTTCAAAAGCACAGCATATCTGGCCTTCTTGGCCAATGCCATCTGTCTCTATTGCCTCTACAGAGGAATTCAGTTTCATGGGAGTCAAATCCCATCTTCGCTGTTCCCATTCTATTTCATTTTTGGTGAAAATGTAAAGTGTGTGAGTTAGTAAACCACACTTCACACATTAGATCATCAATGGAGCTCTACCAAGAGCCAAAGATACTGAAACAGTATGTGCCTTGAGGCAGTCCAAATGTGTAATCAAATGGAAGTCTGCTGAGGATCGCCAAGCAATTAGCAGGCTTAAAATATTTCCTGTAAATGGTCCTTTCCTTACTTTTCCTATCCCAAGTGGTCTGTGATCATCTCATCTCTCTATTTTTCCCAGCAGTGGTCTCAGGCATCCCTAACCATATGATTCCTATTATAAGACTGGCACCCAGCTTATGATCCATCAACGCCTCACCTTCACAAGGCAGTGATGGAGAAGTACAGCATGCTAACACCTTTCAGACATTCCAGCAAGAAAACCAGGGGCGTAAAAATAGACAATACACCACCAACAGTGCTAACAAATTCTAATTATAATGGGGCCAGCTGTTGGAAGCTACCAGCCAAAATGCCTTTATATGAAATCAGTTAAGTCAGATGACAATAGCATTTAACCCACCTATGTCTGATGGTTGTTCTCATGGGCTGATAAACTATCTGGTCCCATGGCAGCCAACGCACAGAGGATCAATAAATGGAAATATTACACCCGTTTAGATACAAGCGCAACACATTTTTTTCAAAATCTTTACAATTCCCATCATTTATTTTCATTAGAAAGATAAATTATTCCACCTAACTCTGTTGCACAGAGCGCGCAGTGAAAAACATAATGTCTGACTCAAAGGTGTGTTGCCTTTAGACGTGCAAGAGAGGATCGAGATATCTGGTTTGCTTTGAACTAAATCCTGTAAGAACCACCATTATCTCATGGAAAGTTTTAAAAATGCCATTTAAAAGCACTTGTGTCCAGATTACCCTGTGCCAGAGCAAACCAGTGAAACTCCTTGAATCATTCCTGTCATTAGACTATCTCAAAACACATTTGCCAGACTGTTGAAAGAAGGTAGCGTTTCCTCTAGACACCATATGTTGTGAAGTATTATAAATATATTGCAGCGCCTAGAATCAGGATCAGATTAGTTAGCTTGTGAAACAGTAGTGTTTTACTTTCTTGTCTCATTTATTTGAGAGGTACCAAAGCCAGTGTTGAAACTGGTTTTTCATGTATAAACATTCTAAAATAGCACATGGAGTTCATCTTCAAAGGTATGTGTTTCTCCAGCACATATGTATAGACAAGGTGCCAGAATGTGGCCGTGTCTCTTTCTGCCAGTCCGGCTACAATTTCCTGTTCCTAGTCTCTGCTTCTGAACTCAGGGGTGCTTGCAATTAAAGAGATTCCAGAAAAACAAGATGATGAATCTGCCCTCTGCCTCCTGCTTTTCCCACACAAAAAAGAGACAAATAAGAGCACCCTAAAACAGTGAGCAGCTGCCTCCCAGAAGGTTTGTGTAAACCTGTGGCTAACAAGCACAATACAGCCTATGCCGATGCCTAATTAGTTGCTTTTCCTCTACTACTCATAAAAATAGGGTGTGATAGCTTGAGAGATTGCAGTGGTGAGGAACAACTCTCAGAGAGTGTCTTAGGTGTGCTCTGCTTCTCTTCCTGCATTTTTATGGCAATTTGAGGTCGTCTTTCTTAAGATTTCATCTCCTGCAGCTGCTTGGTCCCCCACGGGTTACTCATCGTGATGCGGTGTTTGCAGGAGTGCCGCCAGTCGCTGCAGTGATGATGAGGTGCCGAGAGAGCCAAGATCCCTGACGTGCAGGTGCGGACCGTGGCATGTGCACATGCAGGGGTCTTGTCCTGGGGCCAGAGGCTCTCCTTTGTATCAAAACATACAGCATCCATAAGCTCCAACTGCCCTGCGCTCAAGCCTTCAATAAGTGTACTCACAAGATTAAATTACCAAAGTGACTTTCTGCAGTGAGAAGACTCTTGGCACTCTGCCTCATTGCTCTGAAAGTGCGGAATGAAAAGCCAAGGTGTTAAGCAACAAGGTGAGGCTGGTGGAGCACAAGCTCAGGCTGGTTTTCCACCAGCTGGTGGACCCTGCAGACCGCCACCGACCCTTCCTGGCCCTGCAGGGAAAGGAGCTGGGGTTGTCAGGCTTGTGCTTCCCATTGCACACACTATGAGGGCTCACAGGGTCAACATCCCAGCGGAGCAGTACGCAGGCAGGGTGGATTAGCTCTCAGGGGCCAAAGACTGGTTTGCAAACAAATGCTATGCTACGTACTGGTGGAACAGTTGCCAGACATACTTATTTAAACAGTTTCCAAAAGGCGGCAGGAGGTTATTAATAGAAGTATCACTCAGGACTACCTGTTTCTTAGGTTATGTGCAAACCTAAAATCGCATTCTGGTGATGTGCAAAGCTGTTGCGCTGTCCTGTAATAGGATTTATGCTTTCTTTGTTTTCCTTTTAGCCAGTGATTTGAAAGTATACGTCTCTGAGGACAATGATGAATAAATCTGTGTATCCACTCTGTGCCTTACTAAGCACCAGTAAATGTCAAAATTTTTGCAACAAGAAAAGGAAGAACACATCGCAGGGAAAAGTCTGTGCTGAAAACAGTCCCTTTTTGCTTCTGAAAATATAAATTATTTTGGACATTAATCAGATACTAACCCATGACTGATAACAGAAATATTTTGATAAGAATTTTATTTTCTGGAGATGTTTTAAACAGTAAGGGGTTTTTTTTATTTGTTTTGGTTTGTATTTAGAGAGGGAGATTTACCAGATATTTAGCCTGGATGGAGCATATAGTTCAAATGTAAACAGCTTTCTACTGCTAAAGGATTTAGTAAACAAGGAAAGCTAAGTGGGAAAGCAGAGGAAATGCAGGTAATTTTGATGAGATGTTAACTTTTATTTGGTTTAGATTTTTAGATTCTCCACTGTGGGGACAGGAAAATCTTAGCAAAGACAATAGATTTGATAATCTGCACACTAGAATATTCAGTAAAAGGCTGCTAATTATTCACTTCATTGTCGAAACTCAATGGATTACTACTTCAAATTTTATGGATACTGCTTTCTTCTGAAAATGTTTTCTTTGGGAGCCTCATGTGTGTGTGTGTGTGCCTGTGTTGCTATTTCCAGGTCCAACATTCCAATGATAAAAATATAGTCAGGAATCTGAGTGGTAATTATTAATAGTTACAGTATGTTATGCCTTCCAAAAAAAGAAATGGTATGAGTAAAATTTCTGACATTCACAAGAAATTTCTTCCTAAGATCAGAGGAGGCAGTTCTCTGAAATCTAATGAATACATAAACAAGTGGAAGTTTTGCATCTTCAGAGAAATCCAAAGTTCCTTAAATAACATGGCAAGCGAGGGGATTGTATGCATCTCACCTTCTTTTACCTCGGGCAGACTCTAAAATGAGGTCATTAGGATGGTCTTTAGGATAGGTTTAGTGATTTTGCAGTCAGAAAGATCAAATCAGAAAGAACAGCCTTCTGTTCTAAGTCACACAAAGTTGGTTAAAACAGAGGTAGAAGTGTCCACACAACTCTGATGAAAAAGGGATTTAACTTGTTAAAAGTTGTTAAGCACGCGTAAGAGAGGCTAAAAAAACTGCCCAGGAAAGATAACTGGTTTAGGACTAGTTACCAATGCATTTAAAGAAAGATAACAATGTGTAATATTTTAAAATATTTAAATATAACAACATGCAACTTCCTCATGTGCTGGATATGACACTTTGCCACGCAAATGAAGGCAGAGAGTAATTTACTGTACAACACTTTCATGGTACTGTGAAGACAACAGGTCAACTTCTCCCATTCTGTTCCAAGTAACTCTCTTAGGCAAGCAAAGCCAGGTTTTCATCATTGTTTTGTAGCTACCCTTTCCATGAGCATGTATCGCAGCCTTAAGGCTGAGTAATTGTCTTGTAGCTGCGCAAATACAGAGATTCATGAACCTGAAGCAGAGCTGCCTTGCATCAGTGCCCCACAATTGAAACCCAAATCTATCTGCCATAGAGTGAAAACAAGTTGAAGCCAGTGAGGCAAAGAGTATGAAAACAAACAGACTTTGAAAGCTTCTTGCTAGAAGCTTACAATAAAGTGGAGTGCTAAAGAGATGGTCAAAGGAGCCTCCTGGAGTTTAGAAAGTCCAGATTTATCAGTGCTTGTCCAAGCTGATCCAAACCTCTGGAGGTTTTGACTGTTGTCCATCACTAACAATAACGTGAATGACCCCATTTATTACACTTCTATAGCAGTGATAAGAAGCACTGTCCAACAAACTGGGATGTAGCCCACAGCAAACAAACAAAACTTCTTACTGGGGAACATCTGAGAAATTTTTCCTGGAAAGCAAACTAGAAGAACAGTGGTATCTTGTTATGTTAAAGTGCAGTTTGAATACTATTCATTCATTTCACAAACCATAAAAACACAGCTAGATACTGTAAACTAATAAAACTCATCACTACTACTGAGCAGCAGTGTGCTGGGTCTTGGCAATGCTCAGGCTGCTGTGCTATGCCTTTCCCTGGTGGATGGGAACCTCTTTCTCCTTAACAATCTTCAGCTAATCAGTGTCATTTTTGCAGAGCTGCAGTTCCCTGTGCACGAGTATGTAACAACCTGAATTTTTCCAGCCTGTATAACTCAAAATGTTGAAAAATCTAAACAGTGCCTTATGATTTATTTGTCAAATGATGATGATCTTGCTCAACTGAGTCTTGTCTTCTATTCTGCCTTACCCATTCCCATGTCTGCTTCCATATCCTACATTTACCTGCTTTGGAGTCTAGTCTTTCACAGTAAGGACAACAGTATTGAAATAAACTGTATATTCGTTAAATGTTATGGCATTAAACAAAACTTAATAACCAGCAAAACTGAGAAAAATGCATCAGATTGTCTTGACTGCATCAGAAATTTTCTCAGTTTCTAACTCTATGAGGTTACCCAACAGCATCAGGCAAAGTGAAGGCTAGACTTTGAAATCCTTGCAGACAGTCAGGAGAATATAACCTTACCAAAATTTTTACTGAAATTGAGGCAGTGGCTGAGAATAAGGTTATTTCAAACTGAGGGGAAAAGGCATCAATTGAGAGAAGAATTTAGGATCTTAGTACCGTGAGTGCTTCCGTGGTTCTTTCCTTGTTTTATGCAGGGGATATACTGTCACTGTTTACTGCAAGTAATAGTACTGGTAATAATAACAAAGGGAAACCTTCACATTCTTACCATTCAAAACCAGCAGGAATTCTGAAGGTTGAAAGAATTAATTCTCTTTTCCCCATCCCTTTTTCTGACCAGCTACAAGCCTAGGTAATAAAAGCTGTTTTTAGAAGCTGCGGAGAAGAAGCCTCTTGCAGCATACACCAGGTTTTTTTTAATCCCTCACAATTAAATTGTATGCTTTCAAGGGTCACCTGCAGCCAACCTCTCAGGCAGCATCTCACAAATGTACAGAATTAGACCAGTCCTTCAATAACTCAGTCATGCAATTTAGTGATGCTGCCCTACAAATGAAGGACAATGCCATGAAAGTGTCATTGAGGCCTCTTTATTTTCTTGTTTTGTCACCATATCAAATGCAATTTCCTCTGTAAGCTACAGTCTCTTTATATTCTTGGAAAGAGCACTTCAAGAGCCATTCCGATGAACAATGTGTCAGGTATCACATACACTGATATATGTGTATATTTATCAAAATAACTGATTCACAAAAAGCCACAGTCAGTTGTAAAACCCTATGAAAATACTATTTTCTAACTGCCACTACTGGTATACCTTAAAATAGTACATAACACTTTGATAAAACATCCTTGCTGTGAATAATGCATAAGAAAAGAATACTACTTTATATGCATTTTTCAAGAAAACATTCTCAAGAACTGATGATATTTGCTATACAGAATTCAAACCTTTCCATTTGTAGTCTTGCTTTTGGTAAATATTAATTATTTATAAAGTAAAAGATTAAATTATTAATGTTGATTAATACATGCACATTACATAAAATAGATGGAAATATTTAAAGCATTTATTACCAATATTCACAACTGATTTGGAGAAAGTACTGAATAAAACAGTTATCAGCTGATACCGAAATAGTCGATTAAAACAGCCTCAAAGGAGTCACAAGTGATTCTTAAGATACTGAGAAACTAGGCAGAGAAATTCAGTTTAAACAACTAAGAAATAATGTACATTACTAACAGAAGCTAAAGAACTGATTGTGGGATCACTGAAGACGGTTTTTACAGGACACCAATTCAATGTCTAACAGGAGTCAGAAGGCAAATGGAACAGCAGGAGTTTCTAGAAAAGGAACAGAGAATCAAAGAGAACCCTTCATTAGGTTACTGAGTACTTGCAAAAGTGTCACGTGCTTTTTTTAAAACCTCATTGCACTTACTGGCTAAATTCAGAGACAGGGTTTGACAGCAGACGGACTTTTTATCTGACCACGTATGGCCATTTTTCACTTATTGTTTAAAAGTGCATTCCTAATTTGCAGTGGAAAAGACCACTAATTCCAAAACTTTACCTTTTTGATGAGTGGAACTTGCTATAGTGTGCTGACAGTGTTTGTAGTTTGACCTTTGCTAACAAACCTACCTCCACATCCAGTTCAATAACCTGTAATGCCCAGTTTAGGTGTGAGTGTAGTTGGGCGTGTGGTTCTTTTCAGTTTTCTACATATATGGAAAAGAAACTGTAGAAAGTAGAAATAGATTCTAGGACCAGTAAATTGATCAGGCTTGATAAATGTGCTATGAGTCCCTGAGCAAATACGAACACTCACTAGCACACATCATTCTGTGGTTCACATTTTTCTTTTGTTTCACCTCCTCCTTTATTTTTATAAACTCATCATCAGTTATGATTTATTGAAATAAAATAAATAAATCAATAAAGACCATAATAACCATAGCAGGAAGACTTTATCTGGATTTATTTCTTATGACGCATGGTAAGTTACTGAGGGGTTTCTTGCTTTCCCCCAAAGTCATTTGTTTTTCATGAATCCATTTAAAACAGTCTTTCATTCATTGCTTCTGCATGTGCACTGCATTTAAAATAGATGTAATATGGAGCGCTTAGAGAAGTGTCGTGACCATCTGAAACTCAATGCCAGATTAAAAGACCTTTCCCACCAACTCATGACTTTGATTCTCATCTTTATTATTGATATGTTTCTGAAGGATTTCAGGAGAAAAGGTGAAAAAGTATTATGATAATAGATTTCAGTTGTATAGAATTCATTCCTCAAAAAGGAAACAAAATTTAAAAATACATAGAAGAGACAAAAGCAAGATATTCCTAGATAATATTACAATATATATTTAATATCTGTTTAGGCAAATTCAGAAACCTACTACAATAAGGCCTAGTTTAGTACAGTTTTCAGTGAGATGATTGATGAGGGTTGTTATCATCTGTCTTTAATGTTTAAATAAGACGTTTCTTCTTCCAATGCTGGGCAGGTTGAAAAGATATATTTGTGTTTTCCGTTCTAGTCTATTCTGAATACGTTGCCTTCCTGCTTTCATTACTCCAGCACCTGGAGCAAGCACAGTTATGCTTTAAACAACGGGAGCATCATTCCTCGTGTTCCAATTTTCCTCATTCTGTCCCCAGGAAATAGTGTGTGAGGTGTACTGTTTCTGTTAGAAAAGGGAAAGTCAAAGTTATGGCTCTAACGCTCAGAAGAGAAAGTGTTGGGTCTTACTAAGTCCCTTGATTCATTCCACAGTCGCCGGCCAGTCCCTGAGAAAGCGCTGTGCCTTGCATTTTGCCCTTGCCAGCTGTCAGTCTGGACACACAGCCTGAATAAATGAGAATGCAAATAGAGGAGTGCAGTCCTACAAACATTTTTTTATGCAAGAGCCATAGGCCTTCTCTTCTCAAAAAAAAAAAAAAAAAAAAGGAAAGAAAAAGGTCCTTTACAAACAATTTCAGGGCAGTCAAAGCTAGAGAAATATTAATGTTCCCTGTAGGTCATGTCCAAGAGGGAAAAATACATTGTTATCTGCCCTTTTAACAGGGCATTCAATAGCTTAATATATTAGCAAGTCTGTTTTTTAAATCTAGATTTACAAATAGCTCTGTCGATTCAGCTTTGCAGTAATGCAGGGAGAGATTTTTTTTATTTTTTTTCTTTTTCAAGCAAGGGAGTGCTGAAAGGATTATTTTTCTACCAGCGTAACAATGAAGTCATATAGTCCAGAAACTACTTAGAGATGCCTACATTCCTTGTAGACAGCAGAGATGTCACAGTCCTTGTCCCGTTGCTATCCCAGGAGCGAATCTGGGTAGCTGCACCGTCCCACATTTTCAGCAGAGACCACAGTTAGGTAAACTGCAGCACTGATGTTAGCACTACGCTAAACACAGCATTAGCTTTAAGCATTTCGTGGTGTTTCTTGTCCTTTTTCCTTTTATATGCAAGCCAGAGTGTGGATTTATAACGCTTAATACTGAAAGGTAGACTATCAGAAGATAAAGCAAGAGTCGAAAAGAGAGAAGCAGCTGTTATTGCAGACCATTTCAATACAGCCTTTATCAGGGGGTGGCATAAAGCAACAGACAGTACATAGATTCAAGCAGTATTCAACAGAAACTTGAGAGGGATTACGGACTTCCTCCATACCATGACATATTTCAATTTAAGACATATGGAATAAATCAGAGTAGACAGCGCGGAGCTGGAACACACAGGAAAATCAGTAATAAACCTGGAGGGTAGTCAGAGGTGCTTGAAAACATGGGGATGGTTATCAGTCAACTCGACCGCTTTTCAGTTGAGTTAGGATCAAGTGGGTACTGGACACACCTAAGGAGAACTGGCGAAAATGCAAGCAGTGCTAGTTTGCAGGCTGCATAGTCATTTAGGTTATGGTCATCATTCTTTTACAACCCTCTGCCTCTGCCTTGGAGTAACACATGCCAATAAGGGTATTGGCATGAGTAACCAGCTCATAAAGAAGCCAGTATTTGCATTTGATCCCTGCTTTGGACGTTTGTGGCACCCTCGTAGCCTAACCCTGACACCATCTGGTTATGGCTGCGTAATAATCAGCGCTGAAAACCTTTGACACCTTACAATGGGCTTGTAGCAGCAATATCACTGTAAAAATGCGGGCAGTTGTACGCTATTGTTGTAAACAGGCTGGTACAAATTTGTAAATGGAAAAAAAAAGAAATTGGAAAAAATAATATCTAAATACAGTAAATCTAAAATGTAAATACAGTACACCTGTTATCCCTCTCTTCTGGCAGATTCGGGATGCCATCAGCTCTGAGTCTGAGCTCAGAGTTTCAGCACACAATTGTTTGCTTTTGACACAACAGCCTTGCTGACGCCAGAGCAGGGAGGGCAGAACCAGGCTTTTCTGTGGAGCCATTGCTGGTGTCCAGGCTGTTTCTGTGCAAGCTGGAGGTGTGGAGTTTATTTTTCTGGTAGCACTTGAAGACCATGAGCTGAGGAAATATTTTTAGCTCTTTCACAGGGTAATATTCCACTGCTTTGCATGAAAAAAACAAAACCAAACAAACAACAACAACAAAAAAACCCAAAAACCCAAACCAAACAAAAAAGATTGCTGGGATTAGGGTAGCTATTTTGATGGTTTTACAAAACTACGACTTTCTATTTCTGAGGAATGTTCTCAGTGTCATTTGTTACAGAACAATGCATCTATCTGTAGTGTTAATAAATTATTTGAGAAGACTTATTCAGACAAGCCCATCCCATTCCAGAAGTCTGACTGTGGCCCAGGAAAGGCATGCTATATTGTCTGTCGGGAAACCGGGGCTCGTCCCCAAGCAGAAAGCGTAGCATGTCCCCAGAGCGCTTTGCAGCTTTGGTCTGCACTGTATTTCTGTGCACCAGAGGAAGCCTCCCAAATTCAGGTGTGGCATCTCATGCTGCCATGAACTGAAGAAGTTCTTATGTTCTGGTCATTTGAGATTTTTCACTATTACTTTTCTAAAATTTTTAATATATCAAATTGGTATTGTAGCTTAGTCGCAAAAAATTAGGATTTCAGGCAGGGTATGTCTTTAGAGAGACATCACTAACCTCTTTCATGGAGGTATCCATGTCTTTCATCCAGGCAGCATTTTCAGTCTTGTTTTTCTCTTGTTGAGAAGGCCACTTCAAAGCAACGTACCTTGTTGTTACAGTAGAAGGGCTGAGACTGGAGAGTTCCTAGTCTTTGACCGATCTCAGGGTGCTGGTATAGAATCATAGAATCATTTGGTTGGAACACATCTTTAACATCATAAAGTCCAACCATTAACCTAACACTGCCAAGTTACAACTAAACCGTGTCCCTCAGCACTACAACTACCTGTCTTTTTAATACCTCCAGGGATGGTGATTCCACCACTTCCCTGGGCAGCCTTTTCCAATGTTTGACAACACATTCGGTGAAGAAATTTTTCCTAATATGCAATCTAAACATCCCCTGGTGGAACTCGAGGCCATTTCATCTTTTCCTATCACTTGTAACTTGGGAGAAGAGACTGAACCCCACCTCGCTACTATCTCCTTTCTAGTAGCACAGAAATGGTCTCCTGAAGCCAGCATACCCCTGAGTTACTTGGGGACAATGGACCAGCTGCCTCTGAGTTTCCATTTTTTCATTCAGGGGAAAGGAATGAGGATATTCTCTAATCTCCAGCCCTCTCCATCTCTCACATTGCTGCAGACGAGGGCAGCCTGAACCCCATCCCCACACAGATGAGTTTTCTGCTTCCAAGAGAGTTTCACTAGGCAAAAAATATAAAGTTCTCCAAAACAGTCCTCATCCTGGAGCTACCGCATGCATTTGGGGAAAATCCTCCTCTCTGCCTTACCTGTGAATGAGAAGGAGTGAGAAATGCAAAATGCAAGTCTGAAAAGAATTAACTCCTGCAAATATAACAAGGATTTTTTTCTCTGAGTACATAACAGCACGGGTCTCACCGTCAATGAGCATGTACATGGGGTCACGAATCCTTCATACTCTTTGCACTGCCATTCTTTCAACCATTGGCAGCAGGCTGCAAACTGGGTGGAAAGCAGCATGTTACTTTCTAACCCAAAATAAAGCTTTAAATAAATTCTGATAAACTTTGGAATCACATCCATACCCCTGTTTTCAATGCAGGGATTGATCTGGTTGAGATAAAACCTCTTCTTCAGCCTGTTCTGGGGCACATTCATGTCTTACCCAGCCTGAGATGAACTCATTCTGATTTCTCTCTATCAGAGTCCTTTATTTTGAGCAAGCACTCTAATTGAGTGAATATTCAGTAAACACAGATTATATGAGCCCCCAGATAAACCATCTGAATTTCTTACGATGGACAGGAATGTATTTCTAACCATCCATCGAAAAAAATATTATTACAAAGATTGCCAAAAAACAACAACAGTTATCGCAAGTACTGCTTTTAAGAGGAAACGACACATTAATAAAATTTTTTAAAGTGTATTATTTTTTTTCCCATCTGAACTCATTTGCAAGGGACTAAACTGTGTTCCCATCACTATACACCAGCTGAACATCTTTCCATGCAACCATGTCACCAAGAAGCAACACAAGCTTATATTCCCCCAACATATTCCTGTTCTTCCCTGTCACTGTTAGTATGAACTATAACTTTCAGAAATCACTTTCTCCTACAAAAGTTCAAACACTTTTCTTAACTCATCTCCTATTGTGCTCTTTTACTTTCTCAACTGTATATTGTGGCATTAAGCCTCCCAAAACCAAATTCAATCAGAACAGGCTGCATGTAAAAACAGTTGATATTTTATTTTATTTGCAACATAACCGGTAATTTAATTTTCCTTTGAATTACTGCCATGTTATTATACTATGATTGAAACAGAAAGGGAATATTTAAGCATTAATAAAATAAATATCATAAGATGAATCAGCAAGAGGTTTGGTTGTTGGGTTTTTTTTTCCCAGTATGAAGTTAGAAATTCTAGAACAAATATTAATGAATTGTGTACAGACTCTACAGACAAGTGACAGTGAAACCATAATATTTTTGCTGGTCTCCAAGTCAAATGGTAATTAAAATATTTCTTATTGTAAGTAGTAATACTATTTAAGATATATACCGCTAAGATTTATATGAGATTTACCTGTTTTATATTTTCAAATGTTCTTTTTTTCCTGGTTTAGGAACAGAAAGATTTTAATAACAATTTACTCCAGCCTGTGGTGCTTTACAGTTCGCTAGACTATCTGGGAATCGATCGATGTTTCAAAGAGAGGATTCCAATTAGCTGGTTTAGTTCTGGTTAAAGACTGTGGTTGCCTAGAGGGAAAGCGTCACCAAGAGACCCCCCTTCAATCCTCATTGTCTTTATTTTCAACCTTTCAGTACAGAAACTAGTGTCACTCAATCTAATCCATGCTGAGCCCTGGCTGAAAACCTGATTTTTGTAACTAAGATACAACAACAACAAAAAAAACCCTTATTTTGCTCTTTTAAAATTTTGGGAAAGCAACAGGCCAAACTGTTGGATGAAACAGAAAATGAGAGTTAAATCAGTTTTCACCATGGCCTGAATTTGGCTGGTCAGAGCATGAAATATACCTCATGTGAATATTGATATAAGAGATCAACATGAGGTAACTCATTGAAGTCAGGGCTACACATACCAGGAGAGGGTGTACAGACCTCACTGTCACTTTAAATTTTCAGAATCATGTGGAAATAAAAATTTCAAACCATTTTTCAAAATTTTTGCCACAGTATGCAGCTTATAATGAGCTAAGCCATCCAAATGGCAAACAATAGTGTGCCCAATTGACAGATTAATTATATTATGCCTTTTTTTCCTGATGAATTACACAAATTAGTGGTGGGATATTTTCAATAAAATTATTTTTTCTCTTTTTCTTGGTAATACACTTCAGCTAAATTTGTAGGGATGTCACTGGAAGTTTACAGACACCATAGAGTGCAGTCCTAAGGTCTGCTGAAATAATGATCTTGCAGCTCCTCAATTATTTCTATGCTAAAATTTGTGGGGATTACTAAGGTTATAGAAACACAACCTTTATAAATGCATCTCTTTACCCTCCCTATATGTATCAGCCAACAGAAAAGTGCATTTGCACTATCATAAAACCTGTTCATTTTAAGTTCTAGGTATATAGATCATTGTCCCTCAGCACATAAGAGGTCAGCTTAAAGCAAGGAGAAGGCATTAGGCATAGCCTTTCAGTAACAGCTACAGCTTCCCTCAAAAAAATCTCCATGATAAACAGAATGGTTGTGGTCCTTTAAGGTAAATTTAATAAATCCTGAGCTTAACCTTCCTTTAAAATGCCATTGTAATAAGATGCCATAATTATTATTTCAATTTTTTCCCTATTATCCTTGATTTTTATCAAGCAAAAAAATATGTAAATATACATATACATATGTGTGTGTGTGTGTGTACATATACATACAAATACTACAACAGTTCCTCCTACTTCATTCTAGCACCTGAAGAACCCCAGCTGAAATGCCAGACTCCCACTCCAGAATATTCCAGGGGTCCCCGCGGTGAGATGTAAATCCAGGGACCTGTTCATACAAATATTTCTAGTCTGATAATGAGATGAAAAGAAAACTGCTCATACTAATACAAAATTGTTTTCTCTAAAAACATCCTAAGAATACAAAAAATTTTTGTATTTAAGTTCATTCTCATTTCCTTGAGTGCCCATCACAGAAGGAGAACTTGCTTATGTTTTAAACTGCAGTTATCTTTGGGAACATCTGTCCAGCCTACTGGCATGCATGGTTATGGTATATTACTTCATAAACCTCCTTCCTTCACCGCATGTGTTAACACTTACTAGTCCAGGAAAGAAAAATGCAAATAAGAGAGGAAACAAAGACCATTGTTTCTTAGAGACTTTGTTTGCAAACAACAGATTTGTATTGAAATAGGCCCAGAAGGCACGCGGGAGTTATACTCAGTTTAGTTTGGGAATACGTACAACTGGCCCTACCAGTCATATCATAATGAACACAAATAAAAATGTTGTTAAAGATAGATCACTCCTACAACTACAGTGTTTGTGAGATTTCCAATGTGCGGGATGCTATAGATAGAGTTGAGTGTCTAGCCTGTTTGCTCACCATCAGGATTATAAATGAGCCCTAAGGGAAAGACTAGGGTCGATTAAAAGATTTTATTAAAACACTATTTGTATTAATAATGTCAAGCTTGCAGATACAGTTCTTAGGTAATGGTCACATCATGAAAGAGGAATAAATTACACACAAATCTATGGTTCACTTGTAATTTATTTTTTTTTTCCCTCGCTTAATGCATCTCTCGTTTTTATTGTGATAAATGTGGAGTTTTTCCAATAGAATATTTGGGAAGTAGATATTAATATTCTGAATACCTCAGACCTGATGCTTGTTGAGGCATAGCATCCTAATTGAAATTCAAGGTCTTGCGATCAAAATCTGCTGAACCAGATATCTTCACACTACAACAACTATTAATACATTGTTCCACATGGACCAGAAAGCAAGTGAGAGATGCAGGCTTGTGCTTGTGTCCTTTCCGTCACACAACTTTGATATATTTTTGATTTTTAAAGCTGTCTATTTTAAAAGGTTATTTAGCCTTGTGAAACATCATACTTAATGTATTAGACCTCCAGTATTCATGACAAAATATATGGACTGCAGCCACAAGATCTCTCTACAGCACATCGTGCTGCCTCAAATGGATCACATAGATCCATTGTCCACAACAACTTGTCCACAACAAGTTGGGACACGGATATATATAAATGTATAAGGATCCTACAATTAATTAAAGACATGAACTTCCTCTTAAGAAACCAAACCAACAAACAAAAGAAATTCCTGACGAGAGAAGTCAATATCCCTATGATCAGAATCAAGAGCTTCTTAGCAAAAAGAAGTGTCTAAAAACTTACTGTTATAAGCCAAGTTTCCAGAACAGTCGATATGCCATCACACGAAGATGAACTACCTATGCTTATCTCATTCAGATGTGGAGAAACATTTACTTCATTGCACCTTTAGCTTATAAACCCACTTTTTCATGTGACAGCTTGTGCCACATTAGGATTTATCATCCTTTTTCAAGCAGAAACTCTCATTTTTTTCCCTGGACAAAAAGACACACTCTCTAAAAAGGGGACATTCCCAGAAATCACTGTCAGACATGTGGGTCTGCAAGGAACCATGACCTCACTTGTGAACAAAAATGAAACTTCTGTCAGTTTTACTTAAGGAAGCAGATGGGAGACCAGCAAAAAAAAAAAAAAAAAAAAAAAAAGAAAGAAGAAAATAATGGATTCACTTGAAGAGATCATATAATGCTTTCAGACGGATTTCCAGACAGTGATGCATATGCTCAACTATTTACAAAGAATGAGTTGATTTTTTAACAAAAAAGACAGTAACATGAACATTGGATATTCCAGGAAAGGGTTAGATTTTTTGGATTTTTTTTTCCACTTGCGAGGAACTGACAAACCCTTTATTCTTACTGTGGGCTATTCTGCAACCCTGGCTTCAAGAAGAGCAAATAGATCTACATGGCCTGGAGGTATTGCTTTCCCACTACCTGAAACACCAGATGAAACCCTGATCTCCTGCGAAGGGAGGATTTTAGTGCTCCGTATGGTCGGAGGACTCCATAAGAAGCAGACACCCCCGCTCAAGAGACTGCAAGAAGAAGTGGTGTTAGGGACAAAAATCATCTGTGGAAGAGGGAAAAAGGGCGAGAGAGGACACACCCACTAAATATTTTTATATAAATGTATGCATATGTGATATCCATGGACATACACGAGTAGGAAGTAGCAAATGCTACTTCCTTAGCTTTTGGCTGGACACCCTTGATTGCAATGCCGCCCCTCATTGAGAGTCCTGCTATAGCCAGGAGCACGGGCAGGGTCTGCTGCTGTCCTCACTCCCTTTCCCCAGACCCAAGCGTGCACCAGACCAAGGTCTCTGCACTTCTTGAGCACCCCAAAACTGTTTGTTGTCAGCTCCAGGCAGCCCCTCAGATCTCCTCATTGCTCCCACGGGTGACTGGGTCTTGCAGCTCCATCTTCGCTTCGGTGATGGGATCTAAGCACGTTGCTTCACACAAGCATGGGGCTGCCTCTACTGTCCTCCCTGCGTTGCTCTGGTAAAAACCAGCGTGACCACAAAGGGAGCCGGCTGCCAGCAGGAAAAACAAGGGGAATTATCTAGAAGGAGAAGTGTACCGTGCCACTGGACTGTGCCAGAAAATAAAAGAAAAATAATTAAAGAGGCATTTTCTTTCTGGCATGGCAGTCCATTACAATGGCCTTGGCCCAAACACAGGGGCCACACGAGCTAACGGGAGCAGGCAGGCAGAGGGAAGGGGCACAGTGACATTATGCCACAGGCAGGCAGCGTTCAACTGGTGGGTTTCACCAGATAACAGCGAGGCCATCCTGGACGTGGACAGCACAAAAAACGGCCGGGGTGATGAGGCTGGCTTTCGGATGTACGCACCCAGGTACACATCTCCACATATGAACGATGCTTTTCGTTCGGCTTGTTCGCAGAGGACAGTGAGTCATGCTGGGAGCATGCCACCCGCTTCCACTAGCAACGCCAGCAACAGCGCTTGCTGTTGCCATGGCTTTCACTATTTCGTGACAACATTTGCTCATGAAAGATGTACGTAATCTGAATTGGGGTGAAAAAGGCCTTGCATTGTTTCCTGAGACTTACCTTTCTCTTGGACAGAATTCATGGCTATTATTTTTGGATTACAGCAGGAAACTCCTGTCTAATTCAAAACAGCGTCACGTATTGGCATTTGTCTCCCCTCACCTCTCCCTCTGACAAAATGTCAGTTTTCCTTAGGATATGTGTCCTCTTGTGACTACAATGAAAGCTGTGTCCTCCTTGGTACAATTTATCATGCAGGGTTCAGTGATGCAGTGTGCCAAGCAAGGAAGAAGAACATGAAACCTTATCACCATGGTGTTTATTGACCAGTCATCCTGCTTTGTACTCATTTCCTCCTCTTAATTCCCTGCAAGTATACATTGGCTCAAAATCAAAAGAAATGCAATAGTTAAAAAAAAACATTCATATGCTCTGCGATGAATATATTATTCCATACATGCTGATGGTGCAATTATTTCTCTCCTGTGTTAACTGAAAACGTTTGCTAATAAAATTTGTTCCAGAAAAGCAGAGCATTATTCCATTATGCTGTTTGAATCCTAACAAATTAGCCTCTTTTTTCCCTTGGAAAAATCAAGTTTTGCAATTGAGACATCGTCCTGAGAACCACTGTTTACACACATTAAAGGGGGGGGTACACAAACAAAATAATAAAAATATTTGTTCTTGCCAGTCCTACACAGCCAAGAAAGAAGCAGAAAAGGACCACAGCCAGAACAGGCTGTACCCAGCTCTTGCTGGCTGATAATTCCCTATTATAAAATTAACCCATCTGACCTAATGCTCTACCTCAGCCCTACAGCACCAGCCTGGAAACAGAAATGCTCCCAGCGTAAAGCCAATTAACTCCATCACTCAGCGGTACAGCGAGACACACAGAAGAAAGCGATCGCTTCTTTGTGCACTACAGCGTGCAATCCCCACTGAAGAAGCACAGGAGGGGAGGGCGATAATGCCCTTCTCGGTCCTGCTTTACCTTTTCCCCTTTTCTTTAACCCCTCGTCCACCCAGCACTGCAGATTCTCCCTCCCGGTGCTCAGGAGGGCAGCTACTCCCGGTGGTAAATCCCGTGCATGGGGTCAGACCCCGTCCCGCAGTGGCGGTGGGGAGCAGAAAGGCATCAGCTCCTCGCTGCACACCATCTTTTGTCCCTCAGGGGCTTGGACGTGGCAGGGGAGACGATGTAGGGCAACCACCACCAGCACATTTGGATGAGGTGGCCTTGTCTCACCATTGCCCTACAAGTGACAAAACTCCAAGCCAGGCTTGCATAAGGACTCACAGAAGGAAACAAAGGGGTGAAAAAAAGGGTAAGTAAAGGTAAACAAGGGCCTTTTCTTGAGCTTTCGTGGAACTCACTTATCTAGGGCACAGTCTGGCCCCACAATCATGTCAACCTTTCACCAGAAGAAGCCCGACAAGTTTTATGTTATTCTCGAGTTATGTTTTTTTGTTGTTTTTTTTTTTTTTTTGCTTCAGTGCGGCCCTAAACTGCTCCATTTGTTACGTACCTTTTCCCAAGACAGTGTGCAGGACCTCCAATAAGTACACATTTTGCTGATTAGCCTTTGCTTAAAAATATTCTCACAGCTATGCTACACAGAGGAAGAAGGAGGTGGTGATGATTCAGTGAGAGGCCAAAGAGTAAGAGAAGAAAACCTCTCGGGAAAGAAAGGAACTAATGAACAAAAGTCGGGAACAGAAAGACTGTTATGCCACAAATATAAAATGTATAGTCACATAAGCTCATAGGAAAGAAAATGAGAGCTGACATCCTACAATGCTAGATTGATTAGGGAGGACTTGGAAGACAACCAAGGTCTGGGAATGGCATGGGAAATCATTTCAAAGGAGAAAGAACCTCACACTCTGCTACGGGGGACGGCAGCAGTACAATAACACATGAAGAGGATGTTGGAGAGCTGCCACGGACCCTGGGCTGAGGGGAAGCAAAAGCATATGACAATGTGTGTGGTTATAATGGATACCTGCACAGTTTGCACGGTGGTGTGAAGGGCTTGGACCTTCAGCCACCTGAAAAGGGCCAGATTTGAGAGGCCAAGGTTTGTCTTGCCTTTTGCCAGTCTGCCCCCTCCTTGTTCAGATGCCTCCTACAGACTTCCCATGGTGCCCACAAAATAGCAACGTAACAGTGAAATAGATACCGCCACACTCCTGGATATTTTCTTCTCTGCTTTTTTTTTTTTCTTTGTCCATTTTCTCCTTCTAGCCAAGGGCTGAGACTATCTTTACCATTTCTTTGATATTACAGACACAACAATGATGAATATCTTTCAATAGTAATTACAGTGGAACCTCATGCCTTTATCTGCACATGCACACAGCTTCCATGCAATCCAGGTACATTCATGTCACATTTTCGCAGCGTCTCTCTGCTGGCAAGGTCAAGCTACCTTTGAAAGGAATTTTGTCCCATGAAAAACAGGAGAGTGTAGTCTTCGAGCAAGAGTGAAGCAAAATTTCTACTTGAATCCTTAATAAATTCCAACTTCCTTAATGCCCAATTTAAACATGAGCCTGATACATTCCATTTCAAGTGAGGGAGAAGGAAGATCGAACTGTAAGTAGAAATATCACCACTACTAGTAGTCATATTGAGAGTTCAGAGTATGTTATACCTCTACAGATTGGGAAACACTCGGGGAGGAGCTTGTGCCAGCCTGTCTGTACAACACCAGACATACGTTGGCATACGTCAGTGAAACCTACATGGGGTCAACGCTTCCCTCCAAGTGCCTCAACAACATGCACATGGAGCAGATGTGTTGGCCCCTGTTCAGAGGGCAAACGTAGGTTATCTGAACATACCTTCCAACTATGACTCAGGTTTCTGCTCATTCAGAAGTCAAGAATAATTGCCAAACAATGGCAATAAGGATAAAATGTCTGTTGTTACTATAGGAAAAGCCATTTTTACATCTAGATTATTGGATTTTTCTAACAAAGGAGAGCATGCAATAAGATGCTCAGAAGCTAATGTGAGCAGCCTCAGGGTTCACTTCAGAAAGCATAACAATTTGAACATAAAGAAGATGCAAACAGCAGTTGCCCTTCTAGTCCTAATGGAAGAAGGCATTAATTGGAAAAGGACTCACTGTGATATCCTTACTCTTAAAAATCCCCAAGCCTAGACCCTTACAAACTCTAAACACTAATTGAGTGTATGATGACTGAATAGTGTTAAAATAGGCAAATAATTTGGAGGAGAGATGGCTAGGTAGTCAAATAGACTTGAAAGTCAACACCAAGCAAATTTCTTTTATATTAAGTTATTTGTAACCATAACAGTTTTGGAAAACATTGATCATGTGAAAAAATACCCCACCCTGTGTTAGTTAAACCCTAGATCTGTCAGTGCTTTAGAATATGATAATTTATTCAGGTTTATTTTCCTGAGGGAAAATATATCTGGGGGAACACTGATAAATCTCTTCTCTAACTATTAATTACAAATTCAAAATGAATCTCGTTTGGCCTTGCAGAAACCTCTTTTGTATTTGCTATCCTTTCCACGTCTGGTTTTTATTTACCTTGATTTGATTAAAATGTAGCCATTCAAAATTCAGAGTTTCTGTAAAGACTGTCACCATTAATCTGTCTGGGAGTATATTCACTGAAGAAGTAATATTTGTCATGTATTTTTTGTCTTTCTATCAAATCCTGTTTGGCACTGGTGGAAGAAACATCATATGTTTGAAAGAGTGCACTAAAATCTTCCCTCTCTGAACAGTTGCAAGGTGGCAGACACGAGGCTGGCCCAGGGGGAGATGGCGTGGTCCTGTACAGATTTCAGAAGGGAGAGAGAACATGAATCTCGTAAACATGCCGAAGCCCCTTCTGTTAAAATTAGTTGATGGGTTCAGTACAAAAATCTGTGTTAAAGTAGTTTTCATCTTTGATTAATAGCTGATTTTGCCGCAGGCTCCTTACGCCGGTCGCAAACAGGTCTGCCGGTGCACTTCTCTGCAGAGGTCTCAGCATTGTACCCACATGGACCAGCGCACGGGGGCAAGCGTGGATGTGGCTGTGGGGGGTGTTAGGGCAGGCTGGATCATGACCTTTGTATTCCTAATATATTTCTGTTTGGGGTTTTTTTTTTGTTTTTTGTTTTTTTTTTTTTCAGAAACAGCCTCCTGAGTGCAGCACAGGGTGCTAGGTCTTCAAGCCACTTTGGAAAATGCAGTTCATGAAGCATTTAAGAAAAAAAAAGAATTGTGTTCCTATATTTTTCACTATGGGAGGGAAACGACCCAAGCTGTGGTGTGTGTTATGAGCTCCGCGTGAGCACAGTTAACCACACAGGACAATGAGCAACTCGCATCGCCTTTACGGCTTCCAGGAATCAGCTGGGCTATCTCCTGCCAGCATCCCAAGGGCTTCCTTAACCTGGAGAAACCCGTGATGAACAGAGGCAGACAGTCAGGAGCAAAGCACAGACCTACTCAGTCTTTGGCCTCCTTCTTCATTCAGACAAATTTTAAATGTTAAATAAATACTGAAGGAATCACTTGTCACCACAAATTATTCCTTTGAATGTTTACTGTTCATGCCAGCTTCCCTGGGGTCCTTCCCATTTAGAAACAACTTTAACAAGCATCCCATAAAACATTGACCATTATTCCCCAAGAAGTTGTGCCTAGTGACTTGTTACACAGAAATATGTTTCCAATTTCGCTTTAAAACGTTATTAGAAAGGGGTCCTCAGTATTTTTTGCATTAGCATTTAGTGCCATGTGGAAATGGCAATTATAAATTGCCACAAGCTGTACTTATAGCCTTTATCTTTGTTTAATCGTTTAGATGGTGCTCTTTGGTCCCCTTCCCTCTGCAGGCCTGGGAGAGAGATTTGTTCGCTGCTTGCCTCAGCAGTCCTTGCCAGGGACAGGGACAGCAATTACTTGAACGCACAATCATGTCGTTGTTCCGTCCCTCCTTCTCCATGACAGATGCCGCCCCAGCGCGTGGCTGCGGGGGCGCGTGTGAGCGATGCTCGTGCTGCACCACGGCGTTGGGTTCCAAGGGCAAGCTGAAGGACGGGCCGAAGCTCAGCAGCACTTATGCTCCAGGCGAGCAGAGGACTTCAGGAGGGGCATGACGCCTGACATGGGGACCAGCAGATGGTGTCGCTGCAGACAGAGGTCGCAATTTAGTTGTTTGGTTTTTTAACTCTGCAAAGCCTACATTTTGAAAAAAAACCCAGCATTTCTGGTGCATGAGGACCAGTTCCAAACTTGGATTTGCAGCTGAAACATGCCAGCTTAAATTTTCTCTGATGATCCTTCTTTTGTACATGAGGCTATAATGTATTTATGTTATGAAAGAGCACAACCTTTCTCTGGTGGTGTCTCCCCTGGTTTCCCTTGGGAAGATACCCAGAAGTAGGTGCCTGTCCTTTCCAGAAAAAGCAAGCTACCAACATCTAAAGGTCAACCTGAATTTGTCTTATTTTGTCCCAGGTCCCACAATGGGTCTTAGCCCATTTTAGCTTGCAGTTTGGTGACAGATGCTGCAAGAGGCAAAGGCCAACTGCAATGGAGATGCAGCTGGTGACAGCAACATCAACAGAAAGACATGAGAATCAGATCCAAAAGGGTTTACCCTAAGCGTTGTATTTCCATCCTGTAGCATTAGAGAGCAACAACAAGCATAATATTGTTTTGCACAGATTAACAGGGTCAGCTGCTTTTACTTTCCACAGTTATGGGTACTCGATGCAAGAACCTGTACTAACAAAAGGAAATAATTGTGCCATATTGTAATAAAAATTTCGGGTAAAAGGATTAACTTCAAGGAAACAACAGAGGCCCTGAAGTAATAACTCTTGACAATACTTTAATTAAAAATTAATGATGGGTCAAGGTGCGACGAAGAACGGTGGAAAACGAGAATGCCGCTGAGAATGAGGGAAGCCATGAGATCTGAGGCAGGGAATGCCATTCCTAAGCGCTGTGATACATCGACTTCTGTGAAAGGGCTTATGTGCCAAAATTACCCCCACTACTGGGATGCTGGAGGCCATGGCTATGGTCACATCAGCAAGTTGTGAGAAGCAATGGAAGTGCATCTGCAGGGTCAAACAGGTGATGCTCAGAGTCCAATATCTCCTCTTTACATATTTATGGGGTTCTAAATTACCATTATTTCAGACAAGCTACAGTGTGGTCTTGTAGACTGGTTGTCAACCGCTTGTTTGTGACCGAGGGGCAATAAAGGTGCACCTGGAAAACATCTGTCCATTTAGTTCCATCCAAAAGTAATCCCACTCAGACACACCTTGATGCCTGTGTATCCTTACTTGGAGCAAACCTATGCACAGCATCAGGAGATGGCTGGGAATTTCGCTTCAAGAGAACACTCCCAGTCTGAGCTGGCACACCAATATATGATGCAGCTGCTGGTTCAAGAAGTTGCTCTCAGACCTAAGCTGTGAAGTGTTTACCTTTTACTAAAGAGAAGATGCAGGAGCTCTTTAGTCAATTTAGTAAATCTCTGTTCACTCAAATAGACTCTTCATCTTCAATGAAGGTACTTGTGTGAATTAAATAATCATCTTGAACATAGCGGTTGCTGATTTCACCCTATCAAGTTGTGCTGTCTGGTTGTTTATGCAGGAGTTTGTTTAACAGGGACACAAGATGGCTATAGAAGATTTGTTTAGACTGCTTTCAGGATCAGAACTGGGTTTAGTTTTAGGAATTATAGGCCTGTCCCTTCAAATTCTTACTAGTGAGCTTGGGAGCTTAGTTCTCTGTGATGCTGGTCACTCTGGCCTTTCTCCAGCAGAGCACTCGGGCTGCTGGTTGACTCTTAAGCCTGGGAATGACCCTTCTGCACTCAGCAGATTCCTTGGGCTCGGACTGAGCACAGACTCCAGGGCGGCGGTGGGTGACCCGTGTTTGCAGGATCGGTCCCAGATTTTCTGAAGGCAAAGTTATTTGAGAATTTAGTGAGCACTGAAAAAAGTTTTGTCGTGACATTTTTCAAGTATTGTAAAAATACTGTTAACCACTCGCTAGTGTGCTATATTTGTGTTATCTCAGAGCGGATACATTTCTCACTTACTGGAACTTTAACAGCTAATAAAAATAGAACTTCTGAACTTTCAAGGACCCTTTGAATAGTGTAGCTGTGCAATGTGTCTGCACCGCAGCAGAGGTGAAAGGGTTTGTAAAGGTCTGCATGACACGTAGCGTTGCTTGGTGCAAGCAATAACCAAGAGGGACTATTGCATCCTCCAAACAAATCTAAATAGGCAATTACTGGAAACACGGGCAGCAAAAATCCATTCGGACCCACTTGACACATGCTGACTTCAGATAAAGCCAATGCTAAACAATAGGGACACAGCCTTTCCTCCAGGAAGTCAATGGCAAAACTCCTTTTGACTTTGTCAGAGTCAAGATTTGGTCCAGGGACTGAACATCCCCCTACTGACTTCTGCAGGGCTGTTTACAGCAACGATGCTTGTAAGAGACCCAGAAGTGGTTCCGAATCAAGATACTGCACTACTGTTTAGGACGTTTTTCCTGACATAAAATACGTAGTTTCAGAAAGGCAGAGATGCGCAGAGATTCCCTTCCCCTGATCCAAGAGACTTGTGTCAAGCTTCAAAGAGCCCTGCACTCCAGAGGGATATCACACTGGGACGAGGAATAACTGCAAACAAATTGGAGTTAAGATAAGAAGTAGAATTTTACTGCGATGGAAGCAATAATAGGATATCTCTGTGCTGAGGACCAGTTTGCTAGAGTTTTGGAGGGCGTCGTTTCCCCTAAGCTGCGAGCGGCGTGTATGATATCGATGCACCCGCCTTGCACTGGCTCGCAGTCTCGTTTCTCAGAGGACGAGAGCGGAGCAGAGCCGAGTCCTTTCTCACAGTGTTTATAAATGGCTGGCAAGGCCACCTTGCCAGAATGAATTACAGCTATCTCCAGATACAGTCTGAGCTGGATTAACTACGTTTGTAATTATCACTCCGGGAGAAGGAAAGGAAAAAAAAAAAAAAAACAACACAAAAAACTGAGACTGTGTAAAAGAAAACCTTTTTGATTTAAGTTGCTGGCACGCACAGTCCAAACAATTTCAAAAGGTTTCAGCCGTTTCAGCCCAAGTGAAATGATGCTGTAGGGCCTGGCTTTGCAAATGCTGCTCCAGCGAGCGATCTGTACTCACACGGGCAATTTCTTCTATATCAGGAGTATGTCCGTGTTCACAAGGGCTCACTCCTCAGAGGAACCTAAGCTAGCAGGATGGGGTTCTTATTTTGCTGTGGTTGTGTCAGCCCTGCTTTCAGGGAAGGAAGGAAAAAAGAAAACAACAAACCAAAAAAAAGTCTTTTTATGCTTTGGAAAGTGAGTGTGGAAAGTGAGCTCTTGCCTGCTAAGGGCATTTGAATTTTTCTGAGGTTGTTGTTGAAGTTCAAAGCAGATAAGGGCTCTATCTGGGGCTGCAAGCCACTGTAATGGAACACTTATCCAATTTTCAAGGATGTTAGTAGCGTCAAAGTTCCCTCTAAAGGCAAACTAAGCTTCACAGGCTTGCCCAGCCAGAGGTAAGTTATTCTGTAATGAAGGTGAGACACAGAGAAATGCTGGTAAGAGGCTCCACTTCCTTTCTTGGCAGCTATTATATCATTCCTCCAAATTACAATAAAATAAGTGGCACTGTAGTTGTAGGGCTAGGGACCCAAAAGCTAAAAAGAAAAAAGAAAAAAAGAAAAAGTTTGGTTTTATAAATGACCAAGGAAGACCATTTTACCAATAGGTGCAATCCATATCATAGAGGGTTTTTTTGTATTTTATTTCTGAAATGTTTGTTCTTCCTATGTGTTGATTCTGCCTTTCTGTGTAACCAGCCTTTTCTTTGTACTACATCTGACTGCAGAAATCAGGAAGAAGAATCTTGCAGATTGATTAAAACACTCTCTTATCTCTCGTCCTCTAAGAAACACTGCCTAGACGCAGGTACGCTTTGCAGATTATTTATGTGGCTGAAAGTAGCGGGACTTTGCAACCATTCCTTATAAAAAGAATTAATTTCTCACAAAACACAATTTTTTAAAAAAGCATGATGGCTGAAAAATCAAATGCTTCTGAGCTAGCTTTCAAACGACGCCATACAGGGTGTAGGTGCGTGTGGACAGTGCAAGGAAGGGTATGCCTAAGTGATGCAGCACAATGCTGCATGGGGGCATTCAGCTGAGATCATTTAAATCTATCTTTAATATCTGAAGCAAAATCACCTCATGATCTGCCTGGATGCTCTTCTTGAATCATGGCATATTGCTTCTTAATTCTACTAAGTGAAAGACTGCCACATTAATTTAATACATGAACTACTACAAAGAGAAGAAATCATTCAGTGACTAACAATACATGAAATGTCATTTACATTTCTTTTTCCTTATGATGTAAATTATTAATATACATTCCAGCCACCTGAAAAAATAGAATGCTTGCCAGTCATGGAACATTTTTTCTTTTTTAAAATTGTATCAGAATAAAATGGGAAATTCTCAGAAATCTGTGCAGCTAATAATGTCTACAATTTTTATTCTTTTTTCCACTGAGCAATGTAAACCAGCATCCCTGGTAGTTATTAACTAAGGAAGTGATCTCATTCCTACGCAACTAAAAGAGTATTTAAATTTAAATTTAAGTTTGAAAGATCCACTTTAGTCTCCCTACTTAGAAATGGGCAGTCAGCCAGCCTGGCCGTAGACCAAGAAATCAGTATTTCTCCACACAGACAGCTCCAGAGAGGACCATTTCAGATTTCAGCAATAAGTTTTCAGAAAACAAGCAGTGAAATAGAAGACATTAAGAAGATAACACGCTTCTAATATCATGCAGATATCAGCATTGCTCAGTGAGATACTGGTCTTACGCATGGAAGAGCACAGGCTCAGACAAAACCTGAACACATTGAAAAAATACAGTACTTTTTAAGCACCTGAGATGTCCACAGTGCTCCTGGATGAGGAGAAGGTGCTGGTAGACAGCATGCAATAGTCCCTGGGAGTTTGCCCTGTGTCTGGGTTTTACATATAAATGACAAATGGTTCTTGAGAAACATTAAGTTTTCCAGAGGGATCTTAACCCCTTAGCAGAGTTTGTGTTTTCTCAGAGTTGCATTGCAGACATGCCGGGTCTGCTGCAGCCTGGACCTTCCTCGGCAGACTTTCATACCTTACCTTTGGAGTTTCCCCGTCCTCTTTTTAGGCTCCATGGGAATACAGGGCCAGGACATCCTCCCCAGCAGCTCTGCGTTAACAAGTCATTTGGAATAATAAATCAAAGCAGTTGGTGCTGAGGCCACCTGCACATCTACATGACACTTTCTGGGGGGTTTCACTTCAGTCAAAGTTTAGCCTGACTGCCCAGGTTGAACATCCCCACCATGCACATACCTGAGAGCCACCTGAAGGACCGGTGGTTTGGTGGCTGCTGGGACCTTGTGATAAACCTGCACTTGGTGTTTCAAGCACTGGCACCAGGATGAAGGCTGTTTGGCACTGTCAATGTCTGGTCACGTTGCCCATTTTTTGACAAACTGGTTCTAAATGTGCCAGTGAAAAACAAATTTAGGTTGTTTATCCCAAGGACCCAGTAAATTTAGATTCGATTCATATGACTAGGAATAGCTTGGCTTTCATCTTTTTAAGACAACTTTGTATTAGGCTTATAATTTCTGTGTTGTTCTCCTTAATAAGACAGTAAGTACCCGTACATATGAATTACATTATTTTACACTTAGCTGGTATGTAAACTATTTTGAAGACATCGTGTATCTTGGACACAGGAACAATAAAAATCCACCTCCTTAAAAAAACAGTAATATCCCCATTTTTATACATTTGTTCATCGATGTGCATCACTTGCATGTAAATTGAAAACTCTCGTTTTCTTCCTAAGCATGTTCACTTCCAGGCCCAAGCAGTGCTTGGTCAAATCTTACCTTGTCTGTGCTGTGCTGTCAGCATGCACAGCTGAGAATCCTGCCCAGCTGTAGCATGAGGTTCAGATGAAGGTTTCAGGCTCTGAATTGCGGAAGTTGGTCTCCCTCAAACAAAGTGAGCAGCTACTTCTAGAGGAAGAGCCTGATAAGAAGATAATAAGCCCATTCTTTCCTTTTCTTTTTTTTCTTTCTTTTTTTGAGCCTAGCAGCAAGAAGCCAAGAGTCTTCTTGACTCATGTCACGCACACAGCTGTAAAAAATGCCATAGTTTTGTCGTTTTCACAACAGGATTAGATGAATAATATGATACTTTGAAATTGTCGAGGACTATTCATGTCTGTTTTTTTTCTACAAGTCACATTGAAGTCAAAGTTAACAGTTAATTAATCTCCTAGGTCATACACAGAACATATTGAAAAAAATAAACAAAAACCCGACAAGAATCCAAGAGACTTAAACCAAGAGTCCAAAAGACTTTAAAAAGTCCAAGAGACCAGATGGTGCTGCTCGGCAGCTCTGTTCTGCTCGCGGCTCTGTGCTCCCCTGGGACCACCACAAATCGGGTACCCCACAGGTCAGGCCTGGGCTCTGCTCCTGATGCTGCCTCACAAACAGGAGGTAGCAAGGCAGGAATAATCACCGTTAAGCATGATCATACTGCAGTCTGGTGGTATTTCCATGAAGTCTCTGAAGATGTTCCCGTTTCTCTTAGTGTCAAGTTTGGATTCTGAACTTGGTCTGGACCCGATACACCAGGACAGGCAGCAATGTAGTTGATTGGAAGTTAATTTTTATACTTATACAGTTGCTGTTTGAATTAATAGTTAACTGAGGTTGTTGCTTCACATGCCTTTGCAAGATTGGAGGGAGATTTATGTATACATGGCTTTGGAGGGGGAGAAACAATAAATTTGTTATGAAGACTTTGCAGAGAAGAGAGAGCCATGCTGTAGTTGTGATAAGGAAGGCTGCTTTGAAAAAGCAGAGACCATATGAAGTCCATTAAGAACTGGTGAACTGCATAAAAACAACGGCGATGTCCTTTCCTGTGACTCCTTGGAATATAAGCGCTTGCATAGCGCTTCAAAGGCACTTCAACAATAACATAATTGGGGGCTCACGGTCAGGCACTTAAACCCATGTAGGGCAGTGGGAAGAGCGAAATGTGTTCTCGCTTTGTAAAACCTCCCATGCGCCTTATCTTATTTTCTCCCTTTCAGTGTTTACTCAGCGTACGTCCTCGGCGAGGCTGGTCTGTAGTACACGAATGAATGAAGACGTCTTTGAAGTTGTTGTACTGAGCGAAATAGTTGAAGCTTTTCTTTGATAAGTTCACATGAATAGAGCCATTTTCTATTAAAACATCTTTTACTGATGTGGCTATTATGTCTTAAGAGAATTAAGAATCCTTTTCAGATGCGTGTTTGCAGTTCCCATTAAGGCTAATGGGTCTGCAAATGCATATTTGGAGGAAGATGTGCATCATGGCAATTACAACACATTTGCATGCGCGTCGTGCTTTTAATCCAGAAAGCGCTCAACTTGCTTTACAAACTTCACCAACACACTTACACATGTTGTAAATGTAGAATCACTTTGTCAACAGCTGCTGTACAGCCACCTCGAGGTGAAATGCAACAGCTGTGTAACAACACAAAGCAGCACCGCAGAACATGGCAGCGACCAGAAAAACTTAAATTGCCTTATCTAGTTGAAACCATCGGGAGAATTCTAGGTAAGTAGCATGTAAATTACTCAAATTAAAATTTGGCCTGAGCACTGGAGGTAACACTCCTACTGTTGCAGGGAAAGTGCCGTGGCATTTTTAATGATGGCAATTTGCCTGAACCTCTGTTTTATGTCTCCCTGGAAAGACAGCACCTCCGACTACAGTGTGGTGGCTAACAGAGGCCAGCCCTTGGTGTCCAGCTGAGTGGGATCAAAGAGTGCCACCTACAGCACAGGCACCTCCTTGTCCTGATGAGCTTTGGGTCTCGCTCTGCTGGCTCTCGAGGTCTGAACCTGCCTTGGTAGATAGCAAGAGCAGGTGGGACCATGCAGCGGCACACAAGCACAAATTTCATAAGCAGAGAAAAAATGATCAAATTAATAAAAGGGTAGAACAGAACAACGTCAGCGTGGTGTAAGACATCAGAAGCCTGGCGATTTCACCTCCCCTAGGGGATGCGCTACTTCCTACTGGTGTGAAATAAGAAAGAGACAAGTAATTGCACCCTGTTGTCAGGATTTTCATTGTCTTGGCTGCAGGAGTGGAGAAGTGGCACTCTTGGCTGTGGATGCTGTGTCTCTCCTTGGTTCAAAGTTACCGTGTGGAGCAAATGGGGAGTCTTCTACAGCTGGAGAAGCCACTGTGAGTGAAAATTCTTCCTTTCTGATTCATGGAAATGTAATAACTCTTTACTCAGGCTTTGAGACTCTGGAAAATTTTGGCATATTTCCCATCAGTATGATCTCCTTGAGGAAGAAGGATGGGTTTTCATGCCATCTGTTGTCTTTCCTGCATGCCGTGTGCCTGATCCTGTGTAACTCATCCCCAGACCATGCCTGTTAACTAGACCTCACATTATCTTCGCACACTGTCTTGGGTTCATCCCCCTTCCTGCTGCAGGACAATAGTCCTTCCTTTGGTAGCAGGGGCCCCCAGTAAATGGCAGCTGGTGTTTGGGTCATACATCCCCACTTGGTGTTCCTGGGCAGCTGTAAACTCTCTTCCCGGATATCCTGGCCGGGGAGGCAGCCACTGGGGACAGGGAGCAGGACCCTGGGGAAGATGCTGTGAGCATCTCATTTTGCAGCCTGGTTTCCACAGCAGAAACACACCACCCCCCCCCACAACCCGCAACCCGCCGGAAATTACCTGCTGTGCAAAATCCAAAATAAAAGACCACTCTGCAAAGGAAAAGATCCTTCCCGCTGGCAGATACCTCTCCTTTCAACTTCAGCAGGAAGCCTGAGAAGGGGGAAGATGCCTGAAGCAAGGATGGGCACCCGCGTGGGGGGGCTCGGGGTGGGCTGCGGCACCGACTCACCTCAGGGCTGGGCTGGGAGCGGCTGGGGCAGCCCCAGGAGGGTTTGTGTCACCGCTTCGGGCCTGAGAGTCATGTTAGCGAAAACAAAGTGGAAACGAGCTGGCGAGCATGTGTTGTCAAGCAGTCCTCTTCCGACGGCTCCAGATGGGGACCACATGGAGTCCAAAGTAAAAGTGCAGCAAATGAACCTAATCCTCTAATTCTCTGCCTGCAGTGAAATGGGCTCTCACTGTTGCTCTCCTAATGAAAAAGCAAGTAAGCAGTCATCTGTCTAGGTCGCTCTTATTGCTTCTTATTGGCATAACTGAATTTTACCATGACTAGCTAAAGTAGCAGAGAGAAACAAATTATAGTCTATTTTCTGAGCCTGTTTTGCAACAGAAATAAGAAACATATTTTTCGTTTGGGAGGACAGCAACACACAGCTTTATTTTTTTCCTCTTTTGTACAGGTTTTGTTTTATAAGAAGCAATTTCCCCAACTTTTCTAATTACCCACCGTAGCCCTTTGATCTCCCTCTAACCTTGCTATTAATTACTTCTCTAAATATAGCAGCAGCAGCAGCTTTTCATAAGACTTTTATTCTTCTCAGGGCCTGATATAACTGCCATCAAAGTGAGTAAAAGCCTTTCAATTCACTTTAGACAAAGGGCCTTGCATCAGGCTCTTTGTGAAAACACGTAATCCACCATTAAAACTAAGGCAGGTCGCTCCTACACCCTTCTCCTTCTGTTGGTTTTAGTGGAAGTGAATCAGCACAAACATAGAAACCCTAACGCTGACAGAAAATAATAGTGTCCCCAGTAAGTACTATGCAATATACAAATAAAGGACTGCCTGTTTCTCATGCTAAACGTCATGTACAGCGTTGCTTTACTCACCAGAGTAGCTAGCAAACTCTTTGGTTTTTTAATGGCATGTCCTGGAAAATAATGAAAGACAGGATTTCCACATGCTATTGTTTACTGCTGTCTAGACTATACTGTGAAATGTACATGGCAGCTCTTTGGAGGTGAGACCTTTTTGTTTGCTGGCCATACAGCTGGAAATCATGTTCTGAATGTCCTGGACATTCATGGGTAAGTATAGAATTAATTACTATAATGTATTTTTAAGTGCCTGATGAAATTACAGCACAGGGCACACTCTAGTCAAATTGTAACTGCTATTATAACTACACATTTGATGTGAGGAGGGGACAGGCTAGTCTTCCATCAATGTTCTTGCAAAACTTTCATGTGGGTTTCAAGCCGTGTAACTTGATGTTTAACACAAATGTCACTGGCATGGGAAAATTTTTAATCCACGAGGTGTGGAGATACTCTTACTTGTTTACTGAACTCTTAAAATCCCAGTTACGCACACTGCTGTGAAGGACTTGTCTCTGTCTCCTTGATCCCCTCCCCAGGGGGACCAGGGCTGCTGACACCACTCTCTACCCAGCCTCAATCAGCCCCAGTCCCACAGCCTCTCCTCACAGGAGAGGAGCTCCAGCCCCAGCCAGCACAGGGACTTCCCCTGACATCACTCTGATTTATCCAGGTGTTTCCTGAGCTGGAGATCCTGAACCTGAATACTTATTCCCTTGCAGGGGCTCTCCCTGCCCAGGACAGGGCTTTGCATTTGCCCCTGTTGACTTTGGTGTGACTCTTGTTGGCCCATTTCCCCAGCCTGGACTCTTTTGGTGGCAGCCTGGCCCTCAAGGGCATCCATTGATTACCCTGGCTTGGTGTCACCTGCACACCCAATGGGAGAGCACTCCATCATGTCCTCCAGGTCATTGACTATTATTCTTCCTCTGCATCTTAAACATGGTCATTCAGATCCATGTTTACAGGTCTGGCAAGATAGTGCCAGCTTTCAGACTTTCAGAGTTTTCATCTTTCATCCCACGGGGGAGTTAATACTCCGTTCTTAGAGGCCAACAACAATTTTGCCTCAGTTGATCAAGGCAATTGCTCTACCACTACTTTGCCTCCAGTTTCTTCTTTATTACCGTCATTGGTTTCCCACCAAGGCTCATCAATTGGCCCTCAAAAGAAAAGCTTCCCTTTTCTTTTCCCATTACACATTCCTCCCATGAAGCACTTGCATCATCTTTGCTTCTCTCCTTTTTCTTCGGAGACATTTGATTTTTCTCCGTTTCCCACTTTTGCTGTCATCCTTCTTTTCTACAGGTCTCACATTTTCTGTCTCATTTTTTCCCAACATTTTCTACCTCCCCATAACTCTCCTCTTTCCCATGGTTCCTGTCCTTCTTACCATACATTTTGTCTCCTTAAGAACAGTTTTCCTTTTGCTACTGCTCTGTAGTCGTAGTCTTGGAAGATACTTTGATTATAACAAGACACCATTCCCAAATATTATGACCTCACCTTATCAGTGCAGCCATCGAATGCAGGCAAACAGCAAAGCCAAGACTGGGTTTAGTGAGAATACACACTCCCAAAGGCACCGTCAGGAGAAAGTATTCCCTCAGGTCGCTCATTTGTATTTATTTCAAAGCACTTCAAGTTCAAGTTCAAAACCTAGTAACAGGCAAGAAGAAGCTGAAGCTTTCTGAATTCTCTCTTAAGGGCTTTCAGAGTCTTTACTTTAGGATCATTTTCTCCTTGCAATGGGACTTGCTCTCCTAAATTATTCAGTTACTTCTGAAAGGCATACCCTTGAATAACCCTACCGTCTCTATGAAAGAGAGAGTTATTATCAAAAATTCAGAGATATCACAACTTTATACTGTGGTTCTGTATGGTTTAGTCCACAATATGATTTATTTTAACCCATTAATTGCATTTGTGGACCTTTTCATTACTTGACAACTGAGTTGAAAAATAAAATATTTTTAGTATATTTTTTGTAAAAGAAATGAAACAAAACCACAAACCTTTTTCTTATTTTAACTTAAAGGCAAGTAAAAACTATAATATAATGAAAATCCTGAAAAATACCAAATAAGAAGAGTACTATTTGTATTGTAGGAGACCAGCTAAGCTTAACAGAACTTAAATGGCAAATTGAACCTGGTCTTATAAGAATAATACATTTAAAAGTGACACTTCAAAGGACAAGTTCACAACAAACTTGTGGAAGCCAGTCTCACAATGACTGCCAAAAAAATTCTACTGGCACAAGAAAACAGCAAAATTGTAAGCTATAAAGGACAGTGGGAAAAAAGTATTACAGAAGGGTATTTTTAAAAATATTTTCGGATGATACAAAAGTCCGGTCATTTTTGTTTCTCACCTTGGAATCATGGTAGAGGTCAGATTTCTTTCAGCATAGCTGGTATCTTTGCCCTGCAGAAAACTCATCATCTATCAAGAAAGTCTGTGTGCTTTGATAAGCATGACCTGGAATCTGAAGATACCCACCTTTGTTAACATGCTTGGTTTTTCTGGAGAAAATGAGAAAATAAATAAATAGACAAATCCAAGTAATAGAACAGTTTGTTGACTTTAAAGCATATGGACAATAGAGAAGATACTTTTCTTTTGTCAGTTTTAGATCAGGTTTGTGCTCACGGTTTTGGGTGAGATTTGTTTGGGCTTTTTTTGTGTTGGTGGGGATATATTGTTTTACATACATGTGAACTCTTAAATTTGCATTGTACGTGCTGTGTACTTAGTACACTATATTCATTTTGGCTCAAAATTGACTTCCAGGAGCAGATCCAAATAAGCTCAACTTCCTTCTGTTATTTTGCTTTTTCTTGTTCCCTTCTGCACAGCTAGTTGCTAAACCTCACCATTTTTGCGGTTGTTCTGGACTGTGATATGTTCTCCGATACCTTCTGGTTTTGGCACAAAGGAACATTTTTTATCCACTGAAAAGAAAGACGTTCAGCCTTAACAACATCAAAGGTTTCCTCCAGGTTCTTCTGGTTTGTTCACCAGCTTTCCTAATGCAGTGGAGGACACAATTTTTCCAAGAACTCTCCTTCTCGTAGCTTTTGTATCAGTGGTCCTCTTCACTAAGAGATGTCAACAGTGTTAACCAAACCTCTGCTGTAGGCACTGGCGTGCAACACGTAACTTGGATGCACCCCAAGTCAGCTATTTCTGCCACAGGGTCCATCCAGCTGTGACAAATTCTTACAAAACTGAAACTTGCTTATTTACTTGTTACAACTTAGATAAGTCAAAATCTTTCCGTTGACCCATTATCTTTTTGCTTTGGCAATGCAGAAGAATTTAATCTTGTTTCGAAGTAAATGAGTGTTCCAGGATCTGAATTCATTTTCTTTCATTCCTTTGCTGCCCTGAATGTTTACCATTAGTAGTTTGCTCTAACAGCAGAAGCTATGTTACATATCTCTAAATTCTGCACTCAGTGAAGACAGTAAGAAAATATATTAATTGATTTTACTGATTCACAGTGACGTAAATAAGAACAAGATACTAAACCAACACAGAAATACCATGATGAGTTCTGAGGCATAGGGCAAATTTGTAAAATTAGTGATTTGTCAGTTATGGACAAAGCAGATAAGGAAGGCGGGTTTGTGAGTGACTTTGTAAACTTCCCTTCTGTCAGGGGAATCGTGGAGTTAATTTGGCTTAGATATAAGGCAGAGGAGCTTTATGGCTGCCTTAACTTATGCCAAATGGACACCCACACTGAAAGCCCTTCCCCTTATCTGAGATTGCAGAGGGTTGTGAAAAGTGTATGGTTTTATCAGACAAAAGGATATAGCTAGAGAGAACAGAGGAGATTTTGCACACCTAGGCCAATCGTCAGGTTTGAAAGAGCTGCTTGGCGTAGTTTGCTCTGGCTGGCAGACCCAAGATTAATTCCCAGCATTGTTTTTGTACCACCAGTGGGCAAATGCGTATACATTTGAATGTCTGTCTGTGTTCATAACTGATGCAATTGCTTTTTAGTTGCAAATTATGCTGGATAATAAATGCACATTATTTTTAACAAATCCACTTATATTAATCCATATGGTTTGTGCTAAAGGTAGGGAAGTCCTTTTACTAGCAGAAAAGAGTGTGTCTTAAATGGATGTCACAGTAACCAAAACGACTGTTTCAAAAGAGCAGCCTGCCATTCAGTGTTTATTGTGATAATAGCTTTTTACTTTCCTGCCGCTTCCTGAAAGCAATTCCTCACTGTTTATGCAAGCTGCAGGGGGAAAAACAGAGTGACCCACCAAGGCTCTCCATTTAACTGTCCAGCCGTAATGACGGAAAAAAACCTCTCACAAGATCGCCATTTACCGACACGCAGTTTGGTGAGTGCACTGTGTCAAGCACATTGTTCAAACGTGCAGCGCAGCATTATCCCCCATGGGCTGGGTGAACTCTTCAGCGCAGAGAGCACGGCGGGCAAGGCAGCCAGGAGCGAGGACAGAGGGGAGGAAAACGGATGCGAGAGGGACAAAGTGTCCCTTTCTCAGAAGACTTCAGCAAAACTCTGCAATGATGCCCAGCAGTGAAAAAAAAAACAAACAAACCAACAACAAAACCCCAAACCCCCCCAAAACAAACGAAAAAAACCCAACAAAACCACAAAAAAAACACAAAAGAAGTTGGAAAGTGGCAGACAAAGAGTTGTCCTGTCTTCCCCTCTTGCATCTGAAGTGAGGCAGGAGGAAGAGTGGAGGACGTCAGTGTGGTCATCCTCGCTTTGCCTTGTGTTCTTCAGTGATGGGTGTTGGTATAGCCTCATGTTACGTACAAACCGTGTTCACTCTGCGGACTCAATGCCAGTTGGAGACCAGCCCAGATACTGTAGGTCCTGCATCCATCTCAAAGGATATTGTAGGCAACGCTCACTTTCTAGTTCAATAAGGCTTTTGTCTTTTCGGTGTGCATGAGGATGCCTACAAAACATCTCCATCCCAATCCATTTGTTATGCACTGATGCAGGAAGACAGCAGTTCTCTTACAGCACAGGGTACTGACGCTATTTTCACGATCATCTTTTCCATCTGTCCTTGATCCTACTTGAGGATAAGGACTTGCTTTCAGCTTTGTTGATGGAAGCTTCCCTTAGCCCAGAACCATCTTTCCATGGAAATTTCCCTTCGCCTCAACCAGAATCACCTTCTGATTTCTCCAGAGGAACCTCAAGGAGCACATTCTGGGCTGACCCCTTCAACAGATCTTTGCTAGAAGAAGTTGTGAAATTTTTACACCTGACATTACCATATGGCATGCAGCATTTTACAATTTCTTTTTTACTTTATTCAAGAGACTTTTTTCCTTAGGAGAATGGGCCTAGTTGGTTTTCAATACAGTTTCATCTGGGAGAGTGCTAGCAAACACCAAGGTAACCCACTGCCTCTGAAATTAGAGTTAGCTCTTGGGACAAATTCTGCCTTAGCAAAGGGAAACTTGCCTGCACGGAAGGCAGGGGCATACAGGCATTTCAATCATTTCCGTTAAAGGATTGCTTTGTATATCTCTAAGTAAAACTAGCAACATGAAGCCATTGGGCTGCATATATCACTCCCCTTCGACGGAGGTTATAATTAATTTTAAAAGTATGAGGGTACTGAGTTCACATGCAAAATAATAATAGTGATTATTTCTTACTAAGCACTATGTATAACCCTTAGTATTGCAGAAACATTTGCTAATTAAAATACCTAAAAATTTTGCTAACTAAAATTGTGTCTAAACTACCTTTTTTACTGCTGAAATGGCAGTAAAGAAGAAAGCTAGAAAAGCCTTATAAGAAAACATTCATTAACAGTTACGATGATCAAGTTTGCAAACACTATAAATAATAAAATATTCATCTTTGGGAACAAAGAAGAAAGTCTGTTCCTAGAAAACAGCAGATTTTTCTTAGAAAGCAGCGATTCAATGAAGATCTTAGGGAACATCATAAATAATTGCCTGGAAATGTACTCTAAGCATCAATCTGTGGAAACAGAGGTAGTGCAATCTCTGCATAACAAAGCAAAGTAAGCAAAACCAGTAGAAACAATAGCAATGCCACCTAGCTGCCACACGGGGCTTTTCATGGCAGGTTTCAAAGCACAAAAGGAGTAAGAATCAGAATAGAGCAAATACTAAATGTTGTTTGGTTCTGCCAAAATGAAACCTTGGAACATAAATTGGGGGGAAAAAATTAATTCAAAGTAAATGGAACGTGTTATTATGCCAAAATGAAGAGTCTAATAAAATTGAATATTTTATTTTATTTTAGAAGTATTAGAACGCTTTTATTTTGCAGTCAAGCTTGAATGAAGATGTCATTTTCAAACTCAGGGTTTCATTTTAAACTTTACAGGGCAATTCGTAAAATTTTTCCATTTCCCTCCTGACATTTTCAAAAGAATTGGCCGAGTGCATTTCTCACAGACCAGCAGGTCAGACCATGTTCAAGGCTGCTTTGCCTTGTTCCCACAGCTATAACTACATTTCCCTTCCTGGTGCCCGCAGGAGCCAGGAAAAATTTCTGTGCACAGCTTTATTGCCATTTTCCTTCTCCTTCCTTCAGCAACTGATGGGGTGGATGGTCCCTGGCAGAGGACAGAGCTCCCACGTGCTGTGAGACATCTTTTTGGGGTCTCCTGCTTCACCTGCATGCACAGCGCCACGGAGATAAAGGAGATGATAGACTTGAGGGCTAAAAGGAAATTCCCTCAAAGCCAGAGTACAAGGGGCATTTGGAGGATTTTATACCCTGCCCCCAACACGAGGGACCCCTCAACCCCACACATTCCTTGCTTTGGAGAGGCTTTTGGGATTTTGGGGGTGTCTCGGCTCCTGTTCCACACCCATGACAGGCGGTAACTTAGTACCTCGTATTAGTAATCAGGCTGAAAAACTCCAGCCCAAGTTAAAGCGCTCATCTAGGAGATGCTAGATGAAATTTAAAACCTGTGAGGTCAGACTGCTTGATCTGCCCTGCTCGTTCCTTCTGGCCACAAGACCCCACTGCGTGGCCAGGATTTAGCAGGAATATTCCCCACTTACTGGCATGTAAAATACCATTATGTGATATCCATTGTTTTAAACAGAATGTGCCTTCCTAAGGGCCCCATCTGACCCTAATTGGAAACAAGAAGAGTCTGTGCTTTCGGATTAAAGGCCCTCATACATTACTAATAAATCTAATAAAAGAAATTGATTAGTTCCTTAGCAGCGGCCAGACGTTGGGGCAGATAATGGTGCCCTTGGTGCTGGCAAGGAGATAGGCTGCACAATATACTCATGACTATGCAGCAGCCATGACTTGTATGAAACCAGAGACCCCGCTTAGCACTTTTTTGACCATATCTAGAATGAATAGTTAATGTGCCTATGCATCTTCAGCATGACTCCAGGATTATATGAAGCCTTCTCATGTTTAGGAGGTGCCAAAGGTCACACATGACAATGCTACAAGGAAGACATGGAATTGCAACAACTTTTCATATGGAAATAAACTTTTTAGCAAGGCCTGTTGTGATAGGACAAGGGGTAATGGCTTTAAACTAATAGAGGGAAGATTTAGACCAGGTATAAGGAAGCCATTTTTTACAATAAGAGTGGTGAAACCCTGGCCCAGGTTGCCCGGAGAGGCGGTAGATGCCCCTGGAAATATTCAAGGTCAGGTTGGATGGGGCTCTGAGCAACCTGATCTAGTTGGAGATGTCCCTGCTCATTGCAGGGGGGTTGTACTAGATGGTCTTTAAAGGTCCCTCCCAACCCAAATTATTCTACAAGTCAATGACTCTAAGAAGACATTTTGCGTTAACAAGGAAAGAATTGTCCTGTATTTTGCAGGTATGTGCAGTAATATGTCATACGTAACAGAGACATTTCTGGCTTTGAATGTGATAATGCATGCCTTGGCTCCTGGTACATGTTATATGTGTATGTTCATCCTGCATGCAAGTCTTGCAAGCATACCAGGAAGTATTTTGACTGTTAATAAAATTCACACTTCTAGGCAAGATTAATTCAGAATGTGGTTGATTTCTTGCAAGCAAATTTGTAAGGAAACCTTCATCTAAAGTAAAATCCTTGAAATTAAGGTGACAATTATCTGGGGCTCTGTTTCTCTAGTTTGCAATGTGCATAGATACTCATTTAAAAATGCAGTGACAGGACCTGGTCCTGTGCATTATTATATTGACACTCTGGTATGCATATGATTGGGAAGCCAGAGCATTTTGTTAACCAGCATCCCTGCACTCTGGGGGGATTTCTACCCTGTCTCGCTTTTAGCCCCAGTCTTCTGATTGTCCACACTATATACACGTTAGCTCACTCCTAACACCCAGTCTGCAGTTAACCATTCCCAGCACAACAAACCTGGGACATACACCACAAGGGACTTGTACAGGTGGCTGGCCCAGGGACCAGGGTTTATCCTGGCTTAGACAAGAGAGGCAGTTTAGACAGTACCCGTCATTCAGCCTAGAACATTATAATGTGTTTTGTTATTAGAATGCCATGAAGATTTCAAGGTGGTACTAAAATGAAAAGAAAGTTTCATATTAATGTGGGATTCAGAATAGAACTACAACCTAACAGAAAATGCAAGCTTTGAAAAAAAAAACAGCACAGGAAAGTTCTTTTGCACATCGGAGCTAAGGACAAAACATCCATCAGGGCCAGTCTTCAGTAGTGGTCATTGCTGGACTTGGAATTTTACAAGAAATGCCCTAGATGTAACTCACAATGATATTGTGAGGAATAAGTCTTTTAACTTCAGTTTTAATTATTGTGTTGTTACTCATTCAAATAATTTTGTTCCCTAAAATTTTGTTGCAATATTCCTGATCAAAAAGGAGTGAGTGTATTTTTAAAACCTGCAGAGCTGTCCAGAACTGGTAACAGGAATGAATAGCTTGCAAGTAATTATTTTATACTGCGTTTGTTTATTGTTATAGTGATGTGATTCTACAATAATGATACCACTGAAATTACAAACTGAAAAGGGAAATTTAAAAATGGCCAAATTCTACAATGGGTATTTCTTTTCCATTTGAATTTCTCTTCCTTTAATTTCTCAATTCTACTGCCAGATTTCTGAAATCCTCTATCTGGAATTACTAACTCTCAAAATTTTGAATTCATACTGGTGCACTAAATGTGAAAGTTTTCCCATTTCCACATTTATGAAACTAGAATACTTCCAGAGAGCTTGTTTTACATCTTTCACTCATTGTATTCAGGTGGGTATAACATAGAAAACAAACTTAGATTTGATTTACCAGTTCAAACCAATAATAAATGCCCCAGCATCAATGCAGTCAACAAATGTGAGAAGAATTGATGAAGAAATTGCGGTTCACATCTGCATGCATTTCCAATCACTGTGTGCAGTTCTTTTGTCTGAAATGAAAAAAGAACAAGAACTATAATTGCATTCATTTCTGACGTCATTGTTTCTGTCCAGAGTATTACAATCAGTGCGCATTCCTCTCTGCTTATGATTTCTAGTTTAGGGGCTAGCTAATGGCATGGTGGATTTGAAATTCTGATATGCTCTGACTGGATAAAAATTAGTAAATTACATGGCCCAATAAACTATATGGCCCCATAAATAATGCGCACATCTGGGTAAACTCTTGGGTGAAATTACTTGCTCACAATTTGTATTTTTCTTCTGGAGCATCTATACTCACCAAGAAGCTAAGTCCAGGACTGGAATACCAGGAGTATTCTAAACGAGGACTGGTCCAAAGCTCATAGAACCCACTGTTTATATTACTGATTTCAGTGGGATTTAAATCAGGGACTTAATTACTTGAGAAAGCTTGTGCAGCATAGCATTATGAATAATTGCATTTAATATTCTCGTGGCATTATCAATATATATGGTGATGTACAACAAGTAAACTGCTCTAAGTGATTCATAAATCTGTTAATTTATAAGTGATTAAGTTCAACAAATGCACAGTGGAAAAATAAAAAATCATTAGTGTCTAAGGAAAAACATTATTCTTTTGATCCTTGCCCTGTGCAGTATTTTATTTGTGGTATGTCTTGCTATGTAAGATAGAGAGTGAAAGAGCACAATTGCCTTATAGTGTGATGGACCTGTCATGTGGAGAAGTTTTTTTCTAGAAGTCAAGAAATCACTTGTCAATGTCAAGTCACCCATCCCCAGTGTGACATTCGCATTGTGAGTCGAAGCACAGCTCGGGGGACGACAAAGCAGTATTGCACACTCAGACCCCATAACTGAATGTGAACAAATGTAATACTCAAGTTTAGCTTTCATGATGAAATAAAAGATATCTCACCCATGAAAGGGGATTATTATCTCTGGTATAGAAGCGTGACCCCTCATTAAAATATCCATGGTCAAGTCCATCTCTTCCAGTGAGAGCTTCTTTTTATTCTGCAGCATTGTTTTAGTCGTCAAAGCCCACATTTTAGTTTGAATCAAACTGTGGGAATTAGCAGTGGACCCAGTCAAATTCTCATGGAACTTTTACCAGCTCTATTTTTTCCTGTAATACAGCACTTTACTGATTGCTAATGTTACTTTGCAGAAAATAGTATTTCTTAGGTTTTTGTTTATGGTGAAATCAGCCAAACTTTTGTTATATTGCAAACAATTTTATTCAAATCTGCTAACTAAAGAAGAAACACTCTTCTTAAAGCAGGGCAAAACACAGAATAAAAACAGGGTAAAAAAAACCTACTTTTTTTGGTCTTATTATTTTATAAAAAATCAAAATGATGAGGACAGATTTTTATTTAAAATTGTAGATCTTGAATTCTTGAATAATTATTGTTTAATAATTATTCAGATCTTATGTCCCTTATTTGTTCTGAAGCTGAATATTTACACTTAACTGAGCAAAGTCGTCTGTACACTGGGAATTTATTAAAATGTATGAAAAAGTTAGCCATTAATGCATGGAGGTACTAAGCCCTTTGCTATCTGTAGCATTTGGTTATCTTCGTTACCCCAATTAGCTAATGTCAGCTCTGTAGTGATGATACGTCAATGCTGTGGATATTTCAATTGAACAAGGTGGCTGCTTCCTACAGACAGTCATGCTGGGCTCTTGCTCAGACAACCATTTGTCCTGTTTCAGAGACTTCTAGAAACACTAGAAATCAGGGAGCAATTCAAACGAGGTTAGGTAAATTTTTAAACTCCCTTCAAGCATCAGTGTGCAACAGACCCTGCTTGAAAAGAGAAAATTATCTGGGGCCAGAGACCAGCCAGTACATGTGCTTACACTTAACAGTCAGTTAGCTCCAGCAAAAAAAGGAGGTCCCATTGAAAGGGTGATGGTGACTGATTATTAAAAGAAGCACATGGAAAGGCGTAGGAGTCCTTTTTTAGGAATAGAAGTCTGAAGGGATGACAGGAGACACATGGGAGAAGTTTGGGATGGAATTAATTCCCGTATTTGCTTTACAAACAAGCAGAAGCTCTGTTTCCATGGGTAAACACCCATCAGATGTTTCCAAGAGCTGGGAAGAATGCAAAGGCAGAAAATACTTCAAGAAGACCGTAAGATCTCTGGAGGAGCAAACAACTTATGCATATCTTCGTGTCCCTGTGCAGGATGCCAGCGTGGAAGGTGGTGCTGGGTGAGCTCAGGTGCTGCAAAAGGGAATAGACAACAGCATTTCTGCAATCTAAAAGCCACCTACTCACCAAAGAAGCAGTATAAATCATGGTATCTAATATCACATATAGAGTATCTAACGTCATATATCTTCCAAGCAAGGTACTCTTCCACATGGTGAAGGATTTTAAGCTGATGAGTTGTTCAGTCTGCATAAGTAGATGCTTTATGTATGTATCATGTGTCAAAGGCTCAGTAACCAAAAAAACCCACGTGATTCTTGTAATGCTCCACAAAGCACCCTTTGGCAAAAGAACACATTAATTCAACAACCTCTGAGGTATTATTTGTAAAAATACATCATTTCCCATATTGGATATCACCCCCAGTTAGCTTCCCCCTGGCCAGTAATGTAAAAACACTTCACTTTTTTCTCCATTTGTAATTTTCTTTTGTATACATTCTTCCTCTACTTCAGCTGAAGGGAATTTAACATTTATGTTCCAAGTTCTTCCATGAAGCCTTACCCCTTGATTCATATACGTTCTGACAACATACTTCAAGTGCTTTATTTTAATAAGGACTGTTTTCATTACACTGTTTGGGATTTGGTGGGAGAAACACACTTGGAGAGTTGTCTACCTCTTAAAAATGTAGCTAAAGGCCTTTAAGGTCCTGTTTCTTGGACCATAAAACTTGTCTGTGATGATTGAAATGAGAATTCTGTTTGACCTTTTGTGACTTAATTTCACGCTTGATTTCCACTGCTGCCACTACTTTACCTCAAAGACCGTAGCTGTGTCCCTCCGAGGAGGGGGGTCTGCTCGGCCGTGTTGGATGGAGAGGTGAGTGTCTGTTCTGCATCCGACCTCTCCTTCTTCCTAAACCAATTACTCAATTTTGATGCAGAACTGACCTTTTAATCTCAAAATAAGTTGCACATTGGTTTTCAACCCCCTTCTACTGGAGTCCCTCTCTAATGTGGCCATATATAGTACCAGAACTGCGTCCTCTTCATTTATTCTTAAAATATCTTTCCCTCCGTTTTTTAATGATGGAACAATAGTAGTCTATAAATGTATATTTAGTACCATCTAAATTCTCTGATTGATCTACTGGATATTTCCGTAAATGTTGCTCCTGGTACTCTGGTTTCACTCATATAAACAGAGTGGTGACTCACGTCCTGGTCTATCCAACACATACATACCTGTAATCAGTACCATCTGCCACCAAATGCTCTAGTAAACCATTGTCTTGCTGCTTGTCCTTTGTCTAATTCAGTTGTACTTAAAGCAATAACAATCAGTTAAAGCACAGACGCATGACAAGCTTGCAGATTATTAGTGCAATGCCAACGACTTTTCCAAATCTAGGGCAAGAAATTTAGTTTCTCCAGACCGGCAGAAGGAGAAAGCTTTCTAATTTTGAGCTGAGAGCTGTGATGCAGAGGGCAGTGCTGCAACTTCACCATGAGCAGCGTGGAAATCATTAGCAAGGGTCACCATAGGTCCAATGGCACTTCAATCTTCTGGACCTTCAGTTTTTGACATTCATGCAGGGAGATGGCCACAATTGATTCTTAGTGGTGGGGTATGCCATGTGCTCAGTCACTTCATCACACAGGCTGTCAAATAGCCTTCCACAGACAAAAAAAGCATAGGGTGCTGTTAATCAGGACTCAACTGCAATTTTCAAACAGCCTCTATAGGAAAATAGGCCTTTTCTGTGCACTCTCGTGCTTTGCTTTTGGATGACCAATGCCAGTTGGAATTAAACACTATTTTATCCATGAAAAAAAATCATAACTAAGCTAAAAAGTCTAAGAACATTAAATTTGTGAATGTTTTCTTACCACAGGTAGCACAAGTAGAGGTATATCTTAGAGGTATAGGTAAAGTGGACTGAAAGCCACTAGAAGAAGGTGGAAAAGTGATAAGACAATGGCATGTTGCCTACCTGTCAAAATACATGGCCGTTTGAAAATAAACATGTATACCTCATTTTTAGAACTTGTGGTACAGGTTCTGGAGATGAACCCCTCCAGGTTCTCCACCGGCATGACTTTGGTGATGCCATGAAAACAGATACTAGAAGGAGGTCTAACACGGGAGGCACAGCTACCTTATTGCAACTATCTTTTTAGTAGACACAATATCACCATGACAAATCGGTCTGTGAGAGCGTGCACACATACATCTGAGGCGCACATTAATGGACGAACTTCCACCCAGGAAGCCAAGTGGCGTCCTAGTTGAAGCCCCTCAAAAATGCCTGATGAGGGTAATTTTGAACTCTACATTAGGTTAGTTTCTGTCTGGATGAGGGAAGTGTGAAGAAAGGGAAGGAGACCATGATTATAAATATGTCCCTTGCAAATTGGAAATTAGCATAAATGTTTCTACAGCTCAGCAGTTTCCTGTTAGCTCAGATGGTGAGAGCAGGCAAACTTGGGACCTCCCATGCGCTCCGCATCGTGGAAACCCATCTGACTTCTGCTTAGTCGAAATCTATGAGATTATCTTTTAAATCAGCTAAGCACAACGGATTCCTTGTGTATTAAGCAGTAAGACGATTACTTAAGTCAGCAGGGCAATTTCTGGTGACGCATCACTTCCAAAATGCCTGGAAGCTCATTGGTATGGTGACCATATTCACTTTGCAGACAGATTTAAAAAAAATTAAAAAAAAAAAAAAGGCGGGGGGAGAAATACTATAGTTCAGGCTCAGCAGAGGAATAGCAGACGTGCACAGATGCTGGGTGACAGCTGTGCAGCGAGGAGCAGGACCAGCCCCCGGAAGAAGGTGGCAGCAACCATCCCTTCAGCAGCTTGGTCATTTGTCTGGAGCTGTCAGCTCGACCCAGAGCTCCTCAAGGCAGACTTCGCCCTGCTTGCCAGCAACGGTGATAATGATACTTCACACAGATGAAAATCCAATTACAGAAATAAAAATCACAGGCCTAACAAACCATGTTTAATCTTACATGGTATTATTACTTCCGTTTTCTCATCTCTCATTTACGTGTACTCTAATTAGAATATAAGATCTTTCTGGGTGGGATCTACATTAAAATCCTGTCCCCAATGAGGCAACATTAGCATGGGATTCATATTGAACAAAACAAAATTAGAATGCTTATTAATTAAGTCACCAGTGCGTTTCACCTTGGCATGATGAATTATCTTGGACAGTATCATTTCATTTAAAAATTGGCATATATACGTAAATACTACCTACTGTATCCTTTAAACCTCAATTAACATGCTTGGGAAAAGGTACTGAGTAACAATGGATTTCATTTTTCTGTACAGAAATCTTAACAAGTCCACTTTTCTTTACAGGACTAGTGAAGCTGAGCATATCTTCTCTCACTGTCATACCAATTCTGTATTACTGTCCTGCTTAGACTACTGTTTTATTAAAAAAGTAAAAATAATATACCTGTAATTATAGAATAAAGTGTATTATATTCTTTCTTAATATTTCTTTCCTTGGCATTGCACATTTATGAAACATTTTTAAGGATCCGACTTTTCATTTTATAAACAGCTAGCATATCCTAAATACCGAGTAGAAAATTTCACATGGGTGGATATCCACTTTTCCTGGTGTGTCAGACGTCGATCCCCTCAGTGCCCAGGTGTGCTCCGTGCAGCCTTGCCTATTGGAGAGAGACTTTTCTCTGCCCCCAGCAGCTCAGTCTGCCATTATTTGAATACTCCAGAGAATGTGCTGGTGAGCCTGGGTAACCATTACGATATCCCAGTATCCCCATCGTGTAATTTACTGATTCTTTGGAATAAGTTAACTTCCTGTTAACCAGTTATCTTGAAGCAATCATTAACTTAAGACAGGCTAATACAAAAGCCACATGAATATTTGCATTGTGTGTTACTCAATAAAAATATGTTTATAATTATTTACAACATATAAAATAAACTATGTGGTCACAAAAGTTCAGCTTCAGCTGCTTACACCAAATTGCATCTGAAAGGTTCTTGCTAATGAATGCAACCTGAGACGAAAGCACGTGAAAACCCACTTCCCAGCGAAGGAGCCTGTTAAAAACACATCCCCAGCAAGGCAGATGGACAGAGGGAACATAGGCCCTAGAGAATCAGAAGAACAAAAGGAACAAAAGAGAATATCCCTATTGAAGCTGTGCTGGCTTCCGGAAGAATCCTTTTACACGGATCAGGCAAGGAAATGCTCTCTAATATGTGCAGAGGCAGTGGAAAGTCCACCCAAACCCTGGGAGGGGTCACTTTGAGATGATTAAAATGAAAATGTAAAAAACCAGCTGCACCACCACCAAAACATTATGGCAAAGACCCAACCCTTATTGAAGAACCATTTCAAATGGGAATACACCAGTTAGCCTACACCAGTTAGCCTCCTGCCCATTTATGGGAAACAGAGACACATACCAAAAGAAAAGGGCCTTGGAGAATTTTTAGAAACAAGTCTCTGGCTTCAATCTAATTTTTTTGGCTCTTCAGCACAAAAGCATTACCTCTTCAGTTCCCTTAACAAACTTCAGAGAACAAAGAGGGGTCATTGACTAATGTGGTTACACGGTCACTTTCTGCAGTCTCTGCTGTATCTGAAGAAATGAGAAAAATCACAAAGTGGATCACATAGAACAACCTCATTCTCTACTTGGCATCGGTAACTGGAGAGTCTATTGCCTGGCTGGCATCTGATATTTCCTCGGTTATTTACGCTGTCTCTGCAATTCTCCCTACAGGGCAGGTCAGTGACAGGCTACAGGATCCTGATTCCAGAGGGAATTAGATGTCAAGACAGAGTTCGACTTTAATGTGTTCTAACACTTTCAAATAAAAAGAAGATGACCACAAAACCACAAGTGCTACAGCAAAGTAAAGTGCCTGTTTACAAGGTCAAAGCAAAGAGCATCTCAGTGAGTGGAACGGCATCTCAGCTTGAATTACTCTGGGAATGGACTAAAAATCCTGCTATGAGCATTCAGGACAGATATCAGGTGTCTTCCCAGCCGGATCCGTCTGAAGGTTACCTGACTGACCCTGTCTGCCGGAGTCCTCATTGAACTGGTCACAGAGAACAGCCCTGGAGGAATTTCCTGCAGCCCTTTTGCCTGAGTTTCCTATGGTTCTGCAATGGCCCCTCAAAAACAGCCAGCACAGGAACAACAGAAAGGCATCTGTTGACAAAACAACACTTTTGTTTACTCCTGATGTGGACTGGAAAAAGAAAACATAAAAAAAAAAAAAATGCCTAGGAGTAGCATTTCTGAACTGCTACTTTATCCTTATGCTGTCAGACAGACCCCATCCTCACATGACCTGGCAAACCCTGATCATCTTGAGCATCACAGACCTTTTAGCAAGTTCTAACAATGGCATCTTCATGTAACTCCCATTTTGGAAAGACTATGAATATTTGGCAAGTTGTTAGGTCAGACCCTTGGAGCTGAAAAGAAATAATGTGAAGATCAGACAGCCACATTAATGCAGACAATGCAAGTAAGCCTGAGAAAATTTCCACTGCAGTCATGTATGATACTACAGTTAAGTCAGTACCACCTCTGGAAAATCTTCCCATTAATTAAATAACCCTACACCATTGCTGTCTCCAACAAGTGACTGATTCTGACAACTCTAAATCTTTGGTGTCAGACTGCTCATGCCCCTTGAATGCCTCTTGATGCTTGTGCAAGACAGACGTTGGCAGCTTCAATACAATGACATGATCAAAAGAACATTAAGTGACAAGATAAGTAGTCCAAATAATAGCCCCTGGCAATCCTAGGTGTGTATGCGTCAGATGAAGCCCTTGAAATACAAGGTTTCTGCATATCCTCTAGCTCACGCATTACCACAGACAGTGGTGGATGCTCAGTGATTTTTCTGAGTTTTCAAGGTCACAGTGCCATCTACATATTTTAAGCTTTTTTTTTATTTTAAACTGTTCAGCAGGAGGCACTTCACCAGCAGCCTTCCTCTGCCATGCAACCAACAAGGCACACGCGCAAAACCCTTGTGACTGAAGTCTGACCCCAATGATTTAGACACAGAGTACATGACATGTGGTTAGACTAAACAAGTATCTTTTGGAAAACACCCACGCTAAGCTTAACATCCCAAACGACAGAGAATCTTCCAAAAGCCATAGCAAGCTACTTCAGTGGTGAAAATCAGTTGTCACAAAAATCTCTCTCTGCAAAAAGACTAGATAAGTATCCTTTTCATTTATTTTTTTTCTCTCTTCCCCTTTTAACTATGGGATATTGTTATGCACTTGAATGCTTACAAAAGGACTTAAAGACCCTAATTACAGGCCGCGGGCAAACTGCTTTCTAAACTTCTCTTTGATGAGATAAATGGGTGAATTCCTTAAATTTCTTAGTGTAAGGGGTTTTTTTCACAGACCTCAAATCATTCTCATGATTATGCCCTTCTCTTGTCACTCCTTCTTTTGTAAATATCCCATTAAAAAAAATAATATCCTTTTATTCTACTCATCTTGTACATGGTCTGCATATCCCGCTTACTTTAGGGTATCAGTTCCTTGCTTCTGCTTAGTTTAACTTCTTTGCGGGGTTGACAGTGGCTAGTTTCACAGACAAATCTGGATCAAAAAGCGCTGTTGTCTGCCCAGATTGAAGACATCAGACAAAGTTTGTATTACTTTACTTTTAGGTTGATTATAGCTAACAGCATAACGATGTAACCTTAGTTCTTAGCCTATTAGCACAGTTCTTAGTTGCCACAGGTTGCAAAATGTACCTGAGACACCGGGCAAATGCTTTGGCTACTAGTCTGTGTTTGCATAGCCAGTCCCCAAGGAGCAAACAAATTAATTAAAGCTTGCTTGGGTATACGTCTAAGTCAAAAGACAGCAAATCCTTAGTGGCAAATACTGTCTTACAAAATTTATTTTTTTTTCTCCCTCAGAAGCATCCCTCTTTCAGTGTACTTATCATAATTTTTGTTTGTAAGTTAGCATATTAAAAAAGCTTGTGCATGAAAATTTTCTTGCATGAACAAGGCAAACAGTAGAAGGATGCCTGAATATCAAGTTGCCACAAAAAGAGGCCTGGTTTTGGACAAACCAGGAGAAAACCCCAGCCTTCTGTACCAGCTCTGGGAGCTATTGCTCTGCCAGTTGCTGTTACCTTCCTCAGGTTAAAAAGCATTCACGTGGGTGAAGAAATATGACCAAAAATTAAAGGATGTCATTGTTTAAGAAGCATTTCTATTTACTCTGAGGGGAATTTTTGTACAATAAGACAGTGAAACACAACTTTATGGGTTATGTCATGTTCTATGAAGTCATCAGTGCCATTAAAGATATTGGAGGTGTACTAAAATAATACATGAAAACATATCTTGAAAAATTTTGGAGGCTGAATAAACTCCAGATGTTAGCTTTTCATACCATCTCAGACCAGTGTGTGCTGAAACATTTGGCAGATAGAAAGCAGAAGCTTGTTGCAGCTGGTGATATCCTTTGATGAGATCAAGCTTCAGAAACACAATGGTACCATTCAGTGTAGAAATTATGTCATTCACTGTTGGTGAGATATGGTGCTCTCTTTACAGTGATCTTTCTTTATTGCCTTTGCAGGAGTTTTTGGAGCCGTGCAAATTCATCCCCTCCTACAATGCAATCTCTCCGCTTCCTAAGACCCGTGTAAAAGAGATTTCAGCAGAGTCCTGTCCCACACCTCCAGCTTCCGCTGTCCCATCCTGCTGCCAGCACTGGCGAGGGATCTACCGCTGTTAATTCCTGTCACCAATTTCTTCATCTGCAGGTAAAAACTCCTTATTACGGCAAAATAAGACCCTATGTGTCTTGGCTTTTCTTCCTGTGTCATGGGTTTTGTATGCTTACTGTCAAGATATTGTCTTCCCAATAGCTGGTCTGGTAATGGGAGCCTAAATCTTTAGGTTAAAATTTCCTCTTTTGAGTTCCCTCTTAAGTTACCAGTATGTTGATCAAAGTAGCGTTTAATATTAATGTAAGACGTGAATGTCTTTTAAGCTGCTTTTAGAGTCTTCCTTCAAGAATGAAGCTGTATGAAGGAGTTAAGTTTTTCTCATATGAACACAGTTATTTGTGCTACGGTATTGGCACTCCAATATGACGTGGATTCATTGCTTACGTTAAGCCACTGTCACTAGAATGTCATTTAAATACATAAATAGGGACCAATCAGCATCATGACAGGCTGACTAACACATATGACAACAAGGCCAGACATTACCTTAAGGTAAGAGGGCACACAGGTAATTTAATTATTTCAAGCAGGCTGGGTCTGACGACCGCTCTTCTGGGCATTGAGGGAATTGGGTGAGGAACCTTCTGAATCTTTATTTCTCAGAAAATCCACAGTCCATGGGTGAAGCACCAGAAGAGATGAAAAGGGCAAATGTAACTCGTTAAAAGGGAAGAGAGGGTCAGGAAAAGAGAGGATGATCATCTGGGCTGTAATTTCTAGAAATATAAAAGAATAAATAGTCATACTACTTGTACCACCTTGATGCCAGAAAAAAACCCACTAATAAACAGGTAATAGATTTGTCTAGAAGAAACTAAGACAAATCAAATAAACTAGCTTTTATCATGATTCCGTGAACCTTGTTACTCTTAAAAAAAGCATATCTATGTCAGGACTTAATTATAGCATTTGTCACCACTTCATACAACATTCTTATAAGCAAACTCTAGAAGAAAATACTATGATCTGCCTGAAAATTGTCAGAGACATTGATCCTGGAGAGTATTTATTGATTCTTTCTGTTAACCTGAAAGAATTTCTCAAGTAAGATTTTACATGTGTTTTTCAATATTTTATTAATTTGATTGTAATTATTTTCATTTGGTTGCAAGTATTTTCCTTAACAAAATGGATGAAAGAATAAAGTCTGCATATTAAATTTGCACACAATAATCCTCAAATAGCTGTTGGTGAAAAGGAGTAGACTGAAAATGATCTTGATACTTTGAAAGAAAAAAATGGCACTGAGAGGCATATTTTCCTTTGGCAGGAATGATCAGCTGCACAAATACAGGTACAGATCTTATGGTCAGAGAGAAAAGAGTCTGGGAGTGGGTGGTGGCTTACAGGCTTAACACGCTATTACAAAAAAGAGTTAACACTATCCTGGGACACCTAAAAAGTACTTGCATCCTGAAAAACAAGTGAAATAGTCCTGCTGCTGTATTGGTATGGTCTCTGTTGGAATTTTGCACCCAGTTTTTTGCACGGAACTTCATGAAGTGGCTTAACTGAAGAGAAATGAGGAGAGAAAAGAGAACCATCAAAGTTCTAGAAAACGTAACTTGCAAGGAATGACTGAAATTCTGAAAAATTTCTTTGAGATATTTCTTTGACATAATATCTTGGGAAATGGCAGACTCAGGAAGGTATGGAGATGAAACACCATGAATTTTCTTTTGAGCTCATCACTGAAGAAGTGAAAGGTCAAGATCACAGTCTCCACATGGTGCTACACCCAAAGGAAAAGTTATATATTTTTTATTGTGGGTATGCACTGGATGCTTGCCTTTTAGTTAATAACCAGTAGCTTTTCAGAGTTTTTCATGTCATTACATGCCTACCACTCTGACTTGTAATTATTATATAGATCATTATTTCACATTACAATTTTTTTAATAATAGAAATATTGATATTTATTAATCAATGGACTTGAATATATTCTCACAATTCCATTTCATGGCATCTATTAGGAAAAATATATATGGAATATATATATACACACATCTATAATTATACTTTTCCTTTTTTTTTTCAGTTCTTCTTCTTAAAATTATTCTGTGGAACGTGCACTCTTTCTTCCTTGGCAGATTCTCCCCTTCGGTACACCATGCTCAGAGCAACTTGTTAAGCCAAAACCGAAGCAGAGGTAGTCAAGCAGCACAATATCAGACAATTAACCATTTAGAAGACCTGTCGCAGGAAAGATTACATGTTTTGAACAACCACCCCCACATGCTTCTGCAATCTTTTATTTCATGGAGCAACACTTTGGTTTCATTTTCATGTTTCCAGCCTCTGTGATTCAGTAGGTAGATTCCGGTGCCTACACATAGGCATCTAACACCTAAAGGTATTCGAAAGTACCTGTACAAATATCTCTGCTGCCCTGCAGCTATGCTCCAAAGAGGGAGCATAGGTCTCCCATAGATCCTCTTATATATTTGACAACCTCAAACAAAATCCTCTGACACTCAGATGTGTCTAAAACAGTATTGGGGAGATAGGATTAGGCACCTGAATCACTCCCAGTGTCTCAGACTCCAAGTGCCTGCGGCACATTTTTAGTGAAAGAATGGTTTTATTCAAGTCTCATAGTTTTATGTACATCTCATAATAAAAACAAATCCATGATCATTTAATGAAGTCTCAATTATACACATTATTAGTTGTAATAAAGGTATCATAACAGCACAGAGCAAAAGCACACCTTTCATGAAAGCCACTGTCATGCAAGAGGGACATTTTACCAGCTGTTCATATTCCTCCAGTCTGCACCGTTTGGGTGGCACTGGACAAGGTTGGGTAGATACATGAGCCAGCACTGGAGAACTAGCACAGATGCAGAAAACTGTGTACTGCCCTTCCCCAGTTTATGCTCTTCTTCTCCCACGCTACAGTATTTGCTGCTCCTGGTGTTGAGCCAGCACACTTATGGCTGGTGCAAACACCTCTGCAGCACAGACCACCCAGCCGCTTGAGCATCTAGAAAGGCTCTGAACTGCAGCATCTCAATGTCTGCAAATCTCTGCCTTGCTCACATGCATGTTGTGCTTTTAATTTGAAGCCAGTATATACAGGCTCCTCCTCTCTTAGTGTTACATGTTTGGTACATCCATCGCATTTACTTACAGTCTTGTTGATACCTGCTGCTACTGGAGCTCAACACATTTTTTTGTGCTCCTACTTATTAAGTGGTTGCATCCTCTGACACAGGCTATAAACAGCACCATGAGGAGGAGAGGTGCCCCAGGGCACCCTTTCCCCCACATGGGCAAGGAGTGGGTGTTCATCATAGCTGAACATCTCACTCCTCAACCCTTTGCTTTTCTACAGCAGTGCAGCAGTGTCAGAAGCATGACAATAACAAGCTGAGCTACATCTGCCATGGAACGCATCCACCTCAGAAGAGGGCTGAAGTGCAAAGGTCCCTCAGAGCTTGCAGTGGGAATAGTGCAACCATACCACATCCCTTTCCTGGACCTCACTGAAGAGAAAACGAAACGCCATCAGTCACTGCAGAAAAGGAAATAACCATTCTAGGTTATCTTCTTCCTGGTTCTGTTCAATGCAAAGACAACGCTCTATGGCACAGAGGATAGTACCATAAATAACTTTTCAGCCAAAGTCACCAAGAATGATCTATGATATAAGGATTTTAAAAAGGACATGCATGTACGTAAGTCATGTCCAGGTGGGGACACTAAAGAAGGTGACCATTCAAGGTGATATTATCCAAGGGTCTGCAAGGAAGACACCTTTGAAGCAATTCCCATCTTCCTCCTATGACACATAAGTGTTCTCCCTCCTCTGTTCCTTGTGGCTGCCATGATCCTGGAGTAAAAGGGCTTCAATTCATTGACTTTTCCTTTCTCTTGTAGGTTACATAGATGTCCAAACACTTATTTAACACCTATAATTTATGTTAAAGCTATGAGGACAGGCAGACATTGTTGGGGTTGTTCAGCCTAGAGAAGAGAAGGCTCTGAGGAGACCTTATAGCAGCCTTCCAGTACCTAAAGGGGGCCTACAGGAAGGATGAGGAAGGACTGTTTTTCAGGGAGTGTTATGATAGGACATGGGGTAATGGCCTCAAACTGAAGGAGGGTAGATTTAGATTGGATATCAGGAAGAAATTCTTTACTGTGAGGGTGGTGAGGCACTGGAACAGGTTGCCCAGGGAAGCTGTGGATGCCCCATCCCTGGAGGTGTTCAAGGCCAGGCTGGATGGGGCTTTGAACAACCTGGTCTAGTGGGAGGCGTCCCTGCCCAGGGCAGGGGGGTTGGAACTAGGTGATCTTTAAGGTCTCTTCCAACCCGAACCATTCTGTGATTCTGTGATTCCTTAATGTTATAAGGTTGGTAAGCCCTCACAAGCATATACACAAAGCTAAGACCCTGAGGCTCAGAGTTATGTTCTCAAGAACATACAAGGAGACTCTAGTTCTTTGCAGGATGGATTGTAAATATCTGCTCCTCTGTTCTTAGTCTTTCCAGTTGACAACCGCTGAATTAATTCCCATGGTTCATTATCCTGATTGAATAATAGCTGTTGATTTTAAGAGTGCAGAAGTTCTTCCACAATATCCTCTAAAATTGCAGGTCAGGTTACTCTGCTATTCAGGCTCTGCACATCTGATCCCCAAGAGAGATCAGCAAAGAAACCTTTCACCCTCATACCACACATCATTCTTCCAGGTCCCTCAGCAAATAACGCGATTTGATTTATAGCAATGAAGCATATCAGGAGGGGAATCAGAGGTAAGAATTGTCAACAGTAGATATTGCCACAACCAGAAGCCACTAATTGCATAGCGGTAAATCTACTTTCAGAAGTTCGCCATAGCTCTCAGTAACTCCACGGGTTGCTGAGTAGCAATGGTAGTTGTACATAGCAACTACTTTTCCTGTTTAAATAAACCACAAGTGCCCAGAGACTGTACCAATAAATCACAGACGAGAATTGGGACTTCATTCAAGGTGCTATTTCACATTCACAGCCAGCTTTTACTTGGCCTTTCGTTTTATTTTTTTGCTAATATTTATTTCTCCTTACTTTCAATTTGGTCAATTTCTTTATTTGGTTTCCCACACAGGCATCTTTCATACCTCTGCCAAAAAGCCTAGCAAAAATGTCCCTTTACCACTTACAGCACTGAGCGTGGTCCACAGTTGTGTGTGTATTTGCTAGCTACCTTGAGCAAAAAGGGAATTTACGGATTTGATTTTGACTTTGTTTTTCAGTGGCACATTTTCCACTAATGCACTCACTACTTTGTCAATATTTTTAGTACCTTATTATATTTTTTTACCCATTTAATGAGTATACCAATGAACAAGACTTGGATTTGCTCATGTTTGGCAGAGCCCTTCTTTTAGTAAAAAAAACCTCCATGCCTTGCTATTGATCTGTGTCTTTTTTTTATCATAGTTTCTACGCATTTTCTCTGGTATGAAATCAGTGTCCATCTTTCCTAAGCATAGAGACTATCTGTGATAATAAGCACAGGCTCTGTGTATCTTTGTTTTCCACTGAAAATTTTCTTGTGTCTGAACCCATAGACCCCAGTTTTAATAAAAAACTCTGAATTCTTCAGTTGGCAGTTCTACGTTTACCTGTTGGATTATATAATAAAAATGTGCTAATAGGCATATTGGTGATTAAAAAAAAAAGGCAAAAAAGAAAGAGAGAGAAAGGAGGAGTGAAACAAAGGAATGCTTTGTCCTAATACCACAGATAATTCTGTTGCTTTTATCAGGTTGATAATAATAAAATAAATAAGAGGAGAATCAGAGACAATACCTTCCAACACGTGCAAATAGTGAGCAATAATATACATAGAATCATAGAATCACAGAATTGCCTAGCTTGGAAGGGACCTTTCAGATCACCTAGTCCAACCATCAACCTAACTCTGAGAAAAAACATCACTACACTATATCTCCAAGCGCTATGTCTACCCGTCTTTTAAATACCTCCAGGTATGGTGCCTCAACGTAACAACATTTGTTTTCTTTTTTACTCTATATGTGAAAACCATCTGCATAATTGGCGTTCTTCAATGCTGTTCTGGGGAATTCACACCTGGTCCTTCTCCCTGGTTCTCCAAAGCAGAGAAAACATGTTCCACCTCCTGCTGTTCTGCGGCAAAAAGTGCATTGCAGGCAGTGAGCTGCCAATATTACTTGCTGCTGTCAATTGAAAAGGTGGGTGGAAAGCCCGTGGAGCTTATGTTTAGAAGAACACATATGAACCATGAACCCACGCAGTTTGCTTATTCATTTGTTCAAAGAGATGGTGGGGTAACAGCTTGTAAAGGAATGAGCCTCTGCCTAAAGAGACATAAGTCTAAAGTGAGGCCTCAGAGTGCAAATGGTCTCCACCTGCAGAGTCCCCCAGAGGTGACTTGCTCTGCAATAGCATCCTTACAAATAATCAACCTCAATCCTGCTCATCTTCTCCCTCTGGACACACCTGGCCCCAGCTGTAGGAAGATGAAAACCTCCTGGGCAGCTGTCCTCAGCATGACAGAAGTCCAACAGATAAATATCCTTCTCAAGCTGCTGTTCTACCTTTCCCTGAAGCTGGGAAATGCTGTATGGTCTCAGAAGGAGAGAAGGGGGTACTGCACCTTCGAGTTAAGTAGCAAAAAGAAGATGGTATCATGGGAAATAAACAATGCAACCGTCTTTTCATCTCAGCAGTGCAGGCAAAGTGCGGGAAAGCTGCCCCCAGCCCCAGGGGAATGGGAACTCGAACCCTCACTGCTGGCAGGGATTGACAAGATGAAAGGGAAATGGAGCAGCAGCTGAAACAACAGGAGCAATGGAAGTGGTAGAGAAGGGAGTGGAACTAAGAATGAAGAACAGCCGCTGCTGAAGCAGACAGAAACAATTTGAGCTTTATTTCCTGAACTTTGGGATTTGAATTCTCCTCTCAGTAAACAGCATTTTTGGGAACAGGAATGAGCAATGTTGCATGAAACTGTTTCAACATGATGTACATCAGAAAATAAAAGTTATGATATACCATCCTGCATACAGCTCTTTCTTAGTCATAGGTGTTGTATCCCTCCGGATTTTTGTTCGCAATGTTCACTGTAAAATAAATTGGGGCACACAGCACACAGACAGCACACACGATATCTTTATCTTTTCGGACTCATACTTTTGACAACATTTTGTTGCTGAAGCTGTCAGGCTGTAACTGACCTTTTGAAAGTAAAATGTCAGCTTCCTTGTACCAAGTTAGTTTAACCCATCATTGGTGTCCAAGCAAAGAGCTTGTGAAAGCTCCACACTAGAAAGTTGTTCATGATATTTTATTGGTTTGCTGTTTTCAGAAAACTGAAGGGACAGCTGCTATGAATTGCAAGCAGATCCAAAGCACAGCACTGTCGTCCTCTGCAGAGCATTTTCTGATAATATTTTGAAGGGAGATGATGGGAAATTCTCATGGAAGAATAAATATTAACTAACCTCGTTGGTTTCTGTCTCCATCTCTCTAAAATCTTCTTTTGTAGCACAAAATATTTATTTCCTGTTGTCATGATTGCAGTTTCTTCTAGTTGGGAAATTTTGTTACTAGCATTGAGTTCCCACCTGAAGTAGTGCCAACAGACCATTCCCTTTGCAGTTCCTTGAAGTGTGTTCATTTTGTGCTACATTCCAGGCTTCAAATTCAGACTTCCAGCACTTTCTCTTGGTGGTCTCTTGACATTTCTCTATATTTTTCCAAACTGTTATGGTGAAATTTTTCAAATTATACTGGTTTTCCAACAGAAAGCTGAAGCTTTGATTTAAGAGTATTAATCCTACAGACAACCGACATCCTAAAACAGTGAGTGACTGACTGATTGATTGATTGATTGTCATAAAATGGCATCTCCCCAGAAAATATTTTAGCTGGAAGCTGAGATATTTCTCTTGGGATTAGTGGCTCTGAGGTGAGGAAGATGCAAAGACAAACATTACCTTTCCTGTCCACTCACAATGAATACATAGGAATTAGACTAGACTACCAACAAGTCATTGGATTTAAAATAAATTTTATCTTCATTTTGTTTACCGTCTCAGCTTTTAGAGGTCCTATTTTGGATATATTTTGGTCACATTTCCTACCTTTGCTCAACAACTGTGGAGACTTAGAAAGAAAGATTCATGTACCAGAGGAAAGGATAAGTTGGCATTTGCTTTCAGTTTCAGGTCTTTCTCCCTCCACCACCCATTTTGTGATTATTAGGGTTTTGTCAAATCTTCTTGGGATGTTCATGTCTGGTGAACTCCTATAATCCATTTTTTCTCAGTTGCAGTCATATAAAGATTACAAGCTTTTCAGGTGAGCTTAACTTTTGGAAATCTATACCTCCTGGATGTGGCTACTCCTCTGAATAGGGGTGGATTTAAAGACCAGCCTTCAGGCTTTCCTGAAATAGGACATAGTATAAGTAAACACCATAACTTAATTGAGCTCACAAGACCACATTGATTTATGCCTCGTAAATATTTGTCCTCGTACCAATTCCCTGACATTACAAGCCACATGCTTTTTCTCCAGTCTTAATGAGCGACCAGCAGCCTGAACAGCGATAACAAGCGATGACTAGATGAGTGGTCATGGCAGGTAGAGTTACTAGCCAGATGCCCGTATGCTCCTGTGGCATATCAGCCAGTGTATTAGCCAAAACCTTGATCTTACACCTCTTAACCAACACTTTCCACTTGTTGAGGCACATCTTCCAGGATCAGCTGCGGCTGCTTTGCCGCATGTAGACTCTCTGGTTTGGAACATCCTGTCCAAATCTGGAATACCTCTGCTGTGGGTGCCATAAGGATAATATCCTTTCTCCCATGTGAGTTTCATTAGGTGACCCAACTGACACAGATATGAATATGACTTTTCTCTAATAATAAATTATAGAAACTTTCATCAGTTCCAGCCCCCTAAATTGCTGAACTGACTGCTTTTAATTTCTACTTCAAAGACAGTTTTTCATTTTGAAGGTTTCTTCCAGAAAAACTGGTGGGATTACAACATAAACAAATTGTATGTTAGAAATCCATTTGCAGAGGAAATAATATGCTGTAAATCTTGAAAGAATTGATAAGAATCCAAAGCAGTCCCCAGTCCGGTTATAAATTCACCATCTCACAAAGGCAAAATAGCTCACTCCACAACTTGCTCACAAACTACTCATTCTTGGAAAAATCTAAAGTAATGGCAGCTGCTAAAATAATTACGATCATACAGACATAATTACACTGCGCATCTGCAACTAGTCTACCACCATCAGACTACATAGTTAAGTACCCAGAAAACAGCTGGATTAAGCCTGCTCTCAACTCATTTTAGGATGTGAAACTGACAGCAATATGCCTTCAGCTTGATAAATTTTCCTGGGCATTTGGATGTGGTCACAGAGGTAGCAGGAAGAACAAGAAGGATTTAATACCTTCAGCCTAGTATGGTAGTCGTTATCCCTTAAACAACACAAAATAAAGAAAATGATACCTTTTATTAGATTAAAGTTTCAAAGCAAAATATGATTAAATCTCACCTTTCTTTTTTTCAGGGTTGCACTCATTATACTGGGCCCAGACTGCGGAGTACTCAGCTATCATGTCTGATATGATTTAGAGCTACAGCATGAAATACAATTTCCTTCATTCTGGCTCATTTTCTGCCTTATCTTCAGTGGAATTTGGACTACAGTGGCTTCCCAAACAGACAAGGTGCTGTGCAAACACTTCTTTCCTGAAAGAGCTTATATTCAGAAAGGCAGAAGACAGCGTGTAAGAAAGCAGCCTGCTGGACAAATTCCCCAAAATCATGAAGGCTGTGTCACCCATTAATACACTGTTTTGTATTATTCATGAGTCTTTTTAATGTTTTCACTGGTCAAAGTTGTTCTTCTCCCTTACTCTTTGTGCACACCACTCTCCAGGACCCCCAACTATGCAGTTGCTCATCATCATTATGCAGGGTTTTTTGCACACAACCATGCTTACATCAAAATAGCAGTTCATGGGACATGGTCTTTCCTGAGATCAGGAAGCAAAAGGGACAAACCATCCAACTTTAAAATATATTGTTCATTTAATGATTGCTCAAAACACCAGAGCTTGGAAATGTCCAACATATTGTAAGTGTCACAGGCCTAAATAAGGTGGAACTGATCAGAAATAAAATCTTGCAAAACATACAGAAAGACGTTGGTAAGCAATGGGGGATTTCCCATTACTCTGTCCAGCAAGAAGAGCAACTGGCTCAGGGACCCACAGAAGTCAGAAGTGTATTTTCAGCTATGGTCACAAGGGTGACAAGACAGCAAATACCAGAAATGGAAGGCTGTCTTCTCAGAGGATACATGGAAAAAGAAGGTGATAGTATCAATCACAAATTCCATATAGACCAAAATATACCTGTAATCCTAAAGTCAGATACTCAACACTCTGAAGTCCTGAAAATGTATTGCTCAAGACCTTAGTATTACCTGAAAAAGAAAAAACAAAATCTTTGTGTTTTTGCTAAGATGTCAGTTACCTACAGCTTCTCTTGCTTCCTTCAGAAAAGACCTGGATACCTGGAGGAATGTAAAGAAACACTTTACATAGTTGAGTCTTAGGAAGGAAATCTACACCTCATGTCTTACAAAGAAAGCATTCCATCTACTATCATTATATTGACTTATGTCTGCAAAATCACAATATTATTTATATTCAAATGATTAGACTAAGGTGTCAGATTGATAAGATGAAGAGCATTTGCCCTTTTTGCATAACTCAGTAATAAAATATCATTTTATAAACAACTCTTCTTCTTTTGCCTCTCTTCTTGAGGGGGTCAGATATTTTCTGCATCACCAAGCTGTCTCTGGCACTAGAATTTCACACTTACAAGAAGTAACTGGAAGGCTGTGACTCTTCCACATTTGTGCAAATTTTAATTTAGAGCACAAGAAGAAATTCTAGTTTTTTCTCACTGCAGTCTCAGTGTAAACCTATTTAACAGAAAAATTCAGAAGGCTAACTAAGCATCTGAAGGTATTGCTACCTACTCCTGTGGTTATTTTTCTGATCACATCAACCCAGAATATTTAGCTTTCTAGGCATGATCGCCATGTTTGCAAAAACCAGGTTCTCTCTCTCTGACTAGTACTAAATATAAAGCTTCCCGATTTGAAAATACATTTTATCATAGCTGGAGGCAGGTACCCTCTGTGGAGTGATCCTGTTAAAGCTTTCCTAGTGCAAAATACATGTGGGAGATTAATAACTCCTTTCCCATGTACCTCTCCTTTTCTCAAACTCAGTTTCTTTTGTCAAGACTTTTCCCCAAGCAATTAATTATCTGCTTAGTCTCCTTAATAATCTGTTTCTCTGGTAAATAGAATATGCTGATAGTGTCTTCCGAACATGAGGTACCGCAGGAATATGAAAAACTATGATCTATAGAAAGTTCTCATCCACTGTAAGAAAGGAATAAGGAACAGCTACTGGAAAACTCCATAACTGTGACCTTGGATGAAGTCAAGACCCTAAAGACATTAATAAGAGTCAGATAAATAAATGCAATTAGGCAACTGAGCTGATGAGTTGTCATATAATATTTCTTACGGAAAATAGTATTATCTATAGCAGAAGAAGTATTATGAGGACAGCATGGGTGATGGACTGTGCATCCTCAATTCAAAGCAGAGTTTAGGTTGTTTTGCAGATGGGCCAAAGAACCTGAACAGGCCTCAGAAATTGATGACAGAGCATTAGATAAAATAAGAAAGATAATCAATGGACGAACAAAGCCCAAAATGGTGCATTATTTTAAAAACAGAAGCAGTACCTACAAAAGGAAAGGGCAGAACTTGCATGGCTGCGATCTGTGTCACCAGATGAAACACAATTCCACTGGATTTGAACCAACCCTGGCTTGTATTCCCAAAGGACTTATGATCTGGGTTAGACAAACTCCATGCAGGCAAAGGGATGTAACCATGAGATACAACCATTTTGTTGAGCTCCATGGCTTTGAACCTACAACCATGCAGGTTTTGCAACCTGGAGAGCAAAGAGGCTAAGCACTCAGCAAAGCCTTTCCTTTTCACTGCATTGTTACCAGCTAGCTTGAGTCCGGAAACAAAATTTCATTTATCCTTTTACCCTTTGAGGTCACGTTATAAACAAATACAGCAAAAATATAAGGCCGCTGCGGTCTTCAAAGGGACCGCTTGAAGGGCAAGAGATACTATCAACACAGATGATAGCTTATAGGTAGGAACACGTTGTCTAGACAGCCAGGTGCAGACAGTCGAGCATCCACTCCACCTGCATTTCTAGTTGTCCGACTGGAGAGCAAGTCTGGTCTGGAAGCACTGCAGCTCACAGCCAGCTGGCGTGGCGTGCTGCAGATCAAACACCTCACCTATCCACGGATAGACTCATCAAAATATTCTGAAACCTGGGTGTCTTGTGCCCGTGTATGGAAATGAGGAGGTGGGCTGCAGGTGTTTGTGTGTCTACCTAGGCATGGCACAGAAAGGAAGGTTTCATTTCTGGGAGTGAAGCTAACGATCCTGCATATGTTATTTTTGCCAGCTTGTAAGAAGCATTGCTTGACTTGCTATCTTTCTGGGTTTTTTAGCAATATCAACCCTTACAACAGAAAACCCAATCTTAATTTTACAAATGTTTTATTGCAGGCTATAAATGTTTCTGGAAAGGTCCTAACTCCAGCTTTCCTGCACCTGCTAAAGAATCTCAAGGTAAACTGTCTTGCAGTCTCCTTTCAAACTTAATTTCTCTGTCCCTGACCTCAGAATCCTCCAGTCTGACAAAGATCCCAGCAATCCATCCACTAGGGATTCGGGCTGGGATTTGTTTAGCCCAATTTTTGCTATTTACAGGCTCAGCTTCTAGTCTAAACTACTTATCTTGACTCAATAGTCAGTAGTCACCAGAGGGACAGATGGTTAATATATTCCATTTTAAGATATGTAAGTACAAACACTCCCTGAACAAACATGATGTTCTCCACCAATAACAGCGAGACCCCAAGAAGTTTAGCTTACATAAGATACTTACCTTTTGGACAACTGAAGCTCTTTGAGATCAATCCCACCAAAGCCATTGAATGATGAGCCTAGCATGTTCATATAATGAAACTCTCCTTCCATGACGAAAACTGACAGGAGAAAATACTTCATCTCGCCTCTATGCCCATGTGTTTCCCTACAAGTGTTGGTAATACAGTCCTTGGATTCTGATCTAATGTGAACACAAGCTCAGCACCCTGTGTGTTTTGTGCCCACAAAGCACACAATCTCTGCCCCAAAAGAGATGCCTAAAGGGAAGATGCAAGGAAACAATGACAAAATGATTGGCATGAGAAAAGTCAGTCACAGAACATGAGAACGTAATTATTGTTTAGATTTTGGCGTGTAGCATTGAAAAGAAGGTGATGATCTTCTGGCAAGGGGAGCACCATGTAAGCCTGAGATGTTGGTGGCAGAAAGTAGGATATTCTGAGAACCGTGGAAATGGTTAATACAAATTGCTGTGATTTGGACCACGCAATCAAACATGAGCGGGAAACAGCAGGACAAATAACCTACCGGAGATGCTGCTTCTGACTTCCATGGAGCTCTTCCTGACTTAGAGTCGGGCCTTAATTCTCTCTTCTTTTGTCTGAAAACACATGCGATGTAGAGATGTATCTTATTACGGCCACACATTCAGCCATTGACTGCTGCTTATTTTTACAACAAGGGAAACATCCGTCCATTTACTAAGGTGAATGTGAATATCTTGTTTTGTTTACTGCTCAAAAAAAAGGGAGAAAAAGAAAGAAATGTCTTCCCCCCTGCCATCCAAGAAGAGAAAGGAGAATAAATAAACCTCCATATCCACTTTCAGGTTCATGCTGATACCAGTACGTAACAAGCTTCTTCAGGAACTGTGAATGCTATTCAGCATCTGCTTTGTTGTGTTTGTGTGTGGCAGTAAGTTCATCGGAGCAGCGTGACAAACGCAATAGTCTGAACTTCCTCCAAAGACAGCAAGAGGAGCGCTTGGTGCCTCCTGTTTGAACTAACAAATAATTTAACAATAACACACATGGAAAACTTGCTCATTTGACTTCTTCCATGAAATTCAGTGTGGAAGTGAAGGGAAAGTTGAAAAGTGGCAAGCACCATTGTATAGGCTCAGCTCTCTTGATAGTAAAATAGGTTTAGTGAACTACTACAGCTTTCATCCAGAAAGTGACACTTAGATCCAATGGGTTCTGTCCCTCTAATGCCGATATGAGTGAAACGCTTGTAAAATTAATTGAATCAAGATAAAAAATTTCACAAGGTTTTGCCGATCATTTCACATCAGTCTTAGCGTTCTTAAATGTTGAAATTGTAATGAAACCACTTTCCTCTCTTTGGCCTGTCAGGCCAATGAAGCGGGCTGAGAAATTGTTATCATCTGGCACTCAACGTGCCCCAAGTCCAAAAAAAGGATGACAATGACCAAAAAGATGCGCAAAAGGTGGTAGGGATGAGAAGGAGTACCTCTGAACTTTTAAGGAAGGAACGTGATGAGACACAGAAACCTCAGCACAGGAAATGCCTGTAGCAGTCAGGACACTCACCCAGGATGGACCATGCAGCAGTAAATTCTACCAAATTTACCGTGGGGAGTTTAAACGTTGGTTTCACTATACTGAAATGTATACAGGTCTTACTTTTCTTCCTGCTGCTCATTCCTCAATTGTTTCTTGAAGCAGGGATGGGGCATGGAGGTTTAGGTGGTCGTCTCATTTAATCAAGGTTTGACTGCAAGGGCAGGTACACAATAATACATGTTGCAGGAAAATACTCTGAACACAAGAAGCTTGGAGAGAAGAGTGTTTTCCAGTTATGCGAAAGCAAAATACACTGTTGTTTCACACCAGCAAATGTTTTTGGTAAATACAGAAATTTGCAAGATTTCTGATAAGGGGACTAGTATTATACAAAGCCTCTAAAGTTGGTTCAGTGCATGTAACTCTTTGTGTTGCTCTATAAACAAACTTCATGGAAGGAGAATGCATCTCACAAGAAATCTCTACTATTATTAGATGTAGTGATACAGTGAAAATGGGAGACGTCCAAAAGTTTACCTCTTTATTTAACAGTGTTTGCGTAGTGCCTAAACATCAATAGGGTTTTTAGATATTATGGCACGCTCTCACAATTTATGAGTTCAAATGCCTTCATCCTGGCTCTAAAGTATCTTAACTCTCCTGCAACAAAACACTTTATTGAGTCAATTCCAAACTCTCATTAGGTAGTCCCTCTGGAAAAAGGAAAAAAAAACCCCAAACAACAACAACAACAAGCAACAACCACCAACAAAAAAAAGGATGCAAACCCTAGTTTATCGCTCTGCCAATAAAAAGCCTGACAAAAAGCAAGAGTCAGCCTACATGAGAAACTTGGTCTCAATCTGTTGATGTCTTGGCTGGGTTGACTCTCTTTCATCCAGGAGCTCAATAGAGATGAAGAGGATGTGGGGGAAGCACTAAGAAGGTGCCTGTAACAAGCTGCTCAAATGGTACTTAGACCTGTTGCCAGGTACCTGTGCCAGCAGTGTGGCCTCTTTAGGAAATCAATGAAAAGCTGGCATAGTAAATTTATTATCTATCTTGTCTTTTGTCGTCCTAAACCTTCATTTTCCTTAATGCTATCCCAGGTAGATGGGAAGAGCTGACCTTGGCACTGCACTAAAATAATCAGGACTACCTGCTACCTGTAGCATCAATTCCGAGCATTGTTCAGGGCAAAAGATTGAACTGAAAGACCTGGATGCCTGAACACAAAGCTGGTTGAATGACATCAGTAGAGCAATAGGAATTATGGTCTGTCCAAATAGGTGTTCAAAGAAGTTACCCCCGATGTTGCTCTGCTCTGCATCTTCCACGCATTTTTTTTCCTGACTCTCAAGGACCATATGCATCTCCAAACCCTTAACTCACTTTCAAGGATGATTTTGAACATAAGCCTCTGGAGATGGCAGGAACCCCATGCTTTTTGGATGACTGGGAGGTTTGGTCTATGAAATATTGCAGAGATGTATGTACATGGTGGCTTCTCCAACCACAGCCCTTAGAACAACCACAACAACCAATTAAACGTCACCATCATTTGGCTATCACACATTTGGAATAAATTTGAGACTGAATCATGAGCTAAGACAGCCTCAGCTGGGAGCATCCTGAAGGAGATCAACACCATCAAAATTGAAAACCCAAACTGTTGTCGTAACAGTAGGAGGAGAAGATCTCTGGGTAGTCAATGCCTCACAAGAGCTCGAGAGCACTTTGCTGGAGCTGTTGGTCACAATTTGGTGTCCAAAAATGTATCCCTAGGCATCACTCACTTGCTGTGGTAAATAGTTATGAGTTTTCAGAGGCATAGCAGAAGAAAAATTCAGACCAAAATGCTTGGAGCAATATTTGAAGACATCGGTGTCATATTCACTAGATGACAGTTTTAACCATGATTTCATGGGATTTCAAAACCTCAGCTCAGCATGCTGAGTTAGCTATGGCAGAAAAAAGTCCAGTACTCTCATTAGCAGGCTGCTAGGTCTTTGACACAGGCATAGGGTGTGAATGAAAACCAGTATTGATCATTTTTTTAGTGAAAAAACTAGAATTATGCTTTATTTTCACCCAGCCCACAATAGGCACATCTATGGTTAATAAAGCTCCTCAACCCATTATACAACTCATGGTGGAAATACTGTTGCCATTTGCCTGTGGCTGTATAGGTGTTGAATCTGGATTTTCCACTGCAAGTTTTATCAAAACAAGCCAACACATTTACATGCAGTAAATTCCTTACCCCCAGGACTTGATGAAGATAAGAATGAAAGACCTGAGTGCAGACACTGCCGGCACCTTCTGGCTTGTTGGTGCAGGCTCAAAGGGAAATAAAACATATTTGTCAAGACTGCTGACAATAAGCAGGAACACACAGCATCAACACACCACTATCTTGTCTGTCTGGAGGCAGATTACAGTCCAGGCAGATAATATTCATAAAATGGTTCTAGTATTAAAGTTTCAGTCGACTCTGATACAGGCTCTTACTGAGCGTTGCACGCTGACTCTCACGTGGAGGCAGGTGGTGCAGTTTACATTAGAAAGGAAGAAAAGTAAACATGTAAGACCAAACGAGAGACAGACACACTAAAAACAACACAGCAAAGCCAGGCATAGCCATGTTTCTTTCTTCGGATAACTATCCGAAACCTTTAGATGCCCTTAGACAAATGGCTAGATTTTCTTTCACAGCCTGGGACTAAGTAACAGTTTAGCTCTAATTGGGCCTCCAAATTAATTCTTACAAGTGTGGTCAGCACTAGTTTCTGGTGCATCATCAATCATCCCATGTAATAAAAGGCTCATCCATGCATCTTTAAATCACTTGATGCAGTCTAAATCTCCCATCTGCTTTCATTCTTCTGCCCTCTAATAAGTCTCAGTCTCTTGCAGAGATCCAGTAGTTGGAATCAATTGTGTTCTCCTTTCTATGCAACTATTTAGCCCGGTGGTTACAGCTGATACCTTCTGCAGCCTCAGGCCTGGCAGCGTGTGGTAGGCTTAATTTTTTAGCTTAACAGTAAGTTCTCGTTGGTTGTGGAAGCTGTGAGTCATGAAAAAAATTACCTAAACTTGGGGTGCTTGTACCCTGCAATGAAGCTTTTACAACATGAAGTAACCGAACATAAAAGATGCAGAAATTCAATGTCCCTAACTGTGGGGGGACTGGTGATAAAAACTAAATGCTTCCAGATGCACGCTTTTTATTCCTTTCATTCTCCTTTGTTTTAAAGACAATTAAGCACCAATGAATATTTACAAATACACTTTTGCCATGAGGAAACTAAGGTAATATAGCAATATTTTACTAAGATTTCCTGACAAAGTCTTCTACAAAGGCTGGACTTCAACACAAAGAAAGTTTCTTTAATAGATTATCCTCTAGTGTTAGTGCCTTGATGCTTAGTGCTTCCAAAAGTAAACAGAGAAATCTTTGTTTAGTCTCAGTGTGGATCAAAAGATTTATTTTGCAGGGAAAAAGGACAGGTCTTGTTAATTGTAGTTCCTGGGAGTGCAGTGATACCCTCCTTGTCTTCTTGTACAGCGTAAACAGTATGTGCTTTTTAATTTCTTTTTACACTGGAACAGAAGGTGGATTAAAAAAGAAAAACTTGATTCCTTCTCCTTTGTTCCATGAAAATGCTTGTTATTGTTAACTATTTATATTGGAAAAATCAACTGACCTCTGTAATCACCACCATACTTACCCTGCATATGAGATACATTCAAATACGTGATAGCAGAGGAAGTGCTGCGTCTCCAACGCTCCTGAGACTGGCCTGAAATCATAAAACTTTGGGAGGTGCCCTTTGGCTCCTGCTAGTTTCCTTCTGGTGTCATAAAGAGTAGAATGGCATGTCTTCAGGGCAGAAGTCCATTTAGCCTGCTACCCAGACAGACGCCGATAGGAAATAATTCGGGAAGGACATAAAATCAGAGAAAGCACTTCTCCCTTATACCTTCCCACAATACTGAAGTTTATTGACAAGGTTGTTCCTTGATTAGAAATGTTATTCTCCCTGGATGATCCTTTTTACAAATTCACCAGCTGCCTTCACAACCTGATTGACCTTTAGATACCCATAACATCCCGTAGCACCATTTATCTATGCACTACGTGAAAAAAAAAAAACAAACTTGCTTTCTTTTGTCTTAAACCCAATGCCTGATAATTAATGGGATTATCTTCTTAATCTGTCTTTCCATACGTCTGCATAGATGCTAATCCTGGCACAAAGGAGGGAGCGGGATGGCATGGCCAGGGTCAATGAGGCTCCAAGACCAGAACTGCCCCGTTTGGAAGCAGCGTGGATTTAGATCCACTCAAGTCTATCCCAAAACCACAACTGGAGGGAGCTGCTGTGACTCATCCGCTGTGAGAAACTCCCTAAGATTTTCCTCTGTAAGCACTGATACAAACGATTAATTTAACTTTGTGTCGGTCCTTATCTTCCCCAAGCGCTTCCATTATCCTTTCATCTTCCATTGGCCTTGCAGACAATTTGGAAGATATATGTGTTTGTAAAAAGGGGTTATTATTAATTTTTTCCCTTTAAAAGTTTTTCCTTGAGACATTTTGGGTTGTTTTTTTTTTTTTTTTGATGGAGGTTTCCACTTAACCTCCCTTGCTTATAATCCTTTCTAGTTTCCCTGCTTGGGCACAGCATCCACTCCTTAAAGAAAGTTTCTGTTTACTTCTGATAGCCTCCCTTACCAAAAGGCCTCATTTATACCACTGTTGAATCGGCCTTTTCCTTTGAGTTTCCTTTCAAAATTGTTTTATTTGTTGATAGGCTATTTTGTGTTACACTGGGCCTCATTAAAAAATCTCTGTGCCACCTGCAAGCATTTTATTTTCTCTTTTGGCTGTTTATTTCTTTTTAAGAAGCTTCCGTAATTCAGTTCAACTTATTTTCTTTTAGTTAACACTACTGTGCTTTTCCTTGAAAAAAAAAGATAAAACCAACAAAACCCAATGAATTTGAGTACGTTGTGATTACTATTAAATATGGCTCTTGAACAGCAACATTTTTAGCCAGATCCTGTGCACTGCTGAGAAACAGCAAAATCAGTGCTTATCACCTCTCTAAGCTGGTCTCAGGAAGTCATTACATTTTGCATCTAGGCTCCCCCATCATGTTTTGCTGTGACATTTATCATATAGGAGGTTTCCTATTCCTCGTTTTGCAATCTACAATCCATATGTTCAGAGTTTCTCCACCATTTGGTACTTTTTGCAAGTACCAAAGCTGAGCAGTACTTATAATCACATTATATTCCAGACTGATGGAACTATTGGAAGAAAATTAAATATCATGAATAACACAAGTCAAGAATGCTTGTAATATGACAAGCTTTAACCTTCTGTTCTTAGCATTACAAAATCCCAGGGTTTAGAGAGAATGAGAAATTAAGGTATCTGAAGATATACAGTGACAGTAAAATAGAAGTACACTGACAGCATAAATGTTGTTGTCTCCAGAAGCAGGACATAGGTAAGCATCAGGTTCATCGTTTTGCTTTGCATTGAACCCAAGCAGGGCATCCTTGAAGTCAGCAGAAATGTAGAGACATACCAAGTTCAAGTTCAAGGAGGAAGCTCAGGTGAGCGACTGATCTCAGCCAATATCCATCGGCGCCTGCAGAAAGGAGGTTTATCTGGGTGAAATTCGGGACCAACAGAGGGAGACAGCAGCATGGATGGGTCAGCAACACAAGCTTTACAGGGTGTCTGCAGGGGTCATTTGCCCTCTCCACATGGAGAGGCAGAAATCTTCTCTGACGGCTAAATCATAATGGCTAGACCAAAGAAATACTTCTCTTTGCTGCTGTCCCCGTGACCTCACGTAACCTGAAAATCCTGTACCTGTGCTCCCAGCAGTCTTTATCATCCTCTAACTTTCTTTGTCCTGACTCTACCCCTTCCTTACAAATTTTTGTTTAAAACCTTGTTATTCTCTTGCTTGCCAGTCTCCCACTCTTTCTCCTCCTATTCCAGGATATCTCTTGATGTCCCTGTGTTTCAACAAGCAGTCACAGGGAAGAAGCCTGGAGTTTCTACACCCATAAGAACCATTTCTGCAGGCAGGCAGAATATAAAATAAGCAAAGAGGGGAATACCTTATAAGCATCCAACGGAACTTGATTGGCCTTTATGGAAAAAAAAATGGTTAGGCATCAAACCTTCTCTGAAAATTCAAGGCACTCAGACAATTTGGACATGACTACTGCCAGCTATTCTTCGGACAAAGATGCAGCTTGCCTCCTACCTTTTCTTCCTTCCTTTCTCCTCCCTCATTCTGAGCACCCAAACAGCTATTTGCTCTTGCCAAATCTTAAAACCTTGGCCCGGGTTTTACAGCCCACTACCATTGAAAAGAGAAAAAGTGTAAGTGCGATGGGAAGGAAAGGATCGTTGCAGCTAGTAGGTCCACTACCAAACCATTATAAGCATTGGAATCAGATCTTTTCCACACCATGACACATCTCTAGCTAGATCACCTACTGTTCCTTTAATAGCAAATTCAATAGAAAATGACATTTCCTTTGAAGAAGGTGCTCAGTATTCAGGGGTAGCTTATGTATCATGTGATGCTTGAGCTGCTGTTGTAAAGGACTCCTTTTTTTATTGAACAGTAATGCATTGTAAACTCCAGCATAAAACTCCAGCTGTCCCTTTACACACTTGGCTTTTTGGCAATCATTCCAATTTTTTTTTTCCCTTGAATAGTCATAATTCATATACAGAGCCAGACACACACACTTCTTTTTTTTTCATTGGCTTTGTCCTGGTTTTGGCTGCACACTCCTTTGGGTAAAATGGGTGAAGTTGGCTTTATGAGCTATAAAACGGCAGGATGTAAGGATTCACTTGTTTTTGATGGGTTAGTTGCATTTTATGGATAAAGTGTGAAGAAAGCCGTATAATTGGGTTACTGGGAATAGTGCATGTGCCTGAAAAGGAGGAAATAGACCTTTAGTCTAGCATTCCTTCATGCATTGGGAATGGGATTGTAGTGCTAGAACCATTTTGGCTGATGTGCTAATGTCCAATTAAATGAGCAGTGAGCTCTCTGCTCTTTCCCTCCCAAGTATTGATGGTTAATCAGCATCAGCAATAAACAAGTCATAAAAAATAAATTTAATTTAATGATCATTTCAGACAAACAGAGCTGGACATTCTGACTCTGCCAGGGTCACAGTTCTCCAGGTTCCTTGCTAACAGTGGAGTTAAGATCATTTTGCAACAGCAAAAGTGGAAGGAAGATCAAGCATGTAAAAATGTGACTGAAAAACGAGGCTCTTATACCACCCACTTGAAAGTCACAGTTTATTGTAAAGTATTTTATACTTCATAGTTTGCCATAGGCAAAGCAGTCAAGACAGATTTTTGGCAGAAGCAATATACATTTTTGACTTGCAGTCTTCAAGTAGGAATTTTTTGTCCATTAAAATAAAAAAAAAAGTTAATCCAATGAATTATGAGTTAATAAATGAGTGTCCTTTCTCCCACCCCTCCCCAAATAATTCTACTAAAGGCTAAAAACTGGGTAAGTCACTCAAAACCACATAATATCTCCCAGAAGAAGTTCTTGCTGTTATGGAGTAGAAGCTAGACTTAAGAAGATTTTAGACTATGTTTTGTATTTGTTTTCTTTCTGAGAGGTTACTGTAATAAGTCCCTGTACTCGCTTTCAGGATGGAGACCATTCACAAGAGTTTATCTAACAGGAACGAGACACTGCCTTGAGATTCTGCCTTACCCAGAACCACCACAGCTCCAGCTCCAGTGCATCAGGCTTGGGCTCAGGAGGAGAGGCCAAACAACACTGCAATCTGCTTATGCGACCTCAACACGTGGTTGCTTACAGATGACAGCCAACACAAACAGCCCCCAGCCCTGGGCAGAAGCCCTCTCTTCTCCACTGTACCCATGAAGAGAAGTTGGGCAATGCTGACAACATGGTCCCCGGCGATTCTAGATCCCACAGACCCAGTTGTGCTCAGTGCTCCTGCATGGATCCAGAGAAGTTTTCTCCTTCCCTTGTGTACTCAGTATCTGGGATCCACACGTCTCTGAGATGAGGTGCAAGGACACCAGCACGAGCACAGAGGGGGGCAGGCGCTTTTGCACAGCACTGCCCCTGAGCCAACAAGCCCAGATAGATGGTTGTCCGGGTGCAGCATGCTGCACATCTGATGGTGCTGCCACAGAGCTCTGTGTCACCATCAGCTCAGGTTCCCTCCAAGTGGTACAGTCACACCCAGGGAAACCTGGCCTAAGTCTTCAATGCCAGATAAAGTGCAGCACTAGTTTCCTGGTACTTCAACAGCTGCTCTCACTTATTCTTACAACCATAGCATCTCTGCATATAATTTACATTCCTGCATATATCCTTCTATTTTTTGGCATCACTGAATTGCTTCCAAATTTCTTTTCTATTTAGTCTAATAGATGTAAAACATTATTTAGATTTTCACTTATAAAAATGACCAAAAGCAGCTGTATCTTCACAAGCTATTGGAAGAAAACCAAGGCTAAAGGTCATTCTTACATACACTAATGGGAATTAATTTCAGAACACAGTCCCCATAAAAAAAAAAGTCCCTGCATTTCATTTACCTGAAAGATCTACAGTTATACACTGAAACTAAAAAAAAAAAAAAAAAAAAAAAAGCTTTTTTTAGAGTCGGTTAAGAAATTATTACTTCTAAAAAGACTCCATTATTTTAAACTGCTGTAAAGACAAAACGCTAACCCAATGCAGAAATCCATCTGGGAAATTTCCTGGCTCTGTCCTTATGGGAGAAGTTGAAAACACACGGGGTTTTGTGTTGGAGCACTACAAAGGGATTAGAGGGAAGGAACCAACACTTTCCAGCCTCTCCCCAACACCTGCCTCCTGAGAAGAATCCTGTAATCCCACCGTCATCTTAGTCAGAGGGCAGGAAAACTGGATCCATATGCATACACACTCTGATGACTGTCACTCAAGCCACCATCCAAGGCTTTGGTGCCACTTCTGCATGGAGGCAGAAATGTCATATTTCTGATGTTCTCCTTCGTGGAAAGTTTTTTTGGCTAAGTCTTGAGTAAAACCCAAGGGACAATTTTTTGTCCCCTTCAAAGTTAGCAAAATTTGTGTTCGCTTTCCTTTACTGAGATATTTCTTTCTGTATTGGTAAAAAAGTGGGAGATCCACCATCAGGACTTAACTGGTTCTCCACTAAGGAAGAAGGACCTCCCAGAGGAAAGTGGAATCCATGGCCATACACCAAGCTGGGTTTCTGGTAACTTGAGCTCAAGAGGGCAATGTGAAATGAGGGATAGCCCTACAGCCTGCTAACTGTGTCCTTTTCCGGTCTCAGGCTCCCAATCCACCTAAAACTGCTCTCGGAGGAGTCCTGTGTGAGGAAGGATTGGGAAATGCTGCCATGACTGCGCTGGTGCTGTTTCTTCACAGGAGGGAAAAGCCTGTGTAAACAGTCTCTTCATTTGCAATTCTCCGAGGCACAGTTGGAACTAAGTGAGGATGTTAAGACTGAACCATCTGCAGTTTGTTTAACTATTTCCTTTTTAGAGGTGAACAATAGTTTCTCAACAAAACAGCCATTAATAAGAACCAATGTTGTGCCAGAATTTTGTTGCTTTTTCCATCTTTCTTTCTTGCTTGCCTTTTTTTTTTTTTTGTTTAAACTGGAAAGCGTTGCCAATGTTTAGGTTTCCTAAGCTTCTGGATTATCATTTTCCCTTTCCCTCACTTTTCCCAAAGGACACTAATGGCTGGAAAAGGAGAAGAAGAAAAGTCAAGAAGAATGGGAAAAAAAAATCCATATTTTGTGAGAATAATTCTTTTTTTAAAAAAACCCAATGTATTATTTCTCAGTAACAGTCATGTTATAATACATCTTATTATATTTGGCAAGTTAAAATGTTTGGTTACCCATAACTGAAGAAATATTGTTTCCGTATCAAGCTATTCAGCATTTTTGCGGTTAAATATATCATTAATTTTTAGGTTGGAAGGGATTCCATTTTGTTCACATTTATACACTGCAGCTAATCCGACTGGGTTTCAAACACACTGCAAACAGAAGCTATTCGAAGTATCTCAAAGGGTATAGTGTTTACGAAGTGAGTAAATCCAGAATTTTCTTGATCACCAGCAACAGAAAAAAAAAGTCTAAAGTCAGTAGGGCTTGAATTTGCACCAGCTTCTGTTTGCACCAGCTACCCCAGATTGCAACTACATAATTCAGCTGGAAAGGAAGACAAAGCGCAATATTTATGTATTATCTCAGATGGCTTTCAAAGTCATTTTAGAATTTGCCTATTTAGTGATGATTCTTATTCAAGTGGGTTTGAAACTTGACAGACTTCCACTTTGGGTCACATTTCCTGAGGCAGACCCAAACTGGAAATTATCAGATTGCACAACATGCTCCCTGCTAGACCTCTTCCAGCTGTGGCTGCAACTGCTTGGCAGGGACACTGCACTTCGGGAACATGTGACAAAATAATATCCCAGATAATGCCCACAAAAGCAGAAAATGGCCATTCTCCATCCAGAGGAGTCATCTTGTCAGGCTAGTGGGCTGCATACATCTGAGGAAAACATGCATGCAAGCATTGCAGAGAACAGCAATATATAAAATACCCCTGTCAGTCATCGAGTACTATGTTTCCTGAGGATGTATGTCATCCGTTGTCTCCAGCAATCAGCATTTTAGGGACTGAGACAACAGTTGCCAAGGTGCAGTAGTTTTAAATAGCCTTTAAAAGACATACAACCCATGAATATATCTTAGCCCTTAGAGAATTCATTTCCACATCTGGCTTCCATAACATCCTGCAGCAATGAGATCAATTTTTAGAGAAGTATCCAAAATAATTCCCAAAGCTTTTTTTTTTTTTGCCCTTTTTTTTTGCCTTTTTTTTTTTCCTGGGGGATAATAACTAAATTAAGAGTCTGCCTTTACCATATGTACTGTGAGAGATTTTTCTATAGGCTGAATTTCATGAGATTACCTAAGAGTCAGTCTTGCAAAATCTTTCAAAAAATCTTCACAAACGAGTTTAGATTCAGCTGTCCTGAACCTTTTGCATTTCAGTAAACTTAATTATGTCACTTCTTGGGTTTTTTTCATACCATTTATGAATATATTGAAGAGCCTGAATCCCAGCATAGACTTTGAGAAAAGTGATTATTTATTCCTCCTCTTTTTTCCTGACTTCTTATTCCACAAGAGAATTTACATTCTTATATACAATTACAGACCCGTTTAATCAGGAGACTTCAGTCACGGATGGAAAGTTAAAATGAAAAAAGCTTTTTCTTTTCCTCAATGAAGTTAAATGTATAGTTAAATGTATTTTAAAATATTGAGCTTTTTTTCACTGTCAGGCAAAAACACCTTTGCCAAAGTGAAATATCTTTGGGAATTTCAAATTTATATGTCATTTGTCTATTCAGTGTCTGTATTAGTTCCTTTTGCTAGACTAAAATTCTGCAGAAATGGGATCTGAAGAAAAATCTTCCTAGTACTCAAGCAACTGGAAGTTATGACATAGTTGAGAAAAAAGGCATCATAAAGGAGATGAAATAACACAAAGTAATGAGACAAATATGCAATCCAGTAAACAGAATGGGACATTTCCAAACTGCTGTCTACTGATCACTGCTAGTCCTTAGGAAATTACTAAATGACTGCAGATCCATATTAAAATGTACTTCACTTATCTCATCTCTAGAGTGTTTTCAATTACATGTTCGATGATAAGTACACATAATCTTCACAAGAAATAATGGAAGGTGCCCAGTGCTTTAAAAAGATTGGTTTAAAACTACTCTCTCACACATGTTAAATCTGGAGTAATTCTGGTAACTGTGAACAGACTTCAGCTCCATCATTAAAACATATTCTGCCTGAGAAGGAAATCACAGAAACCATCAAACACACTCTCCAAAAAGCATACCTCTTGCAATATATTTGCCTAGTCACCATATTAATATGATGCACAGTTTCTTGTACAATAGAAGATTTTTCACAAAGTTTTTCATACTGTCCTTTCTTTCTTAGGCTTGTTCTCCATCTAATAGAAGGTAATGATCCTCATCTTCAGTGCAAACCCACATTCAATCCATGAAGGCATATTACTGTAACTTTTAGGTAATATGAACATGACTATAGCCTGGTCCTCTTCTCACATAAGAATTAAATAAATCATACCCCAAAATTATTGAAATTCAAGTAGTAGAGTACAGAAAGGTAACACTTGTACTGACTGTAGGGGTTCTTCCTACCTGAAAAGGACTGAATATTTTGCAAGCAGAACAAGCAGTCATCCTCACTAAATTTTTGCACTCCCATTGCTCTACAAGGGTAGTGAATGCCCTTATATAGTCCATGTGTCCAATGTCTTCAATAGTCCATGTGTTTTCACAGAAGTTGCCCACAGGGTTAATCACATAAAAGATATCTATGTGCTAGTGGTTTTGGCCAATTCCAGAGAAGCTCATTTCAGCTAAGCCAATAAAACGCAGAGCAACTCAGTCGAAGTGAATACTCTTTTAACAGTGCAGATCACTGTGACAAGAGCTATATTCAGCAAAACAACACAAATGTGGACATGTGAACCTCAGATAACAAGGGAGTACTCTTAATAATAGTCACCAGCTTCTAAATGATAATCAAACACAATAGCACAAACTCACAAGCAATTTCATCTTAAATACGATGCATTTCACACCAGGTCTTCCATGCGTGTTCAGGGCTAACTTTGATGTACGAGCAAAACAAACTTGGCACAGCGGACTGCTGTGAGGATGCAAAATGCTTGTGGTCCCACCATGCTCAAGGCCAGTGTCACAGGCTGGCTGCTGCCACGGAAGGAAGAGCCAAGCCTGAGGTGCAAAGGGCTGTGCTGGAGGAAAGGGGAGCCCACCTCGCTGCCACCAGCCCAGCCTCCACAGCTGCAGAAGCAGCAGGCTTGCCTCTGTTCCTGCTCCAGCATGGTCCACTCCCCCCAGCCTCTGCTAGCCCCCGGCTTCACAGCCTTAGGTCAGAAAAGTTCATTTTTGCCTGTGGTGCTGGGAAGCCTTGAACTGTCTCTGCATGTATTTACGTGCAGATGGAGTTATTCGTGCAGCTGTGCTCCAGAAACCTCTGGTGGCTTCCGTTTTCCTGAGCACACGCTCCATGAGGTGGGTCCCGTAAGGTCCTGGTTCACCCATGAAACAGGGGCTGGGAAGAAAGGAGCTACTACTGGGTTTACAGTCTGAGCTGGGAGCTTGGGAAGGAGTGAAACTCAATAAGTAGTCCTCTATTCTAGCATACTATGTTTCCTCTATTGAAGAATGACCTATCTGCAGTTTGGGCAGCTCCTCCTCATTTTAAGATGCTGGAAACTTTCCTTCCCCTCTATAATCCACAAAATACAAAAAACTAAGGAAAAAAAATATCTCTTCACAGACTCCTTGTAGTCTTCACAGTACTACAAAACACAGGGAGGAAAAAAAAATGCTGTTCCACATGAGGACAGGGAAAGAGAAATCAATTAAAAGAAAGAAAAAACATATGTGGATGTTTTGCAGAAGGACTAGCTTGGTAAATAAATTACATTGATAAATTAGACATAAATATATTATGCAAACTCAGGAGTATATCATGATATGCCACAAGTATCTTTCATGCCAAGTATTACAAAGGCTCTACAGCTCATGGACAAACCTGCAGACAAACAGCTACAGAAGAGTCCATGTGGGGTTTGGCAATATTTGGAATTATCATGTGTGTTAACCAATGGAAGAAGGTATCTCAGCTACGTCTGCAGATTATATCAGAGTGTAACTGGATCAGTTTGTAAGGACTGAAATTTTAGAAGGCCTCTGCAACTACAACAATTTTCTGAAATAAGTAGAACAAAAGACAATGTAAATAAACAGTAAATGTATCAGACATAGATAAAAAAAGTGATCAACTGTGTAAATAGAAGATAGTGAGTGACTGGCTGGAGACCAGTTGTGTAGACAGGAGCTGGGGCTTGTCCTGGACCACAGCTAAACATGAGTCAATGGTGCCTCAGTGCTGGGAGACAGACACCCTCAGGGATGTCCAAAAGGACTACCAAAGACGGGACACATGAAGTAATCCCCCACACCCACTCTGCCCTGATAAGGGTTCAGATGAAGCATTGTGTCCATTTTTGACCACAATGTTTTGAGGAAGATGTCAGCCAACCAGTGAGAACCCAGAGGACAACTCTACAAAGTCTGTAAAACAGCCTGTTGAAAAGGCTGGGAGAAATAATGCTGCATAGAGACGATGACAGAAAACAAAGAAAAATGGCTTCAACAGTGTGAACGTCTGCTGCAGAAAAGCCCCTTACATGTAGGAGAAGTAGTTATATCCAGTCAAGGAATATGTAGGCTAGGCAATGGGTAAAACAAGAAAAGGTAGATTGACCAAGCCCTAATATAAAATGACTAAGGAAGCTGTTTCGGCTTCATCTTATAAGGATGTTAAAATGAGTTTATTACTGGAAAGAGTTTAAATACTGTTTAGATAGGAGACGGACTATGTGATTTTTCCCACCTGACTTTATGAAGAAAGTTCATGCTTCTGCTTCCTCTGGCTGAGGCTGGAGGGAGAAGTTAGAGAAGTCGCAAGGCATGTTCCAAGAGCAGGTTTCGCAGAAGAATTGCCTTTGTATGTTGAATATCAGCGTTTATGCAAAGATTGAATTCTTCCAATATATTCACATAAATAAAACACACATAAATAAATCAGGTGATTTCTGGGTGTGTGGTGGAAAATAAGTGTGGCTGAATAATGACAGCGGGTGAGAATTGAGAAAAATATTCTTTATTCTTTTGCAGTGTTTGGGTACCTCTCTTCCTTTTTACTACTTCTTGACCCTTTACTAGGTGCCACCATGGGATGATACAGCCTATGAAACCCACTGTTTAGGAAACACAACAATGTAGATTTACACCACATGTGAGCTGCAGCAGCAGCTACATCAATCAAGGCACATATTCCTGGGCTATTTGTAGTCTTTAGTGTTTAAAAGGAAGCGGCCTCCATGATTCTCAACACCCCAAGCACAAACAAAGCTGTAATAACTCACAACTTAATGAAAGCAAACTCCGTATAATACACACATACCCTGAAACTTGCAGGGTCTTTCAAGAGAAAATCTTAGCTCAGCCAAAACATGCAGACAAAAGAAGAGCTTTAAATCCCTTCCAGACGCAGAGGCATGAGACACAAGGATATGTTCTATTTATTTAACAAGCCAGAGCTGGAGTAAGAGCCCTCACAATACAATTACAGTGGTAACAATAAAACTACGGCAAACCAAGTATTACAGCCCATGAAAGATGAAGCCAGCGGTTGGATTATGGAACCTGCACACCCAGACATTTTAATGCCTGTGCCAGACATAGTGCTGCATGATAATACGAACACAATGAAACACTAGAAATCTAAATCCAAGGAACAGATGGAAAGGCAAAGCTTCTCTGGTGAAACTACATTTCATTGAAGGCTTAACTCCCAGATTCATGTAGAGCAGCCATCCATTAGAAGTCATCCTCAGTTCGTACTCCACAACAGTTTGGAAATGTGAGGAAACGCAACATTAGATTGTTCTCTTGTAGAAAAGACAGCGTATTCCTTGGATGATGCTGATATTTACTCCATGGAGACAACATCCACAGGAAGGTTTGACTGAAGCACATGTACAAGATGAGTACGTAAAGCCATTGCCCAAAAATATCTCCAAGAGAGCAGTCAAGGCCCTCACACAATAGAAACTCCGCTGCTGTGACACAGGGTTTTACCCACAACTTTTTCACAGAGCCTTCTGCCAAATCCAGAACTGGAAATGCAAAACAAAAACAACAAGGTGGGCCCAAACAATGCTTACAGTTAAAGGGCAGCTGAGAGTAATCACAGCAACAGTCCTGTTTCATCCTATGTGTTACACAGAGGTCTTTCCTCAGAAATGAGAATCACAGAACCATAGATCAAAAATTATGTAGAGAACTGTCATATCAGAATCGCACTGTCTTTGGTAGCTAGGCAATACCTGAAGAACAAAGGGCTGGTGGAAAACTAGTGCTTTAGGTGTTGGATTTTGCTTTGTAGAAGAATGCAAGTAGGTTATTTTCACTGAGGCAGAGAGATTAACTGCTGAACAGCAACCAGCTATTAGGGCACTCCGAGAAGGTTGCTTCAAGATCCCATGTAAAAGGCAAATGGTATAATCTCTAAGTATTTCCCATTTTGGCCTATTCTTGTGTTATTCTTGTATGTCACAAAAACTTACAGACATAACGAGTCAAATCACATAGAAGAGGTTAGACTATATCATAGGAAGCTGAGTGGTACTGTCTTTCATTTGAAAAAGATTTGAAAGAGATATTTTTAAACAGCATAAAAAAATAGAAACACAATGTGTTTGTGATTGAAATCATGGTTCCAGGCATGGTTTGCTTGGTAATAGTACCAATTTAAGAGCAATTTTAATGCTATGTATGTAGACACTTGCTTTAAATGGACTATGTATTGAATCACTGAATCAGTCAGATCAGAACTAGAAGCAGCAAGAAAGACAAGTCATTTTTCTTGGTTCAGAGAGTTAGTAAAAGCCAACAGTGACAGCAGCTGGGCTTCTCAATGACATTCATATTGAACTGAAGGCTCAAGCCAAAAGGATCTTATACAGTCACAGTAGTCTCATGTCTCCACTGACAGCTGGGTTAAGAAAACATTACAGAGAGTGATATGGAGGTTTGATGGATCATGGTTTGAATGATAGTCAATTCCATATGTGATTCTCTAGACAAGTACCGCAGTGGAGTGGTTCATGCTGAAGCAGGCCAATGTTTAAACCACCTTAAAGGTAAGGAATCCCATCAGGGTGAGTACCAGCTCAGGAATCTTTGGCACGTGGCACACCGGAGCAATCTGAGTCAACATTCATCATAGACAGCCCTCTGCTCTTTCTATGTATCTAAAAACCATGTAAAATTGTACAGGGAGAAGATCTGGCCTCCCACCTCTCCACGATTTTTTTTTACTCTTCTTTTTCTTCAGTTGCTTTATATGCGTTTTGTTCATTTACTACCGGAGACTGTTCCTGTGGAAGCAATGGGACATGCTGTCAAACGAAGCTCACAGACAAGTTTGTGTTTGGACTACCAAGCCCTCCACTGGCACTGTTTTAATCAAAGGGGGGAATTTCCTCTTCTCTACTGGTCAGCACCAGACTTGAGGAAGATCTAAACTCCATGCACCCTAGAGATCAAAAGAGCTCTTTCAAGAGGAAGAACAGTGGATAACTGTAAAGGAAGTTACAGCTGTTTGCCATTTAATGAAGTTAAATGCATGTGTAAATGTTTATAGACTCCAGGCTGAACTTAATTTTTTTGGAAGTAAGACTTTTGCAACTTAATCACTTACTCCACTATGTTTTCCTGGTGGATTGTTAGCTATGCATAACTCCTTGTGCTAATCTGCAAATGCTTCATGCATCTGAACAAACTGAAACACCATATTACCTACCTAGCTTCACATGAGTACTATAGTGTTTTATTCCTGAGAATAACCTTTATGCAATCCATCCACACTAACATGATTGGTTTGGTTTTTAATCTCATATTTTTTGTCTGCTCTCCTCAATACACAATCAGATACTGTTTGAAAACAACAACAGTAACAACAAGGAATCCACTCACATTTCTGGGTAGGGGCCAGGCACTCCTTATGGATTGAATGAACGGTTTCCTCTAAGCAAGCAAACTTTCAGTCTCTCATCTGGAAAGTATTATGTGAGCAGAAGCTCAGGATCAACTATTACCTGCCGAATCTGAAGCTGTTATCAGTTGATTTTTACTATTTTGGGTGGAGTAGGAAGCAATATGCACACCTCAAAAAAGAGGTTAAAACTGTCTCTGTCATCAGGTGAGTGTAAAAGTCAGAAGCAATTTACAAAACAACATTGAAACCTAATTTAATTTAGTTAAAATTAGGGAAAAGCAAGACTCTTTCTTTTACAATATGGTATTGTTCCCTTCCTTCAGTCTCTAAAATGTCTGTTCACCCCAGTGTACACTAGACCTAAGCTGCCTTACAAAAAGACCTCCAAGAAACACCCACCTCCTCCCCTGCATCACTGCTTGCTGGTTTTCCTGCAGACATGCATCTAGGAGAATTTACATAACAGCTTTGAGATTAGAGGCATTTTATGCTTGAGGAATCAGAATGGATAGCGAGCAGTGCCTGGGTAAATGTCTATACTTAAGTAATAATGATATATGGAATCTGAGCAAAGATCACAGTAAATTTCTTTCCATAAAAGGCTGATTAATACCAGTTAGAGCTACTATAGAAAAATCAGATGGGTCTCTGTTTTTTCCATTATATCTCACTCTTGGCTTCTCTCTTAAAGCTTTTCTCCACTCTGCTTTCTTGCGATTCCCTTGCCACTGTGTGTCAGAGCCCAGGAACTCTGTTTCTGGGTGAGGAAAACAGTCCATCATTCATCTCCACTGGCTCTAGCAGTGAAGAATTGCTAGCTCCTACAGTGGCACTGGATATTAATGGCATCCTTGTAATAGAGAAGGGGAAGCAATTGACTCCCAACACAAGCTGCATTGAAAGGACTGCTGCAGCATTTAGTTCTCAAAGGGTGAAACATCTCTGAATGTCAATGGACCCCATGCAGCCTCCACCTCTGTCTCATCGACCTCCGGACAAGACAGCCAGCGGTAGGAGCGGGGAAAGCGTTACCCCAGCTCACAGACCTGGCAGAGCTCCACATCCAGGCTCAGCGTGACAAGCTGTCAGACCAATAAAATGTTTTGACCTTGAACTCCTCAACAGAGAGCAGGAGAGTGGCACCGGCAGCCCTCTCTTCTAAATTCAAGGCACACATCTCCAAATGGTTCACCGGTGCTCGCACAGCAATGTGCCAATCCCAAAACAATCAGCCGAGCCCTGCAATGAAACGCTTCCCCTGGTCCCCCAACCCCTCCTCCCTGCTTGCCCCATGAAACAAAACACCCCTGTTTCCCTTTCCGTCAGACCAGGAGACTACAAGAGCCATATTTAAACTCAGATAAAATAAAGGCATGTCCCTTATGGCCAAAGTGTAAGATGTCATTTAAATAAACTTTCACAAAAATCACAAAGTGCTCTGCTATAAATGAGTGATTCTTAACACAGCCAGTGATCAACAAACTCACTTCCTAATTAAGTGTAGGAGCGTAATGAGGAACAGGGCGCCCTTTGTTTCGCCAGCCCGTGTGAACTCCAGCCACAAGTCCCCAGACTCTCCTAACTCCTGCATTCGGAGCTTGTAATTAGTACATAAGGAACCAGGTACTACAGCAGCAGCCCCTTTGACAGTGGGTCCATTCACGGCCAGCCAGATGTGAAGAGCGTTCAAAGGGGGCCGACTGACTCACATATTGCGTGGTGTTGTATGACACTATAATCTCTGGTTTTCAGCCCTACAATCAACAGGCACTGTCATTTTTAATGCATTCTAATTAGCTGGTAAGGTTTACAGAAAATTTCAGCGGTGCAAGTGGAGCTACTGAGCTGCCTGGTGGACAGTGGGTCGGGCAGTGTGCCTAATATTTCCTAAACTACCCCCAGCTACATTAGCAGCAGACATATTCATGTCAGTCCGATAAAAATTGGATCATGGGGTGTGCAATTAATTTAAGGAGCTTTCAAATGTGCCTCTTTTAAATATTAACCCACAAAATAAAAAGAAAACTAGAAAGATACACACAGAAAAGTGTTCTGATGAACAAAAGTGAACCTCCATCCAAGGCACCAGGAAGTCTCCAAGGGGACTTCAGCCAAACATCCCCATCAGCTATCACCCTCTGAACGCTGGGCCGCTGTTCACTCACATCTCCACCCCAGAAAATCCAACCTCTGAGGCAGGAGACCACATTCAGAGGTCAGGAGCCACCGTTATCTCCCTTGCAAAGCCTTTTAGCTCAAGGTCTTGGATGTGTTCAGTAACCTCAGGTGGCTTGACACCCACCAGCAAAAGGGCATAACCCCTCCACCAGCCAGTAGAAGGTAAAAAGTGATAATAAAATATTTGATAAAAAAGTACTATTATCACTATTGGATGTAAACTGCTCCTCTGAAAGAAGGAAAATGGAGTCCTCCTGCATGTTACAGTTTTACTGTCCTCCATGCAAGACAAGGTGGAGAATGCAGTGTGTGTTCAAAGCCCCTTTCCAGACAACCAGCCGCTGTCTGACAATAAAATTTTTCATAGAACAGCACTGTGATGCAGCACTTAATGAGCAGAAAACTCCGTTCAATGATTTGCATAATCACCTGTATGAATACATGTTTAGTATGGCCTTACAAAGAGCTGTTATAGAAAGGTTTAGTGCAGCCAGCTTGCGCCTATCAGCTCTGGTCTGGGGAGTATTTGGGCACAGAGTATAAAAGAATAGCAGGTGAGCTACTGATAATTACTGAGCACCATTGACAAATTATGAACTGCAAATGCATCAACCTAACAGATAAGCTGAGATGCCACAGGCTATTACATGCTCACATTAATCATTCACTGAATTACTTTGAATATAATAACAACAGTAAACACATTTATACAGAAATACCAAGTAAAATAGGGTAGAGAACCAAACTGAATGTGTTGAATGTAAATTTTACCTTTGGATTTAATTCTAATTAATGGTGAACAGAAGTTGCAGGGGAGAACATCTTTCAAAACTGTGTGCACATATCAGATATCATGAAATGAAAAATCCCCTTCGAGGAAATAGATTCTCTATTCTTATCACATGTCAGAGAAGCAGCCCTGTACTTATACTTGCAGACAAGTAAGTCATTCATCTAGAAGCAGTCTTCAAACTGTGAGGCATTATCAAGTTGTTTGTTCACTTTTGTTTCTTTTGTAGATGAATGAGTTCAGGCTATCTCCAGAGTAAAGTGGTGATTAAATCCTTCTCTGTCTGGTTCATGACTTTTAGCCACTCAGAGATAAGTTACACTGCACCACATCCAGTTATCTCAGGTTAGTCTGAACTGCTGCATGCAGCCATGGCACAGAGGATCAGAAAAAAGAGGTTTTTGCCAAGGCCGCTGCTGAAAGCCATAGCTGTGATGGAGTCTGAGCAGGAAAGAATTATGAAAAAAACTCACAACTCCCATCCTGCAGCAAGACCAGTGTACCCTCTTAACTAGTCATAACTGCACCTATAGCAGCTTTCCTCCAGTGATGATCTAATTATTAATAACACAAGTATAAAGGAAGGAAATGCAGTGACGGGAAGACAGCTTTTCAAGTAGCACCTCTCTTCCAGTGTATTACATATTACAGTCACAGAATCATAGAACAGTTTGAGTTGGAACAGACCTTGAAGATCGTCTAGTTCCAACTCACCTGCCATAAGCAGGGTCACCTTCCGCAAGACCAGGTTGCTCAGAGCCCCATCCAACCTGGTCTTGAACATCTCTAGGGATGGGGCATCCACAGCTTCTCTGGGCCAGTGTCTCACCTCCCTTACAGTAAAGAATTTCTTCCTAATACCTAATCTAAATCTGCCCTTTTTCAGTTTAAAACCATTACCCCTTGTCCTATCACTACAATCCCTGATCAAGGGTCCCTCCCCATGTTTCCTGTAGGCCCTTTAGGTACTGGAAGGCTGCTATAAAGTCTCAACGGAGCCTTTTCTTCCCCAGACTGAACAACCCCAACTCTCTCAGCCTGTCTTCATAGGAGAAGCCCTTCATAGAGGGCTCCAGCCCACTGATCGTCTTCATGGCCATCATCTGGACTTGCTCCCACAGATGCATGTCTTTCTTTTGTTGGGGGCCCCAGAGCTGGACACAGTACTCCGGGTGGGGTCTCATGAGAGCAGAGTAGAGGAGAAGAATCAGCTCCCTCGACTTGCTGGCCACACTTATTTTGATGCAGCCCAGGATACAGTTGGCTTTCTGGGCTGCAAGCACACATTGTCAGCTCATGTTGAGCTTCTCATTAACCAACACTCCCTAGTTCTTTTCCTCAGGACTTCTCTCAGTTCCTTCTCCGCGCAGCCTGTATTTGCGATTGGGATTGCCCCGAACCATGTGCAGAACCTTGCACTTGGCTTTCTTAAACTTCATGATGTTCTCACGGTGCCACTTCTCAAGTCTACCAAGGTCATTCCAGACAGTATCCCTTTCCTTCAGCAAGTTAACCACCACACACAGCTTGGTGTCCTTTAACAAACTTACTGAGGGTGCATTCAACCCCACTGTCTTTGTCACTAACAGAGAATTTAAACAGCACTGATCCCAACATTGACCCCTGAGGAACACTGTTCATCACTGGTCTCCACTTGGCCATTGAGCTGTTGATCACAACTCTTTGAGAGTGATGATGTCTGTTTCTCTTCCCTTACCCACCATTGTTCTAACCCTGTCATAGAAGGACACCAAATTGGTCAGACACAATTTGCCCTTTGTCAAGCCCTGTTGGCTGTCACGATTCACCTCATTTTCCGTGTGCTGCAGCCTAGTTCCCCGGAGGATCTGCTCCATGGTCTTGCTGGGAACAGAGGTGAGACTGACTGGCTTGTAGTTCCCTGGGTCTTCCTTTTTTCTCTTTTTATAAATGGGTGTTATGTTTCCCCTTTTCCAGACAGTGGGAACTTCACTGCACTGCCATGACTTCTCAAATATGATGGAGAGTGGCTTAGCAACTTTGTCTGCCAGTTCCCTCAGGACCATGGATGTATCTCATCAGGTCCCATGGATTTGTCCACCTTCAGGTTCCTTAGATGGTCTTAAACCTGGTCTTCTCCTGCAGTGGGTGGTTCTTCGTTCTCCCACTCCCAGCCTTTGCTTTCTGTGACTTGGGTGATATGGCTAGAGCACTTGCTGATGAAGACAGAGGCAACAAACTCATTGAGTACCTCAGCCTTCTCCATATCCCAGGCAACCAGGTGTCCTGTTTCCTTGTGGAGAGGGCCCACATTTTCCCTACTCTTCCTTTCATCCCTGATGTACCTGTAGAAGCTTTTCTTGCTGCCCTTGACATCCCTGTCTAGATTTAATTCTGTCAGGGCTTTAGCTTTCCTCACCTGATCCCTGTCTGCTCTGACAATTTCTCCAAAGTCTCCATGACATGCATGACACTGCTTGTTATGTATTAGGCAACATCAGATGCCACTCAGATGCATCTATTTATCAAAGTCAAAACCAATGTAAGAAAAAGTGATGTTACACAGGCATCATAGGCTTTTTAATAATAGTGTTACTAAGGAATTATTAACAGCCCAGCCTCTACTGCATTTGGCCTCCAAGCAGGTCGATGTTTGCTTCTGAGATGCATGACTCTTGCTCAGTTTGAATGTCTGAAAAGAGATGGACTGTGGGAGTTCATACACACCATTTCAGGATTTGACCTGTTTTTTTCTGGAAGTCTTTTCTCCTGTTGTACTAGCTGGGTATTAGAAACATGCAGCCAGCTCATATAGGGCCAACAGATGGCAGCTGAGGGCGATGCATGGAAATCCACGTACCTATCACAGCTACCACCCAAGAGTCTCACTCAAAGTGGTCCAACATGTAAACAGGAATTTCTATATTTTGTCAAAAGACAGTTATCCCAAAATCTGACACAGTCACGTATTTAATCCACGGTAGGAGAAAAGTGATGATACAAGAAATTCCTATAAAACAAGATCGGCACAGGTTTGCTTAAATCAATGGATCTTCACCACAGAGTTTGACTTGTCTATTTTGTTCCACATCACTTGTACTTGTGATTCACATTGGTGTTTCTTTTTGTCCTTTCTCAAATTCTTTTTCACTCTCTTCTCAAGTGGATTCTTGAGGAAGTATCGGCTCAGAGGACCTGCACGTTAATTCATTTGATTCATGGGCTGGAAAAGCCAAAAGAATTAAATAATAAATAACTGTTCCTTCATGCTAACACCAGCAGAGAAATCACAGACTTCTGTCAACCAGTGATTGACTTTTATTATCCTCAGTATTACTGTTCAAGACTACTGCTTATTTGTGGTGATATTGGCAGGGCTGTGTTTCCCTAACCGGGAATTCTTGCTGAAAGAGGAAAGCTCTGTCCAAACTATTTTGTCCTGTCACTATCACCTTCAAATACCTGTCCATCCACTCCTCTCTGGTCACGTATAGCAAACAGCAGACGTCGGCTCCTGGCTCAACTTATGCACAGCAGGCGGCCGGATCTCAACTGTGCCTGTGCAAAAACCTGGCTGCATAAAAAACAGGGAGAAGGAGAAGTCACTGAACCTGAATCATCTTGCACCACTTTGGTGTGCGTGCTGACAGGCAGTAGTTGAGAGGGAAGCTGAGGTTATTGCTATGTTAACAGGTCTCTCCGTAAATCCATCATACTAGAGGACTCCTTATGTGACGTGTGGGAATTAGGATAGGTGGAAAACAGGAAATACACACTAACAACAAAACTGGGTTTTAATCAGAAACACACCTGGTGAAAGAATGGAATGATTTCAGCTTGAAGAACTGCATACAACCACAAGTTAGGCTTATCCATGTGAGCTGAAGTAAACTTTAAAGATTGGGTCAAAAAATTAACTCACCATGAGAAGATATAATCCTTGTTACAGGGTGAACCATAGCAAATCTAAATCAAATCTTTATTTTTCCAAATAATGGTTGCAACCTAAATCTCTTCTGCACAAGATGAAAACACAGCTATGTTATTAATAACTTAATTTAATTTGTTCAATATTGCATTATAAAAACTTCTTTTGTACAAGGCACTTAAAAAGCTCCATAGTCAAGAATGAGTCGGGGGAATTAAGCATTGGCTCTGAAATGTAATGACAAGTATTTGTTGAGTTGATTTCACAGCTGTTGTCAGTGTGAAGATTCCACTAAAACTTGATTTATACAAGTCATCCTCATGGAACCATATTAAAAAATGCCATACTCAAATGGGAATTTTTGTGAATCCCAGTTAGTGCCCAGCCACAGCCCCAGGAACATACATATCCCTGCTAACGTAAGGATGTATCCTCCACAAACCTAAGGCTATTTCTGTACATTATAAGCTATTTCCAAACATTCTCCTGGGGCATTGCACAGCACACTGCTGAGGAAGGATGTTTACCCTGGGTGTCAGAAATTTACCACCAAATGGCTAGAGTAGCTCTTGCCATCACATCCCCTTAGCATCCTTCTCTTGCCTCTTCTGACTGGTGATTTCATCTTTCTCAAGGAAGCCACACAGATCTATCCCATCAAGCCATTTTTTAAAGCTCGAACATACAGGGAAAAAACCCCCACAAAATAGACTCCTTTGTTTACACACGTTAAGTACGAATAACGTTAGGGCAGGTTAACAACTGACAGACATGTTTTGTTGTAAAAAGTTTATTCTCATATCCAGTACCATAACATGACAAAATAATCAAAAGCAGAGAGGAAGGAAGAGATATAGACAAAGAACGGAGTGATGCTTTCAGGTAAAATGGGATGTGAGTCAGGCGGGGGAAAGATACTGGAAGTTTAATCCATACAGAGCTTCTCTGATCGTAAGTCTCCTAAAGTACTTGCTATGGAAAGAGAAGAGTATTGTTCCCAATATTTAAGATAATCACTAATTAAAACAAAACATCATTATGTTTCAGTGAGCCTGTCTTAATAACAACAGTCATGCTAATGAATCAAGCATCAGATTTTACATCACTTAGTCAGAAAAAAAGATGTCTTTTAGTGGTGTGCATTTTCATAATCTCTTTATCAATCAGTTGGCATCTTGACCTAGTTGATATTCTTCAAAGCACTTGCAAGTATTGTGGATATAGATGTTCATCTGTCATATCAGATATTCAAACACACGGAGAGATTAGATTAGTCTTCAGGATACTCCATAACAAAATGTTATCCTGTCAAAAAATTAAAAAACCACGCACACACATTGCCATATTTCTTGTTGTGCGTCGGTTGTGCACAGAGTTCTGTAAGTCCACTTGTCTGAGTATCTATGCTTGAGACCATAATTGTAAAACACTGGAGAATTTAAAGTGGAAATTTAAATTAATTAAACCAGCTGTTGCCCTGAATCTTCCTACTGCCTGCTAAAAATCCTGAAGGAAACTCTTATTTTTTCAGTCTGTTCCAGTTGTTGCAGTAGAGAAAAGAGAAAAGCAGAAACACAGCTAGCGTGGCATGTCCCACTTTTAAATGACAAGTCAGACCTCCACTTCATTTCACACACTTAACTGCATTGTGTACCCACAAAGCATCTGGTTCAAGAGCTGTTAGTTGTTGTTCCAATGTCCATAGTAACAGTTACGGACCCCAAAATAATTTAACTAATGACTCGCTAAAGAGTTATGAGAAGGTGTCTTTTCCCTCATGTCAAGACAATCAGATCCTTCCACTTTTTGTACATTTTGCACTTTCATCCCCCAAAAGACTGAGGGGTGAATGGCTTCTTTCTAATTGAAGAAGGGCCATTTCTCTCAAAATGGCACATTCACAACATTTTGGGTAAGAAAACTAAAAAATCTCCATGTCTTCTGAATTACTGCCATCCATAATGGCTGATATGTTCAGGTGTTCATTGGGCAAGGCCAGCCAGATGACCTGTATACTTAAAGTTAACCAAGCTCTTAACATCTTGTACTGATTTAAATGCTCATCACTTTCCACTTGTATAATCCCATATCTCTTATAGAATATCTTAAGCTGGAAGGGACGCATAAGTTGTGACTCCAACTCCCTGCTTCTCCCAGGGCTATGTAAAACTAAACCATATGACTAAGAGTGTCATACAGACGCTCCTTGAACTCTGACAGGTTTGGTGCTGTGACCACTTCCCCGGGGAGCCTGTTCCAGTGACCTCTCATGAGGGAACGGAAGGAACATGTTGAGGTCACTCAAAATTCAGTCCCTCCATCATTAAGAGGGAATTCCATCAAATGCACTGCAATCACCTCTGTTTCAGACATCCTATTTTTTGAAATGTCCCAAATTCCATTTAGGAAATAGAATTCTTAGGAATTAGAAGAAGGGTTAAGGAAGGACATGCTAAGTCAGACACCAGTATTCACCATGCGGCTGATGAGCTGTTGTGCTCCTCTCATTGATCTGGGACAAAATCTGCGAACTCAGCAACTGGAGCTTTCAGTCAGCTCATGGGAAGTTTCCTGAGTGATGACTCTCTGGATTGCCTCTCCTGTTTTTGGGAGAGTTTGATGTTGAATCACTTATTTCTTTGTTTTTGGAAGGGTCTTTGTTGATAATTCTGGAAGGTCTGTCAAGCCTCAGGACAGGACCTCAATAGCTATCCAGTTTCATGATCAGTGTGCATATATTGCAGAATTCTCTAAGGATTAAAAAAAAAAAAATGACTACAATTATAGGTGTTCTAATACTCAATACCAGAGTGAGGTGAGGAGGGGAAGCTTTCTTTATTCTGACAGATTCATCTTCTACTTACGATCCTTATGATCTTATTGATACTAGCCTTTTCCCTTGGGTTCTCAGAAAGCATCCTTTCTAAGGCAGAAAAAATTACATTCAGTATATAGCTTTCTAAGCTGTCCTGCAGGCACAGGGAAAACACTTCTAAGAAACACCAGTAGGGTCCCCTGCACAGAAGCTTTAGAGTAAAATCAGGCCTTAAACTTCCAGCACCACGTTGAATGTCCTTGACTGCAAACAAATCACTTAACAAATACAAAGGCATTGTTTCACATTGAAACTAAAGCACAGTGTAAAGCATAAATCCTAGCATTGATTAAGGTTAATGATTTATTTTTTTTTTAACTCCCCATGGGGGTATTGTATAACTGAAGATGAGGCTGATAGTGAACATTGTTGTGAAAACTGCAGATAAATTATCCAAGCAGATGTCCAGGCAGTATAACTAGTGAAAATAGCTCTGTGCAGTTCTTTAAAATTTAAAAAACCTTTTGACTCTTACCTTACTGTCCACAGAGACTAATTATCTATTATGAATCTGAAGAGATGAAAACTTCCAAGGAAAAAGAACGATCCTATTTGGTGGAATTTATTTTTAAGCCTTTATATTTCTACATTTGGCATTTGTTCGTGTTGCTTTGTGACTTTAAAGTACTTGAAGTAAGTGGGATTGGAGACGAGCCTTTTTCAGGAGAGGGAGCCAAGAAAACGTTGGTGCTGTAAGGAGAGATGGTAGCAGTATATTTTTTTCTCTGAATTGACTTTTAATGCAAAAATCTAATGGTAGGAAGGGACATACATTATTGCAAGTTTCATCTTTCACACGGTACATAATTCTGAGGTACTAACCACATATAGTTATCAAATATGTCATGTAACTTTCCCTTACATTCATCTTCTCAGCTTCTTCTATTACAGAGCACTTGAATGATTCCTGCCCAGGACCCCAGCACACACCCCAGGGTTATGGCAGCACAGTGAGATGCCCCCTGAGGTGAGCACAGTCTCCAACCATGTACCTGCTCTTAGTCCATCACAGCTGTGGTGTACCTGGGCTTTCATCTTCTTTACTGGGATTTCAGGTTGTGCTTCATGCTTGAAGTAACCCAAGAGTGCACCTGTGGCCCATTAACTGCAGCCCAGCTGAGGTGTGGGACCTCATTCGACCACAGCAAGTCAACCAGGTTTCTGTGTGAGCCCTGATATAAAACTTCTTTGTGGTACATCAGGAAGGGTGGCACGTCTTGCAGGATGCGATGACCCCTGGTGTGAGAAGGGTAGACGACAAGCTCTCATTCCCACCTAACAGTGGGGCAGTTCTCTGCAAGTAGGGTGCTGGGTTTGGTAACTTATATAAGAGTAGTTGGAGGACAATGAAGAAGGAAAAAAAACCCATCAACTTTGAAAACACGTGGCAAATCTGAACAGGACAGCCTAAAATCCTTAAACACGTGAAAAAGTGTTCACGCAAGCCTCGCGAGTCCCTCTTCAGTGATGGCGTCTGTGATGGATGGCATCAGCGCTATGCGTTTTTTCTCTGTTTGTGGTTTGCTTCCACACATGAGTGGGTGGGGGAGGCGGGTCCTTCCCTGGGGGTCTTCCAAGCATGGTCGGTGGAAACAGGCTTCCCTGGGCTGCAACGACGAGCAAGCGAGGCACAGCACAGAGATGGCAGGGAGGAGAGGGAACAGACCGTCAGGGCCTCGGAGGGGTGGCAGGGACGTCCTGGGGACCAAAGGCAAGCTGCAGCGCTTACTGCTGCTCAGAAAGTCATGGAGCTGGCTCGGAGTGGCTTCACAGAAGATGGAGAGGGTGATGGCAGCTTTGTTTACAAACCTTTTTACTTTTGCGCTGTCTTCCCTAGTTGTTCAAAGCTTATACTGCCTGAAAAGCTGGATTTTGCTTCCCCCTCCCCCCCCCCTTTTTAAATTCAAATAAACCCTGCCTTTTTGTACTTAAAAGCCTTTTTTGGGGAACTACATACAAGGGAATGGTCTAAGCAGATTCATCTCAAGGCACAGATACAATCGTCATACAACACAATGCAAGGAATGCAGAGTCCTATGGCCAATCCAAAGCAGATTCCAATTAGCAAAAGCAATTGTCTCCCTTTTTATTTAACCTGATTAAGCTCAAAGAAATAAAGAGCAGAAATCTGTCCATAAAACTTTATGAATAGGAGCTGCATGTATCTTTAAATTCACAATATGAGCACAGTAGCTAGAATACCAAGGGAAAACTGGCAGCACAAATACAGCCATCTCTTTTCACAGTCCCTCGCTGATCGATCCTTTCTTGTATCATTTCTCTCTTTTGTTATCGCTTTGCTATGTTAATAGCCATAGCCTTCAGCTGCCTCTGGTTTCTGAAAATCACCTTAAAGTGAAAACTCTTTAGATCTTTTCCTATTTGAAGAGTTTACCTCTGCCAGTGAAAGAATTGAAAACATACCACATTTGACTGCTTTAAAATTAAAATTGCCTTCTCCTGCACCTCTCCCTCTTGCTCCTTGTATAAAGCCGCACTCCAGTCATCCTGGGCTGCAATTTTCTAATAGTGATGAGCATGCTTTTATCACACTCAAGAGTCAACAAAACAATTATTTCCACCAGGAGATGAATACTAAAACGTTAAAGTTGCTAGGACTTCTGCAATGATGAGTCCACCCAGGCTATGTGGACTGTTTACTGCCTGGACTCTAGGCAACACACACATGGATGTCTCCCAAGATATGAACTGGTCCTTTGGGTGGGCTTTGCACACTTGTCTGATAAGCCCCGGGCAGTATAGTTACATCTCTGAATGATGTCCTTCAGAGATCCTTTGGATTTATATCCAAGTTCTGAAAAAAAAATTTTTAAAAAGGGTATTATGTCAGGAATGGAGCAAGGCAGAGATGCTGTCAAAAGGAGAGAAAAATCAGTAGTAAAGCTTTTCATGCATTTATAAAATGGACAACTATTTCAGGAGTGTTTGTTTGCAGAACCGCCACAGAAGCAGATTAGCATTGGTCACTGCTGCTCTACCTGAGTTTTGGTAAAAGAACTCCTGAGCTATATTAGTAAAGCAATACAAATACCAGGCTTCTGCTTCCCAGGTGCTTTCCACGTGCACCTGTTGTGCTGGCAGGGTATGGACAGGTCCAAGCCTCCTCCACCTGGGTTTTCACAGGCGTTCCTAGAATTAGCTGGACATCATGCACAAATGATCAGCAGGGCAGGGCAATAAATACATGCGTTACTGCTCTTTTCACCAGAAGCTGACTCACAGCAAATATTATTCTCCATGAATCTGAAAATCTACCTTTTGTGTTATAAAATATGACAACACATAAACTAAGGACACAGTTTACACTGTTTTTAAAAATAAATGGTGCAAAATACAACAGAAGGTAGCACAACTCTGAGAAGACACGGGACATGAGGGAGTCCTGGGTTCTGGGTCAGTTTGTATGTTTTCACTGAGGAATGTAAAATGAGACACCAGCTGATCTCTCCCTGGTGAGGGCCCTAACCTCTAGCCTGCATATCTTCTCTCCTGCTTCTTCTTTCGGAAAATTTCAACTGGAAAACTATGCTGTCAACCAGTGCCACCAGAATGCTCCAGACCCATTCTGCATGTTCACATTTCTAAAACCCTTACCTTTCTGTTTACCGGTCTCTGTCCCAAGACTGCAAAATACAGCAAGTTCTGCCAAGGATTCACCTCTGTTACCATTCACAAACAACGTGCCGGGAACCATTGACGCAGAGTTAATATTCAGACATTTATACTGTTTTACTTTTGAGGTAGCTACTGAAAGATATTTCCTCATCCATCCATCCATCCATCCATCCATCCATCCATCCATCCACCCACCCACCCACCCACCCATCCATCCACCCATCCATCCTCATCCTCTATCTGGATGAAGAAAAAAAAGCCTGAACGTTGCATTGTCTTGACTTTCTTTGCACAGCAAATGGTAATTACATGGCACATAATGTTGCAAATAAGTTGGCTCATACGAACATGAGTTTTCAGAAGCTCAAGTAACTCTAGCCCAAGATATGAATTAAGAGAACAATAATAATTAGAGCATAACATAAACCACAGAAACCAAATTTTCGTCCCTAGGCTGATAATTATGAAAGGGGACATGTTACTGAACTGGGTGCTGATTAGACAGCAAGAGAGGCAACAGATTTGCTAAGAGTTGTATAAGAGTGTGGACAAAATGAAAAGATACGGATTGTAAATGAGCAAAAGTAGCTCCATGCTTTTACCTGATTTTCCCAACAAAGGATTTAGAAGACAAAAGCAGACTGCTGGAAATCCTCAAAGAGTATTTCTCAGCCCTTTGAAGTGCCATATTTAAAAGTTTTTATCAAGAGATGTTGAACCACAGGGAAGAGAAGACCAGTATATGGATGTTGCAACAGGCTCACAAGACAATCCACTCTGAAAAGACACCTTGTGCTGTGACTATGCACAGAGACCATGTTGATAGCTAAGAAGTCATAAAAAACAAATGCATAGGAAGAGCTGTCGATGCTGTGGAGAAAATATGATGTAAATCTATGTCTAGCATGGGACACACCTCTCAACTTCTGCTAAACCATCTACTCATGCACTTGAAGGATGTCATCAGGAGCACTGGCAGCAGCAATTAGTTTCCCAACCAGCTGTGCCTTACACAGGGGCTGTACACATGCATTGGCACACAAATCTAGCTCCACTAGACACTTGCTTGCTTGAAGGAAAGAACAATGAGGGGCAATAAAGCAAATGGAAGACACGACATCATTGTCAATGGAATCCATTAGAATGTGTAACAGACTTGTAGACATTGACAAATTGTTTAAGCTGAATATTTTCCTAGACCTATACCCTCTAACTACTTCAATAGCAGGACTCGCAGATCCAGTGCCTGCAAATGAGAAAATAGTATCTGGGTAGGAAAAAACAACAAAAAAAAATCAATATCTCATGCCAAACGTAAATATTGCATAAGGAAGGCAGGTATATAAAGATATTTTGGCAGCCAACTGGCAGTTGAAGTTGAATAAGGATGTATTTTGGAACAAAAATCACATCAGAGGAAACCTCACAGACTTGTCATAGTCCTGTGGCTGAGATGTGACAACAGTGTAACTGAACTTGCACTTGCACAGACCAAAACCGCACTCCAATCGTCCTGCAGGAGCAAGTAAGTAATTTGATAAAAACAAATCAGTGTCGCAAAATGTTGACAATATAAAGGCATTCCAACACTGGTGATCTGAGGATGCTCAGCTTTAGGCATTGCTTACAGATTTAGAAAACAAGGATAATAATGAACACGAGAAAAATTCAACTGATGGATGCTAACAGCTGCCTGAGAAGTGTACTCTACTGGCTCTTAGCAAGGGAGAAAGATGCTCTTCTCTAGCTCTAAGGCCTGCTTTCCTTAATTTCTATTTCCTACTTCTGGGCAGGAATTCACTTTGCTCTATTTGGAGAGTTGCTTCACCTTATTGCCCCGGGGAGTCTTCAGTGATGACCTATAGCATGCATGTTTAGATCGCTGTCTTCATGAGTACAGCAGAGAATGAACACCTGAAGGAAAAGGAGGTGCTGAATATAAAAACTAGCATGCAGAGCCGTTTGTTTTTAAGCAAAATTTTCCAGTTTTGCCAGAAAGAGTGGCAATTCTTTGAGTTAGTTAGAGTGAGACTCCCGTTCTTGGTAAACAGCGTGGAGAGGTTACTGAGACAAAATCCAAGATGAAATCAAATGATTAGTCTTGATTCCTAAAGCAGGACTCTCAAACAAAATGAGCAATAAGATAAATGAATAGGGGTTTGGTGGTGTGTTTTTTTTTTTTTTTCCAGTGGAAAAAAAAACAATAGCATCTCCTAATGAAATACTGATGTTTTTCTTCCCTTTTTATTTACTGTGGTTTCTTGAGATTCTAGGGTATTTTGACTGCAGACAAATCTCCATCTTAGAGGGTAAAGCATACATCAAGGCTGTAATCAAAACACACCTACAGTCACTCGACACTCGGGTGATCTTATGAAGACCAGGCATACATGAAACAGCAGAAGCGTGTTCCCGAAGGACCATGGCAAAGAGCCACCCGTTCTGCTGCAGACCGAAGCGGAGACTTTGAGCTCCTTCTCTCAGCCACGTGAACTGCCGAGATGCGGCTGATTCCATTTTAAACAAACACGGCTTTTTGCTGCCATGCAATATGTAGGTTTTTCTAGGGTTTTTCTGGTTACCTAGGTCCATTTTGAGGACCAGCTCAACGGCAAGTGATGGTTGCCGCTCTCCCTTCTCCGGCGGATGCTCTCGACCTTGTGCTGGGTGTTGTTAGAGCACGCTGCATGTGGGAGGCAGACTTGGACCTCTGCCACCCACCCCAGACCACATGTTACACGCCGATGGGAATGGCACATGCGATGCAGCCCGAGTCACACACGAGCGCTCCTGCTCCAGCAGGAGCAGTAAATTATCTTGCCGAAACCCCTAGTTCAAAGCCAGTGTCGGTCCCTGCCACTCTTGTGATTTTAATGGCTTTGGTGAAACAAGGGGGTTTTCCCTCTGAGACATGCAATCGAAACAAAGCAACAAAAAGCTGGGAAATGCAGTATTAATTGTGTCACAGCCACTGAAAAAAAGCAGAAAAGCAATGAGAGCAGGGCGGTTTCAGAGCCCTTCACTTCTGTCACTGTCTTCAACCGTGCTGCCAGGCGGCTAGTCCTTCATCCTGGACACAAGAGGAAAGATCGCTCACCAAACAAGTCACTTAAGATTGTCTTACTGAGCACAGGACATCCTGGGACAAGATATTGTACTGCTCAGGCATCACAGGCGAGACACCAGAGTAAAGTCAGTGCTCTGTAACAGCCAGAGCTGGTGACGGACCAGCAGGTAACAAATTTCCTTCTTCCTACCTGTTACCTGTGTCTCAGGGGACCTGAGCTGGCATGAACTGCCCCTGAAACTGAATGTCAGAGGAAGCCTTGGCTGCCCTCGTGCTCAAGGTTGCGATGTATGTCGAGACTGGCATGCCAGTCTGGTTGCACAGAGGGAATCTGATTACTCTACGAGTATGATTGATACCCATTCTTCAAACAAGGTGAAACGATACATAAGCTATGGGTACCTTTCACCAAAAAAAATTACATGGAACTACATCCGAGTGAAAACATAAAGAAAAAAAGAGTGAATATCCCAATCATTAATTCAAGCCTCCAGCCTGCAAGAGTTTCCATTACTAATTATGAAGCTGCCCCCTCATTCAGATTTTGCAGAGGGCAGAGAAAGTGCTTGGAAGCTCACAGCTAAGCTGTTGCTGGTGACCTGTCCCTGGGCACAGCTCTGATGACTGACACCCATCCAACCCTTCGGGACAGGCGCAACGCCGACAGGGAAGGGACCTCCCTGCACTGACTCAGCACTGGAAGCAGAGGCACCACGAGACAATCCAGTCTTTAGGCACTCCAACTGTGACTGCCAACTCTGGCAGTGGGTGTTATTATATGGATCACTATTCATTAAAAGCTGGACCGGGACCAAACAGATACAGATGGAAATGCCTTTTTTTCCTCATGGACTTGTTCCAAACCCGAGCTCTAGGTCCCAATATATATATCCTCTTACCAGCAGGTTCCCAAAAAAGAAGAATGGCTTACAACGGTTTTATAAAACCCAGCTGTTTAGAAAACTCAGATAATTCACCCTACCCCCAAATCTAGGGATAACAGCCCAAATAACACTTTTTTTTTTCACTAGTGTCAATGCACAATAGACAGAGATACCCAGGAATACACTGTGTAGCTTACAAGTGAACTTTTAAACCCAATTCTCTGCTTTGTTATGCAAGAAAAACACAGTTATTACCCTACAACATTACCTGATATCAAGTTATCCCAATGAAAATTGGCATAGAACAGCAGATGAACAGATTCTTTTTCATGTAAAATATCTTACATGAAGCAAGAATAAATGTTAACTCCTTGTTTGAATGTTGAAGCTGTTTTCTCAGCTGTAGCAAACAGGGAAAATGCCAGTAGCAACGAGAAGCCAGGAGCAAAGTCTTAACTTTATTTTTCATTTTTATTTTGGAGACCTTACTTACGTCTTTGTTAGTCTCATATGCTAGTTTAAGATTCCTACTCCCTACAGGACAATAAATATGCTCAAGGCAATAAATATGAAAAAAAAAAAGAGGAGCAGACACATGTTTTATAAGGAAACTTCATGTTTAATTGAGGTTTTTCTGAGTCAGTAGAAATCAGGATTGAGACTTTTACACAGCCCACCAAATAATGATCAGATTGAAGAAAGACGGCAAGAAAATGATGGATTTGCCGATCACTGGAACAGTCGGACATGAAGCTGAAAGGCTCATTAAACACATTTCTCCAGAGAAAGGTGCTGATACTTTACAAGCACCAGGGTTTCCAGATAATTAATGTGTCTCTTTTTGAGGAAAATCTCAGTAAAATATTTAAATGCACAAAGAACGTACACTACAGCATGCCTCCCTGGCTCCTCATGCAGCAACTGGAGAGCACCAACCATTACCCAGCTGCGCCTGTTCACTTGTGTACTGTGAAAAGGTTTAATGAGCCACAAAGTGTATTTTGCTCTCTTCATGGATCACGTAAGCAAAAGTCCTGGGGGTAAAATAGCTTGTGTTGTTTCTGCTGCTGTGAATTGGGCCCTCAGGGATACATTTTCAGTGCAATGCATGTGGATTTGGCTGCTTGAGTCCCATTGATGTTGATGGGACTCATGTAGCTAAAACCCCACCAAGTGCTTGAAAATGTCTCTCTTGATGCCTGTAAAGCACCGTTGCCTTTTCAAACACAATTGACCAAACCAGTCTAATGGTGGTGCTCCTTCTCAGCAAGGTCCGCAGTACCCGTGCAGATCTTGTGCAAGCAAGAGTGCACGGGAATGCGTGGAAATTCATACTGCATCTGTCTCCCCACACACACTTTCCAAGAACAGAATTGCCCAGGCATTTGGGTCAATGTGGTAACAAATGGTATAAAAAATGTTAGGAGACTTTACCCTGTTGAATGTTACCCTGTCAAGTTCCTTCATATAGGCCAAATTCCTGTGGCTGGTCAGTACAAATGTCACTCACACGGGGCGCAGCATGAATACTGCTCCAGAGGACCACAGAAAATATGTGCAGAGACATGATAACATTTCCACCCTCTCCTCCATATCGCAGGGATAGGGTGGGTAAGGGGTCATAAAATTCATTGTGTTTTAACCGAATCAGCATAAATTAAATGACTGTCAGCAACCTGAATTTGAGTAATCCCATTCATGTTTGCAAATCCTTTTCCTTATTATTGACTTTGACATTTAACTAAGAACTAAGGTCCAACTCTTTGACTGCTTTCCAGTTTTTCACGATACCCTGTAATATCCAAGATACAAGAGAGGTCTATAAAATTTTCAGTGCTGATTGTGTGTTATTTCAAAGGGCTGACTATCCAAGAGTAGAGATACATGTATGAGCTGCTTCATATGGTCCCATCTATGTAAGTCCACCCCGTGTTTTAGATAAACTTAAGGTTCTGGTGCGCTGCTAAGACCTTAAAGTGGTAGGAAACACATAAGGTTTCGAAAAATCACATTAGGGGAAATAGTGAGGAGGGCAGAGAAGGAAAAGGAGACCATCGTGCTAGCATTAGGGTTGTTTTTTTTCAATCTGTCCATTTATCAAAGTAATATGCATAGAAATATCCACATGGGCTACACACAGTATGGAAATGCCTGCTTAAGCCCATAGTGAAACAACTCATTAGTACGCCATTAGTGTCTATTACCATCATAAGGAATTGTGTCTGTATCTATTGGAGCAATATAATTAGACATTAAAGCTAGAAGGGACCATTGTTGGAAGAGCACAGGCAAGATCTTTTTAAGGGGGAAGGAAGATAGATGAAAGGGAAGTTTCTTAGGCTGGTTACAAGGTAGGGACCAGAGGAGGGGGATCCCAGCTCCCTGTGAGGTTGGAGAAGGGGCACAGGACAACATGGTGTAGGAGAGAGACAGAGGGATGGGAAAACTCATCAGGGTCTCAGTTCAGCTGCAAAACAACTTGTGGAATGTCAAGGGGGTTTCTATCACCTCTCTCCTTCCTCTTTTGCTGTCTTTCTGTTTTAGCTTGGTTGGACGTCCCACATAACACGACACCAAGCTGTGTGATGCAGTCGACACACTGGAGGGAAGGGATGCCATTCAGACGGACCTGAAATTCTTGAGAATTGGGCCTGTGAGAATCTCATAAGTTCAACAAGGCCAAGTGCAAGGTTCTGCCATGGTTGGGGCAATCCCAAGCACAAATACAGGCTGGGTGGAGAAGGGATTGAGAGTAGTCCTGAGGAGGACTTGGCGTTGTTGATGGATGAGAAGCTCAACATGAGCTGGCATGTGGGCTCGCAGCCCAGAAAGCCAACTGCATCCTGGGCTGCATCAAAAGAAGCATGGCCAGCAGGGTGAGGGAGGGGATTCTCCCCTTTTGCTCCACTCTGGTGAAACCCCACCTGGAGTAGTGCATCCATCTCTGGGGCCCCCAACATTAGAAATTCACAGACTTGTGGGATCAAGTCCAGAGGAGGGCCACAAAGATGATCAGAGGGCTGGAGCACTTCTGCTATGAAGGCAGGCTGAGAGAGCTGGGATTGTTCAGCCTGGAGAAGAGAAGGCTCTGGGCAGACCTTACAGCACCCTCCGGTACCTAAAGGGCCTACAGAAAAGATGGGGAAGGACATCAGGGAGTGTAGCAATAGGACAAGTGGTAACAGTTTTAAAGAGGGCAGATTCAAGCTAGATATAAGGAATACATTTTATAAAATGAGGGTGGTAAGACACTGGCCCAGGTTGCCCAGGGACGCTGTGGCTGCCCCATCCCTGGAAGGGTTCAAGGCCAGGCTGGATGGGACTTTGAGCAACCTGGTCTGGTGGGAGGTGTCCCTGCCCAGGGCAGGGGGGTTGGAACTAGATGATCTTTAAAGGTCCCTTCCAACCTGAACCATTCTACGATTCTATGATTTTAATATGTAGTAACACTGAAAACTCTTTTTATTTAAAAGTAATTTATTGCAGACTGGTTTATAACTAGACAAATATTTTAATCTGTAAATTATCCTTACTTTCAGACTTCTCAAACACAAAGTGCTTATCAAAGTTTATCACTGTGTTGAATATAGTTTCTCTCTCAGATTTACAAATAAACTGCCCGGTTCGTATTGTGTCAAGCATCTGCCATTGTAGTCTTTCCCATTTCTGTCTCTATACAAACAGTGATTTCTGGGGAGCCACTAGGGTCATTAAATTCAGCTGAGGATCTGCCCCATAACATCATTTCAGTAAAAGCAAAGATTACTTCTACTTAACCCAAATGACCCTATTCTATACATGGCAGAGCTGGAAATGTGCTAACTTCTTTAAAAAAAAAAAAAAAAAAGAAAGAAAAGAAAAAAAAAAAGTCTGTTCTCAGCGGTAATTCACAGGATGGTTCCTTAAGTGAAAACATCCTAACCATGGAAATCTGATTCCCACAAACATTTTTACATTTTAAAAGTGGGATTTTAAAGAAATCATTGTTTGTTCACTTGGACTGGTTAATTGTATTTTAATTGGGTAATTGAAAGCAGATACCTAGTATCTTAACTTCTCTATAAAAGTAGCAAATATAGTGGAACAGGACATGTACTTCTAAGCTCCAGATGTAGCTCACAGGGAATTTTCCAATTATTTCTCTGATAGATGCCTAATTCATATGAGGTAAATTAATATTTATCCTTCAAAGACAGGATTCTTTTAACTGGCAGTGGTTATAGTAATTCTTTAGGCAGTTACTGAATGAAATCTGTCACTGTTTGACTTTTATTACAAACCTGAAGCTCAGAGCAGCAGAGCCGAAGGCTGGCTACAGGTCAGAAACCTCTGGAGCACACTCAAGACAAATTGTTAGAGTACCTGGGGTCAGCTGCAGAGTAGCAGAAAACTCAATACAATATTTACATTTTGCTATGGTGTCAGCAAAAAAATATACCAAACAGAGGCCTTTCAAAAGAGCTTTGTTTTGCATTTGCTTATATCTAAACCGAAAGCTGTACTTGGGACTAAACCCAAGCAGAATGACTTATACGAAGCCTTGATAAGTGAAACTCTCTAGTGTGGCTTTTCTGACATGAGTTTGGAATATATCCCTGTGTGCAATTTACCCCCCAGAAAAACATACCAAGACTATATCTCTGAGGTTTTTGTTTGTTTGTTTAAATCAGTAAATGAAAAGGCAGAATTTGATTAAGGTTTGCTTTTGAAACAAAACCAATTATTTTTCAAAGAGCTGGGTGGTGGGGATGCGACCAGGCAGGGAGCACTGGTTCTGCTCCGGGCAAGCTCATGGCACCTGGGTGGATACAGACCCTTTCTGCGCCAGCGAGAAAAGCTGCTGTACCAGCAGCACACTTCCTAAATTCAAGGATATTTCACCTGTGAAGGTAACTGCATAAGTTTTCCTCCCCTCTGATGAGGAACCTGCACAGGGATCATGCTTCAGAGTAGGACCAGGGGGACAACATGTCCTCATGCCCATCCTGGAACAATATGGCCTGATCTTCTCAACCCCCTCCCTTCATATGCCCCAATCTAACTCCAAATAAAGACTGCAGCTACAAGCAGCGTAGTGTGACATGTGCTTTGTAAATAAATCATTTATTTGTGGTTGTACCCACCTGCCAGTATGGACAAAACAGAGTTTCAAGTTGGCACTTCCTGTTTTTTTCGTCTATTTCTTCCAAAACTTCACAAGCTCTTACAGAGTGACTAAAGCACTTGGAAACTTTGTGAGACTCTTCTGGAAGAGGTATAAGAACCCTATTATTCTTGGGCTGGCACAATAGTCCTGTAGTTTGTTCTTCCCCCTCCAAAGTGAGCGAATTAGTTTTGCATCCCAAAAACTTATCTTATTTCCCGTTCCAGCCCAATCTGAGAACACAGTAGATGGGGCTCCTTCAGTCATTACAGATGCTGCAGAAATCTCCTACTCGATATTTCCAGCCAAAAAAGACAGAGATTGGACCTCCCAACTTAGATAATGTATCAACTGTTTTGTGATCTTTACTGAAGTTAGAAAGGCAAAAAAAGACAGCTTCTAGAAACTCAGTGTGCATACTTGAGACAGTTATTTTTTTGTCTTCGTTTTTAATGAATGGTGACATCTGTGTAGTCAGCTGCTGCTCTGTCTCCTGGTTTGGAATGCGTTCATGCTTTCTCACCATCCTTCAGGGTGCTCAGGGATGGCAGATACAGTACAGCGTGGATTGCCGTTTACGGATCAGAAAACGTGGTTGAAGCAGCTTATTGAATCAAAAGGCATGAGCTGTTTGAACATATTCTCTTCTCATATATAAAAGAGATGGCAAACCCCGCACCTCCAGTTAAAATATGATTGTCTTATGGGTGAAAGGAACATTGTATTTGTAGTGTTTTTTCACTATGACTTTCATAAATCTATTCCCTTTGTTTCTTGATTAGCATTTTAAAACATACTTAATGCCATTGAATAAATTATTAATTTTTTCATTGTCAATTGTTCACCCAGCTCAGGATGGTCATAAAAGTTCTTTCTGACCTTTAAAATCTATCAGCCTCTGCTCTCTGTTCAGTCTAGATTTGTCAGAAAGACTGTAAATTTCAAAAAGCTTGGCTCATGCTCTGTGTCTCTAATGAAATCCATAAACAGGCATGCTCTACCCCGCAATGGGTTTAACTAAACCTTACACATCTGCTATCGAAAAAGGCTATCCAAGGATGAATGTCCAGGTTCTTCCAAGGACTTGACTTTACATTATCCCAGTATTACTGCTAGAAAGGAACCACACTGAGACAGAACAGTCTGTGATTAGAGGGTTAATTCCTCAATCCCTTTAAAAATGGCAAAAAGATGTCTAAAAGAGAGGATATCTAGATGGTCACTGTCATGAATTAAGAGAAATATGCAAAGATGTCCTGATTAAATGCCTTAGACAAAGTCTGCATTTAAAAAAAAAAAAGAAAAAAAGGTGGGACAAGGGGAGGGAGGAAAGTTTTGTTGATTTGAAGAGGTCAGATTTTGAGGTGATTTTTCTTTCAGTGTATGGTGGTTATTAAACTACTTCTTGTAATTTTGTCACGCAACATAGTTGGTACCACTTCAGGAAAAATAAAGCTCTGGAAACAAAGGTGAAGATCTAAAGAGGGTTACTCTGAATTTAATATTTTTTTTTGAGAAAAATCTCCCCCATAAAATGCAGGTAGACACTCTGGATCCTGCCCTGGAAGCAGATATTCACTCCAAGATACCCCACAAATTCAGCACTGCTACCCCCTTCCTAAATTTGCTGACATCCAGACTGACAGTACAACTGTTCCTCTGAGTGCTCCTAATTTGTTTTGGGCTATGTCAGCTGACTTTGCTTAACCATTGGAAATAGCCAGGGTACCACAATGTATTTACACTACTTAACCCAGTCTGACTAGTTTTTCTAATGTGATTTCAGGACAATCATACCATTGGCAGTTCAAGGTGTGATGAGCCATTTCATTGCTAACCTCTGATGGAGAGGAGATGACGCCACATGTAGAAGACCAAGAGCAAGTAACCTCTTCTCCCTGCAGCGCTTTTTCCTCAGTAGCTCCTGGTTTCCACCCATATTTTTTCTTCTTAATATAAAAATGAAGGTGAATATGCATTGCTATGTTCCTGTCCTCTCCCATCCCTCACCACAGGTGCTTTTGAAATTATTTTAGATTGGAGAAAGGAACTCTGTGGTCTTTCTTTCTTTCTTTCTGAGTAGACAGCAACACTTCCTATATGTCTTTATGCAATGAACACATAAGTTGAGTGGCCCCCAAAAGATGTGCAATTATGCCAAGAAAAATGAATAGTTTGGTTTTGAGTAACCAAAAGAACAGAAGAATTTTTGAAAACTTTTTTTTCCAATTCAGATACAGAGCCAAAATAGTCAAAACTACAAAATACACATATGTACCAGAAAGACCAACAGGTGGAAATAAACTTGTCTCTTTCTGACTAGGACACTGAAATTTGTGCTAAACATGCACTGTAATAAAATGCTAAAACTTCTCCTAAAACTTTGTGACAGAACACTTTCTACCAGCTTCCTTGAAACTTTTTCAATGAATATGAATTATAAGAAAAAATTACTTTTTTCTTGAAGAATGTAGGCAGAAAGAGAAATAATCACAAAGTTATCTCAGAATACTCCTCCAGCCATCTCACTGGAAATTATAGGGTTTAGATTAGGGGTTTTTGTTGTTTTCTAATTAACAAGAGCTCCCATATCTATCCTCACCTTTTTGGTAACCGAGTAATAAAGCATCCAACAGAACAGACCTCACCATCTGCATACTGCTCATCCCTTCTATTTCCATGTGTGCTTTATCCTGAGCTCTCACAATGGTTTGCACAGACTGAGAGAAAAATTGGGCATGGTGCAGCTATAGAAGTCTCCAGTGCTCAGGCTTTAGCTGTGTCTCTACTTCTTTGTTCAAACAAACCCATTGTAATTCAGCTCAAAAGAGTTTGGCGTGCAGCTTTCCAACACATTGTGTGCGGTTGTATCTACACAACTCCCATTTGTTTCAAACATGTGGGGGAAAATAATCTTAGCAGGCTTTGTGGGCAAGCGCAACGTGACCCATGAAAAAGCCTAGTCAAGGATACTGGAGAAGAGATGAGGAAGGGATTTGTTCATGATAGGAGTTTTTTGGTTTGCTTTTGTAAATTGTTTCAAATCCATGAAGGAAGGAAGCTGTAGCATGGCCAAATCCCATTAGATTCACTGCCTAACATCCACAGGGACTCCTGATCAAACGCCTGCGTTGATACAGAGGTGTCAGTCAGGAAATACAGATACTTGCACATCAATACATATAAGACAGCAGATGCTTCACTTCCTTTCTGGTCTGAGGAAAAAAGTTCAGCAGGCATTACATGGGCCATTTCACACAGTCAATCAAACTTTAAGATAAACTTCATCTGAAACCCAAAACTTTGTGGTTTTGTTCAGTATGGACAACTCTGGAGAGCCTATGGACTGAGACAGGTCTTTTTCATTTCCCGTGTCCCTTCTGGGGAGAAACAATAATGCTCCCCAGCACTACTTAGCTGGAGGATCTAAGACTACCCAGCCAAAGAAAACCCTCTCGCACTTGGCTGTCATTTAGCCCTGGCAGCAACTAACATCACTGTGTGCTTCCAGCCTTAGCCTGAGGCGTTGTCTGCACTGAGTCCTGTTTCCACGCAAACACTCAGCTGCAGTTTGACTTCACGTTACCTCCACTTGTCCCCCCTGTAATCTGATCAGGCCACAGTTCTCATGGTCTTCTCTGTTTGGTCTCTTACAAAACCATGGGCACCTAATAGCAGCCAGGAACAGATACTTTTTATTCCTAATAAACACGAATGATGTTTGAGTCACTTTTTGGATGGCACAGAGCAGCCATCTGTTTTGAGCTGAAGGGCCTGGATTCAACGTTCAGCAGGAGACTGCCCTGATGGTTCTGCCGGGAGCCTGCTCCAATAACTAGGCTGTCCAGGGGAGGAACCGTTCTCCACCATCACCTCTGAAACTGGACTGCTGCACTGGTGGGGGTATCAGCACCCCTGGGGCAGGAGATTCAAAAATGTCTCCTGTCAGACACCACATTGGTGGAGGAGCTGCTGTTTGAGCCTCCATCCCTAGAGAAAGTCTATCCAGCAGGGTGATGTTAGCATGCGCGGTCCCTGGGGTAGGAGTCAGGACGTGAAACTCATGATTTCACACCTACGTTGGATGCCAGAGTCCTTAGACCGGCATGAATATCCTTTTTTGAAGCTAGATCTTAGCCTCCCTGGGAGCATGAGTACTGGTTTCAGTGTCTTCATTCAAAAATGTTCGCCTCTCATTTCCCTTTCTGCACTCTTCAACGATGTATGTAAGGAGACAGAAAAGCTCAGTTGGATTCACTCAGTCGGATTCACTCAGTCATTTCTTGGCTTTTTTGTCCCATCAAGTTAAATTGTCTTGAGCAATGCCTCCTGTGAATGATTATTTTCAGCCTATCCTACCCGTTAGGAAGCTTTTTTTTCTTGATACACATTCCAAAACCTCCATTTCTTAATTCTACTCCATTATGTTTACTTATCCCCTTACATAAGCAACTTTTTGTTCCCTAAGTGCATCTCAAATCCATGTGCCCAGTTACCAGTTTCATGCAGAATAGTACATATTCAATTAACTTATTTTTTTCTTCTGGAGAAACCTTTTTACCCACAGATTGCTTCTGGTAGTTTTACTGGGTCAAGGGAATACAAAAATGACCTAAAGCTACTAGACTTCAGCTCTGACAAAGGAAAGGTCCCGCAGCAGTAACTGCAAACAGAATCAAGTTGAAAATAAGAATTTCAGGAGTTTGTAATCACATTTAAAAACCCCCCTAATTTACTTGGAAATTATTTGTAATCCTGTTTAATTCAGTTACTGATTTATTCAAATGAGCAGCAATTTTGAGTGTTGCAGCATTTTTATCCTGCCAAATTTGTGTTGTAAGTTCAGCTACCTGACGAGAAAAATAGGTTTGCTCATCTCTGTCGCATTTCTTGGTAGCTGGTACAAATTCTACCAAATAAAACACTGTTCCCTATATAAATCATACCTTCAGTAGGAAGTTTTCATCAGCTGATCTGTCCACAGAGCTTTGAAAAGTGGACGAAGCTATATCCCTTAAACAGCTTTTGCATACGTCTCAGCTTCTCACTCACCTGTGACCCAACTGTGACTGAAGTTTTTGCTAAAACTTCTCAGAGTGACAACTGTAATTTGAGTCTGGTGCATACAAACATAAAGTATCAGTGGAATAAATTCACAAACCAAATGCTGAGTCTGAATGGTTATGATCTGTACGTGCACTTTTAAATGGGTGATTCCTGGTATTTTACAACCCTAATTTCTAAAGTTGAACCCTTTAACCCAGCACTGCCCTTTTAAAATTAACTATTTTAGAAAACACCTGAAAAACATGTAGCAAGGAACTCCAGAAAAATTGTCTTTTACTTTCTCTCACCTTAAGAAAATGATATAAAAAATATTCACTATTCATCTGTTATCATATGTAACCCGGATAAAGATTCGCCATTTCTTTAAGTGCATTTGCTCATCACAAATGTTTTCATCAACATTAATCAAGATTATTCTTCACTTTCTTGAAAATAATTAACCTGAACCTTGGGAACCAGCAAGCTTCTTTTCTGAGTTGCTTTCGGAAAGAATGAAAGTGCTTCAAACTTTTGGCAGTTTTACCTTGCCTCATTTAAAGGTTTGGTACAACACAATTTCACATAATTGTTTTTATTTCCACTCCCTGGTCAGGCCCAATTTACACTGACATCACCTGGAGTACATCATCAGTGGACTTAAGACACAGTGTCCTAAGACTTGTAAATATTTTCAACCATGTCAGACAAGGAACTGTTAGAACAAGTGGAAAACACCCAGCGCAATACCCATCAGTAAGGTCCTTTCAGTCTAAAACTTAGGGGAGAAAAAAGACCTAATACTATGCCCTTATGGCTTAGTAGTGCAAGAGAGCTCAATATATTTCATCTTCAAAATGTCACCTGTTTCTCTGCAGTTTTTCTTGCTTTCGAAAGCCCTCTATAATCTGTCAACTCCCTGTTCAGCCAAGCTAACAGGACACTTAAGGAATTTAAGTAAAACTGATGCAATCCTTTTTGCAATGGCTCTTTCTCCTGTGGTTGCTCATGCCTTAAGCAAGGATAATCCTGGATGCTGGATACACCTTGCTCAGACATATTAACGAGCGAAAGATCAGTTGTACTTGAAGCTGAACACTCCCAAAGAAACGCATCCATGTACTCCTCCTTCCCTCCCAGCTTTACTCTCATCTGTAAATCAAGCCAGAAATAAACCAGATCCCCTCTGCTTTTCACTATCAGTACTGTAGATAATCCCGCTTTGGTAACGATCCATATGGGTAATAATCAATCAAAGGGAGCGGATTAACAGCAGTAAGAAAACGCATTGCGACAAAAGAGTTTCCCTTGCATCCTGGCTCCTGATCAGAAAATTGTCAGGGCAAGCACCTTCTCAGGCTAATTGCTGACAAATGTAAGATAAACAGCCTGTTATCATAATCACCTCGCCTCACTTTTAAGAGGGGGGATGCAATTAAAGCCTTAAGTACTACACAGAATGTGACATCCGTTTGTTGTTCTTGTTTCACGCAAATGGGGATTTATCTCATTTCATACAATCAGATGTTGTTATGAAAGACTTACATTTGGGGAAGAGGCAGGCCTGGGAAATTTCTAGGTAAACAAGTTACAGGAAGGCTACAGAAAAAGAACTACCTCATTTTATTTGCAAACCAGCAGGTGCTGTGGCAGAGCCTGTCTGTGACAAGAGGTATGGGACAGGGCAAAGCTTCTGGGGCAGGGATGGGAGCCAGGGCTCAGAGGTACCAACCAATTCCTACCCACGGCCAGCAATATTTCTCCCCATACATCACTGGAAGAGCCGTACCCAGGTGTGAAGAAGCAAGTGAGGAGGGAGAGAGCACCATATTGAGTGCAACCAAATGTTCACTCAGTCCCTTGTCCTCCCTCTGCTTCTACTCATAGAAAATACTCGCAGCAAAAGCATGAGGCGCAGTGCAGCAGGAGGGCACTTGTCCATATAATTTATGCCTTTGTAAACCTCTGTTATACCTCCACTCTCTTTTCCAAGCTGAAGAGGATGGTCTATTAAGCTTTGCAGCAAACAGAAGTCCTTTTGCACCTTTGACCAAGCTTGCCAGTTTTGTGTGTACCCCTTCTCCTAGATCCCTTTGGGCATGGAGTGACCACAGAATTCAAACGGCAGTGTGCAGGGACGCGATGCCTGCTGGTGCTCTGCCCTGTCTGACTGTCCCATGATAATCCTTTACATCCTGATTGCCCTTTTAACTAACCTCAAAGAAATGAGGTCGTATTTTTAATGAACTGTCCACCATCACCCCAAACTCCCTTTCCTGTGTAGTAGAGGGCGGTAAGAACCCATACCTCTTTGTGTGTGTACAGAAGGGTATATGCCAAAGGTCATTTTCTTCAGTGGGAATTACACTCTAATAAAAAGAAGAATTCTACTAACTGGCAGGGAGGAGTCAAAGGGCTAAATCTTGATGTTAATTGTTTGAGTAAAGATCTGGAGTATCTTCCCTGAAATCCAATGGACAGATAATCAGCTGCTCAAACCGGGCCAACATACATTGCCTGGCCCTATGCGTTTACACTCAAGAACAGAGATTCCGAGAGGAGATCATCATATGAAAACAGCTTGAGGAAATCCTCTAATGAAATGTGGCTGGCAGCTCCCTGAGTTGCCAGTGCAATTATGACACTGGGCATTGTGGACAGATGCATTAGCAGCCAGGCTGCGCTAATGAGCTCTCAGCACTTTGCTAACCACCCCAAACAGCTCTTGGGTTGCGTAGTAACTCCTCCAATGCCAGGACATCAAACAAATGAATAGGAATTCATACACATATATGTAAGTCTCTGCAAAGACACCATCGGGCTAATATGAATAATTAATACTGAAAAGTGGAATTTACCACTTCCTAACTGTGTTAACAACTTTTAAAGCAAGCAGTCTGTTCTTATGTCTCTGAAAAAACCCATCAGAATTACCCTTATTTCCCACAATAGGACTCGTTATTGCCTTGTATAGCAATTTCTTAAAACAGAGCAATCTATTCAATATATGACAGGATGTACTTTCTAAATATGTAGTTGATCTGCTCATACTGTATCAAAAAACACTACCTTATACTTGTACCTTACACCCACCTAGGCCATCATTGGCAGCAAACTTCATTTTGCAAACAGAAGAGCATAATTATATATAATTTACCCCTATGTGTTTTAATATGGAGGGAAAACTATTACTTTGTAGCAAATTATGGAGGACTTCTAAAGCGAAATGTTACAACTAAAATCCTGCCACAAGATAATGTTCTTCAGTAGATTTTATTGAGGAAGAACTGAGGAATTAAGTCTGTGTTTTTTAGACTTTTGCAAGAATGCATTTAAATCTAGATACGTGGAATGGATACATCTATTAAACAAGAAAACAAGATGAGGCAAGTGCGTTACTTGAAATTATACCCATATACAGGAATCTATAACACTAAAATAGGTGTGAAATTATATTTTAAAGTAGCTGTACCATGGGATAAAGAGTAGGCTCGATGAATGCAAAATCATGGCTGCTGCACAACTGGGTAAGACAGTGGGAACTGGATGGTGTTAACATTTAGCTAAAAAAACTCAGTAAAAAGAAATCTGACGGAGCCCAGAGCAGAGGCTCCCCAAATCAACTATAAGCATCCTCTAAGATAACTGTGAGCAAATACGGGATGTCCCAAAGAGATGTTGAGTAAAGTACTGAAACTGTCCCATGCACTGTGAATGCAACCATACCACAGGTATGGAGCTAAGATCTCGTGTATGGACAGCTGTCTCATGCATGCGGAAAAGTCACCTCATGTATTTTCATTGAACAACCTCAAAAATACCAAAATCAAAGGGTCCTGTGTGAAGGACCTTTCTGCCTGTTGTAGTCAGAAGACTCACAATGAAGCATTTAGTCTTAGTTAACTCCTTTTCTCAGTGATGCTTGCAGAGGGGAGCACAGACCTGATGTGGAAAAAAACTGCTAAGAGAGATTACTAGGTAAATCTTCACTAAAACAGAATAGACCATTATAATAACTGTTTCTTGTAGCTACCTGTAATTCCTGCACCAACCCCAGTAAGTGGTGGCTCAACAAAAACATCCCTGGTAAGTTAAGTTTGCTTTAAATACTCAAAGTGAAGGCAAATAACTTGGGAGGTTATTTCAGTGGTCATCGATGGAGTCAGTGTTTTTCCTTCTTTTGACGGAAATTCACCCCAAGAAATTCTCAGGGTCTGTTTTAGGAGGTTCTTTTTCTAATTATGCTTTAGAAGTTTACATAGCAAAATATCTATAGTTGCATAGAGAATTCACCTTTTGAGAAATTCATAAAACATAAAACTTCGCATCTCAGAGTGCCAGTCAATCACTAGAGTCAACAAGGAATTACCTGCAGATCCATGATCAGGCTTGTAATGACTTTTTCTTTCTTTCACAACCAGTGTGATGAGCCATGGGGTCATCATGGGAACTGACGTCTCTCTAATGTCCTAGGCTCCTTTGCAGGTACATATTTCCTACAAAACAACAGATTTCCTTCCCATTGTACAGTAGAGCAGATTCGGGGACTTAAATGATACGAGGTGCAGTAGGCTGTGGTGTCCAACGCATGAAAACAACACACATCTGGACTAAAACTCTTCTCAATCACCAAGGCTGCATGGGCAGGTAAGGATTAAACTTCCAGCAAAATGCCTTTAGGTTTCTGAATGTAAATGTTTTTAAAGCATTTATTTCTTGAGAACCTTTCCCTTCTAATGACCCCTTTGGGGCTGAGGAACCTATTCACTTCAGCAGCTTTTGTTCTGCCACAAGATAATACACACTCTATAGAAAAAAAAATCAGAATCTCTCAGGTCGGTGATTTTTCATTATTGTTTGCAAGAGGGATTTTTTGCATCTACTCATGAATCATCTGGTCCTGCCGATACCAGAGAGGAGTTACTGCATGGAGAGAGCAACGGCTTTATCCCTTTCAGAAATATCTACCTTCCTATAAACACAGCCCGCAGCAACAGCTCGTCCTGTTGCTTGCAGAGCGCTGCACGTTCGGCAGGTAGGCTTCCTCCTCTGCAGCCCACAGCAAAGCAGTGGTGGAGGGGATGAGTATTTTCTCTTTCACTGACAAAGCAAGCTCCCTTCCCCCTCACCCTTCTACAAGGCTTTCATAAAAGGTAATCCTTTGTTCAAACACATCCTCTCCTCCTTGTGCTCAGGGGGAGAATCAGACATTTGCTGCTATCTCTAGCCTGAGTCCTAAAATGAAATGCTACCGTGTGGCAAAAATTATATTTTAGAGCACGTGATTTAATTAATACTGCAAACTCCTTGGATAATGCTGTTTTCAATTTAATGAAAGAATTTCTTCCAGCTTTCATTTCTTTATTTTTAACAAAGACAATAGCCCTCTTTGCATCTCCTGCTGTCAGCATGTAGTTCCAGCCTGTCCCAAACTAACCTGCTTTCTCCTGTACCATGCTCTTTAAAAATTATGCACAGAAGTCCCTAGGTATGTATTTTTAATATATATATATGTTTTAAAATAAAAATAACGTTATTTGCCTCTTCAGTGGCAATGGCTTTGGAAACAAAACAATCTGAACCAAGTTTTAGAACGTTATAAAAAATAAATAAAACAAACAAACAATCAGGCAGCGCCACAAGGCTTGCTGCAGACGGCTGGGAGCAGCACCTCATTTTTCATTATGGGGGGTGGCTGGTGACTTTATTTTTCTTGGCGCTGAGAAAGACCAAGCATTCCGTAAGCCATGTAAATATCCAGCTACGTCTCACTTAGGGCAAGATGAGCATATACATTAGTGGCTTTTCATCAAACACATGCTAGTTGCTTTAGGACTTAGGTTTCAGAGGGGTGGGGGGAGAAGGGGTAAGAAAGTTCATGGGAATGTCCGCAATCCCTTCCCTTCCTGAAGCCGTTCCTGTAAAATGTTGTTAACAAGGTATTTGTGGTGCCTTCAGAGCAAAACGTTAGGGACGGTTTATGAACACAGAAACTGCTGTCTCATCTAATACCTTGTCACCAACTGTGGCCAGCATGGTGCACTTCAAAGACGGATGTGGCTGACCCAGGCCACCCACGGAGAAAGTTTATCCCTAGCTCTTACGAGTTAAGGATGGACCCAAGGTCTGAAGCACCCCGAATTTTCCCTTGGAGGCCACAAGCCTATTCACCTTACTCACGGCAGTCGTCTTGCCACAGGCACAGCAACTACAAGCAGATCGAGCGATCAGGATGTGACCCTAAATCATTATTTCAGAAAACAGTTGCAAATAAGGCATTGAAAACACATGCTGCACTTACAAACCAGAGAGCTGTCATTGTTAAATGATATCACAGCTGGCGAAGAGGAATTCTCCTCTGGTGGGCAGAAATGCCCCTCCTGACTAATTTCGTGGATACATTCCTCCTCCCTGCTGTTCATTGTCTGAATTGACTTGAGCTGCCTTTCCAGTTTGTGGTGCAAGCTTCGCATTTCTGTTCCTTGTAGAAAATATATAAAACAAATGAAAAAAAAAATATTACCAACACCAGACTCTTGCCTAATACTTGGTATATGTAAAAAGTTCTTTTTTAAATGGATTGAAAACATTTCATCTGGCAATTTCAAGTTAATGTTCATTTTTCTGGAAAAGAAGTGTCTGGATCTCCTGGATCTCTGCAAATCTCAACCTCTATTTAAATGCAATTGTAAAAATCAAATCCGAGTGTTTGGTAATTCTTTCTTCTTGAGATCCCAAGAAAAAATTTATCTGAATATGTGGAAAGGAGTCAGAAGACACAAACGGAGCATTTGGCTCTGGGAAGGAGGGAAACTTCCATGTTCTCTTTGACCTCTTTAGGATACAGTGAAAAATATCATTTCTCTTACATTTCTTCTAAGCATTAGATAGTCTACTCCGGCGAAGCAGTTCTGTGTTTTGCACATTCTCTTTTTAATCTTTTGGCTTTGTGTTCAGGAAGACATAGGATAGAGACAGCTTTTAGTGTGAATGACAGCACAGGAGATTGTAATTAGGCCTGGGGGAAAAAACAGTTCTTGTCTTTCCATGAACAAATTTTTCAAATGAGGAAGAAAATATGCTCAGGTGGAAGAGACAGATCTTTAAGTTTTCCTGTTTTTTTAAAGAGGACCCTGAAAATATTACATTTTGAAACAAGCTGCCTCTTTGATTTAACTCACAAGTTCTTTTAATTTCATGAATTTACTCAATGTAAAAAAAAAAGGAAATTCAAAGTTTTTTAAAAAGGACAAAATGTTTTTACTGTTGAAAAAAATCTTTTAACACATTTTAAAATTTCAAAATTCATCCCTTTTTTCAATTAAAACTATTCACTGGATTTGCCTACAAATCCATACCCTGAAAAACCTTTTTTGGTATATGTATGATTACATAATTGCTTTCCCATGAGTGGAACAACTATAGATCCCTGACACATCCCTAAACTAAGACTAAATCTGGTGATCAACTAGCACCATTCACATTATTAGATCTAGAGACTGGTGCTGCTCTGGGAGGAGTGGAAAGAGACAAAACACAGCATTTATGCCCACCAGTAACTGCAGTGAGCTTCCAGCACCATGACCTGGCTCTCACCATCATACCTTTTTCCAGTAAGGACCTACATTTAGACTGAGGAGGCCCAACTCTGGTAGTGCAAACTGGCGTTTTCCTTTAAGTGAGCAGAAATATAAAAATTCCCCAGCACAACACATATATATATATTCTGCTCTAGGATCTCAAGCATCACAATTATAGTGGATCCTTCACTGGGGGTTTTGCAATCTTACATCAGAAGTTTCTTTACTAATCGTTATATTCAGAATGCCTTGCTCTGGATTCAGCCTCCCGGTGCCTACTGCTTGTGAGAAAAGATACTGAGATTAAGACAAGCCACAGTCCAAGAACTTTCCCTATTTACATCTTCTTTGTCCTTTCCTCACAGTAACTCCACTCACCTGTGCAAGGAGCCGTACCGATTGAGTTACAAAGAAGATGAGTGGGAAGATGACAGGAGGGTCATCTCACATAAGGGCCATAGAAAAGGACACAGATCATAGCCACGAGCAGAAAGAAAAGGAGGAAGAACCATGACTGAAATGGCAATACCAACAGCAGGAGCCATTTAACAGCACTGACAACGTAACATCAATAGTAATAAAATAAATATTAGTGCTGCATCCCTGTTTCCCTTTCCCCACTATATAACTCTTCTTCTTGCTTGGTATTTGAAAGCTGAACTGTTTTGTTAGTAATCAGTAGAATGGTGAGAACTTAAACAAACCTGTTTGGCAAGAAAGCTCACTTGAAAAAATATCAAAAACAAAGCAACTTCCTCAGCCAAGAGAGAAAGAGAGAGAAAGAGAGAATAATTAAAGACAACTCAGAAGTCTTCAAGGAAGAAAAAAAAAAAAAAAAAAAAAAAGGAAGACTTAATTACGCACTAGTTTCTTTTCCTAGCATGTTTCTTGACTTGGCACAGCTGGAAAATTGAAAGCTTTCTGCCAAAATATCAAATGTGCCTCATGTGGGCTTAGTGCTCATAAAGTTGTGTGTGTGTGTTTTTCTCTCACTTTGTCTGATTGCACGCTAAGATAAAATAATGGACTCAGTGAGATAAATACTGGCAGCTGTCTGGATTTTCAGTCTAGCGGGCAGGGTCTCTGCAAGGAACCACGAGGGGCTTTTTGAACATAAGCTGGAGCTCTTAGCCAACAGTAAGCAGCAACTTTTGAAACAAACTCTTTCTAGAGGACACAACTGTCAGTCTCCAGGTACACTTACCATGTTGCAGTGATAAATTGCTGCTCTGAGAACACGCTTCTGCTGAAGGATGTGCAACAGAGTTAAAAATGATCTCTTTTCATGAACTAGTAGGCTTCTCTTTGTAACTCGCAAACAATGAGCTTTCTGTATAGTCAGTTCTATGATAGGACTATAAAAGGATATGAAGTTTAGCACAGAAATAGGCCCCAGGATATATGGGACAATTCACCCGTGAAAATACTGACCTTATTCATTCAAATATTAAATAGAATGTATATATTTAAATCAGAAATTGACACCAGCTTTGAAAGAAGTTGGAGAACTATACATGATAAAGCTGCCAGATTTCTAGTCACTGGGACTAGAGACAATATTTTGCTGCCCAATTAGTGCCTATTTTTTCAATGAGATCTTTCTCAGATTCAATTTCATTTGACTTATAACTTCATTGTGACGTCACTTCCTCTTTTGCTAACTTCTCTCTAGTTATGACAGGGAGTATTTTAGACTGTTACAGTTTAAAATAAAAATAAAAAGTCCTCATATATATATATATTTAGATTTGCAAAGATAGTAATATGTCATTGTGACACTATGACATAAATAAAAATATAGTTTCCAGCTAGTAAAAACTAACATAGCCTTTATCATATCAACACAGGTCTTAACACGATGAAACACTTCAGGGATTTGCAAACCAGGCCTTGGCCCCACATAAATAGTCCTGTGACTTTGTCGGGCAGATTTCCTAATCAAGAGTTGTGGCACTGTCCTTGTAGATGGCTGGAGGTTTTGTAGTCTGAAGACTGGTCTGCAGAGAGTTACCCTTCTATATCTGTATAAGACTCCCTCAACAGTAACAGATAGATAGTTTTCATACGTGATATTCATGACAGATTAGCATTCAGCCAATCGAAAATTCCTCTGTCCCTTTCCTGTCCTCACAGATTTTGGTGGCATGCCAAAGTAGCCACCATGCAAGTGTGTGGTGCTTAACTTGACTGCCTGGTCTTCTATCTGTTTTCCAAGCTTGTTTTCTCTGTGGGGCAATAGCTTCAACCTTGCTGTGGTTTCTTATGCCAGCTAGAAGAGTTGAGGAACACTTGGCTCCAGCATCCATAAAGTGATTTGGTGCAGAAATGATGGAAGAAAGCACTGGACTTTATCTTGTGAGGACCTCTCATGGGTTATGATGCTGGGAACAGGGAGGACACATCAGCTGGGGCCATGGCACTGTAGACAGGTAGCTTTAAGACACCAAAAAAGTATGTTATGGTGCTTGCAGGCAGTGCAGGCTGGCAAGGTTACATCAAATATTGCTTCAGGCACAAGTATGAATCACACTTGGGTGAATTAAGAAGGCTGTTCAGCACTACCGAAATGCCCTTTGAGGCTCAATGCGCAGGCTTCTCCCTCCCTCTGCTAACATTTTTATAGCCTTTGCTTTTTATTGGCTTGGTGAATTGTGTATGCACCATTGGTAAACATTCCAAATCATAGGAAAGGCTGGTCAAAGTGCTTTTCCCCACAATTAATAACGCCTTTGTTAATTATATTTATTCTTGAAGTTCTTTATAGAAGACTTTCCCACCATTATTTGTGACTCTTCTTTATCCTCTATCATGTGATTGTTTTATTGCAGGAACATGGGATTACCCTATTATGCATAGCGCCTCCCACCAACACTTGGCTTAAGATGGTTATTTTGTTCATATTTTCCTTTTATGTTTCTCAGTCTTCTCTGGCTTTTTTCCCTTGAACTCTGGGAACAATGATGGAACTGGAACGTGGAGAAGCTTAATGAAATATGAAATCTGGTGACAGAATAAGATGTGATAAAAAACAGTTTTAAGACTTTCAATAATCCATTCTTCTAAAGCTTCACAATCCCACAAACGGGATACAACATAGATCAGCCAAAATAGATCAGTCAAAAGAGCAACTGGATTGCTTTTTGTACCCTGCGAATGGAAGCAGGTTGGAGTCTTACCTGTTTACATTCTGCAGCAGAACATGGATCAAACACCACGAAATGTTGAGCTCACCAGTTCTTCATTGCCACTCAAAGAAATTCACAAGAAAGAGTATATACAGTGAGAGATAGAATAAAGTAAAGATGCTTTAAATGGTAGGTGTGGTGTTCCTAGGTTATAAATAAGACAATCTTTGTGAGGAAGAGCAGTATCATCTCTTAAAATAGCTAAGATAGCTAGTTAACGTGCATACTCAAAAGCTTGGCCCTTTTTTTCCTGATTGGAACTGTTAATATTACCTCCTCACACACACCCACTGCAGATTTAAACTCATCTCAGTCATCAAAAGAGCTTGCCAGAACAGAGGGGCGGGCTAGATTAGCAACACGATTTACTTGCTTCTCCCATCTGAACGACTTCATTCAGACGAGAACTGCCATCCCATACCCACAAGTGCAGTAGAGTCAGTCTGCTTCCTCTGTAATGTATCTGTTCGGGGAAGAAAGAGGCACTTTGAAGGGCAAATAGATAAATATTCTGTTTCTTTGACCAAGCCATGAACCGTTTTTTCCTCCTCTTCTAGAAGCCCTGTATAAGTAAGGATGCGAAGGTGACACAAGGCATGCCCACCTGTGACTTTTCTCACTCTGTGGAATTATACAAGCTTAAAATATAAGACATGTTGAAAACCTTACAATCTGAGAACACTGTAGAGACTATGAACTTAGGAGTCTCCTCCCGTGAAGGTATTTCCAAAATAGGAGCTAAAAGATTCAGGGAGTTCTAGTCTGAGACTGTTTTTAAAAAAAAGATAAAAAACAAAAACCACAACCAAACAAACAATAAACTCCAGGAAGAACATTTCTCCAATGCTAAATGAAGCCTGCGTCTATCTGTCTAACTATATGCTGCCAATACCAAGCAGTGACATATAACAGCCTTTGCCTCTGCCTAGAAGCACAATGAAGAGACAATAATGAATTTGGCATTTTACAGATTTCAATTAGAAATCTAGGGGCCTGTGAAGAATTCCAGAAAAGAGACAAAGGGACTTGGGCTGTTGCATGGGCCACATCCTTGGGTTTTGTTTGTTTGTGTTTGAGTCCTATTGATAGGAACCTCTTGGAGCATTTGCCCTGTGTATGGGTGGCTGGAGAGGTTTCCTTTGCCGCTTGCCAAAGCACAAGAGTGGTGAGGTCTAGAGTTTCTAGACAAGGACCATCTCTCACTGTGGGTGAAACCTGATTCTTGGCTCCTTCAAATGAGATTTCTGCTGCTGGTTTTAGAGGGCCAGGACTCAGCCCAAAGCATTTTCACAGTTCCCAGCACAGTGGTGTTCCCATCTCAGGTAAGTCCTTCAGACAGTAACCCAACAATAACTAGTGCATTTTACCAGAAGTGTCTCCAGTCCCATGTTCAGAATTTAACTGCTTAAAAGAAAAATTTGCATCACTACAAAACAGTAGAACATGCAAAAAAATTAGTCAGAATTTCTGCTGAGAACTTTCTGATAAAGAGTCTCTTTATATATCATTTTAAGAAGCAAAGGTACTTCCAAACATATTCCTACAACACTGCAAAAATAACTAAGAGAATTAAAAGATGGTACAGTTTACATATGGTAACAGTAATTGTGTATTTTTCTACCCAGGGTTACCAACGCATTAAGGAGCCAAACTCTAGAAATACTAATGCCCACAGCAGGACCTGTGAAATAGAAGGCTTTTATTTGCTGTTTTCTCAGAAAAAAAAAGATATTTCCATTCTTTCTCTTACAAAGCAATATGAAAAAAGAATTGCCACTTCTTGTAAAATTTAAATTATAAAACATGATTCAATATTAAAAAAGACCTGCCATTCTGATTCTTTTTGATTTTTACAGATATTTTTGGTTAAAAATTATGGCAACAGAATGTTAATCCTTCTGTTCAGGAGAACATTATAAAAGCAGCTTTACTTAATATTTTTTAAAACTGTTGTTTACTATGAAAACGATATGTTTCATGAAAGACCACTTTTGGTGAAATCATGTAGGGAGCAGTTCTCTTCAGCACTCTCAGATTTTTTTTATTATCATTAACTTCTTTTTCACATTGAAAGTGAGTCCCAGAAAGATCAATACTGTTGCATTTCTGATCCATCGCCATCTCGGAGATGTCTGGGGCACTGCTATAATCTTATACAGCAAGTGTTCAAATTGCCTTGCCTAGTCTGTGCTTGAAACTCAGTGTTGGCCAAGTTATGGATGGCAAAGATTCCATTTAATTGGAGTTCTCATTAGTTAAATCACTCACCTTTTACCTTTTTCTGGAGGCACCACAGAGTGGTGTCTCTTCTGGAGTGCCGCACTGCCCCAAGGCAGGTGACTTTGGGGCAGGCTTTAACTCGTTAACAGGCTTCATCTTTCGCAGGAGGTCTCGATGGTCTTCCTTCCTGGCTGACAAGTTCCAACCCACGCAGAACAAGGATAAACAACAAAAATCTATCATAAAACCATCAAACACACTTTCCTCATCAGCAATCACTCATCTTCTGTGTGACGTCTCTGTTGGGACTAGACCTTACTGTGGGGTTCCCTTTTCTGTGTATTTTACTGAGGGTGAGTAATTATTTTTTCTTTAATGTCAACGCCATCACTTTCCAGACTAGCTCCTGAATCAATCAACGTTTCAGCAGTGTGGGGGAATATGAAAAGTCAGCTGCTCTGCTTTAGCTTTGAATTAACTCCTACCCTGAGAGACCATGTTTCCTCGAGGGAATCATCCTTATAAATACAGAAAACATTTTAAATATTTATACAAGATTATATTCCCTTTACCCAACGTGCTTCAAGTCATTCAGCTACATAGTTCATACTTGTTTCTGAGAACAAGGATCAAACTTACAATTCAAGAGCAAGGATGTTATCTGGTTTTCCTATATGGAAATATACACAAAATAGAGCACATATAAGGGAAAAGGACTACGTAATATAAATGTTATGTATATACATTTTTTAAGGTATGAGATTGAAAGGCCCTTAGTTTGACTTCAAGAGTAGTTTTGACTTAAAAAATATAATTTTGACTCCATTAATAGAGAAATCAGGCTCTAGATAGCAAAATTAATTGCTATGCGTATAATTCGCATGTAACTTTTGTACATTATTTTAAATTTCCTGGATGAGAAATCCAGGATGTTTGTATTCAGATTAAAAAAAAAAAAAAAATCAGGAAATTGATTAACTGTTCAGCCCACCAGACCAATTCACCATAGCACCATTCACCCATTTACTCCCTTATTCCTATGTTACACCTTCTTCCTGAGAGAGGGACACTACTGACTCAATGTTCTAAACATGTGAAAAGTGCATTTTAGTGAAACCTTTATATGCATTTGACTAGAGAACAGTTGGAAAACTAATCTGAAGATACAATATTCACAATGTCAAATGCAGGGAGCAAAATCCAGATAACACATAATTTATACTTCATTGTTATAAATTATATCTGTAGTACATACTATATACTACACTATATATTATATATTGTATGCTAAATGCTATATATTATCATATATAATATTATGCATTATATATTACTTGTAAAACAAATATTAATAAATCAATAAATATAGACATCTAATAGGCTATCTACAAATATTACATATAATGTATAAATACATAATATTGTACTATTAGTACTATAACAATACTAATATAGAACATACAATACATAATATGTAACATGTAATATATAATTTATAATATTATACTATATAATACCAACTGTAGCACTATATGGTACTATATGGTACTATACCGTATATTATATTACACCATAAACTACTATTATATCCATTATATTAAATAAATAATGGGCTTGTTCAATATACCACGGAGGTCATAAACTCACTAATGATCCATGGAACCCATGCTACAGAGAATATAATCTGGGTTTTGATTCAGCAAGGATCAAACATGTCAAGTTAGGCACATGCTTAAATGCTTTGTTGAAATTTATCCTTTAAAAGGAGTATTGCCTTTAAATTTGTATGTGGGGTTCTGCAGAGGAATTTCAGAATGACTGGAGAATAATGTAAGAAAGCATGACCATGTATTAACCAAATACTTCGGTTCTGGGCTTTTTTTATTTGAAGCAGCAGCCTATAACTATGTTGGAGTATGGATTGGTTTTGAGAAAGGCTAAAATTCAAGGTATGAGGATAAAACTCAACTGAGGATAAAATTCACATTGCCTGTTGGGTCCTTCAGTCTTTCAGTTGTAGGTCTTCCCATTGCTAGGACCCTCAAATGTCTAAACTGAGTACTACTAAAGTCTTGTTCAGTGCTAGGGAAGCCATCAAATGTAAACTCCAGCACCCCCCTCATAAAGCCAGCCTGTGCTTTTGCAGTTGTATACAACAACAGCGAGAGCTGCATCCCTGTCGACTGAAACCACAAAGGAGCACATACCGTGCTGTACACAAAGGAAATCATACAGATTAGCTGCGTTTGTGCAAAATTTCAAGACGCTGTTCACAAGTCTACCATAAGAGCCAGGAGGCAACTGGCTTACAGAAGACCTCTCTTTCTGGTACTCCATGGTGCTGTGTAACACAGAATATAAAAGTATTCTGAACATGTTCGATTCTTCAACCTTTAACCCAAACCTGCGTGTCTGAGTAGGTCTGGGCAGATGCAGCTCACGAGTGAGTGAGTGGTCCTCTCTTCCCCCTTGGAGGCTGGACTCAAAAGTGGTGGGGATCGCTCCACTGTCTCCAGTGGATGTGCTCTCTACTCTTCATCTGTTATGCACTCTCACTTCTACAACGAATGCTTTGTGGATCACACACAGCAGCTCAGTGCTGACAGGTAAATTTTACTTGGAAAAGTGGAACTTTTGGCACTTTCACCTCAAACTCTCCTTACCCAAGGAAAGACGCTTCCCTGTGCTCTAACTGTCTCTCAGAGGTCCCACCTCAGCTCGGGTGGTGATCAGCTTAGCCACCAGCTGAGGATGTTGTATTATATGCTCCAGTATACAGAGAAGTCAGCACCAGAGTAATTCCGCTCCCCCAAAATCAATACCAAACCCCCTTCAGTTCCCATGACACAAGGTCAGGCAAAGGCAGAAATCTTCAGAAAACTCCCTCCAGGATGTTTGTTCAGACAGGGCACAATCCTAAGGTGTTAAGGGAGTTTTTATTTGGCTGGTGCTCGGCCAAAATTGTGTTTACCCTGGGAAGTCAGGATTTGTTGTGCTGCAAAGAAAAATCTTAAGAACTAAAGGAGAAGCAGAGACTGATAATTCCTTTCATCTCACCTATCCATCACTACTGTGTCAGAAAAGACAATGCAAACCAAAGTACTTATCAAAATACATGTCCTTGGTAGCCTTTATGCAAGTTTGTTAATTTTGTTTGCCATCCAGGTAAATGATTGCAGTTTGTTACAGGAAAAGTCAAAGGGGAACTGATTTCCTAGGCTGCGCAGCGCTAGGAAATTCTGTAAAGGACACCACAAGGAGGGAATATACCTTGAAACTAATAATAGTCTTCATGCAGAGCACTTCTAGTCTGACCAGGGATCAGACAGTTTCAATAATTCATGTTATTCCAGGATAAACTTGGCCTCAAAAATTCTGGAAGAAATTCGTAAATGAAAGGCACTTTCAAACTGGACAAAGTGGTAAGAAACACACTATAAAAAATAAACTATCTTGACTGAGGAATGGACAAAGTGACCAAAGACATCTCCTTCACAGTTAACGTACATCACTTTTACACTACACTTAAAACATATCATTAACAGGCTTAAAGTTTTCTTGGCAATTTGGGGTGGATGGTTAAGCTGAATGGAAGGTGATCAGGGGTGAAGAAATGCAAGAGTGCTAACAAAACCCACATATATCCACTAGAACTCAAACTCTGTGCCATTGTGTGAACTGCGGCAGGGCTAACTTATTCACACCAGTATTTTAGCTCAGTCAGTCGCTCCGTTCCACCAAGCGGGGCTGCTTCACCCTGATCAGCTCAGACCCCACCAATAACTGAAAGTCATGGAGAGGAAAGTAATCACATCACAACATCAGGATGGCTCAGTGCAATTTGTGATCTGCAGAACTGAGAAACTAGCAGCAGTTCCTTGCAGAGGAGTAATCGGAGGGATCAGCTTTGCATGCAGACATGCTGAACCATCACCCATCTTGTTCTGCCCCAATGCATGGATAAGCCAGAACCAAATACAACTCTGCCGTTAGGAAAGCTTGCAGAATTGGGCCATTAGTAGCTCAAAAGGCAGTTACCAGCTCCACAGGCCAACAAAGAGTCAAGACCATGATTCAGCCGACCACCAGATCAGGGTGCAGGGAGGATGCAGGGTGCTGCCTCCTCTGAAGGAGCTGAGGAGCACAGCTCTCAGCATCAGCACCCATGGGATGGGGGAAGCAGATCCCCCACAGGAACTGCGGGGTCAGACTTTCCTCTCAGCAGGGCAGGGCTGCACCTAACTGCGATTCATGTCTGCTTCCTTGCAGAACCACTGGTTGCTTGTGCTTGGAAACAAAGCTTCCCAATAAGAGCAAAATAAATTCCTTGCAAAGCCTGTTAAAGGTTTTAGGTATGCTGTGAGGCTTTCTTTCTAGCTTTAAGTTGTATTTCCAAGTGAACTTTATTTCTTTTATTCCTCATTTTTGGGGGTAACTCTAGTCTAGTCTGCCCTCTAGTGCTTTGTGGAGCCAAGGATCTGGCTCATAACATGAACACTAGAAGAAATCTTGGCACGCCAATGGGTATGTGGTACTATAGCCAGAATGTTTTCAATGTTGCACGAGCAGCAGTCTGTCAGAGATGCCCTAATCAATGCTTTGCAATATCAATTCATTATCTAAAGGCAAGAAAAAGCAAGGGTTTTTCTACCTGGAATGGTATAAACTTTGCATGCAAATACATCAGGGTCATGATTTAGAGGAACCAGGCTCTCATTTTTTATTAAGGAATAGTTTTGCAAGCCAGCCCTCTACATAAATCCCAGATGTGTCCCCTGTTGGCTCAACACAAACACAAATATATAATTTTTCCCCTGCCCTTATGTCAAAGATGCCTAAACATTTGTGCACATCCAACCCAAAAATGATAGTGCTAAGAATCCTACATATAATTCAGCTGGAATACATATCAGTGGAAGGAGGATCTTGATTTACAATAACTTGAGGTCTCAGTGCCAAGACTGTGTGTGTTTGTAGCAGCATACAGATCTGCAACTATGGCAATGAGAAGATTGATAATGAAACTAGCTAACTGGGGAGGAAGTGTTTAAAACCTGGAGACACAAATGCACACACTAATACATTAATCTGCCAAATTTTCAGGTGGGCAGCTCGGGTGAAAAATACTTTCCCCAAAAAAGACCCTTTATTTCTGTTTTGTAAAAGCATTTACGCTGAGTTATAGACATTTTTCTTTTTCTCTTTCCTTATCAGTATTTTTAGAAATTATTTAAATCAAAATATTGTTGCCAGTTTCTGATTGTTGGGCTTTTTAGTATAATGAAAAATGTACTTTCAGTAAACTAATGAACTCTGTGATCATTTCAGTGGTGGTTTCACTAGTGTTTTTATTATTTTTATATAATACTTAATATAAATCCATATATATATGTATATAGGCATCAAATCCTTTTGAAAATATAAACTGGATCCAGTCCAAATAATTTGAACTAAAATCAGCTTCAATGTTTGATTTTTTTAAGTAGGTTTTTGGACCATCTAAAGAAGGACAGATTGTTTCCAGTTTTTGCCAGGGAAGCAAACTAGTCCACGTAGTCACTTATTCAGGGGACTCTGCCTGCTCCAGCTCTTCTGCTTCTGTTTCAAGATCCATAACAATTATTTCTCCTTTTTACTAGCAAGACGAGTGAAACCCACACCAAAAAACCTTTATCCAACCTTTTTTTTCATGCAAGAAATGAAATGACTTGAAATAGATAGAACTGATCACCCTCAGATCGTCCCCTGTGTCTTTGGCAGATGGTGGTCCATGCAGCCAGTGGCAGCCATGGGTCCCAGGCACAGGTCCTCTCCCAGCAGCATCCATTGCAATCCTGGACAACCCACAGCTTCCCAGCACCATCCACCTTGGTAGGTCCCAGCTTGCTCCCACACTGCACGTGAAAATTCGTTCATGCATCCCATAAAATGCATACCAGGCAAGCAAAGTTGGGTCAGAAATCTCTTTTGCAAAGCCATTTTGGCTGAAATGGGTTTCAGGGGTGGTCACAGACGCAAATCTCAGGAGGAGAGGAGGAGAGCAGACCCAGCAGCAGAGCAGCACAGCCTTCGTTCAACACAACCGCAACAGGAGAAGAAGACATGCCCATAGCAGGAAACAGGGTCAACAGGGGAGAATCAGCCCTCCAGTCATCACCAAAAAAAAAAATAAATATCTACATCTGACCCCAACACCTGAACTCTCTTCCTCATCCGTGGGGAGAAATAATTTCTTGTAACATGACATTCACCTGACCTGTTTTAAAGAAATTAATCCCACCTCACCATGCCTGTACTTGCACAGGTCTACTGCTGGCCAGATGAATCTCCTTCTTCTGCCACGATGAGGCGGGGAAAAACATACCAGGAGGTGGGAGCTGTGTGTAACCCTGTGTTTAAGAGTTTTCCTGTGGGAATGGATTTGTCATATTTTTCTTTAAGGCAAGCAAGCCAGATAAATGAGCCTTCAGTAGATGACATTTAGCTTTTCCGAGTACTTAAGTTGTTGCAGCTCTTCCATAGGAAACATTTTCTCAGTCACTTTTCCATTTACAGCAGCCAAGATACAGTACTTGAGATATAACGTGTACTAGACATAATATGTAATTTGGTGTTCACATGGTGTCTGAGCAGCAAAAGAATAAGCTTTTTCATCCTTCCTGTAAAACATCTCCTTGAGTGTAAGTAAAAGCCAGAGCTCTGTCCCTCTTGCGGAAGGATTATACATAGGTGGCAAATATATGTAACAGCCCTTCACCCGCTCTGCATGCACACACATCTCTTCTGCCCTTGGTCCTCCTGGAGAGGTACAAAGTCCCTGATAGTCACTAACAGGGATGTGCAAAATACTACAGAGAACTGGCAAACCTGAGAGCCGCCCAATCCCTTACCTGCAAATTTCTTTCTCCCAGACCTGACACCGACAGCCCACTGACTTGTACTGTTTCTTTCCCTTAGATGTTTCTCCAACCCATGCTTTTTTGTTTGTTTGTTTTGTCCCCATAGAAACTCCGACCCACTTTCTTTTGAGACCTACACATGTCTCATTGAGTGCTTCTGGACTCTGGGGATCTGGAACCGCTTGCAGGAGGGAAGATGTTGAAAATCCCAAATGGTTGAAAATCCAGTCATCTAGTGATGTAAATTGATTCCAGCCACCAATTATCACTAATTCTGACAAAAATAACACAAAAATAATCATTTCCTCAGTACCAACCCTAAGCATTTAAAAATCACGACTTGGGACCTCAGAACATTGAAGATCCACAAGATTTAAAGAATAGCATTTTCTTCTGACATAGACTTGAACATACATATTTTCACTGTTTTTTCTACAGCCAAGAGGGCCAGGAACGTACCCTTACTTTGACACAAGCTGAGTTTCTGACCTTCGCATATAATTTAGGACTTAGGTCTTTAATCCTCAAACTGATAATAATTTTGAAAACACTGACAAAACTACTGTCTTTTTCCTCCTTTTTATAGTTCACACATCCCACAGAGAGTATTAAGTCTGCTGACTTGAGAAATACTTCAGAAAATATTTGGAGCGTGTTGCTGACTGGTTCTTTCTTCCATGACGTTTCTGTAAGATGCATCCCTGTGACTCCTTGTCACTATGCTTCTACTACTCCTTTACAGAAGACATTTTCAAAGCAGACTTTGCTACTTCTCTGCCTATTTGTTTTCTTGAATCTTAGATCATTGTTTGCATTCTCCTGCTTTCCTTGGGCAATAGGCAGATCTGAAGTCAGACTTTAAATAGTGGAGGATAACATCAAGATCAAATTTCCACGTCTGTGTTGCATACTGTGTTGAAATAACTATGGGCTAATAGGAGCCCTATAAATGAACTAATGAAAATCAGCCAAAAGACAGAAGAGATGGGGGAAAAAGTAGTCTATTAGCATTATCTTGAAATTTAATCTTGAATTTTGGCTGCCCTTTTGTCAGGTTAATATAATCAGATAAGGCTGTGAAAATACAGATAGTAATTAGCATCTTTAACTTGGAATAAATGAAGAAGTAATTCAATACTGGAAATATATTCAGTTTTGTCTCTATTTGTGTAGAATATGACAAAAGATTAACTATCTCCTTAGTTTCCCAGTTGTAACTGAGAACTATTTGTAATAATGGAAAGACTGTGGTGTTTTATCTGACAGAAAATAGTTATGTGATTACTCCTGTGTCCAGGTACAGTGGTATTTCATGTATAAACCATGAAGTAAAACAAGATACATGATATCGTTTGCTCATTTGTTCAAAAGCAGACATGCACATAGAGGCAGTTTAGCATAGCTTCCTTTACACCTTGAATAAATCTCTATCATCGCAACTACAGTGTCGCAAAACCCATTTTTATGTGCTTTGGGAAAAGAGAGAAGCTTTGCAATGAGAACATTATACAATTTATATATATATTTCCTGCACTGAAAATCCTCACTTGCAGCTCAGGGACCTCTGTGCCCCTCTTAAATATCCATCATTCGCATGAGTTCAACTGCTGTCTCTATGCAGGCTCCTTGTAGATCTTCTCTGCTCTGATCTGTCTCCTTTTGCCTAACTGGACAAATCTAAGACGTTTTGTGTCATCTCAGGCTACCTCTTTGGCACCTCCTTGTGCATTGCACCTTCCAAGCTTCAACACAGCTACAGCAAAGCTATATCATCTCCCTCAGCCCACCTCAACTCTCCGGTCTCCCTCTCATTATGGCCTGTCTTTCAGGCTCACGGCTGGGATCTTCAAGTCATACACCTTTCTATATCCTCTATTGCTGAGGTGCTTTTTATATCTGGCAAAACATTTCTCCATTTACCTAAGTTTTTTTCTTCTCGGTCTTGGGTATAGCAACCTGATGTTCCCCTAGGATGTGGGACTTCTGTATTCTTGCTTCCCCATAAGGCATGTGCACGCTGATCTGCAGGAATCATTCCTGCACCCCATTGCTTTCGCATCCTTTACAAGATCCTGCTGCTCTTGCTTCTCCTCCACTTGTGGTCTGGTCTCTTGCAACAAGATTCATTATTTTAGGCTGTTTTCAGGCATGGACTGTCTTCTCCTGTGGCTGTATGGCACCTAGTGCAGCGGCCTTCAGGTGCTTCGTCAAACCTTCCCAGCATCATGATGGCACAAACTAGAAAATAGCAGCAGCAACGAATCCCTAGCAGGATGGCTTTCAAATTTTTTGTCTGCCAGTACAACCGACATGGAAAGATCCCTAAAGCCATGCAGAGCTTCAGCTGGCACGGGCTGGCATGTCTTCAGCCCTCCACTCCTGTCAGTCCCTCATGGGTCATTCCTGCCCCCATACCACCCTAGGACATGGGAAGGCAGGCTGGGGAGAAGACCCAACGTGAGAGCTGGACTAACACTGCAGTTATGGGTCCTTTCAACCTGGATCTGCTCCTGCTTCATGACTACCTGGACAATTTTGTTGGTAAGGAGTAGAAAGAAGCTTCCAGGAGTAGGGAGAGGACAGGACTTCTTCCTCCAGCATCAGTGCCAGGTTATGCCAGCTGCTGTTTGTAGGGTTTCAGTCTAAGTGATGCTGGAAGCACATGCAAGGCTGCAGTCCCTTCCCATTTCTGTTTCACTTACATCTAGTACCATTGCATGACACCGAAAGCTGTTAATGCCTTAGCTGAGGCTACAATTAACACCCACATTTAATTTACTTGACTGCATACAGACAGAGTGTAGAAAAGGAGATCTTTTCAGCTGTCAGTGACAAATAGACTGACTTCTACATTTGTGAAACAGTTGTTCTGATCTCTTTGCCCTCAGATCCTCTTCCTGAATTTAAACATTAAAGGAAAACATTTGTTAAAGCAATTTAAATGGAGGTTTCCTGTTTTTTCAGCAAAGACAACTTCAAAGTCACAATTTGTCATTGATGAACCCTGTATCAGGTTTGGCTCTGTTCCACTGTGCTTCCCTGAAAAGATAGTCAACGATCTGGGGGGAAGGGAGAAGGTTGATTTTTATTTTAATTTTTGAAAATAATTTTTATCATGGGGTAAATCTTTTGAGTCAGCAGAAAGCACAGGAGTAGAAAGCTCACATCAAAACTAAAGAACTGTACATCTTGTTCTGCTTAATTCTTCTCTGCCCTTAAAGTTACCAGCATCATTTGTATCTTATGGAAAAGCACTGCATGTGTGGAAGTGCAATCCAGGAAGATAAATCAAGGGAATATTATGATTTGCTAAAATCAAACTGCAAACCTAGAGAGTCCAGGTCTGATAACCGTGGCCTGGACTGTCAGGATCTTAAAACCACAGCATGACCTCATTGACAAGCTTCTTTGCTCCAAAGTGCTCAGCAGCAGTCACACCTCATTTATCTCTCCAGTTCCTGGCAAATCAAACAGATGTTAGAAAAAGAGAAGCTACAGAATAGCAGATGGAGGACATGAAGTTGACAGATCTGTGAGGAGGCAAGCTGGTAGGCAAAAAGCACAGTATGCAAGCAAGCAGTTCAAGCAGAAACTGCCCTGGCACCTGCAAGCATCTTGTCCATCAGGCATCACAGGAGCGTGAGCATCCTCACACACGACGAAGTTTGAAGGTCCTGGTGTAGCGGTGCCATGCAGGGTACTGCGCCCCATCAGTCCCCAGTCACCATCTGCCTTTGCACATGTGCAGTCCCACTCTGCCAAAGCCTACTCTGAACCGTCTGTAGCACTGTAAGCAAGTGCATATTTGCTCACTGGTATCACTTACCTGAGCTGTTCAGCCCACGGGCATCAATTTATGCCACTAAAGTGTTCGTTTGATGCAATCTCATGTATGCTAACTCCCAATGTGTGCCGAGACCCCTGGGAGTGGCTGCCTCTGGGTAGGCTTGATGCAGAACCACGGAGCTGATCAAGAGGTTTGTGTGGAAAGAAATTGTTTTGCTGAAGGGAAGAATCCTGAAAACCACAATGATATCTCCGTCGGGGAAAAAATACGTATTTTCTTAGATTTGTCACCCTGACTGGAACTAATTTTCTTCAACAGCTTCACTTTTCCATACTTTCAGTGGTTAAAAACACCACGTATCCCTTAAGAAACTAAATCATTTTTAGGCAGCATAAAGAGGTGAAAAGAAAACACACAGCATAGAGCCCTAAGGTTTCAAGGTACCTACGTGTTGAAATTAAAATTTGGGTCCAAAACCTCAAGGGCAGCTCCTTACTTGGTGTAAGTAAATGCTGGTATAAGTAGCTGGTATAGATAGACTTTCATGGACTGTGTCATCTAAGGAGCTCAGTAACCAAGGATTGCGAGTGGGATGAAGCTGAGTCTCAAGAGCAAGATTTGCGTAAGTACAAGAAGAAATTTTGCTATTTCCTTAACTCCAGTACTCATAAGACTCTTCCAGAGGACATCAGTCTACTTCGAAGCAAAACTTACAGTTGATGTTTTTGATCCTGGTTTTCCCACAAGTTTCCTGTCCAGAATAAAACTCAAGAAGTAATTCCTTGGAAGATTCAGGAGTTTGCAAAGGAAAGCTCTTTGTATGTATTCATGAAGCCTACTTGTAATAAAAGGAAAAGAAAGTTGGTCAATGTAAAACACAGAGAACATTTTCTCATAGCCCTCTTTAAAACAGTAACACAGATGAAATACATAAGTAGATTAACACCTGTGCATCTCTTTCCAAAAGGGAGCAGTTACATGAAGATGACATTAAAACCAGTGAAGGGTTCAGCATTACATTCAAATTTCCAGAAGTGACCGCTAGAAGACAGGAAACAATAATGTTTTAAGAGGTCTATGAAAGGATCATTGTGCTAGTGTTTCTCCACATTAAATCACACATTTGTCAGTGCATTTGTAGGCTACAAACCATCCCAGACATCTAAGACTTGCAGCCTGGAGTCCGTATGGTAAAATTTCAGTTCCCCAGGAGTCCACTTCACAGGGTACTTTTTCTTAAAACAAATATACTATTACATATTTTTCCTTCACAAAACAAAAGCAATTGTTGTCTCCACAAGACACACAATGTTCATCACAGGCACAAAAAGGTGCATGACAGTAGGCTGGTTGTAAGAGACTTTCACTACATTAAAACATGCATCCATACAGCTATAGAGTTCAATTTTTTTTTCAGCCTGTGCCATTCAATAGTTCACAGTCAATTTTGCTAGAAAATTCATGTACGAGCCTTAATGTATGAAAGTGTTTTTTTCAGGGGAAGCTGAGTGCTGAAAACCCAGCCTGCTTAAAATAAAGAATTGGAAATACAAGTAATCATTGAAAGGCCAAGCTATTCAATGAATTAATTTTCTGTATAGTGGACCAGTGTACAATGTTTCATTATTTATTTACCTGAATGTTCAGAGGCAAGAAAAAGAATCATCTCTCCTCAGCTCCAGCGACTCAGCATTCAAATTACAAGAATAAAATATAGTGCAAGTAGCTGCATTCCTCCCCAAAGGCATCACAATCCCCTCCATGCTTTAAATACAGATGGCAATGAGCCCATGTAGACATAACCCCCTTCTGTCTACTCTCCTTAAAACACCTTCTGGTTTACTGACCATATTTAGACCCTTTGGCAGTCTATAAAAAGTGCCACATGATCCTACTTGCATTAAAACCAGTAAGAGTTATACTCTATTTCACACTTACGGTGAAAAAACCCTCATTTCCTATGGTGGGATTTTCAAAGGTGCCCGAGGGCTGGATCTACAAAGTGATTTTAAGATCCTAAGAAAAATCTCGAAGCACAGCTGGTATCCACAAAGGGACTGTATTCACAAAAGATATTTAGACTCAGCTTTAAGTCTATGATGTTGGTCCATAGATCTGGATCTGGATAACACAGGAGGAGGTTTGTCAAAGTGAGAATGGGACCCACCATAGCCAACGTGTTGAAAGGAGCCTCCAGACAAGGAAAATGCTGGGGAGAGGAGAACAGTGTAAACTTTGACACTCTCAGGACACAGGGCCAGACCTGCACAGGAATGTGAGGAGGACAGCTAACATCTGCAATAGCTGTGAGTCTAAAAAAGCAAGTTCCCCAAACCTGCTGACCAAAGCTGAAGGTGCCTACGGTTCCTATGGATGCAACAGTGCTGAACAAGCAGGGACTCCTCCATTGCCACATTTCTGATTGTGTTTTCCTTCCTGCTCATGCTTGAAGATCAGCCCAGCAAATGTGCTCTGAGAAGAAGGGAAACATTCAGTCTGTTCTGCGGATGCTTCCACTTGATGTAAATACAAAACTTTCAGCTTTTGGTTCTAGACAAGACCTACAATATCAATGTCCCTTTTAGTTTTTGTTATCTTCTAGGTCTAGCTGGTGAGCATCACAAATAACGAGCAGAAACTCGAGTAGTATCTTGAGACGGGTGCAGGGCATTATCTGTTTGCAATGGTAGGGTGGGAATTCAGAAGAACAGTGAAAACACCCATGTTATTCTCTTGGTGCCTTGACCATTATCTACCACTAAAGTTGTGGCTGTTGACAAATGAGCGACAGAGATCAGTGTCGCATGGCTAGGCCTGAGTTGTTTTCTCTCGCTGTTCATAAAGGCTACATAGACAATTCCCCCACTATAAAAATGGGAGGGAAAAGCACACATATATTTTAATCTGTGCTTTTCATTAGAAATGCCAAAAGCAGAATTCCACACTCTTTCAAATGTAAAATACTCTTCAGAGTTAATGTCACTGGAAATAAGCTTTCAAACTTACAATTGATGCAGCAGTCCTCACAGTGCAGATTACATTTATTAATGCCTCTGAATTCATCAGTTTCGTACTCAGCTGACAATCTTTCCAAACCTTATAAATTAGGTTTAAAAACCCCCAAGATAAAACTAACCGTGCTGTGCAGAAAGGAAGTGTTGCTTTCTATGTGCTAATGAAAAGAAAAAAAAAAGGACAAAATTTACTTAGCACAATAGGGCTCAACAATTTAATGCAAATAACTTACAACACTTACTCTCTTAATATCCACCAAGAATTATCTGTTTTAAAGAGACTCAGCGTTGCTTAATGGAGTTAATTCTCCCTCAGAGGAACCATTTTAAAAACTCAGGTTCCATTTGCCTAGGTTGATCCTAGGGAACTATCAGAATTTTATTGGAGGTTCTTAAGTTTAAAACCCAGTCACTCCAGGATGGGATTCCTCGATACAGTGGGGACCTCTAGTACAACTAGATGCCGCAGTTCACCTCAGATCCATATCGCCCTGCATCCCACTGTCCCCTGGGAGCACAAGAGAAAGGGATTTATCTTGCTAGGTTTGGTCATGAATAACAACTTTAAAGCACCTTTTTCTCTTCTCCTTAACTCAAGGGGATATCTAAGGTGATTAGTGCAGACACAGAAGTCCACACTACAGTAATGAAAATTTAGATAAAGTGTCACATGTCCTGGAGTCTTCCAGGATCACTAACTTTACATCTAGATGGGGACACAGGTTGAATAACCCCCACCATATAATTTCTTTTACACATTGTCTGAAGGGGGAGTCTAGAGCAAGAAGCAAAGCTCTAATAGAAGCCCTTGTTTGAGGTTAGACTAACTAAATGATGACCTAAATGTTGTGTAAGGACCTGTAGAGAGCAGCTAAAATAAATGGGAGCAAGGAGAACCCCAAAGGCAAGAGGAGAACACTCGGGGCTGTGCAGACACCAGTTAGCCTGAGTGTGTTTGGCAGTTTGGACATGGGAAGATACAATAGATGTTTTTTTAGAACATGAAAAATATTCCAGTGCCCCATTCTGGCAGAACAGAGCCAGCTGGCAATCTGCAACAGGCAACCAAAAAGCATCAGGTTTGATATGAAATAGTATTGTGGAGAGGCACAGATTTTAGTCAGAATGACTACATTTCTTGTTTTAATCCGCAGACACTGTAAAAACAAGAGATTGAGTTTTGTACAAATCTGCTGAATAAGTCTTGTTCCAAGGAGATTCCAAGAGCCACTGAGCAGTATCTTATGGAACAATTAATACTTTTATGTGGCTAAAAGCCACGAAGAGTGTGGCCGTTTGGAAGTGTGAGAGCTTCTCAGATAGGCTTTCTTTCCCTCAGGAGATGAGTAATCAGGGTTCACATGACACCAAATTTAAAGGGTCATGAATTTAAGGTGCAAGATTACAGTTGCACTGAAAACTCACAGCTGTTTTCGCCCAAAAGCTAGCTTATGTTTTTTCCCTATTTCCCTGGACCTGCCATTGAATGGAAGTGAGTCTTAAATTCTTAAATAATAGTTCTGCTCTGAGGCATACTGGCTACGTAGCGGATACAGTCCTCCTGTCTGATCACCTGAAGGTTTTTATCTGTCAGCCAGAAAGATGTGAGCCCTGCAGGGTAAAAAATGTGTGCGTTAATTTCTTTCATGCTTTGTCGATCGCTATATAAGGGAATAGAAGCAGCAATCAGGTTTGCACTGGTGGATGGGCAATTCAGCTCATGTAGTGTCTTGCAGCTACCAAAAGTTTAATAGGTTGAACCCTGACCTGTCTTCTGACCAGGCCACTCCAGAGCTGTCAGGCACACAAAGCTTTCCTGCACTGGTGCAGAGTTTAAAAACGTTTCCTAAAAAGTCACTTCACATAGTAATCGTATCAGCTATACAAAATTAATCCAAAGAAGGGTAATTCACATAACAGAATAATTCTTGTTGTTTCATCTTATGCATCAGTCAACAATAAATCTGAGATAAAGCCACAAAAAGCATGAAAGATTGCGTGCAATCACTGGAGTGTACCCCAAGCTCTAAAAATGCCCCCTAGTTCACCTTTAATGTATTGAATTCCCGACTGGCCTCAGTTTGATTCTCAGCTGCAGATTTCCTTGACCTCTCAGTCACTTTGTCTCAGGCACTTTGTTTCCATTTGATGATGATGGAATTAATTTGGCCTGTGCACTGGGACTCTTATTTACTGGCTGGAACTCCAATGGCTTGAGAAAAAACCAACCACTGTACACAGCCTTGAACTTGAGGTCTATTTTCACAAGGCACACAACAGAAGAGCTAACAAAAATATGTGTAAAAGGGAGAAAATCAAAGGGTAGTGACAACTGCAAATCTGTCCAACAGAGGGAAGGTTTGAAGGCTCCTAAAGCTTGGCCCATCGTTTGTTTATAGTGTACATGTCACCATAACATGATCTGCAGTGAAGGGATTTATTAATTTATATGAAAGGATGTGGATCAGCTTCAAAGTAATTTTCTACCATAGCCACTTCAGGACCACTTTTACATCTGAGCTCTTTCTGTTTAAATTTTGCGTTCCTTTGACAGGTTGGCCAGGTCAACTGTGCTGGAGGCCCATCATGTTTAGTTCTTTCAATTTTTAGAGTAGTAATTGATGGAGATTCTGGTCATTGTTTAGCATATTCAAACCTGTTGTGCCCAGTTTGGTTTTCTCAGCTACCTTTCACAGTTCCCTTCAGACATTGAACCCCAAGGTCTATAGACCACAGAAAAACACTCTTCAGAGTAGCAGTCATGAAGCGTGAATCCACTGCTTTACATTTAGAGGAATTCCTCCTCAGATGTCCCAGAAATAAGGGCTGCCCAGAATGCTAAACGTAGGCTGGTGCTGAGATCTGAGAAGTACTTTGTCCTAGCTTTTGCTAGAGCAAACAAAAGCAGCGAGCAATATGTGGCTGACAATGAAGAAGTGCAAATTAGCGTTCCAAATGCGTTCAGTATAACAGCAGCTCTTCAGGAGCATGGGAAAGGACATACAATGTTAGAGTTAGGGCAGTGTTTTGCTGTAATTGTTGTTGTTTGGACAACCTGCTGCCTTGCAGTAAGCAAGTGGCACTGAAGTAAAGTTAATGCTAAAGCAAGGCTAGATTTCTATTTAAGATCACTCAGGTCAGGTAATTTGCTTCTACCCCATTGAGCATGTCAAAGCACTGCCAGCAGACAGAGCTGTATCAAGCCCTGCTGTTTCCCGCTCCAACAAGGACTTTATGCAGACATTTTCTACAGTCTGCCTCAGGTTTTGGATTTGTATAAAGTTAAAAAAACAAACTGCAACTGAATCAAAACTGCTGCATTTCACACGGCTGCTAAGAAAGCTCTGGGGATTATGCCTTCCTTACTATTTTGACACAGTACCATACCTCAGAGCAGCTTCTTTAAAAAGTAGTCTAAAGTTTGCTCAAAAAGTAACAAATGTTTTGATTAAACCAGTCTGAGCTTGAAACCAAAGTATAAACTCAAGAAGTATATGTAGTTTCAGATCTCTCATAAACATTTCAAATGGATTTTTAATTGAGCTCTCTTTATCCCCTCTCACTTGAAAAACAGATTATTTCATATTCTAGAATGACAACTTAAAAAAATGAGTCACTCGGGGTGTTCACAGCCACACTGTCAAAGCTTAATATGACAAATGCATGTTTGTGTGCACACGTATATACCTGATTTACATGCCTTTAGCAAGGATTTTCACACACAAAGGTGCCTGTTACATGTACGCAGCGTGACTTTCCTCACCGTGAAAGTGGTTGTGCATTTCACTTCTGATGTTTTCTTTTTTGTCTCTGGGACAAAGAATAACATAAAAATGACTGCTTCCCCACCATCACCTTCTGTAAAAAAAGGGATTTGATTTCAGTGCCTGGTACATGAGGGCCTTGGAGACTTCTGCTGTGATAGTGTGTGAGTTGAGTTTATTTGGTCATATATTATTCCTGTTTGATATTTACGTGCCGCTGTACTGTGGGAGAAATTAATCACACTGCGTTTATCAGAGATAAGCTAATCCAACCAAAGTCAATGGTTTAGTAGGCACAGAGTTTCAGGGGATGGCAGTAAATTATAACTGGATTTGATTAAGAGGTAATTAGCTAAACCTGTTTACCTTAACCTTTGCTGCAACTATTGTTTTTACTAGAAGAGTGTCATTAGATTGTGTCTGGGATACAAGTTATGGAGCATACACCACTTTTCACTGTCCAATTTTCAACTGTTATTCAAGGAAGAGGTAGAAAGGTCAGGATCAGATTGCTATTGTACAATTCTCCTGAGATAAGAGCAGAAAGTTTCCTTGACAGAGACAAAATAAGCCATGAAGAACAGTAGTTTATTTTTCAGTAGGATGGAAGGGGAGTCAAAAGAACACATGTCTACAGCTCTAGACAGATTTTTGCAATAATTCAACTGTCTCAGTAGATTTGAGAGTCATTTGAACTCATTGAGCATTTTAAAGAAACAGGGAAGAGTAATACCAATTTCCTGCAGACTGCAAAATAGTGCTGTTGAAAAAAGAACTAAGTGAGTATTTTTTCAACTGTACCGCATTTTCATAAATTATTTTTAAATGTATCCGTTCAAGAGAATTAAAAGAACCATAGGAAGCCAACTCTTAAATTGCTTTATAGTTATTTAATTGACCAGTTTAGATAACTTAGTAAAAAAAAGGGTTTAGATTAGTCTGCACTCTTGGTTTATTGATAGCATTCAGCCAAATTGTAAGCACATTTGAGAACAGTGTAGATTTCTGTTTCTTGCTTCAGGGAACATCAGCTTCATAACAGAAGACAGATAAGTAGGTGCCCAAGCAAACATGGTTGCTGAAGGACAAGAGATAAGCTTGTTTTACAGTTTTACTGCTAAATGCATATAGATTTAATTCCCTAGTTTTGATTTCTAGATCTGTTCGAAAAGAGTACCCAAATACATGCACACATAATAGCTTTTACCTGTCTTGAAAAACAAGGATGGCAGTTTCAGATAGCTCACTGCTCATTCCTGGACCTTCAGCTACAGTTGTCTCCCATGAGTTCCCATTACATCCCAGAAAAACAGAGGAGTTTTCATGCAAGCACACAAGGTCTCACTTCAGTCAGGCTGTTTCTGGCTGAAGAAAGACAGTTCCAAAGCTTTAAAGCATTACCCACCCAACAACTCTTTTTTTGCTTACCCTTACAGGGCACAACCTCAAAGATTCAGAGCCTATATTGCAAGAAAGGCAATTTCTCTCACAGTTCAGACATTTAAGGGGGGAAAAATGATGTATCGGTTATACATATGCCCATGTAGGCTCAGTAATAAAGCTGATAATTTAACTGCATTTTTCTGAGAACAAATGTTATTGTTTATCTTTGGTTTATCCTGCTCAGCTAAGAAGAAATACCTGTACAGTGTAGCCTGATTCTTACTGAAAATAATGTCACATATTTTGTCAGATGAAATGGAAATATGGGAATACCTTCTCCCATCTGGTTCCCTGAAAACTTATTGGTACCAAAGAGGAGAATGGCTTGAAATATGGTAGGTTCTTGCAAAACAAAGGTTTGACTTACTGCTCCAAGAGTCACCTGTGTTGTTCAGTCTTTGTGTGGGCTGGGGAAAGCACTCCAGACCTCACATCTGCCAGTTTGTACAGTTACTGATTATCCCATTGCGCTGAATGAGCAAAGGTTTATATCCCTTGGCAGCGTGGGCAGCCCAGTTTACGTCTCCACTGGGTAATCGCTTAAGTGGCTAAAGCTGATCTTCCAGGTAGGTATGGGAATATCAGTGTTTCAGGCCACGGGAAGAGGTTTATAGGCTAAAAATGGTCTATTAATGGCATATTGTTAAAGTTTCTTTGGCATAGGGAAATAAATGCTTTCTCTTTTTCAATCTATAGGCTTCTTGCCATATCACTAGTCAGATTTGCTCTTCTACAGAGCCTTTGGATAGACAGAGTGGAAACCAGTACCTTTCCACTGGCAATTAATGTTTAATGCTTTTTTAATAGGTAGTCTGCTCCTGCAAATAAAAATAAGAGGCTAAAGAGAGGGAGAAAGGCTCTGTCTGAGTGTGTGTGTGTGCATGCCCACACACGGTTCTCCAGTTAATTTTTTTCTAGAGATAGGAATTTCACTTAACCTCGGAATTGTTTTTAACTTCAAAATTCAAAATCTCTTATTCTCAGCTTTCAAAAAGAACTTGACTTGTGCATGACTCTCACAGGAGTCAGGTGAATTGCTAATACCTCACAGGCACTCTGTTCTCCTGAGGAAGTGACATAAAAGTCACTTGATATCAATGCAGTTGCTGAAACGCTGTGATTACAGTGATTCCTGCCAAATAATACAGGCTTATTGTTTCCGTGCTGCAAGCTTTTACAGGGAGGAATCATCTTTTCATTCTTGAGTTGGAAAGCACCCAACTCAAAAGTGTTCGTGCTTAGGAGGCAGACTTCTGGCCACAACGGTTGCACAAATAAAAACAATGAAATAGTTTTAATTATATTGAAACTGACTAATAAAGATGCACAGTGACTACCTCTTTGGTGTTTCATTTTGCTATGACCAGACAGAAATAAGTAACAGAGATAGGTGCAAAGATAATACTACTCTTTTCCAGCCCAAGAGATTAAACAAAATGCCAGTTCCAATACCTCTTTTTTTTTCATGAAGAAAAGCAATTTATTATGGCATCAGTTGTGTTTGGATAAAATTCTGTGGTTTTATAAAGGTTTTCCTAAGTCCTGGCTTCTTTAGAAGAACAGAAAATAAGATCATCTCAGTATGACAGTGTCAATAAAGTCCAGTAAAGATGGTCAAAACTGGCTATTCCTCTTCTATCATAAACGCAAATGTTTATAGGCAAGAGGGTAGGTCCTCGGAATCAGGCGATTAAATATTTTTAAACAAAACCTAATTGTTTACATTAAGAATTTACTATTAGTGTATTCACATTATGGTTTTGATTTGTGGCTCCTGATATTTTAGATCTCGTGGCTCAATAAAGGAGCATAGCGTTTTTCACTCATTCTGAGAGAAAAATACCTACCAGTTTTGATAAGATAAATAAAACAAAAATCCAGTAATAAATACAGAAGATAAAAATGGATTTTGTGGGTTCATGGCTGTGTGTGTTTCTTCTCTTCTTCCCCTATGCAGGCAACTGAGCATTCACAGCACCAAAAATTTCCTATTACATAAGCAAAGTATTATAAGATGACATATTTTGGCTATTAATGAGTGAGGTTTGGATTGGAAGCAGTAAGATATTTCATGCTGGTGCCCATTTTTAAAGTGTGTTCAGCTTCCATTTTTCATTAAAGATTGTTAATTATCCCTCACATTGGGTGTGTAAAGTGCATTTGCTGTTGCTCAGGTCCTTTGAATGTATGTCTTCACAGACTCATGCTGAAATTATTCCACATTTTCCCTTGCATCAGCAATTTTGTGCTGGGTTTCAAAATCCTTGGATGCTTTTATTAGACTTCTTTTTTTCTTTGTAACTCAGCGTTAGATCCTTCAAACAAGATTAGTCAAGGCTGAGTCTGTGCCACTGGCTTTTATTACCATTTCGTGGGTATGTCTGGTTACAGATTTGGTTTTCATATACATTTGCACTGCTGTTTTCCATCCAGAATTAGGAAGTCGTGAGCATTACAACTTCTCTCATGTCTCCAGTTTGTATGTACCATGTTAATGACAAGCCTCAGTTTATAATTGACACTGAATTATGACCTTCAGCAGCATAATAACACAGTTAGAACTTTTTATGGCACACCATTAGAAAACTACTTCTTATATCAAGATATATCGCCAAATGCATTATTACTCTATTTCTAGATCAGTGACTTACACATTTTAAAGGACTTTAGGCTCTTAAAAAAAAAACTGGGCAAAGTCTGAAAACCCTTTTTGAGTCTGTGATAGCAGTACCCATGTCGCAGAGGACCAGTCACAGTGACTCACGTGAATGCTATGGGAGAACAAGATGAGTTGCAAGTGGAATTGCTTCCCAAAACAATAACTGCTTTAGGCATTACTAAGCTTTAAGAGAAATTCTGATTACTCTTGTGGCTTTCTGCCTTCCAGTTCAGCCTGACACTGCTGTCAATTTCCTATTTACTATGACAACTGTCTTGCTAAGCTGCATGTCTCTATTCATCTAGTTTCCGAGGGCAAGTGTCATCCCACCCAATTTAAGCCACTGAAAAGTCACAGGCTTACCTAAACCAGCAGCCTCTTCTCCCTCTACGGTCACAGGGAAGAGACATTCACTTGTCGTGACTGATTCATCCCATCCTAAGCCAGGGGTCTAGGATGGGTGTGATAAATCACCTCCTGGAGATGCCTGTTTCTCTTCACAGGGTGTGAAAGGAGCTTAGAGGAGCACGGAGACGAGACATCCAGCTCTCAGCTGCTACAGCTCGGCTATATGACCTCCCCTCACATGCTAGCAAAGCCATATGGGAAGCATAAGGAAAGGGGATGAACCAGTGCAAATGCCTAAGAGCTCAGGGAGAAGTATCTGCTCTCATGACCCTCCTCATCTCCAGAAATGGCCTTGCAAATGTAGCAGGGGTGAAGGTACCTGTCCTGGGTTCCAGCTGCATGCAAGGAAAGGACAAATTGAATTTCTGTTGTGGCATCATAATTACATGCCTTCTCTTAGAGTGTCCCTGCCTATCCCCTTCGTATCCTCCTCCCACTGCAATTGCCCATGGCGTGGCATGTGTTAGCTGCTCACTGGCCTCACCCCACAGCAGAGGGAATTCACACCAGCAAACCAGGCACAGGCGATCCTGCCCGATGCCGATTATTCCTTCCTGCTGTCCAAACCTGCACCATCGCTTACTACGTTTTGCAATGGTTTGCTCTTGCAAATCACAATATTCTGCAGCAACACACTACGCAAACTTCAGAAAATCACTCCGCAAGCGGAAAAGGGTGTTTAATAACTTCTCATCCGCTAGCAAAGGGGGCGTGCAGTTGATCCAAAGACTTGTCAGACTGCAGACTAGTTTTAGGCTTGGTTTGAAGACAGCCTGTTCACTGACTGGACTTTCTGGACTACTTTAAACAAATATGTTTTGTAATATTTCCCACTGTCTTTCCTAGATGGAGAATTCAGAAATAATAATAATACAAAAAAGACACATTTTTAATTAGTTTGACACATAGTGATTGGATCCAGGCTAAAACTTTGCTCAGGATTTGTACTGGGACACATTGCGTAAACGGAGTGAAGTTCAGACTAGGTATTTATGTCCCTGAGTTTCAGAGGTGTTAGTCAGACTTCTTTTCTGATTTTAATTAAATTGCCATGAGAAATTTCAGGGAGGGGGTTGGGAGGCACTATTTAAAGAGCTGTTTTAATCTGTGTTTCCAAGGCATTCTCTATCCTAGCCTGGTCTCATGCAGAGATAAAACCACTGAATTGCTAAATACAAATATTTGTGGGCTTTCAAGATTCTTTGCTTTTTAGCCCAAACCTAACAGGAGAGAAAGCTAAGCAATGAGTTTGCAAGATTTTCTTTTTTCCTTTTTTTTTCCACACCAAAAAAATGTAAAGACTCATCTGTAAGCATCTACCCACAGCTAATGTTTCTGAAAAGCAGATCTGAGTGAGTCATAAAAAAAAAAAAAAATTACTCTTCATGCCAAAATTAGGTAGCTGAGTTCCACAACACCCAGGTCTTCTAACCCAAATTTCCCTTCAGCCCATTTCCCACCCTGTGCCTCCACATTCCTCTGAGCCACCAAAGTGCTCACTGCAGCTGCATATAACATCCCTTCAGTGTCTCCTAGAGACATGAATATTTCCCAAGGAATCACCATAGCAGATCTCACGTCTCCCTCACCCTGTCCCAGCATAATGAGAAGAACGAAAAGCAATCGTTCACAGATCATTGTTGCCCACGGTCGTCCTTACTCGTCATGAGAGCCCCAGTGGTCAGCAAACAGCTGGATGTAAGTGAGAACAGCTCTGGGGAGCTTTGACTTCCATCCAAGGCTGGATTTGTCCGTGCCTTGCCAAAGGGAAAACATAGGCATGGTTTAAAGCACAACTCAGCTGGGCTCAAGAGTTGGCCAAAGGCTCCGTTGGGGTTGCGTGGGGGGAGTAAAGAGTCTAAACCAGGGTGTTTGCAGGCTCCTCTGCTCCAAAGCTCCTCGTGGTGTAACTGGAGCAAGCACAAAGAGCAGGTATCACTTCCTACGTGCCAATTAGAAGTGACCTCTCTGCTATAAAGTACAACAGCTCTCTTGCCGCACAGAATGGCAGTTCCTTGTGCGGCCTGTTAAATTTATCCATTCTCATGACATTTTGCTACTTTTTACAGAAATCAGCTTCCAGACACTAAAACAAAGGGCATTTAAATTCTTGCCTATATTACTTGTTGGCTCTGCTGGCAATGTCAGCTGATCCTACATTCATGCTCAAGTTTGGGTTTGTCTTTGAACAACAATTTAGTGAGTCCGGGTGGCACCAGGAAAAGGGCAAACTGGGACGGTGCTGGCCCACTGAATTTCTCTACATTCCCAGCGCACAGGGAAAGTTACACATGTAAAAATAATGTCACGATTGTAAAATACACGGAAATCAAGCAGGTTTCTTCAGTGTCATCCTTTGGTTCTGGTTCCCACCTCCTCTCTCTGAGAACGGCTCCCTGCGATTTGTTCAGAGGAGGTTCACAAGTCCATCTTTGACAACACTACACCCACTTCATAAAATCCTGTTCCCCACTGCCTGTTACAGCTCTCTTACCTTGCTGGCAGCATCTCCCGGTGCAGATCCAGCTGCCAACTTAACCTCCATAAAAATAAGCTTTGACTTCTACAGCTTTCCCATCAGCCCAATTTCCTCTATCATTGTGGATGATTCCTACACCTTCTCGTCAGATCCTCGAGCCCGTAACCTAAGCACAATGGCCACACTCTGCAGGTTGTGCCCTTTGCCTCTCACCTCCATTTTCAGAACATTTGAAGATTTAATCCTTCTTGCCTAGATCTTATTTAAGACTGTATCATCTTGGGGAATGTCTACACAGAAGGGTAGTGTTAGGCCGGCATTGACTCTCCAAGGCAGATGGGCACATGCCAGCAGTAGCCTGAAAACCATGTAATGGCATTACAGGGATGCTATGCCCAAACTCACATGGCCTCCTGAGAGGCCTGAGAAACGCATGTTCTCTCCTGCCCAGACCCCTGTTAGAGCTTTTCCTTTAGCCTTGACACCAATTGCGTCGCTGTAACTTGCACCGTTCACCTCCACTCAAAATATTGCTATTGGTGATGCTGGCGTGTTCCTCCAGCCACAGAATCACCCTCTACCTCCTCCTCCTCCTCTTCATCCGGCGTGAATGACTTCGTTCACCTATCATGCCTGCCATCCTGGGACACAGAATGCAGGAAGGAGCCACTGAAATTATCTGTCTGTTCCACCGCCCCCAGAGGAAATATGGGACCAACTTGGAAAGCATGAAATTAATCATCAGTTTTACAGCCGCCTTCTTGCTGCTTTGGCCTTCACAACCATGGAGAATTCTGGCTCTTTCACTAAAGTGAAGGACAGAAGAATTTGGAGCAGATTGCTGTTTCAAGGTTTTGCTACTTAAAACTAAAGTTTTGCTTAATTTAGGAAGATTTCTTTTTTATTCTTTTAATATTATTAACCATAACACTGAAGTGTGCATATAACATACAAGCACCCAGTCTGACCCACTAAAACCTTGTTAAACTGCAGCTTCCAAGGCTGCTTAAGTTAAACAACTCACTGGACCGTCTCAGTAACCAGCATGGAAATTAAAACCAAGGGGAAGTTTCAGTAGCCCCTTCATTTTCGTTTCGAAGGATTAATGGCAACTGCTTTATTTGCTTATGAAGAGCTCCCACGTCTCTCAAAATTGCTGAGAAGAGTAGAGTTTCTTTTTCTTACTCCCGTCTCCCTTCCCTTTCCAGCAGGAGCGCGCACACCAGGCTAAGCAGGGGCTATCGCTGGATCTGCCTTGCAGTATCAAGTTGCAGCGAGTTTGCAGCTTGGCTGCAAGTTCAAGCTGGAACCAGATGACTTACTTCACTACAGTTTCTCATGACATCCCGGTAATTAATGTCCCAGATCTCACTCCATCTCCTCTCTGAGGAGAACAGCTCTTATTTAATTGCCTCATAATGTATACTCAAAATGAATACTTGCCTAATTGTCCCTAGACAGATGCTTGGATGAAAGCCTGTGAGAAAGCATATAGGCTCTAACACTGAGTAAAGGCCCACAAAGCTCAATAAAGCAAAAACTTAGAACTCTTTGTTACTCTCTAATCCCATCAAAACAATAAATTTATTTTTAAGATCCTCGAGTAACAAATGAAGAATAGAATTTTGCTATATGCTCTGTTTCCTTACCCCTTCAGCTATATAGAATAAGATCTTGAGGCAGATTTCTTTAATGCAACAGCTTAAACAGGAAGGGATAATTTTCAAAGCACAGTATGATGCTTGAGCCGTGCTACTGCAGTTTGTGGGACAGCATTGTCATTTAAAGGTTTTAATAAGCCAGTTAAAGAGTAAATGCCCTAAGTGAGGTGAGTTACTAGAGATTTGATATCTGCAGCAGCAGTGGTATTTTATGAATAACCTGTGGCTATTGTGCCACCAGTGTGGCCACAATGTACAAATAAAGAATACGACTGTGGAAATCACACTGTAAATGAAAACCTTGTGAACACAAAAGGTTACATTCAGCTATTCAATATTCAGTAGAGTTCAAAACTATTCAAGTGTACTTGACATCACTGGTTCTAAGCATTGCCCAGGCTCAAAGATTCAAGACCTTCCTCTTCCTCCAATCAATAAGTTCATCAGGGTTATAAGATTAGTCATTTCTAGCTATCTTAATTTATTCCAATTGCTAATGTTGCTTCCATCATTTCTGTGCCACGAAGGGTCCTTCTGGACTGACCTCTCTCTGCTTTTAAGACTGGACCGTCTGTCAATTGTGTGCAAAACGTGGACCCAAGTCCATCGTTGTCCCCTACTGTGTATTTTTGCAGTTGTGGGCAGAAACTTGTATTAAAACACCTAATCTAAAATGCAGGATCATGCTAAAGACCGTGATTAACTGTTGACAAATGTTTTTACCCAAGTAAGAAAAAATTACATTTTCATTTCAAATCTTTCAATACTTTTTTTTCCTAACAGAACACCTGAATTTTTCACTTTAAATACCTGCTTGCTTACTTATATTTTTGGAGTGAGGGTGTTACATTAAATACTAGCAAAACTGCTGTTTAAGCTGAAACATATTTCATTTTTCATTTCACTTGAAACATTCAAATATATCCAGGCCAACTCAGACCCCGCACACACCAACAAAAAAAAATGATCAAGTTTGCAGCTTCTCAGCCCATCTACAGAAATGAAAGTCAACTATTCTCACAGTTCTTGAGTTTGGTTGTACTGTTCCAAGTCTACACCTATGGGCAAGTGTAGACAACAGGAAAACCCAGAATCAGCCCAAATCTTGATACGTGGTCCAGATTCTGGTTTTGACAGTTTGCACACCTGTAGCCTCTGCTGAAGTCAAGAGACCACATGCCCCATTTGCCAAAGGGCAGCAGCTTTGGGTGCTGCTACAGTGCAGAAATTGGACTCTCTTAAACTGAATTCACTACAAATGTCTCATAATACTCTATTCTAACAGGTTTGTTGTTTTTTTCTGTTTAAACTGTACAACAATCTTATGAATTCCCATATCATACAGTTGAAATAAATCTGTTAAAAGGTAAGTTTTTTTTAGTGTGCCCTTGGTCACTTTTCAAGGAATAAACTCTGTGCATAATATTTAACAAGAAAACAAAACTACTTGGCCAAGCAATCTTTTAAAAATGGAGTAAAACTCATAAATTAAAAGATTTGTTGGTAATTCAAATGGCAGAAATATTATCCTGTCTGCAGTCTGTTATGAGATTTTACATATGTTGTGCTGGGAGTCAAACGAATTTAAAGAACTGAGCGTGTAACTTCATTTACTTCAAAATGCAGTTCATGCAGAGTACACATGTGATACACACTTACTGTGATGTTAAATGCTAGAAAAGAGCTGTTTCTGTAACTTGGAAAGGTATGAGGGGTTCTCCTCCCCCCAGAAATGAGGATTTTGGCAGACATTTATATTTTCGTTTCTTCCACATATGCTGGGAGCTCACAAGAAAACCCCAACAATTCCCTCAACAAGGAATTCGAAACAATATGCGAATTCTTAAACTTTACTTCCTAAATGTTAACATCCTGATGTGAACAAAAAGGTGCTGAGCAACATGGACAGAAGAGCACAGATGTTTTTATTTCTGAATATGGGAGATATGTTTGACTGTGAGTCCATAACACTGGTCTGTCTCTGTGCTACCCTTATCCCAGCATCAGATCCCCACCTCATCAAAAAATTGCTATTGAAATGTGTTTTTTTTAAAGAAAATGGCATGAACATGGAAGAGTCCCTTCCAGATCAAACCAGTCTGGACGTTCTTTATTTTGTGTCTGGAACAGTATAGTTTCAGAGTTTTCCCTGAAACATCAATTCCCTATAGGAATTTCCTATAGGAAAAATTATTTTGCACTGTAAATCACTAGAACAATGTGGAGTGAGAAAAGCTCAGATCCTTACATTGATAGTTTGACAATTAAGATACTGCTAGCAATCATTGCAGAAAAAAAAAAAAGAAAGGAGCAATTAAGATTAAAAGGAGTGATGACATCTTGGCTTTGCTGAAATGCATGGAAAGTTGTACATGGTGGGCCAGAATGCTACCTTAGATCACCATAAAGTCACATTTAATTTTAATGTCACTTTCCTGAACAGTAATTATGGTATTGGTTTTGATTTCATTAAAATTTAGTATCAAAATTCAAATTTTTCAAGAAAAATAAAAGGGGATTTTATTTGAAATCATCTGTCAACCTTTTAAGAAACAAAGAAAATAGAATGTTTAATCTTCCAGCAAATAGCAGCGATTGTAGGGTTGTGTAGTCTGGAAAAATACTGTTGCATAGTGAGTTGCTACAGGCTCACTAACCTTGCAAATTAGGAAAAAAAAAGTGTCTTTGAGGATAAAGAAGATGGATTTTGCAAAGATGCTGGCTGCTTGGTCTTCCATGCTGCTATGTCTGATCATAGAGGGAGAGGTGGTGGAGGGAGGTGTTATTTTTTTAATCAGTTGCCTGGAAGCAGGTTATTTAGATAATCTAAATCACCTAAACCGTCATTTAGACTTTAATTCAGATTTGTACATTCTGAAGTTATCTAAAAGATCTTATACAATTAAATTAAAAGCTTTTAATTAAAAAGACAGCTTAGTTATGCTAACCTTTTTCTAACTCTCTCTCCTGAAACACATAGGTTCTGCCAGCTTTCTTTTCCATGGCAAGAGCTCCTTCTCCCTTTTATTTGATGTGTGCTGCTGAAGTCAGTTAGCTGTTACGGACGCAGTTGAGGATGGAGACCCTCAAATAAATCAGGAGAAATTCCACTGCCGCTATTTGAGATGCACCTCCAGTAGAAAAACAGCAAGACAGCCCAGGAGTTGGGGGACTTCTGCAATATATCACAAGGTAAAATAAATGCAACTGGATCCTGAAGCAGTTTCAGCTCTCTGAAGAGGGAGGGCGGAACTGGCGACATTAGAGTTGCAGTTGTTCTGGCACCACTTCTCGGTTAAACCAAACTACAGTGCACAGTAGTAAGCTGCAGATATTACAGACCCCTAAAGATCTTTCTTAAAATAAAATTCTGTAGCAAACACAAATTATTTGTTTCACAACACACATGCTACAACACAATTTAATCTAGAACATTGTACAACTTTTCCTTCATTTTCCACTTTAAAGCATTCAGTTTGGAAATTCTTTCCCTGCTTCCTTTATCATTCCACTCCAATCTTTATGTGCAGTTGAGGAACCCCATCTTTTGCCAGTAATCTGTACATTCTGCCAAAAGGAAATGCCTTCTGACCCAGACGTGGAGAGACTTTGCAACCAGCCTTTCTGTGGGACATCACGACCAGCCAGGCTCTCTACGTGCCATCAACATACTACAAAACCCACACATTATTCCCATTCCAACACGATGGGTTTTCATCGCTATGCAGCTTTGAATTAAGTCTACCTAAAATAACTCTACCTGTCTTCACACTATATAGAAAGTTAATATTTCACTTGGAAAACAATCTATCTTCTTCTCCTTTTGAAAATGCTTACGATGTTGCATATCCCATAGCTTTCTGATGGACCCCAATATTGATGTCATAAAACAAAGTTAAAAATACTTTGAGTGAAATTATTATACTAATTTTTCTGTTCAATACATATTTAATGTTCCAATGGATGATTTTTCACAGGAGATACCAGACAAAGTCCAGGAATAACTGTGAGAGAAGCAGATGCTATGCTGCAAACGCACTACATTTGGCAGTAAAGAGATTTTCAAGAACATCTTTGAAGAAGGAACTCAAGAATGGCAGAAAAAGTCAGAAGAAGAGAAAAAACAAATACAAAAAGTAGCAAAATTACTTCAATTTGTTGAGATGAAGGAACAGTATGAAGAATTTCAGATGATTTGGAAAAACTACAGCTATACATCAACCTGGCAGATGAAAGACGTGCAAAACAATATGTATTGCAAGAAATAATGTCTTCTACAGTAAGAAAACCATTCATAAAAAGTTCTGGTGACACTATGGAGAGATCTGTGCAAGTATCTTTTGAAATATGCAGGGACAGATGTGGTTTTTAAGGATATATAAAGCATATGTGCATAAAATAATACCAAAGGGATTATGGAGTCACTCAGTAAATCAGTGGGATACTCGTCTACAACTCTGGCTACTGTGAAAGACATGCTGTAACAATAGAAGGGTCTCAAAAGAATGGCATAACAACATGAAAAGGCTTCCATAAGAAAAGAAACTGGAAATATCTGGTGTACTTATTTCACAGAGGATACTCAGAAGAAGAGAAATGATACACACATTTCAAGACTACAGTGACTGAGAAAGTCATTGCTTTGTGATTTCTCAAAGTAATTACAAAAACAAGAGACTATTCAATGACCTGACAGCAACTAATTAAAGGCTAAAATACATTCTTTTATACACGATAATAATAAAGCTGTGAAATTCATTGTCACAGGGTAGCATTGCAGCCCAAAACATACCACATGTCCAAAATGGATAGGACTTCCTATAAATAATACGATCATCTCAGCTGATAAGCATTAAGCCACTGGCTTCACAAAGTCCCTTCACCATCGTAGGCAGCTTGCGTTAGCTGAAGAAAAAATGCCATTACTGAAATTTCTTGCTGTTCCTTTGAATCACTTGGTAGTGACCACTGTCAGCAGCAACATCAGCGAGGTATAAGCTACCACCACCCTGCTGATTTGTGCTTGATGACACAGATGAACCCATGATGCTAATCCTGCAAAGCTGCTAATTGACTTCTCAGAGCATCCCTGGTGTCCTCACTTTTATAAGAAAAATTATTAACTGGTACCACACCAGACCATCCAGCGAAGGGCGGTCCACGGCATCTTTCTTCAGCCATGTCCAGCCACAGCCACTAACTCCCACCTGAGCCCACACCACACGATGGACACAGCTCAGGGCAACCACTGCCACTCGTTCCTACCCCTCCTTTCCAATAAGCACTGCAACTTTTGAATTAAAACTCTAATATTTTCACTGTCTACAACCTTACTCCCAAAGCTAAAAATCATGGCTCTGAATCAGAACCACTTTTACCATGGTTTTAATTGGGCCCACAGCTAATTGTGTATCCCTGTATGAACAGCATAAGCACTTCATATTAGATAAATGGTTAAGAACACAACTGAACCCAGGTCTTCTTCATTACAATTTTTGATGCAAAATATCATTTTTATTACACATTAGAATGAATATGATAATGAAAACATCTGTCTTCTGAGTTAGAATTAAAGATAATAAGTATTGATGCTCTACATTCACTACAGCCAAGTGGATAATTCATAATAAGTTCTATAGGTGGAAAGGAATTTGTGTGGTAAAATTGTTAGATTAATCAATTTGTCTTTATTTTGTGTGTATGAATTTGAAACTACCCAGATCTTAAGACCTACACTTATATAATAAATTATAATTAGTCTGTCTTTTTTTTTTTTTAAATACTGAACTGAAGGTTGGTTGCAAGCATTCTGTTTGACTTTTCAAAAAATCAGCACCAAAATCTAAGCCAAATTTATTTTACTGGACATGCATATCTCATGATATTACATGTGTTTACTAGTAAAAAAATACTTCAAAAGTGTATGCCAGCAATTTGCTCCTAGAAAACTCTTATTTATGCATTCAAATGTTACTTTGCATGGACCTTCTCATAAACTGATTTCAAATTCACTGGTTTGGCAACATGACTTGCCAATGTATTTATTCAGCAGAAAAGTTTAGCAAATGAGTGCCATATATTCTCAAAGAAAATTCATTTTCCACTAAAGCAAACACGCCAGAGAAAATGTTGCTGTATTCACCCACATGATATTGAGCTGTCACAAAAATTGTATGACTGCACTAAGTCTTGTCCAAGTGACCTCCCATTGGGAAATGCATCTTTCCATGCTAATGAAGTTCAACACAAAGTGTAACTTAGACATTTGCATGTTAATGGAGCTTTGTACATGAGACTGTTTATTCAGCATGTGAGAAATACTGAAAAGAAGGTGTTAACAGAAACCTTTAGCCAGAATAAGACAGGGTTAATTAGGACATATGGAATGGGATCTGAGTAACAAGAGACATTAAAATTAATCCTGTTTATCCAGCTGTAGCAGGACAAGGGAGGGGGTGGGGGAAATCCCCTATTTGACCCACACAAAGGCCTTTTCTGCTATAGGATTCAAGGGCAATATTTTCCCACTGGCAGAGCTCCACTGGTGGCTGGGGCATTTGCATGGATAAGGCAATGTGTATCCATCAGCTCTTTCATCCCTTGTCTAACTCCTCCCAAAAACTAAGAGAGTGCCGAAATGCCGCTGCTGGGCAGAAACGCTTCTGGCAAGGTGAAAAACCTCTATCTATAAAAGTAGCAGCACGATATTTTTGGCAAAACAATATGAGGTTCAGGCCAAATCTATCAATATATGCCCTGATCTGCACATTTTACAGACACGTTTAATGTGAAACCACTTTGGTAGACCTCATTAACATTCAGGGACTCTAGTTAAGAGCCTACATCTATGCATGGACCTTCCAAGAGATCGAGGACAAGATAGTTGGAGGGCTATTATGATCAACTTAATGCCAAAGGGAGCAGAAAAGGCAAAATAAAATGAAGACTAGGATGCCAGAGCCTTGTCGCAGAGCGTATCACAGTTTGATAGCTCTATATACGTTTTTCAGACTCCGTGGTATATCTTTGTTTCAGGATGGGATGTAAAAACAACTTTTTCTTTCCTTTTCAATAGGCCATGCATGATGACTTTTTTCTTATTTAACTTTTTTTCCCTAAGTATTTTAAATATATTGCTCCTTGCTAATTTCTGTGAATAATGATTTCACGTCAGGATCACAGAAAGAATATTTGGCCAGTATTTCTGCTACCTTAATTCTCAGATGTTGCTACTCTCTTTTCTCACAAGTTGATAATTGATTACTGTAATCCAGACATGAACAGAGAAGTTCGTTTCTCCTTAGTTTGGTAGTTCATACTTGCATTTCAGACCTGGAAAAGGTTTTTTTCCTGCCCAAAAGCTTATTTCTTTTCATACTCTACCAGTTGCTGTAACAAAGGCTATAGCTCCTCCCATTAAACTTTTTATTTTTAATCCTAGATCTTCACACCCACAACAATACTTTTACTACCATATTTCAAAGCAGATTTTAAAAGTGCAGGTTAAGTTCCTCTTACTAACAGAATACGGATGCTTTGTTTATCACTCTGTGCATCTGAAAAGGCTCTCTTTTTCATAAATTGAGTTTTATTTTCTCTTCCCTTTTTATTCTGGTATGTGCCAATAAATTTGTATTTTATTCAGTGTAAGCAGAACTGCATTCGACTGATGGATATGAAGCCTCTGCTAGCTCAGCAGCAATGTATCTGTCATCCTGAAGGAAGCAAAAAGACAGAAGTGACAGCCAGCATGTAGGACGAGGATATCGAGAGAGCTGCTGTCTTCCTTGAGCATAAAGACACTGAAACGTAAAAGCAGAAAAAAAAAGAGACTGATCTGAAACATCAAACAGTCACAAGCATCTCTCTTCGTAGCGTAGAAGCAATTGCTGCATTGTTCCTCTTCAAAAAATTGAAAATTCTGCAATGCAAAATGAAATCCTGTTAGGAATGAGTAAAGTGAACATGCTGCTCCCGACCCTGCTTTGCACAAAGAGAGGCTGCAAGGCACCGCACTGGGATGCAAGGACTGACTGTGGTGTCCTCCATCAGGAAAACTGCTATTATCCCCCACATAGAATATTTTCTGGGCTCAGGTCTGTTGAAACTTAACTGTGCTGAACCAACTGGGATCACATTTACACTGGAGAAATCTATGTGACAACGAATTGTTACCATGTTGTTATCATGACTATCATATCAGTGTAGAGAGTCAGTGGCTAAAGCGTGGAAAAGAATGTCTCTCCATTACTGAAAACTGCCTGTGTTTCTTGGTGGGTAGGATGAAAGAGGCAGAAATGGGATAGAATAACTAAAAGGAATAACGCTCAGCCAAACTCCCACGTATGCACTGCCGCTTATGCAAAACAGACCAAAAGCTGTCTTCAGCACAGCACTACCTACCAGCCACTATTTACATGGCAACTACTTCAGAGGAACTAGAAGCCCCACTTTTTTTAGAAAACCTTCTGTTCTTCTAAGAACGAAAGGCATCTGTCATATGCTTCTCATGATGGTGGGTGCCTCAGCTTATTACCGGCAGGAGAACAAAGGAGGCATTTTGCCCCAAGAATGAAGCAACAATAAACTTGCTCCCATTTCTTCCTCTGTGAGGGGGCACGTTTCTTTTTGATCTAACGAGCATAACACCAACATGAGCGAACCTCGTTCTAAACTCTTGCAACCCTAAGGCGTGTGACTACTTGAACATCAAGAATTATGGCAACATTTGCGGGGAGCTCATAACTTTAGGACTACAGTGATTTATCGGCAGCACTGACAGTTGCCTGGGTTGCTTGCCATGATACAGGCCAGTTGCGTTCATGATAGATGGAGGTCATTGAGGGGGAGTGGAATAGGTCCTGTCATATATCCTTCATCAGGTTCTCATTTGTCTGTGAGTTAGGGTTGTGGTAGCAGTGGGAAAAGGGTCTCATCTGAATGTTTATTTTTCTAGCCTGAAGGGCTCTGTTCATTAAACATGCATGTGTTTGATACCTGAAAAGGAGACATCAGCATGAGGGATTTGTGACTCAACCCACTGACCTGTACTGCCAGTCAAATTTCAAATAAAGTAAAATTTAGAGTTTGGAAGTTGTTTTTTTTTAAAAAAAAAAACACAAAGAAGGGAAAAAACAAATACTAGATAGAGCACTACAGGTTTTTGAACAGTCATGTAGAAAAGTCTTTGAAATCAGTGTGCCCACCACATGTGTACGCTACGCCACATAGTGTACTTCTCCCAGCCCACTATTGAGTCTGTGGGCTTCGTTCAGCAGCACAACGACATCCAGGAGTCCTTCCAAGAATGGATCCAGATTACACCTCTACAGAAAATGTCAACAATACTACTCAGGATTTGCAAAATTCGGTCTTCCACTTGCATGCTTCTGGTGGATGGATTAATTGATTTGCTCCTCTGCCTCACACTCACACACAAATAGGTACAAATGGTACCAGTCAAATGTCTTGAATGCGAGATCATGCCCCAAACTCAGGACTCTTAATTTCTAAAATGCCATTCCTTCCAGGGCTGACTAAATAAATTTTATCATCTAAAGAGCATTTTCTACAAACAGATAAACGCAAAAGCTGTAACCTTTCAACTTAATCTGTTCTTTTATCTATTCAGCCAACCTGCCATCCCAGAAATGCACAAAGCAAGTGTGAAGATGGTACTTGTAGCTCTATATTCTCTAAACCAGGCTGGGAAAATCAAATAAACTTAGGAATCATGAAAACGGTGTACAGTCACCAGAGGCTCCAGCACTGCAGCCCACAACTTGGAAACAAGAAGTAAACGCAAAAGGTTTCACCACAGTAGGCAGCATGGATTTTGCATTTCATACATTTATCAGTGTGCACGTACATATGCACGCGTGTGACGAACTTTCTGCAACCGGAGCCGGCAGAGGGGTGCTGTTATCTCCCGGTGAGGGGCAGGCTGTTGTTTTTGCAGAGACAAACCCTCAGTCCGCACGCTGCTGCTGCAATAACCAAACCCTTCTGATGGCACATACAGCTGGAGAATAATCATTAAAACATCAGCCCACGTCTAACGTTTATCCATGTGGCTTTGCTCCTTCTTGGGCTTCTGTCAGGATAATGAGAACTCGTTAAAATCAATCCTTCCTTCCACGCATCTCTAATAACAACCCAGTGCTCCACACAGGCCAGGTGTGTTTTGCTCAACATTAATGACTCGGACTGGGGCTGAGTAGGGGGGATGGTGATCTCCCATTAGCACCATCTGATGCAGACATGAGGCGGTGAATCTACCCCTCTCTTTGCACTGGTATTATCCCAACTTGCCTGTGCTTTCTGCGATGTGATGGGTGTTTCCCCCAAAGGACCTCGTGGACTGTTGCTGTGGCTGTTGCGATGTTAGTGGCTAACGCTCCCCCAAGAGCTTACTGAGACACCAGCATCCCTGCGGAGCAGGTGGGTCTCTTCCAGCATACACAGAGGCAAAGCTAGAGCATCTCTCCTGAAATCAATTGAGCTTCACCTGTGCCTGTGGAGATGTCACCTATTTACACCCTAACTCAGGGGTTTCTTTTTGCTACATAATTAGGCAACTGGGGAAATACAAAAACAAAGGCAGTTGGGCATAAGTAGGAATCCTTTAGGTATTGAAGGAGCTAATGAGGCCTGAGCCTGCTCTTATTTGAATTTTATCAGATAAACAAAAAGGGAAAGAAATGACACACACCTTAAACATATGCTTCCAATTTTCTCAGAACAAGTAAATGGAAAATACTGCTCTGTCATTTTCATACTCACTCTGCAGTATTTAAGGTTAGAGGTGGGTCACGTTTCTGTGGTAACTACTGTGGAAACAAAAATTCATTGTGCCGTAGTCTTATGTTAATTAAAATCTATAGCATAACACCCCCCCTGAACAACAGTTGAAACACATTTTTAGGTATTTATTTCAGATTCAGGATTGAGTCAGTCGTCCAAGTCAACTGTAATCTGCAAAGCAAGAGAAAGACAAGTAACGAGTCCCTCAAAGCAAGTTACCTTTCTTAGTTTCCCTATTATAAGAGAAACGTGAATTAAAAATTCTCTTGTATTTAAAACTTCATTGCTGTTAACCACAATGGGTATCCAAGACTTGCCATGCAAGACTTCAAGCTTGTTGTCCATGAGGTAAAGAAATTAACTCATAAGAATGTATTCACAAATCTGTTCTGCTTTGTTTTAGAGAAATCAGAACTGCTGTTAAGGAGTTGATTTTCTTTTGGCTTGTTGGTTTAAGGGGTTTCTTCTTTCTTGAAACAAATGAAAATCACATGCTGCAATGCAAATTCACTGTGCTTTATCCAACATCTCTAATATTTTACGCCTTTTAACTGGTGGCACGATTTCCGGGAGATGTAAAACACCCGCACCTCTCAGTTGGTTGCCCAGCTACTTCTGTTGTCTGCTCACCTGCTCACAAAGCCACACTGCCCATACCTCCACTTTTAAAATAGTCAGTGCTGGATGATAGATTTAAGCCTGATGTAACTCTTTGGACTGCACACTAACCGATACCAGAAATATCGGTGACGACAGAGCAGGCAGAATCTGACTATAATTAAAGCTAGTTATTAAGGATCTTTCCTGTTTCATTTTTACAAACGTATCCATTAAATCGGATGGAACTCGAGAAATTATGTTGAAGACTTTATGTTTGTGTATTTTTGAGAATTTAGTACTCAGCAACAGATCCATATGAGACTCATTGCTCTCTTACACAAATTCCTTACTTTTAATTTGCCGTGCTAAGGAATTCTGGAAGGTATTGTAGTTGATTGATAGTTATGGGGATCTGTATGATTTAATGTCTATAATTCAGGTTAGTGTAATCCTCATGCAATGGTATCAGCAGTTATTATACCAGCTTTCATCATTTTTATACACATGGGTTTAGGAAGCCTCTTCTTGCTTCAGTCTGGCAGAGCAAGAAAAACTTTGACTTCAGACTTTCCTGAGAAAGAGCTACACCCTACTAAGGGGAAAGTTTAACATGTCCTTCAGATTTTCACGCGGACCTATGAAAGGTGTAAGCTTCTGTGGATAAAACAGCAGCCTGATTTTTAATATCTGCCTAATTTTTAACTCTCAATGCTGCTATCAAGAAAAAGGGAACAGAGAGCACGCCCTGAGAGTGAATTTTGTCTTTGATCTACTTGCTCTGAGGATCTTTCCCCTTTCTTTTGAAAATCTCCCTTGAGGCAAGGAGATCTATTATGTATCCTTTACCAAACAGTAAATTCAGTAGTGATGTCACTCAGGAAAAATCCAAACAGCAACTGGCAGCGAGGTTCAAGGAGCTACCCACTTTGCAGTGCCGGACAGCGAGGTGTCCACGTGTGGTTGCTTTGCGTTGCATATTTCATGCATTTCTTATTTCCTAAAGTAGGTGATCATCAGTTTTCAATGGCTTGTTTTGACCTTATTCAATGGAAAATGAGGTGCTATTTCTGGCATGGTTATGAACCTACTGTTTAGTCCTAAAAGTTTTGCAAGAAAAGGGATAATAAATAGTTATTCACTTCCACTGAATAGCTTTGTAGATTATGTGCTGAGGGCAGTAACAGCTGCTTCTCGTTACCAAAAAGGCCTCCTACCATGTATACTGCTAACACACCGAGCTAAGGTCAAGCCGAGTAGCAGGTTTTTTCCCTCAACATTGTTTAAAAGCTTTTAAATAAAACCATATTAGAAATACAGTCACCTCTGGTAACTGATTTTCAAAACCGAAGTTATAAGAGCTGTAAGGTTTTGAAAAATCTTCTTTGTTTCTGATTTGGAAGGCTTTTTCTTTTCTGTGTTAAAACACTGGCCTGCCTCTATGTTGCTAAACTCTAGAGATTTTTCTGATTGCTTCTTGAAGCCTTTATTCATCTCCTGCTATACTTTTTTTTCCATTTTATTCCACATTTTCTTCACAAAAGCAGTATCAAAATCTGGGTTGATAACTGTTCTGAAAATTTACACATTGCTATTTTTTCCTGCCACATGCACAGTAGGGATTGCCCATTCCCACCCTAGTGAAGTGCAGACTGAGCTCCAGGTCTGCTCCTGCTCAGTGGAGGCATCCTCAGAAAGCAGATCTGACCCAAGTAGAGATGCTTAAAAAACCTGCCAATTAGTACCACTAATAAACCATGATATACTTCTTCCTAGGTCAAAATGCACTTTGTACAGATATGGCACTCAAGGTACATGTTTTTTTCCCCACTTGTTCCAAGCTGGATTTCAAAAGGCAGTAAGGAATAACAGTTTGTATTCATCAAGCAGCAAACATTTAGATATAATCACTACCTGACCCCACAATGATGTTGCAATTCTGTGGGAAAAATAGACAGATACCATCACGAAACCTTTTCACTTCTTATTTTTCTGCTTTTCAGTTTTGAAACTGCCAGACCTTCCACCCGGCTCCAAATGTACATAATTAGTGGCATAATGCTGAAAAAAAGCAGACAAGTTTTATGAAGTATATGCCACACTATTTCTTTTTAGATAACCAGATCTTATATATTTTCAAAGCTGACTTGGTGTTTACTCACAGAATTGCCTTCTGCTGGAAGACATGACTACAGTAAAGAGACATGGACAGATCTGCCTCTGCCCTTGGAGGCATTTGAAAAAGAACCTCTTTCACCTCTGGGCAGCTCCATTCCCAGCAATACGATACGTTTTGTGTTCAGTGTTAAGCAGCTCGGTGCTTTTGGTAAATACTTTTTCCGGTTAAAAATAAAATAAAATACCACAAGCAACTTTCACACCGTGTAAAGAAGTTTAACCAAGTTACTAATCACGCCACAGCAGCTGGTACAAAGTCTCACACCCAGCTGCCCAGCATCTGTCGTGTGCTGAATTGTCATAGCATCCCGACACAGCAGAAATAGAAAAGCAGAGGAGATTCCTGTTACATTACTGGGTTCTCAAGTCTTTCGCAGCCCCAATAACTTATATAGGACTTTCAGCAGTTATCAGCATATTTTTTATTTGAGTCCAAATCATTCTAAATACAGCCCAAAATTGTTTAGTTCACCCAGACGTGACTAGGCAGGAAGATTATTGTAAAGGGTTGGATACCAAACAAAGGAAAGAAATAGAGTAACGTGTTCTACTAAAACAAATGAAACTCAGAAAAAAATTAAAACCTGCCATGTTAGGGAAGACCTCTCAGAAAGTCAAACTTTGAAGCCAATGCAGGCAACAGAAAGTAACGGTGACTGAGAGCATCCATGCTTTTTTAACACCATGAAATATTTTTTAACAAGAACCGAACAAAGAAAAGTATCTTCCATTTTGGTTGTCAAATCTTGTTTGTGATAACCCTCACTCCAATGAAAAAAATGTGTGGTATAGTGTTTTTAATGGCAGAAGTCAAGATTGGCTTTAAAGTTCTCTGGTATTGGCTTGGTAGTCATCACTGTAAATCCCTGTTATTCATTTCTGCCATCAACTTTAACAGGAAAAATTACCACAGATGGAAAGATGCACCAAAGTCTCCGTCCTTCAAAGTAGACTGTAGCAAGGAGGAGCCTCTTGTAGGGGTCTGAAGAGATCTCATCATATTCTTCAGTCTCTCCTCAGCTTTTGAAACAATTTGTCTCTCTGTGCCACTTACCTCCTTCCCCAGCTTCACCAGTAAGTGTGGGGCACTTGTCTGCAGAGAGCCACTCACACCTCTGTCAGCAGCATGGGAGAAACACTAGCAAAATGCAAAGGATAACTGGGAATTCCTCAAGAAGTTCACATTCATGAGTGAAGGTTTCTCCCGGTGAAAACTACCCTGGTTAATAAAGGAGGTGAAAGTAAAATAAGTAATTATACCAAACAGGGACAACTGATAACAACATCTACAAAGAGATAGCCACATAATAGAGCTTTGTGGTGGGTAAAACTAACAAATGAATGAATGAAAAGCAGATAGCCAGTAGAATTATGCAAGAGATACTTTAACTAAAATCTTACCTTATGACTATATCCAGTCGCAAATAAGGATGACGCCTTGTCTGTCACAATGCAGGGGGAAAAGATTTCATATCATCTAATTGCAGAATTAGATATTGCAGAATATCTAACACATATTCTGCCATCAACTACAGAGGATGTTAAGAAATGATTGGTCCTTTTAAAACAAAACGTTAATAACATCATTGAGAGAACAAATGAGTTCTCTATGCACAGAGAAAATTGCTTTTAACAAAGTTCTGAATGATGGAATTTCAAAGGTCCAGGAAAAAAGAATATTGTGCTAGAACTTAATAAGCATACACAACATACCATGGGAAATCATAGCCCAGTTTGCATGATTTTGATCTAAACAAAATATCTGAAAGGCTGATATGGGAGATGGTCACTTAGAAAGCAGCAGTGTAGCCAATGTCAATGTCAATCAGCCTGATTTTACGGGAAATGTATCTTGCCAGAAAAAAAAAAATCTGTTTATTAAAAAATGAGATTATAAATATGAATGATAAAGGTAAATATATTTGCGTTATATAAACAGATGCACTACAACATTTGGCTTACTACCCTATACTCAGGGCGTGAAAACCTCTTTGTAGTGGCCACAACTTTGCAGCAGCCACACCAATAGTCTTCAGGTGGTTCTGCTGCTTTTCTCTCAGCAGCTAGGTACCTTCCTTCATACCATTTTTTTCCATTCCACAAGAACATGTTGCAGAATTCATCACTCAGTATTTCCGATGGCAAAGGCTTGTGATGAATAAAATGCTCACATGCTTCTGAATCCCTCCTGTGTAATTTATACCCCCTCTAAAACCTACTGTGTTACCAAAGTAAAGAGTTCTTCACATCAAAGAGAACCAAAAAGTGGTTGTGTTTCACTGATACTGATTTTAACACTCTTTAGGTGGAACTTAAGTCTAATGTTTCTTTCTCCTAGCAGTACAAGCCAAAATTCTCAAATTCTTGAACATAGTTTGCATCTCTTCTGTATCAACTGTTCTTAACTGGAGCATCATTACCTCTGAGACAGGAAAAGCAATAACTTTTGTATTTAAAGAAGGCTTCGGTGAAATGATCCGTATCTTAACAGAGGAAGTTTGGAAATCTATGAAGAGAAAAAACTAAAATAAAAATCTCCTTAAAGCGTATATGCACACATGATGTATTTGGTGGAACTTTGTAATCAGAAGCAATCTCATTTACCTTATGATGCAATGGGCTTCCTCACCCCTGCCTACCCTTGCATCCTACCCCAAAATTAAAGACCCATATATAATTTTCTGGAATCATGGAAAGCCACTAAGAAAGAAAATAACGAAGCATAAAAATGCATAGAAATCCAAGCCACAAACCACAGTACGTCTCTCAGTAAGTAGTAAGCATGTCAAAATCATTTTAAAAGTGGGGGAAAGGTTTGCAACCTTGTTAAGAATTTTCACGGTCTAAATCTTATTTTCTTTTTCCCCTGTGAAACTTCACCAGTAAGAAGGATTCTTCCAAAATTGGTAAGTATAGGCTGGAAAAATCAACTGCACTATGATGAACCAAGATACCATAAATATACCTCTAATCTATGTGGTTTGGAAATGCAATTTAGAAAGAGATTACTAATTAATAATTCTTGCATTCCACAAAGGAAAATGTATTTTTCTCTAAATATCCCTACAGCACTCCTCATTTCCAGATGTACCACAGCATTCAGTTCATGCAGCACAAGCTATTTATTCCAGTTCTATGAACTGTATTGCACTCGTGTTTCATGGACTCTCACCAGTCACTGAGTGCCTCTGAATTTCTATGAATTTATTATGGGGAAACAAAATACTAAACATGTAAATATTTATCGAAAGCATGCAAATAATATAAAATTTTTGAATTTTACAGAACTATTAGACTTTTGGACAAATATTTTTATCAAGTATAGTTTTTACATGGAACAGTTCTAGACTCAAGAATCTTGTTGAAAAATACAGGAAATTGCCATAGTGATTGTTATGTTAATTATAGGCATATTGTTACAGTCTTTATTCATGGATTCATGGTCCAGATTAATCTGGATTACACACCTTCTTGAAGATCTTCTGATTCTTTGTTTGAACCTGGAAATTACTTTCCTTGAATGTGATTTGGCTCTATTCGGCACCTGTCTTCAACTTCACAAAAAAAAAATTCCTAAACCAATATTCTTTGTTGCTCACCTGGTAATTTCATTTTATTTATTCAGTATATTAATCAACTGTCTCTTGAGATTCTAAATAGGAGTCACAACTCTGGAGATACATATGATGCTGATTTATCTTGGCAAATTGAATTCCAGTTAGAGTTCTGCAGCAGAAAAATGTAGTCAAATGAAGAAAAGTATCAAGAATCCAACTGAAATCAGGCAGACAGAATCATAGAATAGAATCATAGAATTACCTAGGTTGGAAGAGACCTTTAAGGTCATCGAGTTCAACCATTAACATAACACTGCCAAAACCACCACTTAAACCATGTCCCTCAGATCTTCTAAACACCTCCAAGGGTGGTGATTCAGCCACTTCCCTGGGCAGCCTGTTCCAATGTTTGATAACTCTTTCTGTGAAGAAATTGTTCCTAATATCCAATCTAAACCTCCCCTGGCACAACTTGAGGCCATTTGCTTTTGTCCTATCACTTGTTACTTGGAAAAAGAGACCAACCCCCACCACTCTACACCCTCCTTTCAGGTAGTTGTAGAGAGCGAGAAGGTCTCCCCTCCTTTTCTCCAGACAAACAACCCCAGTTCCCTCAGCCGCTCCTCATAAGACTTGTTCTCCAGACCCTTCGTCAGCTTTGTTGCCCTTCTCTGGACTCACTCCAGCACCAAAGTGTCTTTCTTGCAGTGAGGGGCCCAAAACTGAACACAGTAGTTGAGGTGCAGCCTCACCAATGCCAAGTAAAGAAGGACAATCACTTCCCTAGTCCTGCTGGCCACACTGTTTCTGATACAGGCCAGGATGCCGTTGGCCTTCTTGGCCACCTGGGCATGCTGCTGGCTTATATTCAGCTGGCTGTCAACCCACACCCCCAGGTCCTTTTCCACCAGGCAGCTCTCCAGCCACTCTTCCCGAAGCCTGTAATGCTGCATGGGTGACCCAAGTGCAGGACCTGGCACTTGGCCTTGTTGAACCTCATACCATTGGCCTCAGCACATTGATCCAGCCTGATTTTTCCAGCCTGTACTTACCAATCCAGCCTGATCTTTGCAGATCCCTCTGCAAAGCCTTTCTACCCTCAAGCAGATGAACACTCCTGTCCAACTTGGTCTCATCTCAAACCTACTGAGGGTGCATTCAATCCCCTTGTCCAGGTCATTGATAAAGATATTAAAGAGCCACAACACTGAGCCCCAAGGAGCACCACTTGTGACCAGCCACAAACTGGATTTAACTGCATTCACCACTACTCTCTGGGCTCAGCCTTCCAGCCAGTTTTTTACCCAGTGAAGCATAAGCACATCCAAGCCATGAACAGCCAGTTTCTCCAGGAGAATGCTGTGGTAAACTGTGTTGAATGCTTTACTAAAGTCCAGGTAAACAACATCCACAGCCTTTCCTTCATCCACTAAATGTGTCACTTTATCATAGAAGGACATCAGGTTAGTCAAGCAGGACCCACATTTCATAAGCCCATGCTGACTGGGCCTGATTGCCTGGTTGTCTTGCACTTACCGTGTAATGGCACTCAAGATGATCTATTCCACAACCTTCCACGAGACCAAGGTCAGACTCACAGGCCTGCAGTTCCCCAGATCTTCTTTCCAGCACTTCTTGTGGATGGGCAACACATTTTCTAACCTGAAGTCAACTGTGATCTCCCCAGTTAGCCAGGACTGAAGAAAAATGATGGAAAATGGCTTGGTGAGAACATCCGCCAGCTCCCTCCATACCCTCAGGTGGATCCCATCCAGACCCATCAATTTGTGTGTGTCTAAGTGGTGTAGCAGTAGCAGGTCACTCACCCTTTCCCCTTGGATTACGGGGGCTTCATTCTTCTTCTCGTCCCTGTCTTATAGCTCAGGGGACTGTGTACTCAGGGAACAACTGGTCCTACTCCTAAAGGCCGAGGCAAAGAAGGCATTAAGTACCTCAGCCTTTTTCTCATCCTTGGTCACTGTGTTTGTTCCCCCTGTCTAATAAAGGATAGAATAAGGTAAAACCTTGGAAAGGTTCCTCTTTTCACTTCTGATCTGAACACATCATCTGTTCTCCTCAAAAAAAAAAAAAACAAAAAACAACCCAAAACAGAGGGATGGACAAGATCCACCTTCAGGTTTTAATCCCATGTTAGGAGAAGCAAAAGTCTTTTCCCCTAGTATTCACTAGTCATTTACTAGTCCTTACATTAAAACTGGATTCTGCAATTCAGTTGCACTGGGTGCAAGTCACGAAACAGCACTCCAAGGAACTTCCAAAGGGTCCTTGAGTTGGGTCACCTTGCATTTTTGCCTACTACTGGTTGTGTGCCAAGTTTGTCTCCCATAAACAATGACAACAAACACTGGCAGATGTGGGGGGCTTTTGTTTTTTGGTTGTGTGACACCACAAAGAGTACGGAATACAAAGATTTGCCCATGAACTAACAATTTAAAATCCCATTGCTGTTTTCCATGGCTCAGAATCACTTGCAGCTAGGCATTTCTTTTTGGCAAAATCTGTGTGGTAGCAGTAGCTCTTTTGGCCTGGCATTCAGTACACCAACTGGACCATTTCAAAGGCAACTAAGCAGTTCACTTCAAAAGGGAAACCACATGGTTGCTGAGCAGAGACAGATAGGACTGTGGGAGGAAAATTAGAAAGCATTGCTTCTCCTAAGTGCATTTCATGGCCAAACATAAATGTATTTTAACTTCCCAAAAATGTTATGTAGAAGTAATGAGTGGACCACAGAGCTCAATGCTTGGCAAAGCATTCCGAGTTCCGTATGTAAAGTATGCAACCTATTCCCTGGAAACAAAATATGAAGTTTTGCTGTTGCAGTGACTTTCCAGCTGGCATTTTAAACCTAGCTAGCATAGGTGATACTCACCATGCTCCACTCCCACTGTTAACTAACAACTCAGGATACACTTCTCTTTATATTTGACAATTGAGAAAGTTGAGTGGTCATCATCCAGAAAGTGACAAGGGCTACTAAATTACCCTATTGTATAGAAATGTGTTTTCTTAATGAAATTGGTTTGTCATGTTGTTAAACTTAGAGGGCATTTAAATGTGGATAAGCAAAGTTTTTTATCAGGCATGTTATAATGCTTTTGGATATCCCCTTTCAATGTATAACTTAAAATTATCAGCTACATCCAGACATCATTGCTCAGTTTAACCGCCTGTCTTTCTGGCACAACTACTACAGAAACCAACTTTACTGTGAAAAGTTTAAGCTCCACACATCTGAGGCCAGAATGCAAGTTGAACATAGCATAGCTTCCAACTCCTACCATGTTGATGAAAAAGACTTTCTTCTGGATCTTCTAGAACTAATGCCTCCGTATGTAAACAGCTCCAGAGAGAATGGAATTAGATCCACACAAAATAAAACCACCCAACAGCACCATGGGCTCTTCCTCCATTAAATGATCGAGGTTACAGCTGCAGCCCTTCAGATTCATTCTCTGTAGATGCACACCGTTCTCACAGAGGACAATGTTGTTGGCTAGCTTGCCCTGCACAGGCCCTCTCCCAACTTTAGGAGATAGATTTATAGGAGGATATGCACAACCCTCTGTCCTTTGGATGTACTCTTTCCATGTAAGGAAGGTAACAAAAGTCTTCTTAAACCCCTTTTAGGGATGGGGAGCTTGAAGCTAGGCACAGTTCTTGTCCCACTTACGTGCATTCAAAGAATGCACTTCTAAAATACAGAGGGCCTGAGTGTGCGTATCTCCTCAGGGGAACAGGAGGGCTTGGAAGAGAAGACACTGCAGTCTCTCAGTGTGTAACACTGACCATGCACCACCACAAGATAAATACATTTATCTTTAAGATTCCCTGCTGAGTATGCCTGTAACAGACACAACACTTCCAGCAGAATATGGAAATATCACTTGTGAACCAAATGATGAGTCAACAGCTGAGGGAAGAAAAAAAAAACCTCCAAATACTTTCAGAATGAATAAACCACATTCAAACCATATTACCATTGTCTGTTTTTTCTAGCAGCCATACAGCTAAACCTCCAGTTTCTTGAGCATTTCTGATCATCCCTGAATTCCTCAGGGCTTAGGATAATCATTAACAGCCAGAATGGATGAATGCTGCAAAGTCCAGAGCTTGCAGTCCTCTTAGACAATTGTTTGGGTTTTCAAACTAGCATGCGTCTATAAAATTTCATTCTTTAATTTAAACCATTTTTCTCTCTGAAGAGTGATTCAGTTTAAAAACAGAGCCTTTTTCTAACTAAGGAAAAGCCTGTATGTGTAACTAAAGTAAATAATCCTGTATGTATTCCTTCAAAATGGTTGAACTACCATAAAAGTGAATGTTCTATGTACCTAATTTAAGATGTGAAATTCTTTTCTTTTCTATTTCTACCTGTTTTCATGGGAGAGAATGATCCCTTTTCATTTTGCTGCTCCATCATCTTTCTAATCCACGTTTTTATTTTTATATCGGATTGTCCATAAAGCTTTTTTTGCTTTTTTTGCTCTTTTTTTTTATCAATCACGTGAAAAACATAAGCTAAAGAACATCTGTGCTCTAACTGAATTTTTAAACTCCTTATGTAGGTTAGAAATTAGGCAAACTGAATACACTCATTTCTAATTAAAAATTCCTGAGCATATTTAATTTTTTTTAAAAAAACAAACAACTTAGGACAGATGTTAAAATCCCCATTACAACAAAAGCAGAAACCCTTGATGCAGAACACAGCACAAGTTTTTGCCATATACACACTGTGGCTGGCAATCCTCAATATATGACAACCCTGCAGTAACAACATGACCATTTATGTGAAGAACATGTAATACATACTTGGGCAAGCGTTTTACGAAGTATGACTGAAAAGTAAGACATTTTAAATGTAACTGACACACAAAAAACTTTACTCAAATATAAGGAATATATACATTTTTCTTCTTTAAAAGCTTTGATAACAAATTTCTGCATTCACAACACAGGACTGCCAATAGCTTATGTATTACAAAGATAATACTCCCACTGTTACAACAGGCTATATTAAAATTGGTTAATACAATGGAAATTGGCTCCTTCTTCAACGTCATCTGCAGATGGGACATATGATGCCATTGCATCACAAAGGGCCACAACCAATTTCTGAGCCAACAAATAAACCTTCATAAACCAAACAAAAACCTGAAGACAAAGATCCATAAAGAGCCAATATCTATTCAGCACTCTGTGGAAACACCACAGAGATTAACTGATTGTAGCTTGCTGAAAGAGAGCCTATTCCCAGAGTTCATCTCCTTGGCTACATTTTCAGCCACATCATCTATTTACCTTTACTTTCATCAGGGATGCACACAAAGAAACTTTCTGCACATTAGTTTCATGTAAAAAGATCTAACATTACATAGAGCAAGAAGAATTAGTTCTCTTGTTATGAAATATAAAAGAATGATAGGAAGTTCTTTGTCCATGCAGGAGCTCTAAACATCTTCCCTCATTCTCCTTCTAGCCAGCAAAACACCATGGGTATAGTCAAAGTCCCACCATCCACACTCTTCAAGCTACTGCTGTGGAGGGCCACAAGACAACTTTCCTCTCTGAGGTGATATTCCTTGAGTGAATGGCAATAATTTTGAAAAGATAACCAAAATGCTAGGTTTCAGAGTCATATTTAGCCCTGGTACATGGCAGTGAAGACACTAGTCGGGGTTTGTAAGGATGTACCTTTGTACGACTGCCTCTGAACTGAAATCAATGGCACATTTATCCATGCATCTGTGAGTCCAGTCCTGGACGACTTGTTCAGCACAGATACAAAACTAATTTGGTCTCATATTTTTATAAAGAAGAACCTTATATTATCAGAAGTAGCTTAGGCAAAGTATCTACATGTGAAAGGAAATACATACCTGTATCTGCATTATGCAACCACGTTTCTTCCCAGGCTGTGAAATATAAGTACTAAAAGGAACTAGGACAAGTTCATAAATACCAGCTGTGGTCTTTCTTTGAATGTGTGATATCAAAGTAGCAGCAGTATCCACAGAGGAAGAAATCAACTTACTATTGGCTCCCAAAAAGCTAATTCACTAATTAGTACTTATTTTGCACAACTGCTTGCAAACATTACAGTTTTCACTGTTAGTGAATTTCCCCCTTTTCTTGAATAAGTTAAACAGTCTCACAGTCTCTTATTAGGTGTTGTGTCCCCCCTTTATTAAGTGAACTACATATTAAAAGGGAAATGAATCTTGGTGTCAAGATTTGCATCATGTACATGGCTGTTCCTTTGGCACAATGAACCTTAGCTCTGCTCTATAATGACACTAAAAAGACTACAAAATGATTTGTACTGTTGTACAGGCATTCGTGAAGTCAATGCGTTTAAAAAAGAAGCCTAAATTATTGTGGTTTTAGCATAGGGTAGCACTCATGTTACCCAAGTCGCTCCGACAGAGTGATCTGTTGGAAAGGTAACAGGAGTCCTGATGATAGCATCATCAGCTGGATTAGGTGAGATTCCCTGAATGTCCTCTTCTGCTAATTCCCAAAAACTTACCTGCCAGTGCTACTATGTGACCACTAAAGCCTATGCATGGTCCATCACCATTGAGTTTTCTTAAACTGTAGTCAAAATAACCCTAAACACCTTAACTACATACAAAATACTGTCCTATGGGACCATTTCTGCCCTCCCCTCTCCCAACCCTTTACAAGTGTCTTATCTACTGACAATTTGCTCAGCTCTGCAGCACGCACTGCTTGGGCAGTCTCTAGAGTGGATTATCCACCTAGGATGCTAATAGAAAAATTTAAGTACACAAATTTATCTGGAGGCAGCAGGAGCTGCCAGAGGACCTTCGGGACCACCCAACATCCAAATTTGGAAAGCTACTGCACCAATTAGCTATATACTGAATTGGAAGAGGTCCAGGAGCTCAGTCAGGCACCTTGGGCCAGGTTAGTCCATTGTTTCAAATTGTCCTTAATCTCAGCTACACTGAGATTAGCTGGGATCCTGGAGCACACGGAGTATTAATGCCTTAAGTGCATTAGATGTGCATGAGGCACAGTCTAGATTACCAGCTACACCACCATTGCGACAAACTTAACTACAAAACTCAAGTTTCGTAGTTCTTGCCACAGTACAAGTTTATGGTACTGGGTGGCATTAAGTTTTGTTAAAATGTCTGTTTTCACTTAACAGGAAAAGGCATCTTCCCATTTAATTTCTCTCAAGGTAAGTTTACTTTAAACTTGCCTGTACAGAGGTTCGTAACTTTGCACTGAAAGATAACTTCAGTCCTGATCAGGTACATTTTACCCAAATTGTAAATCTTGGATCAGGAGATAACTACAACACACTTAAACTCCCTTTGACCTTTACCTCACTTCACGTAAGATTTTAGTCATGTTCCCCTATTTCAATATTCTTACAGTTGTTCTTCTCTTTTTTGGTTTATATTTTTGTTTATTTACTTTGCCTGGGAATGGATTGAAAAATAACTACAAATGGGCATTGAGAATGTGGAGCCCCAAATTCTTTTCCCCTGAATCTGCCACTGACTCACTGTGTGCTCTTGGTCATGTCGTCAGTGAAATGGGAATAATGACAGTAATAGAGAGAAGTGACAACTTTCTCATGGTTGAGTGCAGTCCTTGTGAGAAAACATTTTGTAGAATCCTTGAAGCCATAATATTATATGAAACCATGATGTATCCGTTAAACAAATACGCTGCACTAAGAAATCTTTGGTTTGAAAAATACTATGGTTCATGTAACCACTAGCAGTTTGTTTGACTACTTATAGTTACTATTCTACGAAAGCAATAATTTTGTACAATGAAAACCTACATTAGCAGTTCTCGGTAGGCAGCAGAGCAAAGCCTACATAAATTAAACTTATAAATTCACTTGAGCTAAATAATGCATAATAGTCCAAATTATAAGCTTAGACCATTCACACATGTAAAATATTTTTACTGCAGACATCCCACAATCAAACAGGAATGAAGCCTTAACAGCACTTTGCATGATCAAGTCATGGATTTTGCAAAGATACCATTGAAATCCTGAGGGTGGGATTAATGCTACTCTTACAAGACGGTTGTTATGCTTTGTTTCAGTTTGCTGTCAGAAAAAAAAAGGGGGGGAAGACGTACCTACGGAAAGACCTGGCGTTGTCACCAAAAAAAGCTGTTATTCAGGATGTAGTCTCAGTGCTTCATTTTGTGTCTGAATATACCTACAGGGTTCATGACAAACAATATGCCTGACATCAAATTATGGCAGTACACTTGGGAAGCCTGCAAAATCAAGAACCAAATTGCTCTGACAGTGAACTGTTACTCTCACATATTGCAACCTTATTCTTCACTGGATGGCTGGAGGAAGAAAAAGGTAGAATCCCTAAGAGCTGAAGACAGGGTCCGAGTAACTGCAGAAAAGTAGACTCAATATCAAGTAGCACTGTTAACTTCTTTTCTAGTTTAAGAAAATAATGAAGTGAGTCTAATAAGCTGAGTCTTTCCCTTCAATTTATTTTGGGACTATATCACATAGTAGGAAAGGAAATCAAAAACATTTGTCTGCCTAACACGAGCACAAAACACATTTAATGGCTTCCGTTCCTCTGAAATGTATTTGATGCAGTAATACTGGAGACGGGAAAATACGTTTAATTTTTTGGTGTGGGTGAATCAAAGCTTGGTGAATCAAGACTCAGCAATATTATGGGAAAAGCAGGAAGGGAATCACAACAGAAAAGTTTGTCTTAATGTTACACACCTGTTATCAAAAAGATACGTCAGAAAGGTATGTAATTCTTACTCATGACTACAGCTCTGATTAATCGTATTAGAAGCATGGCCAATGAAATAATATCTTTCCCAAATTTTAAGCAATGCCTCTGAAAAAGAGTTCACATCAACTGGAAAACTCCCAGAAATTCAATATATGATGTTTGAAATACTTTTAAATTAAGTGTTGGCAGATATTACATAAAAATGAGTTCCAAATCTGTAAAGCAAAACAATATATTTTTCTCCTGGTGACTACTGCAGCTTGAGAATACAATCTCTAAAAGACCAAGAAGTTTTCAGTCTTGGGGTGGAAGGGAATGAACCATCATCCAAAGCAACCTTAGCTCCAAGAACAATAGTAAAAAAATGCCTGTGCAAGGCAGGTAAAACATGGAAAGCGGCCAAAAAATAAAGCAGAATCACAGTTACAGAGAACACATATGACATGCTACAAACTGCACCATTTATGTTATCTTTACACCTACCATGTGTAGTTACAGCATGCATATATGGGTGTGTACAAACATGTATATATTTATATGTATATCTGCATGTTCACATACACTGACACAAATATGAGGGGCAGAGGGAAGGTCAGCTCCCTAAGAGCTGGAAATAGCATCAGAAAAACAGCCAAAAAGGCACCTTTATAGATCATATTGGAAGTATCTCTTTAGAAAATCCACTGACTCATATTCCACCACTCTTTGCAGCACCTTGCTGCCTATGTCTGAATTGGGAGACACGAGGAATTTGAGCTCACTGTGAATTTTAAAGAGGGAGAGAAGGTGAACTTAATTTTTGCTCTCAGAAAAACATCAAACCAAAAAAAATACCCAAGCTGGGACTAAGGACAATTGATTCAAAAAATTCAGAGTAGAAAGACAAATGTAAGTGACTGACAAAACCACCAGTTGAAAAACTTGATGAAACTGCAGAAAATGCGTACTAAAAGCTAAGTCTTTGAACTCTATTACCTTTTCCCTCATTTAAACACATGTATTTTAATGAGGTTCTTGCAAACTATTACTTATCTTACAAAATCCATACCATACAATTTTATTAAGGGAGCCATATTGGCCTCTAGTGGTCTTTCTACTACTCTTATGTACTACCTGATTCCTATTTTCAGGAACTCCATTACTATGCTGATATTCAGGACACGTCAGATGGACATCCTAAAATATTAAGACATCTGAACCCCCTCCCTTGGTCAATAACTAGAGATCGCCCTGGAGTCTGCAAACAAATTACTACACAAATTTCAGTGTGAAGATGTTGGTCAGATGAAGAGTAACAGATTATACAAGAGACATTGGATAAAGGACAGCCTGGAAGGCTTACAAAATACACCTGAGACTTCTTAAATAGGAGGACAGAGGGTAAAATCGCTTTCCTCCTTAAAGGAGCTTATTCCTTTGAGAACCATTACTTTAAAGAGTTTAACTACACTTGCAAGTAACTTTCAGTAATGAGTACCTGTAGATAACATTCATTCATCCTGGACATTACAGGTAGGTGTTTTATAGCAAGTTTCATCTTTTGTTTTGTTATACATAACAAAGTGCCTCATTAAAAGCAGTGTGTTCATAGGAAATGAAGTGTCATAAACATGTATTTCTGAGCTATTACATTGAACATTCATCATTCTTCTTCTAAGCGCGTGAGCAAGAGCAGTTGTCAGTACATGTTGTTATGGCAGACCTTAACACATCTGAAGATCGTTATGACCGACTAATTGAATGAAGCTCTCTGCAATAGTGTGCAACAGAGGACGGTCCAAGCCGCATCCAGAAGAAGCAGAGACCAAATCACTCAAGCAAATATTTTTCCCCCTGGAAAGTGAAATAACCCATAATGGACAATCAGCTTGGAAAGTCTTACAAAACCTTTAGACTTTTGTGCCTCCTCCTCAGCGTGCACGGCTCCTGCCGTGAGCTTTGGTGAGTGGAGTGGCGGAGACCCACCTCAGCTGCCAAACTCATTCATCTGCGCTGCTGCGGCTGCACAAACTACCAGCCCCCGGGGCCCCCCATCCTTCACTGCCAGACGGCAATGTCGAGATAAACCTTTCCTGAAAAAAGCACTACAAGTTTTGGAGTTTCCTGTGTTATCCTGTAAAGTTGGATCCAAGCCCTGGCACTTAAATTTAGATTAACTGTCTCACTTTTTATTTATTTACTGTTTCCTGAGTTATTAATATAATAAGCCTTCCCCATTTAAAGTCACCCCCCACACGCTGAAAAAACACAACAAAGACCTCTTAAAATGGCCCATTTCCTGTTGCTGTAACTGCACCTTCTCTGCACAATTTCCTCAGTTTGCATAAAATGATGAATTATGTGTGTACATATTAGAGAAGGTACACGCACATTGCTTTTCCTCTTCGCTGTTTTTCATTGGTACCCGAGATATAAACTACCATAAAGTAAACACATTAATGTTAAGCACCAGGAACAGGATCTCCCGGGTCCAACGCACACTTACAATGACCAATTCCAAAGACTCTTTTCATCTCTGGCTCTTTCTGAGCTGTCGGACTTGGACAGCATCAGCGTGACACTGACTTCTTTTTCACTCCTACAGCAACTCGCTTCCAAAAATTTTGAAACGTTTTGGAAACGTAATGATTTAACTCTTGCCACATCCCTGTGAAGTCGTTATCCCTTGTGCAGCTGGGCAGAGGGAAGGCTCACCTTCCTCCTTTCCAAGGCATTCCAGTTTTAATGGGTTCACGCAGCCAGAAAATGTGACCCCCAGATGGGCCGGATCACTGCAGTTGGGCTGATTCTGGCATACTCAACACGTTCCTTCTGAAGGAATCGGCTGCACACATACAGCATTTATACATACAATGCAACTGCAAATTATTTTACAGTTTAATTAATCTTAGATGGTAAAGTCAAAGAGGGTTTACTTCTAACATCCAGAGGAATCCCCAGCAATGACCAGCAACCAGCATTGCCAGCCTTTATTCAGTTATAAATGCAGACAAGAACGTTTTTTCCAAACTGTTCCCCCACTCTGCTTTAACCGATCTTTTTCTCCTGCAGTCCCACAGCCATCAGCAGCTTCTCCCCTCAAGCTGCTCCCTCTCCCTGCTGCAAGAACTGGTCAACTCCCAACAACTAGAGACAATCAGCATCTCCCTGCTCAGTGAAAACACTTGTCATCAGCAGTTAAAGATTGCATTCATCCTCCGGTGCTGGAAGTTTTGGGCTTGTCACGTACGATTCCATGTCTAGATGAGCACCAGAGCAAGGTGGGAGAGGCTGGGAGAGGCACCCGCTTCAGGTACCACTCTGCGAGGAGGAATTTTTGGAGGCAAACGGTGCTGTGAGGCACCACCACACACAGAGTGCAACACCTGGCATTTGTGGAGGGCTTTGTACATCCTAGAGAGAAATCTTGAAGAAAGCAGGAACAATGCAGTAAAACCATTTTCTCTTCCAAAGTACTAGGAAAGTTAGTAAAGGTGAGCCCAATGACTCAGGAGAAAGGAGATTTATACCTACACTGATTTCTTTGCAGTACTGAGATATAAATCTTATAGACCGAACAAAGCAAACTGCGTATCTGTTAATGAAGAGTGGATTATGTTTTGTTTTAAGCCTGTTAATTTTTCAGCCCAGGTGCTCTTATTATTATTCCAGTGGCTGTGTTGTAAACAAAATAAGCAGATAGGTGGGAATGGCTGTCTGAAGAAAAATATTTATTGTCCCACTCCTCTAGTTGTATCACGAATAATCCTTTCCTAATAAATCAAAAGAAGACATGCGGGTTATCTGTCTCCTTCCTACAGAAAAGGTAGGCTACTGCTGGCTTTGCTCAAAAAAATATCATAGGTTTCTTGTCCATCTGTAGTTAAAATATGTGTGTATGTGTGTGTTGCACGTGTATTTATACACATGTAATATGTACATATGTAACTATATAAAAAGAATGGAAAAGTCATTTCCCCGCCAAGCAGAACAGGAATTTTTATAATTACCTGTTGTAAAGAAAGCCGTCCAGAGGTATTGCTGCAGGGTCAATAGCTCAATCTTAGATTTAGACAATAGATCATACTCTGCCCTTTCCATCCATACTTATTCACTGCAGAGAGTGCTAAATGGTATTGATAATATGCAAATCCTGATTCTTTTCTTATGTGTTGAATTGTATACCATTTTTATTCAAAACCACCAGTGTAACTGTTTCACATCACCAAAACTGATGAGAAGAAAACAGATCATGCTGATTTTGTAGGACTGCAGAGAAAAACACTGCCCATATGGTTGTACTAACTATTTTCAGAACGATTACATGAGATTCACCTGCAAGCTAGCATGAGAACATAGAGTGCCAGAAGCTCTTGTTAGAGTGATTTAACAGTCTTAGAAGATCTTTGCCATGCTTACATACTACTAGATAGGAAACATGTCTTTCTACCTAAGGTCTTAGATGAGAGTCAATTAAAACAGTATTATTGGTACTAGTAAACCAAGATTTTACCTCTCTGCTAGATCCAAGATTATGGTCCCAGGATGATGCAGCCCAGAATAAAAGCTTTGCCCTATACCTCATGAAGCACCACAGGTTCAAACTCTGCCCTCCAGATGATAAATGTCAGTTTCTGTCTTCCCATAAATTGCAAATTGTTAGTGAAAATGAACTGCAATCATAATCAAGGAAATTGCAATCTGCTCATTCAAATTAGGACCGGTCAAAAATTAGTTGTCTTTTGCAACCTACATAGGCACTGAATTTTAATGGAATTCCTTATGCTATACCTGTACAGCTTAAGTTCATCGGGTGCTCAAAGGCGCATTGTTACTGAAATTTATGAATCTTCAAAAGCCATTAGATCTTGCTCTGAGACATGCCTCATTTTTATGACTGTTAAAGTGCTTTTTAAAGTAGGAATCACAGATGCTCTACACACTTAATAAATTGATCTCTCCCAAGTTTTAATTTACACTTTGTTAAGTAGTGGTCCTGCCTTATGAAGTTCTCAGTCTAAATGCCTCTACAAATTTGACTGGTTCCAGGTCAGCAGATCATTCTCACTCCTTGTAGCACACTTCTGCTTTTCATCTTCATAACAGATACATCATTTCAGAGTTGGGATTGCAAGATGTCAAAAGGGTTGCACTGCAAAGCACAGACACGTCATTCTTGTTACTGATGCACAAACTGTAAAAATGTATTAGCTTTGAATTTTAAAACAGGTAAGTCTGCCGGAGGATAACAAAGCACTTCTTCTTCTGAACCTTCAGAAAGAGACAACAAATTCAATCTGCAGATGAACATACTGGTGGCAAAACTTGTAACAGATGCTTTATGTATTTTAAGATAAGTTACCATTTTCCACTCACTTTCAAGATCAGCATCGATTAGATAATTATGATCGAGAGATAACTTTTCAATGAAGTAAATCATTTTAATATAGTCTCAGTACAAAATTAGAGTAGAAGATAGCAGTCAGACATTTTTAAATGATCACCTGGAACGATGTACGAAGAGAAAAGCATTTCCAGGTAAACGCAGGGCTGACGAGGCTGCAGGCATCTGGCAGAAAGAGTCCTTGACTTTTACACTTTTCTTGCTGCACGTGCTAACTCTCTCTATAAAACCTGTCAATCTGCAGAAAGCAGCTTCTCACAGGTGAGTTGGACAGCAAGTCTTGTCCATCCGAAAGAGGGAATAGACTTAAAAGGCTTAACTTTATTATTAAAAAAAAAAAAAAAAAAGAAGATTCTAGTTGAAGTAGCGTAAAACCCTGTTACTCCTAAGTTCTAAAGATTTATATTTCTTTATGTTTTTCCCCAAAAGGGCACAGCTGCATGCAAGCAAGCAAGGCAGTGAGCCTTCCTCTGACTACTGGGTTATCAGCAGGAGGACGAAAGAAGCGTTGCACAAGCAGATGGAGAGGCAGAGCGGCCTCCCCTTCACCTACTTGAGAGGCAGCAGTTCAGGAGCCATTGCCTCTGCCCTGACTAAGTGCCGACCTTCCCACAGACCTTTCCCAAACTGCTGCCAGCAGGTCTGTCAGGTCAGCAAGTTCCAGGTAAGGTTCAGGTCAAGCCCGACTTGTCCAACCTTGTCTTCTATGCGGTCAAGCCTTTTCTTTGATAACCTCCAGACCTCTCAGGCTTGTCTCAGCAGAAAACTGGCAGCAATTCACATTTCATATCTTCCACCAAGATCTTGACTTCATTATTTCGTGCTTAGACCAGTATAAATCAGGAGTAAAGGTCCTGGAACAGAATTATATAATTGTATTAAACCAGTAGAAAAGAGGAAGCAGGGAAGTTTATTAAATAATAAATAAATGTTCTCAGGCTTTCTTAAGACTGTTCTAGTTGCAGGCAGGAGGAAAGAAATCTTAACAAACATTAATATAATTTGTTTTGCTACACACAAAACATTACCAGCTTCCTTTTTTTTAGAGTACATTTGAAGAACTATTACCGTAGTACACCATTTCTATTATCATATTACTTTCTAGCCTCGGGCAACGTATTTTTTTCTTCCCCTCAAAACAGTAAACAAAATTCTTTTCTGAAGTTTGCAGTAAAATGGGATGTTCTGTCACCTTTTGCTGAGTTTTAAACTAGCTCTCACCTACACTGCCTTGTAGCAGGGGTCTCCTTCATGCTGTCATGGACACTGGCCTTTCAAATATAAAAAAAAAAGGAAAACGTATTTGCAAGTCTCTAACAATATAACAAAAAATAATCCTAATAATGCCTAATAATCAAGTACTGATTCCAGTCTGCCTCGGAGGAAAGGATGAAGAACATAGCATAGTGATCGACTGTAGATGCCTCCTCCAAAATGATGACATTGGATTCCAGGAGGAGCTTATTTTAAAACCCTGTTCAGCTGAGCAGGATGAGTCCCGTCCTGCTCCGGTTTTCTTGACCTCATTCAAGAATACAGCACTCAAAAGTGCACTAGGTCTCACACACAGTCACAAAGGGAAACCTATTTTTATGGTCACATTCCAACCCAAAGGAGAGTATGCAGAGTAAGGTGATGCTGACACCCTTCATGAGAACCTGCCTCCAGATATGAGTGAGGTCCAGAAACCCACCAGCCTCCTGCTGACTTTTTGAATGAGCCTAAAAACCTTTCAATGATGAAACGGGACATATGACACACCTCACCTGGATCTCTGTAAACAGAGCAGGTCACCTCCCACGAACATTGCTCTGTCCCAGACGACCAACCCATGGTGCCTAGTCAGGTCAGGTTTATCCTCAGAATAGTTTCTCCAGAAATGGTCCAACATTTCTTTTGCAAAACTGATAGCATTGAGACAAGATAGGAGGATATGAAAATGAAAACCATCCAGACTTTCATGATCCTCAGATTTTCAGGAAGGGGTTTCAGCTGACCATATTCTTTGGCCCGTGACGCACTGACAGCCTGTCAGATCCTGCATCTCCACTTCCCTAAGGTCTGTTTCTTTTAATTTCTGTCTCCATTTCTTTTTCCCACATTGGAAGGCCAGTAAAAACTTTAAAGTATCCTGGCCAAGATTATCTACTTTAGAGATAAATATCTGAGCCCAAGAAGTTTCCTAAACTGTAATTGATATATGCTTTGATAATGAAAACTGAACCTTGGGATATTCTATCCTACCATCCTATTCCAGAGGCTGACTTGTGAAGTAATTAGAATAATTGATTCAATGTCAGTAAATACCACTCTATTAAACAAAAACGCTCTTTTTTTTAAGTCACATCTGCAGTCCTTTTTCACCTTGGCATAAAAAACACATATTCTTTGGTATTTTCTGTATTTCTATCATTCCCTTTCCCAAGGATCTTAAAGTGCTGTGTAGACACGAATGAATTCATCATCACAATCTTGTCTGAAACATAAATACTATCTTTTTGAAGTAAAAATGGCTTTATTGAAGTAGCACATCCCATATTAATTCAAAATTTTCTTTTCCCATCCATAAAAACAAAGGTAAAGAAAAATGTCACTTTTATACTGGAGAGAGAACATGTGCTGGGAAAAGGATTATCTTTGTTTATGATGTGTTGTTGAATTCTCCACTTTTAGTTGAAATTTTTTCTAAGCACACTGCCAAAACTATATGGTGTTCTTTCTAACATAATGCAGATGGACACTGTGACATGGAAAGGAAAGTGTAGGAAGTGGCATTCATCACTGAAAAGGTCATATCAGAAGTAAATTGGTCTCACTAAAATGAAACCAAATGAAAATATAAGTTGTCTTGTAATCAGGTTTTTTTCATTGTCTTTTTTTTCATTTCTGAATCCATTTACTCCATTAGGATGGAATTACTCTGTGGTTACCTACCACAGTCGCTTTTATTCATAATCTGGCAAGATGTGTTATTTGCTGCATAAAAGTTTTCATCACCACCCATTATTGTGGTGGTTTGAATCAATCATATCGACTAAAAGCCCAGTTGTGACTTCCTGAGTTCATTGGGCTTTGTCATCATCAGGCTCTCTTCAAAAGAAATAAAAGTGCAAGCAATTAAAAGCCTCGGCTTACATGTAGAGGTGGACATGCGATTCGGTTTCTTTCATGTGCAAGAGCAAAATTTCACTTTAAAGTCAGCTTGATAATTTTAATTTGACTAGCTATGAAGTGTTTTGTTTTCCAGGATGTTCAACCATTTCTGTGTTCTCTTCATTTCTGCTTTTATATATAATAAAACTGGAACAGTTTTAATATATATAATATAACTGGAACAGGCTGCCCAGGGAGGTTGTGGAGTCCCCTTCTCTGGAGACTTTCAAGACCCGTCTGGATGCAGTCCTGAGTAATGTGCTCTGGGCAATCCTGCTTTAGCAGGGGAGTTGGACTAGATGATCTCTAGACATCCCTTCCAACTCTGAAATTACGTGATTCTGTGATTCTGTGATAATGCTGGTCAATAAAGATGCCCATTTTAAAAATAAACAATAAGCGGTTTCCTTTCAAAAAAAAAAAAAAAAAGCAGAAGAAAGCCTCTTGGCACCTCTGAAAAAGATGAAAACTGTTTTGAAAATGTCACACTAAGTTCCTGAAGATTTTCAAATGTTTTCCCATGTTCTTGTGAGTTAAAGTTATGTAACATTTTGCTTCCACAGCAAATTCTACCTTTCCTTTCATTAGAGGAGAAAAAGCACTGCCCACATGGCACTTCAGCAATGCTGGAGGTTTGTTTAAAAGAGAATGCACCTGATCCTGCTGTCGTTGTACTCAACAGACATGTGGGATGGCTCAGGGTAAAGCAAAAGCAAGTAAATAATTTTTCTTTTTTAGCATCTATTTCAAGTCAAAGCCTCTGGTCCCTACACATACCTTACCGAAGGTTTTTACATTATTGGAAGAATAAATAGCATTCATTGTTGTGTTTACTTCTAGGCTGAGAATGTCATGAATTCAAATCTTCATATTGAATAACTCAAAGAAAATATTAATGTTCATATCAATTAACTTTTAATGACTATTTAACAAATTCCAGGAACTATTTATTCCAGTGACTCACTGCAGCTCCCCAGGTTTTAACAAACTTACAGCACTCGCTTTCAAATTATGCATTGAAGAGCCAAGTAACCTGTTGATTTTGGACTGCAAGGTGCCAGAGCATTCTGAGAAGTGAAGGGATTTATGTTCTGAAGTGCAGGTGACAAATATTAGTCACAACTTTAAATTTTGGACACTGCACATATCATCACAAACAGCCAGCAATCTGGGGGCATCTGAACAGTAACAATCTATGTAAAACTTATAATAAAGAAAACAGCCAGGCATTATCCAATGCAATTAAAAAAAAATGCAGATGTGGTTTCAGATTGATCATAAGATATACATTTAAACAGCATACTGTGAAATTCATCAACACGATATCCCTGCAAGTAAAAATATTCAAAAGGGATGGGCAATAAAACTTACCTAAGACAGGATATTTTCTGTTTAATAATAAAGTGATTAAAGTCTGAGGCACTAGGGATAAACTGCCCATTTACTGTTTGCAGCAAAGAGGGAATTTTTCTTTTGCACAAGTTATTAAAAAATTACTTGTCGGTTTGTTTGAGGTGGGGGGAGGGCTTTAACCTTTTTGTGGGAATAGGGAGCTGTTAACCTTCCTCTGAAGCATATGCTATCCATCATTTTCCAAGTTCCCTTTTTAAGAAAGTACTTTACGCAACATACACTCAACTTCACCTGTGGCTTTAAGGGCATGAGTTTTGGCATATTGGAATTGCTTATCTAAACGGGGGCCAGAGACAAGAAACTGAGTCACAAGAACATTTGAGTGTAAGCCTAGATAGCAAATCCAGTGCTCTTCACTAACCTCCATTTCCAAAAGCAATAACTTAGTCTTAAATAAACACACTTCCTAGCAAAGAAGAAAGAACCACTAACAGAAACATGAAAAAGCTTTCGCTTTCGTACAGAGAAACAGTGTCTGAAACACTACAAAGTGAACCCTAAATGCAATGCAAACTTAGCAAATGCACAGTGCTGTGAATGATTTGGGTTACCAGGAGTGGAGGCCTTATTAAAAGAGCTATTAGACATACCACTGCAAGGGCAGAAAGCTCATTGAATAGTGGAAAGGAAAGGTTGTTCATCAGCAAAGAATACATGCATTCTTTCTTGTGCTCCGTGCACTTTCTAAAGGTATTTTTGCATCCTAGTTGCTCATTAATAGAAGGATTGCAAATCATAAAAGACTAGCTATAAAAAGATAAACAATTATACTACTTGTTATAGCATAGGGAAAATATAAGGTGAAAGTGGCTTGCAAAGGCTTATACAACACTGTCAGGGAAGGAAGAGATTGCGCTCAGTCAGATGTTTGTGGTGCTAGCTCATTACAAGAAAAATGTGGATAGAAGCAGCGGAGAAAGAAAGCCTGTGAACAATTCAGTCTGAAACTTTTGGAGAAAAAGAGGCCTGTGAGGATAGGTATGGACCACATGCCGTCAAATTCATGGGGTCTTCTCAGTATTACTGAAGAAAGACACCCGGACTGCAATGCCTGTGACCACGCGTGTCAGAGTAATGCAGGTAAACACAACTTGCTTTTAAATGCACAGGTCTATCTCAAGTAGCCTTGGTAATGTTATTTGGTTTTAAGTATTCCTACAGATGAAAGGATTCATTAAGAATGATCTCTCCTCAATTCACTTTCCATGCAGAGTAAAAATACTGATTAGCAGCCCCAAAAACACATAAGAACCTCAACTTGGCAGTATACAGAAAACATAATTAAGAAATGAAAATAATTTTAAAAGGTTCTTTAGTTCTACAGTGAAGTGGAGTTACCTCAGTAGTTTACAGCCTTCTACAATTCAGCATGCGGAGCATCAGCCTAAACGTATTTTCTTTTCGCTGTGCTTACCCTCAACCCGTGCGCCAACCCACTGCTCCAGATCCTGTCCACATCCTGATCGTTCCTCAACTCTTGAATAACAGCATTTTAATAATAAATATTCCTGCTTTGTTAGTATCTCTCTTCATGCTTTGTCTTTTTAATAGATCACTGTTCTTCACAAGTTAACGAAAATTGAATCCAGGTCAAGAAATTTTCACTCATCTTTGATCCTGGGGTGTACTTTACCCCCAGTTTTTCCCCACATCATCTGCACCTATAAATTTACTTTTTGTCATCTCCAAAATGTTGTCAGAAATACCCACGCCTTCATTAAAGCCCTTCCCACACCTGCCCAGGTGCCCAGCCCTGCTTACAATGACTCCAACGTGGTCTCCTTAAATTTTCAGTGACAGGCTTAATAAAACTGGTACTACAGCCTGCGCTGTTTCTTTTGTCTCCAGGAAAATTATTCCTGTTTTCAACCTGCTTCAAAACTGACAAGACATTGCTTTCAATGTCTTGTGCATAATGAAGATTGCACAGCAGTGAACAGCTAATCGGGGCCAAGTCCTCTATTTGACTTGTAAATGCCTCTGGCGGTCTTCCAAACTCAGCGCAATTACTACAGATTTACAGCACTTTAAAGTGAGAGGTACAGTTGGTCTAGTAAATCTAGTAACACATAAATGCTGAAAAATCACAAAATTGTCACCATTTAAGTAAGTTGTGCTAACTTCAGGGCTTCTAGCTGTGCTGAGAGAAATGTGGAGCTCTATATATAACATCTACTGATTTAGGGGTTTTTGTGTTAACTCCTTTTAATATCGGGGACTTAGCAATGGAAACACAATTAAATGCTGTCATGCTTCATACAACAGACAAAGTAAGATTTTGTGCCCTCCGGCTATGGTCTATATGACATCAAATTTCTTCCACGGGGTCGTATCAAGTGTGTTTGCTATGTGACCTCTTTCTGCTTAGGAAGGAAATCCTGTCATCAGACTTTTACCTTGACTTCAATAGACTTCAACGGGAACAGTGTGTTCCCATCCAAAGCAAAATTTGACCGTCACAATTTGCAGTTTCCTTCTATGGTTTGGAGACAGAATTGATGCTGTCAATACAAGGGAAAAAAAAAAAAAAAAGTAAAATGTAAGAACAGTGCCAAGCTTTGCCAGGAAATTTAGCAGATTATAGTGTGCAACAGCTTGGATTGGGTACGTGTTGGAACTGTGAACAGGAATCACTACAAAACGAAAAGCTGAGAGAGAGTCGTTTGGGGAGGTGAGGGAAGCTAGAATAATGGAGTTAATAAAAATATTTCGCAAAATGTGTATTGTACTGAGCTTGATGCCACCATGGCAAGACTGCTTCTAGTAGTCGAGCTAGACTTCCTCATGAAAGCTTTCCTACATCCACGGTTCCCGGTGTACTCAGTACCGCAGGCAGAGACAGTACTCCTTCATCCTGGGAGCCTGGGTGTGAAATCTGATGGAAATTAGTATCCCCAGAAAGGTCAAATAACCCTTTGGCTTTGTACCTGAAATGCCATTCGGGGAGTGAAGTGCAGAGACTTAGATTCCCTACCTTTGCAGTAATCATCTTTAAAGAGAAAGTCTTTAGTATCTTATTCAAATGAAGGAACTCAGCTACAGCAGGTGAGACGTAAAGCACTATTACGGCTTTCAACTTAATGATTCACTCACTTCTTGCTCCTCTTCATTGCAGAGATAACTGAGTGTGTTTGATGTCCTTTTATTAACTGCTCACTCTGGGAAAGAGTGAAAAAGTTTTTTGCAGCTGAAGGCTAAAATCTCCATCAGTGCTCTTCTTGGGAAAGAGCGGTAAAAAGAAAATAAAGTATCTGATGATAGTCCTGTCTTTTTTTCAAGCACACTTCTTGAAAACAACAGGCATAACTCATCCATCAGCCATTTCAAGAGCTGGCAAAATTATGTGGCTGTTGTGCTCCTCAAAATGCTGCTCCTAGAGTCTTCTGCTCAGGAAACCTCATCAACGGTACAATCTGGGATGATTAAGGAAAACTCCTTCCAGCAGAAGGCAAAAGCAGAGAGAGGAAAGAAAACAAGTACACAAGTATGGGCTTGGAAGAAAGGCAGGACTACATGGTCACTACCCACCTACCTATGTTTTAGGACGCATCCACTTAGGTATCCTTCCTGACCTGAGGATGATGACGTCCCAGCAGTATTATACTAGAACACAGAATCCCAAGATTTGATAGAAAAAGCAGCAACAGTGGCAAAATTTACCTCTCCCCCAGCAAACTAGCCTTTGGCTACTGCTGCAGCACAGATGTCCACCACGTGGACACACATTGAACTATGCAAATTGTCCTCAGAGCCAGAGAACAGGCCTTGGCCAACCTTATTTACTAGTAAAGGCACAGCGTCTTTTTCATAATAGGTAGGGACATGCTACGGTTGGTTCAATTGTGCCTCATCTCACACCGTTTTTGCACCAAGTACAATCTTAACATAATCCTTCAGTAATGTCAGCTCATAAACGTGTTGAGATTTCATACTTTTTTCCTTGCACATTTTACAAACAATTTGTTTGCAGTAGTCTTAGTCAATGTTTTGTTACCCTTAACAACAGCACAAAAATTCCTTTTCCAAATTTCCTAGCATTTTCCGTCCCTTTAGCTCAGAGAAGCCCAGGTGATGTTCTGTAAAGCGGAGGGACCATTTGGCAAGAGCAGTAAAAACAAGAGTTGGCAACCAACTGCCAGCAACAGAAGGGACCTTTTCAGTAAACATTTTCAGTATATTCATAAATTGCCAAGCCAAAAAGAGGGGGAAAAAAGTGCAGTCAGACTTGTAATGCCCTGGAGAATAACAGTTTAATTGTTATTTACAGGATAAGAAGGATGTGGATGGAGCATTGTTACAGAGACACTAAATTTCTTTGCTTCCCTCCCTTGGATCTCACTTACTTTTCCATGTTGTCATTATAGACATTCACAAACCAACAATCCGATAGCGAGCGTGTAGTTCTTTCAGGCAGCAACTGCTACAGCATTTTGTTGATACTCCCTCATGGTGAAGAATTTTCTCATTTAAAAAAAAAAAATGGTTTCAAAGCTTGCTATACTAAACCTATCAACTTGTATGTTCAGTAGATTCTGTAGTATGCCAGATACAGAGTATTGCTACCTGCAGATATCAAACCTCAGGCTACATTTTAATCAGAACCAAATACTGCAACACCAATTGCATGGGAGGAGAGAAAAATCACAATTTTCAAGCTAAAATAGCTCGTTCTTCTCATTGGTGTCTTGTGCTTTAGTCTTATAAACCAATAGTGATGTCAGTGCAGTCACTAAATTACCAAGTGAGAGAAAACTTCAAAACTCAGCAAGAGGCCCTTAGGAAAGGGATATAATTGCCAAATTAAAACCTCCACTCCCGCTCTCTCAGCCACAAAGAAAGCAGGATCCCTCCGCTCACTAGTCAAAATGCTTCCAAAGAAGGAGTACTCAAAAAGAAAAATCAAAATACAGTAACATTAGCTTCTGATATCTATTCCCATCTCCACTCAAAGAAGGTACTTAAGATCCTATTTCCCTATGAAAGAGTTGGAACAATAATTTTAATTAGTCTGTCCTTCAGCCACAACAGAATAACATTTTTCTAGCATTTAAAAAAATAAAAATCAAAACCCACAACCCATCTTAAGTTACAGCTTGTCCAGCAAGAAATAATCTGAGACTTCTGAACTGCAGCAAAAAAAGTCCAGAGTGGGTGTTAAAATTAATGCAGGAGAGGCAGTGCCACTCCTAAAACATGAGAACGTACAGTCCAGAGACTATAGAGTCTGTCTTTTTGGGGGGAAATCATCAATAGTGTTCAGTTATGATCCCATTTTTTGTCGTTTCGATTTCATTTTTTTCTCCTGGGTAATTTAAGCTGTAACAATGACTGACTCTAAGGAGCCGCAGTGCGTGCCAGAAGGTTAACTCTTCAAAAAAGAAAAAATCCAACTCCTCTGATAAAAGGAGAGGCCAAAAAAATGAAAATTTTGGCAGCTGTGTGAAGAATAGGCCAAATTCATCTTTGGTGTAACAATAGTCTACTTCACTAACATAACCACAGGAAAGAATATGAATCATTATTTTAAACATAATGAGTAAAATGTGTTCTCATTTCTTTGAATTACAATTGATTCCACAGCACTTGAGATATTGGGGGGGAGGGGGGTGGGAAAAGTCCAGGGCTCTTGATTTCATGACTACATACATCACTTTCACTACAGACGAATGCAATCATGGTTTATGTTTTGTAGATATATTTAGTAATGAACATAGGAACCGGAATGCAAGCCCAAGTGAGTATCCCCGAATTGTCACACCACGTATTGGAAAAGCACCGATCTGGACCCAGACTGAAACTTCACAGCAGCTCACTTCCCCGGCAGAAGCCAATATTCCGTTCCTGCACACCCCTCTCGCTAGCTCAGGCGCAGAGATGCTCTGGAGGCAAACAAAAGCCATGGCTGCAAATGAGGGGTAATTGCAAACATAGCAAGAATTGTACTTATTCACAGAGCAGCTGGATCTAAAAAGCTTGGGTCCTGTGATTCGGTCAGGAACGAACTTCAATGCGTTGTAATACTGCTATAAAACTGGTTTAAAAAAAAAAATAAAAAAATAGGTAAGCCACAAGTGTAGACCAGCATTTTATCTAATCAGCTGCTAATGCTTTTCCTGCTCGAACAGGGTTAATCAGACATACATAAAACTATTTCCTGGCACTTTTGGAAAGCTTCTCCGGTGATGATTCCAGCAATACGAAAGGTTTCAATTTTGCAGAGTTTATATTGGCCTGAAGTGTACTGAATTTTATTTTATCACACCCTGTGGGACACATTCACTCAAAGATTTTTTTAAGACAGCTTAGAGCAAATCTAGCAACCCAGTCTGCCTCTCATCTATGAACATTGAAACAAAGATTAATAAAGAATTAAGCAATAAAGTAGAAAGAAAAACTTAGAATAAGTAAGTTTTGTAAAAACAGCAAAAGTATTTACTTTATTTTGCACATGCTTTTCAAAGAGTTTTCTGAACAGGATTAGACAGCTAGGAGCGTTGCTAATTCCAAGGAATACTGTACTAAAGCAATCAAGCTGCCTTGGGGAAATGCAGCCAGAGCAGCATTAGCAGTATCAAAATCATGAAGAACAACAGACGAAGAGCATGGTAGAAGAGAAATTTCTGCCATTGGGAAGATGCAACGAGCCCATGCCAAGGCTCCCCACACCCAGTCCCAGCCACTTTCTTAGACAAGTTTTGCACCGAGTTCTGTGTCCCTGTGATTAAACTGCTCTTAGTGGCTTAACACTAGCTTTGGTCTCTGTGTATAACCAAGAAAAGGCAAGCAGACGTCAGTGGACTAGAACAATTGAAGCAGGAGGTCCATTGGACCAGCCTGACGATGCGTGCTCAGCCACTCCAGCCCCTCGTCCCTTGCCACTTACATCGCCTGAACAATGAAACAGCTCTGCTGTACTCAGAAATACGCGGAACCACAAAAGGCACGATGTTGGGCCAGATCACTGCTTCTGATGAGAGAATGACAAACCCCGTTACAACACAGAGGGGCTTCGAAATACTTGTCAGTCATCACTTTTGCACTGACCTTATGGTGGATTTATATGTCCAAAGCAAAGCATGAGGAAGAACTGATGAATCAAGGCCTCAATTCCAGGCTAGAAGCCAAGGTTATATGTGTCTTTTACAATAAGCTTAGACACTTCTAGAAGTAATTTTTTTAATTACTGCTTTTTTTACACATGCTTCTATTTTTAGATTAACCTCCATGAAATTAAGCAACTACACTGCTGGGAAGAAGGTGAACAACTATCACAATTACACATTTTCTACACACAGACGTAAAGCCAACTGTATAAGAGCCCTATAGGGAAACACTGAATATATTTTTGCCCTATAGGCAAATCCCAAATATAACTTCTCAGAAATCTGCTTAAAGCATTCTCTTCTGCATACAGTTGAGTTACTTGAGGTTTATTTGGTTTAGTGAACTGCTTAAGTGTGCACTTGCCCCTACACATTAATTAGATTAAGTCTTTTACAGAGTAAATTTTATTCCTCGTTACTTAGTTAAGTCGTAAAATGATTTCAGAGTGCCGCCCTGGTGTTGCTATATGAAAGGATTTAGATGCATTACCTGCACAGCCAACACAATTGAAGAGGGTGAATTGTGGGATGCTAAGGAGATAACAGATTGATCATTTCATCTGTGCTGCTCCTTCCCCATAGGCAGCAGAAGACACACAGCAAGAAGAGTGAAGACTTTTGTACATTCCCGGCTGCTGTAACATCCATCACCCTGAACTGCAGGTATTCCCAATACATTGAGGGGAGGGCAGTCTAAGCAATGCCAGGAGCCCTTCTTCACTAAGCGGTAATGGTGGGATGAGAGGAGAGCAAGGTCACTGCTTCATCCTTAGTCCTGAGCTCATCTCAATCTCAGCTCCGACGCTTGGCACTTCACACTAGCAAATTTGAAGAAAGCAGCATACACCATAGCATTTTAGGAAATATACCCCGTGATGGACACTTAGACCTTACAATACTTTGGCTCAGCAACTTGCCACGTGAGGTAAGGACTAACAGAGCTTGCACTAACCAACTGCACAACAGACAGTACACGGAGTTGTAATCCAAACAACATCCTTTAAGAACTAGACTCGGTCCAAAAGGGCATGGCCTTTGTGTAACTTTCTTAACTCTTGCTAAGATGACAACTCAAGAGGATTCTCCATGCAAACCATCTTGTTCCAGTGACAGGAAACCTGAAACTATACCTAAAACAATCAAAAACATTAAGTACATAAAATACTTCTATATGAAGTTAATTTCTTATATACCATCAACATTAAAAGCTAGGGTAAAAATAAGCCTCAGACTTTGAGTCCCATTGTGTCTATAATGTGAACTGTACAAGTTACGCAGCTCAGAAGCATCCCTACTGCAGCTCCATTAAGAGGGGAGAGATGAAATATCAGGAGAATATCCTGCCTAGTCAAGTCAAGGTTTAGATAATGTTACCAATAACAGTTCTACCACTCACTTCTTGCATGGAAAGGGAAAGATAATCATACATTACATTAATTATTCTTATCAATATTGTCCTCAACACTTAGCTAAGCTATCCTGGGCAGAACATGCTTTTTTTGTTATATGTCTGTTCAGGAAAAGCAGGAAGCAATGAAAATAAGTAGAGGTCTAGAAAATATGACCTGCAAGGAAAAAATGAAAAAAAATGAACTTGTTCAGTCTAGAGGAGACTCATGGGAGGCACGTTAATAGTCTTCAAATATAAAGAAGGCAAATGGGAAGAGGAAAACAATCAGATTTTCTCTGTTTTCTGATAAACATGACAAGAAGCAATAGATTTGAAGTAAAGCAAAGAAGGTTCAGCAGGGTAAAACCCTAGTGTTATAGTGATCCTTCCTCCATTTGCAAGGGGAGACTGAAAAATCTCTAGAACTATGCCTACAAATAAAACAGTGCTCAGGAATATTTTTGAACTTCATCATAAGCACTGTCAAAGCATAAAACCAGGGTACCTGGCATGCCTTCGTCCCAGCCAAGATGCCCCCAAACTGCTCTAGGAGGCAGCGCTCATAAGATGGCTCGTCCCAGGGGCCATTGTCACACAGAGCCCCAAGGAACAGTCTGCTTCGGGACCTTTCCATTGCACTTATTCTCAGAGCCCAGCAACGTTCCTGAGCTTAATCAACGCACTTTTATACTAACTGAGGAGCAAGGATCACACACGTTCATGTGTACCTGTTGTATGCAATGAGTCATCACAGAGAGGATACAGTTAATGAAAAACAAGGACTGAATTTATTGAAGTATATATTCCATATAACGCTGTTAGGTTCCAGCATCATCCTTGCATAAATTCTGCACTTGTTCAGTTATGTGTAGAACTGGTTGCTTTTCAGAAAAAAGTGGGTCTAGATGGCCCATGGGTTTATTCAAACAGGGGGTTATAGCAAGTAGAAGTTACTTTTTTAAATTATTTAGCTAAACTTCTGAGCACGGGAACTGCACGGAACTCATCTGAAATCATTTGTGGATTGTGTTTTTGCAAGCTGCTTTTTCCTTCCCCCCTAACGATTATTTCCCCCAGACATCTGAGAGTCAATCACCATCTTTGCAACCTAACAGCCACAAATGGTGAAGGACGGTCACAAGTGACCCAACTTCACCATTCTCTCCGGATCCTGGTCCTCCCAGCAGCCGAGCTCAAGGTGCAGGTGCAAAGAGGAGAGGCATCTGCAGCTTACCTTCAAGCCAGGTGAAGGACTGCCAGCCAAGAAGAAAAAGAAATTCCTCCCTCCCTTCAAACTTGGGTGCCTTTTGCTTTCTGGAGCCCACCTGCATTACCTCAAACATAGGCTGTGTGACTCCTAAACAAAAACAAACAAAACCAATGACCAGAAAATAGTTATTACTTGCTAGGAGGTAAAAAAAAGGTCACTCACTGCTGTTTATTCTTACTTATCATTTCTGCTTATTTTATCTTTTTTGTGTGTGTGTTTTTAATTTCATTAGCAAATGCACAAAGAGAACATCTGCTCAGAGAAGGGGTTGCTCTGAAATGCGTGTTTAAGTACCACTTCTTGTTCAGGATTTATGCTAAAGTTGCCCTACTCCAAAAGCTGTTTTATCAGGGAGCTATAATCCTAAATCACATGGCCTTTCCTGATGCACTTCATTAGAAGAAGACATAATAATGTATAGCTGACCAGACACAGAAAGAAAACTTCTTCTCATCTTAAAACATTAGCATTTTCGTTGTTTTTATCTGCTTTATTCAGGGAGGAAAGGTAGAATTTCACATTCAAAAAAAGCTGAAAAAAATACATTTCCCAGCTAAGTAGAAACATATGTGTTGTTCACCACCCTTTTAACTTCAAACGTGTTTTCCCCCCATGTTATGTTTTTAAACAAACACATTGACCTAGAAAGCCAGGTTTAAGTCTCAAAACAGAATGTCTCATCAATTTTAAATTTTCTCTCCCCAAAAACTTTTCATGCAGTGGGATTCATCTAAGCTGAACTAGTCCCAACAGAAAATCTTGGTTTCCATATGTCAATGAAGTTTCGCAAATCTACCGCTGCTTTATTGCAGGAGTAGACGGTACCCCACCCTGCTCTTCAATGCAGACTAACGAACAGGTCAGGCTTTACCCTGTCCTAATCCTGCTGCAACATTTGTGAACCATCTGCATGGGGAGGAAGCCGGACGAGTGAATACAGCTGTCAAGAGAATTTGTGTTTCCCTCTCCTCACTTGCACCATATGCATCCCAAATCTCAAAATAGCCTGACGGATCCACAAGATGCTTTGTTCCTTGCTTAAATTGTCCTCTCTGGAACGGGGATGCTGAGTGAAGAGGTAATGTTGCTGAGGGAGTTGAGCAAGACGTAGCCATCAGGATTAGCATAACCGCTGAATAATTAAAAATGCTTAAATGAAAGAAAGAATGTATTTTACTCTCATACAGACTGCAATAAATTGTTCATTACAGCAAATTCTAAGCAACTTGAATGGATAAGGTTTATTCATCATACTCTATGAAGGACAGGAGTTGGTAGGTAGAGTACAATACATACACAAAGATTTTATCTCTTCTTATTTTAATAATATCCTCATTGTCAATGATGAAGCTTCCATAGTTGCCCACAGGGAAAGTCAAAAGCCGTGGTCTGGAGACAAACATTACAATTGGAGTTGGATAGATATTTTCCAACCTAAATTTTTTCCTTTAGAAAAATGCTGACTCCATGAAATCAACACGCTTCCACGGTACACTTTGATTTCGTCAAATACTTAGAACGAAGCCAGCTGCCTGGTTCCTTGCCCATTTGCCTGCTTGCCCAGCAGCCCACCTTGCAGGCAGCTGTAGAGCCAGGACCCAAGAGGCACAAACCACAGCATTCAGGACCTCTCTGCTCACAAAGACACTGAGACTCGGGAGATTTGCAGCCTAATCTCCTGTTTGCACAAAGCAGCGCCTGGCTGCCTGGGGCCAGGGCTGGTGATCCTTGTGCTGACTGGAGATCCAGCATCAATTTTGTTTTCAAAAATACGTGGAAGGAAATGTTCCATCCATGAGACATTTTAAAGGTTTGTTCCAGCATAGAGTTTTGTTGGGTTTTTTTTAGAATTTTCTGCAGACCAACACCTTAAATGCCGTCTGACACTGCATTACAGCAAGTCACTACCATCAACACTGATTTTGGGTTGGGGGAAATTGATACGTTAGATTTATAAGAGAAGAATCACATAACATTTACCAAAGTCTCCAAGTGTCCTGCAAAACACAGAAGAGGGCTAGGGGGAAATACACAAGGCCCTGTAAAGTCAAAGTCTAACTGAGCAGGATTCCTCAATAATACACACTGAGTGAAAAAAGACCTTATACCCTGCTGAGGACAGAAGGGGGGAAAAAAAAAAAAAAGAGGAAGAATTATTCAGAATTGTTCAAGAAAAAAACCTTAGAGAGAGAACCATCTTGGTCAAAGAATAGGAGTGAATTATTAGCAACATAAACGTCAGCCAGGAAAATATCTTCGCCAAGACTGTGATTTTTTGGAGCTGTGCTTCAGGATCTTCAAAGAGGGATCCCACGACTCCTGAGCAAAGGCTGTAATGAAATCTGAGCAAGTGGAAACCTTTTATCAGAGAGTCTAGAGTCACTCAGAAATAACAGGAGGCAGAAATGCCCTGTCTTCCAGCTGTAGTAGTTACTGGGCAGTAAATGATGGGGCATTAACAAAGAGAAATGGGGTTCACCACTGGAAAGTAGTTGTCACTTCACTTAAGGCAGACTTTAAATTGTACACATGCTGGTAAATGAGAGCAGGAATCAGGGCTTCTACAGGACCTAAAGAGCATCAGGCAATTCATTTGACCCTACAGCTCAGACTCGGGGATGCCTATCATCTTTAATATTTCTTTGCTTTAAAAAAAATATATATATATATCTGCAGCTTTCCTACTACCAGGTTTTTAAATACTTGTAAGGTAAAAGAAAACTTCATAACAGAAAGGACTCATCACCACGCAAAACCATAAGCAAGCAACACTGCTGGGAAATTCAATATGTTTACTAATGGATCTTCCCAGCCTGCAAAATCTTCAGCAAGCCATTTTATCTTAGCTGCAAAGATCAGCGTTATGGAGTAACGTGGCTAAAGGCTCCTCTTCTGAAAGGCTAAAGCCGAGGTAATGAAGTGCAACTCTTACTCAGTTACTATTAAAGATATAATCAAACATAGTTGTACTGAATAAACCATTGACAGACTTAGAGAACAAATTGCCTCAAATCTGAGGCCACAAGAAAGGCAGAGTCCAGAAATTACTGTGTTGAAAAGAAAGCCTGTGAATTAATCATGTAAGCATACTAAAACATTAATAGTTTTGAACACTGAAGGTGAAAGAACATTTGTTCACCAAAGGTCACTCTTCCAGCTCAGGGGGGAATTTTAAAGAACACATGTTGGAAAATTTGCCTCAGTATTTGTGTTATTTCACCCCTGGGCATCATTTGCAGTGTAAAGAAATTAGTCTGGTAGCCAATGAGCATCCTGGTGTTGAAACCCTCCAGGAAAAGTCAGCATCGCTTAAAGTAACAATACCTCACTGCTGGACCCTGGTTCTCATGAATAAGTATTTACTCCTTATAAAAAAAATATAAAAAATTATTCCAGGCTAGAAACTGAACAAGTCAGACTGATATAAAAACTACAGATCAGCTGCCAGAAGAAAAAAGGCAACTGCAACTGTGAACCTCGAAGCCATCACCTTTGGAAAGTGGGGAAAATTAATGACCACATTGTTTTAAGGGGTGTAGGTCAGTGTGAGCGCACGTCTGGAAAAGAAGCCACTGACCAACTTTTCTGAAACAAACGTTCAGTGTGAACAGGGCATCCTACGCCCAGCTATGATTTTACAAGGGTTTCTGTAAAGGAAATATAATCAGAGCAGCTGTGACAAAGGACGTGGCGAAATAATTAAAGAGAAAGTCTGATTGCCATCCAACCACATTTTACTATTTCCTTCACTGTCAATTTAAAAGTTAATGTAGAATAGTTTTTTTCATTCAGCTTTATATAACGGAGGCAATAGTAATCTCCTTGGAATTTGGTGCCCCCTCAATGTTTATCACACCATTTATCATCCAGATTTCCAGCTTGCAGAGATGTATAATATGAAACATGACTGTTAAATTGCATTACTCTGCTGGCAAGAAATGCCATCTATTATATGTAAAAGGAGTTCAGTGGCTGATTTATTCAGATGGTTACATGAGTTACTTAATATGACCAAAAAGGTGAAAAAGGTTTTAACTATGATAAGGTACACTGTATGAATCTTTCTAATGTGGACACATAGTAGACACATACTGAAAGTTATTTTTATAGCCAATATGCTGTACTACTATGGAGCAAGTTTTTTCCAAATATATGCTCCTTATACTTGTTTCTTGCCACTATACCAATACAAAACATCCTTAAGCCATCCTATATGGACAATTTTTTATTCACTTTTCGCAGAAGCATCTTTCTTAAGAAAAACTCTCCTGAGGATCCACTAGAATTATATTCACTGAGAGCATGCTGAGTGCTCTCAGCCCACGCTGTTTTGCACACTCCCAACTTCTGGAAGACCCCTTGAAGAGTTCCCTGAAGGAACTGGATGTACATTACTATATGCAGATTCAGGTACATACTGTATGTACATTAATATATGTAGATTATTTACATACTTGGATGTAAGTAATAATATAATGACTATCAGAAATCTTCCACTGCTCTCGTCATTTACGGTATTGAGTATTTAGTGCTATAGAGCAGCTCATCTGTGTAAAAGAAAACATCTTTCTCCATTCCCCATGGGGAACAATCAGTGGCTGCAAGCACATCCTAGATATTTTGTGGGACTGGCACACTTTTGGAAGACGAAAAAAGAAATTTTCTTCTTTATATTACAGAGGTCTGCCAGGTGTCTTATAGCTTTGCCTGATAACTGGTTACAGACTCTAATGGTCATAGACCACATACTTACTTAGACTGCCTTAGAGCAGGATTTGCAACACTAAACAATAAAATAAGACTCAAAATCTGAGTTGTTTATACTGAAGGTTCCCAAAACACATAACCCCTGGGAGAAAAAGAAAACCACTAACATTTACCTAAGCATTCATTGTTGGTGTGGAGGTAAGTGAGGGAGAAACAAGGACATGAAGAAGTTCACCAACTCCATTTTCCACCATCAGATAAGTGCCACATCAGCTCCACAAACCCCTCCAGCCTTCATGTGTCCTTACGGTCAAACACCCCTTCTGCCTGTCTTCCACATGTGGAGTATGGAAGCAATGCAAGGTCAACACTGGAAGACATCAAAACCTAGGAAATATAAAACTGAGATATAAAGTGTGTGGTGTGGAAGAGGGATTGCCTTGGAGCTGGGCCAAGGGAGTAGGGACAGCAGGGTTGGGGAACCTCGTCAGAGACTGCCAGGGAAGTCAGAAGGACCTGAGGCTCCATGCGGACCAAGGGCTTATTTCAATGTATAGCCCACACCATATAACGAAGGAAGCCTGCAGTGCTTTAGAAAGATGCTTCCTGCAACCTAGCAGCAGAAAAAAAAAAAAAACCAAAAAAAACCAAAAAAAACAAATGAGGGAGTAGCTTAGCTTGTTCTGAATAAGACTTCTTGTTATAGTAGCTCAATTCAATAGGTCAAGAAAAAAGATGCAACAGTGCAACTAACCATAGAACTGGTAAGACCATGGCCCACTCATAGCCAAGCCTGTGAGAATGACAGGCTGGGACAAATGATTAACAAGCTCCTTCAAAGGCTGACATTTGTGTGCTTGTTTTCAAAGCACCTTCCACCAAATGAAGAGCTCTAGAGCTAATAGACTACTCTGTGTACTTCAGTTTTGGTTGTTTCAAGGTGTCCACCAGGTGAAGTGATTTACTGATATCAAACCCTCAGTCAGAACATATCCTCCCTGAGCTGAGGACTACCCAAGTTTCCACTCCCTAGCTAAGTGACATGGCAGAGGAGCTGAAAACAGTATCCAAATTTCTACATAGTAGGTAACATTGGGTGCCACAGAGACACAAAGTAAGAGGATCCATTTTTGAGAATGACAAGAAAAAAGTAATCTATGGTAACCACAAAGTAATAAAGCTGTCAAAATATTGGAAAAAAAGACCATGTCTGCAATTTCTCTCACCATACCCATTAGCTACTAAACCTTCCAACATTTCACAGCACAACCACAATTCCCATCTTATTATAACAAAGGGTATAGTAGGGATTACTAAAATTTAGGAACCACATGGCACCCTTTACATAACAGCAGATGCACTTGAACTCCAGGTCTACCATTTTCACTGCTGTAGTTATCAAATAGTCACCTCTGTAATAAAACACTTCATGGTAACTGCAATAAGCAGCTAAGGGGAAAGAACTATACAATCATGAAATGGGGAATAATTGCTGAGACAGCAGAGGAACCAGAAGGTAATATGGGATTGTAAACCAGCTAAAAAAAAAATACCATACACAACTATTTGATGCTAAGGCTCTCTATGCCAGAAGGAGCAGAACAAAATAACTGTATCAATTTGAAGCAAAGAAAATGTGATTGCAGCAACAGGTACATTTTTCTCACAACGTAGCTCAGGAAACAATGCATGTGCAGGGAAATTATGCAAGCCTCATTACCAAGCGTGAGGAGACCAGAGCAGGCTGGTCCTCCGCGTGGAAGAATAGACTAAGGGCCACCTTCAGTTCTCTTCTAACCACGCACTTCTCTGACCAAAGAGCAGTAAAGATGATAATCTTAGTTTTACGTTGGTGAGGTTTGTGCCATCCAATTCAGCTGGTGCTATTTTGTCCCTTCCTGATAAGATTCAGCCGCTCCCGAGAAATCACAGTGCATCCCCCGTCAGCTAACTCTGCTGTGCTCAGTGATATCCCCACATCTCTGAGAGGTGTAGCCTCCTCTGCCTTAACACCATAGAGCACACAGGAAGACTATGGTATAACCCCCATCTTCCCTCCAGTCCTTCACACCTCTGCACATGATGCTTTCAGCACGACTCATGCACAGCAGACAGCACTCACCTCCTACATACCTGCATTTAACGGCAGTAGGACTCTAGTGCCAGAGCAGGGGTAACTCCTGCATAAGAGATATCTCAGGTAACACACATACCTCTTTCCTTTGCACACATGCACACAAGTCAGGAACAATGATGTGATGGGTTTTATCACAGTAACAACTATTAGTTTTCTCCAACTACATGACCATTTTTTTTACAAGGGACATAAGCTATCAGACTTGGACACTGTCCGTTACCTAGTGCCCTATCCCTGGAGGCGGGTGTGAGGTCTCCCAGGTATGTACCTTCACTCCTTGCTGCAAACTAAAGGCTTGAAATTAGCTTTCTGGGATTTACGAAAACAGGAGACAACCCTAAGTCTGCAAGTACTGAGTTTTTTGGGTTGGGTTTTTTCAAAGGAGAGGAGGTGCCATGAGGTTAGAGGGGAAGCTTTTCACTAAAGTCTTTCAGTGACAAATATGACACTTGAAGCCATTCTGAATTGCTCTTGAAATAGTCATTTTGGTATTTAATATATAAATGGAGAAAAAAAGAGAACAATAATCACACAACACCTCTTTTATACTTTTATACTTATTTTCCTATATTTGTGCACCCACTTCTACAACAAATCTAAACTAAACCTTTCAGAGGTATTTTTATTAAAAGTAAAAATCACGGCTGCATGAAACAATGGGGAAAAGGAAAAGCAGACTAGCTGGAAATTGTGTGAATTATGGTTTAGGAGCAGAAAGATGAACAACAAGAACAATACACTTTTTAAAAAGAAAGTGCAAAAACCATGCGAGAAGCAGAGTCTGTAAGTCCCTTTCTCTATCCTATGAATTGTTAACCTTGGCAGGCAGCAGCTGACTCACTGCAAACTGGATTCCAACCAAGTGAAATAATAAGAAGGGTTGCAATCAAAGTCTACATGCTAATAATGCTGAATAAAACACTGAGAGAGGTGTACAAACATAATCTATCATCATGTAAGCTCTTTTTTTCCCCTTTTTATGTTTGGGGGTTTTTTTTTAAGGTGAATTTGATGCTTGTGAATGTTTCCAGATTTATGACCCCAGATTGAAGTTTTCTGGCTTTTCCTCATATAGGGACAGACAAAGCATCCAACATTTACCTAATCAGCATGTAACGTCCACCTAAGTGGCTGGAAAACCCAGCACAAAGAGCAGGACCAAAGACCAAGAAGTCAAAAGCCCTGCATTCACTGAAATCATTCTCTTCCTTCTGCACTGCCAACTCAGGAACAGTTGAAAGAAGTTGTGGTTCATTCTTGGAAAAGAAAGTCTGTAGCTTACAACACCTCAGAGCTGAAACAGGTATTGTAGTTGTATACACTGTCAAAAAGAAAATTATCTTTGGTTTTCAGCATATTAGCATGAAGAACAAAAAGCAGAATAAAGCACTGAGATTTTGCCTGCTGATTAGTGACCAGAGGAAAGAAAATGGTTGAAATCACACATATTCACAAAGTGATCCTGTCTTCAGAACTAACATTACTTGACTGGTAAAAATTTAATGTGAAGTTTTGGTCCAGCCATGGAACAAGAAAGAAAGAGCCTTGATCAATGATACCATCATTTGAAATACAGTACATCTTCAATGGCTCTTCAGATTACAAAGAAACCAGATGGAAGTTGTGAAAAAACGAGTCAGACCAAAAAGTGAGGAAGAAAACAAAAGCACCATGAAGAATAATGTTCCTTGCTGGCAAAAGAAATGCATGATCACCACCCTTCTGCAGATGGTACACTGCCAGTAGCCATGGTCCTTCATCAGAACAAATGGCACGGAGTAGGCAGAAATGAAAAGGGGGTGCTAAGGTTTTGAGTTAAGAAAAGGAAACAGTGAATATCAACATAAATGCAAATAACTCTTTTTACCGTGAGGAAAGCTAAATGAGTCCCAAAGAATGCATCAGGAAAATATTGAATATGAGAAATAAAATCCACAGAACAAACACAGACACAACCTTTTCAATAAAAATAAACAGGATTTCCCTAGAACAGGTCTTTATAGTTAGGGTAACGGTAAACCTAACATAGATACGGAAAGCTGAAGATTGATATACTTATCTGGAAAGGTCACAAACAAGGAACAGCAGATACTTCAGATTTTAAAAAATACGAGTGACACAACACAACTTCTCAAGCTATTAAAAGACAGCAGATGATACTTCATGAAATTACAGTGCATCTGATGAAAATTTGAAAAAGCAAGTTTATTTTTACAGTGTGATAGAACTACATGATACATAGAGTGATCTCGTTTTTAAGGTATGAGATAATTTCTGATATCCACTCAGTCAGTAGGAAATCAGTTCATTCACTTCCTACAAAAGACGCAGGCTGGAAATGTTTCCCTGGTACACATCATTGTGCAGCTCCTCAGCTAGGCCTTGGTTTTGAACCGTGGGTGACGCTGCCAAAAGCAATGTGCGCGGCTCCTACAGCCATGATCCTGTGCGTTATTGCAAATCCTACACTCCTGCTACATGTTTGCATTTGTTTGACTAGGTCTGCTGTAAACAGTGCATGTAAGCTCATCGTACTCTTAGTCGTAGAACCTGAAAATTGCAACAGTAGGCCATTATAACAACAATTTTGAAGAGCGTTTTGGAAATCATCTTCCTTTTGATACAGACCTTCTCCCATTGTGCTTCAAAGAACACACAATTGCTGAACCTAGAAGGGTAAATCATCTTAAGGAAGAAATGACAGATAGCTAGTTCTTTGAAAGAAGAGACAGCTAGTTTCATCACACTGCTAATCTTTGTGGTTTTGTGTTATAACTTTCATTTAAAGCACACTATAAAATAGACACCTGAAGAATTATGAAAGAAATTATTCTTTTTGTAACTTTAGAGTTTTAAAAAATTTGCAGTGATTCAGTAACACATTTGTTCTGCAGTATTTCAGAGAAGAGAAGCCAAACCAACCTCATTATGGACAAAATTATTTGAGGCACTTAAACCCATATTTAGGACTCCAAATAAAAGTGTATGATGGCGACCTCCAAATAACCCCTGACTTAAATGCAAACCTTAGTCTCAGCTGCTTTAATAGCTCCATAACTCCAGCACAGCCAAGTTTTCCTCCTGGAGTTTCATGATGATGTTCATTTATTTTGGGGAAATAAGCAAGACATTTACAATGACATCATAATTTTCCCAGTACAGCACTCTTTGGAGATTGTCCTAGCAGCTCTAGCTAGGTGTAAAAAACCTAAATGAAACTCTGTCATTGCTTGTTAGGGAGAAACAGATCTGGTGATTTCAGTTTATATGTTGTTTGTTATGGTTCCCAAAGAATAATCATCAAATGTAAAACCAGCACTAGCAAAGAATAATGGGAAGAGGGAAAGCACATAGGTTCAGTGCTCCCCAGAGAAGTCACAAAAGTCAGGCTGGCAGTGGCGATACACATTTGTCCATACAGCAGATAATTTGTCTCATAGCATCAGCTAATCAGCATTTGCCAGATAAATTGAAAACCATGCAGATGACTTTTTCCCTTGAGTAAGTTAGTGGGTTGAATGCTCTTTTACAGGTTCATTACATTCCACTTGCTATTTAATGCTGAGCTTGATTATAATGACTTGTCGCTTAATTCCTTGCCAATTGATTTTAAAAAGTGCCCGATTGACAGACCTGATTAGCCCTTTCCAACATCCAAACACCATACGTCCCCATACTTTCCACATCAAGGGAAGAAGAAAATAGCACAGAGAGCAAGCTGCTGATGAAGAGGTGCTGAAGGCATCAGGGCAAGGAGATGAGAAGGCTGAAAGCAAATTCCTGCAGCAGCAGCAGGGACATGGCTGCCATGGTCATCAGGGAATGAGGCACAGGGCATGGCAGCTGCCGCATGAGAGGAACCTCCTGGTCCAGTATCCCGTACCAGCAGTGTTGGCAGCAGATGCTTAGGGAAGCATGAACAGAATCCTCCTTCCACTAGCGAATCCTTCTTGTTTCCAGAAACTCATTCTTTGGGGACATCCAAAGCTAGAAACTGCATCCACTGCACCAAAGAGCATATTTTTGCAGGCTTTGGGTAATTTTTAGATCACTTACTTACACTTTTTTCAGGCTTTGCACGTCTCAGTAATGAGCAGTATAGTGCATGGGCATGGTGCAACCTTCTCCACCTGAGAAGTCCACCAAGCAGTCCACAGTAAACTGAGGGGAGATTCCTCCTGCCCCCTACTTTTCCTCCATGAAATCAATGATTTCAGAGGTCTCTCTCATTTCTTACTTCAAACACCCAGCTGAAAACTCCTCCTCAGATCGCAGCAGCATTGTATAACCACTGCCTGCTTATACTGGGCTGACCCTAGAAATGAGGTCAAGAAGCCCAGGGTATATTATATACAAATTTTAATTGTTATAGTAATTGGATATAATTTTTTTTTTTTAAGAAGGGGGAATTATTTGACCACTTAATAATAATTGCAAAATTATTTGCCCACTCCATAGTAGTTCAGAGTACTGTTAGAATAGGCAGTGGCTTCTGTACCATGCCTACGTGAAATTCTCTCAGTAGGGCAGGGAAAGCAAGAAAATGGGGAGCCTAAGACCAAGGAAAGAGCCACAAGAGAGCAAAATAATTGATTGCGTGTAGCCTTGAGTGGGAGCCAAAATCCAGACCTAGAGAACACGTGTTTGGATCTCTGAGCAAAGGAATTATCTGTTTCTACTTGGTTAGGGGGTTAGGATTTGGAGATAAACAGGATTACCTGACTGCTGGCTTTCTTGGTTGAAGCGACATGCAAGTTCCCAAACACCAAGTAGCCATTTAATTTAAAAGGCACAGATATACTTGTACCTTACATCGAAAAAACAGGATCCAAGTATGACTCTTTTTCTGGGTGCTGTTGTCAATAAAAAAGAAGGTCAGATTTGAGGATTATTATTTACATCTTCATAAAGAGCAGGTAGGGAGTCAACCTCCTTGCCTAGAAGCCGGCCAAACAAAACTAAACCCATTTCATGAACACCAGTATAAAGCCAACTTCCCCATTCCCAAAATCTGAATGTAAGAGAACTTTATTGAGTGAGAAAGGAAGGCAGAAGAATACATTGCGAAAGCCAACAACAAATAAACCAGCAACATCTATTAAGCAAGACTCCCATGCCCCAGAGCATACTCATAATAGTCCTAGCCCTCATCCTCCTTCTGCCCCTGTGGAGACTAATGAGATAACGCCTTCTAGCACTTGTTTGGTCCTCAGTTTCAAAGTTCCTCCAGTAAGATTTATTCTGCATGTTACCTCAAAACTGCCAGCACACTACCCCATCATCAGAGGGAGGACGCCAGCAGGCAGAATCCCAGCGGGGTCCTTTGCCCATGGAGGGACACTTCATTCCCCTGTCACCTCAACTCACCTGTTGAGGTGAGGTTGAGGTCACCTCACCTCAACTTACACACCCAAACGTGGTTTGCTCGGGTGACCACTCACCCTAAAAGCATCAGTGTGATATTCTGGCACTTGAAATAGTCCTGCATTTTAACTTATGTGCTTCAAGGTGTTGCAAAGCTAAAATCAAACCTAAAGATACCAGACAAGAGTGCCTCCTCCACTCCATGAGGTTGCTTTTTCCCCTTATTCCACCAAAAGAAATACTGATTCCCTTTTCACTAGGACTTCAGGTTGCTGGAGGTACCTAAGATCATAATGGTGACGACAGACACAATAGCAAGCACTCCTTCATTTGCACGATCTCTCTCCATGGGTGCCAACTTCCGCCTGCATATTCCCACTGTATAAGCTGCAGAAAGCTACCTGTGGTTAAGGTCAGAGAGGCAGCAAGCCTTGAAGGGAGCTTTTGTTTCTCATTGCTCTGCCAGCCATGTGTTTATCTGCAGGGCCATGGCCCAGAACACTATCTGGCCTTTCGGACTCCATTAGTCTGCTCTGCAGATTCAGGCTTAATTGCAAAACCTCATGAGCAGCAGCTTACTGCCAGTGACAGAGCTTTCCCACTCTTATTTGCATACAGATGCCCACACAGGTATTCCACCAGGGAGGGGACAACAGATTGCAGAGCAAAGTCCTTTGTTGTGCTTCTCCTTGATGTACTTGCACCTTTGACCATCTCACTGTCTTATGCGACCTCCCTCTTTGCAGCTCAGGCTTCATCTCACAGTCTGGTCCTTCAACAGCTTCTACAATTTCTTTAAAAAATAATTCTGCATGAGAAGCAGGGAGTGGTTTCAGTGCTGCTCAAGACACAAGCTTAAGATGAAGAGATATCACCTTATTTGAACTCCATTCTCTCAATAATGCTTAATCCCCTAAAATTTTATTTCCATCTTTGGTCAAGCCAAGCTGAAATCTCTTGATGGCACTACAAATCATTACTTTCCTGCCCAGCTTTCCCCAGCCTGTTTCCTCTGCATCCTATTTTGCACATACTTGTTAACAGAATAGCTGCTTTGTCTCGTTGCTACACTTTCCTACTAATACCCATAACTTTTATTCCTCAGATGTCTGATGGTTCCTTTCATTGCCTTTCGTAAATATTTAACTCCAGAGACTGCTCCCTTTAAGCAATATATGCTTTAAAAATTTCCTGAAGCTCATCAATTTTTTTAGCATTTATGTTTTATGTTCTACATTTACATTTATCTTTCTTCTTGTTCTCTTTTCTTTACCATTTTTCCCATTGTTATATGAAAAGAATCTCCCCTTATTTTTAACTTTCTTCTACATTTTTAAAAGAATATACTAAAGATTCATTCACAGGGAATAAAGCTAAGTTTCCAGCTACGTCCTGAAACAAAATTTTGTTGAATGTCACTTATGTAACCAGAAAGATCAGCAGATTAGACAGTAGTTCAATGTTCAAATCAGGAGGCTTATAAACTGCCCCTCTTGACATCCAAATGAACCTGTTACTCAACTTTTCTTGTGACAAAATGGGATTTTATGGTATTTAAGCCAGGGAAAAGAGCAATAGGGCAGAGTAATTGTGTCAACTATTCTTTCCAAGCAGTATTACAATGAAGTTATCTTCTGTTGTTCTTGTGACTCATTCTTGGGACATTTGAACCAAAAAGGTGCTGACCTGCATCAAGAGAATCAGCAATTAGAAACAATAACAAACATATTGCAATTCAGGCAATTACTTAGGAAGGCATATTTTTGCTTAGAAGCAAAAGTTCTGACCATTTATAATCTCCTTTAACAAAAATAAAAGCAAACAAACACAGGAAGTGACAGACCAAGTGACAGAAAACATGTTCAAAAGCTGAACTGAAATTTACAAAGCAACCAAAATTAATTAGGTACACAAACACCACTGAATTCATTTTTTTAAAATCCCAAGTCTGGAAGACAACAACATTCCATGTGTATCATTTGCAAAGAATTATTACTAAAATATTCCTACCACAGTATTTCCTAGGCCAAGTACCGTGTTGCACTTAACGTGGAGTTATGGTATTACTAGAAAGTGTAGGTAACAAAAACATTTGTGAAGACAGTGATAAATTTGAAGGAGAAACCTGAGCTTAGGAATCACTGCACGTACCACAGCACCACAGGTCAGGCAGAAGATAAATATGGAAATGGCCAGTAATGGCCATCACAGGATATTTTGTTTCTTGCTCCCTGTTTTTGCACCAACCATCCAACCACTCATAATAGTTGAGGTGGATGAGGTAAGGAGATGTCTCAGAAGCTGGGTTTCCTGACCTTGAGGATAGCCCTATCATCAGTCCATCTGAATGGCTGTCATAACGTAATAATGATCAAAACATTTTCTGATATTAAAACTAAAGGGGAGAGCAGTAAAAGTGGGAAAAAGAAAAAAAAATACCAACCCTTTTCTGGCATATGGTAGGTATCAGAAGAGAATCAGCAGTTTTCTGCAGCCAGCAGGACTTGGCACAGCACTGTCAAATTCTACCTCCTCCAGTTATTGGGAAAGTTTGAAAAGAGCCTCCTACAGTGAGAGCCCATTAGTGATATATCCCATCTAAGTCATATGCACAGAAGTTTTGGGTATCTGTTTTTAATTGACTCACCAATGTTCTGCCTGGAGGGTTAACATCTCTGTTTATCAATGATTTGTGACTGAGAGCATTGGCCTGCTTAGGATTTTATTTTTCTCACGTTACTGTCAAATGGGGGAAATCCATATTGCTTGTGTTGTTTCTTAGGGGGCAGTGCTTGGGAAAGAAGAAAAAAATGAACAGGAATCAAAGTAATGGCGTAGAATGCCCAAGTCTCAGGGGATGATGTGTTCACAAATTCAAGTTATAACACTCTGATATCCTTTTACAAACCTCTTTCTGACTCGGATCACTCACGCACCCTGCAAGCCTATCACTCCATCAGAGAACACCTTCCATTATAAATAACTTCCTACTTCAAAGACTAACAAATTACTTTCATGCACTTTTAGAGTCAGCGTTTCCGATTCTCCAGAGTTTTTGCCTGAACTGAAATCATTAAATAGTTAAGAACACCTTGTTTGCATTTACAACTGTTACCTCCGCGAGGAGGCATTAGCCCCTTTGCCCTCTAAGATACCAGTATCGGTAGCATCCACATCAAACAAGCTCAAAGTAAACCAGCAGTCCAAACTGCACCCATGCCTGCATTTTTCCAGGAAGAGCTCAGATTCAGAATGGTCTTTCCTTTCTTCTCATCTATCATATAGTTCACCAAATCAATGAAAAATCACAGCTAGGAGTCCTTTGTAATCAACAGAACAAAAGTGTCAAAAAAGCAAAGTAACCGACTATTAATCACATCTCTTTGATAACCCTGACCCTACTAAAGCATAACATCTGTCTTGTGTTTTTTGTGGCTGAAAGCCAAAGCTGGGATCAGGAAACAACTATTTCACTGGTCAGATGTTAACATAGCACAGCATGTTGACTTTATAACCACCCTATGAGCTCAGAGAATTTAATGGAACTGTCTTTTATTTGGCTTGGTCCCATTTATTAATATTACCAAAGTGAGTAACTCATATGATCAGACATGCACTTAACAGAGCCATGTCTAGACAGACCCAGAAGTGCCTACTCTTTCTTCCACAATTAGTCAAAATCTGGAGCTTAGGACTAGTAAAGCTGGAACAGTTGTTTGAATTCACACTAAAAACATTCCCATCATTTACTGTCAAGGTAGGCACATGAAACAGCAATTACTGAACAGTAGCAGGCAAGGGCTTTCGACTGGGGACCAGATGGTAAGACTTGGTGGCATTTATGCCAACTCATTGACATAGGCAGAGAGAGAAGTGGTTATCAGAGAGGTGATATCAACAGAGAAAAAACAAATTCATTATTACAGTATGTGAAAGTGGAATTCAGTAGTAACTAGTAAATCCATCTAGGTTACCAAAGTCAGCTACCACTTCTTGGTACCACTGTGGTTGGTGTTTGATCAGCCATGGTCTGCATCCTTTATCATGCAGCCGAGATTTGGTTGCCAGGGAGATTCAAAGCATAAAAAACCCCTAAAATCTTCCAGAAAACTTCGCTTTGTTGTTATAAAGATACAACCTTAAAATCCTAATCATGGCACATGCTTTGAACTACTGATGGTCAGATACCTTCTTGGACAAGTGCAGCATATTTCCACAGACATACACTGTCCTCTTAGCCTCAGCAATACCAATACTAGACTTAAACAGCCACATACACGAACTTCCTTGCACTCCTGAAATCATCCACAAGGACTATGTCCCGGAATTAGTATTTTCTCTGTGACTCTCTTTACGCTTGCATGAAATTATATTCCTGATAACACTTTCATTAGTGATTTTTATTTTTGCAAAAATCCAGAGGAAAAGTAATGGCAGAATGACATGGAATGATGAACCAGCGCCTCTAGCTATTGGCTTGGTAATTCTACTCTCCACAATCTTCATGTGCTCAACTTGCCGCTCCTCCCTCTCCTACATGGAATAAGTCCTTGCAGCACTTTTGTTGTAATTACTGGCATTTTTGTTGCATGAACAAACCATGCTTTGAGCAACAAGATGGTCACAGCTCTAATGGACTCAATTTAACCGGTCAACAAAGACAAAGGCAAGTGAAGAAAGGTGGGAAAGAAGCTGAATCAAAGCCAAAACTGATATCCCAGGTAGTACTCACCTCATGCCATTAAAGCTGTATAGTCAGTGTGTTTGCTAAACTGAATTGCCTCATTAGTCAATGGAAAAACGTGGGCTAACGCCACAAAAACAATTCCTCTTACCTCTCTTCCGAGGGGTGACTTGTCCCTGTTTCCATTGGCAATCAGGAAGTCTAGATAAGTAGAGGAGGTTCTTACCTTCCTTTTAATATAGTTAAACTTCAGACATTAGACATCGGTGCTAAAACAGAAAAAAAACCTACTCTGTGTGAACCTTGGCTTTACTGCAAGCTTAAATAGACAGAAACCAAGTCTTCAAATGCTTCAGTGTACACAGGCTCACTGTACCATGTATTTCCAGCATTTCCATTCATTTCACATGGGATTTAGTTGTTCATGCCTTAACATAATATGCCTATTAGAGTAAATTGGAGAATTGAGAAAACAAACACATCTTGCAAACACTTGAAACACTGCCAGCTCTTTCACCCATGCTGCCTAATATGTGCTGCTTGTATTTCCGCGAGTGTACATTCCTTTGTTTGTTAGAGGTATTTGTCTGATTTTCTAGTCTTTGTTTTCCATTCAATAAACTTCACTAAATCATTTAAATAACACAGGTGTAACCCTGAAATATGTACTGTTTTGAACAGAGGCAGGAGTACACACCTGGGATGCTTGTATTGTCATCACTTCTCCATATAAACACAGTCTCTCACGTATGGTTGACAATGTACTTCCATATGGTGTTAATTCCCAGAGCAGAGTTACTCTCCTGAATTGCAGTTATCCTCTTTTAAATATGCAAAACATTTAAGCATGTGATTAATTTGAAGCATTTGTGGCTAGTGAAGGTTAAGCGTTCTCCTGGGCCTTTGCTGGATGACAACTTTACTTATTCAAGTGAGAAAAAAATTCTAGCAGTTCAGCAGCCTATTGCTTTGGGGTCTGATTCTTCCCTCTAACTACAGGATAAATCCACATGGAGAAGCAAAACCTGGTTAGTTAGGTTTTATTTAAAAGAAAAGAAAAGAAAGAAAAAAAACCAAACACCAAAAGCCAGGCTACATGTAACGTTTGGGTCTACATTTCAACACAGAAGGCTCTCAAACTCCAGCAATGTGAATGGCAAATCAGGCACAAGCTGATACCCCATACACAATGCAGAAAAAAAAAAGAAAAGCAGTTACCAAATAATTCTGTCCATCACCTCAAGAGGTATTTGAGTATCCCATTTTGTATTACAGTATTGATTTCTGTAGAAGCTTAGCAACTGATATCTTTTGATGGTGTTTTCCAAACATCTAAGATCCTACAGGACCTAAGAGAAATTAGAAGCCTCAAGGTGAGTATTATTTTTATTTTGAACAATAGGGTTAAGAGCTTTTTTCCTTCCTGCTTCAGCTGTATTCAGCTCACTGTACAGTAACCACAGTGGGACATCTGAGTGGAGAACAGCACGGAAAGCAAATGCATGTCAGAAGAGTATTTAGATTAAATCTGAAGTATGTGAGAACGCGGTTCACGCAGTCTGTCAGCATCCGGTCTGACAACGTTCAGGTGCAATACTCAGGTGTGCACCTCACCCGTCACCACTCCCACGGCTAACCAACCTGTCAGCAAGGCCTGTCTGGCATGAGAGGGGAAATAAGAAGGCAGCTGGGTTTTTTTGGTTTTTTTTTTTTTCCTTTTTTTTTCTTTTTTTTTTTTTTTTTTTTCAATTGAGCCAGGGGTACAATTATCCCGACGCACATCACTGGAATTTATCATGGGCTTTTGTTCTCCCTGAGTATGCAGCAGTGTCAAGGGAACCTCGACAGAAGCAGGCTCCAAATTCCTCATAAACCCAGGCTGAGACAGGGGGACCTGGAGTGGAAGTGCAAACTCAAAAAATCTCCGGCCACACTAAAGCATCCCACTTCAAAATTATCAGAGTGCAATTAGCTGAAGGAAAATCAGCTAGGCAAAATGAATTGCTTTAAACAGTCCAAGATACCTTTTTCTAGCATGGACCTGTACAGAAAATCTTCAGTGTGTTTGTCTGACTCACAATAAAAGGAAATATTGAAACACTGAAGTCTTCTGTGAGGGGGAACGACCATCCCCTGGGTACCTCTAGTAGGAACAGAGATTTTATGGCAGTAGGGAAAGCGGCAGAGCTGGGAAGAATGCAAATCCCTGCTTCACAAAGAACAAAAAAGGGCACGAGGGCACTTGTGAAATCATAGTGCATAGCCCGTGCAATTAGTCTTTGCATAGAGCATGTTTTAATGAGACTAGATCTTTAACCAAAACTGTCTTTACAATCAACCTGAGAATTTTCCTTCTGCTTCTTCCCATGCCCTCCGTTTGAGTAAGCACAGGTTAGTGCATGTGAACTAGAGCCAGGAATGCTGTGTTTCTGTCCTGAATTTTGAGCTAACACCTCCTAAATAGCTGAGGATAGATGAAAGTTTTTTCTACTCATAATCCTTCAAGGCTGGTTCACCCCTGGGCTGGCTGGGGACACGCCATGCCTTGCCACCGGTGCGTCACACCGAGCTGGAGCACGGGCAGGTGCAGGCACTGCTCATGGGGGCTGCAGACCTTTCCCATTGCTATCGGAAACGCTGAGCGACAGGAACACCAGGAGCCCCACACATGCCATTTTCGTCTAGCATGGCTCCACTAATTTCAGGGTGCATGCTCCTGATTTGTACCAGAGCAAGCAAAGAGGCAATCCCTGGGCTGGTCATTGCGAAGAGAAGTGTATTTCTGTGGTACACCAAGTCCTTGAAGTATTGCAAGTGAGGAGTTTCCTTACAAGAAAACCTGCTCGGAATCAGTCTGCCCTAAAGTAGATGGTTCCTCCTTTTTAGAAGACTGCTTTAAAAATGAACTTGTGGCACTTGAAGTGACTTTCTGGAGTACGAAGCTTTGTACATCTGACGGATCCTTTCAGCACACATTTTTAAATGCTAATGGACAAGCAAAATTAATAGAAAGGCTTCAAACTCTGCGATTCCTGACTCACATCCATTTCCCCAAAGTCAACCCTCTTGACAGCTGCCTCAGCTGGCAACAAAACATATATAAATACAGACACAGTTGAGTTTGGGGTATCTTTGTTAATATTTATATAGCCTGCCACCGGGTGTTTCAGCAGCACAGCTGTTTCCAGCTGATAACTCTCTGCCTCCAATCACAATTGTACAGTTTTATTTCATGGGGGAATATGTACAATCATAAACATGATATGACTGTCTTGCCTGGTTTATTAGTATGCATATCTCTAAGGACCATTTTGACATTCCAGATACACTGTGTGTTCAAGAAATTCTTCAGGGACTACTGGATTTCAGAGCTCACCTATGATACTTTTTAATAAAATTGCCGGTACCTTCATTACTGGGATGCAATGGTCATAATGCCGGATCATTAGGCAGTGATGAGTGAGTGTCAGTCTCTACATGTACATAGGTATCCAGAAAGACAGGTAAATAATAGATAGACAGATAGATACATACAACATACTCATACAGATATATATATATATATGGGAAAGGCAAATAGGATTAGAAAAGATATTTTCTTCCCCTCTCCCTCGCAGGAGCCAAGACCAGTTGAAAAGCTGTTCACTGCCAGTGAAACAGAGGCCAAGTCCTCCTCTTGTCACGTTGGTGCATTTGCAGAAGTCAGGGAAAGCGCCATGGGTGTGAAAAACGGAGGTGAAAATCTGGCCCCAGATCTGAATCTGCTCCAGAGGTTTCCATCCCCTGTTGTCAGCCAGGTAGTTTTACCTGCCGCATCCACCACAGATGAGGTGGCATGAAAAGACTCTGCCTGAATGCTTCTGGAGGGCAAACAGAAGCAAACCTGATGTGACATTGCAAGGCTGGTTCCACAGCACACCGTAACAAACCTTTGCTTCTACACATAGTCCCACCAGTTACGCATTGGATGCCAAAGGACTGGTTACACGAACAAAATTTTCAAGAAATGGCCCAGAATCTTTCTGTTGTCTTCCTATTTCTGAAAAGGGGGGTAACTGCCCATCTGTGGAGCCCACTGAAATATTGCTTTGATGTGGAGCTCAGCTGAAGACATACCCCGGTGATAATTCATTTATGCAGGAACAGACAGTGAGCCTGGTGTGTTACTTACACATATTGTCTTCTCAGGCACTGACATTTCATCTTTTTTACACAATAAATCTTAATCTTCTGAGTCGAACTGAGGATTTTCTTCTAAATAACAGAACTGACGATGATAGGTTTCAACACAACAAGATTATAAAAATGTCAGCCCCAGCTCTGTTCCCCAGTGTCTATCCCTGTCAACAGTGGTTGGCTGTGGAAATTCCAGCCTGCAAACCAGTCTACTATCAAGCAGGTTTTTGCAAGTCCACAAAGGGAAAGGGAAGGAGGGACAAGAGAGCAAACCTCTGTGTGTCTCCGGTCCCAATCCATTAGTTCTCTTATACAGCCCATTGCCACTGCTAAGAACATCATCGCTTCACTGTGGCCAAACTGGAGACATGGACCACAGTAATCAGACCTTGAAATTATTAGTTACCTTCCATGACATAAACCACATTTTCACGTGCCTTGGAGGGTTGCATATTGGGTGAATGCTGATATATCATTAATCATCACTAGATAGGCTTTGACTTAGTCACATACCACTACCCTGTCCAACAGGCAATGGGTTTTCACTGTCAAGGCAACTGTACTACTGTTGTATTTTCTTCTTTTAATCACAGATGAACCAAGGAAACCTGCTATATAAGAGAAAAGCATGCCTACAACTCACCCACAGCTAACCAACCCTTGTGCTATAATCAAACTACAGCTATCAACAGCTTATGGAACTCAACCCACACTTCAATAGTCAACTACACAACTTAAAACATAAAGGGGAGTGTAGCGGGGGGGACCAGGGAAGTGGAGACATAAAGCCAACCCATCATCTGTAGTCATACGTAAACTCATTCCAGTACGAATCAGTAAATGGATATGCACAACAGATAGAACTGCAGTATAAACACATCTGCTCAGTGAATATAATCCATAAAAGACTTCAAAACAAATCAGGAGACAATATTCAAGCTGTTGCATTTAAAAATCGTTACTAAATGAACTACAATCCAATTAATCCATTTTTTTCATTGAAGTAAAAATCCCATTGATTTTCCAAAGAGTACAATGAAGCCAGAGCACACAGTAATATATAAAAGGCCTGGAAATTTTCTTGCTATAAGGGATTTGACAAGCACCAAATGCTTAAAAAGAAGATTCACAATCTGTTATACAGGGCCAGGATGGGTGATTTGATCAGTAAAAGTCTCTTACTAATTACAAGACATTAGAGATTAATTTAAAGCCTCAAGAGACTTTATTGTCTTGTCAGAAGCATCTGGCTCAAAATATTCTTTTTACAGACTTGACCTTTGTATTATTCTGATTTCTAGACTTAGGAGCATCCAGTGGCAGTGTGTCCACAGGCAGGACATGTTACTGGACAAAATATTTATTTTTTTGAAGTAAAGTTAAAATCTGGCAACTTCAAAATTTAATGCCTTCCCTTTTCCATGTTATGACAATGAAAGAACGGTGGCTCTCATCTCTTCTGAACATCCTTCTCCAAACTGCTGGTCCTATTATGACCTTTTACCATTTCCCTCTTTATTCACCTCCTTCTAATACAAACTCTCTCAACCTCTTCAGAGAAACGTTTTTCCAAGTCCCCAAACTTTCTCATCACTTTCTCCTCAACCAGTTGTAATCCATAAAACGTAGTCTGCTCCAGAGCAGTGACCAGACCCTGAGACAGGAAAAAATGTTGACAGAATTTGTGAATCACTATTCTTAACTACTGCCCAGGCTTGCTTGCATCTCCTCCAGTAAATTTATTTGTACTCTTCAGAAAATTTTAGTTGTTGTCTTTGTCAGCATAAGTTTTTCCACTGCAATGAGCTGCAGAAATATAGAGCTCCAGTATTTCTTATTGTTAAATTTGGGCATCTGATCCCATGGAAAGAGTTCTGTTCATCTTTTTACATCAATAAAATTGCATAATTATTTAATATTAATCTTTTCCTTGGGAAAAAATATTGAGACTTTCATCTCAACTATTTACATGGGGTTAAAAATATGTCAGAGTGTAAAATATAATTGTCCATTTTAACAGGTTACTCAGTAGGTGAAGTCCAGATGGAAAAAACTAAGCACGTTACATATCCTTGTAAGAAGAGTGGTTTTTGTATTTCCTTTCCTTCACTGAATTAAATTCATGCTCTGAATTTCTCTCTACAGATTGCCTGAGGCCCTTTCTCTTGAGCCTAAATGCATGACCAAAAGGCAAAGCATTTCCAGACAGAAGAAAAGTATTTGATTCACCCCTGCTGTGTAATATTGTTTTAAAGTCCCTCCATATAATCATATCACTATTGGCTGGAAGGGACCTCCGGAGTCTCTAGCCTAATGTCCTGCTCCAAATGGGACTGCCACCACCACTGGACCACGTCAAAAGTGGCTTTGACCACCCCCTTCTTGACAATCTCCATGGACAGAGATTTCACAGCTTCTCTGGGTAACCCAATACAATGCTGCAATACCCTCCTGGAGAAGAAAGCCTTCCTGAAGCCCGGACCAAGCTGCAGTGTGGTGTGCTTTCCCCTTTTATCTTCTCTGCCAGGGCGACACCTTTGGGGAAACCTTGAGGAAACATCTTAAAATCACCACATGGACTTTTCAGATGCCTCAGGAACAATCATCCTCCTGCATGCTCCCCAGTTCCTCTCCTTATATCAGTTTCTGGGGCCACATCAGGTAACTACCACCAAAACGGGCAGCTACAGATGTCTTGGGTCACCGCAGAAATACCATTTTCATGCCAGCTGTCACAGGGGGATCTGGACACCTCTTTGCCAGCTGATAGATGGGTGATCATCTCTCAGTTGGAGCTGACATAAAGCCAGCAACAGGCTGCTGCCTTGATTGAGTCTTTGTTGTGGCCATTAGCAATGGGCTCTTAATTGCAGTGACTCCAAATGTTACATCACTGTAATTTCCAATACCATTTCTTTCTCCATCAACAAACAGCAAAACAGTTTCTAAGCTAAAAGATTCAGAGCAGCTACAAAAACAAAATACTGACAAGTAAAAACACTAAAATAGATGTATAACCACATAGAGGGATTTTCCCATGAAAACTGAAGCAGAAAAATAAATCTGGAAAAGGATTTGGAAGGAAACTCATGTGATTCTTTTTTTTTCTTCTCCCCTCATCCCCCCCACCCCTTTTTCTGATGACAATAAATTTTCCACAGGATTCAACCATGTGAAAAGTCTCTAGGCAAGCTCCTCAAATAGAACAGTCCCTGAAGCCTTAGGAAAGAAAAAAAAAAAAAGAAAAAAAAAAGAACAAGAAAACAAAAACTCTTAATACTCAATGGGTAGCCTTTATTAGGTTTTGCCTAGTGGTCAAATCAGCTCCTAACAGAAAAAAATTGCCTTTCATTCCTGGAGCCTAGAAGGAACAGTGTTCATACATCTCTTGCTCCCTGTAGTTAGATTAGCATGACAGACCTGCCTGTTTTGCCAGCCCTCTTGGCTTCACAGCAGATGCATAATTGAAGGATTTCTGATCAGCCTTTTGCTGGTTTATGATCCTGCACCTCCTAAACCCGCACCTTTTAATAACCTCCATCATTCTAAAGGGAAACAAAACCACTGTTTCATCTGTTTGGCTGCCATGTGTGTAGTCCAATGAGAGGCGTAACTGTGCTCTGGCACTGATCTCCAAAGCCACCAGTGACCACGCAACCATGTCAGCTGCCATCTGCGCCTTAGTGAGACCACTGATCTTCTCAGGCATGTGATCTTGTTTCAAGAGTTCCAGTGATGCCACGGAGATGTACATAGAGACGAAAGTTTCCCTTACTTCATAGAATCATAGAATTGTTAGGGTTGGAAGGGACCTTAAAGATCATCTAGTTCCAACCTTCCTGACAGTTGTGGTATTAATATGATGTTACATCCAGTTTTCAACGTCCCGAATGACACGGATTTCAACGCTTTCCTTACAGGTCCATTCCACCACTACAATGACCTACACTTTCTTTTTTTCATCCTTTTGCTCCTACTTACATCCCCACGCGCAATATGGAAGGCATGGAAGATGACTTCAATTATACGACTCCGTTACAGCAGTGGCTGAAGGATAGGCACAGCCAGCCAATGTCAGCATGTAGTTGGCAGACCTAAGCTATTCTTGATGTCAGTTAGGTTTACCTCATCAGCAAAATAACACTCCACTTAGGGAAAGATTGCTGTCCTCTTCTTTACTTAATCTCTTTTTTATCATTTTAGCATGAAAGTCAACTGCAGAAGAAAGCTTTTAAACATGTTATTAAAGAAATTGCCTTCAACTTTCACCGCCATTGCTAGCCGCCAAAGAAAAGCAAAGTGCCTGCTTCAGGTTTCATGTATATTTTTCATCTGTGTGACTCCATTGCAGCGTTGTTTACAGTTTAATTTAGAAGTCAAGAGTTACATCCAGGAGCAAAGAAAAGATACTAGAAAAAGCTCAAAGGCTTGGAAGGACAATATCTCTTATTGAAGAACTTATTGTCACATTCCAACTACTCTCCAAGCATAACTAAGGAGCAGATGAAAAATACCAAGCTCACTCAGATAGATGAGGTTTTCAGTACAGCTATTCCACCACCTTTCCCACGGCCACTCTTAGTCCATGGTCTCAGTCCTCACACTGATGTCTTCTGTAGCCACTTAGCTTCTGTAAAACAGAGATGGTGTTACTTATTAGTCATAAGGATAGGAATTCATTAATATTTCTAACACATTTTGAATAGAAACAGAATATGAAAACAGATTTCGCTGTCAGTTACAATTTTCAAGTTCAGAGTCAGTGAAACTACTGTCATCTATTTCAGCTTCAGCCCAAGCAGGAAAAGAAACTCTCCCAGTATTATTATCACAGTTCAATGATATCATTTTACTTCACTCCAATTTCAATCTAATTAATTCAGACTGGCACAGAACAAAAGAATGGGAGAACTACAGAGGTTTTGTCACAAGACAAAACCCATGATTCTCAACACTTTTTATTTCAGTAGCCATTTCTTTGGAACACATTCTTGTTATTTGTTATTATTGTTACCAATAAATGGGCTTTTGTTCTCAAAAGTGGCTGATAACCACACTGATATATGCAATTACATGAAGTAAAGGAATTCATTAATTCAGACATCCACCATTTACTGTATGTTATCCTTCATTTGCTATCATTATTCTTTTGTTTGAATCAGTGCCCTGTGATCCAGGATCTATATATACAGGGAAGCTGTAGAGATCTGTGTACATCAGCTTGGAAACAACTGGCTAAATGTGGTCAAATAAAAAATTTTACGTTATAATTATTACTTTAATAGAGATAAAAGCTCTCTTTTCTTAGGCACTGGAAAAGCATATAACAGTCTTCCTCCTAAAAGCTATTTTACTCCAGTTGAGGAAGGCCTGTTTATTGGCTTAACATTTATTTCTGATTTAATGTGTGCCAAAAGTCAGCAACTATAAACAAATTTAAGGGAGTCCAGAAAAGGCAATTGAATTAAGATCAGTACATTCTGACTGAGTTAGATTAATTAGTTCAGTTTGTACATCCAGAAGGACTTGGAGCTTACCTTACAAGGTGTTACAGCAGCCAGTTCTTTAGTGTGGTAAAATTAACTGCAGGCTCAATTAAGATACCCAAGTTCTCCATTTATTTGCAGCAAAATGTAAGAAAGATCCAAGGAGTTAGGTGCCTGTCTCTCTGGATGCATTTTATCATAGAATCACAGAACAGACTAAGTTGGAAGGGACCTCAAAAGATCATCTAATCCAACCTTTTGTGGGAAAGGGAGCCTCAACGAGATTGTCTAGCACCCTGTTCAGTCCCATCTTGAAAACCACCAGTGATGAGGTGGCCTCCATTTGATCCTCTCCAGAGATAACCATCTCCTGTCTAGAAATAACCTCCATTTTATGCACAGCCTCCAGCAAGAAGATTCAATGAAAAATTCCTGCAGTCTCCCTGGGCAGAACCATGTTCCTTTTCTTTAGGATCATGAAGACAGAGAACTCTTTCAGAGGTGGGTTTTGTCTGCGAAAAGCCCAGAAAATGAAGGCTCAAAGCATCGGGGGTTAGAGCGATCCAAACGGATGTGAGAGATGCACATTGAGCGAGTGTTGGAAAGATGTATCTTGAATTCATATCCCAGGTGAGCAGCCAGCTGTCTCCGGGTTTGGGGTTTTTTTTCATTTTCTCTTTCTGTTGGAGCTGTTAAACTCTGCGTAAAAAACAATGTGTTGGGTTATAGCCATAAGCTTGCATGCCTAGTCATGGGATTTAATTTTTTTTTATGCAGAGCAGACTGCCTCTGCCAGAAGACAATTACAGAAACCCGCTTTGAATAACCAATAGTCCGTCCATTAGAGCATTCACCGGGGATGCGGGAACACATTCAAATGCTCCCTGCAAATGAAGAAAAGAAGGGTCTAGGACCTGGTCACCCATATCGATGTCTAAGCATTGGCATTTCCCAGGAGCAGACACACAGTCCCACCTTGTTGGTTTAAACATGCTTTGAATATAGATAGTTATACCCTATTTGTGAAAGAGTGAGGAAAATCTACTTAAAGCATCTTGTTTCAAAGTGACTGCTGCTTCCCCTTGAGTACATCTGTAATAGAAACTAGAGCGTTTACAGGGTTAAGTAGCTTCCCATTCATACTTTAAAGGATGCTTGTGGTTCAACATGGGTAGATTTAGATGCCTGAAAACGCAGAAATACCACACAGGATGAGAATTTTCTAGTACTTTTAAAGGAAGACAACACACAAGTTAAACCAGGGAGAGGAAAGGAGCTCTAAGTTAAGCCAGGGAGGGGAAATTGGGCTCAGCTCCATCTCAAGATATAGTAGGAAGCCTCCTATGCTCTGCGCAGACCCAGCAGAGCTCTTCAGAGGCAGCATGAAGCCAGCTAGACACTTACTGAGGCAGGACTCACATCTGCCCATCACACAGCATTCCCCCCACCAAGCTGGGACCAGTTTGAGTAGAAGTTCCTGGGGAACAGCTTCACTCACTGCCCACTGCCAGAGAGAAGTATGCCCCAGGCCACTTGGCAGGGCTTGGGGGATCAGACTGAGCCTGTGCAGCAGCGCTTGCAGAAACCTGCTGCAGACCATGGGAAAGCATGACCTGGAGATCCTCAGCTCCGTGAACCCAACCACACACACTGAACCTTTTCAGCAAGCATTTCCGATAACCCTTGCACAGGCGGAAACAGGATCAGCTCTGAGCTGTTCACAAACCGAAAGAAGAGATGCATTCAGCTGAGAATTTCATTACAAAGGATAAATCTATCAACCAATACTTCAAGTCACCTCTTTTTTCAGTGACTTAAAATCACATGGCGAGATTCCCAGCAGAGATACAGATGCCTCCGGGAGTTTTCAGGCAACTACTGCCATTGTTGAAAGTCAATGGAATTCACAGAGCTGCCATTTAACCCCAAGTCCTTAACCGTCTTGCTTCTCTACAGATTTGCCTCCTAAGCACGTCCGAGAGCCTCAGCTTTCACAATACCCAATTGTTTACACCTGTCTCCTGTAAGCCTGGAGCGGGTTCACAGAAGAGTTTTTTCGGTGCCTTCGGGGCCCGTGGCTTTGCTCTCAGAGCTACAGAAAACACAGTGGTCACCTTTCTCCGCTGAGATGTGTCCTAAGCCAGGGTGAGGACCACCTCTTCCATTGCCTGGGAAAGGGACCTGCTTCTTGGGGTGGTGGCTGACAGCCACAGTGACGAGGTCATGGGGTTTTAAGCAATGGCATCACATTGAAAAGTCCTTCTCGTTCAGATTCAGTGACTGCCTTAACACTGAAATTGGCCTCCTGAATCCCATCCAGAACTGCTCTCTGAGATAATGAGGTCTGGAACGAGGGGGGATTTTTTATATCAGCTTCCTTCCTTGCAAAAAGTGTTCAGGCTGATCTCTTACTACCCTGGCTGCCTTGTTGGCTCTTTTGAGCATGACCATGCCATTAATCTTACCCTCTGAATAAATACCTACTGGTTATTTGGAGGTTTTCCCACTCGCATATGGAAAGTCCTTTCCATCCAAGGAGACATGGTTGTTTATTGACCAGTGGGTTTACTTGAGATTTTAAAAATTCTTGCAACATACTCAATTAACTTTGAAACAGTCATGTTACATTTTTGTAACAATGACAAACTACTTCCTGAGCAAAACAATGAGATGTCAGCATATTCACAATATTTCAACATTATGTGCTAATTCATTTGTATCCACAATGTTGTTTCTAGAAAAAAAATAGTAGGACAGCATAATGCAAAGGGTACTTTGATTTATTTTTCTTTCTATTTTCCCTCTTTTTTTTTTTTGTTAAAAATATTCCAGGGCACACCCTGTGTCAGTCTTGATAATTCAGAAATGAGACCAATTTGCTTCTCAAGATGGGAGGTCAGAATAAACAAAGAGAATATCCATAGTTCGAAAACAAGGCACTATCCTTGGGAGGAGAGCAGCATCAGCAGAGCTATGGATGTGAGTCTTGTTCAGTTTATCCTTTTCTACTGTGTTCCAGACTGTTACCACCTTCCAGTTACTGCTCTGGAGCTTAAGTCCAGGAGACAGATTTATTTCCCCCCAAGTTTAGGAAGTATCCATATTCTCCAATTTTCTTTTGGCTGACTGGTTACATTAAAACATGAAAGGGCATCATGCAAATATGCCCCTGCATGGACTTGCTCCGGGCTTTCTTAGCAGAGGGACCCACAAGTAAACGAGCTGTCGATGAAGATTTCTTTCCCAGCTATGGGCTGCGGCACACTCAAGTTGAGTGTTGTTCCCTGTGTGCTGCTAGAGAAAGAGGAAACGTCAGTCACCCAGACCTCGACGTGCAGCACCCTTCAGAAGCACTGCAATAAAACCCCACTGTCTGAATTCCTCTGCTAGACCCTGCGGTCAAATGCACCTGGATAATGTAGGACGTGATTTTGATTCACTTCTGTTTTTATTACTATGACCAAAAACCGTCGTGTTCTACTCAGTACCTTAATTTACACAGAAGGAACAAATCCAACTAACCAACCCACTATAAAAATGTACCCATGAGCTAACAAGAATTATCTCTGGGAAGTCTCTTTTGAAGAGGTCCATTTGAGAAAACCTTTTAAGAGGGTCTTCAAAGAGAAAGTCTTCGGGAGAAGATAATGGTGAAAGGAAGGAAGAAGGCTCAGCTGCAATAATAGGAGTCGAAGAATTCCTCCAAAAGTTATTACCGATCATTGCTTCCAGGAAAAAAAAATCCCCTCTGGATAAATTTGGCTTTCTGGAAAAGTGTTTAAACTTAGCACATCCATTTTACTGGTTCTTTGCTTTCCAGCATAGATAAAAGGTAATGACTGACATGAACTGCATGAAATCTCCTTGCTTCTCCACACCTCTGGAAAATATGCTGGGCTCTACTTCCTTCCCGGCTTCGGTGAGGCCCACATTTTCACCCTGACATAATCATTCCCATGTGTTCAAAAAAATGAAGGTCTCTTTGTATCTGGAGAGTAATCAAGTACGCACATGCCCCGAAGATGTAAAGTCAATTTGTGTCTAAGGAAGACCTGCTGGAATTTAGGAGCAATTCTTGGCACGTTTTTTTCAGCCGTTGATTATACATCTGCCTTTATTTCTTCCTGATGAAACACCCCAGAAATCAAGTGTATTATCCGAGTGCCAACGCACCAGCCCTTGCACACACGAAGCGTCTCAGACCCTCTGCTCACGGCTGTAGCCTGGGGCTAAGTCAAGCAGCCAAAGAGCAGGTTGTTGCAGCCCAAAAATTGTGAGAGAAGCTCATTCAAGTGGAGACAATGCTGATGGTCAGCTAATGGCTTGGAAGAGAGCTGTTTCTGCTAGTTGGATGGAAGCCTTGGTGCAAGACACTTGTAGAGAGCATGAAATTAAGCCCCACTTGGCATAAGAGGTCTTTTGGGAACAAAACAGTATATCCTGGACTGAAAGACTGGCTTGGCATGATCCCAAGCTGTCGCAGCTAGCCTCTACACTAGCCCCATGAAGGGGGTGTTACTGGAGCTGTGGTTCTCTCTTTGCCAATGGAAGCGAGAAAACAAGGCAGTAGATGCACAAACCAGCAAGGTTAACGCAGCTTCCCACACCGTACTGCCTTCGCCCTCCTCCCTGGGCACCCACAGCTCTTGAGAAAATCAGCCCTCAGCCCAGGTTGAAATGAAGCTGGTGACAAATGAGATCCTGGGACAGGAAATGTAAGGGCAATGCACGTGCCTCTGCAAGCTCCTTTGAACTGTGAAGGTATTTAGTTAGCATTTCAGGCACCATTTATTTAACTGGCGTCTGTGATTTTGTCTTCGTTTGCTTTTCCTCACTGAGCATCACCCTTGCAGTTAAACTATCAGTTTCTGGGAGATTTACAATCAGAGGAAATAAAAGCACCCCTAAAAAAATAATGTTAAGACCTGTATCTTTTTACACCAGGGTCAATATTCTCTCAATCCCCCTCTTTCTCTGCTCACTCAAATGCAGGAAAAAGAAAGGCAAAGAAGCAACTGCCTCCCATCCGTAAGAGTACGGTAAATCTATCGCAACAAAGGGCCAAGGTCACCACTTTCAAGAAGAATTTCTTTGCCTTTCGCATGCAAGCCGAGGTTCTTCATCTCTGTAGCGATGACAAAACCTGCCCTCGGGCTGCAGGAGCTCTGCAATTCGCACTGGGGGAACCGGGGATTCTGAAATGGTCAGGCTTTATCCTAATTTAGAGGATATGAAATGCAAGAAAAAGCATTTGCAGCACAGGAATGAACCAGTCCTCTTTGTTTCTGTTTTCCCCAGATTCCCTACTCAGAGCTAGATACGTGGGGTGGACTTCTGAATGTCTCGGCCTGCAGCCATCTTAGAGCCCTCCATTTCTGACAAAATCCTTTAAAGGAAATATCGAAGGCCACAGTATGAGGGGAGATTGGCACCATCCAGTGTTGCTCCGTCCACTAGTTCAAGAAGCTTCCCAAAAATCTGAATTCAATTTCCAGGATGCTGAATGGTTGCTCGCCTGGTGACAATGTACCAGCAGCTTCATAAGCTTTTTATTTTCCGTTAAGAAACCAACTGCCTTGGATTTTGGATGAGAATTAAAACAACCCAGCTCCCTCTCACTGTTTGTTCATTGTTCGTAAGCTGTTCTACATTTGTCCTGTTCAGTGAGCTATTGTTCCACAGGGGCACTGCAAACCTCTGCGAGCACAAACTCAAACCACATTGTAAATAGCACATGGCTTTGTTTAATCCAGAGCGAACCCCTCGGCTTCAGCTGGAGAGGCACTCACAGCAAAGCGACCTGCCTAGTTTATCACCGCCGTTAGATATTGCCCGCTGTATTCTGGTGCCAGGCCATTGTTTGCCCTATTTGTATTTTATTTTTGAAAACACAGCAACATGAAATGCTTCACCACACTGGCTTGTCACGGTTACAAGGATGCTTTAAGGGTTTCCATCCACTAGTTAAAACAGCATTGTCCTATGAGGCTCTGCTAGCAACTGCTCCCGTCATTACAGCCTCTAAACGTAGGCTGCTGATGCCCTCTGCTGCTGCATTGCTGTCGGGTTGAGGGCTTTTTGTTCTTTCTGCAGAGCGCGAGATTAAGCTACTCGGTATCATTTTCGCTCCTAATAAACATGTGTGTCTTGTCAACAAGCTATTGCGAATACTTCCCAACTCAGAAATCTACTACCAGGCAGCAGAGCAAACTGTTCATCACAGTGCTCTCCCCCCTGAGTTTAAATTGTAAGTTTTATTTTTTCTTTTTTTAAAGATAACGTGCTGTGTCAATATTTCAGCAATTCACATAGTATCGCGGGAAAGGAGAGGAGGGCATTATAATAAAAATACCAGTCATCAGATCCTCTAATTCCAGTAGAACTCACAGAAACCAGTCTGGGTTGCCACGCTGCCCTGAATATACGTTGTACACTTATATAAGGTTACTATTTGAAAGTTTTTTGTACTAGGTAGGCATATTGTGACAATTCTGACTGGTGCTGTGCACCCTTTGCTCACCTACGCCTGCATTGGGAGGGAGTAGCCACCGCTCGCGTGCTTGTATACGCAACAGGCACATATATGCATGCCCATATATTTGTGTATATGAGGGGGGATATGAAGATGAGGGGGGATATGAAGATGACCAAGGGCCTGGAGCACCTCTCTGATGAGGAAAGGCTGAGACACCTGGGTCTGCTTAGCCTGGAGAAGAGAAGACTGAGAGGGGAACCCATCAATGCTGATCAATATCTAAAGGATGGGGCCAGGCTCTTCTCAGTGGTACCTGGTGACAGAACAAGGGGCAACGGGCACAAACTGGAACATGGGAAATTCCACCTGAACATGAGGAGGAACTTCTTTACCCTGAGAGTGGCAGAGCCCTGGCAGAGGCTGCCCAGAGAGGTGGTGGAGTCTCCGTCTCTGGAGACATTCCAAACCTGCCTGTACGCGTTCCTGTGCCACCTGCTCTGGGTGACCCTGCTCTGGCAGGGAGGGTTGGACTAGATGATCTCCAGAGGTCCCTTCCAACCCCTACCACTCTTTAATTCCATGATTCCATGATTCTGTGATGTGCATAGCGCACAGCATGGGGATTCCTGCACATACACAAGGAAGTTAATCTTGTATTGTATGGAGCAGCAGAGAGCCAGGTCATTGCTCTGGTGGTCGGAGGTGAACCACAGCAGTCAGTGGTTTCCCCCTCAGAGGAGTCAACTTGTCTGACCCCCAAAGAAGGACAGCAATGGGGCAAAGAGTTAAAAAAAAATATTTATTTCTTCTCTGTGGATAAGTAAGCCTCGCCAGCACAGAACACAAAGTTAGCATCTCTCTGCAGCAATGGGGGAAGTTAGCTCTGTGTGATGATCCTGTAGCATTGTCACCCATTTTGATTTGAGCAGCTAGCCAAAATCTGGGGACAGACATACTGTTTCCATTAGGAGAAGTAATTGATGAAGAAATCAGATATTTCTCTGATGCACTCCTATTTTTCTGCAGAGAATGTACAAAGCCCTATTTCCCTTCCCCCATTGTGTTCAACCAGCAGGAGACATGACTTTTCCGTTCAAATCTCCAAAATGTTTTTCAGCTTGTACTCTTCCTGAAGACTGTTTCTAACCCTTTTCCTTATGGATGCATTGTAAATGTGGCTTTGGCTTTCTGCAGCCTTTCTCACCAGCTTTTCCAGCCACATGTCTGCATTGCTCTGAGTGCTTCTTCACGGGCTGAGGATGTACTCTCTGCTCCCCCAGCAGCGATCCATTCCTGGCAGCTCTGCACAGCACCTTTATGAGGCATTGGACCCCAAAAATTGTGCCATCACTGCTGCTGGCATCAGCCTCCCTCACTTCATTCCAACACTGTTGGCTTAACCACTTTTAAAAAATAGGTTGTTGCTACCAACTTTTTTCAACTGGACTAAGTTAAGCAGCAGGCACACAAGCGACTTGGTCATCAGACCTTCAGGGGGGAAAACATGGGCAGTCAGCAATGGGGAGCCAGGGGTGGCTGAAAATGGTGCCCAAGTCCACTGGCAGGGCTGAGCTGAGGTGAAGATGTCTGTGCACAGCCTCCTCCCACCGTCTGCCGTGCATGGACACACACACAGTTTGGTGGGATGATGTCAAGGTCCACACATTTTGCATTTTGCCCTCGGTGCAGCAGCCTGGCTGCAGAGTGCAGGCTGCTGACCAGCCCCGCATTTCTCGGACGTGGCAGTGTCCTTGCTGCTGTCAGCTGTGACGGAAAGGAGCTCCCTTAAGGGCTTTTTTCTCTTTACCCTGAACAAAGGACGGTTCTCCACCTCCTCGGTGTGAGATCCCACTCCAACCCTAGCAGCACATTTTAGTAGCACTTCAAGCAGGATGCCTGAAGAAGCGTTTTCTGTCAGTGCTCAGTCCCTGAAATACAGATTTCCTCTTGTTAGCAGGTACTAAATTAAAAGGCGACAACCAGGTGGAGAAAGCAACCTGGAGAGATGATTCCTCCCTCCAGACATGAAGAAATCTGTCCCCGCAGAAGAAAACAAGATCTTAAAACAAAGCAGAATAAATAAGCCTTCCCTCACTTCTACGCACTACACACAGCTGTAAATTCTGTGCTTTCTGTAGAAGGTCATGGAGTCCATCTGCTAATGGGTTTCCTGCCTGAGGGTATTTACAGGGAGAGTACATTTGATGGACAAGGGCCATCACGGGTGAAAACAATTTGACAGCGCAGAAGATGAAAGCCGAGAGTGACCAGAAGCAGCTCAGAGTAACGTCCTTTGAGGACATGTCGTGGCAACAGCTCGGACACCACACACTTCTGGCAACTACGTTTGAACAAAGAAAGACGCTTGAAGAAATGCAGCTGACAAGGGCTGACATGAAAATGGCACAGCACAGGGGAGGGAGGGAGGGAGGGAGGGAGGAGCGGGCACACGCGGTGCTGTGCTAGGGTAATAAGGAAGCCTGCAGTTAAGGAGATATGATTTTCAGGTAAATAAAAAGCAGATTTATAAGGAAACCAGCAAAATCTTCTAAGATTATGGAAAGCAATAAAGAATTGATCAAACCTGTCCCTTTTATTCCTCTTTTTGACGGCTCACATCAAAAGACAGATGTATTAAGAGTTGGTGAAAGGGGCCATATGGAAGAAGTGCATAAGGGACTTTTTTTGTCCTTCAGAGCAGAGGAATTGCATACTCTGGGAGTCACAAACTGGTTCTTAATCTTCACATTATCTACCTATTCATCCGTCCACTATTTGAAACTGCTTTGATCATCCTCTCTTACCCTGTGTCCCCGCACTCCCTCTCCTGTCTGTGTCACAAGGGGCTCCGTCAGCAGGACTACAAATTGCAGTAAGCATCAGGACTCCACGTGTAAATGACAAATCCTAACTGTTTGCTGAAGGCAGAAGCAATGGTTTCTTGTAAGAAGAGGTTTTGAAATCTACTTAGTGAATCCTGCTTTACTTGTCTATACCGGCACACGCTTTCCTTAGCCACACATCCTTGTAAAGCATGTACAGTGACGAGTACAGGACCTGCACCCCTGCAATGTGGAGGACTTATCTGACATAATTCTGCAGTGATTTTTAAACCCCATTAAGCCGGCAGTCACACCACTGCCAGGTGTGAAGCTTGCATGCTAGACTCCGTGCTTTGATGCAACCCAAAGCTGGACAAACGAGCTTGTTGCTTCACTCCTCGCAGCCCCAGCGCAGTGGGAAGCAGTGAAAACAATATTGTACAAGGAGATCTCACTGTCGCCCTCCGCTTGGCAAGTACTTTCAGGCTGTTTCTGTTGCTGCTTGCAAAATGGTTGGGTTTTAAGGGTTTTTTTTTTTGCTTGCAATAAACTCACGCAGCTGGCAACTTATTTGCCTTTCTCATGTTTCCCCCCATAGTACAAGCATTGTTTTGCCCTTCCTCACAGGCCACTCTGTTTCTCATTAGTCTGTGTTTGTCTCTTGTTTTATACATGGCAACTAAGCTCCATTACCATTACACTTTCAGTTTTCGTCATCACCTCTTTTCTGCTTTACTACTGCATAAGACGCCATTAGGACAGTGAGATATAGCTTCATCACCAGCTCTGTAGCATGCGTGTTTTAGATGCATCACCTCTCTGTCTGCAATAGCAAGGAGCATCAGACACCTGAATCAAGATTTCCAGTTTCTTTGGGAATTTGGGCTGTAGATGATTTGATGAGTGAATTGTTTGGTGGATAAGGAACTGGCTGGATGGTCATATCCAGAGGGTAGTGGTCAAGGGCTCGATGTCCAGATGAAGAGGGGTGACAAGTGGTGTCCCTCAGGGATCCGTACTGGGACCGATGTTATTTAATATCTTCACCAATGACATAGGCAGTGAGATCAAGTGCACCCTCAGCAAGTTTGCAGATGACACCAAGCTGAGTGGTGTGGTCAATGTGCCAGAAGGATGGGATGTCATCCAGCTGGATCTGGATGAGCGGGAGAGGTGGGCCCATGCAAACCTCATGAAGTTCAACAAGGCCAAGTGTAAGGTCCTGCACTTGGGTCAGGACAACCCTCGTTATCAATACAGGCTGGGGGATGACGTGATAGAGAGCAGCCCTGCAGAAAAGGACTTGGGGGTACTCGTGGATGAAAAGCTGGACATGAGCCAACAATGTGCACTGGCAGCCCAGAAGGCCAATCACATCGTGGGCTGCATCAAAAGAACTATGGCCAGCAGATCCAGAGAGGTGACCCTCCCCCTCTACTCTGCTCTCATGAGACCCCACCTGGAGTACTGTGTCCAGCTCTGGAACCCTCAGCAAAAGAAGGACATGGACCTGTTGGAGCGGGTCCAGAGGAGGGCCACGAAGATGATCTGAGGGCTGGAGCACCTCTGCTATGAGGACAGGCTGAGAGAGCTGGGGTTGTTCAGCCTGGAGAAGAGAAGGCTCCAAGGAGACCTTATAGAGGCCTTCCAGTACCTGAAGGGAGCCGATAAGAAAGCTCATTTGCAAGGGCATGTAGCGACAGGATGAGGGCCAGTGGTTTTAAACTAGAGCAGGGTAGGTTTAGATTAGACATTAGGATGAAGTTCTTTGCAACGAGGGTGGCGAGACACTGGCACAGGTTGCCCTGAGAGGTGGTGGAGGCCCCATCCCTGGAGACATTCAAGGCCAGGCTTGATGAGGCTCTGAGCAACCTGATCTAGTTGAAGATGTCCATGCTCACTGCAGGGGGGTTGGACTAGATGGCCTTTAAAGGTCCCTTCCAACCCAACACATTCTATGATTCTATGAGAGCACAGGTTCCCTTCCCACAGAACAAGGCAGGGAGGGAGGCGCCAGTGTTGCCAGTGGAGCAGGGGTGCATCCAGGAGGGAGGCTCAGCCGCGGGAGTGTGCCAGGTCTCTTCGCTCCTGCAGTTCAGGCAGAGCGACCATGCTGCATTTTCCAATGTGCAAAATGAAAGCTCCCAAACCTCATAGGCAGGCAAAAAGAACAAGTGACAATTTGGCATGCTGAAACCATGGCCGTGGAGAAAAAGTAACTGAGGCAACCCAGCTAGCAGTGAAGGACAAGGTAAAATGCCCAACAGAAGATTTACAAAAATGTTGGGAAAGTCAGTTTTCTCTGTTCCTTTTCATGCCACCCTGAAACTGGAGTAACCAACAGCTGCTTGCCATGTGCTCTGCACAGCCATGATCCTGATGCACCCTGTGACTAGCAGGCTATCACCTTCCCTGTGCTCATGGAGCTGTTTCCCAGATTAAGTCTGACAGGCATTTCAGTCAAGCACCCTCTTCTCATCACTGAGAATAACTCTGAAGAATGAGGCTTCAAGCAGGTGTTGACACTTGCTCTGTCATACAAGTTTCTCAGGTTAAACAATATTGAAGGAAAGTCTTCTGAGTATTTTCCATTAGCATGAGCCGCTACTGGGCAACTCCATCATTTTTCATATGTAAGCTAAAAGCTTGTGTGCAATTCATTAACATTATGCATTTATTTATATGCTTTTTTTAAACAAAACAGGTAAGAAGAGTTCATGTCTATCATGTTAGAAGCAGTCGGTTAAGAGAGCACCTTTCATCTTACACTAAGATTTAGGTTGGGATTTTCAAAATGACCCTTGGGAAACAGGCACCGAAGCTACTCTTTAAAGGTATTTGGATACTGGAAATACCTGGATGATAAAGCACATTAATCTTGAAAAGGCACGTGATGTCTTAAAGGGTGTCTATTGAATGAGGGTGTCTTCTATGGCATTCTTTGTTCATTTCTTAATGACTTCATGATCTGACATGCAGACAAGCCAGTCATAGGCTGCCATCAGAAAACAGCTTTAGGAAGCCAGAATCGCTCTCTGTCCATCTCCTTGCCTAGGGACCACTGGCTGCCCATCCTGGACAGTTTAGTGACTCAGTCAGAGGTCACAGCCTAATATTTGGAGGAGGGTTGTCAAACATAGCATCCTATATTGGGAGATGAGAACATGGCCCTTTGTCTGCCTTTGTACCCCTTTTAGAGGAGGCAGTTGCAGCAGATGGCTGCAATCTCCCATTAGCTGAACTTGAGCCATTCTAACCCTGGACACAAAGCAGGCTCTGCTCCTTGATGCAAACGCCATCCCAAGGTGCAGTGGCTCTGTAGACATTTTCCATAGAGAATCTCATTTTGATAATGAACAATTTAATGGTCATTTTAGATTTCTTTCCTTTATTTTCTTTTTTCCAAAAGAAAGCAACTGCTGCTATGCTTGCTTGATTAGAAAATATAAATCATAGAATCATAGAATCACAGGGTTGGAAGGGACCTCTGGAGATCACCCAGAGCAGGTTGCACAGAAACACATCCAGGTGGGTCTGGAATGTCTCCAGAGACGGAGACTCCACCACCTCTCTGGGCAGCCTGTGCCAGGGCTCTGCCACCCTCAGGGTAAAGAAGTTCCTCCTCATGTTTAGGTGGAACTTCCTATGTTCAAGTTTGTGCCCGTTACGTCTTGTCCTGTTGCCGGGCACCACTGAAAAGAGCCTGCCTCATCCTCCTGACACCCACCCAAATCCCTGAAATTTGCTGATGTTTTTGAGATGTGGAAAAGTTGGGCAATTAATTAAGTAAAAAAAGACTTGTCAAGTGGCTGTTCTCTCTGGGATTTATTTTATTTTGTTTTTTCTTTATAACCAGCAGCTTCCACATTGACCTGGCTATAAGGGAATGTCCCCTTGGGAATGCTGTAGTCCTGGTCCCGTGGGATGTCAGCTCCTGAGTAGGTTACCAAGGACTCACAATCTACAAATCCAAAGGGGTACAATGAACTTCACATGAAGTCTCTTTGTAAACAGTATCTAAGGCATAGGATAACCCTATCCATGGACTTCTAAATTAAGTCCAAAAAGAGATAACGCAGTCCTCCAGAACAAACTGGGATGTGAACCCACCAAAACCCCATGTTCCAGCAAGTGCTGGATGAATTTCAGCTTAGGTACATAAGCTCTTTGGTAGACCTGTATCTCAGGGCCAACCAGAAATATAGTTGGGGAGCAGAGGAGAAGAGGAGGTAGCTGTAACACAGTCATAAACAGGCCTTCTCTGTGGTGGCCAAAATACATGCTTGGCCATCTCCAGGGTTGTCTGTGGTCACCACGGGCAGTCAGCGTTCACCCAAGGTAGTGCTGGGCTTGAGAGGTCAAAGAGAAAAGCTTCATATGGCAAGTGTTAGGTGGTTGTATTTTTTTCTATTTGAAGGTAGGCACTTAATTAAGTGCTCATTAAAGAAACAGCTACATTTACTATGCTGCCTCCTGTACAGCTTGGTCTTGGAAAGCATTTACAGTTTGAAATCTAAAAATAGAGTTTCACATCAATGATTCCTTTGTAACTTGTGAAATTAATAACTGCAAGTTAATAAAGGCTAACTCAACTCTCCCTCGAACAAGAAGGTCAGGTCTGGTTTTAATCATTAGTTAGGTCTAGACCAAGAATATTGTCTAATTGCAACCCAGATGCAGACAGTGCTGGGGTCACAGTCGGAGGGTCTGCGCGAGTCGCAGGTGAACTTGGAATTACAATTTGCACACCTCTCCCTCCTCCAGTTTTTAAGCAGTCTGAGATGGAAGTTTCATTTTAAAATTATAAATTCTTGAGCCACACTATGCCAAAATTAAGCTTTCTGATAGTAATCTTTTTCATTTGCCTTTACAACCAGAGAGTGACTACACAAGTGAGTTACACATATTCACAATTTACTCGATTGTGAGCCAATGTTCTAGACTTGTTTTCTCTGAATTTCACATCAAACACTCAAAGTGATTTTTTAGAAGGTCAAAATTGCTGTGAATGGAGAGAAGCCTCGTGTTAATGCAAAGGGTCTACATAATCAGTTTATAATGATTATTTGCCTTCATGGTGTCTAAGCCCCAGTCCACTACAACACGTAAAGCACAGCCCAACCTTTAACTTCAGTGGGGCTTAACTACATGCAAATTTAAACCACAAAACCATTGCCTTACCATTTTTTCACCCATCATCTGTACTTCATTCAATTCTCAGTGAAAGAAGGGGGAGTCTGCACCTGCCCACTAGCTCCTGGATCAAGCCCTTTCAAAAATGATAAATAATTTGCCCCCCCCTTTTTTTTCATCTAAACCAAACATTCAGATTAGAGGTCTGTAATTACATATGCCAAAAAGTGTGTGCATTTTCTGTCATTATGGACAAGTCAAGGGGATTGTTAGCTGCGTTATGCCTTTTTTTTTTTTTTGCAAGGTAAATCTCTACTTTTCTACCAGTCATCAGACATTCATAATCAAAAAATGAAGCACTGAGTTTTAAATAGAGCTAGCACTAAATTAAAAGCATGACTCAGAAGAACTCTGAAGAGATAATGCATACTGCTTGACCTGGTTCACTTGTCAGACATTATCCCTCATAAAGATGGTTTTCATAAGGAGAGTCAGCAGGCTTTGCCTAGAATCCTTTCTTTTTCTTCTGTTTTTTAATAGGTAAGGTCTTAGTTCTTTGAAGTTCTTCTTTTGAGAAAAGTACAAATTTTAATAAAACCAAACTACTATTTCAAAGTTAGGCAATGGGTATTAGAAAATAACGAGTATATCAAAAAGTAAGTGAAATTAACATTACGTATCATACTGGTATGTGGTTAATGGCATTGCATATGGTCAGCAGTGTAACTGCAATTTCCAAGGCTCTAAAAGCAGTAAATTGCACACTTTCATTCAAAGATTTCAGGCTCTGAAATCCAGGGACATTCACCACTACAGAGGTATTGAGTTGTTTTAACTCCCATAAATCTACTGTATATGAAAAAACTCAGCAGGAGGGCAATATATGTACCTAAATCTGTACAGGTCTTAAGTGTAATTGCAACAGTGGGATGTGCCGTGTGTGTTCTTTCCAGAGGCTTTTTCGGATTCTCATTTAGACTGCCTGAAAATAAAAAGTGCATACAGAGTATTTCAATGAATTGTTGGACGGATGTTGACTTCAGACCAGCATTCGTAAAATCCTGCCATATTAAAAACATGACTGGTCATTATCCAGTCCGTTGTGCAGAGCAACTCAAGTGTTTGTTTTACTGCAGATACAGACAGAATATGACAAAGAAAAATGTCCAAACAAAATTCTACATCTTTACATTTCCAGTTGTCCAGTTTCATGAAAAGCCTCAAATCAGAATCTGAATGCTTTGATAGTCTTTTTGGTTTTTTCAGTAGCTGTCATCCCAAACAAGCCTTAAATACAGACATCTTGTCTTTTCATCATCCCAAAATCTGTGCAATGCCAGGACCCAAATCGTCTATCATCATCCAGCTGTTTTCCAGTGCTGCCTCGTAGCTCACAAAAATCTCAATCTTAGTAAAAAAAATTGTGCACGCAGCATAAAGCTGGTCTACATATTTCAATTTTCATTAGTCAATGGGTGTCATCCGGCTAAAAGACCAAACAATTACTTGGAATCTCACTTTATGGCTTTTAATAACTACTCTTTGATGGTTAGCAACGTGAAGTTGGTGTTTTCTAAGCCACCAAAACAAAGAAGGAATAGGAAGACTGTCCCCACGGTTATGGGTGACATTGGACACGGAGCAGCCCCTGCTCATTGCCACTCAAATGCTGCCACCAGCATTCAAGCACAACCACCCACCAGCCTGAAGGGAAGGGAGATGCAGGAAGCTGCAGAGGACTCAGCTGCTAACAATGTACTTGGTTGAGGACCTTGACCGAAGAGGTTCATTGGCCTGACGAAGATCCACCAGAGTCAGCCGGCCCCATTTGTCTTGCTAAAAGTCTGTGAGAAGCACAGCCCCAGTTGGCATGGTCTAAGGTAGATTGGTGCCATGCAGAGATGCCCTACTCACACTGAACCACTTGACCTGGTATTTAACCGCACTGAGTGAAGAGGCATGTTAGCAAGACACCTTTCCATGGTGTTTTGCTTTCCACTGCACCACATGCCCTGCAGGTACATCCTTAGACTACTAAGCTCCTGATTTTGTTCACCTTATGGTATCGATTACACAGCAGTCAGAGGGCTGACCTTTCACCAGTAGTCTCTGGATGGAAAAATCGACTCACACAAGCAAGAATCTGGTCCAAACCACGAAGTACTTTCATATTCTGACATATTACTGGGAGGTTGTAGAATTGCCACTTCCTGCGATCATAATGCATCATGAATTTTTGATAACCAAAATTATGACTAAAGAACAGGAAGGGGAAAGTTCATTCTACAACAATGCACTGACGGCATCTATTTAGCTTTGTTTCGGTTAGAATGAGTAAAACAAGAAACAAAATTTTGAAAATGTCTGACTAAAGGCATGTATTGCAGTAAGAAATTTTGTATTACAAACGTAATACATAATTCTGACTGACCACACTGATTCTCTCACAAAGTCAGAGATCAATGCTGCAAATATAGTCACGGTAGCAGAGTAGTTGAGGCCTATCCTACAGATTATGTAGTGAATAATTTGAGGAAGCAATCTCTTCTGCTATGGAACCTCCCTTCATGTTCAGCAAAGGACCTTTACATGTATAAAAATTAAATTACATCCTCACATTTATTCACTTACAGGTTGGGACTTTCCAAACTGCTCAGCAGTGACCTGATTTTGCTGCCTTTTTTGAGAGGGGATCTTATTAATATCTAAAGGGCAGGTGTCAAGAGGATGCGGTCAAGCTCCTCGTCAAGCTCCTCTCTGGTGCCTGGTGACAGGACAAGGGGCAACAGACACAAACTGGAACACAGGAAGTTTCATCTCAACATGAGGAAAAACTGCTTGACTTTGAGGGTGGCAGAGCCCTGGCAGAGGCTGCCCAGAGAGGTGGTGGAGTCTCCGTCTCTGGAGACATTCCAAACCCGCCTGGACGCGTTCCTGTGCCACCTGCTCTGGGTGACCCTGCTCTGGCAGGGGGTTGGACAAGGTGATCTCCAGAGGTCCCTTCCAAATCCTACCATTCTGTGATTCCATGATTCTGTGATTTCAGCGCAGACATCGGTAGGGGACAGATAGAATAGCTACGAGACCTTCTGAAAACCCCCTTCATATTGTGCTGAGTGATGAAGGCATGATTTCCTCTCTCACTACAGAAAGGAACATTTGAGATTTGTATTTTATTCATTATGGGCAAAAAGGAATGAAGGAAAATAACTCTTTTAGAGAAAAATAAGATTAGAGCAACAGTCTTTCCAGCATTAATATGAATCTCCTGGTTTTCAGATTTCAGCACAAACTGTATGTCACTCTAAGGTGGTAACCTCCAGCCTCACACCCTCATCGTTATCTTCCTCCTCCTGCCTATGTCGGTGTGCTGTGCTTTATCATCTTCCTTGCACTCTGAGATAAAATCATTTCATCTGGAGGCACATCTAGTTAATCCTTAAACTTGTCACATAAAATTTTATCCTTAGACCAGTCCCATTTGTTGTCTTCTCTCTTTTGATTTCTATAGTTAAAGTGCAGCTGCCTTATTACTGCCAAATCTAACACCACCCTGCTTTAATCAATGCTGGCGTGATCCCTTCATTTTGACTTCAAATTATTGCTGGCCTCTTTCAATTCCTTATTAACCTCTGTGTCCACTTTACTTCCTTCTGAAGGGATGATTCAGGCAGATCTAAACTCTTTCCTTGCAAGCATTTACCCTTGTCAGGGAGCTCTGTACTGGATTTTCTCCATTCAAGTTCTCCATCTCATCAGACCACTTCCCATGACTGCCTTAGAGCTCCCAGTGCTTGAAATGGCAAACCCTTCATAAACACCTGATTTTGTCAGAAGGACAGTCACAGCCAGACCCAGGCACGTGAAAAAATCTCTCCACCTCCCACAGGACCTGAAGTACACCCCCAGACAATTATTTGAGCAACCTCATCTGTATCCACTGGCCTCTACAACTGCCAGATCTTCATCTGGTTCTGCTTATCCTCGTTGGACACGAGTACTCCACCTCATACATGGCGCTTTCAGCTCATAGGTCTCTTTAGTGTGTATTTGTCATCCTGGATGCCACCAGTCAGGCTGATGGCATGGCTTCTACCACACTCCCACCACCAGCAACCAGCAGAGACAAAAGCCCACATACATAATATGTGGCATTTAGGAGAGACCAAACAGCTCCATCCTAGAATACCAGAAGAATTGCCACATGAATTGCACATTCCACAGTGAGGATTTTAATAAAACTATACAATCTGAGTGATGATGCCTGGATGGTGCGAAGCAAACACAGGATCGGAGTCACTTGCTCGAGTGTGTGTGTCTGTTACATGGATCAGCACATCAGACCGTCTTTATCATCAAAGTCATGTGAAAGAGTCAAAGGCAGTCCTCTGGCACAGCAGACGAGGTATCCAGGAGACAGGTAAGCCATTAATGCTAGTTTATTAAACAGGGATGAAATCTCATCTGGAACAGCCTCTACAGTCGAGCCATCTGTGTTCAAAGAGAAGCTAAAACTGGAACAGATACGGGGCTGGACTGCTGGGATGGCCAGGGGAGGAGGCAGCTGCCGTTGCAGAGGATATGTGAAAGGCTCGCTTAGCATATCAAAGTCAGCATCGAGAGGGAGTGCGATTGATCTCTAAAAATACGCCAGTGGGTAAACCTCGGGGAGGAAGGGTGGCTATGAAGCTAAATGACAGTATTGGCACAGTAACAAAAGTGTATAAGCTATCTACAAATACTATTGGACCTCAAATCTGACGGTTCCTACACATCAGAGCTGGAAAATTCCCTCCAACAGGGGCAATGAAGGGCAGAAATTGGGAAATTTTAAATTGGCATGTGACAAATGAATCGCAATGATTACATGGCAGAGTTTGACAAGATAATCTGTCACATCCCCTATTTTTTTTTACCTTACTATTGACTGCTATTGATCATGTTATATTGTTTTGTTATATTTCATCTATTCATGTATCTTTCAGCTAAAGTCCTGATGTTTTTGACTGCCAGTTAATTTGGGACAACACTTTATCGTAGTTGTCTAAGTTCCTGCAGTATCAGCCTTCAGCCTTACGTCCCATATAAAACTGTGAAGGCTGACAAACAAATTCTCCTAGGAAAAAGTGCATGCAACAGAATTCTTCTCACAAAAATAATTTTTAAAAATGAATGATTTTGCATCATATTTCATTGAATACAATACCTCAAGTTCCTTTATGATTTAAGAAGCTCTTAACCTCTTTTAATTCACAGTTTTGTACCAGAGTGTTCTTTTGAAACAAATTTTAAATGTTCCAGTATAAAAAAAACTTAATTATTCTTTTTGGCTTTTCTAAATTAGGTTGAACTTTCAATCTTTGTTACATTAATCACAAAGTCACAAAATCCTTAGGTCAGCAGAAAATTTTAATTTTCAAATACTTATACAAAACAATTCAGTCGGACCAATAATGTAATTGAGGCAATAATAATTTTTTACAAGACATTTCACTTGATACCACAAAATACTCTAATTAAAAAAAAAAGAAGAATTAAAATAACCCACACATGGCATACATTAAATAGCAGATTTCTAAGGGTAATCATAAACAGAAAACCAAAACCAAGTAGATGTACTTTTACTGCAATTACAGAAGTCAGTTATTGACCCTATACTGTGTAACATGTTGTGAATGATCCAGGGAAAATACATAAAATTGTTAGCGTTGAGCTTGGCAGGTGACAACAAGATTGGGAGAACAGTAAACAATGGAGAGAGAACACAACGCTGAGTGAGTACAACCTGAATTAGCCTTGGCATACACCAAGGGTACACTTTAGTCTGAGCAGATAAGTATAAAACTGTACATGTAAGATAAATAATACACAGTAAACATACAGGATATGGTATTTCTCTCATGGGAAGCAGTGATTTTAAAGGATTCAAGGATGGATAATCTCCGCGTCGTAATCTGCTAATGTTAAATATAGCCAGAGTACTAATGGGAATTCTGGGGGTGTACACAGGGAATATTGAATAGGGATAGGGATGCTAAATGCTTCTGTGTTTATCACTGGGGCAACCACTACAATATTGTGTCTGCTTCTAGTATCAGCAGGTAAATAAGGATATTGACAGTGTGGAGAAGATTGTCATAACTGCAAAGAGCTTTAATGCTGACTAATGAATAGGAAAATTATGATTAAGGGAGAGAGAAAGGCTTGGGAAGATTCAGGTCTTCAGCCTACTCGTCTCCACAGAGCACAGACATTTACCACAGTGTTTTTCAGCTGAGCAAGCATAGCTGCAACAAGCAACTAGGAGCTGGAAGTGGAAGCAAAGTAGAAAAAGACTGAAATAATTTACCACACACTATAATACATTTCCATCACTGGTGATTTGCAAATCAAGAAATGGAGGCTGTTGTTAAAGACTTGCTCTATTTCAGGGCAGAGTTAATTGACGGAAGTCCTAGCAACCATGTCAAAAGTCCCATGAGCTGATCGCAGTGACCTCTCCTTGCATACAGTAAACCAGAGAGAGACAAAGGCTGGAGGGAAGAGGGGGCTGTAACTCCATAAAGCTGTTCTCTCTATTTTCCTGTCCCTTTTGACACTCCCTTAGCACAAGTCCTGCTGGGAATCAGTTTCGCATTCCTAGAGTGACCTTCCTGGTTTGGAAACCACCCTGCAATTCTCCTGCCCTGTCCCTGGAGGCCACCACAACCCCCATACAGCAGGAGGTCAGCTCATCTCTTATCTCTCTCAAGATCGGTCCTCTGATTCTCGGATATGTTCACAGGCTTCAAAGGGAACTTCAGATCTCCTTGACAGCAAGGCAGCACGTGGTGGCACCTTCAGCACTTCCTCAAAGGAAGATCTGATGTCTGCTGTCCCCAGGCTTTTCACTAGCACTGGTCTGCTACCAATCTGACACATCTACTGTAAGACAGAATATATTAGACCTGAAGAGATAAGCTTGTCACAGTCATATTTTAAAAGACATTTGCTTTTGAGCATTGTGTAGTCTACTCAGCCTGCACACTGTCCCAAATTTCCAGCTTACATGAGACTTCCCTTGATCTGGCAAACACACTGTTTCTTCCCTCACTCGTTGGCACATATCCTAAACATAGGCTTATTTCTTAAGAACACGGTTTCTGTTTACTATCCCCTTCCATCCAGGCCATACATATCACCACCCCTACCTGAGGCACATGTTCCACTGCTGGAGGGTCTCCACTGTCCCAGAAATTTGGACAACATCCACTGCAAGGAGCCAAACCTTCTTCCATAGGGATCCACACTGACCCCTATCTCAGCATCCTCTGAGGTCTTCTTACGTTCTGGGGTGGGCAAAGGAGACATTACAGACTTATAAGCATTTTGCTGTCTTCTACCAAGCTAGAAGTCTGTTTCTGAAAGCAGTTTTTTATTTGCCTATTTCCAGAGTTGGCCCTAATGTCAAAAATATCTTCATGATACTCTTTGAAAAACTTTGATTTATAGATATGGTAAGGAATTCATAGAAGTAAACTTTGTTTCATGAGTTTCTTATTTACACTTTTCTAAACGAAGCAGATGATAACATTGTCTATAGACTACTCCATTCTTGCATCCCCTTCGTCTTCCCTTGCATAAGCATCCCTGTTTCTACTACCTCTTTTCCCACAGTACCTCCAGGCATACAGCAATTATCTGTATGCAGAGGTGCTGTCACACTGAAAGACTAGCCTTCAGAATCAGAAAACCAAAATGATTTTTCCCCAGCAATTACATCTTTTTGTAGATCAGAACATACAACGTAATATTGGTTCCTTCTTTCCGCTAATAGCTACTTCCACCCTTCAAAGTACTCTACAACCAAGATCAAGCCTCTGTGTAAGAGGGGGAAGATAGTACCAGGTGACTGATCAGCTTTCTATGGATCACCAATAGATGATACAACCCCGTGCATCGCTACAGGCTTGGGGCAGTGTGTCTGGGGAGCTGCCTGGAAGAAAAGGACCTGGGGGTTCTAATTGACAAGAGGCTGAACATGAGCCAGCAGTGTGCCCAGGTGGCCAAGAGGGCCAATGGCATCCTGGCTTGTATTAGAAATAGTGTGACCAGCAGAAGGAGGGAGGTGATTGTCCCCCTGTACTCAGCACTGGTGAGGCCACACCTTGAGTATTGTGTCCAGTTCTGGGCACCTCAATATGAGAGAGATCTCGAGGTGCTGGAGCGAGCGCAGAGGAGGGCAAAAAAGCTGGTGAAGGGCCTGGAGAATAAATCTTATGAGGAGCGACTAAAGGAGCTGTGTCTGTTTAGTTTGAGGAAGAGGAGGCTGAGGGGAGACCTCATCACTCTCTACAACTACTTGAAAGGCCATTGTAGAGAGGTTGGTGCTGGTCTCTTCTCACAGGTAATTAGCGATAGAACAAGAGGGAATGGGTTCAAGCTGCAGCAGGGTGGGTTTAGGCTGGACATTAGGAAAAAATTCTTCCCAGAAAGAGTGGTAAGACACTGGAATAGGCTGCCCAGGGAGGTGGTGGAGTCACCATCCCTGAATGTGTTTAAGAGTTGTTTAGATGTGGTGTTGGGGGATATGGTGTAGGGGAGAACTTTGTAGAGTGGGGCTGATGGTTGGACTCGATGATCCCAAAGGTCTTTTCCAACCTAAATTATTCTATGATTCTATGATTCAAAGCTCAACACTAAACAACTGGCCATAGTATAGGGGCTACTGACCTGGCTTTTCAACACGGAGCATGTGAATAATTCACATTCTGCAAAGAAAGCCGGTTTTGAAAAGGAGAAAGTAACATGAATATCCTGGGGGGGGGTCCTACTGCTTTTTTGCAGAAACATGGGAGTATAATTCGGAACTGACAGTCCTGGTTCCTGCATTAAGCACATCACATGTCCTGCTGGCCCTCTAGTAATAACTGCATTATTAAAAGTGGAAGCAAAGGACAATCTTACAATCATAGGGGTTTAATCACGCAACAGCTGGAACATATTTTAAACAAGTTCCCTACTTTACTGAAGTTGCATATCCTATAGTTTCTAATTAAAAATCCCCTGAATCCAGGTGCTACACTTCCTTGCAGTAAAGCTTGATCAGACTGCACTGCGTGGGATACAAGGGAAGTCCTGTCATGCAGAAAAGAGCATCTGCTTCCCATCTATCAATATCCTATGGAAATAAGCTTGCACCCCTCATTAATTCTAACTGACAAATCCCCTAGTATGCAGTCTTGGAAATAAAACAAAAAAACAACCCACAGTCATGTGCATTATCTGAGTATTTGTAGTTGAAGATGACCTGATTGTGCAGCTGTTGGGATTTTTCTGTAATTGAAGAACATTCAGCTTCCTACACCTTGGAACTGGGTAAAAAAAGTGGCTATGCCACCCTTCTGTTTGACCTGGTCCACACACAGAAGCTGTCTCAAAGGGCAAAGATCTACCTGCATGTAGGCCGTTATGCTCCCATAGGAAAAACATAAAAGCCGCTGCAGCTTGTGGCAGGGGGTAAGTTAGATGAACTGGAAATGGTCTTGAGCGCAAGGTTTAAACTCACATCACTACACCTGCAGCTAAGTCTACTCACCTCCCTGGTGCCACGTTTAAATAAAGGCTGTTGCTCCACAGCCCCTGCATATTATTATTTAAACCACATTTATTTAGATCAAGGTTAAGTTAGCTAGTTAAAATTCACATAATTGAAAACTAAATGTGTTCCTGAAGTAAAACTGCCTTAATTCAGAGGACTGCTGAAATATAGATACTTTGGTTTTACCAAGGCCATGCAAACAAGTGCATACTGGAAACCTAACATTGGTTAACTTACACAGAATCACAGAATCACAGAATGGTTCCGGTTGGAAGGGACCTTAAAGATCACCCAGTTCCACCCCCCTGCCCTGGGCAGGGACACCTCCCACTAGACCAGGCTGCTCAAAGCCCCATCCAGCCTGGCCTTGAACACCTCCAGGGATGGGGCAGCCACAGCTTCTCTGGGCAACCTGTTCCAGTGGCTCACCACCCTCACAGTAAAGAGTTTCTTCCTGATATCCAATCTAAATCTACCCTCTTTCAGTTTGAGGCCGTTGCCCCGTGGCGTGTCGTTACACATCCCGATAAAGCGTCCCTCCCCATCCTTTCCATAGGCCCCCTTTAGGTACTGGAAGGCCGCTATAAGGTCTCCTCGGAGCCTTCTCTTCTCAAGGCTGAACAACCCCAACTCTCTCAGCCTGTCAGGGTTCTCTACAATCATTCAGAGTCCCTACAACCATTCAGAGTCCCTACAACCATCAAGTAGGTCACTGAAGACAGATAGTCTTAGATTCAGGGAAAGTACATGAAGTAACCAGAAAATCTGCCAGGTCTCTTTTCTGATCTCTGAGTTTTCCCTGAGATCAGCAAGCACCAAAGCCAACTGAAACCATGCTAGGAGTGAAGGAGGAGATAGAGGTGATACAAGGCATCAGACTGCCTCTTTCTAGGAGCAGTGAGCTATTAATTAGCCAGGCCTTAAGAAACTGCTCATTGATTTGGCACTAAGAGGGAGGCAGAAAGAGAAGTAATAGCAAAAGAAGCAAAGGGTATGTCATCCACGGGTGCCTGTCCTGCACAGCGGAGCGGCTGCAGGCTCCTGGTGCCACCACTGAGCAGGAGCCCTGCAGGAGGACACACACCATGGCCAAAGCACAGCCCTGTGCTGATTGACCAACCTCCCAACCAGGGCCCGTGTTCACCTCCAGACGCACAGCACCCCACCACATGGGCATGCCAGAGCACACAAAAAAGGCTGTACACCACATTTGTCCACCTGACAAAAACTCTTCTCTTGATATCCTATCTGTGTGGAGGTTACAACTGGACACAAAACCACACCAACCCACAAGGAGCGTGTCTTTCCCATCACCTGAAGTTTTTGCCCTATACAGTTCTGACAAGGGGTAAACAGAAAAATGTCCCCAGCCTGAATTTACTGTACGTCTGTTCCGATTGCTCTCCTGTTTGATAAAAACACTGCGGCAAGCAGCAGCTTACCCTAGATGATGTTGTTTGAGGTGTGGGGAGGATGGGCTATTGCTGTTGGGAATGAAATGAATTAAACGTTTCTTCTTTCCTCAAAGATTACACTGGAGCCATAACCTCAAAAGGAGTCACATCCCTGCTTTGCAGCGTTCAGATATGGACATCAGGTCTGATTTCAGCAGAGGTGAATTAAGCAGTGTCAGAGCTTTCCCTGAACTGAGAACTTCCCTTAAAATAAGGTTGATGGGTGACACAGCTGATGGAAAAGGCTGTATGGCAATCGCATGATGAGATTTTAAATTGCACAAACAAGTCTGACTAGAAGAAATAATCTATAAAAGGAGCAGGACGGTGCCAAGTGATGTGTAGGAAAGAGCTGAAGAAGTTCCAGAAGATTTAAAAAAAAAAATAAATCATTTGTAGCATCACCAAATCATAGACTATCTTAGGTTGGAGGGGACTTCTGGAGGTCATCTAGTCCGACCTCTTGCTGAAAACAGGGACTGCTTCAAAGTGGGGTCCAGTTCCTCAGTGTCTTGTCCAGCTGAGTTTCAAATATCTCCAGAGATGAAGAGTCCACAGACTTCCTGGGTAACCTGTTCCAATGCTTCAGGACCCCCACTATGAAAAAACTTATAGCCTAATGGAATTTCCCTTGCTGCAACTTGTGTCCACCATCACTCATCCTTTCACCATGCATCTCAAGAATCCCTGGCTTGTATCAGGAATAGTGTGGCCAGCAGGAGCAGGGAAGTGATGGTGCCTCTGTACTCGGCACTGGTGAGGCCTCACCTCGAGTGCAGTGTTCAGTTCTGGGCCCCTCTCTACCAGAGGGACATTGAAGTGCTGGAGCGTGTCCAGAGGAGAGCTACCAGGCTGGTGAGGGCTCTGGAGACCAGGGCATATGAGGAGAGGCTGAGGGAGCTGGGCATGTTTAGCTTGGAGAAGAGGAGGCTGAGGAGAGACCTCATTGACCTCTACAGCTACCTGAAAGGAGGGTGTAGAGAGGTGGCTGTTGGCCTCTTCTCCCAGGTGAATAATGACAGGAGCAGAGGGAATGGTCTGAAGCTGCGGCAGGGGAGGTTTAGATTAGATATTAGGAAGAATGACTTTACTGAAAGAGTGGTCAGGCACTGGAACAGTCTGCCCAGGGAGGTGGTGGAGTCACCATCCCTAGAGGTGTTTAAGAAACATCTAGATTTGGCACTTCAGAGCATGCTCTAGTGGCAGAGATTGTAGGCGTTTGGAGGTTTTTTTGTGTATGTATGGTTGGACTCGATGATCTCAAAGGTCCTTTATAACCATGAAGATTCTATGATTCTATGATTCCCTACAACAATCAAGTAGGTCACTGAAGACAGCAAGTAGATTCCCCCCCACCCTTAGCCTTCACTTCCTCAGGCTGAACAAAACCAGTTCCCTTGGCCTTTTGTTGTACACCTTAATCACTTCTGTGGCCCTGTGCTGGACTTGTTGACATTATCACTGTCTTTCACATAGTGGCATCACCAGAACTGGACACAGGTGCAGCCCCATGAACCCATGCAGAGGGGAATAATTTTTTTCCTTGACTCACTGACCCCACACTTAATAATGCAGCCCAGCAAACAGTTGGCCTTCATGGCCAGATGTGTGTCCTGCTGAATCGTGTTTAGCTTGCTGTCCACCATGAATTCTAGATGCATTTTTTGCGAAGCGGCCTCCTACTCTGTGAACACTGAGCCCTGTAGTGTTGCATGGGACCACCCCCTGGCAGGCGCAGGGCATCGCATGCTGCCAGCTAACCTTCACACATCGCTGACCGTTACACTTCGAGCCCAGTCACTCGACCAGGTTTCAGTAACTTTGTACTCCACCCACCCAACCCATATCCCCACAATTTTTCACAAGGATACTACAGAAGATGAAGGCACATGACAGCCACTGCTCTCCCCTCATATGCCGGACCAGTCATAGAAGACAAGTAGGTTGATCAGGCAGGAATTTTTTCCTTGAGGAACACCTGCTGGCTTTCCCCAAGCATCTTATTTTCCTCCTTGTGCCCAGATGTGACTTCCAAGAGGATTTGCTCCACAATCTTACAAGGGACTGAAGATGGGTGTGACATTTTCCTTTCTCCAGGCATCAGAAGCCTCCCATGACACATCCTCTCAGTGATGCCTACTGATGACCTTAACACCCTCGGGTGCATCCTGTCCGGTCCCGTGTCTTGTGTATTTATTCTGCTTAAGACTTCCATAATTCAGCCTTCCTTTGCTCCTTGGTAGTGCTTCTTCCCCAACAAAGACCAAGACTGTATTTCTGTAGACCTAATTTCTCTAATTCTTAAAACAGAGAACATGAATACATCCATCCATCACCCAACACCAAATCCATTCTGGAACACTTTAAAGAAGAGGTCTTCTTTGGTGCAACATTTACAGCTGGTTTTGGAGTAAGTCAGACTACACCAAAAATCAAGGGCTACAGTTCTCAGTAAAATACTCAGAGGACTGCAGCAGACAGATTTCACAGACAGATAATTAATCTCAGACCTCACTATAAGACCACACTGCACTTCATCTACATACTGCCCAAAACCTTATTCAGCAGCAAAGACTAACAGAGGAGATACACCTCACAGCAATTCATTTCCAGGGTCTGGCTTCATTACATGAGGCATTTTGATAAAGAAGATGAACAAGTGAATTCCCTAATCTTTTGCACCCCTGGTACCATCCAGGCAGAGGAGGATTTTGTCAGGAAACCCATGTTAAAATCCTGGAGACGAACTCTGTTTTTTCCTCATCTTGATGCTAAGCCCATCAAAGTCAGTCGAAAGATTTTATTGCTTTTCAGTGTTTCCGTTCTTCTAGTACTGCAGCTGCAATGTTTTAATTACAAGTAGGCTGCTTCCGATAGGAACTCTAGTTTGTCAAAAGTATATACGCTTTTTAAAGTTTAGTTGCTTTGATCTAGAAATGGTATGCAACTTCTCAGCTGTTTAAAGAGTTCAGAATAAAAACACTTTACTAATTTAGCTTTTATTAGATTTTATTCCACTTTCTCTTTGGACTGAATAAAAGGTAAAAAGCTGTTTGGCAAATGCCAGTACTTTGCCAAAGCTCACAGTTTCCTGACATTGTGGACAAAGCTAACACAATAAGTCTGTGCACCCACCTTCTCAAAACAGCTTCTGTGCACTTAATTTTCCATAATTGTGTGTGGAGTTGCTATACTCCACAGTGTTTCATATGATGCCTTGCTGAGATGCTGGAGTCACAATATCTGATGAACACTGATCTTTTATGAAAACTTTGAATTTGATGCAGCATTGCCCAGCCCTCCTGGTCAACCAGTTGCTTCCTTGGCTCACAACTACATTCCACTGTGGATAAGAAGACTGCACAAACATCAGAGTGCACCAACAGCAACAGCACCAGGACTCCTCACTGCCCATGTGACACAAATATTCTTTCAGCTAAATCAATGCTTTTGCAATTCCGTAAACAAGAGTTTCCATCATTAGGGGACCTCAACCACTGGTGACAGACGATTGGAGATGCGTGGATTTAGATGTGCTTAGATCTTTAGAGTACTTGCCAATCCACAAAGTATAGAATCATAGAATCATAGAATGGTTAGGTTGGAAGGGACCTTGAAGATCATTAAGTGCCAAGCCCCCACCTTGGGCAGGGACACCTCACCCTAGACCAGGCTGCTCAAAGCCCCATCCAGCCTGGCCTTGAACACCTCCAGGGATGGGGCAGTCACAGCTTGTCTGGGCAACCTGGGCCAGTGCCTCACCACACTCAGAGTGAAAAATTTCTTCTAGATATCTAATGTAAATCTCCCCTCTTCCAGTTTGAAGCCATCACCCCTTGTCCTATCACTCCATGGCCTTGTAAAAAGTCCCTCTCCAGCATTTCTGTAACCCCCTTTAGGTACTGGAAGGCTGCTCTAAGGTCTCCCTGGAGCCTTCTCTTCTCCAGCTTGAACAACCACAGCTCTCCCAGCCTGTCCTCACAGGAGAGGTGCTCCAGTCCTCCAGCACGTGAGATGGAGCACAGCCTCTAAGAAGCAAGTGGCTTGGGAAATCCATTCTAACAGGACAACAGTAATCATCCTCAAATTAAAAAAAAACAAAAATTGTCACAAGGGATGCTATGATTAATGCTCACAAAGGTTGCAAACAGCTGTGTAAATTCCCTGCAGGAGAGATCTGCTAAATTCAGGAAGAAAGAGTGGTGGGCGGCAGGGGTAAGCAGTTAGTCAGGGAACATTAAGCAACTCTTTTCTCCTCAATCTCCCATGGAGCCCTGGCAAAAGTCAGAGGGGAATACAGTAAAGACACAGGAGAGGGAAATTTATGCAAGGTATGGCAAAGCACCCTGATGCAGTACATCTTCATTTTTACCTCTCTGTGACAGCAAAAGCAAGGCCCACCCACAGCTGCAAAAGAAAATTATACTGATGAGGCCCGTGGTGATCCATCTCCTCCTAAACATACTGCACGTCTCACACTGACTTCAGTAGGAGTGAAATCAGACCCGCAGTTTACTGGTATATTCAGAAAATGTTACATACTGCAAAACAGGCTCAGTGGGTAGTGTTAGATACAGACACAAAGGAGGGGAGCCATCTTCAAAACTGTTTTAAGATGGAAAATGCAACATCTGCCTGGATCTTTCTAATCAGTCTTTGGAAATATTATTTGGATTTATGCTTCGCAGGCTCTGTCCTGTAGCCTCATCTGCTTCCCATAACTGTGTAAGACGGCCGACTGTCCATGCCTTCCACCACGCAGCATTGTGTACTTGACACAATACAATCCATCCCGGCTCCATATTTCAGAACTGAGGACTTCTGAACTATTTAGCAGCTCTGGAACTTAAAGGCGGGTGTCATAAGCTGTAAGTAATTTTCTGGGTTTACAGACGTTTCCTTTGATATGTCATAAAGCTGCTGGTAATTGAATCCCATAAGGGATTGTTTTCGGACCAGTCTGTGAATCAAACTCTGTTAACAAATAACGAGTTTCTCATGTTTCCCCCTGTAGGAATGTGATTCTGCAGATCCTAAGGTTTCTCGGCTCTCACCGAAGCTGCTTCAGGGGATGTGGCCCTTCGGACGGGCTGAGCGGTCAGGTAGCGTGTGTTTCCGAGTGGATGCACAGCAGTTAACAGAAGGAAAAAAGGTGCAGAACTGCAGGTTCGCAAACAAAACTGGGCAGCTGCTCAAGGCATTTTCCATTTCCAGACCTGGCTGGAAAGCAGGAATCAGCCCTATACAGTTACCAGGTCTGCGCTCCCTTTGCCTTCTCACCAGAACACTCTTTCTCTGCTATTTCTCTCTGGTTGCCACCCACCTTTGCAGCCTGGCCTGGTCAGTCTCTGCTGCTAATCCAAATCCCACATCCCAGCTGGGCTCTGAAAGAGGAGCAAGAGTGGGGAGAGCGCCCTGATGAGGAAACAGGACTTGGTGCTTCCCCAGGCACTGCTGGCAAACCCTCCTTGCACTGAACCCTTAGACCCTAGCCAGGGACTGCGCTAAACTTTCCTGAGTCTGGTCTTTGCTTCCTGGCTCCCTCCCAGGCCCTCTGAAAGCCTCCCCAGGCAGCTGTAGCCCTCCAAGAAGAGATGGTGCTTATCCATGCCTTGGTCAGTCCTGTTGAGCAGCGCAACTCAATATATCCAGGGACTTGGACATGGAAAGATTGGCACTGACTTTCCTGGCAAGGTCAACATTTCACCATCTGGCCCCGAAGCCAGGGACAATTCAGGGAAGGGGAACCATGCTCTGGCATCCGTTTTGTGCCAGGGGAGACATAAACCCATGCCAAACACAGCCCGCGCAGCTGCAGGGGACACGCTGCCATTGACACACTGACTTTGATTTGAGCGCTTCTGCGTCTCCAGGCTGCCAGTAGAAGAAGCCAATGTGACCAGAACTATCTGAAGGAATCTGTTAAAATGCAAAGAAAGCAAATGGGAGCTTTGTAACTGTGCTTGGCTTTGTCAGACCAGTCGTTAAGCTGATGTTTTAGATAGTTTCGATCCAAAGCTTCAAAATCTTTGTGGCCAGTCATTTCCCAGACATCTGCCTGTATGGATGATAATTTGGGTAGCTGCCATATGCCAGAGAGAGCTTCCACCACAGACATCCTTGTTTTTCAGGCACTGGAAAACCTCTTGGATTCTCACACAGGACCTAAATCAGATGTTTGTGGTTGTAGAAAAAAAGACCTGGTAAGCAGAATGGGAGCTGCAGTGGCAGATGGAAGGAAATCAAATCTTGTGTCTTCAGCCCTGCCCCTCTTCCATGACATTTCCCCCCGCAAGGACTTCTGATGAGCTCACATGCATGAGTGACAAAGTGACGTGCACAGCCTTCCCTGCAAGGCACACACATCGGCTCATTACAGTGGAGAGGGCTACCAAAACACGTAAGGAGAATTAACCTCCTGCAACTGTAGCCACACTGTTAACATTAAGATTGAAGAAAAGATCTGCATCAGGTACTGACCTGGGAAAGCTCTCCGGCTCTTACCTTTAAGCAAACTGTATCTGTCTCCAGATCTTTTTAATCATGTTTCTTCAAATAATAGCATCTACCTTCCACAAACTCACAACTCACAACTATCTGCCTCACAATTATACGCAGCCTTAGAAAGCCAAGCAGCTTCTTTCATCCACTGCATTTCTCTGTTTGACGTTGCTGCTTTTAAACTCAACGGCAACCTACAATTCCAGGGAGATCCCACACCTCCCAACATAAAACACTGTGCTGTGTCTAAAAGAATTATAATAGATCTATACACACACAAGCATGAGCACACACATATGATGCTATGGAGCACCAACAGGGAGGACTACCGTCCTTTCTCCTCCAACCTGTTATGGGTGGATGATATACTCAAGCTTCACAAGCACATACTCCCCAGCATCAAGAGGAGGACAGGGCACGACAGAGGAGGAGATGCAGGCATAGACAGGGGACCAACACGGCTCTTCCAGATGGTGCATTTCCATTCTCGGAGTAGCAGAGCCCCTCTCCTGCTCCATCCCCCCATGTGCCAGACAGAGCCAGCTCGCATCTGGGGAAAGGCAGGAGAGGACTGCAGCCCTGTGCTGCACATGTGCTCAGCATGGATCCACACATGAGGACGTGCAAAACCAGCGCCAGCTACATGAACCTCAGTTTCTGCACGCAAGGCCTGGCAGAGCAGTCATATTCCTTTACACTCCTGGATGTCCATGTGTCGCTGTCATATGCACGACACAAATAAATTCAGCTGACTTGTCTGAAAGATGTTGCACTTACATGCTGCAAAGGGACTCCATGTCCTTAGATCAAGGGGTTTATTTGAGAAAATATCTCTTGTTTGGCTGTCTTTGTATCCTCCAATAAAGTATGTTGCACTATCGTATTTCCTCCTCCTGTTCGCCTTTCCATGCTAAATAGTTTGGTCTGTTTAAAGTTCTCCTCATGTGGTTTCTCCTCCCCAGGCACTGGCTAATTTTCATTGCTGTACTCTGGACCTTTTCTCTCATACAATAGCCCCCTTTAATCTCTTCTCCAGTGAGACGCAGTCATCTGCCACAAGGTTTTCAGGATATGAGGAGGAAAAAGATTTTCCGCATCTTTAATTGTATCAAGTTGGGATTGTAGAAGAGCCGCCTTCTCCCCAAGCATCTGCATCCCCTTATTAAACGGATTGCCTTCATCAGACTGGCAATGCTCATCACAGCCAGCCTTGACCTGACCTTCTTCTGAAAGAGGAAGAATGCCTGAGGCTTGTGATCACTCCTCTGCTTTGCATCATCTCTGTAAGGGACCAGGGGAAATCACATCTGACAACCACAAGGAATGAAGAAGGGAAGTGCAGACCCCAAGGAACAAATCTACGGGAGGGCAGACAGCAGCAGCGCTCAGGCTTGTTAAGCATAAAGCCTCTCAGACTTCAAAAAATGTTGGGAGGAAAAGAAGGAGGGGGAAGAGAGCAGGAGGCAGACAGGAGAAAATTCCTTGTTGTTCTGTAAGGTGGTCCACTGAGGGGTGGGCTTTGGGTTACTCGTGTGTCACTGGTGAGCAGCTATGGAAAAGGTCAGGTAGGAATCGTATGACAAGGGCACAAGCAAAAACCAACAGGAGGAAGGCTCTCACCAGCCATCTGCGTGGCAGGAGACAGAAGAGGGGAAAAAGACCACAAGCAGGATGCTCCTGGGGCTAATTAAGGGAGCCGTTCTGCACAAGACAGATGCCAATCTTCTTGACTGACAGCCAGAGGGGAAGATCATATTGTGAGAAACCAAGCTGCACCAGTAAAGAGAGGGAGTGAGATGGGCCGAGAGAAAACCAAACCTCCCCAGCAAATACAGAGCAAGAGGCTCCTCTTCCTGCCAGAGGGCAGAGGCTGTGCCTCCACAGGAGGTCGAGAAGGACTCCCCTGGGATGTCCCGCACGGCACAGGCTGCTGTGGCAACCCCAGGCTTCATCTAACCCCAGCCTCCCTTGTTATCCACCACTGATGGAGGGGGGAAATAGACCACTGGTCTGACCCACTCGTGCCAAATCCAAAACCCCCCCAAGCCCCTGGAGAGATACTCATTGGCTTTTCCAATATTTCAGTTAGATTCTTATATTTTAATGAGCACGTGGCCAGAAGTGGTCGGAATAATAAGGCAAAGCAGCACATACGTTGTCTAAAATTGATTACACACCCCAGCTTGAGAATCTGATTCCACAGACCAACGTGTTACGCGCGGTCAAGTAAAGCCTCTTTATGAGGCAGTATACGGCTTTGTTTGGGTTTCTCCTAAAGGCGGATCCAACAAGGGCAGTCAGACAGTTGCTGGGGCAGAGGAAAGGTCTAGGACTGACGAGGCAAGGCAGGAGCAAAGCAGCAGCGGGTTTTGCCTGGGCAGGGAGTGAAGGGGGCTTCAGAGTCACAAGCATTTTATGTTCTCTCCCGAGTTCAGTTCCCCCCTGTCCCCCGGCTGGTGACTCCAGGGACCTAGAAAATGGCCGTAGGATGCCAGGTAGAGCCTCACCTCGTTGGTACAGAGCAGGAACTCGCCGCCTTTTTGTGTGTTCTTGCCTCAGTGCACAGAGTCCAGCCGCCCACCTGATAAAAGGAAAGATGCATAAACCCAGGGTCTTATGCAGTTTTTTCAGAATAAAACTGACATTTCTATCTAGACTGCTTTGGGGCAGGTTAACAGCAACTGCGGCGTTTGCTAAGCATGGACACGAATCAGAGGCAAATAGACAAGGCTGATACGTGAAAATGAACTTTTGTTTATAAAAATCGCGTTAGTTGTTAGAAGCCATATGAGGGTGTCAGAACACTACAGCAACTGCATAGGCTGAAAACACCTGAACACTCAGACGACTTCTTTTTTTTTTTCCATTGTGCTGGACTGAAAAGCTGACTAGAAATAACTCTGTCTCCTGTTGAAATACTTAAAAGCTGCCTACTTTTCTTCCACAGGTATTGTTTCAGCACATAACCAGAGTTTGTTAGGGGGTGTTCTCGTGTTTGGTCTACAACAGGCAGCCAAAGCTCGTGTGTGTTCAGAAAGGGATGTATTTCAACTCCCTTGGGCTAGAGGAGGTGTTCATCTCTTACTTGGTGGCTCTACCAGGAGAGGGCAGCTCTCAGATCAGCTTCTGGGGGTTAACCGTAAGACATCTTGAAGCTCTGCAGCTCCCGAGTGCCGTGTCCACGTCTCGTCCCTGGTCTGTCCCACACACCACACCAGCTGCGCCCAATCCTGCCCCAAAGGAAAGTGGTGGGAGGCAATTTTAGCACTCAGGGTAGGTTTCCTTCTGTGGAACATGGGGCAAAGGAAGACAATGGGTAAATTTTGCCTGAGGATAGTCATTTGGGCACAGAAGGGGACAAATGAGTCAATATAAACATCAATAAAAACACTTCAGGACAGAGACAAAAGACTCACAGACTATACAAAGTAACTGACCTTCTAACCAACATCTACTACTTGCTGTTCCTGCAACATACAGAGCAATGGGGACCAGATGCTGTTTGGCATTTCTGGAGGACTCCACAGAAATACAAATAAATTAGTATCTATAATTGCTCTCACTTCTAACACAAGACGAGAGCCACGGTCAGTTCCCACCCCCATCTCTGAATTGATTAGTCGGAAGAGAGACATCTTTTAATTTCTGTGGCAAAGAGTCCTTGTTTGTCCCTTCTGAAGTTTCTAAATTCAGAGTTAAGAAAAAATAAAGTGAAAATGCCCTCAAAATAATAAATAAATGCCAGTCTTCAGAGAAAATGATGGTGTGTCTGAATTTCCAATGTTAGTATCAGCAGCAGTTTCACTAGCTTATAAAAAAAATATAGTGCAATGTTACAGAGAAAATGCAATGGTGAGCAGAGAATATAATATTTTACCAGATGCATCTTCTACTTGAAGGAATGGATATTTTCTGGAAACCTCAAAGAACACCCCAGGAAATCTACTCTTGTTTATCAACTTACGGCAAGTGTCTCTGCTTTTTTTTTTTTTCAAGCTCCATTTACTGCTAAGGCGTTTCTGATTGTTTACATGGATGTGGGATGTTTGCACCAGATGCTTGCTTTTCTGGTCGTCCTGCTCCCGCAGAGGACAACACGAAATTGTTCACGGCAGCGAGGCTGAGTCCACAGCTAACGATGTTCAAGTAATTTCCTCATCAATGAATCCTGTTGGCGTATTGAATCTGAAGTGCAGACCTGAAGACACAAAGATCATATGTCCACGTTAAAGTCCTTGGTGATAAGGGTCAAGGTGATAAGGTGAAACAAAGACACTGTGTTCACAATAAAGTCCTTGGGGAAAAGGAGAGTCTGGCAGATTTGTTGTCGTTGTTTTACAGAAATTTTCTGGAAGTTTTCAACCTTGTCTCAGCACCCCCGTACAGAGCGGTTTTCTTGAAGGGGCAGGCAGTTTCCTCACCACACACCTCCAATCTAGACTGCAGAAGAGTCTGCATTTTGGGTCATTCTGATGGCTTCTGCTGAAACACAAATATTGTATGCATTTTTTTGCAGTAGCAAAACAATCCAGAAGCCTAGCATAAACAATGTAAAAACAGTTGCTAACCAAACTAAATATAGACAGGTTTACCATTATTTCTTTATTTCCTAGTCTGAATGAAGAAAACAGGCTTTGCAGGGAAATTACCTGGTTTTAAAGAAATCATTAAAAGCTTATTGCTACAGTTTGATTCTAGGATACTTTAAAGAGCAGTTCATAGTAAAAAAACTACTGTATGTATCTGAGCAAGACTTCATACGATCAGACTTGGTAAGTCCTGTCATCCTGAGATGAAAGGAGAACAGCTGAGCTGGTTTTTACAAGACTGAAGACTCACCACAAAAAAAAAAGCCCTGACAAGGGATCCCAGTCTCCCTGTACCTGCTAAAAAGACAAAAAGAGATAAAAAATGATAAAGCTTGAGGAAGGGCACAGGAGATATTCAGCCAGGTCTTGCTCTTCCCTTGTTTCACATAGAAGACTGTAAGCATCTGAATGCATGGGTGAAAATTATGGGTACTATCTTTTTTTCTTGATGGTGTTACCTTCCCAGTATCATGTTGCAAGTAAGAGTCGCTTCAGGCAGAGATTAGGGAAAAGGTATTGAAATTCGGCACCTTTTGGAGCAAAGTGTCTCCTGACAGCTCCAGAGACAACAGGTCCACCTGTGAGTGCCACAGGTATATTCAGTCACATATTTTCAGTCTTGATCCAGGCAAGCCTATGGAGATGATTATTGTATTAAAAACCACCTGTGAGGAGTTCTCAAATGAACCTCTGTCCTCCACAGAAAGATGACTGTCTACCTACAACCACCACCTTCACCCAGGTGACACCCAGGTGATGAAGTCTCCAGTGTCGCTGAGAAATACCCATTAGTATGAAGCAAACTACCTGAAAGGAAAAAAAAAACAAACCACATTATTTTTGAAAGTTTAAGATCCTCTTCATATTTTATTATTTTATGTTTGTATTTATATATATTATTATTTTTTATTATTTATTAATATTCATTAATATTTATTAATATTTCATATGCACATAATATTTTACTCAATTTGGATACAGCAAATGCGTAAATCATGATCTGTCTCCACAATAAGGAGATGAAAACGTACCTGTTAATTTAGAATATCATTTGTCACAGTTTTGGCATGATTATACGCTGGTCCCAGTCCAGTTAGCTTTCTGCTAAGCTTTACTTATCAATGGATATTAAACAGATAATTTATCAGAATACAAGATTTGGAAGACAAAATTAGCACCTAATAGATTTTTTTTATGACTGTTGCTGTTCTGTGAAACATAGAGAAAACTTTTATGTATCTACCCTTTGAGGAATCAGGTTTTTAAATATGTGATGGAAAATAAGCTTTGACTGTATTATGTTGAGATATTAAATAAAAAATATATTTATACGCTGAGCACAGCACTGTGGGGAAGAGCCCTAGAAATTTTTGACCGGACAACATCTGTTTGAAGTACTAATTTGGCTCCCTCAACGACCAAACTGATTACAAGAGAAGTGGAAGGAGATATTGGTACTCCAGAGTCTCAAGAATGCTACAGAATAAAATTGAATGATTTTACAAATTTCTCCCAGATTCTACCATGGAAGAACATATCACTCTATACTTACTTAAGGAATATATCTTATCTAGATTAATAGTCCTAGTGGAATTTTTTCTTGTCTAGTGCATCTGTTTTTCTATGGTCCTGCGTATGACCACAACCAGACAGGAGTGTATCAACAGTACAACTTCAGCACTATCATTCTGCATTTCTCTAGGACTGGAACATCAGCTTTCCTGAAGACCAAACAAGCTGCAACAGGCACCTTAGTTTGCCAATGATTAAATATTTTTCTCATTCTCCCCATGCCAGTCAAGGAGACAACATGATTGTCTTCAACCAACACTGCATGACGTTCACCACCACAGCACCCTCCCAAGTAGGCATCAGAAAACAGCTGGGGGATTGCGCAGTTGTTGGCTCCACAGATAAGTCGTGCCACAAGAGCCATTTTCTCAGGTTATCGAGAAGAAATTCAAGTCTCAAAGATCACTGTGACTGGAGTGGTAATGGTGGTGCTATTATTATTCTTCACAGTGCACTCCATACCACGCTACCAAGAACGTGCCTCAGTCCCCTGCACAGCCACAAGGCACCAAGGTGGGCTTCCTCACTTAAAGGGTTTTGAAAGCACCAGAATACTCCATGGAGTGGGGTGTTGCTGATTTGCAAAGGCTGTAGCCCTGAGTACATTAAATCTTTTGGAATTATCCAGTTAATTTGCAATCTGAGACACTTTATAAATGTCAGGCCTAGGAGTTTATGTAAGCTCTGCTGGTAACACATGCTGTATGGCAAGTTGGTTAAGAAGAACAAATAATGCCCCTAGCAAAGAACAGAAAAATAAATCTAGATGAAGTTTAGATAAACTGAAGTCAGAGAAGCAGTCCATAAATTAATAGTCTTGAATTTGGGATTGATTTTTCAGCTGAATTTTTCTTCCCCCACAGTGAAGTCTTTTTGTTAAAATATGTATGCAAACTAATTGACCTAATGAAGACGTTTTGTTTGTAGAATTTTAATACAAGAGAGGGAGGCCACATTTCCAGGTCACTGGATGTAGAACGTCAATAGAAACATAATTTATTTGAGCTTCACCTACTAGAAATTCAGATTTTTCTATAATTGATCTTACAAAGCAGCTCCTACAGAGCTAGGGCTAGTCTAGTAATTCAGTGATGTCTTGTGAATTTTTATTTAATTTATTGGAAATTCAAGGATGTCTGATAAAACATATGACATGAAGAAAACTTCTAAATCCATAATACTTAACTGAAGCACTGAACGTCCCCTGCCTCATGAGAATCTTAAAGAGACCAGAAAGGGCTTGTCAGACTCAAGTATCCATTAGCCCCAACCTTTCTGTGCATTTAAGGACAGGGAACTGAAGATGTTGCTCCCTCCAGGGATAAGGGTAGGGATAAGAAAGTGAACTCTTCAGAAAACAACACAAGATCAAGACAGAACTGTCAGACCCCTCATGGACACTACTGGGCTTTGATGCCCCTGACCATCTTATCAACACTTATAAATACTGAAAGGGTGGGTGTCAGGAGGATGGGGCCAAGCTCTTTTCAGTGGTGCCCAGCAACAGGACAAGAGGTAACGGGCACAAACTTGAGCATCGGAAGTTCCACCTAAACATGAGAAAGAAATTCTTCACTTTGAGGGTGGCAGAGCACTGGCACAGGCTGCCCAGAGAGGTGGTGGAGTCTCCGTCTCTGGAGACATTCAAAACCCGCCTGGATGCATTCCTGTGCAACCTGCTCTGGGTGACCCTGCTCTGGCAGGGGGTTGGACTAGATGATCTCCAGAGGTCCCTTCCAACCCCTACCATTCTGTGATTCTGTGATTCTGTGACCAGCATCCCCCACCCCTGCCCATTGCCCAGGGCCCTGTTTCAGCCCAGCCCGGTCCCTCAGTCCCTGCTCGTCAACCTCAGGGGCTGTGGGACATCTCCCTGGCCCTTAGGGAAGAGCCCCTGCTGCACCGTGGCAATGGCACTCTGCCTGTCCTGGCTCACATCACACTAAAAAACTCAGTTGGGTCTCCACACAGAGCCCCTACCATTTGTCTCCCCATTAGTGGAGGTGGCACCTCGTCCCACATGGCAGGAGCCTTTCTTGGGTCTCAGGTCTCCTGCTGGGAGATCTGGGGGAGGACCGCACATGGGATTAGTTGACGAGGTTGGCACCCTTCTTCCTCCTGAGGGGCCCTTGGAGAGAGAATGTTCTTGGTGGTGTACCAGCGTCTGTTCTTCAGTGCTGTAGATGCTCTCCTGCACCAGGCACAGCTGGCCAGCACATCTCTAGCAGCAGCATGTGAGGGTTTTCGTTCTCCGTAACCCATCTCAGAAACATTACTAGTGTTTTCTTTGACATTTCCAGCTGCTCTTTGTAGCATGTCCTGGAAGCAATGAGAATTTATTAATTCAGAACAACTCCTGATATTAGGCCTCCTAATGGACCAAAACAAGGTTCATTAATAATTGCAACCATTAACTCACCTCTGAATTTGGAAGTCAAAAAGAAAAATTAGTGAGATCCCAGCTCCAAGCTCAGGTCCCACACATCTTTCCTGTAAAGCAAGGGTTGCCACTGAGATCAGGTACCACTGCAGCAGATGGTGTAGCAGTATTCTCTGGTTTGATGTCATCAGCCTGGAGAAGAGAAGGCTCTGGGGGCACCTTATAGCAGCCTTCCAGTACCCAAAGAGGGCCTACAGGAAAGCTGGGGAGGGGCTCTTGATGAGGGAGTGTGGCAATAGGACAGATAGGAAAAGGGTAATGGTTTTAAACTGAAAAGGGGGAAATTTATATTAGATATTAGGAAGAAATTCTTTATTGTGAGGGTGGTGAGACACTGGCCCAGGCTGCCCAGAGAAGCTGTGGATGCCCCATCCCTGGAGGTGTTCAAGGCCAGGCTGGATGGGGCTTTGAGCAGCCTGGGCTGGTGGGAGGTGTCCCTGCCCAGAGCAGGGGGTTGGAACAAGATATCTTTAAGGTCCCTTCCAATCCAAACCATTCCATGATTCTACGATATTTGCATAAATAATTTGCAGCATCCTGGACCTGTAACCTTCTCATTTCGGTGGGGCTTGTAGAGATGATGGACTCCTCCTGCCTGGAATGGCTTGCAAGACCCAGTCTGGCGTCAGCAGCTCACTCCTGTACCTGCCTTTATGTCTTTCTATCAGCTTGTTCAGGCGCAATCCATGTGTCTGGACAGGCTCTTGCGGTGGCTGGAAAATAAAGTCCCTTAGCGACAGGTCATATATTTTTTCCATAACACATAAGCAAATGAAATGACCGATACCTTCTGACAGGGTGACTGTGGTCATACAGCATGCTCTGATTATCCAGGAAGAAAAACATGGGGTTTTTTTTCTATTTCAGTTTCCCCACCTGCACAGAAATGCCCTGGCTGGGGAACTGCAATGGTCAATGGCACTCACCGTCCTGCTTGGGAAGGACACGAAACCCAGCTGCGAAGGCAGCACCGCCGCGCTCTCAGCCATCGTGAGTGCTCCTTTATAGAACAAACAACCCAAAAAGTGCATTATAACTTGGCGTAAAAAATTCTTTTTAGCAGTTAGCCCAAGAAACCTAGCCAAGCATGTATTCAGACACTACGTGAGTACGATGCTCCAGCCACTTCCACACATTCCTACAAGGGTTTTATGTAATTCACTTCACTAAGCAGATTTTCAGGAGAACTGAAGTTTTCCTGATCCCTGTAACTACACGAAAAATCTGCCTTCAGAGCAGTTTGTGCTATCACTTCCCCTGGGGTGGTGGTCCATTAATCTTCCCAATGCCACAGCAAGATTATATGTGTAATTCTGTATCTTTTTGATTTTCACTGTGGAGTTCTTGCAGAATTTAAGTGGCTGCGTGGCATATCCCAGGGACAAAGGTCTTGAGTGATTCTGGGAGAGCACTGGATTTACTGCAAGTGTATAACTTTATTTATTACATAAACCATTTCAACCCTTACAAATTTCCAGCTGGCACGACAGGGAACAGCCACAATAACAAAAGGGATCCATGAGATGAACAGCCGGATTTAAAATTCTTTCTTGTATTGTGCACGGAGCCAAATCACCTCAAGCCAAATGAAACAGGAGCAGTTTTGAAATAAAGGAATATTAATCCTGAGGGTATGCTTCTCTGAGAACAGGTTTAAGGATTTCCACCGGTAACCCAAAAAGGAAAGAAAAACCTGAAAGTATTTCTCCAGGGACATACCACCTTCTACAGGACCAATCAGCACAAGGCATTTTTAGAGATAACTTCAGAGCAACAATGTCTAGGTTGGAGGGCATTTACGTGGTGTTTTTGAATTCGGGTTCCCCACCATTTCCACTTTTTGTTCTTTTCTGTCTGTCTGAATGTTTGTCTTCTTTAATATCGCAGTTTCTTTACTCTGAGAAGCAGCCATACTGTTGGAGGTGGTGAGGTAAAATACAACAAGGACAGCATATTGTTCCCATATCTCACATGACATCACCAGCAGGGATGTGGGTGCTGGACCACAGCTGGTTTTGGTCAGTGCTCCAACTTAGAGCTGTGGACCTCTCTCCACAGCTCAGTGATTAGGGGCAGGATTTGTAACGACTCCGCACCTCATTTCAGACCATTTCATTTTCAAGGAGTGAGGCTAAAACTGTCCCTTTCTCTCGGGCATCACAGTTTTGAAGGTACGGTTGTAACGGGAGCAAAGCTTTTCAGTTTCTTGGAGAGCCTTGTTTAGTATTTCGTGACAGACAACCGCAGATGGGAGTGAAAAACCTGCTCATTGTTGCTAAGAAAAAACACTGGAACTTCAAGGATGAGAGCCTGGTGAGTTTCAGACTGAGGAAAGCTGCTGTTCAGAGCAAGCAGACAGCCAGCCTGCCCTGCCCTGCCCTGCAAAACCGAAGGGCAAGCACTGACAAAGTGGCAGAAATGGCTAAAGCACTCGCTGATCCTCCCCACAGTCCCTCATCCCACCCCAGGTCCCCACCGCTCCCCCCCATCCCTCTCATGGCCCATCACACCACACCACCTCCCAGCAACCACGACGGCCTCCAAAACACATTACAGACACCCAGAGCATCCTTCAGAGCCTGGCGAAGACCTGGATGCGTTGTGTCGCTTGCACATAAGACACAGATATCTGCCCCTGCCTCATCGGTTGGGGATTGAATGAACTGTCATGCTCCTGAAGATGCTTTTTAAATAAAAGCATTTGTGGTGGTGCTACTCCTGCTAACGTGTAGCTGGGCACTTTTCATTGTGGCCCCTTTTCTGTGTCCTTTTAACTGAGAAGACCAGCTTTAGCTGGAAGAGAACAATGATAAATCATCTCCAGGGCTGAAAACCTTGTTCATTTTTTTTGTTAGAGAAGACATAATAAATGTCTTCCACTGCAGACATGCAGAAATGGCAGAAAAACTGTTTTTCACAATAGGATGCTTGATAACATAATGGTACTGGCAGGGATGTGGAAGAGAGGAAACATCCTGGCACCACCGATGGCCACTTCAAACTGCCTCTGGAGACCTGCAGCTACATCTGCTGCCTCTCTGGGCAGCTAGCTTGGGTCCTGGACATCTGAGAGGAACTCAATAGCCTAAGAAACAGCATGGGGTGAAAATAACCATGTTGCTGCTCTTTCTGTGGCTCTGATCCAACCCACTTAACCTTCAAGCTAAAGGCATGAGACTCCCTTCCTGAAGAGAGGGAGGTGAAAGGCTGCAATGATGAAGTAGCTGGTGTCAATTAAATGCTCTGTTCATAGAGAATTGTCTGGGTTGGAAGGGATCTTTAAGATCATTAAGTCCAACCATTAACCTAACACTGACAAGACCAGCACTGAACCATGTCCCTAAGCACCATGTCTTTTAAATATCTCCAGGGATGGTAAGTCCACCAATTCCCTGCGCAGCCTGTTCCAATGTTTGATAAACCTCTCTGTGAAGAAAGTCTAAACCTCCCCTGGTGCAACTTGAGGCCGTTTCCTCTTGTCCTCTCACCTGTTACTTGGGAGAAGAGACCGACCCCCACCTCTCTACACCCTCCTTTCTGGCAGTTGTGGAGAGCGAGAAGGTCTCCCCTCAGCCTCCTTTTCTCCAGGCTGAACGCCCCCAGTGCCCTCAGCCGCTCCTCACAAGACTTGTGCTCCAGACCCCTCACCAGCTCTGTTGCCCTTCTCTGGACTCGCTCCAGCACCTCAATGTCTTTCTTGTAGTGAGGGGCCCAAACCTAACACAAAAAGCTCGCTACAATGCATTGGAAAAAGTCCTTTATTTGGAAAACTTACTTTTACAAAAGATCATCTAAGTGCTGGAGCACAGGAGCTGGCCCCAGAGCAGTGGCTGGAGGTGGTTTCATCACTCACCAGGGACAGAGGCAGCAGATCCTGGAGCATCGTGTTGTTGGGGATGCCTTGAGCGGGCAGATGGAGGTTGATGGATGAGTTGTCCCTCCTTCTCCCAGCCCAGAGGAATGACGGGTCGCAGAGCTCCAAGGGCGCTCTTTCAGTGCAAGCCGGAAAAATCTGCCTCTGCCTCATACAGCACAATTTAATGAAATAAATGGAATAAAGCACTTTGATTATGAACACTGATAAATTAATTTAGAAAATGGATCATCCAATCATGGCATTAAGATGAAGAAATCTCTGTCATATGTAAGCGGAGAGGGTTATAGAGCGGGTAAATGAGTAGAGAAAAGAGCTGCATGCAGAAATCAATGTGAGTTTCCATCCTAAATCAATATTCCTTTATGTTCCCAAGCAGCACTACTTACCTACAAACAGGCCAAGAAATTATCTGCAATAAACAATTAAAATCTTTAGGTAACCAGCATAGGGCATCCTGATGTACTGAAATTATAAAACTTAACCAGAAAAAGCATTCAGAATGAGGCAGATGCAAAATGTTCAGGAAGGCTGCTCCAAAATTTGCTGGAACTGACTCTGTTAGGCTTCAAAAATAACATAAGTCACTAGCAAATTTACACCACTGACTTGGAAGCAACAAATTACATTTTCTGATAAATAATAAGCTATCAGCTTGAAGAAAGAAAAGTGCAAAAACGTATGTAAAACGTTTAGCACTTTCTTCTGGTTTCTTATCTCATGATATTAAGAGAGTGTTCCTCTGATGTTAAGGCCGTATCTAAAACTCTACCAAAGGAACATTATTTCTTAGCTTTCACTGTAAGTTCCCATGGAGGCCAAGAACCGATTGTCCTGAAAAACAGAGTTTTCACCAGAGCCTGAACCTGTGCTGACAGCCATCTTTCCAGAAAAGGCGATCACTGGCACAGCTGTTCTCCTGCCTCTCAACTGCTGCTTTCCTTTTCACAATCGGATGCAGATACATCAGCATTACCTATGGAAATACACATGAAAAATCACATTTATTGGAATTTTTTGCAGCATATACCATTACTGTAAAATTTGAGATCCCTTAGGTGGGTTACTTTGTTCACTCTCCATTAGGTGGTGCTTCATGTTAATTGTAGAACTACTCCACGATGAGGCTTCACCTGCACAGAGAGATGGACATAGAGCAGCCCTAGTCCGGGGCAGGAACAGCATTCTCTCTCAGATGGCACGCGCGCTGACTTGATGAATCCTAAATTGGCTGTTCAGTCTGCGTTCACTTCTCCGGACTCTATCACTGCAGGCAAACCATGCTTGGAAGACCACACAGTGCGGCATCCCAACCAGGGCAGCTACAGGCAAGTCACAGCTCTTGAGGTGCTCCTTCAGCTAGGGCAAATTCTGAATTTTAACAAAAAGTTTCTTACAATGACTATGATTCATATTGAACAACTGGCCGCTAACAGGGTTTGCGCAGCGCTGAAGGTAGTTTTGGGTCTTTGTTCTGTAACATCAAATGTGGCCTGCAGTGTTACAGTAAACAAATCAGGGGGTGAGCTAGGAACCACGGCATCAGATTTAAGATCTATCATACATCAGCTAAATGCCATGTCATGAGGCTTACTGGAAATGGAGAAAACCTTAAGAGGTACTCAAGCAATGGCGAAGAACAGACAGATCCTGAAAAACGCAAACATCAGAGGGTAAGCTGAGCTATGGAAGTCAGGGAGAGAACGGAAGACTGCTGTGGTGCTACCTGAGTTACTAAGAGAAGATACAATGCGGACACCCAATGAGGGTAACCGGAGTGCTAGCCCAGAGCCCCGGTGTCGGGTATTAGGACATCTTCTTCGGATGATGCTGAGTAAAGATTCTCCCATGGGAATTGTTCTTCCGTGCATAAAGTAAGAAGCAACGGCAGCTAAGGATATGGTTCTTTGTTACTCATGGCTAGATACAGCTTTTCAGGATTGAAGTGGCTATTTTTCCCTTTGTACTAGGCTACCATCTTCCCTAAAAAGGCCTTCTTTCGGTGGAACCATCCAACTTTTTGAAAGTCCTCAATTAAAAAAAAAAAAAATCTGCCAGAGATACCAGTGCTCCTACAGCAAGAATAAATTTTTAAAGGAGGGGAGGGGAATGCCACCGTTCAAAAAACTGAACGAAATAAATAAATCTTTTTCTTCTGGCTTGCTGGAATTCAGTGTTACTTACCAACTAGTGGACTCATGATTTTTCTCCCTGTCCTCACAGTGACCTTGGCTTTGATTATTCCTTGTGCATTCACAACTAATACTATGCCAACAGTCCACCACTTTAGTTCGAACAACAGTACTTTATGTACTGCTGAAATCCTAGTTTTCTGCAGATGGGAAGTTGCCTAATATTGGGACGAGGGGCAATTACATAAAATTTTAACAACAGCAGCTGAAATGCATGAGAAACAAATGTATTTATTTGTCCAATTCAATGTTATTGTTGCACAGTGAGAGCTGCATAGTCTGTGAAATTTATCCTGTTTCAGTTAAAGGAAATGAGACTCTTCCCTTTGAGTGGGAGTGGATGGGGCCCTGAATTTGAAACAGCGAATCAGTTTTGAAAAGATGCTATACAGCGTTTGTTTGAATGAACATATACATATATATATATATATATGATGAAAAGGCTGCTGTGTTCTCACAGGGCAATGAAATTATGCAGAATGTGGACCATGTAAAAAAGCTTATGCTTTATTAATGAGTCTGTTAGTACCAATGTAGCTTCATTTTGTAGCAAGCAAATCATTTTAACTTGAATTTTCTTGTTTCAGGACCAGAGCAGTGGAATGCCTCTGTTGTTCCAAAATGTGCATTTGATAAGGATTGTTTGGCTCACAGAAAACACAGCCTTTCAGGAATGCAAAAATCCACATTTTGCCTTTTTCAACCACGGGTGCTTGCTTTTATACGTGGCACAAGGAGACGGAAACGGCCATGGTGATTGTTTTTCTTCCGGTGTTTTTTCTACTGAAGCATCGTTAACTTTTTACAAATATACAGCTCGTAATTCCAGTCCTATGACTGCACGTTTTATTTCCTGTCTAACTCAATTAGTGTATTTATCCTTTCTAACTCTTGCTGGCTCCTGAGTAGAAATGTGAGGACACTGAGCATACCTAGCAGAGCAGAATCATCTGCCACTGCCGGGCAGGACTGCAATATGAAAAGTCCCAGCAGAGAGAAGATAACTACTAAATGTACTCCTCCACCCAGGAGACCATGGGCGTAACACCAGTTGTGTCATGGCTTAGAAAAAGATGAGAAAAGGAAAGGCATTTTCTTTTTCTTTACAATTTTTTTTTTTTATCTGCATTCTCTTTTTGTTGGGAAGTTTGCCTTGTAAATAGTGGGTATAAATTAATCTCTCTTTTCCAAGTGCATTCCTGCTGAAAGGGCCCTGCCCATCTTTTAATTCTGCCCCAAAAAATTGACACGCACTGGAGATTTGCAGTGCTGAGTCTCTCGAGCACAAAGACAGCAGGTATCACCTCACCCTCAAAACAAAGATAAGGTGATGGGAACATAGGTGGGTTGGAAAATAGCCAGGGAAGGAGGTTTAGAAGGACAGGCGGAGCGAGGGACACAATGAGAGGGAAGTTCCCTTATTCCCGATTTATCATTCCCCTAAGAACCTCTTACAGCAACAGTGCTAACATTGCGCATTGAAAACGTGCAAGGAAATGACAGATGAGAATTATACTGACGGCATCATCAGATGCTAACCAGAAGGTTAAATGAGCTCTGCGGGAGGAACTAGTGCACTTGTGCCTCAGAGAACACGAGGTTTGCAGATCCCCGCCGTGCCCAAAGCCACCACACACAGCTCCGCAGGTGGGTACTTCACATCAGCCAATGACGGTAATTTTGACAGTCAGGCTACCACTGATCTGCGTCAGGTTTTTATTGCCTGACAGGCAAGCGCAACAGCACTGCTCTCCACACTCTGAGGAACATCACCTATTCATCATTTGCATCCTGAACTCCTTCTAACGTTGTCATCAGCCTACATCTGTCATCGCCGTCTGCAAGCAGAGGGGACCAAGCCGGCAAGTGTTTTGCCACTCCACATAGACCACTGTGTTTTTTATTTGCACCTTCTCATTTCAACCTCATCCAGGTTCCCAGACATTCATGTTTTCACTTGCTTCCTTCATGAAACAGATAAAGTTTGGCAGTAACTGGTCGCAGGCAGCCTTGCCAAGTCCCCAGAAGCTTGTCTCTTACGTCTGGTTACACTTCAAAGACGGTGGGGTTTTTTGCCTTTGAAGTGCACTCCTAAATCAACTGACTGCTTTGGACTCCACATCTAGTCTGTGTGTCATCTGGGCTAATGAAGAGGAGATGTCTGGACATCTCTCAAGGTGTTTTAAGACCACCGCAGTACAGTTTACAAAGACCACAAACAACTAACTAGATCTATTACCTAAAATAAAAAAGGCATTTGTTTATTAAATCAGGTTTTGCAGACTTTCTAATATGCTGGTGTTTTTTATTACTCGTGACCTAAAAGCACTACAGTTAGCATGTTACAGCGTTCTTCCTTGCTAGAAGTCAGGGCCAAATTACAGGCTAATCTGGACTGTCCAAACTTTGACTCTAACAGAAGAAAGGCTGAGTGGGAAGACAGTCTCTTAAGTGCTCAGAAGGGGGAGTGGATGGATGCTCACAGTATCTTTTTGACTGGTAGGAAGCTTCCACTGCTTTGTTTATACATATTTTCAATTACAGCACTGGCTATCTCTATTCAGGTAAAATTCCCAAGGGAGACTGATGGGATTTGTAGAGAAAAGAAATTAACCTAGAATTACATGGTATAATGCTTATAATCTGTCTTTTGGCGTGGAGTTGAGCCGGGAAGTTAAGGGTAAGCCTTTGACCAGCTGTCTACAGTTCTCCCCCTAGATCCTTACAGTAAGCCTCCAGCTTAGACAGAGAAAAGTAGCAAGATGCTGCTGTACTGGAGCCATCGCTATTTCGTCAGTGTTGTGGATAATACGCAGCTTATATGGCTCTGAAGACTCCAAAGGAGGAAAAGGAGTTTATGAGGACAAAGAGGAGGGGATGTAAGTCGGAAAACATACACTGAGAAAGGAAAGGATGCTATTTTGTCACGGTACAGAGCAGGGTGGATGAAGCAAACAGAAAACCAGGAAAAACATTGCCTTCTGAGAGAATAAGCAAAGAGATTTTTTTTATTATAGTACAATTTTTTGCATCTTTATTTAATTTCGAAGTTTCCGTTACTGATTCTCTCTTCAAGACTTGGTAAACTGGATGAAAAGATATGCATTTTGGTTTTGTACTACAGGAATAAACTCCCACGACATGAAATCTCTTTCTCACAATGGAATTTTTTTTCTCTCATTTTGTTACCCAAGGCATCTTTGAGATGGTTATCAATAAATGACAGTAACTGGATAAACAGTCTGTTATCTACTTTTCCTTTCATCAGTTGGTGAAAAATCTGCACAAACTACATACGACAGTGCCAGCAGAAGAAAATACCACTTGTTTCACTCAGACAGACACATACTGCTAAATATAGATTTTACAGAACTCTTGGTTTCTAAGTTCATAGGATTCATTTCCACTGCTTCTCAGGGGCTCTTTCTCATCTCCCATGTCATTGTCTTTCATCTGTGCAAAATAGGCAGGAGAAGCTTTGCATTCATAGTGCCTGTCAAGAGATTTCAGGTGGATCAACATATGAAGAGCATAGGCAAGAACCAGCAGCAGAATCAGCGACATAACCAATCCCATAAGTATTGCTGGGGAGAAAAAGGATGCACAGTCTTTTGCATAGGCAAAATGTCCTTCTTGAACGTTAAAACCTTGAATCTACAAAGAGAACAAAAGGGCTCATATTAAATAAGGTACTTGTGTCTCGGTTACAAACCACTTCATGAATTTGCTCCTGATGGCAGTAAGAATTTTTAATTTAATACCTACATATTGCAAAACTGTATCTATCAGTGCTAGATGGAGTTAATGCTCAGAGTTCATCCAGGTCAGTCTTCTAGAACCTGCCAGCTATTCTAATCCCCTTCACTCTGCGGCCCAAAGGATTTGCAGTTGTGTTTTAAACAAAATCTTCTATGATCACCCCTGATAGCCCAGTAATATTTAATTGTAAGCGTAGTACCTTTCAAGTTAATGGTGCATTTCCAGCATCACTTGTTGAGAATCTCCAGAGTCTTTGTTTCAAACTGCATAAACTTCAACATGACAAACAAGGAAATAATTGCCTACCCTAATATTAGATTTTTCTCACCTGATAAAAGTGTGTAAATCATCTAAACTACCTGAAGTTGCATACAACTATGGCCAATACCAGTAAGTTTCACGTGTGGCTTCTGTTCTAATATGAAGTTTACCACACTGGCGTTCAGGGAATTGACTGTCTGCTCCACTAAATCAGTCCAGGGGCATTTATCACATGGTGAGAAAAGGGCATCAGCTTTCCCCCTCAATCCCTTTTTTCAGCTATTCGTACCCTATGACTTGGGTATCTAAAAGCAAGACATCCTAGTCCAGTTATCTTAGGCTCCCTTATTGTCAAATGCAGAGAAACAGGCACTTCCAGAAGATGATTAATCTCATCCTAAAATAAGGACCTAAGATGAGTCAGAGGAATTATCCACTGGCTTTAGAGGCAGGCTGGGGTGACTATGATCAGGGCACAAGGTTAAAATTACTAGGCATCAAAAGTTAAATGAGATGAATCTCATACGTGGTGACTGATGCCCTCATTAATGCCAGGTTTAAGAGCCCAGCTCAGACAGATCTAACACTGAAAGTTAAATCCACTCCTCACACTAAAGGGAAACCCAAGCAAGAGACTACAGAAAATCTATACAGTTCTTCATTTCCTTTGACAGAAAGATAAGTATAATAATTTAAGTCTTCATTTCTGTTTCAGGTTCTGTGGAGATCCTATAAACTGTACATGGAAGGTAATTATATTTTCTTGGCAGTGAAGTGCAAAATTCTCCATCAGTCTACCTATGGGACCCATTTGGCATAATTCCATGACATTACCTGGAAATCAATAAAAGTGACTTCCCAAAGCTTAGACAGGTCATTTGCAGAGCTGGGTATGAGAAGTGCATCATATCTCTGCAAGCTGCTCACATGCTCACAGTGGTAGGAGTAACTTGCCGGTGCATATATTCTGGTTGCATTAAACGTTGCTTGTATGGAGTGGTTGTAAAGAAGCTGCAGTCTGTGTAAACTGAACCAGTTCTGAACAGACAGCTCGTAATAGCTGGTTGTTAACAAGAACCTGAAATTATTGTATGGGGAAAAAAGATTGATAAGAAAGCAAGTCTAACTAAGGGCTGCAACTATTAAATTCACATGTTGAACAATCTTAGAAGGCACACTGGTATTATACTAGTGTTTCACCCATTTACACCAGTGTGAGCTCTAGCTCCTTCTATTTACTCTCGAAAATGATTTGAGTTTCTTCATTGTTGCGGCTGAAGGAGTTTGCTGCTCTCCCACACACTGAGAGGAAAGATGGGGGATTTTCCCTAAATGACTGAGAAAAAATGGTACAACATTGATATTGTACTTCCATCCAAGATACAGAAAACTATTTACCAAGAAATGCTGTTTTCTTTGATCACCAAGAAGCAAACATAAAGTCAGTCACAGTCTGATGCCTGAGCAGCCCACACTATCAGTTCTTGTGGCAAAATTCCCAGACAAAAATGTAGCTAATTAGCAAGGTTTAGCCAAAATCTCAGACATGGGAAGACTCTATGCAAAAGAGATGACCTGAACTTTTCTCGTGAATGGAAAAGTCAACACAGAAGAAGAAATGCCTCAATAAAACAAGGAAGGCAAACGACAGACCTATTAAATGCAGGTGGCTTGATTATACAATCAACAGTTCTATCACGTCATTTTTGCTTACACAAATTCTCCTAAAACAAATGGCACAAACAACAGCAAAACAATGGGTATTAACACATGATTATCTAATATTTTTTTTATCAAATAAACTTACCTAATAACAAGTCCCTTTAGATTGCCAACGTCACCAAACTTCAGAGAAAGCCTAGGTCAAAAAGCAAGTAACATCAGGCTAGCTGAAAACTCCAGAAATCTCAAGAGAAAAAGCAGCACAGAAGATTAAGCATAGTTATAAATGAAGCCTTTTGCTCAGTATACCTTTGAAATCAGTTGGAAAAAAAACCTGAAAGGATTAAATCTTCCTCCATTGAAATTCAGAAGTCCACCTGTTGATCTGAACAAGGCCTAGACTATCCAGAAAGGACAGAACTGCATGCTTAACTTTCAACACAATTCAATCCCACTGCTTCCAAAATCAGTTGACAACTAGGTTCATTTGATCTGTGTTCTCCTTCTCTAGCCCTGATATCTTAGTCGTGTATCATGTCTGTGTGCCATTAGAAAGCATAAACAACCACACTATTCTCATCTTTTTAAATACTAGAGCATAAAAAATGCAGATGCCATTTCAGTTAAAATTTCACACGTGTTCATCATTAGAGCAATATAAATACACTGACTGTGAGGTAGATGCTCATCTGTGGTAAGCATGGGCACCTGAAATTCACTAAATTGAAAGGCCCCAGCAGGTTAATTGTAAACTAACGTATGATCTACTATCCTTCCACCATCTCTGGAATTAATGCACTGTAGCACTGCATGATTAAGTGGCATACATTATTTTTGGTTGTTTAACAATAATATTTTGCCTCTTAAAACCTGCATAATAGATTCTCATTGTTGACATAAACTTTTCAGACCAAGTTAGAGACAAAATATAGTGAAAACGTGAAGCATCTGAAAGACTTCCAAACTTAAACATGAAGAATATTTAAAAAAAAAAAACAACTAGCCCTATGATTTCATAGATCTACATTTCTTCTTGTACCTTGACTAACACTGGTCCAATAAGCCAGGACACTGGAGCTAGACTATCACTTGCTTTATTGCAAAGGGAAATCATAGATAGTTGAAGATCAGAGACAGGCAAATATGGCATTTAACTCACTGGCTCAATCCAGAAGTTAGTGCATAAAAAAACCCCATCGGCTGGATTATTATATTCATATGGCAAATGCATATGTGTTTGATGTCAAACATTTTGTTTGACTGGCTCCAGCTACTTTGCATTGATTAGACAGTACAAGCCAGTTTGGAAGCTGGCCTAAAGCCAGAACAGAGTATTGTCTTAACAAAGAAGGCTGGAGAAGGGAGAAGTTTAAGGGGCTTTTCTGGGGTGAGAAAAACTGGGCAATGCATCGTGTGAGCACTCAGCCATCCACTGTCATAATTTAGGTCAGTTCTTAAACCTGAGATTACAGAGTAACATTCAAGCCAGTTTTTCCCTTTCTTCCCCGCTACGGTCACATGCAGGCTGACTGAAAGTCTACCCAAGGCTCATATTTGGCAATTACGCTGAGCCTACTGGCTCATGAGCCAAGATTATGCATTTTCCTATCCATAGAGCATGACTTCTACATATAGGGACCTCGATCGCTACTTGGATGCTGTCAGTGGCAATGAATGAATGGATACTTGAAACATACAGTTTCTAATGACTTGATATGTGGAATCTAGCAGAGATGCCACGGATCTGTCAAATGTCCTGAAAAATCCCTCCTAGCAAGATCTCCCTTCTTTGTTAGGATTCTGGAGCACATTCAAAGGGCTGGAGTTAGTGGGAGTAGTATTTCTTAATGTATCCCAAATAAGCAAAGAAAAGAGGACAAAATGCTCAGTAGTCACAATATGTCTCTTGACCCCAGCAAAACCATGCCAGCCTCAGCTTCAAAATAAGCATCAAGGTCCTGCCTGCCTTTAGCAGCTGTGTCCCTATTTTGAGGCTACTCAGAAACCTATGGGGGAAACAAAGAGAAAGATCAAAAGACATGGCATATAAGATGGCTCTGGACCCACAGATTTTGAAATCAAACTTCAGATACGGTGAAACACTCATAAAAGGCATGTCAAGGGTATGCTGCAGAGTAGTTCTGCTTCCCAACTCTTCCTGTAGCTTTTTTAATGAATATTGTGTTCTATAAATTCCCAAATATATTCCAACATAACACAACAAGCAGAATATACAGCCCTGTGGTGGGCTGACCTCAACCAACAGGTAAGACCCACGCAACCACTCACTCACTCTGCCCACCCCACAGCAGACGGGAAAGAACAGGAACAGCAAAAGACAGAGCACTCATGGGTCAAGATAGATTTTAGTAAGTGAAGGGAAAAGGAAAAAAAAAAAAAAAGATCAAAGTTTTGCAAGGGCAGTCACTGACCATCTCCCATAAGCAGACCAATGCCCAGCAAATCTCAGCAATGGCCACCCTGGAAGACACAACCACTACCTACTTCTTCCTCTACCCCAGTTTTTATTGCTGAGTATGACATTATATGCCAGAGAATAAATATGACTTTGGCCAACTCAGGTCAGCTGTCCAGGCATTGTCCACTCCCAGCCCCTTGCCAACCTCAACCTACTCACTGTGGGGGGGCAAAGTCACAAAACGAGAAAGCCTGGACGCTGTGCAAGCACCGCTCAAAAAAAAAAATTAATCCATTCTCTACCTCTGCCTTTCAAAACAGTGCTGGATTAGTTCCCACGCTGATGACGTAAAACTCAGACTGCCCTGTTAAATACTATGATACCACAAGCAGAAAACATGGCTTCTTTTTCAATTATACTTTTAGTTTTCTTGTAATCTCACTAAAATTTCTGTGCATCTTGGGTTATCCTTTACAGATGTATAATTTCTGTGGAAACATGTTTAGATGTACAGGTGAAATGTTGTATAGGAGCTAAATGAAACTGCTGGGTTTGGTCATGTTATTTTTATTCTTGTGTGTCATTACAGATTTAAGCTCCATTTATGGGGTAGACTCAATGCTCATGTTCAGCACATACCCAGCTAGGTATTCACCTCCTAATTTTTAGACTGTTGCCTACCTGAGTGGAATCCACAACCTGATATTAGACACGAAGCCAGCAAGCACGGTGGGAGAGAACTGCTCAGGTACACGACAAAGGAAATCAAAAAACCTACATGCCTTTCTAGTATAGCCATGGGATTGGAGAATTTTGGAACCAGTTAGGTTAATATATGGCTGTCACTCAGGTTTAGCTGAAGCAAAGCATTGTGCTCTTCATGCTGAAGAAATTAATGACAGACTGGGATGCAGAGTTCAGGTTTTCTGAGACTCTTTAGGTCTCATGCAAACCTGCACTGAATTCACTCTTTGGCTTCAGCAACTCATGGATCACATCCTGGGACTTGGGGCTGCCAAACTATGTTTCTAATTACACATTTGCACCTTGTACCAGTGGTTTATATTATTGATGGCACACATCCTATGAAGGGATAACTAGTCATGCAGAGCCAGCCCCTAAGCCGCCATATTCAGCAAAGGATCCACTATTCAATCTCCTAAGCGGCTACGTAAACCAGCTGGAAACTAAAGAGATCGACAGCTTCAGCCTCACAGGCACTAAGAGCAAAACTGGCTGGCCACAAGTATTGGCTACACCACTGCAAGAGACGGAGACAGCTATGTACATCTGTGTGCCCCATGAAAGACTGGTCTGAAAGTATGATCTTACCCATGCTGTCCTGCTGCCCGCAACATCAGGACATTATAGGAAAGAGCTTGCCCCTGGGGGTCTGAACCACATATTACAAGGTCCGTTTCCTTCAGCATGTGTTTACTAGACTTGTTATCTGGTACTAGTTCCATTGGCAGAGTAGAATGCCACCTTACATTGCATTGTCTTCACTGCAGTTTGAATCTCCAACATCCACTGTTGCATGGACACCAAATGTCTTCTCTGTCAAATCCAGCTGCGTGTGGTTTTCAAACTTAATCATGATCCTCTTGGCCCAGAATAGAATGCAGGGGATGCCATTAACCGTGACGTTGAGAGGACTGTAGTGGCTGTGTGTGAACGGCCTCCAGGATGCTCTTTCCCATTGTCCTTTCCTGCTCAAGTTGTAGCTGACAACCTGATTGACCACATAAAAGATCGGTATCAGAAGATGTGTATTCCAGGAGTTACTCTCCATCCTACCAGATTAAACAAGGACAACACTTGGAGAGCATCTGTGGAGCCAGCTCTCAGCCACAACAATACTGAATTGAGGAAGCAGAGAAACCTCTGGCTAACCCCTTCCCACCATGGGAATGGCACCACGCAGACCTCCAGCTCCAGCACAACTGGCCAGAGAACCAATATAAGTTATATTTATTCTACCAGGGTAGTATCACTGGGGCAAACCACATTCTTAGCATGCTCCTATCTCACCATAGAGCTGCACAATATAAAAAATTGAAGCAAAACGAGAAGACAAGGTGCTCACCCCAGCAGAATACTCTCTAGAACACCTGTAAGAATTACTTCAACACACTAAAGAGGGCTCAGCTTGGGCCAAAGACACAGCCTACCATGCCAAAAGCATACTAGGCAGCTGTCCAGGTGAAAGAAATGTCCAAGTCTACTTCTACCTGCAGGCAGTTTGGCTCTTGATGGCTTTAAAACCAGGAAAATGCCTGCTGCAGAACAGGATGGCTCAAGTATGGATCTCTGCCTTTACAAAATCAGTCATTTGCAAGATTAAAACCTGAGGACTGCAGCTTCCGTGTCATCTGTAGACATCAGAAAAATGCTATCATTTCTAAGACAAATTTCATGGCAGAAGGAGGGCAATTTGGCTGTCAGACAACATAATTTGAGACAGTGAGTTAGAGCTCAGAAAGGACTTAAAAATTTAACTGTCATTTCCATATTTCAGACTGAGATTTCCAGACAGCAGCTCTTTCCCATCTACACATATGTGCAATTTGAATACGATATAACATATACAATCTCTGCATGTCTGTTTTGCATGTCATATGATTAAGCAAGTTCAAATCATGTACAAACAAGAGAGGTACTCTGAGTCTCAGTCATAAACAGCATCTTACCAGGCTCCAGAAGGGACGCGGTTAAGCCTCAAAGCTTTGTCTTGGCTTAGTGAGATTTTTTTTTTTCTGTTCAGATTAGCGAATCACATCTCCCAGCTCAGACCCTGAAAGACCCCTTTTGATACTTGACCTTACATATGGCACAAGGCTGCTTTAGGATTAAAATTACTAAGTACTCACAGCAACAAGCTGAAAACAAGGTAAAATCACGGTCAGAAAACATGATGCAACAGCCAGCAGGAAAATGTTGACTATGACTGTCATTTGTATAAATAATAAGGCTGTCTTCTCAGAATTAAAGATGAGAGAGATTTAATGAACAGATTATTTACATTAGATTGCATCATTTACAGGGGTTTTGATACGGAAGCCTTTTATGCTCAGTTTGTGACAAGACCTACAGGCTGGAACTCAGGAAAAACGCCCACTAAATTTAAACAATCAGCAGTTTTACTTCAGCTATTCTTTCAGTACTAAGCGATGTATGCAAAATACTGCAGCAGTCAAATGGCACTGTACAGAATACGGATGACAGGATTTGGTTCTTTTTGTAAAAGCCTGTGCCCAAACTCACTGCCAGCCAGCATGAGCCAGTGACTGCAACTGAAGTCTCACCTCACTCACCTCTCAGAAAAGCAAAAGATACCTTGTACAGCAGGTGGTGAATCAGTACCACATCACAATGATTTAAACAGTTTTGTTGGCTATTGCTTGTAAACAATGCATTATTTAATTCAATAATGCAAATTAAAAGATCTCAACGTGCTGTGAAAAAACTTCACAGATCCAGTTCCTTCAAACATTACCTGTGTAATTGCTACTTGATTTACATTAAATTTTGGCTTCACACCACCATCATAATGTCGACCTGCGGAAGAAAATATGTTATTAGCCTACAAAGAAAACGTTCAATCATTTCTAAAAGCATAATCTTGCATGTTCTTATGCAAACAATAATTATCCCTGCACAAAATGTGTATTTCAGAATACCCGATTTTGTTTTGGAAAATATTTGGCTACGTGCAAATATTGACCTCAAATACATGCATTTTCTAGTTTACTTCACTATAGTCATACAACGAGGTTCCTCTTCTTTTCATTGAACATCTTGCCACCCTTACTGAGAAGAATTTCAGTGTCCCAAAATGACAGGATTCAGCCTACACATGCATTTATTCATCCCAAACACACTTAACAAAAACTCTGTTGTCAAGAGGTGTGTGTTGAATTGCATGGCAAAAGCATGTAACTATGGGTGGGAATTTCTTCCCCGGCACTCTCCAGAGTTGGGAAGCTGTGACAAATAACCTGGCCTGAGTGCTTGCCAGGAGAGTGAAGTTTCACAGATGACAGATCATTTTGTGGACACTCTCACAGCTTCATCCTTGAAACATTTAACTCTGTTTTCATTTGGTTCAAAAAAAAAAAAAAAAAAAAAAGAGTGAATACTTCTTTCTTCTACGTTCTCACTCCATCTCAGAGTCGGTCAGTAAATTATTATTTTAACCCGGAATATCCTCTAAAGGGTATCTTTTAAAGAAGAATATGCTTTAACAATACATTTGACAGAAGAGTCACTAATGTCAACAGAAGAAACATCTGGGAATTAAGATCTTTTACATCCACACTAACAGAAACAGTATCCAGCCATTCAGCCCACTGAAGAAAAATAGCCTTACCATTTCTTTGCAGAGAATCTTGATCTGAAAACACACGTGAACTAGAAGAGAGGAGAAAAATATTTACTGTACAGCATCTGGATTTAAAGTCTGCAGCAAGTTTGCTGGGGAGACCTCCTGTTTCTTCTTCTTTCAATAAAATATTCAAAACGTAACTCAGATCCTTTGTTGGTTAATGCCACAGGGACAAGGCAAATTAATCCTAAGGCCACTGTACCCAGGATAAAAATGCCTCCTTTTCAGAGACACCCCAGGTGAATCAGCCCCACCAGGCATTCGCATGTCCTTACCATATTGATTGAAGGCTTCATTACTCATCTTTTCCCTTTCCATGGGACATCAGTTCTGGGTTAGAGGCTGAACCAGTTCCAGCCCACAAGCAGGAGAACATACGGACAGCGCTGCATCATCCTCAGCCCTCACTGAGGATCAGAAGCAACACATGGAATTCCTCCAGAATAGAGCAAATGCAGTGGGCTAGTATGCTTTAAGCCCAGATGTACAGCCTTCTAAAGACAGCTCCTGAATTGTTTCCAGGCAATCCCAAATCCCATGGAAGTCAGCTGCAAGGTAGAGAGCAAGTGAAGCAAATCTCAGGTAACAACTACCAGGCTCAGGAAATTTTCAGCCTTTGATTATCTTCTTTGGTATAATTTAGGGATAAGTCTTCAGCTGCTGTAAGCATGAACTGCTTTCCTGAACTAGAGAATCAGGCCCAGTAGATTCATATACATCACCAAAAGACCTCCAAGGTCAGACAAAGTCCAAGAAACCAGGCTCCCCCTTAGGACCAGGCTCTCTTCACTCCTTGAGTCACAGGAACACCTTCCTGCCCCCTCCACACCACGGCAGCTTCCCTGGGACATGCAGCCCCCTACTGGGGATTGATCTACTGATCTGATGACACGTGTCTGCTTCTCAAGCCTGCCATCAGCGTTCCCTAGCAGGTGAACACACCAGCACTCCCACAGTCACAGCTGAGTATGGTCCCACAGAGACCCTGTACACCCTGCCCCACCTTTGCCCGCACAGCGCCTTCCAGGCCATAAGTGATGGTGGGACCAGAGCTGCCACTTCACATGGAAATACACTTCCATCTTCTTTTCTTGCCTTGTTTCTTACCGGCTTTCCAACCCACTACAAAAGCAAACTACTTGAAACACCAGCACATAAGAACGAGGGATAAAAGCAGTTTTCAGTACTTATGTGTAAATTGTACCATAAGGTATCTGAATTGCAGGGTCAAGCCTTGACCTCAAAACAGCTGGGTGAACCCACTCCCCAGTGGATTCCCTGGGTAGGGAAATCTGTGTTACCCACTAGCATGTACTGCAGGAGTGATCCCAGCCTAATTTCCATCGCAGCATCCTTACTGGCAGATAAATATGAGTTCGAACAACGTAACACCGTGAAAGGAGAAACGTGGGATGGCTTACAGCCTACCCTGCTTTGCAGACATGCCCTTGCGGCTCTGCCAGTTAGGCAGCTTGACCGCACTGAACCTGGCTTGCCTGAAACCCAAGGCAATATTACCCACTTCAGCAATGCCCAGGTTTCACATGCAATGTGAAACACCCAAGGTTCAGGAGGGCAGGCTCTTTCTTCTGATCAGTGTCTCTCCAGTGAGAATGTCCTTTTGCAGGCATTCTTTCTGCTGCCGCAAATAGATTTCTTGTGTCCCCTTGCAAACTCTTCAAACCCAGAAGGCAAAACAGACAGAAGTGAAGTAAAGTCTGTATTCCAGCTTGTCACTTTGCCGCCAAACACCAGGGATGATGAGCAGCTTTGCTCCAGACCATCAGGAAGGCTGCTTGGTCCCTTCAGCAGCCAGGGCAATAAAGCAGAAGACAGTCTCCAGAGAAAATGTACCACAGCACGAAAAGATAGCCAGGCTCTGCAGCACCGCAGCAGTGACTGTGATCTGAGCTGAAAGAACCTTAAAAAGATCTTAAGTTCAAAAAAAGTTCAATGCAGGTAACACTTCAAAATTAATATGGGAGTTTTAATTACATATAGTGAGACCACCTCTCTCCTCAGTCAGAGCTGTAAATCCCAGGGACTCAAGGAGACTGCGCGCTTTCAGCGTGCGTCCCACTCTCCCTCACCGCACTTTCGGAGCCAGGGTTAGCGCTAAGATGAGGTCTCTAGGCCGCTCGAAGGCCTTGTCCCAGTAGCAAGCGGCCTTCAGAGAAGGGTGGAAATAATCCTGGTTTTGACAGGTAGCAAAAGACATGGCTAAAATGGGCCAAACCTAATTTTCTTCATCAGGTAAAACTCTCTCTTAGGTTGTTTAACAATCAGGAACATGGGTTTTGTGATTTGATGCAGCCTTATTTTTCTTTTCTAGTCTTCCTTCATGACAGATTGTGCCTTCAGGCTGGAAAAGGCAATTTTGGGGCATTTTTTTCATGGTAATAGCTACAAAAATGAGGCCCACCAAAAGGAAATGTAAATTTTTTAGTTATACTAACTGCAGTTGTATTTAGTTGTACCTATCTATATTTAGTTATACTTTTAGCTCCTCCCTATATACATAATGAAAAGCTCATAGCCCATTACTCCAGTTTGGAAATCACCATGTGTAGTGAGCAGAGTAAAACATTAGGATGAGGGGACACTGGCGTAAAGCTGTGTAATTCATTTAATTCTCTCACTGGACTTGAAAGTTTTTTATGTTGTTCTGGGAAGTGGAAGGATGATTTTTGTTTTCACAATTGTCAATTTAAAAAAAAAATCATTACTTAGCTTCCTATCTGGGATAAGGCTAATACCACGGTGATGCTCATTAAATCACCTTGAGGAATGCTAACTGATAGGCAACACCACGCCTTGAGGAGAGCATACAATGAATATATGAGGCAGATGCCCCTGTGGGGTTACATCCTGAGCAGAACAGTTATAGCCGGCCCCCACGCAGCCCACGGGCTCGTGACAACGCAGTTCGACTCCCCTGCATCCCATGTAAAACCACAGCAATGTGCAGCTGTGCTGCTCCAGAAGAAATGTCAAGTGTCTGCTCTCAGCATGAAGATACTCAAATATAGATGAATGTGCACAGCTAATGAAATATTCATGCTTTCATAAGGAATGCAGCAAAGACAGTGACCCAGGAACCACAACAAAGTACTTTAGTATGATAAATACGATCAGCCATATGGCAGGCACACTTGGGAGGCTGGCGGAGGCGCACAAGTGCAGTAACTCCACCTAGGCACTCCTCTTTGTTATTCTGTTCATTAGCAACACTGGCTGCCTCCCTTCCTCCTGTACAATGCATGCAGCCCCGTTGGAGAAAGGAGAGGGAAAGCCATCGCGGCAAGGCCTGCAGTCTTTGCTTTGTCTTACTAAAGCCAGATTGCTATGGCACAGTCTATTCAGTGGCTTAAGGGGAGGATCATCTCCCCATTTCTGAGCAAGCACAAGTTGATGTTGATGTTATCGTGTCTGTCAGCTGCCTTTGACACTCATAACCCTGAGGTGTCACAGAAGTGTGCGGTCTGTGATGGGAACAAGTGGCCTTCAATAGCCATCCTGCTGTCAAATCAGCAGCCTCTCCAGTCAAAAGGCAAGCTGGGGAATTCACAGGTGACCTCTGGCAGCAGAGCCCTTTTGCCCTCAGCTGGAGCATGTTTCACTGAATAAAAGCATTGAAAGAAAAAACAGGAAAATAACACATTAAAAATATGTACTCCCTTTTGCCTATAAAGATGTTAATTACATATGCAAGAGACAGGAAACTAGCTAGCACTAGAGCCGCCTTCTCCATTGCCTGCAAAACTATCAGCAAACAGTGGCTAGACCGACAAATCAGTGACAGCAAATCATTTTTAGCACAATGAATTAGAGACTAGACTTTTAAATTTATCATTTTTTTCAGCCACTCTACCCTAAAACTTCAAATTCAGTTGCACACATGCTATATGTTGTGATGACTAATATTTTTCCTTAGCAATTCGTAAATAACTAGCCCAGATACACCCAGACATGTATGTTGAATTTACCATACCAAGTATGTCAGGAACCCACATGAAATTGGATTAGCCCTAATACAAAGCACTGGAATGACTAATCACTATGTAAACCCAATTAAATAAGATTATAAGTATAAAGAAGTGTAAATTCCCTCTTATCAGATGACATTATCCATCTACATAAGATGACCAAGTCTGGCTTGTTCGTCTGAAAAAGTTCATGCAGACTCCAGCCCTTGAAGACCTTCACGTGCACAGTCTTTTACCGACTGAAAGGATCCACGTGAATAAGCCTGGCGCTCAACGGTGATTGAGTGTGAAGGCCATGGACAGTTTTCAAAACATTACGTTAAAGGAAGCCATATTCACAGTGTCTTTTACTCTTCATATCGCTGCTCTGACAAACTGCATCAGACAGCAAAATGTACTCTACCACAGGATTTCAATTCCTACACAATTATCACACTAATACTAATATTGTCCAGCTGCACACTACCTCACTGGCTGCTGAACTACTTTCAAGTAATTTATGAAGCTTTTATTGAAAAATAACATGTGAACCTTCAAAGGCACTAAAAACAAAGTTATGATGAAAGGTGATGAATGTTTGCTGAACGCCTGGTAGCAATGAACTGGCTGTAGTCCTAGGGGCATTGGTCAAAAGTAATTTCAATCAAGTTATTAAAATTATAAATGTGTAAACCTGGGATCCCAGATTCAGGGCAAAAGCTAGTTCCTTCTAAGAAACATTCTAACACAAAATGTTATTAAGTTTTAAATGTATTTATTTAAGTTCTAGCATTAAGAAATATCTACAAAGCCCATGATTCCTATAGTTTTTAAATTTTAAGTATTCTGTGTCATATTTTGGTAGCCTCCTGTGTGGAGACAGATTTACATAATTATTTTACAATGTACTGAGTACTGGGGTTTGATTTGCACTTTATTGGATGTTTGATAAGAACTGGATCAGAATGACAAGATACCCAAGCTTTCATTTTTAATATAAAAAAAAAGAAATTGAGCTCACAGAACTTCCAGCACATTAACACTGTGTAGGCACAATCCCATCTCCACTGAATGCAAAGGCAAAATCCCCATTTGATTCAGTAGCATCAAGAGTCATTTCTTAATATTTATTAGAATAAAGTTCATGTAATGCTTCACTGCTTGCTCTCTCTCAGATTTTTATCTGATTGCAGAAAAGTGCAATTATGCTAAGAAGACGTTAACAAATCTGAAAACTGGCAGAGCAGAACAGCAAGTAAGCTGTTTAAATGAAAACATATTGCAGTATTTATTGGTAACTGACTACCAGATCTCTTAATACAAGCTTAAGCAAATCACCACATGTCCTTCTTGCCTTAAATGCACAGATTTTACTGCCAGCTGTGATCTTCATCAACATATTTGATCTGTGTGTTATTAGTGACTTTGGGGCATGATTCAACTAATACAGTTTAGGCTGTTTTCACTTTTGTAATGCTTGGCTCTAGGAAGTCCTGTCTTTTCCCTGCTATGATTTGGGCTTCCTATTTATATTTCATTAGAGAACAAAACAGCACTATAAAAAATGATAAATCCAAATCTCTACTAACTTCATAAGTTTAATACTTCTTTGCAATATTGAATTCATGCTTCCAATATTCATTCCATACAAGTAGAATATTTTAGCACCTATGCTCCTTGGAGTAGTTTTCACACCCTTGCTGTTATACTATTTATAACTTTGTTCTTACACACCCCAGAGAAAGTCAGGGTAAGAGTCATTAAAATGTAATGAAATATAAGACAGATGCCCAGAAAACACCCATTTTAAAACCACCATTTCTAGTATTGTCTATAAAATTGTTTTAAAGTTACATTTTTAATGCAGTGTAGACTTCAAAATAATTCATTTCTGGATTATCCCCAGGTGTTTTCAAAACTGAGAAGAAAATTAAAATCATGTCCTGACATTCTAAATTGCAATTGAATCTGCTTCTATACAGCACAAATGACCAAATTACACCATTTACAACATGCACTCAACTCCAACAACGGAGTTTGTGGATACACACTCCATTACTGACCTGCCGTCCATCGTCGCAATCATTTGCTCCACAGACACTGTGAATCCCACATACAGAAAGAGGAGCAGGAACCAAACGGCAGCGTTTCTTTCCATTGAGAAGAGAGCCAGCCCCTCCACAGACAGCACATCTGCTCCTCTGGTCCAGCGGGCAGCTGGGCACCCACGCTCTGCCCGGCAGCCTGACGAGCAGCAGATACAGCCAATCGGGGCCAGGATTCACCGCTCCATCACTGCACCGGTACCCACGGGAGGAATTCCTCATGTCCTCAGATTTATTCTGACAGCAGACACCTACTGCGGCCACCCTCCTGCTTCCTTGTGAATTACAGATTACAGTCTGGGGAAAACTGTAGCAGGATGTGAGCTGTTCGCTAAGAAAAAAATAAATAAAATCAGATAGTGTCTCCATGCTTTAAAATCACATTGAAGAGCACTTCTTATCTGTATTCAACCCTAACCTTAAAGAAAGGTGAAGGTGCCATTTCCAAACAGCTTCAAAATTTCTCTTTCCATATGACAACCAGAGAATTACATGTATTTTAAAGTCTTGTAATACCTTCAGAGTAATAATATTATCCCCATTTTAGAGACGTGAAAGCAGACATAGCAAGTTTAGAAGTTAAGTATTTGGAATTGGTTTCCTATCTTCTGCTTTAATTCAGTTTGTTCATGTCCAGCTTTCTCACTCAATTGTTTTTATACTTAGAGATAACTCTAAGCCAGACCACAGTTGCTAAATGCCCACATAATTACAATGCCTCTGTTTCCGGACTGTCAGACAGAGACACCAAGGTGCATTCACATCACTGTGAATACAGCAGGTTGGTTCTGGGATGGGTGATTCTTAAAACATAAGAGGGTCTCAGGCACCGGTACGTCCTCTGCGGACCCTCAGTCCTCATCAGCCTTCTCAAAATATACATCAGCCGTGCACATGATGGCAAAGAAGAGGGCAGTTTGAGATGACTCCTCAAACTCTACGACCCACACGTGTTCTCCACACATTACTCACTAACTGCAGCTTGCATTCGAAGTGTCTACACAGGATCAGGAAAGCTGAAATCAGGATATTTACTGGTGGACTGGGCACAATGACAGCGCTCTGCAGCACACTTATGTGCAGTCTGGCCACCTTCATGAACACAGCCATGGATCTGTGACCAGCCTGGAGGGAACTCGGGGGCCCAAGCAGAAATGGGTTTTTGGTGCCTGCCTTCAGTGTGGGCAGCTCACTCTCGAAAGAAAGCTCGGACCAGTGCTTGGCTGACATTTAGTCCCACTACACCCTTCTCCACTTAAATATCAGACAGGACATCGTCACAACCCGCTCCTCCTAACAGTTGTATTATGTGTATTAATGTACATGTATACCTACCTATGTACACACATACCCTATACACCCCCACTGCTTTCTTCCTTGGCAGCTAACGTCACCTACGCACTGATGTGATCACGCAGTAAGCCCTGCTTCACTGATTAAGAGCTCTTGCCTATTGCGTTCCAGATATAAGATAAATATAGGGGCTTTACCATTGTAACTATTAAAAAGGATTTACAATCTTAATTCATTCTCTGACAGTGACACAGAGAGTATTCACTAATCTTTAAAATCTCTGAAGAGCTTCTCCTCAATAGTACTGCTTCTATCCGCTTTAAGGAGGAATCCAGATACTTATGTGAGAATCCCAGCTTGAAAAATAAGATAAAGGAACGTAGTGATAAACAAGTACCAGTTGAAAATAACCTCTAAATGTTCTGTGAAGCACCAGAAATATATGATGCTAAACTTCAGTATTTACACCAGCAGAGAGATACAGCACAGCTGAAAATTTTAAGCAGCCCTGGCAAGAGGCAGAAGTATCACACGCTCCTTTAAAAACTGTGAAGCCACTAATGTCACTGGCCTGTTAAATGGTTCAGTACTCATGACCCATACTCCCTCTGAAATAAGTGGGGGGAAAAGGCATAGAGAGGCTTTCTGATGGATGGTGCCTTGAGATTTCGTTCATGCACAGCTATTTTCTAAGTATTCTTCATCAGCATGGTAGCAAAAGCAAAGAAACAAAAATGCTGAAATAGAAACCAGTATGGCACAAATGAACAAATAACATGTCCTCTGAAAGCACAGAAAGTTAGAGAAAGTAGTATAAACAACACATGGAGCACATGGCAGGCCACAGATAAAGTCAGTACAGGCTGAATCCAAGAAAATGTTCTGTAGTCCATTCTATGACAACACAATATATCTTTAATAGTACTTCCAGCCTGTGCGTTTCCGTGCTGCTATTAATTTCTAGAAGGAGCCTGCCTTCTTAGACCACCATTTCACAACATCAAAGAGGGGAAAAGTAGACATCAATTTGCTCAGAAACAAAGGGGGTTTTGCAAACAACCAAGAAAAGATGTAATGCCGAACTGCTAACATAGGTTAAACCAGTATAAGTAAGTGAAAATATACTGACTTCCTCACTATACACTACCACTATGGGTGCTGATAGTATTTCACTGATCAGCAGTCATCATCTGAAGAAATGGCAGAAGCAAAGAGCATGAAGAAAAGTCTTTCCTTACCTCTTGACACTTGCTAATAATAGTAATAATAACAACAACAGTATTAAACATTAAAAAGTTGCTTTTTTACAAGGTTCAACCATAAACAGGCTCATGTGGTATCTAAAAAGAAATGAGATCCACTGAAAGCAAAGAAGTCATCCTAAGTATTTACTTCATTCTGGTGAAGAATGACAACAAAACCATCACCTCTGCATTACTGAGTTCAAAAAGTAAACTTCAATGGAGCCTTACATGCAGTAGTCCTGCTAAGGGCATGATTTGATGAGCTACTGTGATTCAGTGGACAAATCGCTGTCGTACATTTGCCTGTTCTACACTGAAACCAACCAACCAAAGCTTGCTAAGCCACATGCCTTCACCACATTGGACAAAGGGTGAACAGAGGACCATGGCCAAGCCCACATACTGTTTTACGGAACACACAAGGTCACATTCAACTCCACAATTCATCCAATGAGCCTCCTGCAGGACAAAGTCAATGGGAAGTCAACAGTTTTATTTACATCCTACAAGATGGGCCATAATGAACTAAAAGAGGCCAACATTCCAAAAAACAGGATTAAACTGCTGTTTATCAACTTCTTTTCCCACTCTGGCAGTAAGTTTTACTCGCTATTACTGTTCATACAAAACTCATCCTTTGATGATAAAGCAGCTATCAGTTGTTTCTCATTTGGCATCATGGCAGTTCAGGCACTTCCACTGCCAGGGAGGCAGCACAGCAGATCTAACCGTACTTTAAAGACTGCTCTTTTTTTGTATCTCCCTCACAGAAAAGGTAGTTAAGAAAGCAGATGACAACTATATTCAGCGTAAGGGCTCACAGTTTTGTGACGTTTGTGAAGCAAACCATCAGAGACTGATAGGTTAGCCAGTCTGTATTGCTGGCATCCCACACATCCCCGAATGTGCCACCACAGTCCAGCAAACCCCCTGTCAAACAGAATGATCACATAAACGTTGATGGAGAACCCGAGATGACAGCTGTTCTGTCTGATGCTGCAATGATTATACACACGCTGAGTTTGCATGCAACAAATGAGACTGCAGACACAATTTTAAACATGGATAATTTATCTATTTGGCTAACGTCTCCTCAGGCAGACAATGGCACACTTCATTTTCAACACAGTTTATAGTTACCTTCAGATGAAATATCAGGTCACTATGAACGGAGCAGCTTTCTAAAATAACATGACTCAATCAAAGTATGAAGTATCAGCCACTGTACAAGGTACCAGCACTTAATATATCATCACTATTTTTTTACTTTGTGACATGCATTGTTCCTCTGATTCGGATATATTCACAATGCACTGACAATGCAACAGAAGCACGGACAGAAAATTGGCCTTATATATAGAAACAGCTTGTCTCAGTTCCAACAAAATCCTCTCTCTGGGCAACTAATTTGCCTGCAGGCCTTTCAGCCTTCATCTCCACCACACAGGCTGGGATGATGCAAAAATAAATCCTGTTACAACTCTCTCTTTTGCCTCCCTTCTACTCCTTGCACCCTTCCCATAAATCCCAAAGGATGCCATCCTACCTCCAGAAATCTCCGTACAGACTCCAGGCCCTACTACAGCTGGTTGGGATGAAGACTGGATCAAGAATGAAGCTTCTGATTCTTGGCCAGGGAGAAGACAGACCCCATGAGAGCAGGGCCTTGTGGCTACCTTTGCAAGCGTGGGTCTGCAGAGCCCGGCAGGGGACCTGTCATGGTTTAGGCTGGGCTGGCCACTAAAAGAAATGACAGATGCTCTCTGACTTCCCTCCCAAGTGAGAGAAGAATGAGAGAACAAGAGACTTAGCAGTTGAAAAGAAACTAAACTACTTTAATGAAATATTACTAATTAAATAGTAAAAAGAAAATATAATAATATTAATAAGGAAATAATGAAATATATACAATATATACAAAACCACATCAAGCTCCCAGGATGACAGTCACATCACCATCAGACACTGGGGAAGTCCCAGACTGGACTCTGCAAGAGATGGGAACTGGATTGAGGATCTGGATTCAGGAAAGCATGGATCAGGATCAAAGGCAGACAAACAGACTCCTCCCCGGACGCCGACCATTGAAGAAAGAGGCCTGAGCCTTTGACCCACCAGCTTTTATACGGAGCGTGGGGCAGATGGGATGAAATACCCTGTTGCTCAGTTTTGGGTCCCATGTCCTGTCTGCTCCTCCCCACAGATGCGACCCCTCTACACTTTTCTGCTTCCAACCCTCCAACAGGGCATATAATGAAAGTAGCTGACCTTGTTGGTCAGAGCAATAAGTATAAGCAGGAGCCTTTCTGCATACTATTCCTTGGTATTAATTATAAACATCAGGCCTTATCTCTGCTAGAAGCCGACAGTGTCCTAAAAATATGCTGTTAATTTCAGAGAGTTCAGTTAGTTAGAAGAGGCTTAGCTGAAAAGTAAAATTACAGAAAAGAAAATTGGTTCTGTTTTACCTCAAACCAGGAGAGCACCTGCAGCCAGGAGCGTTGGGGACAGGACCATCCGTGACTGGCACATTGAGTACTGGGGCGCTGGCAGGGACTGACCGTGGGGCTGCCCCATGTGAAGAAACTGCTGCTTAGTGTCCAGTTTGCTCCTCTGTCAAATGGACCTGCAGAAGTGAAGCAGCCCAACTCTGCCATCCTGCAAGGTGTTAATGTCCAGCTGATCCACAACAGCAGGAAAATAATGGCCCTCGTTCCCATCAGTGGTTGCTTGAACTTCATACAGGTAAACAGTCTGCATACAAAGCCAATAGAGCTAACTGACCCAGTGTAACAGCTCAGAAACAGTAATGTTCCTCACCAGATGCTCTGGGGAGTGTAGAACTACTGTGTTCTGATGGTTAGTAAACACGGACTATGAAATCGTCAAGCTCTAATTTTCCAAGTTGAGGCTATTTCAACAGACTCAGGGTACAGCTATTCCACTGTACATACGCATGTAAATTTACCAAAGCAAGTCTTGACTTTATTCTTATTGGTTATTTCAATCAAATCATACAGTTGTTTTTAACAATCTGGTTACTGTTAAATTCTGGGAAAACGATAAAAGTTCTGGTTGCTGGTTTTGGTTGGAAGGGTCACCCTGTTGGTGACATTCATGGACTTCAAGGTTGTCAAAAGTAGCCAGTGTTTCTCTGTTGGGCTTGTACAAGGACAAGAAGAGAAGACCAAGATCATAAGTTCTGTTCGTGCAAGCCAGAGTACTGTCATGAATGCCAGTTTTAGGATCCTTCACAACTCTGAGGTAGCAACAATTTAAGATTTATTAACACGGGCTGTATCATTTTTAACAATCTTAATCATCAGCCAATTATCAGAGTGATTTAAAAAAATTTGCTATAACCAACACAGCAACTTAGTTAAAGATTCAAAAATGGCAAGGTTCACATGAGACTTACAATAATTTCCTAAATCAAATAACACACATACAAATGCAAGACTTAAACAGTGTTTCCTAAATCAAATCGCAGACGCACATACATACAAACAGATACAGAGATTAACCTATATAATTGTTTCTCTTTCTCCAAAAAGTAGTAAATTATTGGTTCCAAACAATCTTCAGAACCTTGAGAAATACAACAGTAGTGAATTACTCACTCCTTTCCTGTGTTGGCACTTGTCAGCAGGCGAGCTCTGAAATCCTTATGAAATTTACTCTTCAAAATCCCTGCAAAATCTAATCTTTGAAATCCTTGTGAAATCTACCCTGAGTGGTGTCCCAACTCAGGGGGAGATACTGGGTCACAGCCTGCTGCGATCCCGCACTATTTGTAGGATCACTATTTATAGGATCACAAGATGATTGACTTTGGTCAGTATTTTTCCATTTTGGTCACAGTTCTTGTCAAGTAATTCCAGTATCTTCCAGAGCAGGCTATGATCCAGGCAGCACGAGTTTCAGGTATGGTTAGGGAGTGCCTAATCATACTAACTCACTGTACTTGTAACCAGGACAAGAAAGTACCCGATTGTCCCAACTCACTGCACTTGCAACCAAGAAAAGAAAGTGCCAGATCGTCCCAGCCCACTGCACCTGCATCAATACAAGAACACAATGTTGGCTGGTCCTGACATCACAACATGGCCCAAGGGGATCTGCACCACCACAAGCACTAATAAACATTTTAATTTTATGATTTTTGTATGCCTCTCTGTGCCCTAATAAATGGTTTCTGTATACAAATATATCCTCTGTGTGTTATAAACACTGGGTGACATATCTGAGTGAACATTTTTGCAACAGATGACACGACCTAAACCTGAGCACTTCTCTTCGCTTTTGGATCAAACAAACAATACTAAGTTTGAAGAACATGGTGAAATGAAGCAAATCTGTCCTAACGGAAGTGACCCAAAGTCCTGCTAAAGTTTAAAAAGAAATAGCAAACCCTAGAGTAGCATCATCTCAATCATCTTTCCTAGATCTTAACATGTTAGTGAATATTTATGAACCAAATGCCATAGTTTGTTTCACTATATTCATTTTATTTATTGATCAATTTCCTTCCTAGTCAGCTTTTAGTATTCCTAGTATTAAGATTGTAAAGCGAAGCTGTAGCATTTTTACAAGGTTAACTTCCCAATTCTTAAAATTACCAAATAGCAATTGCATTCTCCACATTGGATTTGCATCTTCTAAAGAGTTGCTTTTCATAATAATGTTTGCTGCTGAAAATATTGCTGGGTTTTCTGGGTTATGTTTGTTATTTTTGATGGGTATTTTATTATTTATTTAATGGGCTTTGATTAATTATTCTATCCAGATTGAGCGTAAAAACACCCCTGCACGAACAAAGTATGTATTTTCTGCTTAACCTGTAAACACAGCTTGTTTTAATAAAGATACATTTATATCTAATTATTGCTCCTTCACAGCAATCCCAAAAAGGCAAGAGAACGTTCACGACTTTTTCTTTCAGGGAGTGGGCTAACTGCTTGAATGAGGCTGCAGTGCCTGTTCAGTCGGCATCTGCAGATTGCTAGAGTTCGGCAGTATGGACTAACAGTAGCTTTCAGAATTTCAGCTTGTTTCTTTTACAGGATTTTACTCTGGTATAGATCCACTAGTTACTTAACCACAAGTTGGAAATAAGAAACCCTGGCTCAGCTACCATCAGAGCTCCTTGGTATCTCCCTCGCTCACCGTAAATACACCATACGTGAGATTTCTGCTTTTGCTCTCGTTGTGAGCAGGAGTCTGATGAGTACGAAGAAGAACCAAGGGGCTTGGTGAGCTCCAAGAACACTGCTGAAGGAAGGGGCCTCGTGACCTGCAGCCAAGGCCACTCCATGCACAACGGGGACAATGCCACCATGCCCTCCTTGCTTTTAAGACTGCTCCACACCTTTTCCAAGCACTGGAGTCTTCCTCCATTCCTCCTAACCATGGGAAATCATAGAACCGGGGGATGGTGTGGGCTGGAAGGGTTCTTAAAGACCATCTAGTTCCAACCCCCCTGCCATGGGCAGGGACACCTCTCACTAGACCAGGCTGCTCAAAGCCCCATCCAGCCTGGCCTTGAACACCTCCAGGGATGGGACAGCCACAGCTTCTCTGGGCAACCTGGGCCAGAGTCTCACCACCCTCACCGTGGAGAATTTCTTCCTAGTATCTCATTTCCCCTCTTTCAGTTTAAAACCCTTTTCCTATTGCTACACTCCCTGATCAAGAGACCCTCCCCAGCTTTCCTGTAGCCCCCTTTAGGTACTGGAAGGCTGCTGTAAGGTCTCCCCGGAGCCTTCTCTTCTCCAGGCTGAACAACCCTCGCTCTCTTTTCATAGGAGAGGTGCTCCAGCCCTCTGATCATCTCCGTAGCCCATTCCACGTGGGAAGTACTGCAAGCCTCCGTGATGCTACGGGGGAGGGCCGCACAGGCACCATTTGGCGAAACCAGCCCGGCCCTCAGCGCCCTTCACCCCGACTTTCCTCAGAGAAGCTACACCGCCCTTCTGCTGCCACACCTCGGGCGGGCGGGCGGCCAGCCGCCGCACCGCACCCCCCGCCCTCCCCCCTCCCTACGAGGTCGGCAACTCCCAGAAAAAAACGAATTAAAAAAGTTAAAAACGAGCTGCACACAGCACTGAGGTGCCACCACCCCCTGAGGGAACCGCTGTACCGCCCTCCCTCCCGGGGGGGCCGGGCCGGGCCGCCCCACCCGCTGCCGGACGGTATTTTCAGTCAGGCGCGGCGCGGGCAGCCCGCGGCGGGGTCCTCGCGGGCGCACCTAGGCGGCGCGGCGGGGGTGGGCCTCCTTCTTTCGCGCTCGGCAGCCGGCGGGGAAGGATGGGTGAGCGCCGGGCGGGGGACGGGCGGGCCGGGACGGGCAGGGGCTGAGGCGGTGGGGATACCGCGGGAGGGTCCATAGCGCTCTCCTCTCGCTGCCCCGCCAGCTTGCCGCCGGCTCTGAAGCCTCGCGGCCTCGCCGCTGGGTTGGGCGGTAGCGCGGCCGCCGCCATTACACTCCACACGGCCGCTGGGCCTCGGGAGCGGCCGGGCCTCACGGGCCCGGAGTGGGGGTGAGCGGCCCCCACATCCCTCTCCGCCCCCTCATCCCTCACCGCCTTTGTTCCGCAGGGAAGTGCCGAGGGCTCCGCACCGCCCGCAAGCTCCGCAGCCACCGCCGTGACCAGAAGTGGCACGACAAGCAGTACAAGAAGGCCCACCTGGGCACGGCGCTGAAGGCCAACCCCTTCGGCGGCGCCTCCCACGCCAAGGGGATCGTCCTGGAGAAAGTGTGGGTAGAGCTCGTGGGGGGGGGGACCATGAGGAGAGCACACCCCGTGTGCCGGGCGCGGCGGGGGGCTCTGGGTGTCCCGGAGAGACCTCCCGGAGAACGAGGCCTTCGGGAGAGACCTCGAGGAAGAACCACTGCGAAGCTGTTACATTCTCTAAATATGTGAGACGTTTTGCTGCCTGTAACATGCCACATCTGTATGAGCTTCTACGTGCTAGACTGAAAACGTGGTTTATTTTTCTAAGTGGTAATACTGAATGGTATTTTTTCTCATACACGTGTCACTTGAAAAAATTCTGGTTATTTAGAAGCAAAAGAATAAAAACGCCACTTAACTCAGTTTAGGATTTAGGGTGGTGGATTTTCAGTGTGTGTCTTGCATCAAAGAGCCCATCTACTTGTATTCTGGCCTTTTTTTTTCTTTTGTAATTTATAAGCTTCATTGGGACACTGCCAGGGCTCCAAGATATTGCTCCTCTTCCCTCCCCTGCTCCCATGATTTTTATTTACTGAATTAGTATGTGTCTGTAGGTGATTAATTTTAAATTTTTACTCAGTTTAGGAACTGGGCTTTTATGTATTCAGTAGCTGTAAATAGGTAACTAATAGGTTTTGGTTTTGACAAGCAAATAAAAGTTGCAATTAATACGAAGCAATACAATAATGTTTGGTGGTGTAATGAATATCTGCTGGTTTATCACACTGATGTTTGCTAATTTATTTCCATGTGCTTCTGTTTTAGTGGAGTAGAAGCTAAACAGCCCAACTCTGCCATCAGGAAATGCGTCAGAGTCCAGCTGATTAAAAACGGCAAAAAAATAACAGCTTTTGTTCCCAACGATGGTTGCCTGAACTTCATTGAGGTAATTATCAAGAAGTGATCTATAAAAAGTTGTATGTTACAGTAAAGAAATGCATAATTGATGGATGTAGGGGATGGTTAGTCAAGGGTTCATGCCATTCTGCACCACGTGTAGCTTAAAGCTGTAGTGGCAGAGGCAGATGGGAAATGTGAGAGATGTTCTTGTACTTTCCCCTCCCTTAGCAAAGCCAGTTCTCAGCTGTGCTCCTGCAAGCTAAATGTTACCTGGGCTTATGTTTCCTTTCTCCAAAACACTGAAGGGGATAACAGTCCGTTATTAATATAAACATATATATAGCCTTCAGTATTTCTACCCTTTCTTTAAATTTGAGCCACACCCTAGACTTTCTAATGTTACTCGTTTCAGAAGGTTTAATGTACAGGTTTAATGTTTATACTTTTGTAAACCTTGTTTATACCTTTGTAACTCTGTGGTCTTTCCTTGCAGGAAAACGACGAAGTTCTGGTTGCTGGTTTTGGTCGCAAGGGTCATGCTGTTGGTGACATTCCTGGAGTTCGCTTCAAGGTTGTCAAAGTAGCCAACGTTTCTCTGTTGGCCTTGTACAAGGGCAAGAAGGAGAGACCAAGATCATAAATTTAGATTAATTTGCCAAGAATGTCAATAAAACTTTTGGTTGGAAAAAATTCTAAGCTTGTTATTTAAGGCTTAACGTTTTTTAATGGTCTATCTGCAAGTGATGTACCTCAGAGAAGCTGGGGTGTGCTGTCTTTGTTGGTTTTGGCTTTTCCTTCTGTAAGAAATGCTTTGCCATTGAAGGGCAGAGCATCTTTATGACCAGCAGATGAGCTTGAAAAGCACTGCGCTTCCAAATTTACCTTTGTAATGTGTGGAGCAGCACAGCTGTGCTGGGAGGTTCAGAAGTTTACTTTGTAGAATTAAAGGGTGTTTCAGTGCTTTGTGGACTGTCCCTGATTGCCAGCACTTTCATGAAGGCTTCCTCAGCTCGATAAGAGTAGCGAGTGTCTTGCAGTCAGGATGGACTGATAGATCCCTTGAGGCCTTTCTTCCATCATAAACCCTTCTTCCCCAAAGAGGGCCCTGTGAAACAATTCCTGCATTGTTATGCTGCCAGTCGTGCAGAACCGTAAAGATTTTGAAGGTTGGGGTCTAGTGTGACACCAACACTGGGCTAATTCAGGAAGGAGGCTGCGTTGTAGGGGAAGGGGAAGTCTCCAGCATTTGCCTACATAGAGCAGGGAGAAGGAGCGCACTGTGTCACACGTGGTCCTGTACAGCTGCCATGTGCACCAAAAGTGAAAGTGGACTAACTATTTGGTGTCACAGCCTTAATGATCCTAAGGGGCCTGCATCATCACAAATCAGTGCATCGTTAGGGGTGGCTTCTGCAGTGGAAGGGATTGCGGGAGTAACAAATTTGCTGATGCACCTCACAGTAAAGTTATGTTTCCTATGTTAGTAAAGGTCTGGAGTGGGTGTTTCTTACTGGATGTTAGTGCAGCACTTAGAGAAGGAATAAAACTCAGGATTAAAAGATCTGCCAGGCAGCAAGGTTGGATCTTGCATCTCTTAGATCTACTGTGACCTTTTGCCAGCCATTCAGTATTATTTTTTTTGAGGAGAGGTAAATCAAGTTTTATGGACTACCACTGTACTCTACAAAGAATGATCAATTGCTTTTCAGGAGCACAGGATAAGTACTTTTTCTTTCAATTACTGCCCAATTATGTAAAGGTGGTTGGTTGGTGGGATAGTATATATACTCCCTTGTATAGATAGGCTTTTTCAAAGCCTGGAGTAATATATATACTCCGTTGTTTTTACCTGTCTGTTCAGTGGCTAAGTGTAGATACTGTTTGAGAAACATTTGTATTAACGGTAATAAATACTACACAATCCAGAGCTTAATTATCAGACTCAGTCTTTTTTAGAAGAAAGACTGATGTCTAGTGTCGCTGGAATTTTATCTTCAAGTCATCGTGTCAGTCATAAAATTCTTCCCATGGGAACTGAAATGAAATTTCTTACTGCTAGGTCTGGCCAAAAACAACCTAATTTTTCTCTGGGACTATTAAATTCATCAGGAATCAAAACATTCCCTCAAGCAAGCTGGGCGGAGAAATTGCATGAATTTTAATGCGTATTTTGGAAAACAGCCTTCTTCAAATTGAAAATGGTCACTGTAAATGTTGAAAATGGTATTTATTCATGGACTTCAAATGATGACAGCAGCTCTAGTTTCTAGTGTGAAGACAGGCAATGACACCTGACACACAATTTACCAGGTTTAGGTCTGAAGGGATTACTAAACCATTTATTTTACCTAATCTCATCTCTGTCCTGCTCCGCCCATATAACTTCACCCAGCTGCTTTCATGTCAAGTGCAAATTATGTCTAAGTAAAGTAGTTGGACTTGGACAAATCTGCCTGGTTTGAAGACACCCACTTCTTTTCGAGCATTACAGCTATTCTCATTTAACTGCTGTGTTACTGACCTGAACATGTCTTCGAGTGTCTTTTTGGCTCTCTTTTTGCTAGATTAAAGAAACTTCTAAATAGTTGGGTTTTTTTTACTTTTCAAAGATGTCTGCACCATAATCTGGCTATTTGAAAGACCGAAGTATGTTGTCAGTTCATGTCTTCAATCATTTTGCTCTCTGTATTGTCCAGTTTTTCAACATCACTTTAAAATGCGGATGCCAGAACTAATACAGAATTACAGAACAGAACATCAACCAAGAGGCCAAGGTGTCCTCTGTATCAGCCTTTAAATTATTGCCAGATCTTCTGTCCTGTTGATACTTGCACTCATATATTTTATCTTGAATGTGGCCCCTTGAAAGTACATTTTGCACAAAGCTTATAGTGCAGCGCTGGGTTCTTTTTTTCATGTATTTTATGCAATAAAACCTCAAAATATTTATTTGGCTGAAGGTAAACAATTCCCTCATTATAGTCACAATTCATTTATGTGTTCATCCATAAGATTATGCTTCAATTAGTATTCATTAATTTATAAGAAAATGGAGTAAAATTGAAGAACAGATTGAGAATCTCTATTACTGGGTATTTTGTAGTTTAGTCATCTGGGAATTTGTGAGATTTGGACTCAAATTCTTGTTCAGCGCAGAGGTGATGTTGAACTTGGGTTCATTTTCCTGTGTAAGTGCAGTTGCCCCAGCGATAACGAGAAATGGGAAACTCTGGGGGAACTCGATTCCAGAATTAAGAGTCCCTCTGTTGGAACCTGACTGAAATACCCTTTCAGATTTCCAGAGTGAGGCCTTTACTCCTTGGCGGATCTTGGACACAGTGTAAATGCACAGTACATGCAGTGTATTTCAGTCAATGAGCGCGTCGGAGCGTAGGGGAAGAGGTTGGGTGGATCATGCCATCAGCTATCCCCACGGCTACCCGGGGTAACCAATATCACCACTTTTTTTACTGTGCTTTCTGGTTTCTTGGATAGTGGAGGGTTAACTGCCTGCATTGTTTTTCTTTCTGCAACCATACGTGTGTTCTGAATGTGTTTGTTGTTCTCCTTTCACCCAAAATGTTACACGGATGGAGTTTGAGGATCTTCTACATCTGCCCAGTTTTTCTTACAGCTTCACCGAATCAAAGCTACCGTTTATGCACAGTAATTTCAACCGTGCTATTTTGTGCTCAGAAATCCCAGATACATCCTTACCCCGTCTGCTGTGGCTCTTGTCTAACGCTGCTGTGAAACTTGGAATACGTACGCAGCCATCGGAGGTAGCACAGAGCAGAGACGCGTGTTCTACTACATAGTCTTTGAAATTCACCTTCATCCAGGAGCCGAACAATGTGAGCAGACAGCCAGGTTTGAAAGCATTGTCTGCCATCAGTACAGCTATATGTAATAATAACGTGCATGAAGCCAACTGCAGGTACCCACGTGAGAAATCAGGTACTCCGTTTCTTTTCAGGTGATCCCTGATTACAGTAAGACTGGCAGCTACTGGAGAGCAAACCTGAGCACGGACCTACGACTCGCAGCGTGCAGATCTGACAGCAGCTGCTGGTGCAAGAGACAGATCCCAGTCAGCTTGTTTAATCTAGAAATCACGGTCTTACGTATGCAAATGTTATCCTACGCAACTTCTACTATTAGAATTCCATCTCAATTTCTACAAGAGAGACAAGACTTCAACTGCAAGAATCAGCAGGTTTTGTTTTGTTATTCCAGCAAACTCAGTCTGTTTGGTTTTCTTATTTCCCTTTCTTGCGTAGCAAAAATTAATAGTAGGGCTGCCAGTAATGCTTCTTTGGGGGAAAAAAAAAAAAAAAAGGATTTTACTGCAGCCAGCGAAGACGACTGTTGAAGTCCTCGCGGTTCAAATTCTTTTCAAATTCTAAAGTCGGTCTGTCAGTAGAGGAGATGAAGATTTACCCGGAGGTAAATGGAGCTAGAGCAGTTCCCGAAAGTAGGGCATTGTCATGAGGTAATCTTGCCACTAGATGTTGCTATAAGTACAACGAGGGGAAAAGCTGGAACACGAGACGTGTAAGCCAAAAAGTTGTTTATGTGGACTTTAACAAAGGAAATCTTCAAAATGGGGAATTTAGCTTTTAACTGATTCAGTGAGTTCCCGTTAGGAAAATGGGACAGTTATTGCCTTTTTGCCTTTGCGTACCTAAATGGTGGCTAGATGCTACATAGAAGCACAAGAGCTTATGGAGTGGATTCACCCAAAATCTTGTTAGATCAAAAAACACAGAAGAGAAGAACACAGGTACTTATTACTCCATCAGGCATGTGTACATTTTACATTTTGCTCAATTATCAGCTTGATTTGTGAGTTTTTTTTAAAACTCCTTGCAATGTAGTAGATGTGCGACTGCTATTAAGGTGAAGGGATAATAGTTACCAGGGGCAGGAGAACACACAAAACTGGGTGCAGGACAAGTAAAACACAAAGTTATTAAAGCTAATTTCAGATTTTGAGTTGCATTTTATTAGTTGTTTTACAAGCATGTTTAGCACATGACATCTAGTCAACACTTGGGCACCATGACTCTTCTAGCAAATATGTCTGTGGATTCCATCGGCCCCCAGGAATAACTTCTGTGTTCTGTACATCGTAGAAAGAAGTCAAAGGAAGAAGAGCCAAGCCAAACCTCATCACCAAGCCACTATTAGAGGGGTTTTAAGCCTAATAAAGAAGCATTGAAACTACGTGTTATACAACCCAAATCCTCCATAACGGAAGAGAATCCACAGAGATCAGCGGAGAACTCACACAATAGATGCAGCAGTCCGTGTTTCTAGTTCATTAGAAAAGCATGTGTAAATATTAAAAGACTCAGATAACTGTATGAAGCCAACAATACCTGACTGCTGGATGCAGGAGAACGAACTTCACAAACCCTGGAGAAGCAATCGCTGCTTGGTGGAGTGAGGCCTGCCCGGAATCCACCAAAATTCGGTTCAGGACTTTGATTTGGATCAGGTGCAAAGGAAAGAATGATTAGTCCATTTTGACAGTTTGCCAAATCTTTTTCCACGTGTGCTCAGCCTGTATTCTCCCCTGCTCTACCTGCACCTGGAAGTGGAGTGGCATCGACTTGCTCAGCAGAAACAAACATCATTAAGACCAGCTTCTGCGTTTTAAGGTGTGGTATTCCAAAAGAGACATCGGGGATCGTTCCTGGTGATGCAGATGACTGCTGGTGAAAATCTCCTTACTGGGATTCTTCTCTATGTATAGCCTAATCCCGGGCAGCAACACAGGTGGGGAAAGGAAGCACCTGAACAGTACCTCGCTCCATCTGGCCTCTGCTGCTGAGGCCAACAGTGCCCGGCCGCTGAACCCAGCAGAGCGCAAAGCACGCAGCCTAATCTCTTCAGACAGGGCCACCTCCTCCAGTGTGCTGGACGAACAACATCACTGAAAAATAACACTACAGGAAAACATGTTGTTTTCTAACAGGCTTGAGGAAGAAGGTGTTCGAGGCAAGGCTCTGTAAAGCCATCCTCTTTCCAAACACAGCAGTGAACTCCTCTCTCATCTGAAGTTGGAATTCATCTTCAGTAGGTGACAGTTACAACAAGCTCTTAAGTGGTGCAGTGAAGGCTTCCTTGTGGCGCAGCGGTTTTTAAGACTCTAATGAAATGTAGGGCATAAAGATAACAGGTGTGACACCTTCCTAATTCTTCCTGAGCCCTCAATACATGGCTACTCTCTTTGGGGCTACTCTCTTAGCATGACTCTGTATCACCCTGGGTTTTTAAATTTAGGAAATAAAGCTGCAGCTACTTGACATGGCAGCTTTACAGCTATGAACTTCAGCTATGTATTTTTTTCATTCTAGACAATACGAACTCATTGCTAAGAAATGCTCCAAACTTCCTGAAACGCTTTTAAAAGCCTACATGGTACTAAAAATATGCACAGATATTCATACATACACTGTTCTCTAGAAGAGAGTATTTTGGAGGGAACAGTTGTAACTTCACAGTTCAGAGGAAAGAGCAATTGTTTTTCCTTTGTGCTGGAACTGAAATGCTATGCAATATAAATATAGATGTCCAAACAAACTCATTAAACCATAGTCATAGCAAATGGCCAAAAAAAAAAAAAAAAGTTATTGAGAAAGTTTTGCTGTCATTCATGAAGTTGCAACAAGAATTGATATTGATTGCTTCACTAAATTCAGGTCTAATTAACTAGCTCAGCATTTACTGTTGTGAAAATAAGCATGCAATTTGACCGATGGAACGTTTCTTTTAATAACCAAAGCCAACCAACTACAAACCTTCTGGCAGACCAGATGGGGGTTAAATTCTAACCTGATCATGCTGACATAAATGAGGGCTTATGTAGGTAGCAATTGCATTCCAAAGAAAAGCATATTTTTGGCTTATTTGAACACATAAAATTCATTCTTCCTGCTGATTCTTGTAACCAAGGGCAGGTATGAGTCAGTTCTCCTAAAAAGAAGTCCCCAGAAGCAATGGTCCTCAATATGTCTTCCCAGATTAGCAAGGATGAACGACTGAGCAAATCTACAAAACTGTTTGGAACTGGAAATTTTCTTTTTTCGTAAGCTGCAAGATTTCAGATAATGTATGTGGCCGAAACCCAAGTTCAGATCTAAGAATTTCAATAGATTTGCTAAATAAAATTACAAAATAGTGCTGCAATTAACTCGATTTTGAAATAAAATAGGATTTTTGTACATAAACATTCTGTATAAAATACCCTATGAGTCATTAAGGCACAAATGTAAATCGGAAATTAGATGCCTATTTGCCACTTAAGCCATTAGAAAGCAGGTATCTAAACAAGATTGTATCTCTCCTTGATCCCAAACAATTATGTTATCCTGTATTTGTTTCTCAATCTAAGCTTAGGGTGTTTGTACTAACTAAGCTGAGTTTTTGTCTAGTGGTATTCTAGACAAATTTTAGGGAAACGTTGGTACTGATGATGACACTGCTCTGTTACTTCACTGTTTATGGTGTTAAACAGTTAAGAATTGTATCAGGGCAGGGAACTGCCAGTTTGCTTATCCATTCCATGCTCCCCATGACCACCATCGTGTCTCAGTAACTGTGGGAACAGGGTCGAGGCCCTGAAGAGGAATTTGGAGGGGCGTTATCAGCAGGAAGGAAGCGAGACAGAGACAGCTTCAGAAACTGCGAACAGCTTGAGTGTCCAGCCCAGTGAATGTACGGTTCTATCTAGGAGGTAGAGTGATTGCTGGGAGAGGACGTCTAAGAGTTAAGAGTGTGGCTGTCAGGACATTGGCAAAGCAGTATCCCGCTGTGTGCAGCCATCCATTAGACAAGTGCCTAGGGTTGTCTCTGACAGCGGAAATCTTCAGTCTAGTACAATGTGCAATGCCCTGTCCAAATAATATTCTATTTTGTCTACAAATGATAAATCAAAGTAATGGGCGTTGAGAATTCCTCCATGTAAAAGAAAACTATTTATTTCTTATTTACATACAAATTCCGCTTTTCTTGTAATTCCTGAAAAAAAAAGAAGAGAATATTAAGGTGCAACGGAAGGCCGATGGAGTGGAGAAAAGTGACTGGGGTATATTCTCACAGTCCTATTTCACACTTGCTTTCTTTTGTCCGTAATTACAACCTGTAAGTTACAGTACCCCATGCACAGTGTCACATGGATGAGATGCTGACATTCGGAGTAGAGCAGTGACACTTCACAGACCCACCATAAGCAGCCTTGCCCACAGTGAAGAAACCCAACTGGCTAAATCCTATTATGAATAATGCTGTTGTACCGCAGTTTCTGCTTCCAAGACAGAAACAGGAAGAGCTGGTCTCCAAGAAATGCTTATGAAACTACGCTTATAAATTTTGCACAGCAGCATTTTAGCAGTTGAATCTTCTCAAAGTCGAACAACTAGTACTGAAAATAATACTCAGAGTTGTTTGGGCTCTTTTCTTCTCCTTTATCAAGGAACAGCTCTTGCCCAGTATATGAGAACACCAAAACCAGCATTTCAGCTACAAGTTATTCCAAAGCCACTCTGTATTCAGGATTGCATTTTATTATTTCTATTGTTTAAAAGTGGAATTTCTTCTGTATAGTCAGCCCTCAGTGCAATACCAGGTAACACCTGTGATGCTTTGGGAAAATGAGCATAACTGATGCTCAGACATGCTGATGCAGCTTTCAGTGCTGGTGGTTCACAGGGAACAACTCCCTCAATCCTTTCCACTTCCCTGATTCTAAGGACAGCAGGAGCTCATTCAGACCTTGATTTAAATAAAGCTACCTGAGGCCAGTTCTAAGTTATACTGAGAATAAAGGTCCCAAGGGCTAGCCAGCACAGTGTGAGTGTGCCAATGTGTTGGATAGAGGCAGGAGAAGCTGAGAGAGGGCTGCTTACCAATGCAGGGCAGCTGAGGAGGGCTGATTGCTTTTTCTCCACTGTTCCTGGGTATCACAAATGAAGATGAACATTTAACAGCTCTTAAAACTGCTGTTGTCTGGTGGACTTTTTTGTTTTTCCTCCTGTGTAAGTCTCCCTTAAATTTGAAAATGGGCTATGGATGCAATTATCAAGCATATGTTAGCAAAAGTGTTAAAAAAGACAATGTAGCTACTGTCACAGTACATGAGCGGAAAGCTGTATTTTATAAGTCTTACATGGAAAAATGGCTTTTCAGGTTGTTATGATCCCGACCAGAATAAGTTATGTGCTTTCATTATTAATTCCAAATGGCTGGCAAAAGAATTCTGCACCAATGGAATTTTAAAGACTCCACTGTATTTCAATCCACCAATAACATATGATGTAAGTTAAAAATATGCAACCAATCAAAATATCCGAAAACCCAGAATCTGAAACCCAATACATTTCACATTTCCAGCTCTGATGTGGCATACATTGGACTCTGGATGCAAGTAACATATTGCTGAACATAGAAAGTAAAATCTGTAATTCCATCTCAACTGCTCAGGACTTGTGGTCTGGTTTATACTGCAAATAAAATGTGATTGGGAAAGAATCCAAGATGACTTGTATGGAAGTTACTTCTAATCTGTTTTTCACTGATTGCACTACTATGCAATTCCTACTTGCCCAAAATTCACCAGCTGTCAGGGGAGGCTTGCACAAAGACTGCAGGACAGGGACCGAACCTGTGAACAACTACTAGTACAATGAGAAATACTAATCGACTACAACAGTAACTCCCACAGGGTACGGTGAAGCTTCCTTTGGAGGCAGTGAAGCACAGAAAAGCCAGATGTTCCCACTCGATAGCATGAGGCACCTTGAACTCTAGAACTACAGATGCAGACCGTAACTACTCTGTCTACAATTCTGATCCTGTCTGTTCCCTGAAGCATGACGTACACAAAATATTCTCAGCAAAGTATTATTCAGTCCTTGGATCAGGCTATTCTGTGTGTGGTGTGGAAGACAAGGATGGTCCGTGCATCAGGCTGTGGTGGAGAAGGTGGTCCCTAGGCGAAGTAGTCTCAGCCCATACACTGATTGCCACAAGCCTAAACCACATCCTGTGAGTATTTTTCTATACATATCCTCACAGATGGTGCAGATTTTCTAGGGACATGTTTTTTAGTAGATAAGTTTAGTAGATCCAAACCCATCATCTCAATTCTGTATCAAGGAACCATAGGCTTGTGCACTTGTGTGCAGTGTTACTAAGGCCATAACCACAGTAGGACAGAGGTAGGAAATGAGTCACTTCAAGGGGTCAATGCAATCACAAGGGAGTTCAGGTCTTGGTGATGCTTGAGAGTTGTTGTCACAACTGCAGCCAACTCTTAGGTCTTCGACTGTAACCAGGCAAGTTCTTGCCAGAGAAAGAGACATGAACAGTCCTCTTTCCACATTGCATTGCTCACCAGTCAGGAAGGATTCCCTTGTCTGATTTCATCCATAGGAAAGTCTGCAATAGCTTTACTACAGCTAACCATCATCTGTCCTTCAGCTCAGAGGTCTGAAGTGGAGACATAAAACAGAAAAAAAGAGAAAAGATTAAATTCAAATCATTGTAGCAGAGGTATGCTAGATCATACCACCAACCACGTGCTGGAGGGACCACCAAAAAATGCCTTCACACACCCGAGAAAGACCCCAGGACATCAGGGGTCACCAGAAGGGACACCCTTCTGACAGTCATGAAGGGTGTCAGCAATGTGCCAAGCACATCTCTCTCAGTGCAAATTTTCATTGCAAAGTAAGTAAGGCAACAAGGCAGCCATGTAAGCTAAATATCGAAAGGTGAGTCCTAAACAGACCGAATGAAGAGCTCCAAGGGATAAGACAATGTTTTTGCCAGTTATCCATCTGATCTTTTAAATTTCGTAGGAGGATGGGCGAGAAAAAAAGGTGCTTTCATTTCCTCTTACCTTTCAACTGAATCAGTGTTTGTATTCTGCTCAGGTCCTAGTTTTGCATAACTCAGGGGCAGATTTAGACCCACAACTGGGCCTACGATACTGAGCCACAATATAATGTAGTTTGTGTGTCTAGAAAAAAAAAAAAAAACAACACAAAACCACCATAAACAACTTATCCCAACCTTTTCTGAATTGCAGACAGACTTGGCAGTCATAAAATAACTTCAGATGGGGCTATTCTTTCACTTTATCAAACATATTTTACCTTTCAGGCCTTAGGTGACAATCCAGAACCTTATTCTATTTGGACCAAGGAAGTTGTTTTAACCATTTCCATTTCCTGGGTGATTTACTTTATCTGCATTGCATAAAGTGTTGCAAGGCACAGTTCTGTTTCTCACCTGTTCTGTTTCCGTGAACCAGCCAGTATAGAAGACATGAATTCATTAGTCCGGCAGGGGTGCAGAACAAAAAATGGCTGCCCAAGTAAGGGGTGCTCCTAAGAGGGAATATCAGTTGTTTTATTATGCAAGAAGAAAACAGAAAAGACACCATTTGCATTTGGAAAAGACAAAGCAGGGGCAAATTAATCTTTGACGCAACTTTTCTCATTTCAGAATCTAACCCACATTGCTCTTCTACTGATAGTCACTGACAAAATAATATCTGAGACCATATTTTCTAATCTTCAAAGGGAAATAAGCTCACCAACCAGGCTATGCTACCGTTTTAGTTAAAATGTAATGGTTTCCGAAATTAATTCAATTTACTGTATCAGCATTACCTGAATGCAAGTAGGCAAAGTTACTGTGTAAACAAGTAACTGATCAAATGTAATACATAAAACAAATTCTCTCCATGGAAAAGCTCTTTAAGAACCTTGACTCCCTATCCTTGTGTCTTCTCAAACTGGTGCTGGGAAGTAAACACAGTTTAATTTGGAGCCTGTGAGGAGGAGCAAGAAGGAAGAATGAAGAGCCCTCAAGGTGGCTTTAACTTCCACTAGGTGGCATATCCTCATTTTAGGCTATTGTACTGAAAAATGTCCTAAATAGGTTGATCTTCAAGAAGCCCCGTCAAAACTGCCCTGAGGAAAAAAAGAAAATCATTTAGTGACAGTTAAGTTTGCAGTCAGATACACTCCCTAGAGCGTGGTAAGAGTCTGTTCCTCTACACCATCACACCGCACATGGTGCTGCTGAAAACACAATGCAACGCTCCATAAAGCTTTCACTTTCATCTCCAGCCGACACTCGAACAAAATACGAATACATGTTCTGACTTAATCAAGCTTGCACTCAATGCAGAGCCATAACAGTGATCTCATCAGCTCTTACATGAGTGATACCAGGAGATCAGCAGATCTGACTGTCTGGCGCACCATGCCCCAGGGAAGTGATTTTCCCTTAACGCTGCTGAGGTCACTGCTACTACTCCTTCACCAAAATAAACAAATCCTACCTCATCCACACACACAGTAAGGGGCACAACTGCAAAGGAGGGAATGGCTAGAAAAGGATTCCAGATAAGATGTCAAATATGAAATGCCACAATAGCCTGTTTGCAGTCAAGCACTTAGATGTCGCTAAGCCCAGGACTCTGCCGGAGCCGAGAAGCACACAATGCTAGGTAGTGAGGTAGGGAGAAGCAGGCATCGACCGCAATGGAGAAAACAGCAGGATCACCACTTCTGCATGGTGTTCCTCGTTCAGCCATGTGAGTCTGGTCCACTGCGCTATGCTACTCACCAGAGCCGTGGCAGAGACTGACTATGAGGATTAACGTGACGGGTGTTTTATCCTGGGTAAAGACCCTTGTCCTTAGATGTGCTTCTTGTGGTGGCTCTGTTTCTCAATAGCAGAGAAGAAGAAATACTAAATTTATGCTCCAACACAGATTTCCGTTGTCCAAGCTGGTACAGTTGTAGCCAGACTCCCCTAGTTCTGTGATGGCATTTTACTTTAGCAGGTAGTAAACTGCTGCACTGAAGACAAGATGCTCACAGAGTAAGTCTTCCTGCTACACAGTAAAAACATCTTCTTCAACCCCTTGCAGGAAACAAAAACCAAATCCTGGCCTGTCATGTTCAGCAAATATGTTCTATACTATTAAATATTAAACAAGGTCTCTTACAGCTGAAGCACACTTGGTTCTTACATTGAAATGTATGCATGAAGATCAGTATCTAAGACAACTTTGAAAAACTTCTAGAAGCTTTAGAACTACAAAAAATAACGTTCAGAAAGCTTTGCTTTTGCACTGCAGTGCAAACAGGTACCTTGCACAAGAATGCTACCATCTGCTGTTGGTAAAAGTGAATTGATGCTTTCTTCCATTGAGAAAAAGTGGTAGTTTGACTTGAAAATCCTTTCTAATTAATCTGCTGGCTTACATCAGTTTAGGTCTCCAAGTAATTCTGGAAAATACATGGATTGTGCCAATGGTATTCCTCAAAGATGGCAAGAAAAGACAATTAATAATATTTACAAAATTATTAAGCAAAGGAAAAAAAAAAGTAAATTAAGCAGCAATTTCAGCAAACTCCCTTACACAAGAAAGAGCGTAAAGAATGAGCACGCACTCCTGAAAAGAACAGAGGAGATACAGGCTTTAAGTGACTTAGCACTCTGAACATGGCATAAACATAATTCCAAAAGCTGAATATTCAGCTTGAAGTCACTCCCAACCATCCTGTCACCTGGAATCTGATTCTATCCTGCACTTCTTGCTTCGGCAAACCACCAATGAGCGATAAATGGAGGCCAGGCTTGGTTTTTTAAAATAGCTTATTAACTTTATATTCTACATCTTTCTTCTTTCAGTCCGTCCTCTTCTTACAACATGACAGAGTGACATGGAAAAAAATCCCGAACTCCAGAAATTAGACGTCCATACGGAAAAGTACTGAGTGCATTGCTACTCAATTTTTCAAAAGGGTAACATCCTTGGTCCCACCATCTTTGGCATCAATCTATGACTTATGAGCACCTTACAGAGGTGAAATCTGTTCAAACTTTGAACTCCCTGCTATCTCTCCTCCATGGGTGGAAAGGCTCTTTCTCCCCCTCAGGATCCAGCAGATGTAAAGGGAGAGGTTTTGCTACAGGACACAGCCATCAGCTTCTGTGTTGATATGAAGGCTCTGAGGACACTTGGTCTTCATTAGTCAATCCTCCTTCCTGGCTTATTCTTTGAATTTTCAAGGGTTGCTTCATACACTTCCTGAAGTAACAGCTGTGCCAGGATGGTGCAAATCTCACTATAATCCACAGAATTTTGAATGGCAACAACGAAATGACCCAGAGGTTTAGTTAAACCCATGCTGCTCCTTGGCCAGACTCTTGGAACGGCATGCATTGTCTGCACACTCAGGAAGAGTTCAGAAAAGCTGTATGTCTGCATATTGAGGAAGAGTTGCTTTAGCTTCCTTTTAGCATGGTATTTTTGAAAACTGAGCACTGTCCCTTATTTGTTCACCTCTAATCCAGGAAACTGAAGTTCATTATTACACAGCGCTGAAAGTCCACAGGCATGATGTCATGCAAAACAGATGTGTCTTGGAATTTTTCAATAAGCTTGCTGCGTGTATCTTTCTTACCCTAAATAAAAGGCATGAAACTGTAAGAATGCCACGCTGTTTATTCAAAACCTGAAAGACAGGAATATGTCACACACTGATAGGAAAAACACAAAAGCAGAAGAGGTTAAAGGAAATCCTGAGCCAAGACCCATTAAGTAGGAGCCTCTAAAAGGGAAAAAGGCTGAGGCAGGGAAGAAGAGCTCTTGAGCATGAGGGAAAACTCTGAGAGCATCGGATCTGATTTAGTCAAATCCTAAATTCCAAATCCTGTACATAATGGCATCCCCATGAGGCTTTAATGTATACTCCAGGTTAAACCACTGACACAGCAGCTCTGAGGAGGAAGTACCGGACAGCTGCCAATAAAAATGCAAGAGTTATCAAAGCCCTGAATGATTTCAGAATTGGTAACAGGCTACAGAGCGTTTTCATTGCCAGGTCACCAGTTCAGATTTGGCCCAGGCTGGCAGTAGCTAGAAATCATTACTGTACAGCAGCTGCATATGCACTTGTCGGGTTTCGCACAGTCAAAGTGCCATTAATTAGTGCCCTTGCTGGTAGTCACTGCAGACGAGTCCAGAACTGAAGATGGTGGTTTACCTCTCATTGCAGGGGCCTGTCCCTGTAGGTCAGCTCTGAAGTCAGGAAAGGCAGGAAAAACGCACCTCTGCTGCTCACGGCATGCCCTGAGAGAGAGGGGCTTTGTGTCTGCAGCACAACGAATCCCACATACTTCTTAAACACCATCAAAAGTGAGAGAATGAATGAAAGTTTGTGCTGCATCAGCTTCATGAGCATATTTACTACCTGCCGCAGTCATCTGGTGGAATGATGATATTCCATGTGCAGTGAAATGTACCCTGAGCAAAATATTACTGCAGCAATACTAGCCTTCAGCTAGCCTGATCCACAAGCCAGTTACATGAAAAATATAAAGTCCTACTGGGATTTCATGCAAAAAAAAACCCAAAAAACCACTTTAAATAGTATAAAAGAGTCTTCCCACTTTCAGTTTACAATTAATCTTTTTCCAATTGGTCATGTATCAATGCATTTTAGAGAGTAATGCGTAAGAGCTTCAAGTCAATTCTCACAATTACTCGCTGGCATTGTACAGCAAGAACCCATTTGTGGGTTGCCCACAACTCTTCTGGACAGTAATGCACTGACATACAGTTTATTTGAAATCAACAGCATTATTTTCTTGTATCTATCTATGATCTTGTATCTATCTATCTATGAGGCTGCTTCATAAGACCGCTCACTGGAGTGCATCATGCCTCTGCATGTCCCTCCGAGTCTGACCCAGCTTTCATGGGAAATAAAATTTTTACAGGTCACAACTAGCTCCATTGAATTTAAAAGCTCAAAATGTTGCTTCATTTATTTTCTGTAGAAGGACCTCTTTGCTAGGTGACTTCAAGAAAGGTTTGTAAGGATGTTCTGCACCCATTTCTGTAGCCGTTACCTCAGCTCCTCCCATACAAAACCATGCAAGAGATGGATGGGTGGAAGATGTGAAATGCTGCATTGGGTAGGCTGAAAATGAATGTGGTTTTGTTTAGGAATGGTACACAAGATTGAATCTGACTGAGCGCGGGCAACTCAGCTGTTTACTATTCATTAGCTGCACAACTATAAACATTGGTGCACAGGATGAGCTGCCTTGGTTGGGAGGTTAAACTGGTGAGCTTAAACCTCTTTCATTGAGGTTTATCTTAGAAAGTATGCCTGAGCCCTCGGCAACAACAACAAAAAAGGAACACCACAGGCTCCCAGAGGAGTGAAAAACATTTCGGTTGAGCATCAGCTTTCTCTATGTGGTGTAAGAAGGCCTCTTCCCATAAAGTCCATGAGGGACGTGAAGGGTTGATCAACCGTCCTTCACCTCTCCTGTCATCATTTACTAATGAAACTGGACCCATCACAGGGTCACCAAGAGTTAAGAGGCAACTTCATCCCCACTCCTGTGCAGTGCCTACAGCACAGTGAAACTCTAATACACGAATCTGAACAGTGGCAAAGACTGAGTAGTTCCTAAGTACAATTAAGTCTAAAACTTCTGTCAGACTGGATTATGTCATTTTATCAAGCAGTGCATATAGGAAATACTATCCATGTCAGATTTAAATTAAAAATAAACATTACTTCAGGTAACGGGTAATTGCCTGTAGGTATCTGTACTGTGCTCTGCTCTTCACTTCCCCAGCCAGCAGGTATTTTGTTGTCAGTACATCTCTTGTAACAGCACGATTTATTTTCTCTGTCATAACTGGAGCTCTTCCAGTAGTAATGACTTCTATTTTCTCCAGTGCTACGTTAAACTGCCTTCAAGCATCCATCATAACATTTATGGTCTCTCCATTTATGATAGTGCAAGGGATTTGTGCCTGAAACTGCCTCTTCCCCAATCCAGTTTGCATGATGTTGCTTTGCAAAAATAAATTCATGCAGGGGTGTCAAAACTTTCATGCAGGATACGACCACCAAACACCACAGACAGGACCAATTCTTTTCAGACATTTTCCCAGCAGTGTTCACAATCCCAGTCATCAGGTCAGAAAAAGAAGGCAGGATTAATAGAATACGTCCCCCACAATCTCTTCCATTTAGGGAAATGGAAAATACTGATGCAACGAATAAAGAAGTTGCATGCCCTTCCCTTTTTGCCAATTTTTGACCACACTTACTGAAACAAATGCCTGTTTTTAAGTAAAAATCCTTCACACATTATGATACTGTATTTTATGTTCTTGAATTCAGTGTATCCTCTTTTTCGTTCCTTATTTTTACATACATCAATAATAACTTGCTTGTTAATAAAATCCAACTTTCCTCATTCAGAAAGAAAGTAATAAAATTTTGCTTTTCACATGGACTGCATGTCCCACAACCAGAACAGGAACTGGGCAGCTGTGGAACTTAAAACTGTGTTGAACTTGCAGTTAAAGGGATTACTTTGTGCTTAAATTACACATGTGCTCAGGTTCGCGCGTAGAAAGTGAGTAACATTTTTATGAATGAGGGCTAGGGAGACTCGAAGCCTGGACACTGAAGCCAGATGAGTACATGAGTGTTGTGTTTACAGGGACCAGTAACAGTGCTTGCAAAGGCAACAGGACAGCAACAGTTGTCACAATAAAAATGTTCCAAACTCCTCTCTCTCCCCTTCTCCTCGCAGAAGATTTTCCTCTAATAATGGAATTACTACAACAGAAACCCTATGGAATCACTATGTTGCAGACACAACGCTAAGGAACTATAATTACACAGGGAACTTTTATCATCCTGATAGAAGGTGTAGATCATAGTAATAAAGCAGTTGTTAGGATGCTAATTGTACAGGGCTTCTCCACCCTACTGACACAGGTCGCAACATTTCTATCACTATGGCCATTTCATAAAAATAATGTTTTAGTAATAGGATTGGCATTGGTTACAGAGAAATTAAAATTAAAAAAAAAAAATCAGAGAGGGCAAAATGGCTGTTGAAATAAATCTGCTTGCTGTAATAGCCATCAACTCCAAAAAAGCCTAAAAAAAAAAGTCATCAGCTCCAAAAAGACATTTATCCTAGTGGACATGGGATACAGTTTATTACCTGGGACAGGTGACGTATTTATAGTCGCCTTGATTTCAATTTACAAGCAGAAGCCAAGCCATCCTACCGATATAACTGAGGAAAGTTTCTACAACTTTGCTGTAAAACCCAGAGAAGCGCTCCCACTGCTAAGCCCGCTGAAGATGAAACAACATTCTTCTGCCTGTAACGGGTGCTGAAGAATGACTATCAAAGTGCAACTACTGCTCTTCTCCTGCATTTTCTTCGACAATCAAAATAAAGCTCCAACAGTACTGAGCAAGGGAAAACTTGAAGGGACCCTGCTGAAACAAAGAAGTGCAAACTAGACCAAAAAAGCACATTTCTGTCATTACTGAACTTCTTTTTGGAGGAGAAGGCTGCAGAGGGATTTTGATTTATGCTCAAGCTCCTCTTTGCAGATGAGCAGTTGCAATTGCCCTGATGATTTAACGTATGTGCTCCCTGTGTATTTCAAAAGACACACCAACTAACTTTAGTGACAAGTTTTTATTAATACTTTTACTGCTACTAACCCCACACAGCCAACTAAGCTGGATCCTATCCTTCTTTCATCAAATATGAGGCCCAAGCTAAAAACAAACAACTAAGGTTTTTTTTCCTGAGGAAAACAGAGTTGCTTTGGCAGATCCTAGAACACATACGAGGACCCTTAACGCAGCCAGAATTTCTGTAAGATGAACCACACCTACCACTTTGTACTTATGGTTTCAAATCCATCACAGCCACAAAAGTGGAAATGCAGGTTCTGAAGGAACAAACACTTCACGGCACAAACTGCTCTTTTCGTAAAGGACGTCTTAAAGTCCTGCTAATGTCATTAAGCCTGGCAGATCACAGCCTGAATGCCGCCTCTTGACTACAGATTGCAGTAAAACCGTGTTTTCTTTCGGACAGAGCTCTGGCCCCCACGCTCCACGCACACACCACTTCTACACTGCTAACTTATTGCTGTGTATGTTGACAGCTGCGGCTTCTGCTGACTGTGACAGCTGAATATGTCTACAGTTCGATGCCACAAAAACATCAATCTTGCTCTGCCATTTTTAAAGCTATCAGAACTATCAGGGTGCATCCAAAACAGGAACAATACCTCTATCCACGATCTTTGAAGACAGCTTTACTTCTCTTGTACAATGTGCAGTGCAAGTCAGAAAGTCACAGAAAAAGCAAATTTGCCAGAAGTGCTTTCAAGAGTGGCACATAGAAATTGTTTTAAATCAGAAGTTGTACTTCAGTTTACTTTACATCTTCCTATTTTAGGTGTATTCAAAAGATAAATATATTCTCCATATAGTGATTTCTATAACTAGGACAATGATAAAAACAGAGAAGATTGACACAAGATCTGGTGTGCATATGCGCTTTTTGTGCAGAGCTAACCTGTTATTGTAATACTTGATACTACAGAATAAAAAACATAATAACTAGATGACCAAGACCTATTTCATATTTCATCCCCCAGGTCAGTTCATCTGCCTGATTCTAGAATATTAACAGTTTTGAGGGGGTGGTGATCCTGTTTTACAATTTATAATTTTATTATTTTTTGAAAAGTTATTAAATAACTTTTGAATATTGAATAACACAAAATCCTTGAAAGACATACCTAAGAGGTAATGGAGCACAAGCACAACGTTAGAGCCAATACTGCTGATATTTATATATCTATATATTTATATATTTTCATATTTTATATATAGAATAAGGTTTGAATTACTGGTTTTAAGAAAAAGAGGAATCAAAGCACTAGGTGACGCTCAGACAAAACTATGTCTTTAAAGCTTAAACTTTCCACAGGCATGTAACTTGCGTTTAGGATTCTTTAAGAAAACTTTATAGTTAAAATTGGCAGGACCATAGTTATATTGTCAAGAAATGGCATCTCAACCATTTTCCTAAGAAAATAAACAGATGATTCTTCTTCCATGCTTGCCAAAATAAGATTAATTCAGTTGTCACCATTTCAGTTATGTAGCATATAGTCTTAATTAATTACTATTTAAAATCTGTTCTTAAGTTAAGAGATTCATCTAAGGTGCAAAACTGCAATATACAACAAGCTGTGGAAGTACGGAAAAGATACTGGAGACAGATTTCCTACCCTGATTAAAAAATGGTAAGTTAAGAAAAAAAACCACACTGGCATTTGACAAATGTGCCCCAAAAGGGTTCATTTTATAATCCCAGGGACTCCTGGACAAAAAGATACTGGGAAGACAGATTTCATAAGACTTTTGAGTTTGAAATATTGTAACCAGCAAATGGATGGCATATATTCCTACCTCCTCTTTACTGTTTATCAAGAAGCTGGTATGACTGATAGCTATAACAGTCACAAGACAGACAATTACCACAAGGTAATGAATGGAAAGCAAATTTCTGCTGCAGCAGAGCAGCAGAACACTAATTTAACTATATCAAATATAAGGAGGCAATGACGTGCCCATGGAACTGTGACTCAACCCTCATTTTGAGTTCAGGCCAAAGGAAGACTTTCTTTGTTCCTCGTCTCTCCATATAGTGGCAGATGTCTGTGCTCCCCTCCTCCAGTCAAAGCATCTTATTATGATACTACCTATCATTTGAAATAACTTTTGTTGGACCAAGTACTCTGAATCACTATTGCACCTGTATACCCAATGTTCTTACGTGGACACTGTAGGACTGTCAATATTCTTGGTGATTCTCCTAGTGACAGACTCAATGTAAGGCTACAAACTTGCTACTGCCTGAAAGTCAGTTCTGTCACAAGTTTGCCCAAGGTACTTATGGATGCCTACATGCAGCATGGTGGAGTCAGAGGCTGAACAGGAATTAGCAACCACCACAACAGCAAAGGCTGGCATGACAAAGGTGGGCAACAGAAAACAACAAAAGGACACTGAAACTGTCTCCTGCAAGGCTAAAGTGCCCGTCTCAGGACTGTAGCTAAATGTTTTGATGAAACAGGTATTTGGAGTTTAGAAAAGACTTTGATCACATCAGTGTCCTGGTCAACACAGGCCTGAAACACCAAGCTCTTCTGAGAGCATGGAAGAGCTACAGCTTATGGAAGTTTGAACCCACCATTTCTATAGGAGCCATAGCTCCCACCCTGTGGGTGGGTTTTGGGTGGTCTCTCTCCTTATTCTTGAAACAGGCTGCTATGCAGTCAGAAATACAATATATAAAAAGAGGAGCCAAAAAGGGACTCCAGTTGACTTTCAACTTTGAGGGCTCTCAGGTGGTCTTCTGAGCATTGGAGATTTTACGCAGCATCATAGACAAGTCTGACAAGATGGAGTAAATTCATGTCCTTGGATGAATTCACTTTCTTTTTTGAACCTCATGACTGCCATGAAAACCTAGGAAATGCCTGACTGGACTGGACCAATGGCCCATCTAGCAATGGATCCTGTCTCCAACAGCGGCAGTTGGAACGGCTATTTTGGGAGAACATGAGCCTGGACTTTTTCTGTGGTTCACTCACCTTGTACTGCTCCAGCATTTCTGCTGTATTAGGGGTGATGGAGGACACATTCCTGCCTGGTAATTTTGCATCCATTTATGGACAAGTGGTCTCATGAATTTGTCTAAATGCTTTTGAACTGCTGATACCATCTGCTTCCACAACTTGAGAGCACAGGTGCTTAGGCATCAATTGCTTTCTGTTAACACGGATACCTAACTTCCATTTAAATGGCAGTTATAATGCTTTTTTATTAAAAAAAAAAAAGGGGCTTGGCCAAAAGCCCTTGCTGCAGAAAATAAAAAGGGAAATTGTTATGAAGTTTTCAACACCTTGTGACCATTCCAGTTGCCTCTGAAATGGAGCTGAATGTGTCATAATGGTATCCACTTCTTCCATATTGTGCAACCAATGTTGTTGTCTATTTTACAATTTTTCACAAGAACATTCAATAAGGGGGAATGTTCAGTAGGCAGCTCCATTCCAGTACTGAATTGTTAGAGGTCATGGCAAGAGCAGAAGAGCAACCAACCTCTGCCTAGAAGGAGAAATGCCAGACCAGGGAGGGAACCCGCTATTACAACTTCTTCCACAACACCTCTACTTGGGAAGTTCTGTGGAAGCAAAGCTACTGCCAGATAAATTATCTGTAAATGCAATGTGTAGCACTGAAACAGTTTTTCTACAGAAGATGAAAAGAATAAAGAGAGTCAATACTATTACATCATAATTCATTCAATTAATTACATATCTTGTGGAAAATCTCATCAAATCTTTGTTTCAGAATAACTGATCAACTCAAGTAACAACAGTACCAGGACTTGAAAGTCTACCCTGAATTGTGCCCCAGAAATTGGCAAGGATCCTCCTAGAGCTTTTTATCTCTATATGTAAATTATCCATTAAGCCTCTGTATTTGTTCTACATCATTTAGTATTAGTCCACTATTTGGTCTTTTCCTCCTATGAAATTAGTCGGACTAGGTTTATGTCCATAAAGTCTTAATGGGAAAAGAATGATTAAACTGTAGGGCAGCTACAGATTATTAATTAATGTTTAGCTTTAAAATAAAACCTACTTGCTAGCTTGTGCAATGCTACCACTTGGTTTAAACCACAGAAGTTCAATACATCACGGAAAATTTTAATCGGAAATAAATATCCACACAGCTTTCCCATTCTTAGATTTTTCCCTATGAAACAGCTTTCCAATCCATACTGGTAAAACTCCCTTTCCTCAGGAAGTTGTACTAATAATTTTCCAAAAATATTATCAGGGGATCCATAGCAACTGTTGATATGACTCAAAATGATTTAAGAGCGATCTTAGCAACCTTCTGTTAAGATATACTGTATACAGCCTCCCCCACTTAGCAAAATCCCACAATATGGCAAGAAAGATTTGTATGTCTAAGAATAGCTACCTACACACATTTTTCAAGATGACTGAACCATAATGATTTAAATCTTCCCTACCACAGTTTCAGCAAGATGTGCCTCTACAACACTACATCAATGTGTTCTGTTCAGAGTTTTGAATCTTTCTCCTTTTTTAAATCAAACCATTAACATCCCTGACATTTTAGAAATAATGTTTATTGATTTTCCTGTTAACACTGCTATAAATTAAGTGATGTAATGGACAGGATTATTGAAGTACTATAAAGAATACATCTTCCAGATTCTTAACTACATATTGAAAAAGAGCAGACTCTGGATTAATACAGAAATAGTGCAGTTCTATGCTGTTATTTGGGTAGTTTAGGTTTGCTTGACTACTTTTGATATGACAGAATGGACATACAACAGAGATGGTATTACAACCACCTGCTAAGTATCAAACGACAGAAGAAAAACACCTCATTCAGATGAAATTGAGAAATAAGTGTTGCAAAAAAAACAGACGCAGGAGAATTCTTTATCACTTACTATTTTGAAACTTAAGACAGAGTTGCAAACTCATCCCTCTTTGTAGTAGAACTACGATTAGTAAATGGAAGCAGCTTTATTCATTGCAGGTGAGGACTCCAAAAAGGGCTGAACAGTCTGACCCTGAAGGTGCATGAACAGCGCAGAAGGGAACCAGCAGAATCCCCTTCAGTCTTCACTTGGCTAGCATTGTTTTCAACAGTCCACACCTTTTTATTCTAAAGTGAGCCTTTAAGCTACGACTTGAAGCACTGCAGAGGATCTTTTAATAGACTATCACATGGACAACAATGATCTCCCATATTTAAGAATTTATTCAAGGTTATAGAACAGCAGAAACACACCAGAGGAGAAATAAACTTTGAAAGAAAGTGTATTTGCAGAGATCGTTATTCATAAGTTAGACCATTAGGTTTATCTTTTCTGCATGCCATGAAGGAGAGGCTCATGAAAAAGAAGTTTTACGAGAAGACGGAGTGACAGAATAACACAATCAATGCTGCCACAGGAGACTTCTCATTCCTAAGAATCCTGAAGGTTTTTGCATCCTTCTGGAAGCAGAATTTCAGACTGGCAGAAGATCTGAGTTGATATCATCCTAAAGCTTAGATTTGCATTATCCTCAGAAACTGCTGCATTTACAGTCAGTACCAGAATGCTCTGAATGACTTTTTCTGGAGAGACAGCAAAGTGTTAAACGAGCAAAATGATGATTTATTGTTGGCAAATCCAGAACCAAGGTATCACACATGAAATGTGTCCACTCCTGTGTCTGCAGAAAGCGCCCTGCACACACACCCCTAAGTCACATTTTGGTAACAGAAGTAACTGTGTCTGAACAGTTTTGGTTAAAAATGGTGGGAGGGGGAGGGATGTACGGACACATGTGCTCTGTGACTTCCATAATACTTCAGTGTCCTGACTCACAGATTAGTTTTTTAGACTACTTCTGCAGGACCTTCGAGTCACCAAGCTTTCATTCTTCTTTTATTGGGCAGTTTTTCAACTGTTGAGCCTCCTGTAATAATGCAATTCGATTTCTATCCTTGGATGTTTGATTTTACATTCCATCATCACTAAGCATTGATTAAGCCTTAGCACATATATTTGATTGTGTTTATGACTATGTTTTCTCAGGGGAAGGTCAGGCTTTATGACAACATCACACCGTTAAAAAGAAAATTTTTGGTGATACTTGGTACTGACTGTGATTGGGTTCATTCATCAGCTTTTAATATTCTCTTGCTAGTTTGCTTCTATGCAGGAAAATATAACTAAGACATGGACTTGCATAAGCGATAAGAATAAAAAATGCACTTGAGTACATATGTTCAAGGGCTTTTATCTAAAATTCATAAAGTTATTACTTAGCTTCATTGTAGGCTTAGAAATTCATGTTTTTCAGTGTTGCCTCTCCCCACAGGAAAAAAAAACCCACACCATTTCTGTTACTGGGCATGTGCATAAACTACATCTTGAAAAAGTGATCAGTTTATGGCCGATGCCCTGATATGACTCCCAGAGTATGTGTGTGACAGCAATGCAGGTAGCCCGTAGGTGTTCACGCCACATGCCTACCAAAGCAGGTCTTGCACAAACACACCAAAAAGGAAGACGAGTAGGCAGTTATACCTCCCCTTTACTCTACAAGCAAGTAGAGAACTCACCTGAGACACAAGAGACCCAGATTCACATTTCTTTTCTGCTAGATTTTATCTCTTGACCTCCTCGGAGAGCAGTTCACTGTTGACCTACATGGTATTCTGAGGTGGGAATGCTTCACTTCCCCTTGTTGTTCTACTTTTTATACACTTTTATAAATACCAATCAGGGCAAAGACAGGATGAAAATTTACTAGTGTCTTTACCCATTTTTTTCAATCTGATAAATAATCTACTATTCTTAAACAAGTTTCAGAAGGTGCCTGGGAAATAAATGGGTCTCAGTTTACCTTCCAATAAGTGCGTGTGTACATCAACAATCCAGTACCGTTTCACACTCTCCGCAAAAAACAATGACTCAAGTGGATGCGGAGACTACACTACTGTCTTGGTCCTTGCTGCAGGTACTTTGAAATAGTTTCTGAGCACCCAGCCACACCAGGATGAAAACTCAGGCACTGCCACTGCCTATCCCATACCCATTCTAACAAAAAAGGGCTTCAGTCAAGACTGTCACCTCAGCAACTTTCCAGAGAAAATCAGTTATCTTATCGCTGGAAAAATGTAAACATGGATGACTAGGACAGCTGAGCAACTCTGTTCATTGTTTTTTAATTTATATTTTTAAATAGTTCAATTATTATTTGAAAGTTTGGCCATTAGACATACAGTAAAACTTTCAAAGCAGCTTTACTGCTATATGCAATAATGTGTATAGCTTATATGAAGTGTGTATATAGTATCTGGGGAAGTTATTATGCTCTTAAATCTTCATGATTATCAGGCCATAATTTTGAAAAGCAGGTTTCTAAAACTTAAGAGGACAAAATCTAATATTCTCAGGTACTTATGACCTCTGTATTTCCAACTTTTACAGCAGGATCTAATACCACATAGTCTGAAGACAGAAGTTCTGACTATAACCATACCGTCACCTCCTGCTGCTTCACATCTCCCATTCATCTTGGTGGAAATTTCCAAAATGATAAAAGGCAAAATGTAGCCTTTACAGACCGAACTTTAGTTATCCCTGTCTTTTAAATTCCTGGTCGTTAAATCATGCACTACTATGTGGTAAAATATGTTCACTTTTATAATCAGAAAGATTTCTTCCCCTTTGTTTCATTTCTATTCTCTATTCTCTGTTGTGGAACCTTTTTCCTGTTCTTGTGTTTTTTTCCTTTAGGATTGTCTCATCATTTAGCATTCAACTATGGCACTTTGGACTGCTGCCAACTTAACTATGCCTCTGGTATATTACACCTGGATATTAATGTGGTGGATCTGCTGTTCAATTACACAAAGAAGGACAGTTATGTTTGAGCTGTTTTACACAATGCCACTATGTATTTACCTAAAACTATGCTGGAGTTCTCTGCTCAATATCAAAGTACATGAGAGAAAAAGACATGTCTCTCCTGCTGCCATCCATTACCACAATGCCTTACTTCATCATTCTTTTGTCTAGACTTTTCTTCCCATTTACTGTAACTTAACTTTCTTTTAGGAGGATATACTTGCCTGATTTTTTGGATAATGTGTCTTGTTTTTGTTTTCCACTATTACTTGAAACCTCTCCAGAACCTTAGCATTATTTTTACATTCATCCTACTCGCCGCTTCTCACAGTCTAACATATCTGTCTTTTTCTCCCCCCATCTTCCAAACACCTAGATCTCTTATTTGCTTTTATGGCTGCTATATAAGTGGCTTAACAAATACTTCTAAAAAGCAATGCAATCAGGAAAAACACCAGGGCTGGCAGCCTGAGGAGCCCGGAAGGTTACCCAGCATGGTGGTACGGGGGATGCAGGGCCGGGATTCCACCCTAAGTCAAGCTGAACGGGAAAATCTAACTGAGAGCCAACAGAGGAAAGCTCTGTTTGTCTGCAGTTCAGGAAAGGCTACAAAGACTTGGAAGGGAGCTTCTTGTAAAGAGTACATTTCCAGCATCCATTAATTCAAAAAGGTGAAGAGGCATTCTTTTGTGTAGAATGTGTAGAGAGAAATAACTATCTTCAAAAGCACCCACCAAGTTACAAGCAAACTATTCAGGAGACAGGCATGCGATTTCTGCAATTCCATTACTGACTCTTTGTAAAAAGAAGCTAAAATCACAGTTGGCAACAGTTCTGAAATGCAACAGTAATCCATAAATACTCCTTAATTTTCCTGTCGTTGCAGAATTAAGCTACTTCCAGCTCACACAGATCTTACCAGGTGTGCTAAATTGATGTCATTATAAGCCATCAGGAAATACCCACAGAGACCTGTAGCAACATTTAGAAGTTTTGTTAAACAGCTGTGTGTTATAATTGATTTGTATTATTTAAAACAGCTAAAGCAAGTTACCGACGGATGTAGAAAGGGATGACTGAAGACTCCAGGGAGATTTAACTCAGAAGAAAGCCAATCATAGGAACTTCATTTGAGCATTTTAAGATTATTACTAGAGGAAGTGCAATTAAATCATCACCATTTATCAATTATCATTATAAAATACTGTGCAACCTTATCATGTTAATTTATTTATGAGAAGGTAACTAGTTGACTTCTGCTTTTTGCAACAAAAATAATATAGTCAGTAAAAATATTTGAAGATGCTTTCTCTGAAAATGAGTGTGACTTTCCACAATACTCAGAACTAACTAAAAAAGTTCAAATGTTACATAAAATTACATTTTGCCAAAAAGCTAAATTCCTTGGAGCTTAGGCAGTGTCTCAGTTCCTGATCTCAGATATATTTTACCATATAGAGTATTAGTCAAAATACAGTTGTATCAAAAATGTGCACAGGCATGGAACCCATATTTCATAAAATACATGGACTATAAGTCCCAAACGATTATTGTAAGATCGTGGCGTTGGGAGAAAAAAAGACAGTATGATTTTCTTTTTCTAATCTGCCAACTATTGAATGAAAGTGCAAAATCAGCCCTAGTTAAAAATTCTGTAGCATTATGTGTGGAGAGTGGTAAACTCAATTTTTCTTCCCAGTGGTGGATTGCTTGTAGAATTTAAAATTTGTATCTGTTTTGGAGCAAAATCCTAAAGCTTTTGTCTCTGTCGTTCACGTGTACTGAGAGTTCAAGCCTGATTTGGTGAGTTTGCCCAGTGACTTGCATTATACGATCTGTGTCCCTGCAGGCAAAGCCTAACCCACATAACAAAATGGGTCAGCAGAAAAGCAGAAAAAGAGAAAACTCTGTATTTCAATTCAGAACCCTGATTCATTTGAGGTGGAAAAATACTCTTCTTCTTATAGACCTAACTCTTGCTTTGATCTGAGGCTTACAGGCTAGTGCTTACAGGATGTTTTTATTATCTTTCATAATTCCTTTGAGAATACTCTGATTTTTACTGCTGTTTTATAGTTGGACTGGCATATGCCTCTCTCAGTTTACAAGGGGAAGTGTTTGTTGCATCATTGGTTGCTGGCACTGAAAATACGATAGTGTTGATGCTGCTAATTGTACTGGTGCTTTCCTCTGCCCTGATTCTGCTCCAGAGATGTACGTGTCCACAAGCCATGCATTCCTTTGTCTTCTCATCATTTGACTGAATGACCATAAGCAAATGCACCCTCACTGCCTGGTGCCTTTCTGCTTTCATCTAAAATTAAAACTGTAGACCTCTTAAAGCTGCGTTCCCAGAGGCTCTCTCTCACAGCCATGTGGGAAAGTGCATTTCCAACCCAGGAATGCAGCTGGGGCCTTTGGACCAAGTTCAATACCGAGGTAAAGCAGGCTAACCTCCCTGAAGCCAGTGGAATTCAACGGCATTGAGACACAAGTACACAGTGTTCTGGGAGAAGGCGTACATACAAATGGTGTAGAAAAAAAAAGTAAAGTAATCCCAAATTACGTAGTGGGATTGCTGGAAAATCTTAACTTCTCTGGCTTCTGCTACCTGCCAGCAGTTCCAGTTCTGTGCTATCAGCCTGAGGTACAGCATATATTACTCTAGGATAAGCAGCTTGACTTAGTTTGTAATCTCCTTACTTAATGGAAAGTCACCTTGATGTTCTGTTCAATAGTATTCTGCTGCTATAACATTGCCAATTTCTCCAAAATGTTTTTCCTTACATCTTAGTTTGTGCTCGTCACTGGACCCACATTGGCTGAACCGCCTTTGGAGAGGTGTCACAGAGACAACGGGTTCATCATTCCACACGTTTTACCACATATAAAACCTGTTTCTGCAAGCCTTTGTGTGCATGTACCTTACGTACATCTCTAGTTATTAGATGCAGGACAGTTTTACTTTACTGTTCCTTTAGAGGCAAAAATAATGTCTGTGTGGGAGTGACCAGGTTTTCCTTTTGGCCTGCACCACTCTGATTTAACACGTTCCAAACATACTGTTTACGCTTTATTCTCAGTAGTATTGCATTACGATTTATTACCTATAGAGAGCTGTAGGTTCTTGCAGTGCTTTGCAGATGAATAGAAAGAGACTGCTTTCTACAGAGGAGCTTGAACACGGCATGAGGCCACAGCATAGTCTGAGCATAGAGAAGGCCACCACCTCTGGAGCACACGTAGCAGATGGTCCTGGACATTTTTGCAGGTGGGAATATAAACTATCCACAAGCCAGAACAGCTCAGCTGGGAAATACCAGAGATGTCAGCCCTAAAGGATACCTAGCATCTGACCACGGGGTTACTGGTCAATGTCTACTGGGAACGGAAGAAGGTGGATGGAGTGAAGGCAAAGTTAATCGCATCCTCTGCCTCTCTATGCAGAAACAGTTACGATTTAGCTACAAATCTGAAACTTCAGCTTTAAATTATAAAACTTTACTGAGAAATCTGAACTGCAATACTTTCTTGTGCAGAAAATCACTTATCTGCTACCATATTACATTATTTTATTAAAACCTTTTTTCATCTTCATTCTGCAGTAAACAAGTCAGGTAATACTTTATGTAAAAGCGTGTATTACAAGAATCTGCAAACTCACAACCAGAATTCAGACATACAGAGCAAACATCAGAAAACCAATGCTTGTTAAGTTCTCAGGGAGCTATTATAATATAAATAACAGTCCGTGGCTGCAAAAACATGAATGCTGCTTGTGTTCCCATGATTGAGTACCATCTACAAATAGGCATGCTGTAATTAAATTGTATTAGTTGAATTAAGGAAACACCTGTAGAACTCAATTGAGGTTACATCCCTGTTGTGCCAGCTGCTGTGGTAAGAGACCTATGTACCTGGAAACGCTAAAATCAAAAAGTCAAGGAAGGAAAGGGGAGGAAGAAAGGACACATTAATGTCTTTGTCCGATGATAAAAAATTCACACCTGGAGAGTTTCCATTCTTTGTCCAAACTTGCAGTGGAGCCCTGGAGCTGAGGGAATAAACCAGAGCCACCAACTCTGCTCTGAACTGTACCTCGCTCTTCCATGAACGAGTGTGACCGTTTTCAAGAGAGCCATCATCACAAGTCTGGGAATGGTTGCTGAAATGATCTGGTGACTTTAAAACCACTTAAATAAAAGTGGCTTGAATAGCTCTAAAAAAAGGCAGTGATATCACAGTTTACTAATCTGCTTCCTCTTCTAAAACGTGGCATTCATTAACTACTGATTCTTAAGGACATTAGTCAGCAATAACATTATTTGATTGAGAGACCAATTTTCTCTCCTTCAATCCTAAGGATTGCAAGTCTATTTAAAATTGAAAATTACACAGTCTTTTTTGGTAATTTGATTAATAGACAATCTGTGAAATGTTACCCTCATATATTTTACTTACATAAATAAGTCTACTTTTGTATTTACCCAAACTCACGATTACTCAGAATTTGCTTGAAGTTTTCAGGATTGGCTTGAAAAAGTATTTTAAAAGAAAGATACTGTCACGTTAAGTCTTACATTGTGAACAGCCATATATTCCTCAAAATCCAGGACTAAAACTATTGTTGGTAACTGGCTCAGCACAACTTCAGTTAGACTTTTGTCTATTTTACTTGTATCCAGGAGGGGAATAAGGCCATGGAGGATTCAGGCATATATTGCATTCATTAATTTTGTAAAGGACCAGTGGTTTCTCACCTGCTGTGTAATAGTGTCCCAGGGCCCCTCCAGCAGACGAGCCTGGTAGCATGCATGAACACTTTTCCATATTTCATCCAGAGTTAAAGGTCTTCCATCTGTGAGGGGGGGAAACAACCACCCACAGTCAAAGCTCTTAAACATGCTGTATCTTTAATACTGAATAGCAAAAGTAAATCTGAAAATACTGATTATTTGGAAGCAGATGGAAAAAATAATAGCAAAACGTGACTGAGCCGCTTCTGGCCCCATAACTCCAAAGGAGCATTGCTCAAATCCTGACTGAAGGTGCATATACAACTATCCTAAATTCCCTGTTCACCTGTATTCTGTCACCTGAGTTTCTGGTTGTAAGGTGTGAAGTTAAACTGATTTTGTAAAACAATGCTTGGATAAAATAAATTTAAAACCACAAATTAATATAATGAACAGTTATCTCAAGTAAATACACGCAATTCATAGTGAAAGGGCAGAAAAAAATCTAAGGAATTCTGCACACAAAATTTTACTGGATTTTGTTAACCTGCACGCCGATAATTTGTTCTTGAGCTGCATTTATATACCATTGTTGCATCAGGTTTTTAGTTGTGATGTTAGAATTATGCCAAGATATTAGTGTCTACCACTTAGAAAATAAGCATGTCAGTTTTTCCTGAATATTTGATTTTGGCAAACAGCAACAGAATATTTTGATATACTTTCAATAAGTAGCTTCATCTTGGCATTTATTAGGTGTCAGAAACCATTATCCTGTAATAAATAGCTTTATTCTACTGACAGTTTCATGTCTGTAAAATGAACAAGATTTATTCACCCAATTAACATTTGAATGCCATGTTTAGATATAAGTTAAAACCAGCTGCCTACAGCCTCTGTTTTATCTTATTTTCCGCACATATTTATAAAAAAAGCACTGAGTTTATATAAGCACCATATAGCAGAAGCATGTGGCAAATATAGCGTCTGAGAGGGTAACAGCATATTAACTAGCTATACCATGCCATCCTCATGAATGTGAGACTTGTTAGAGCGTCCTGCTCTCTGTCTTATGATGGCAGATACAAGACCTGTGCTGGAGACGGTCTAACATTTGCTAAGAAATTTGTTACAAGAGCCTAGGTTAACTTTAGAAGGATGTATTTATGCTCAGATCATCTGTGTGCAGGTAGTACAAGATGCCATGCTTACTTGCAATTTTCTGTTTTCTATTCAACCTGCAAAGACAATCCAGAGAATGTCCAAATGTAAAATCTAGAACAACACATGTTCTAATGCAAAATTCGATTTGCCACTCTAGATTTTGTTCTGTACACCTTTCTTTGTATCTGTGAATTTTTGTAGCAACACTTGAGCAAATTCAGACTGTAGACACAGAATGGATTACTCTGACTCTAACCATTAATCTCATTTACAGAAACGATCAAATATTATTGAAGCATTAATCATATTATAGTTAAAATTGAGTTTTGCCTTTACCTCATGGATTTTATTACTTCATGTATGAGAAGCAGTATATGTTCCATCATATATCAGTATAGATTTATTTTCATTTCATGGAAAAATACAAAAACATCCAAACTGAAAGTTTCACTTCACATTAGAGTGAGATCACAGACAGTAAAATACTTAAATAGTTAATATAGAGTAATTGCAATATTTCATATAGGAACAAAAAAATGATCTGGGCATTCTGATTATATATTGATTATATATACTTATTAACTTATATATTGAAATATGCTTAGATTTAAATTTCCCTAGATTTTGAATTTTCTGCTCTATTTTAATATATTTCACTAAGCTTTAAATGAGTTTGAATTAAGACCATTTTTTTAACCAAGTAAGCTTTTATACCTGCTCCCAAATATTGTGTTCCTGTAAACTCTTATTTAAGTGACTAGCGCAGAAGACAGGAGGCCATATGCAGCAGGAAAGAATAAGTTATCAATACTTAAAATGGATGTGAGGTTCAGCTAGCCAGGTTAGCTGGGAACTGCAAGACCCTTGCAAAAGGAGAGGAGGGCAGATGGGCAGTTTCCCCATCCTCTTCTGTGGGGTGAAGACCTGAAAGTCTATTGAAAGAGTCTCCTCTCTCTACAAAACAAAATTAAAATAAAATAAAACAAAACAACTATACTTAAAATGACTGACAGAAGGACCCACTTTAGGTAATCTGGCTGGAGGTGTGTTTTGTACTTTAAAACTCCTCCGTTTGTGTGGTCATCTGCTTAGGATGATATAACAGAATCCATTTTATTCATGAGCTCCCATATTTGCACAAAACACATCTGTATTCCTTGGGCACTTTTAGACCCCCTTTTTCTGGGCTGCCACCACACGCATGTTTAGCAGCCCTGTTACACATTCCTGCAACCCACTGAGACCTCCACAACCAGCTGGGCTGACAGAGCAGTCCATAATTGTTGCTGCTAGCAAAAAGGGGCCACTGTGGCACCTGCTGAGCCAGGAAGCCTCTCCACTTCTTGCCTCACTCTTTCCTGTGATGGAGCCGAACTCAAAAAGTTCAGACAGAAAAAGAAGGCAACAGCAGCACCAAGCCGAGAGAACTGGCGGGAGAGGAACGCAGAGGTTTCAGATGCACCCAGCAGTGCGTTTACTCACCATCCACCCAGGAGGACATGGCTGCTGAGGTGCTTGCAAGCTTGTCCCAAGTCTTACCCCAAGTCTAGCTGGGAGCGGGTGTGCAGACAGAAGTGGAAGTTTGGGTTATATGTACATTTTGTATCATTCACCTGATTTAAACAATCACAGAGAGCAAAAGGAAACAGCTGCTTGTGGGTCATGTCAGGTTTACTGTACGTCTCTCTGAAGCTCCATGTGTGTAATGCCACCAGTCTGGCACACGACACAGCATCAGCTCATCAGTACTAACCCAGGCTCTTGGAAATGCAGACTCTGAAACAATAAACTTGACATCTACCCAGCCAAGAAAGGCCAAAAGAGCCTGGGAAGTGACCAACTAAGATTTTTGTTGAGAGAAAGGAGATAAGGGATGGGAGTCAAGAACTCATAAGTATGGGTTCTGTCCCTCCCATTAACTATGGGCTTGAGTCAACTAGTTCATCTGCCTTAATAGTCAGGCAAGAACAACTACAGCCTTTCTATCACAAACCTAAACTTTTATTATTTAAACTGTGTAGACTATAAGAAACATTTCTGAGAAAAGCTTCTTGATGGTCCATTTGGGGTTAACTCCTTTATGTCACCACAAATAAGAAACAGTTAAAAAGCACATGGCTGAGTGCCCTCTCATAGCAGCAAGGTGTGTCATTAAGATGACATATGAGTTGCAGCTCCCAGCCGACTTGGCACCTTAACTTCTGCAAAGAGCAGAAATTCTTTAGGCATACACATTTTATGTACATTTTCAAAGAAAAATTTCAGGCATCCCATCTTGTTGTATTTTGTTTTCTTGATACGGACTGAGAGCTTTTAATAATTTCTTTGATTTCTAATTAAAGGTTATTTAACACTTCTGGTGAAATGGTGCACAAATTGTTTTGAGGCTTCATTCTGGCATACTTTCCAAAGAAATAGTAGGTTTTTGTACTCTTAAGAAACCACTGCTACAAAAGAAAAAACACCCTTACAGCTTAGGAGAATATTTGATTATACAAACTATTCAATTTTATTTATGTCCAAAGCCATGATAAAACCAGTTCCGACAGGACATGGTCTTAAGAGGAGGTATTTTTCTGAGAAAGGACATAGTGGTTACATGCTTTTGAGTTCAGGGAGTAAGTCTATATTCCGGAAAGCACATCAGTCAGGCCCAGTACGGTTATGAATACAGAAATTCATGCCTTCAGGGTTGGAGGAAGTTACATTATCTTATAAGCTCCCTCTCTCTAACCACTGATTAGCATGGTTTTTATTGGCAGGGATCTATCTGCATGTCAGAGAGCTAGACATATTTTGAGCAGGTCAACTTGAAAATCCCATTCCTTCTCTCTTTTCTAGAAGAGTTAGGCTGCAGTCCTTATTGACTCCCATTAGTTCTGCTCTTTCTTTTCAGTGCTTAGCCAGCATTCATGATTCCTCCTCTACCTTTGTAGGAAAAATAAGAAGCAAAGTGTGCAGTAAGCCATTATTTTCTTAACATACAGGGTGATTCCTGAAAGATGCCCTTGTCCACCTGTGACTATGTTGCTGCTACCTCACCATCGGTGCAAGAGGTTTTTGAATGTATGGATTTAGACGACTACAGTTCAGGAAAAGACCAAAAGTTCCTTGACATCTTAAAGACTAAGAAAAGGGGAAAACACTCTGCTGATTAAAGAAAGCTTACTGGACCTAGCCCAGCCCATCTGGCTGATGCCAGCATTGAAGGGGAAGGCTAATTGCCTATACCATCTGTCTCTAAGAGGGCTAATTGCTGACATCAGATATCAGCAGGGCTTCATGCATTTCTTCAGCTACCTATTTGGTAATTGCAAAAGCCAGAGAAAGGAAGAAGGGCTCCCATTTCTGAAAGGTATGGCATGCGTAAGACTGATTTTGGAGAAAGGACATCTAGTTCTCTGAGACTCTGAGGTATGGAGGACCACTGCCTCAAGCTCCTGACACAGACTAAGACTTCAGTAGGTCTGAATTTAGGAATATATGCCACATGGGGAGTATCATGAGGTAGTGAAAAATGTTTCTTACGTGTATATATATAGCCTAAAAATATCTTCTTGTACCCTATAATGTTCCCAAACATCTTTCCAGACATAGTCATCACACTTAATCATTATAAATACAATGAAGTATTTGTCCTTTCACAGAACAAGATCTTCCCTGTACATCTATCCCCAGAGACTACCAAAAACCTTTGATGTCTCTCAAAATGTTTTAGGCCTGTTGCAATTAAGATTTCAAAACCTTACCTTGTACTACCTTACATATCAAACTTCATCTCACGAAAAAAAGAGGTCTGAAGATGACTTCCATAAAATAAGTTATTTCATACAAATTAGACAGCAGCAAGGATAGGGATACAATGCAACTTTTGTCCTTCTGCAGGAATAACTGATCTGTACTGTTTGAGCAAAATTGCTAGCACAGAGGAATGAAAACTGGGTGTCTTCACTGACACAAGCTCCTGAAGATGCCAACCACACTCAAGATGACAGCAAAATCTCCCCAGCAACTCTCCTGGAACCTCCTTTTCCTAGGAGGGACTATGAGAGACCCAGTGAATGAAAACTGGACTCACATACGATGGAAGAAAGGCAGGATTTAACTGTTCTAGATTTAAAGAGCAGAGATTTGGACAGGCTGGCACCAGTTGCTATTATAACACAGAAAGTGAGGAAGTGAATATTGCAAAACAAGCAGAACTACTTAGGTAGGTCGAACAGAAGAATTATTATTTCCTAGGCAGGCCTCGAGGTGTAATGGCCACTTAACATACTGCCAGAGAGGAAGCAGAGTTTTGAATTCAAAGTCTGTGCCCTGCTGCTGGGGAAGACAAGATGGGGCAGGGTGGTGGAAACACTGGAAGGATTATAGCTCACCTTCGCCTCCTGCAACAAGCTCTAATTAACATGAGGATCAGTATGGACAGGATTCAAGGGAAACCATGAACAGCTCACAAGAGACTTGTGAGGAACCGATTCTGTTACTTAATCTACAAATAATGGTAGGAATTTAGACTGGGAAATTGATGTGGGTCTCAGAAGATTCTTCCCTGATTATTTCAGATGAGGAATGCGGTGAATATTACTAGTTGTCTGAGAAACAAGGTGAGGAGCTTATCACATGAAGACTATTACCTGAAAGGAAAAAAATCAGGGCATTACCAAGAGTTTTCCTCATGCCAGGTTCAAGACAAGACAAAAGAAGCTTCGCTCAGATATCTCAAGTGATTGTGAGTGACTGTCATCTGCACATTCCTGAAAACCCCATGCTGGGACCCTCAGATACAGACACAGTGCAGCATAAGTGGGCAAACAACAGAATTTTTCATTTTCAAAAGTAAGATATCCATAATTAAAATCAGAGAATACTAGCTGAAAACACTATAGGAAAAATACTTATTGCCAGCATTTTGTATCTTTCTCTCTTCAAGAGTCAGAGAATGTTAAATGTTAAAAGAGAATGTTAAATGCTGACGAGAACCCAGGTGACTTCAGGAATTATCTAAAAAAAGTCCTTGTTTTTCCATTGTGGAAAATTCCCAAGAAGTGTTTCAAAACATAATTGTACTTGTAGGAACAATTACAGTTTTGTACTGCAAGGGGAGCTGTTGGCACATAATACTACGATTGTGCATTAGATCATCCACTAGCTTCTGTAATATCCACTTCCAGCTATAAGGAGTCATGTTTCAACACCTCCGATTCCCTGATGCTGACAAGCTAAACAACTTGTTTTGTCTCTGGGAGCTCTTCTCTGGTGATTAACTGCTTATGGTGAATACTAATTATATGAAAGTACAGTACAGTAGAAATAGTGTCCTATTTCCTCTACCTGCAGCGTCTCCATCCTCTTCTGTACAGACAGTGCACTATTAATTCAGCTAAAACCAAGAAGATGTCATTTTTCAGGACCACAAATAGGTTAATCTGTCTCTTACAGCAAAACTTTCTTTATCTTCCTGTCTGCACAATAAGTTTAAAGGCAAAACACTGCATATTTGTAAATGCCTATAATAATTCCAGAAATAAATTTGCAGCAGGATGTGTGCAAATGAGTTCTGTTGGTGGTAAAGGCAGAGCAATGTCCCCAATTCCCCACGTCCCAGTTTGAAAATTTACCCCAAATTATCCATTCCTGAAACTGCACCTCAGACTAAAATCTTTCCACCAGGGAGTCTATGAGAATTTGTTCTTCAATTTTAAATCTGAAGTGCCTTTTAAAACGCTAACACTGCAAAATTAGAAATCATTAAACAATATAAGGCAGAGAGTGATTAAATCTACCAAACACATTCAAAGCAGCTTAAGCTACTTTTTAATTAAAAAGGAAAAGATATCACTGGCAACATTCAGACATCTTTATCTAGATAAAGTTAGGAGGTTATTCAAAACACAAAAGATGCTGATGCTACCATGCAGGAGACTGAATGAAATGACTTGAAGATTTCAATCCCTCCGCCCTAGGTACACAGTCCTCAGGCAGAGAGGAACAGAGCACAGGCAGTGCTGCAGCGTGATCACTCTATGTTTTCTGATTAAATAAGTGACACTAACAGCGGCCTTGGAGGGAGGCTGTGTGTTCCTCCTTCCTTCCTGACAGGATGGTGAGTGAAATCACAGTGGCTATAGCAATTGAGTAATGGGTGACAAGATGTACGTATCAGGCAGGAAAGAAGATCAGTTAGTGTTTCAAGAGCCAGTTTTAATAGATAGAAAAAGGCAATACCTTATTGGCATTATTTTGTATTTTTTTAAGGAGCATATTTAAATAGAAAACAGCATATGCTTTTAAAGGTACATTCAGACCCCACCCTTGTGGCTCAAATTCAGGCTCCAAAGAAACAGACACAGTTCTGCTGAAGCACTGTAATTATGTCCACTTATTTTGTAGCCAAATTCGAACCTGCAGCTTTAAGTTTTTGTATTCATTTAACGGAAAGAACAAGAAAAATGACCAGCAGTTTTAGTCAACCACAGGCAAGGTGCCAGGAGCCAAAGATCAGCCTCCTTCAGGCTGAGATGATATCATCTACTCCAAAGTCCTGAAGCTCTGTGTCTGAAGTATTACAAAATTTACTGGTGAACAGCCTCATCTCTTACTTTCTTATTACCTATGATCATTACTCTGTTCCTCAATTTAATACAAAATCTGTGGTTTTAACATCTGTTGCATCCAATTTATTTTTGTTCTTCCCTTTGTCTAATAGAAGATTGGTCTTACCTAAAAAGCATGCCCTAAAATAAAGCACAGGGACTTGGTAGCTGCTGGAGTACAAGATGTGATATTCATAGCGAATCACTTCTTCTGTTGCACAAACTCCAGCTACTTGAGAATCATCCAAAGACTCCTAAAACAACAAACATGAACACAGTAATACATCAACTTTTTTATTTGTATCAAGGGAAAAGTAATTACCACTATTGTAATAAATTCAATAAATATACAGAACAGAAATAATGGCAATCACCCCTTTCACAGCACTACTTATTTAAATTCCCAAAGGAATTTTTCAATACCAGCAAGAAAATCACAAAAGTCCAAAACCTACAGAGCATCTTACAGACTTACTTCCATAAACAGTGAACTATGTGTAAGCATTTACAGAACTGAGGTCTTTTTAAGTGCAGGCTGCTTTTGTAAGCAAAAGACAAAAGCTCTCTAAAATCTTTACGGCATGATGACTAGTACAATAAGGTGACTACAGCTGCATATCTACTCATTACCTTTAGTGTAGACCATTTTAGAAGTGTATCCTTAAATAATCTGGTTTTGCTGGCCAAAACCAAATCAAATGTATCTATCAAAAATTCTCTGTTCTACTTTCTTTAAAGGCTTTTTGCCAGAGGTTGTTTTTGCTAATAATACTTCTGAAACTGAGACAATTTTTTCCTGTTAATGCATATTTCAGGTGTAAATTTAAGTAAAGTTTATTGTAGGTTTGAAAGAAATCAGAAGAGATGGAACTTACTGTGTTGAGATATACCCCAGCCACAGCATAACTTTCCTAACATTTCAAATTTATGTTCGAACAGTGCTAAGCACCCAGTTGTTTTGACTTTTCTAAAATTTGTAGATACTCAACACCTCTGAAAATGGAACCATTAAATTAATAATGCCATTAAAATTAAGTGTTAGAACAAACTTTCCAAGAAGACACTATAGGTATGGGCTTGTTCGGTTTTCAAACACCCAAATTTACATGCATGAACTAAGCAATCATAATGCCCCACAGGTTGGGTGTGCATTTCAGAACTTGACTATTGCCAAGCAACTGTGAATACTGGCTGACTGTCTCTGTCCAAGCAAAATAAAAAAGACTGAACAGGAAAGAAGAACCAGCATCCTTTGAACACTATACTGGTTTAACACACAAGAAATTTAAAGCTATTTTGCATTTTTATCTCACATCCTTAATTCAGCTCATGAATTAATACCAATGAATCAATCTATGAAGAGATGTAAGAACTGACAAACTACAACAATAATGACACAAAGTATTTTCAATTTTTTTTTGATAGCCCACATAAAAGTGACTTCCCCAAATTTAGTGTGCTAGACAACCAGATGCTGCTAAGGCACATGGACAGAAGATCACAAATGGAAAGCCCACACCTCGGGAAGCTACAGACAAAGGTACTGTAAATACATTTTTGGACATTACATGAGAAAATCGTAGATGCTCATAGAGCAGACGGTTTCCAGGAAATTCTGGACAGCTGCAGGAATGGTTGATTTTAGCTCATCAGGAAACAGATATCTAAAGCACTGAAAGGGAACGCTAAAGAAAGTGCTCTCTTCATTAACCTAGTTTTAAAGACTGTATGTGAAGGGATACGAAAGACAACTTGCCAGAAGGGACAATGATGGTTACCCTAACTGACTTCATGGGACAGCTAAAGTTAGGTACGCTATGCCCAGTTCCCATGTAAAGGTGTAACAGACTAAGAAGGCAAGTTCTTTTCCTCCTCACACACATCATACCCTCCGATCAGATGTGAAATACAGACTAAAAAAATCTGTTGAGGAAAACAGAAATTTCTTCTCTACAGTAAGCTGAACTTACTTTAAGAGGGATCCATATTCAATGCTTTAATGAGAATAGTAAAAGAAAGAATAGCAGCAGCCTGTGGTAACAGAAAACAAAACACAACTAGGGGTGGGAACGAGAGAGTCCACAATCACCACTGAACCTACATTAAAATTTACAAAACCCTTTCAGAACAACCTCCTGGAATCAAAACCATACTGCTTTACAGACATTAATGTTTCATCAGATACTATGACCTTGCCTATTGCTTAGTCACTAGCTTACCTTGGCCTTAAAAAATAATTCTCCTGGAAATGGTAAGACTACCTGTTCATGTATTAAATACTATTGTTCTAGAAAAAATCTGTATTATACACATACTTCTCTCTTCTGCTTTCTTTATATAAGGTAAAATGACTGTATACCCTCACATAAATATTGGTATCTAATTTATGACTATTTCAGACTGAATGATAAAGAAGCCATATGCAAATGGCTCCAAATAGTCCAAATACTTAGGAAGAGAAGTATGTTAATGCTCAAAAATGCAATACTCAAACTCATATACCCTTAGGGAAAACACGCTTTATACATTGCAGAAAGTCATAAATTAAGCTAGGAACAACTTCATCATTAGGATTCAACTTCCTGGGTTAGCACTGATTTCAGCTGGTAAGCAACTTCTATCTTCATTTTCTGGATGAGGAAAAGGAAAACAAAGGAGAGACTTTCTAATTTCATTGTTCCTTGAGACGGCCACTGAGAAACCTTGAGAATTGCTGCCATTGCCAGACAGACATTAGATGGTGAGGTACTTCCCAAAACATACTATAACTTCCAGAGAAAGGTGGTTTTATCCAGTGGCCTTCCAGAAGATGTGCATAGTTTGATGGCAGGAGAGGCAGCAGAGAAGGGAAGAAGGCAGCTTTACTGCTTTACTCTTTAGGGCAGCAGAATATCTTTGGACACATTTATTTTGCATTATCCTGGATTTTTTTGACTGATAGTTTAGGCAGTTTCCAAAACCAAGCATTCAGCTGAATACCAAGTTCAAAGAAGCTTTGAAACCGACATTCTTCTGCTCTGTATCAAGACAGACTTTGGTCTACTACAAAGTTTCTACACTTATTCATAAGTTTCTGATACTCAGATCTCTTTTTCCGCTATTTCTAGTAACAAGTGGGTGCACTGTATTTGTGATCTGCATACAAAGGCAGACAGCTGATCCTTAGGGTTACCTCTAATCCCCTTTCCCCTTTCAGTAAACAGCAGTTTCAAGACTTTTTACAGAGAAAGATACAGCATTGATGTGTAATCCTGTACTTTACAGTCTCTGTAAGTACGATGCACTGTATTTATACAGAGAGAGTACATTTTGGAGCCTAAAAGTTTTGATGGTATCTCTCTAGCTGATGAGATGAACTTTGCTGATGAGATGAATAAAATGAGTACAGTCATTTTAGGTGATCTTTGGAACATCTAAAAATCTATGCATGGCTGAATAAAGCCATGGAGCCTCAGAGTTCTATATCAGCCCAAAAGAAGAGATTTATTTTTCACTCTTTCACCAACTACTGATAAAGCCATAAATATAACACACAGGTATAACGTATTAAAAAAAAAAAGACCACAGAATTTTATTTCTATTATTCCTAAATTTCTATTTATGTCATATGACAGGCTATTTAAGTTTTTTTTCTTCAAGTAACTGTTCTATTTCCCTTCTTTATGTGTACTGTTGTTCTATCTCTTTTTGAGCTAATGCTTCATTTTAGTTACTCTAATAGACAATATTGAAATCAATTTTAACTTCAGAAGATTTCATAACTGCTGCAAAACACTCATACATGCACAGACATGACAAAACAAGTTCATAATTTTGCTTAGATCTTGTAAAGACAAAACAAAGATACTTGTGTTAAAAAAAAAAAGTTAAAACATTAAAAAAAAGGAGGTTTGACCAAATTGCAATCATTAAAAATGTCATGAAGTAATCTGATTTCTCAATTTTTTGTTTCTGCTTTGCAAATTTGCTTGCATGCTTGCCATGCTTCAAGTTAAAACTGTGAATCAAGGACTCACTCACTGTTCCCTAAACAAATTGGGAAGTTGTCATCAGGAAGATTCTGCTCCTCTATTGCTCTCATGTAAAATCATTCTTGTGCTGTCATAATGGACTATTGAGCAGATGTTTAAAAGCAATATATATATTAGAAAAAGGATAAGCAGCAACTACCTAATTATTTATATTAGTTCCATCAGAAATGAATTATCAAAAAATTTAATTGATATGAAGTTATTCTCAACCTTCAAGTATCCCCTAAAGAAATTAAGTTGACTTGTTCCTTTTTAAATGCTAAATTCTTTAAATCAATAAGAATTGATTTAAATTTAGAATAAGAAGATAGGAAATGTCATTCTGAAGGTGAAATAACATATTTGTACTATTTTTATTCCTCCTGATGAAGAAGGCAAGTTAAAAACCCCTGTTAACAAGTTAATTTGACAGCAGGAGAGAGTTAATGGTGTGTTTTGATGCTCTTCAGTAGTAACTGTGCTCGGCAGGCTGAAGAGCAGCAGCAAGGTATGGGTTAAAGCAGGTCACCTTTGGAGGGAGGGCTCCAAAGGAAAGGGAAGGGCCAGGGAAGTGATGGACAGGGTAAACTGGGAAGGCGACAGAACTACCTGACAAAAAAGGTATTTTTCTCTGCTGACACCAAACATTTCCCCCTCTCCACCTCAGCCACAGAGGATGGCTGAGCAAGCCTTCCTTGCTCAGCCCAAATTCCCTTTGAAATGCAGAAGCAGGCCCTAATGCCTTTTTTGGGGGAAAAGCTGAGAGAAGTGGTTTAAAGAACAGCAGGCACATTTCTCCTGGATCACAAGCCACTGCTGCCTTTCTCCCAATTCCCATGTTCCTCATTTCTTTTCTTGCTGTCCTGACCTCCGTTTCCTCCTGCTGCAGGCCAGCCTCTTGGGAAATTCTCCTGCAGGAGCACGGCAGGATTGGGCTGCAAGCAGGAAAGGAAGGGAGGAAGAGGTGACGCAGGCACAGTTACTGGTACTGCTGGTTTCATTGTGAAGGGGGGAAAAAAGGAGATGCAATCCAGATTAGTAAGCAAATCTGATTTCATTGCCTGGAATACATTAACACTTAATTTCATTTCAGCCTCTAAAGTTGAAAACAAACGTATCACTGTGCTCTCCAGTGCAGTGCTCCTCTTTCTTCAAAGAGGATTGTGAGCTCCCGTGTGAAACACAAGAGCTTTCAAGGAGCAGCTCCCCTCCCCATTCAACACTTTCCCTTTGGCAAACAGGGAGATGTGAACCTGAAAACTGAATGGTAGTACAGTGTTCATCAGATAGAATTAAAACAGAGCTTAATGTGGAGGGTGCGGCAGCGTGGTGAGATTGTATCTGTGCTCTTTATTCTTCCTCCTGGGTGTTCTCCACATTTATTTGGACCATGTCTCACTTTTTTGCCTGCAGCCCCCACGGGTCTAGTCTCTGCAGGTCAATTTTGCTGCCGGTTTTTGTCCCTCCCGTGCAGAGTCTCAAGTCATCCCCCACCCTTACAGGGACCTCGACTCTCCGGAGATGATCCTCCCTTTCTCCTCCACGCTGAAAACGCAGCGTGGAGGGGCAGTGCTCAGTAAGTAACCCCAGTCAAGAGGAGAAGGGTTGGACCTCTGGGCAGCAACCCACCTCACACCCTCACGATCAGCTCAGATCAAACCCGTAACCTGGAGGATGGCAGCAGATGGGAGCTTGGCTGACTGTGTAAAGGCTGAACTGCCAGTATGCCTAGTGCCTGGATTCACCTCAAAATGAAGTATTACTTGAAAATTGCAAAGAGGCCTAGAAAATTGAAAAAATCTCCCTGCAAAACTAAACACGCCAAGGGAAAAAACCCAACAAACCAAAACTTGCGAGAACCTCAAAACCATCCTAGCATATGTTTTTTTAAATTTTAATATAGTAAGAAAATGTCAGTTTGCATTAAGTCATTGTCAGTATTTTCCGTTCACTATTACAAATTCATACTATGCTAAAATTTATTTGCTCTAATCAACCTTACCCCACCGTATCATGGCCTGTAAAAATGCATAAAAATGTGGATATCTTCCTGAATAATTTAAGTGTAAGACGAATGGTATACAAATGCCTTTGCCAACAGTTGCAGCGTTTTTATATACATTAATATATTGCTCTTTTATGTGAAGTATATATGGGGAAACAAAAATGTCCATGCGTTTTCCGGTGCCACCATCACTAGTGACAGATGAGGCTATATGAGGATACCAAAAGAGCTCTGAAGAATCACAAACTTACCTTATGGATTTATTTTCTGTATGCAGCAACAAAATCCTCACCACTATCTTGGATTTTTTCAAATTCAGTTAGCCAAGTGAAGAACCCAGTTAAGTACTGCCCCCTCAATAACAGAGAAAGAAAGTGGCCCTTAAATTAGACGATGATGTTACTAAATGCCACGTCCAAAGAGCCTCCTTTTAGAAGACACAGCTACCTTGAAAAGCCACTAAGCCAATACTGGAAAAGCTCAGAAGTGAGTTAACGTAAACAGGCAATGGATTCCTACGGGTACACAGATCCCTGAAATACTTCATTTCCTAAAGGAAAATCTGACTGCAAGTCAGCACCCTGACCGTGACACTGTTAAAGCATCCAGTCATTATCAGAATGACTGTTTTCCACAAAAAAATACAGGTTACTAACAAAAAAAAAAAAAACCACAGCCTTTTGTCATTCAAGGTGTACTAAAAGACCAAAACCAAGACTTCCACCCCAAAAAGACACAGCACATAAAACCGCAGTAGTCCCTCATGCATTAACAATTGCTTCTAATGGTTGGAAATTAGATTTGTCTTTTGATTGCTTTAAAACTGCTATCAAAGTGAAAGCAAAATCTATTCAAGCAAAAGAAGCAATGGACCATGAAAACAGAACAGTTGTGAATTTTTTCTCCACATAAAGGTGGGGAATTCTTTCAAAATCACTCTTCATTCTTCCCAGTTTGTCATATATAAAATGCAGAGTTTGGTAGCTTCTCTCCTCCCCCAGAAGAAACGTTTTCTCCTTTTTTATATTGGAAGTACAAGACTCTATTCTGAACAGGGCTGAAGTGCTAAGACACAGCACGTTAGGAAACCTCTTCTGGTGGAAACTACAGCTAACACCCAGCAAAGCCCGGAAATGAGGCAAAGTAATCAAAGGAGCAGGAGGGACGTGGCCCACCTGCTAAGGGAGGATGGACTAACCAAGATTATTTGAAATTCTTAAAAGAAGAGTGCACACAAAGCTACGGACACACACCTTGCAGAAGAACCTCATCTGTAAGCTGTATGGATGCATTTACTTCCACTACCTCCAATCAGTATGCTTTGTGAATATTATTCCTCAGAATCAGGCACTTAACAGCAGTCCTTCTTTCTAAGGAAGTATGGTGAGATAAGAACCAATTCGAGATGATGGTACCTGTACCTCCTCTTCTTTCACACTAGACTTTCTGTAAGAAAAGTCATGCAGGAGAGATAAGGTCTAGAGACCACTCGGCATATGTCCCTCTGCAGGGAGACTCCAGCCTCTTCATCTGAGTACTATAAACATCAGCCCAAAGTCCTTTCCTCTGTCTCATCCAGTGTATACTTCATTATTCCATAAGAAGCAGAAGAGCTTCCACAATACCTTAACACCCAAGGCGTCAGGCACTTTCAAAGCAGCTTCCAGCCCCTCTGCCAAAGGGAAGAACTGAAATCAGGATCACCTGCAACTTTCCTCATACTACAGGGCAATACAGGACAACCAGCATCTCCTCTGGCCATCTTTTGCAGGGCACATTTTGGCACTGAGGTTCTCAGAAGCCTTGCTAGATCCAGTCCTGAGGGTGAGACGGGCCATGGAACTTCACAGCATGACCAACCTGGGACTGGACTCTCACCAGGGTCCCCAGGTTAAGGCGCAGGTGAGAAAGTGATTCTGTCAGACCAAATTTTGGCCAGAGCTGGCAAGTGCATACACGTCCTTTGGTGGATATGAACTCTAGGGATTCAGACAAGTGGATTCCCCCTGTACTCAGCACTGGTGAGGCCCCACCTCGAGTACTGTGTCCAGTTTTGGGTCCCTCACCACAAAAAAAGACATTGAGGTGCTGGAGCGGGTCCAGAGAAGGGCAATGGAGCTGGTGAGGAGTCTGGAGCACAAGTCCAGGAGAAGCACCTGAGGGAGCTGGGGTTGTTCAGCCTGGAGAAAAGGAGGCTGAGGGGAGACCTTCTCGCTCTCCACAACTCCCTGAAAGGAGGGGGTAGAGAGGTGGGGGTCGGTCTCTTCTCCCAAGTAACAAGTCATAGGAGAAGAGGAAATGGCTTCAAGTCGCACCAGGGGAGTTTCTGACTGGATATTAGGAAAAAATTTTCCACTGAAAGGGTTATTAAGCATTGGAACAGGCTGCCCAGGGAAGTGGTTGAGGCACCATCCCTGGAGGTATTTAAAAGACGGGTAGACACCGTGCTTAGAGATAGGGTTTAGCAATGGAATATCATCTACAAACCTTCATAAAAGATACTCGCAAAATACACCAGTCCTCAATCCTGCTACCATATGAGAACAAGCTACGCATATACACAGGGGTGCACAGTTTTAAAATCTCCTGAAATACAGATCAAGTAGGTATAACTACACATTGTTGCAGTTAGTTTGCAACAACTATTAAAGTAAAAAAACTGACATTCAGGCACAAGCAAAGTTTTATATCATGGAATTTTATCCAAACAGGATTTTCCCATTATTTTTGTCATTATCATGCATTTATACAAATTGGAATAAGTTACTACTTTGAGGTTAAGCACTATTTCACAAGATTATTGTTTTTTTGAACTGAAGTGCTTCCAGGATTGGGTTCTATGCTTTATAATCGGCAAAAAGAAAAAAAAATTGCTACGCTAGAAGACAACAGTAGCAGTTCAGCTGTATTTTAGGGCAGTTTTATTTTTTTAGAAGAAGGATTATTATTTCCTCTTCGAGAATCTCAGCAGCAACCCAGTTTTGGCCATGCTTAATTCAATGGGGAGACTGACAGCAAATGCCTACAAACCTTTACGTTATAGAAGACAAACTCAAATCCTCATTAATTTCTCAGATGGGAAACTGTATGTAAATGGTGCCAAGACTGACAGACAGTGTTTAGCAGTAATTCAAGTGAAAAAGTTGCAGACAGAAATGCTAAATTGTCACAAAATCTGGCATTACAAAAACAAGAAATCTGAATTTAAAGGTTAAAATTAAAAGCTCTGGGGTTGTTTGCTGTGCTCCTGGCTTGGAAGCCCCGGTCGGGCCGGGAAGGTCTTCAGGGGGTCTTGTCTGCACTGGTGCCCACCCAGGATGCTGTAGAGACAGGCAGTGTCACTGGGACAGTGACTTACCACAAGATGTGTAATAGTTGCGTGCTACCCACATGGGAAAGGAAATAGTATCCAATTAAGTTAATATCTGTCAAAATGATGCAACTTAAAAGTTACCTGAAATGCTAATCTAAGCTTGGCCATAACCTTTAAGCACCACAATTAGAAACAATAATCATAAACAATGTAGCTTAACTACAACTAGTTTATTTGGATATGAGAGGTCCAATTATATTAACTATACATTAAGGCTAAAAGCATATATATTATTCTCTTATTAAGATAACAGGAAGATGAAATTAAAATATAATGATCTATTTCAAATTCAAAATAATCCTAATTCAAAAATTTTAACTATCACTCAAAATAATTAGGAATTTACTTGTAAATTCTCCCAAAAAATCTTAATTTGTTCCTACATTTAAATAAAAATGGTAGTATATTAGGATCCACTGATTTTTGCTTTTCAGAAATGCTTAAATATCATAAAAAATATTTTATAATGGAACAGGGACAGACCCTACCAAGTCAAGTAAGTTCAGCTTTTGCTTGCTCTGAAAAACTGCTTATTTTATTAATCGATGATGTAATACAGATGTACTTATTTTCTACTCTCTAATCACTGTTACATAGGAAATGCAAAGCTCTGAATTCAGATTTGGGCAGGTCAAAAGCCCTTCAGTTCATTTTCAAACAAAATACTCTGTAAGAATATGCTAAGTATTAATAAATATAATGTTATCAAATGTCATTGACCACAACCAGCCCAAATGTATATTGGAGACACTCATAGTGGCTGGAAAGAGAGTACTGACTGACTTCTTTTATTAATGTGATCTCAAATGAAAACTGCCGAGCTGTATTATATGATACTATTAATTTCCAGGAATGCGGTCCATAATAGATGTCAATGCAAATTTAACTGCTAGCAAGCTTTACAAAGAAGTAATTGTAGTTTGGCAAAATGCAGCTAAAATTCACAAAATTCAAATAAGATGACACAATACAATACATTCTTGCAATTAAAAAATGCCTGTTAAGGCTTTATCTGTCAATAAATATAGCTATACTATACTCCTACGGATGAATAATATGGTCAGGAGACTTCCGTGGAAAAACAAAGAAAATACTGAAGTAGAAAAGGATCTCAGCTACAGTAATCCACCACCAAGAGTTTTGTACAACTCAACACAACTGCAGCTTGAAGCCAGTTATACAAAAAAACTCAGAATTTGGAATTTGCTTTACAATTTTTTAAAGACAAGTAGAAAATTTGTATGAATGTTTCTGTCTGGAATTAATCTTCTAATAGTCTCTGTCTTCATGCAAACTCTGTTTGATTTGACAAGAAAGCCCAAAAGAATTAGGAATACCCAAACATTTCCATTGCAGTATGTGGTGGAAAACACCTGTAATGGTCAACTGTACTGCCTAAATACAATGACAAAAAACACCACTGTAGCAGAAGGTGGTATCAAGAAATGGTACACACTGTACATAGCTACATTGGCCAAGCTTGTGTACAGTGTTACTGTAGAAACTTTACACAGATACAAAATCGACATAGTAGGTGAGCTATTAAATACATTAATTTATCGCATTTCAGGGAATAATTCTTATAGTTGAACTGCACAGTTCTAGGTGGAGGGACCTGAAGAGATTGTTGTGTATACAACTGCTCAACAAGCAGATCTAAATTTTCCTTCAAACTTGACAAATAAGCTATGTAAAATACTTCAAGAAATTAGCAAATTGTTCCAAAAAAAAGTTCATATTTTTCTTTTTTGGGAGCAGCACAAAACTTGAGAAGGAAATGGAGAGCTGGCATCTTTTGCCTCCTTGCCCTCAATGCTGCATTCACCCATTTTGCACAGTTCCTCCTTCCGTCTGGAGAAACTGGAAGGCGCGTTTCTCCTCCCCTCACCCAGACACCGCTTCAGACACCGAGCCACAACGCACTTGAGGTGACATCTCTCCCATTCCACCAAACGCTCGCTGAAGCAGGGAATGGAGCCCAGGTGCTCCCAGGCCCCGCTGGTGGACACCATGCCCTCCTGGCCTCCATAGGTGATGTGTGTGTTTGGAGGGCAAAAAGCGTAAGAGGCTCCGCAGTCCCAACTTCCTTAACCATATCAGAAAGTGGTTCGCTCAATATCCATAGGACCGGAACTCAATTTCCCATAGGACTGGAAACACAGGATACAAGATGTAAGGAAAGAGCTAGTAATTGTGTACATGTGCAGAGAAAGAGCCAGAACATCGCTTTGACTGCTGCGGCATTTTGTCTGCTCTAATTTCCCTCAAAAGCTACTCTACAGCTACTGGAGTTAATTTATTCCTTCAATTCGATTAAGGTATCTCAGGAACTATTTCATATATGCGTCCCTATTTACAACTAGCTGAAATCATAGCTAAGACGATGAAGTATTTAATTGGTTAAATTGTTCTTCCTTTTCAAAACGGAGATATTCCAAGTGTCCCGAAGGCATTTAATTCCAAAACAGGAAGCCAAAGAGGAGAGCACTCAGTAATTCTAATCGTGTGCAGATCTCTTGGAAAGTATTTTCCTAAACATTTGCTGAAAGAACCTTTTATTGTACTGCATGCTGCTGCATGTACCCCAAATAAGGTCCCACAGAAACAGAAAGATATTTACTACTTAAACTATTTCTGGTTATGTAAAGGAATCAATCTAGGATCAACTAAAAGCATGCTTTCCTAAATAATAAACTTTGGTCATGTGCAAAAGAAGGGATGTAGGGGAAGAAAAAGCAACTAAAAATACATTAAATATATATTTTTAACAACCTATATGATAACTTTATTCATAAGGCAGAGGCTATGAATGGCAGTGCTGCACCAGAATCAAAGACAGAATTTAATTGATTTTTTCTTAACTTTGGTTTATAGGTTTCTGCAACTCAACTGCAATACCTGAAGGAATAATTTTAGAATAAAGGCCTGGTGTCCATATGATATTTCAAATAGTACTGCTGAGGTCCCTATTCTGTTATGTTTCAGGTAAAGGAGGACCTCTGCATTTTTGACTTTGCTGAGTCTGGAAGTCATATGTGAGCAGATCAAGAATTTATGGTCGTAGGAATCAGTTCCCAAGTACCAGGATCTTTCATATGTCGAATTCTACAGGATTGTACGCAGTTTGTAGAAGAAAGGCAAATGTTGGCTTTTTATATCAGTGTGTATGTTTCCACAAACATTTGCACACTTTTACATAGCACGAGTGTAATATATGTATTTTTTTTTTTTATAGCAGAGAGTAATTTTTTCCCAAAGGACTCTCCACCTCGCTCAGCAGACAGGACAGACAGTCGGCAACAGAACCATACTTTTTATTGTCACTCCATAAGCGACGTCAAGCCCTGGATGAAGACAAAGTGTGGGAAACTCCACTGAGTGTCCTTCATACTGAGACAAACCATAAATCTGCATTTCTACAGAAATGACTCACAGACAACTGCACCAGGCAGAGGAACATGCTCGAATAAACAAAGGTTTCGTGGAAATTTTGTGACTCTGGGATTTGGCTTTTCAAGGGAAGAAAGGTGGAGGCATAATATCATAGCTTTGACTGGCAGACGACTTTCCAATTAACTTTGGAAGGCTGAAAGATGTTTCATTGTTGGCAGGCACTCACACAAAACCGACTTCTCTCAACAAAAAGACATCGTTTGAGTATGGGTCACTCAGGTTTACAGTCACGTCCAGTATAGTTAGTAAGTGTTTTAAAACTGAAAATTGGGACAAAAGTGTTGTGAAAGATTTTTCTGTTATCCAAACAGAGAATAAAACTGTAAGTAGAGAAATAGTAAAATGTAAGTATTTTTTTAAAAAAAAAAAAAGGGAAAAAAAGGAAAAGTGCTGGAAACATCACTATCGGAGAGGAATTATGATCCTTGAAATTATAGTGTTCACAGTTAGTGAAAGGGCTTTATTTGAGTTACACAGGAGATGGGGAGAGGTCAAAGGGAAGCATTCACAGTCTCAGTACACTGATACAAGAACTCTGGCAACAAGGGAAGAACCAGAGACTTCTGGTGGATGGCTGGTGCAAGACTGGAAGGAAAAATACCACACTTTGAGAGAAAATGCTTTTGGTGCCTATATTCCAGTTGTGAATGCTGCACAGAAACACAAGTTAATGCAGATGAAGATGCCTCAACTTGGGTCAAAAATCACCTGGGGGAAGAATTACAAAAATAGGGTCTATAAGAGTACAAAGAGGACCGACAGGATTTTATTTGGATAACAATCTCTCAAATACTGCTAGAGAGATTAGTAGTGCCAGGAACTGCAAGAGATGATGTTTCTAATATTGGCAAGACTCACTTTTTCTCAGATTAAATACTTGAATTATTTCTTCACCAAAAAGTCACGAAGTATTTTTATGTGGATTAACAAAGTTTCAAGATGATTATGGGACAGCTGCTTATGTAAAATAAATGTGACTCTAAGACGTCAATCACATATAAGTGGAAGCAAATACAGAAGATAGATGCATACATGGTATTAAGCTTATTTGACCGTTGTGTCTTGCTAAAGCTCTAAAAAACAACCAATTGCAAGACTGCAAGTCAGGTGGGAATCTATCCACCGCCAGACTGGCAGAGATCACTGAAATTTTAATGCCTTGGACAGAAGATCAGACTGTGCTCTGCTTTCTAGGATCAGCTAGGAATTTTACAAATTATAGAAGTGGCTGTTGGTATTTTACAACAGATCTTCACGAACTGAGAAATGTGTTTTGGCCTGCAATATGCAGATGTTCGCAGAACAGGTATTTTATGGATCCTCCGGTACTATCTGCTGAGAGACACTGTCCATGATAAGCCTTTCTAAATCTATGTTAAGATTTTTTAAGATATTTAAGAGAGATAATGTGTTAGAACAGCCAGAAAGGTGAAGGACCGGAATTTGGAAAAGGCTTAAATTTATTTAAATCAGAGATACAAAAACTGCCCAGAGTTTATACCTTAAACGACTGAAAAAAACCACACTGTAGGATAAAGCTGCAGACTTAATGGAGTGAATAATCACCTCAGAAAGGATACCAAGAGTATGCAAAAAAACCTACAGAAAACAGAAAAGAGGAACAGCAAGCAAAAATGCTATACCTTGAAGCCTAAGTTAGAAGGAGAAAGTGAGTACTGCCAAAATTCAAGCTGGATTTAGACTTAAAAATGGCAAAAGGCTCACCAGACATGAGTAGAAGAAAAACAAGGAAAAAAGTGGTGCAAAAATGGAGTTAAGACTCAGGTTCTAATTAAAAATAACAAAGGAACAGCCTCAAGTGTACAGGTTTTGTCTCTGTGCCCAGTATGCACATTCAGACCACTAAAGTAGAAGATGGGAGCGCAATATAATAGTTAACAAGGATGACGGAACATTTTTCCCACAAGAGATGACCAAGATGGTCACTGGTAAGAGATCCAAGGAGGGAAAACCAGAAAAAACTCCAGTCTAAAAGTCTAAAAGAATGGACACATGAAGGTACAGATCCAGCAGCAGAGTTGTTTTATGACTGAAGAATGAAAAATAACAAAGTATCTGCATTTAAGAAGGGGGGGTGGGAATGCTAACTGGGTAACCATCATCTGACCTCAGTGTATACCGGGGCTAGAACCATTTTTGAAGGAAAGAATAATTAAACATACAGAGCTATACAGAAACTGAGATAAACTGTAACATTACCAAAGAAAGAGCATGCCAAACTTACCTGATATCTTCCTCTGATAAGATAACTAAATTAGTGGACAAGGAAACAGAGGAGATTCAATCTGTCTGGATTCAGTATAACATTTGATACTGCGCCAAATGGGAAATTATTATTTAAACTGGAGAAGATGCGGATTATGTTAAAAATGTAATACATAAGAAACTGGCAAAAGGGGAGATAATAATGGGATATGGTAAAAGGAGAATTATTGACAAGGAAACAGTTGAACAACTAAGCACTTCTAAAACTGGTCTGTAAAGTAACCTTAGTTAAAATATTCCTTAATAACCAGAGCACAAAAGCAAGAGATTTTTTACAAATTTTGCTGATGATACAAAGCTGGGAAGTACAGTCAATAGAGCAGGAGATAGAAACTGTTACAGGAAATAGAGTTTATAACACAAGTGTTGCCGCATCAAGATTACCCACAAGCTGATCTCAGCTCTGCTCTCCCATTTGTCACGAAAGTATTGAGAGTACCAACTATCAAAAGACAAATGTTCCTCATTCTCCTATTGCAACTAGGGATTCTCCCCACACTTCACAGATCCCATTTGCCCAACCATGTTTTACACAAAGAAAAGAGAACTCGAAAGGCTGAGATCTGACCAAACGCTGCAATTTCCATTCCACCAGAAATTCCAGTATTTTAACATTTGCCTATTTCTTTAATCAACAGAAAACTTAAATATGAACATTTTTCACACAATAAAAAAAAAAAGTCCATTTAGAGATGGTGAAATATTAAAAAAGAAAGTGTCAGTATTTCCAAATTAAAGTGTACCACATAAATCTGCTGAACCAGTTCACTTAGAATCAGCTGGACCTTCAGCTTGATAATCCCAGTAGTGTGCATAACCTAATGCACATTGATGCCAGGGACATTTCAAATCCTTTTACAAGGCTTTTACTACGTGAACATACCAAGCATACTGAAAAAGTACTTCAAGAGCCAAAGCATGCATTTACACGACACAATGTGAAACCAAAAGGAATTTATTGCAGCTCACCATGTAGAAGGCTACGGGTACATCAGTTTTGTTCTTTGCCTCTGAAAATAACTGACAATACATAAATCTGAATTAAAATAAAATCAAAGGTCTAACTCCAAAACAGCCCAGTCCCCAAGGTCTAGAATTAAAGCATCTACCACCTCTACAGATCTGCCTCATATATCATCTAAAACATTTAAGCTGCTCAATAACACAAAGTAAGATAGCAGCAGCCTCAAATATGGTTCAGGAGGTGCAGTCATGCAGCAGACAAATCTGTGGGTTTAACAGCCAATTTTGTCTCATTTGGGGACGGGGCTGGTCCTACCTGCTACCGCAGTAGCAATGGCTAACGGTGGCTCTTGAGCTACACCCAGACCAGCAGGACTTCGCTGGTACAGCCTCCTGGCAGAGCACGCTTGCTCGGTGCAGACTTGCCATATTACTGAGACACTTCCAAGTAGTCTCTTACATTTTTCTAAAAGAGCTTTTTAAAATGTCTGTATTTCACTGGAATTAGAAACAATGTTCCTGTTTTTCCCTTGAGTATAAACGCTCACCATTCCACCCTTCCCAACACTTAGAACACATCCAGTAAGAAAAAAAAAATTTAAAAAAATCGTATTTTCCTCCCACTTGCACTAGAGATGAAGACCACCAACAGGAAGTTGTATTTCAAATTAAATTTGAGGGTAGAGGGGGGTTAAGCTAGCCCTCTAGTCCTCCTTTAATGCTGTTTCTTTTTCTTCATTTTGAATTGCCCTCCAATTGCTCAGAGATATGGGTCACCAGAGAAATGCACTAACTACTTACAATACAGTATGTTACTACTCAAATAGAAAACATGGTTGCTACTCAAGCTGAATAAACAACTTGCAGCAGGGGACTCCATAATGATAAACATGCTCTCATTACTACAGAACATGCAGTAGGAATTCCTCACATCATACACTCGTTTCATTTGGGCAACATAATGTTTCCCCCTCTCCTCTGCTCAGGGAAAACTGTAAAATTAAAATTACATGACAATAAAAACAAGAAAAACGGGGTCAAATGTATCCCTTGCTTAATTCTACATGGTTTAATGTGTCACACAGAAGAAGAATGTAGACCATTGCACTAACACCGGTTACATACAGTTCTATCATGAAATACAGTTTGTTCTAACTTTGAAGTACAGGCTGATCATCTGTAACATAAATACCGAACAGCTCAGTTCTGAGATTTTTATCCTCACAAACTGTCTTCACTCATGCGAATTTTAAGTTGCACAATGTTTGCTTATTCTATAGTTCCACCTTTAAAAAAAATCAGGCAACATTTTGGTAATAATAAGCCCAGGTGTGGACCAAGATATATCAGGAAAACACAAGGTCATAAATATTCCTATTCCTTTTTAATGATGGGGATAGTTGAGAGGAAAGTAAAAACTACAACGCAATGAAGTTCTTGCCTTAGTAGTTTTATTGAGGTTTTTCAATACAAAGTGGCTATTACAGAGTTCACTGCATATTCTGCATCAAGATTACTGATAAGAAAACTTATTTTGTTTTGTTAACTTCTACCCCCTACAAACACAAGCTACTCTGTGAAAACTGAAACAGGAAGGTGAAGTGCTTTGATCGAGGGTACATGGTAAATTCACGACAGAACTGAGAGTATAATTTAATTATTCTGAGTCCTACTGCCAAAATGCTGCATATTTCCAAACACTCAAAACAATAATTACCTACTTTACAACTCACTATTTTAGCAAAATAACTTCAAAACCAGTTCTGAAGCTTCAGTACGTAAACCACTTATGAACATTAGCAATCTTTAAAACATGGGATGTCAGTAATATACACAAGACATATTAAAAAGATGTTTTCGTTTTCAAAACCAAACATTCCAAAATGAAGATCAAATATTATCAAGGTGTAATCATCCAGTGGTAAAATATCAACATGTTTAGAAAGCCCTTTTCATAATTGTTTAATTTTAAAATTGAAATCAGTACAAACCACGCTTAACAGTTTATCAAAGGTTGGCACCATCTTTAACCACTGGACAATATTAACATAACCATGCCTCAGATGACCTTATAATACATCCTGTGACCTTCACAGCTTTAGCCACTGTCAAAATTGTGCTTTGAAACAATCTAACAAATAACTTACAGAAGAGTAATAACTCTCTGTACTAAATACCTAAGTTTAAGAGTAACTGCCAAATTGTTCTGTGAACTATTACACAATGTGCTTTTGAAAGCTGGATGGCCCTACATCAGCAAAAATAAAATTTAGTTTTCAGCAACCTTGAAGAACAAAACGCAATAATACTTGAATCTGGTAACAAGATTTGTGAATTTCTTCAGCTGGTGGAGGACTATTACTAGATATAACCAAGGAAAACCATATGACTGGGCCTGTAAAACTAATATTATCATGGTAGCAAGTACCTTCCAGTGTAAACCCAGGCACAGAACTTGATGCCAGAGAAGCGAGAGAGTAGATGCAAAATGTGTTTGCATCTTTAACTTAGAAGCGCAATTTAAACACTGAGACGGTTAACTCTTTCACAAATTTGTCTTCTATTCAAATAAGGATTAATCACAGAAGTAGGTGCTGAAAGCATACTTAAAGCACAGTTCAACATATTCTGATTAAAAATTCTCTTTCCACGTTTTCCTCTGTTAGCGTTCCTGTTAGCTCAATCATAGTTTTTCCGCACAGTAAAGAATCTTAATTTTTTTACATGTAACAGTAATAGAAAACCTGAATTCTTAACATAATATTTGGAAAAAAGATGGAAGTGGGAAAGAAAAAAGAAACATGAATTTTATAACAACAACTAAACATACACATATTTCCTTAAAATTATGAAGGATGATGTGTGTGTAAAATAGGGCCGGTATCAGCTTTCCAAAAAAGACTGACCAGCTACAGTATTTGCTTTGTTTCATTTTGCAATGGTTCATGGTGGTTGTACACGAGCAGCCTTCCTGATCCATGACACAGTTTTACACGATTCCATTTGATTTGCAACAAAAAGGAAAAAAAAAAAATATGTACAAATAAATGCAGAGTACCTGAATTGTGTTAGCCTGACAGATCGCCTGTTGGGCTTTACTGAGGTCCAGATTTTCCAAAATTCATAAATGTTACATAAAACTTCTGCCCACACATTAACTGATACACTTGAAGTGTGAGTTGGATGATGATGAACAAAGAAGGGGACGCAGCATCAAGCCTGGTACCGGCCTTGCACAGCAATCATACACCAGGTATTCTCTTAGAGATGCTGGCTCCATCTCAAAACCATTAAGTCTCCTTGCCTCACTCCTCCTCCTGACAGTCTTGACATTTCACAGTGAGAAACAATGTAACTTTCAACAGGATTTCTCTAGCTTTCATCCCTTTGGTATCAGGTGCTCTCAAAATAACTTTTTCTGGCTTATCTCTTAATCACACCACTATTGAAGGAACTGTTGATATTGCAGATATTAAGTAACACACATAAAACTGAGCCAAAAGATACATACCATTTGGAACACAGAGAAAAAAAATCAGATGCTAAAGAGAAATAGATACCTTTTCTAACTTAAAATAGATAGAAAATAATGATATTTAATTCTTTCTTATGGATATAAGACTCAAGAAAACAGGAAAAATCACAGGCCATGTTGGGAAGTTAAAAAAAATTATTAGAGACTTCATTTCAGTTTCAAGGTTTAAGGTTAGACACTGTTGAGAAATAGCAGCTACATAAGTTATATCACTCGCATAAACTCTAAAATCCTTGTTTCACTTCCTAAAAGACCATGTACCTAATACTGTTCTACTTTAACAAGCCTCTCTGAGATGCCAGAAGAAGCTCCACTCTGTTTCAAATTTCTAAAGGGTACTTATAAAATACCTGTCATTAGCTACTGCTGCAACGTTTAGTGTGACTTTTTAAATGTCCATTCTGTTTTATATTTACACTTCCCTATTCTTACATAAGACTTTGTCTCTGGTACTTTTACTCATTAACTTCTTCAGCCCCCATGAACTCATTCTTTAGAAGACAGCAGAGAAATCATGTCTCTATCTGTGCAGAAAAGCAAACAATTATACTGTCTGCTCTGAGGCTTGTCATTTTGATGAAGAAACATGACTTAGTGCTAGTATTATTGCTATTGATTGCCAATCACAATTGGGAACTGAGTCACTCAGACAAAATTAACCTAAAAAGAGCACATTAATATTAGATTTCCTCATATAAAACTATAATTCTATAACCAAGGTTAGCAATATTTTTATTTTTTTTTTCTGCAGTACAAACCTCTACTAAGACACTGACTATACAGATGGTCTGTCCTCTTCCCCACTTGTGGCTGCGTGGACGTGCTTTAACAGGCACACCTGACCAAAGGATAGGCTTCCACAAGCCTGTATGGAACTTACACAAACCTTAGATGTCCTACTGCTTTGTCTCCTGAGAAGCCTCCTAAGGCATCGAGGCACATTATGGGGAGAACAGTAATACGGGCCAAGAGACCAGTACCTACACAAACCCAGAACTTCTAGCCTTAGTCCTAATATGGAGATAAAGGCTGCTGAGCAGCTGGGTATAAAAAAATGAAACAGAAGTGAAGATAATATTTCCGAAAGAAAAGCAGAATGGTCTTCTGGTTTAGGAAAAAGGAAATGAAAATTCAACACATTTGTAGATGAATTCTGCAGAGTCTTCACTTTATCATCATCAAAAAAAGCGTTCACCTCAAACTCTTTACTATGTATTGGCTCATTATTCTAACACGAGAGTAAAATAATAAACTTGAACCAAGTTCGTGAAGATGCGTGGGGTTCAGAACAAGGGCACGGGAAGTTAAGAACAATGTTAATATTCAAAACTCATCTATTTCACTAGGGCAAGCTTTCAGCACAGATATGTAAAAATCACACTTTTAAAAACGTTTCTTCTTTTTGCACGTAACTGCACTTTCAGCCACTGGAAGGTAAGTAATATGGACCATTTAATAGCACATATGCTTCAACTTGTAGCATGGTTCCCGAATACCAGGCATTTATAAAGACTGGGTAAAAAGTGCTTTTCTGAAGCTGGAAGTGTGCAGAAGCATATAACGATCCAGGAGATTGCCCAGGGCTCTGCTTTACTCCACCTGTATGTTGCCTGCCAGGACGTTTTCCTACCAGTCAGCAGCTGATACCAGGGGCACATGCACCCTTTCAGTTGGCAGGACTCACACACAGCTCCAGAAAATCCCACCCTTCTCTCAGGTTGTAGATCCCTGCTTCTTGGCAGCTTTACATGCTGCTTTCCTAGGATATATCTTCTCTGGAGAAACCTGTCTGTCAGTTCTGTTCATTTTTAACACTAGATGACTTCCAAATGAAAACAAATTTCACCTAGGAAAGCGAAGATTCTGTTCTTGGTAATAGATTTGGAAAAAAGATTACCAAGAAACAGGCAAAAATCTAAAGCTACAGATAATCTAAAATTGTGTTTCATTAAAAATAGCATTTTTAACAACCAGAGTGTTTCTCTGCTTCAAGGCAAAGCTTGGCTAAAAAGGTGAAATAAATGACTAACCTTGCAGCATCCTCCCTCTTTAATCCATCAGAGCTCAGCTCTAGAGATAAGTTGCAAGGGCAGGGACCAAATTTTCACCCTCCGACTCTGCTCAGAGCAATGCCCTCTCCACTCGCTTTCTCTGATTTGTGTTCAGGATAGGACTCCTCGTCCCCTCTGTTCCCCAGCTTAATAATCACTTCCTGGTTCTTTTTATCAGATAAGAATATAGCTTTTAGACTGTTAATAGTACAAATGGCTACAACAACTCACATTTCCAATGTCAGGGGAAAATAAACCAAAAAGCAACCAAGGGGATTTCATCATTTATTGGTCTCATCCCATTACAATTCCCAAACGTCTAGCACCAATTACAAAGTAGACACAAGCTACCTGAAGTCCATGGGCACTGCTTAGTGTTACTAACAATAATTTTTCTGAGCAGTGGTATCAGGTTTGAACCATGGAAGCAGAAAAGTCCCATGTTCAGCCGATGGAGGAAAAAAAATGCAATGCATACCATCATTAAGCAAGTTTTAGCAGGGAACAACCTTAGTCCATACCAATGACTGTCTGCTTATCCCAGACTTTCTCTACCCATTTGTCTTCACAGTCCAACCATAGCGAACACTCCTGCCCTCACACACATGAAGGGTGATCAACATGCAATCTCACCAGCCAATTCTCATCCCACTTCCACTAAATAAACCAAATTATTTCCTCATTCTCTTTTGAAAGCTTGCCCTAAGACAGGCATTCCTCAGGGTACGCTGGACTCTCAGGATTCCAAACAATAAGGGGTAAATGCTAGCTAGCGCTGTGAATTTTCACCTAATTCTTGATAAACTTCCTGTATTTTCTTCCCTCTGTTTCCTCTACTGTGAAGGTAAAGCATCTCTCTGATTTCTTTTGAGAAGAAGGAGAAATTCCAAGCTGAACTTCACACGAAAACAAAACTACGGACCCAGATTTTGAAAGAATGAAATCTGAGGGATTTTGAGGATCGCGTTTTCTCAAAATCATATTCCACGCTTTGAGGACTCTTTGTCGAGGGCAAAAGTGAAAATCCCTCTCACACATAATGTGAAGATGAGGGTCCTGTTTTACAAGGGAAATCGTGCATTCTTGTGAAATCTCTGCTCTAATTCCCTGATGCTCCAAGAAGCCTTGCAAAATCTGAGATATATATACACATATGCATATATATATTTATCAACAAAGGCATTAACTCTAAATACCCATCCTTCATCACAGTCATGGATAACAAAATGAATAAGCATGGTGTATGAAATAGGAAGGCAAGAGGCCTTCTGGGTTATTAAGTTCAGTAACTCATTATCATACGTATCAAACATCATACAATTTTTTACTAAATTTATACAGTTTTACCTGAAAACTAACTGGCTTCAGGATGCTACTGTTTATTTTGGAAAGCTATTTCAGCATCTCACTGCTGCTTCGGTTCTAGTGTAAGTTTATCCAAGTTCAGTTTATAACTTTTAATTCCGGTGCCAACACTTCAGTTTAGTTTAAATAGCTCTTTCATTCGCTGGCATTTCCAACTTTTTTTCCCCAATGTATTAACAGAGATAAATTATATTTTCTTTCAGGCCTTGGTTTTTTTTCTAGGCTAAACAAGATGAATTCTTCTGATCTCTTCTCATAAGAGAGGCTTTTCCCAATCTGATTTTCCCAATCACCATAACAATTCTACTTTTTTTTAAAAAAAAAATTCCTTTTTTTTTTTTGAGTGAAGTAACTGAAATTACACATATAGCACAACAGATGAGTCCCCAATATCCTTGTTGTATAATACCAATTTCAGCTGAGAGCAACACCCAGACAGAACCTAAAACTGTCTTTATTTCATTCATGGCCATTAGCAGCTCACAGTAACCCTATGATCAACTAAAACACCCATTTCTTTCTCCTTCTCAGTCATTTCCATTTAATGAGCCAAGGGCTTCTGAAACAGAATTATCTTATCCTTACTCCCCAAGTACACGACCTTATATTTTGCACCACTAAATTTCATCCTGTTTCTGTTATGCCAGTCCTCAAGATCCTCTGGTTCTGTCTGAAGGAATTTCTTATCTTCTCCTATATTGCCAATGCCTCCGGATATTTTATTACCAGCAAATTTAATTAACCCTCTCCCACTTCCTGTACTACAATTACTAGTTAAAAAATTTGTCCAAGGATGAATTTTTATGGTATTATTACTCAGCTTTGTTTTCCTGTGTGCTATTAATATAAAAAGTTTTACTGAACTCTAAATGGATTAGAAGCACTGAATTTTCTTTCTCCAACAAATCAGCTATTTTGCCAAATAATAGGTGATGTTCATTATATTGACTATCTTCTGTAAACCCATCTTGCATTCCACCTTACTTCCATTTTCAACCTTCACTTATTTATTCATTAAGAATTTATTCAAAAACCTTGAATACCACTGATGTTAGGCTAATAAACCTATAGCTTCTTGCCTTTTTAGATAGAAAAAAAAAAATTCTTTTTTTTTTTTTGCTTTTCAGCACTATCACCCACCAAGACAGACACCTGACAGGAATTCTAGGGTAGAAGTTATCTCTTGCCTTCTACTTCACAATCTCCTCTCAAATTTTGCTTCTCCCTTGATTGAAGAAATTTCTGTCTACATACACCCCCATTCTCATTAGCCATCCTGCCTTCTCTGAAATTGCTTTTACTGAAAATGGGAATTCATTTCCATTTACCTGGTGGAGACAGTAAAATATAATTTTGTCTGCCATCTTTTCCCTGGGCTTGCTTCTCTTCCTTTAATCTTTCTGTATGCAGGCTTAAAGGACCTTTTGACATTTGTCTTAGCATCTTTTCAGACCTATTTTCAAGATATAAAGTAGGTTCTCTTTCTGGGAATTCTTATTTTGTATCTAAAACATCTAAGCTATACCTTTACTCCATTCCTTAAGATTGCTTTATTTTTTCCTGATGATCTTGCTACAATGGTTAGGCTTCAGACTATTCCACACTTTCAACTAAAAGGAAGCCAAAGCATGCTTCAGTCAAAATCATTAAATATGTTTAAGAAATTACAATCTGTCCTTTTGAAATCAAAAAACTTAAGTATTTAAATTGTCCGTCTATTTATTTTAAACAGAATCAATTCATGATACATCTATTCAAGCTTGTTTTCTAAGGCCAGCTATTCTATAATTCTTACTACACGCTAAAACCAAATCTGAAAGAGTTTCAGGGTTTTGCTCATTAAGAAACCCAGCTGCTGAAAAAAATCCATCAGCTGTTACACACAGAAGATTCTTACCATTTTTAGAAATAATACCAGAATAATAATTCAATTTAATAATGCCATAGTTATCAACAAACCATTTTCAATAGACTAGTGGAAAAAAGTAATTCTACAAGTTTGCCTTCCAATACTATTATTGACATGCTAAAAACTTCTTGTTTCAACTGCTCTTTTAAACCAAAAAGTTGTAAATCCTCCAGAACTGATTTCTAGTTCCATAAAAAACATTTTTCCTAATCTATTTTTGGCAAGATGCGTTAAGGAAGCTTTCTGTATTCTTCCAAATTCTACGTATACGATTGTTATTCGTTTACCATTACTAAAAATAGTCAAGAAAAACATTATAAAGTGCAGAAAAAGGAAAGATGGAAAAAAAGAAGAGAGAAAGGATTACATGTGTTCCTGCTTATTTTACAGTAAGATTTAGGGAATAACACACTATGGAACACAAACACGGAAGGTATGGACAGACGGAAACTATTCAGTGTATGCAGTCATTTTATTCTATTGTTTGGTTGCTGACGATATCAGAATGAATCATACGTTTCAGCAAAGCACGTTCACAACTTCTAGAGAGAAGTCTCAGGTACGAGAAAGAATGTAGCCATATTAGTATGATACTCTGCTTGGGTTAACATCATAACCTACTCCTCTATGAGGTTAATTATGTCTAACAAAGCAATGCATGAATAACAGCCACTCTGCCTCCAGAAGTAAGCTCTTATAACTCCTTCAAAAGGAGAATAAATAGAAGGTCCTTGAAAAATAGCTTACAACCTAAGTTTTTCCTTGTTATAGTCATGTTTGAAACACCTGAAAAATGTATTCTTATTTTATCTCTTCTCTGTTATTTGCAACATACTACATGTAACTGCAAATTGTGTGAGTGCAGGGGGAGAATCCATTTGCAAGGGTTCTCCCCACTCTAAGTGGCATCTGCTATTGGCTAATTCAATACATTCCATAAAATTTAACCAATGCTTTGAATTTCCAGCACATTACTAAATTATTATTTAAGGACAAACATTTTACTTCAGAACCAGCTGAATATAATTGTATTTACAGTCAGAAATCATATATTTTAAAATACTTGTTCTTTCATGCTGGTGGAGGAAAATTTCAGAGACAGATCAAAAGATGGAAAGAAAAAAGAAGGGACGGAAAACACACCATTCTGCTCTCCTGATCCTAAAAATGAAACTATTTGTAATCTAACTTCCGGCAGTCTGAAACTGCTCTAAAAGTAGTCTCTAACCAACTAGAATGGGCTCATCCCCTTCCTTACCAAAGTACTGCATCAGCTCACTTCCCTCCTACTCTTAACACTTGTTTCTATCCATCCATTCACTCCTTGTATGTCTACATATTATTAGTCAGTTCAGTTCAAAGTGTTAAGTGTTCAGTTCTTAATTATTATTATTTAAAAATTTTCGAGGTACTTGATTTTGATTTGATTTGCTTAAGCACTTTGTTGTATTACTCATGAATGGTTATTAAATGTTCTTCAATCACTAAAGAAAACTGATTATCCTTTTCAATTACATATTATTTACATCTTTGAAGAGTGCTGTCCTTTATGAAGGACTTCACATGTATAGGGGAACAACTCATCACAGCAACGTTTCTACACCTGACTGAAAAGAGATACCATTCACTGGAACACCTACAACATAACCAGCTGTCAGTACAGTAGACTCTTATAAAATTGATGTTTACACATAGTTAGGAGATCTATGATAAAGGGCTGCCTTTGAAAAACAACAGGTAGAAGTTAATTCTCAGAGAGGGTTTAAAACAACACCAACGGACAAAATCTGAAATACTGTGAGGACACCTCCCAGAACAGTAAGTGTATCAGATTACAAAAGGGATTTCAATTCAAGATAATGAAGTTCATTAACTGAAAAACATCAATAACAACCCCACTCATGTTATTTTTCAATTTCTTCCTTTTTACCAATATCTCCGTCACAGTAGTATCCAGGCAATTTTCAGAAAGAAGACTTAAAAAAAACGACATTAAAGTCTAGCTATTTTTAGAGGCATTTCTAGAGATGGGTTTAAAATAAAATTTTGTAATGAGACTCTAGTGTGGCAGCAGAATGCTCTTTTTGTGCAGAGACAAAGAAAATAAGTAATGCTAGTAGAAGAGGTGAAAAACATGGAGCAGTAAATAAAGTCTAATACAAGAAATCTGATTAGCAGTGGCAAAAAAATACCTTGCCTAGATTACTGATGGCCAGATTACTCCGGGCGCCCAAGAAGCTCTATATACAAGAAGTTTAGACTAGCTCTGGTGTTTGAAAACATGGTTTAGAAATACCTTTACTTCATCAGTAAGGTATGATTCACTTTCATTCAAAAACTTGGATATTAAAGAGTTTTGCATGTCTAGCTATTAAGACTGCTACCTGTAAAGCAGAATCAGATGCAGTTCACAGCACAGTGAGTACTTACATTAACTTCTGTGAAAGCTGGACAGAATTTGAATAAATCCTTGCTCTGAAAACTGCTACAGTAACCAACGCAATACTGTAGTTATACAAGTATGAAATCAACCAGAAAAAAATAATCTTCAAATACGCAAAAAGATAGGGAAAGTAAGTATTCCTCATACCGTATTAAAAAAAGAGTATTTCCATTAGATGTTGCTTTCAAAGATAGCCATCTAACCCCAAGTATGAGAGATGCCTAGCACCCTACAGTGCCTGCAGAGTAAGTCCAATGTTTTCCCTGGAAGTGTTACGAATTTTTCATGTAAGAAGAACTGGGTATAAAGCTTGGTGGAATCATTGCGCTTGCTCTATAGATTATGGATTTACTTTAATACCACACAGACACACAGCACCTTCGGATAGGATCGAACAGGTCCATAAATTTAGCACAGACTTCACAAGTCCAGAATACCTATAACAACGTAGTATACAAAATGCTACCAGAAAGGTTCAGCACAATTTAACTATTCACGGAGAGTCAAATCTTCCATTGACAGGGACAGATGTAGCAACTAAAGTTATGCTGGGCTTCACCAAAGAATGCCATGTCGTACTATCCATACACCCAGGGTATTCTGACAGGGCTACAAGGCTGCCCATCGGGAGACTTTACTCAGTCAAATGCACTCAGTGTCTTCCCAAAGCACAGGTACTTGAGGAAAGAGGGGGGGGAAAAAAATCAATAGCAAAAAAACAGTCTTTCATTTATGTAAGCATAGTTTTTTAATCAACTCATGTTTGTTTTTCAGACTGCATCAAATCCACATGACAAAATATTTTTAAATTGCTTATCAAGTTGCTTCTTAAATATTGTATACCCAGAATTACCTTGAAACGTTTTGTCTCATTGATTTTTCCTTCCTTCAGATTTGCACCTTCTGGTCAACTGAGTTTTAGGTCCAAGGAAGGACAGGGCTTTTCCTTCATCTGGGACACTTATAAGGTCTTTCTCATGTGGATTCTCTGCCACATAGTAAGTTATCAGCACGTGCTGCAAGTTTTCCCTCAGGCAGATAACTTTTATGGGCTCTGTCCACTACTCAGCCATTTAATTCCACGAAACTTACAGGAGCTTAATTGTCTTTAAAAATCTCTACCTTGCTCAAATGTGGTTAACATCATTCCACTGATAGAAGAATTTCTGAGTAGACACAAGGGCAGAGACAGAAACACACACCACAGAAAATCAGATTAAAACAGTTTTTCTAGTACAATCCAAAGGAGAGTATTATACCTTGCTTACTCTTCGTATAGCTGACTTTTTGCATTCTCATCTTTCCAATGTTTAACATTTTTCTTAGAAGGCAAATCTGTGCAGTTATGCTTTACACAAAACTATGTCTTTGATGTTAAATGGCAAGTATGTTTCTACCCTTTCACAAAAAGTGGGAAAAAACATGGGGAACGTGAAAAGAAGCATCTAACAACAGACAGCAAATAAAAATATTTTTAAAATTAGAAACTTGTACGAGTTTCTAGCATTTACTTTTGTTTTTAAATTGCTGCAGTAGTAATATTTATTTTTGAAAGCTAAGTAATTCCAGCTAATACCAGACCATGGGATCAAAATTTGGATTGCATAGTCTCTTCAATTGTTCTTTAACTGCATTTCTACATCTAAATCACTGGACTACTTAAACATATATTAAACATACATTAAAACACATGTTGTGATACTGCTGAAGTCCAAGGAACCTACAAAGGAGATATCTAAATGTATACCATGCATCCCACCTGGGGCTTAGGATTTTATGTAGGTAGCTTTTTCTTGCTCTTGTGTTCATTCTTGCAAACCCACGTAACTACTCAAGACAACTAACCTTGCCTTAGCTTCTAAATCTTGGACAAAACCCTCAAAATCAGAAACTTCCATTTAGATTACCAGGTTTCCATGTAAGTACCTACGTGGCCTGATTTTCCAAAGCACCATGTACTCAGAAGCCTCTAGTAAAGATAGCCAAAGGACTCACCACTGCTAGGTATAATGTCTGTTCATAAACCTACACTTAGCTTCTAGACATTTATCACCCAAATGACAAAACCAGAATGATCTTTAGTCATGTTTAACTAATGTTTCTGACACACCTCACTTCTAACATGATCAGTATTATCTGCTAATATCCCAAAAGTGTGGATTTGACTGGGCAGGGCATAAAGGGGGGAGGGGGGGCGCGGGGGGAGGGTGTAATTAACTAACGAAGCTGGAAAATGGGATTTAGTTTGTTCAACCTAGAAACTTAATTCAGATTCATGAATTCAGATTCAGGGCTTAAGTTTAAACTCAGTTAGTGAAGAAATAACTGGCTTTGAAGGTCTCCAAAAATAGACCATGTCTGCCTAACTGCTGCCTAAACTCAAGCAGACAAGATCTTTACTTAGAGATACTCAAAAGCACATACTGCTGACTGACCACTCAGCACTAACCACACAGGAACTCAGGTCCTTATTTTAGGAGGACTACTGTATGAGGCACAACTGATACTAAGGTACGGAGGGCTACGCCTGCATCAGCAAGTAACGCCGCACTACAGGAACAGATCAAGGGCATCAATAGTCAGTGCAGAGACCCCAAACCCCACAGTGTACGTAGCTCCAGGATTCTACTGTAGATGGCTTAGTCTGATTCTCTGAACTGAAAGACCAACTACACATGGTTCAAAGCTGTACATAAAATTCAGTCATTGCTTTGGACCTTTACACCTCCATTACAAGCTGATGCCCACGCAGTACATACCTGGAACAAATCTCCTACTTTAGTTTCCTCCAAAAGTAATGTAGTTCACATGCACCAAACCCAAACCAAATAACTCATGATAGGTGGGGACAGCTGGGGGCTTTGCTCCAAAACTACACTATTGCTCTGAACCACAGTACTAATGTAGACACCAACTAAATAAATCTCATGATCTCACTATGGTGTCCACCCCTCCCTCCCCTCTTCTTCATACCTGGGTGGAAATCAGTCATTTGAGTTACTGCTAGCGCCTTTCTTCTGCATCTCACTGACTGATATTGCAAAGCTTGTTAGAAACTTAGCATCTTCAGAATGTGAATAACCTCTGCCAGATGTGACTGATCTTGGCAAACAACTTCACAAGTACATTGTGGTGGAGTGACAGACCAACAGTATGACCTCTAAAGATCATTTCCGAAGGAAATCAGTCAAAAAATGGTTACTCACAACCACTGGCTTTCCCCGTATTACTGCCCATAGGAGCTACACTTTCATTCTAAAGGTCCTTGATACTAAAACCCTTAACAGAAACTTTATCACAAACCAGATTTATACAAAGTTTCACATTTATTTGTTTCTAAATCTTGTAACACAGTACCCAACTGTTTGAAACAGAAATCTATATGTTATCAGCCTGTTATAATAACAAATTGTAAAAAGCGGACAGTTGTCAACATTTTAAAACTGTGTGGGGAGTGCGATTTTAAAGAAACGTTTATAGGCACATATACTACACAGATTGCAATGCTATATCATTTATATATATATCGTATATACCGTCCCAATTTTTTTTCTGCACTACCAATCACAGCTTATTTCTTCAAACTTATCTTATTAGCTATAAGACCAAAAAGGTCTTGCTTAATTGAGCATTTTCTTTTTTGTGAAATATTGATTTTTTTTCTACCACAAGTAACATATCAATAGTAGATGAACACTGGTGATGTTCTAGCTACTGTGAACTGCTTCTTCTTCACAAGGGCTCTACAGTCCAGTAACTGGCAGTTAGTACTTCAGTCATTGCACCTGTAGCACATGTATCCAAACAACAGTGACAAATTCCGTAAACAACCCTCATAGTTACATTAATACAGAGAACAACAAATACTTCAAGAAAAAGGTGAAAAAGACCAAGTTACATAGTAAAGATCCCAAAAGTTTCCATAAGTCAAAATGAACATTTCCAATGTAGCCTCAATTCACTCCCTTGTTGCTCATACTTTCTGAAAGCAAGACAAGATTTACATAAATGCATATTATTATATGACACAACTAAAATGGGCAGAATGCTAGGAATTCATATAATACTTTCAGGAAAACTATTAATAAAGTTAATTTACCTGCTCCCTCCTGTAGGACTGAAAAGATTAATTCATATTCTGGGAGAACAGAATGTAAGATAGGTGACGGCTAACCTGGCAAGCCCATCTTGCTATGAACACATCATCAAAGACTCTTGCAATATGAACATGGTTATTTCAGATGTCCAGGGAGGATCAAGAGTTGGACATTTTTAACAGGTTTGTGCTCAGAAATTACTTATCAACTCCTCTATCTCCTGGTTTGGCAATATGAAGTAAGTGTCCTGTCTCTGTCACCCCTCACTATCCTCCTAGCAGAACTCTGAACCTTTCTTTTCCTATGAAAGCTGTAAGTACTAACCCTGTCAGCAGGCTGGGGCCCTTGTTTCCTCATGAGGACCTAAGATGGTCCTTGTTCTGCAGTAAAGTGACAAAACTGGCAACTCCGATATTGCCCCAACTGGCAACCAATTATAAGGAAATGAGGAGGCACTTTCCAAAACAAAGCTGTCTCCTTTTGCTACTGGGAATGAAAAGTGCTGGCTCCAACAATTCCACATCTTTTAGTTCATGAACCCATTCTTCCCTTTCAGAGTAGCTTCCAATCAGTAGCTATCTCACAGTCCTGAAAATTAACCGCTCCAGATGTAACAAAGAAAATAAATACAGAGATTCTAAGAAAAGAAGGAAATTTAAGGCTGGGATGATAGCTAACGTAAGCCAGAAAATTTAAAACAGAAATTGAAATTTCAGTCTAAGACAGGCATTTTGGCACAGATATTGCATGATTTTCCTTTGAGTATTGTCAGTCAAGATCCTCACTCCTGGGACTACACCTTCACAGTACATTCCAAATATACACAACATGCAGAGACGCTTTGAAATTTGATGTTATTTGCATTTGGACTGACATCTTCTTGTAGTATGTTTGACACTGAGCACTTCTGTAACAAAGAACTGAACCGATTTCAACCCAAGTCTTTTCCAAAGAATAACGGGCAGCTACACATGAATGAATAAGTGAACAGTTTGCTACAGCAATGAATGTCTCTGAAAACAGCAAGTTTGCAGGCACCAGATGGAAGAAGAACATTATTGCAATTCCTGCATCCCATTGTGTAACAGCCAACAGAGCCGTTAACGCTTTCTGGTGATTTCTAAGCTTTTTAATGTGCTTTCCTTTGAAGGTGTTTTTTTGTTCCCTGTCAGTCTGCAAGCTAGGTTCAGATGTCTTGGAAAAACATTTACTGGCAAGCTTTCAATAAGGAAAAATAAAAAATATAGATGGAAATAAACAATGATCCTATTAGAAAAATCACTAAATGGACACAAAGCTTACATTATAAAATATGACCTATTACCTAAAGCACAAGTCTTTTGCCTCTTACAAGCCACAACCTTCCTACCCTAAAGCTGTCTGTCTTTCTGCATCTTAGTTTACCACTTATCCGACAGAAATGTCTCTCTCATGATTCCAAGGAGTTCTTACACTTTATTGTCTTCTTTTTCAGAAAGCAAATTTAAATCTTATTTACCATACGACACTAGGTCTTCCTCCAGAATTCAGAGGAAAATGGTAAAAGATGTTTGCATTAATTCAAATTACTTATTTGCACTGCTACCACCATAGATAATCATAAGAAAGCTACCCATCGAGCAAAACACTCCTGGTTATGGACATCCATTTATGCTAAGCAGTGTATTTTCCTGTCCCCAAACACATATGAAGATTTAAACAATGTTCCCTTTGCTTAGAATGTGCTTTCAGTATCTTGCATACAGCAGAAGTGAGAGTGTCTCATTTAAATTGTCAATAAGCATATCTCACCACTGTCTGAACCAGTCCCTGGCAAACCAGGGCAGAAAGATTACACAACTTCAACAATTTGAATTCAAGTAAGAAATACCTGTTACTTGTTAAAGATATATTGTCTTGCTCATTCAGGAAAACACCATGTATCTCATACAAATTCACAGAACCAAATTCATTTCTGCTGTAAACTAGAATAATAATTTTGAAATTAGGGCATTCACAATCACATTACTACCAAATTTTAACACACTGCTTTGGCGGTATTGTATTAAGTACCAGTCCAGTATGAAAAAAAAAGTCTTATTTTCATAGCTACGTTTTTAAAGGACATATGCTAAGAACTTGACTCCTAAAAGGTAAGAAAGCAGTGTTTCCTCATTGTATCTATGTCTATACAAGGAAAGATAAGTTATAGTCATTATTGACAACAAAACGTTTCATAACTCTAGAACATATTTTCTGGGAGCAGAAGTTCCTAAATCTCAATCAACTTCAATGCTATTTAGTTATATCTAGGAAGGACTAAACGTCAAATTCATACACTAATTACACAGTACAACTGCAGCATCCTTGAGTAACACCGCATTCTGACCTCAAGAAGAAAGCACAGTCCTCTCGATTGCCTGCTCAACTGCAGTCCATGCTATACAATTTAACACAGGAAAAGGGGACATTACTTAATAATCTTTCTAAGAGAAGTAAAATAATTTTCAGAAACAAATAGAACAAGCAATCTATAAGCTTTTTAACACTGGAATTGTCTACAAAGCAGCAACATGTGGAAGTCTGGCCCTTTTGCCTGGTTCTCAGGAAACCGCTGCTCAGGCTAATGCCCTAAATCTGCAGTACTCACCGCAAGCCACCATGACCTGTATGATGCATGCAAATAATCCAAACACACTGAAAAGATGAATCATATAATGCTGCTACAAAATACAGGCACTTGGCCAAAATAAGAGTATTGCTCCAATACACATGAGCATTGTCCCTAGACAATTAGAGCATAATACTGTACCAGCACAACTTAATTTAAAAGAAACAAAGGAAAGCATATACGCAAAACTGTCAATATGAAGTATTTTGAGGCTCACCATAAAAAGTAAAATGCTAACAATTGACTAGATTGTGATTTTGTTTCCTTTGTGGTAAAAAAGTATTGACAAATACTATAGTGTCATGTTTCTTGTTTGTGAGCTAATGTCATAAACATTTGAAAAATACAGTCTGGACAAAAAGACAATGTTCTGCCTGGAGTTAAGGCAGCACATCATCAGACTGCCCCCGGAGCAGCCAAATGCTGAAATTATGATTAGGGTGTTGCAATCTCCCTCGGGAGGGAGCAAACTAATCTACACCTGGCACAGCATATACCGCCCAATGTGCTGGTGCAGCAATGCCACCCAGAGCGCTGGGAGCAAGGACCATTCTTCCTCACTCCGTCCATCCCTACTTGCCACCATCACTAACTTATGACATATGTATGGGCATAAAACAGAAGCACGCTTTAAAACCCAGGCTTCCAAAAAGCTACTCATGGTTCGGGCAGCTCTCTTACACCTCCATATCCTATGCTGCCCAAACCCAAATATAATTCTGTAGCAAGCAATTTCAAAATAATTTCTATTGCTCAAAAATCCCTTCCCTTTACCTTCTTAAAGCCAGATTATTACAAACATGCATGAAGAATTTTTAGGAATGCAAGAATTTTACCATTAATCTTCTTTCTGTTATATTTAACATCACTGTTAGTTTCAATGTACATGCTTGGAGCATAATCCTTTTGCATATCTCCATGATTAATCAATTCTGAACAACTACCACAAATAAGTATCACGTGTCCTCAAGTCCTAAAGTGTACAGTCTAAATATAAAAATGCACATAATTTAGAGATAAAGCAACCTATGAGGGTAAAATTCAGCGTAACACATGTGGGTCTTTCATACATTCTAGTGAGCTTTTAACCACATGCTTGTCCCCATTTATGAGTTGTACTGAGTAAAAAGACTGTAGTGCACAGCCTCTTTCAACTCCTGAACAATCTAGTTTGGGAGGTTTAACTGGGGAAGTGTTTGGTATCTGCTTGCTCATACGTGATGAAGAATCATTGTATCCTACTGATACGCTCCCCCCAAATTCTTAATTTCCATTATCCCCATGTACAGCATCGCTTAGGAAACGCCACAATGGTACTATAACATATATATATATAATATGGACTATAACATATAGTTAACATACACTATAACATATAGTACATATTTTATATATATATAAAATATATATGTTATAGTACCATTGTGGCATTTCCTATGCGATGTTATAGTTATATATATGTTATAGTACATATATATCTTGTATGTGTTGTGGGGTGTGTGTGTGTGTTGTGTGTGTTATAGTACGTATATAACATATATGTACTATAACACATAGTACATATATAACGTATAATATATATGTTATAGTACATATCTTTTTATATATATGTTATATATCATAATAATATAACATATATATTATATCTGTTTTATACATTAATAATAATATAACATATACTAAAATATGTAACAGGATGCCACAGTGTAGCCCTATGTGCCACCATAAGCACTGTTAATACGCCCATCACTTCAGCATCTCTTCCACTCACGGTAGCTCAATTTGAACTTTTTTTGGAGGGGAAAAAAAAGGCGGGGGGGCGGAGGGCAGATCAATACATTATAACAACAAACCACCATATTGTGAACATTTTTTTTTAAATAATAACACAACAAACACAAAATGTCTGTTTTTATAACAGTTTTTCTTATTAAGACTACTACAGTAGTATTTTTAAACTGAAAACAGAAAAACAGATTTTAATTTCTCACAAGCCCTTCCACTGGTAAAACTGTAGAAGTTGGCATCTCTAGATGTTTTACCTCGGCATCAAGGCCGAGGTAACGTATGTCAAGTATGAAGCCATCAGAACATTTGATGCAAAAGTCACCAAGCCTTGTGAAAAAAGACATTAACCTAGCAAATTGAGAGTGGAAACACACAGCCCTTGTAGGTAACTATCTCAGTTTCAGGCCTACATATTGCTGATACTTCTGATGTACATGTAATTACACACAGTTTTAAGGTAAATTAGTCAGCATAATCTACTGGGCAAAAACAATTGCTGTTGAAGTCCACTCTGGCACAATTTTTAAAAATTATTGTTTACAATTTCATAATAAATGACTTTATTAAAAAGGCACACATAAAAAAAGACAGACTATACACTTAGAAAATTAAATCACACTTTAAAATGGTTTAATTAAATTTTAACTTGAAGAATTAAAAAAGTTTAAAGACTTCAGTCTGGATATTTTTTGTCTAGATGAGCCAAAACCACCCATATAAATTCTTCAAAACGACTTTCTAGATGTCATGAAAAAATGCACTAAATGGAAACAAAGTAACAATACTTCTTTTTAATATCTATAATACTGGATCATCAGGCCAAATGAGGGAGCTTATAAATAATTTTGTCAGTGGTATTACTAGTCACTCAAAGTTCAAATTCTAGGAAAACCACCCTCACTTACCAGAGTCTCAATGCGTGCTCCATAGCAAATGGAGGTTTATTTATTGCAGAAGGGAAGACATTCCGCTGGGATTACACCAGGCCTTCAGCCTCTAATGGAACTGTCACATTCAGTTACCAAACCTGAATTAGAGCATCTTTTTCTGTGTTTGATGTAGCATTTATTTGCTAACATTAAGCGACAACTCTGAATGCTAAGATAGCAGATGAAAAGTTGAAATGACTCTATGCTAACATGTAAACTAGAAAGAAATCACTTTTGGAGGTCATACAATGCGCTTCTTCAGTTCTCCCAAAAGCTTTATAATTAGTTTATATATTTGCTTTGATAAAATTTCTAAGGTTTGTGGATGCTTATTAAAGCATATCCTACTGGGTAAAACAGAACAGCAATCAAAGAATGTATAAGACAGAGAATTAAGATCAGAGTCCCACCACCCACAATGACAGTCAAGCCAACAGCATGTCATCGAAAACGTTGAAAACTAAATGTAACTACTGTTAACAAGATTTGCAAGGATACCAAAATGACACACTAAAAAAGATCTACAGAGGTCTGTGCATGAGAGACAAACACCTCCCATGTCTCCAGAACCTTACAGGAGCAGAAGCATTTAGCCTCTTCCATGAAGACCGAGACATCCCATCGACAAAGGAGGCCAGAAGCAGGACATATCTGGGATTCAAGTGACTTCTGTCACCACAGCATTCTTCCTCTATTGAGGTTTCTCCAGCTCAAGGAAGCGGAGTAATGTCTACACCAAAGTTTCTTCCAGCCTTGATATTTCTAAACAATGTCATTCTTTTGCCAACCCTTTTCATGTATAACACAGTTAATAAAATCCACACCAGAATATTTTCTTGTGGTTTAATAAAGGCTAATTCCATTTTCAGATTAATATATTTTTAAGCAAAATCACAAGCATCTTCACTGCATTTTGCAACACACTTTAGATCTCCCTAGAATAAGTGGTTTCTTGATTTATTTTTCACCGGTTTCCATCAACAATTTGGGTTTCCTTTCTGTGACATGGCATTTGAAAAGGTTGCTGGTAAATATGGAGACAATGAAGCATTAAGGAATTTGGAAGATGGGGCCAAACACTGATCTGGCTAGCACAGAATTATGGGCCACAAACATGTACTGTGGCCCAATTAAGGCTGACTAGCAACATTTTGGTTAGCACCAAAGGAAGAGCTCACTCCTGGGAGACCTAGTGGAATTGGAATAGGAAGCCAAGCATTATGAAAAGGGTCCGAATAGATCTGAGACAAACTGAAATTAGAATACTGCCTTCCTATCAAAGCTACCAAAGCTTCCCACATCAGTTTTTCCAAGGGAACATATTTTGGGTTGAATACAGATGCAGCATGATCTACTTCCCTTCTCAGAGCAGCAGGGTAACTATGGAAAAGAATAAGGGTAAACTCACCTGTTTCTGAGCAACTGTACTGCTCTTAAGCTTGGATCATTCACTACAAACTGATGTTTTATGCTAGTATGTAATACTTGATTTTCTCCTTCTTTGCTAAGGTCCTTTCATTATTTTCTGCAGCGCGTGCTGGATTCCATTAAATGTATTTACATTTTTCTCCTTAAGCACTGTTTGCTGGGTTTTCAATTGACATTTTTTAACCATCCAACAAATACTGTGGTTACAAAAATGTTTACACTGAGTTCATCTTATTTACTTTTGCACAAAAAAAGGAGTTGTTCTTAATTCTAAAAATACTGGATTTGTTTAGAGAAAAAATGATTAATAATTACTAAGAATTGTAATTTTCTAGTTGTTATAAACTGAAATGCACAGCTGAACAGCAAATCACACAGTACTATGAAGTTTAAGAAAGATGTCAGACTCATTCTCACATCCTCCATCGGGAAGATCTTCACTAACACTAATGAACATCTGCCAGCAAAGTACACGTAAAAGTAAATACATAACTTAATCAATATGTTTGTGAAGCTCAGTGCTCATTTTCCACAGGCAACATCAGGTATTAACAGACCTTCAACACTCCCAACCTGCCCACTCCTTCATAAAGTAGCAATGGCTGTAGCTTCAGAAATGGTTCCACACTGACTCACTTTTTCTGCAATACCCAGAAGAGCTGAGACAAACCACACACAGAGAATTATTACTCCAATTTATTGCTTCCCTTGAGCTATTTGAGTACCAAACAAAGGGAATGCATAAAGTGAATCCAGATTTTCCTACTTTACTCTCTTAGAATATAAGCTCTTCGAGGCAGAAGGACTATCTTCATTTTGAATTTTGTATGGTATTTTTCACCTTATCAACAATTCACATAATGTATGTAACTGTTCTGTCATTGCTTAAAATGTGTCTACATTGCACTTAACAAAAGCTGGAGCTGGACACAGCTGATAGTAAATACTAAAGTCCAGAATGAAAGGCACTGTTTCAGTGCAGTTGGCTACCTGGGCTCATAACAAAGTAAGTGAAATACGACTTTGTAGAATTTGAATAGTTAAATCATAGGAAGAAAAAAACCATCCTGTTCACTGTGATATACTTAGACTGGAAAAGAGAAACATAATTGAAAAGGAAAAAAAAAAAACAAAAAACCAAACAGAAATACAGGAGGATAAGACTCCAGTTTCAGTGGAAGTAGAAGGTACTGCCTCACACAGTCAAGATACCCGTGCCACAGTATCCCTCAAAGCCAAGCCCAGGTTAAGTTCAAACTTATCACCTCCCACAGCTGGTTGTCATTGCACCTACTCTCAGTGAAGGGCTTGTGATCCAACTTACATGCATCTCATTTATAAATTCAGGTAATATAAGGTTGTAAATATATCTTTCCATATATAAAATAAGTCATATAAAAGAAGACACAATCCCGTGTTCATTGATACAGACCCTGACAGATCTCTTGGCAGAATAGACTTGATTTGGAACAAGAAAGAATATACACTGAACATTGTTGTTGAGTTAGTCAGAACACAGTATGGTGGTTACGTAAGATTTATGCTGTCTGCAGAAAAGTATAGATGACACTCATCTGGCATAAAGTCAGGACAGCACAGAAAGACAACAACTGATTCAATAAAAATTTAACCAGAACAAAATTGCAACTTTAAAATTTTCAAATGGCACACTGTGTTTGTATCAGTTCCTTGCTCTGCATCTCATGCTACTTTTATTATATTGGAAAATACTCTAAAAGATTTATGATCTCTTCAGTTCATATCCCAGGGACTGAACCCAATCTCACTGGTTAGAAGGTTCTCCACAAACTCGGTCAAAAGTTTGTTTACGGTTAGTCACAATGTCATTAGTAGTTTCTGTTTACCAATCTGGACGTTAAAACAAACATCTCGATTAAACTAAATCCACAGAGCTCAGAGAACGGCATTCCAGAGAAACATTCTCAATCCTTTTCCAGTAAGATGGCAAATGGGAAGATAGGGTCAGCATAAAACAGGATCGACAGACACCTGGTTAGAGAAATGTCTTGACAACTCATTTACTGCCAGGTACAAAGAGAGAAGCTTTCTTAAACTGCTCTCAGTAGATACTAGCATTTAAGCATACTTGTCTCCAGATACCTTGGCCTTCATAGTGTCTGTGCATCTATGTGGCCATAAACCCTTTTTTACATTTACTTTCATCTAAGCTTGCATTAAGGGTCATTTCAATATAAAGAACAAAATCCAACTCATGATGCTTATACTGCACTCACTTAGAGTTGTGAGCCTTCTCTACTGCCTAAGACATCTCAGGAATTAGCAAGGCTGTGTCTGGAAACCAGGAGATATCAAAGGTTCACTGACAGGCGAAAGGATAAGAAGGAGAAAGTCTGAATTCTGTAGGCTTGTCAATGAGCTGAAGAAACTATCAATTAACTATTATGTGCAAGGCAGAAGCCTTCATGTTCTGGAAAACGGAAAATCCGCCTCATACTAGGTAACACGCCAACTTGCTGCAGTACAGCACAGTGGTTCCCAAACCACTACTTCTTCACTTCTGCCGTATCCCTGTTGGTCCTACAGAGCTGGCTGCCACCCATGACAGCAAATTACTGACAACCAGGTGATCCTTAGTATCTCACAATACCTGCAGTACGGGAACCTCTGCGCAAGTAAGAAGTTCCAAAAGAAGCTGGAATACAGCAACCCATACCACCACCACCTCCCAAAAAGGGTGGTACTTTGGCATACTATCATGTGCAGATCCACCACATGCACTGGCTGTGACTGCCAGTTCTGACCCACAGTATCACAAAGGCCACAGCGTTCCACTGCACAAGCATGCCACAGTCTCACTGTAAAGATTTCAATCAATGCTTAACCCAACCTCAGTTGCTCCAATGGTTTATCCTTAAATCCTGTTTGTTGTTTTTTTTTTAATAATTACATTACAAAATACAGTCTTCAACCAAATAAAAGCTTTACCACCAAAGTGAAATCTCAGCCTCAGTGAAGTCACCACCACAAATTACTACTACTTTTAATGAGCTCAGATCCATATTTGGTTGTATGAAATTGACATGACAAAATGCAGACATCTACACCGAGGTTAACCAACTAGCTTTCCTTGATCACCAGTGAAGAAAAACAGACACTTTTATACTCATCTTCTCCTACAGAAGACACCTAAAATAGGTTGACTGATTTATAAACAAAAATGCTTTTTTACGTCCCTAGGCTGAAACAAAGATTTAAATTACAAGATCTATATTGCAGATATCTAAAATAAGCAGAAAGAAACCCACACAGAATTTTATTCTTGGTTTTCAGATGAAAACACAACTTGTGAAAATGGAATCAAGCATACCACATAATTCAGACTGCTCTGTAGAAAAGACCAGAACGCATAGTTATTCATCACTCCTTCACCAGGAAGGCTGCAAATATTTGGATATCAGACAAAAAGATGGAAAGTTGGAAACATTAACTCTCCGTGTGACCAACAACCTGAAATAAATGTTTCAAATCATTTGATCAGGTTCCCTGGAGAGTCCATAAGATCAGCACATTTTTCATACTGTGATAACTGATAATCGATTTTCTATTTGAATAAAGTTATTTTGGCTATTCTGTGTATTTTCTGCACTGTATCATTATACTTCAGTATCTCTTCACAGACTAAAACTGAACAGCAGGGTAACAATTTTGTTTCTTTACAGTTCAACATCCTAATTGTACTCTTTGCTACAACAGGATATACTTACTGATGTATTCATCACCGCTTCCTGGACGTATCTTCAGTTCAATTACTTAAACAGGAGTTACATGGATAACTTCCCCATATTTCCCGCCAGCTTCAAAAATCTGTCTTCTAATTTTCCTCGTAATTTTCACATTGCCTGCCAAAACTAATGTTCCATTTCTAATCTCTGAACTGGATTCCCAGGAACTGGAGAGGAAAACCTTGTGGCCTCTTATGTCCTGTCATAAACCACAGCACATTTTTTTCGTTGTCTTTTTGTTAATACTGGTTGTTCCTAACACTGGACATTGATTACTCAGACCTTAGTTTCCTAATTTTTCCTTTTTTACCATTCCTAGTTAATTATCTTACATAAAAGTATGCATTGTATCTTCTACCATGCCTCGAAGGAGAAGATCAGACTACTGACAGTCAGAAATAACTCAATAAGACACAAATAGTAGAGACACAATATAGAAAAATCTAGATCACAACCACAATTCTGAAACCGAAATTTCAGACAGTGGCCACAGTTTTTCCAAAATAAATTTAAATTCTTATCTAGAGCTCCTTTAGATTTCAAATATAGAAAATGTATAAATTTTATTTTTATAAGGAAAAAAATGCTAAATATTGAAGGCATATAACTAGTGGAAAGCTTTCCAAGCTCTATCAAGACCACGATTTTTGCTGAACTCTATTCATCAGAATGTATTTTAATAACTTATTGAAAGAGGTTGTAGGAACTCTGTAACACCATGTGATTTATGGGTCCAACGTGTATTTTTACAAAAACAAAACCTATTCAAATAGCAGACTGTTAGAACAGTGCATCAGGACTCTCACATTCAACATCTGTGGAAAAGAACATGCATCCTATACATGCACTGCTGTGCTTGAGCAAATTTATCCCCTCTGCAGTCACCATTTCCATCTTTCCCTTAGTGTTAAATATACGGTTTTATTTTACGTATCCATAGCAAATTCCATTTCCCAACTTATTGGTGTACTTCTCCCATTTTCTAGATTAAATAACTTTAACAGCCTGGTTACCCTTCAGTTTAATGAAGAATATAAATTTGTCATAATCTCTATTAGGCAGTGAACATTTTGGAGAGGAAATTCAATTTTTTCCTTATGCATAACCTCATGTCTTATAATCTACATAATTTTCTAAGACCTTTCTCTTGCTTCACTCTTTGTCTTTACTGCTATTACGCAACATGAACAAAGGCTCTTTTTCAGAGAGGACCAGCTAATGTTCAAGGTCTCTTTCAACCTAGACGTTTCTGTGATTCAAAACATAGGAATCTTGCACAATATTTCAAGAGGTAATTATTAATATTAGTATCTTGATAAACCATAGAGTTTGGCCTGGAATCATATTTCAGTATATTAAAGATTGTTTATAATTATTTTCAGTATATAAGATACTCTTTAGTATGTTACAGGCTCTGAAGCCTTTTCCGTGTTGTGACACTTTTCTATAGCTGATACTTCTTTTCAGAAGAAGGACTCAATAGCTTTTTACAAGATGTTCTTTTAAAATATACTCTGTAATGAAGACTCGATTTGTTATTTAAAAAAAAAGTCACCATCGTTAAAAGCAACTTTGAATGTAAACAGTAATCTGTTCTTACAAATCAGGATTGAATTATAAACACTGCTGTAGTGACAATTAAGTAACAACCTCTGAAGCACTGATACTAGCTTTCATTTTAAGAAACAATAGAATTTAAATTAAAGAAAAACTGAAAACGCTTCAGATACCCTTCAGATGACTTACATACTATGCTTATAATTGGTACTTATCAAACAAATGCAAGGTAATGATTCTGAAGATTATATGGATTCCAATTCATATCAAAGCTAGTGTATCGGCAATAGACTTGTAAAATTGTCTCTTTTTTTTGTTTTTTAGTGAATTGAACAAGTTGCCTTATTGCTAACAGAACCACGCCTGGCTTCCAGCTTACTTCTGTCATGTGAACCCTAGCTGTTCCTCATGGAACGCTGAGGGACCAATGTGCTGCTTTAGTGCAGTCCTGCACTTGCACTGACCAGCCAAACAGAACATAAAGATCAGACTTTTACCTGCTGGTAAAAGTCATCTTCATCTAGCCAGCCATCTGCTTTCACAAATTTTTTAAGAATCAAATGCTTTTCGATATCTACCCCTCCTCAACACACAGCTGAAACCTGTGAGTGAACCCAAAAATCAGTAGAAATGACTACATCACAGACTAACAGACAGGATGATTGTTTTAAGTGCTGTTTCCTTCAGAAACCAGGCCAAAGAATACTCATTTCAGACCCTGTATCAGTCTCTCTGTGGGAAAAAAAAATAAAAATCAGCATGCTGACAAAAAAAGAAAAGGAATTGTTGCAGAAAAAGGTATCTGGAAAATACACCACATCCATCTATCCAACAGCTTATAATATATAAAGTACATTGTTCTCAGTCAATTATAATCAAAGATTTCCTTTCACATTTATGGTAACATAACAAGGGAGTGAATTTCTACTCTTTATAAATCGATTAGTCAATAATCTGGAGGTCTAATGTAGAATAAAACAAGAAAATAATTATTCTGATCAGTTCACCCTGAGTTTAACGAATGGTTTTAGTTTTCTTGAAGCAATAAGTCTATTCTCCTTCAAGAACACCAAATATATTTGATTTCCCACCACCAGTTCCAAAATATTGCTCAGTATTTTAAGTTAGTTCCATAGTAGAAAAGTATACACTGAGTATAAAATTCTCATACACAGCTTATTTATTTGGTAAATAACACTTCAAATTAATATTAACCTCAGTTTCTTTTTTTTTTTAATTACTATTTACCTCTAAGATAACTTAATCTTGATGCTCAATCATTTTCCACCAAAAAAAAAAAATGTTTCCTTAATGTTAATGAATCAATGTGCAAAGAAATATTATTCTTCCATGGTAAAAGATGCTGGAGTTTCAACTCTCCATTTCCCCCAATTTTCATCACCAATATAGCTGTACACCTGAATGAGAACAACTGTAAGAAGAATAATTAAAAGCCACTGGTAATGTAAGATCTGAAGTCTTTCTGGAGGGACTTAATTTAATGGCATAGTCTTTTAAAAAATCCTGTTCATGATTTATTTTATATACACAGAAGTCTAAAAGCTGTACTTACTTCAACACGTGTAAATAACATTTGTTCAATGTTATCATTGTTTTTCTCCTTGAGGTCTGATGGGATGTTTCTATTTCTTACTTGAAAGTGTGTTTTACTAAGATAACCATCACCAAGGTCCTGTGTTCAGAAAACAAGAAAGAAAGAAAACTTCTGTAACTAAAAAGCTAAATGCCATCACTGTTCTAGAAAATAAACAGAGCATGGTATTTAGGCATAAGGTCCAAGTCTTTTTATAGGCACCAATGACTGCATTGTTTTTCAGCATCTTCTCACAGGTAGTTTACACTAGTTTTTGGCGTTAAAGACCTAAACAATAAAAATAAAATTTAACATAGCTACTAATTGAATAAGGCAACTGCTACCTGGGATCAGGATGAGTGCCAGAGAACTGGGAGACAGTGCACTAAGATCATGAAGAGATGAGCAGCTATTAACAATTTGGACCTATCAATTTCAAGCAATGCATTCATACCAGTATAAACTTCCCAATTCTCAGTAGATTGGTTTGGTTTTGCTCTGTTCCCTCTCTAACTTTCTTAAAGTCCTGGAAAAAAACCAACCCAAAAACCCACTTCAGAACTCATGTGTGAAGAGTCACAATTTGTTCCCTTCTCTTGATCACCTCTGAGGGTCAAACGTAAGAGATAACAGATAAAGCTATACCTTACCCCAGTTCCCTTTTTATCATTCTGCTTCCCAGGCCACACAGTCTACTGTTGTAAAAGGCCCTTGGTGCAATTTCAGAGTGGCAGAAGGTTTTAGGAGCTTTCCCCCCCTTGCTGACCTGACTATCTGCACACATATACAAACATTATTTTTTTTTAATGAGAAGTAAGAGGAGAGAAAAAGTTTCATAACAGATCACTGGAAAAACATACAATCTGAAAGGGAGAGAGAGTATACAGAACACAAGGAACAGTAGTTGCATGTCAAGAACTTATTTCTCAAAGGAAACAAATAAATTGGGGGTTTATTAGCTGTTTCATTATGTTTTATTTTAGACAAACACAGAAAGCATATGTGCAACATCTGATGAAAAAGGATTCTATTCAAAAATTCATTAATGTAGCATTAAATTGCTTGACAAGGCTGCAAATTTAACCATAGTTTAACTCTTTGGTTAATCTGTCATTGCTGACACAGTTTACTTCATGTATTCTGACCTTTAAATCAATACGTGTTTTATTCTGACACACTAGTTCTCTCTTTTCAAGGACACTGTAGAATATATGCACCTCCAAAATCTGCTATTTGTTTTCTTAACAAGTTTCACACATAAAAAATTATAATACTCCCTACATATATTTTTGTCCATGAATTTTAAAGCATGAATCATCCTATCAGCAATTACCTTGCTCAAAACTTCTACTGCATGCCTTATTTTCTTACTAAATCTCATCAAGACCACAAATCCACCAAACTTTGCTGGATGTCCTGGCTGCAGAACCAACTGCATCCTGTGCAATGAAGAATCAAGCATGCAGAGGACAACAGTGACAGAAAAATTAAGCCTGTCTTGGTGATACAAAAGCCACTTCACTCATTCTGGACACCCTCTGTCAAGTCTCTCCTTGTGAAGCTTCTTGTGAGTGTCAGCAGGGAGTAAAGCTCCCTACATGGGTATTTATTCCCCTAAGAGTAGCAAAGAAAGTACTACAGCCACCCACAGAGGTAAAACGCCCCAAGGCACAAGGAGCTTTGCCAGAGAAGGGTTAGATGTAGCATTCACCTCCCTGAACCAGTTCTTCCTGTCAGCAGAAAGGAGCCAAGATCACAGCATTGCCTTTTCATTCTGTAGTATTTGAGTGCCACAAAAAATACCTATGGATAGCTGTAAGCGTGGAGTTAGCAGTCTCTGCATTTGACAGCTGTATGTCAGAGGCTAGAGGAGACGTGCCATGAAAGAGAGGCATCCCTCCTGTGGTACTCTCTCAAGTGTTATGTATTTTGTACACTTCTGCCCCATAAACAAATTAATACTTAAGCAAGGACTTTGGTCCCATTAATGTGGAAAGTCCATTTCTACTCCAGCTATCTTGTCAGTATCATAAGCAAAAGTGACCTGATATAGCCGTTGATATGGTTACCTAGATTAACGCAACTAAATATTAAACAATCATAAAGCAAATGGGGGATAGCCTTCACGGCCAAGATTTAACTATGCATCCCTAATAACAGCACCTAAGTTTAGCTCCATCAGGTCCTAGTGTAGAGGCGCTCTTTGCTTTTTTACAGCTTTCTTCTGGGCAGAATAAAAACAACAAAACCAAACCAGATTATAAAAATAACATAGTCTAGAACATTTCACTTACATAAATACATGCTTGGGCCACGTGAGCTTAGGCCACAAGAGCCAGCTTCACAAAAACAATGAGCATTTCATCATCTAAATTTAATCTCTACAGAAAACATAGGACACAAGAACAGAGTTCTACAAGCCTGGTTTACTTGTGTGGTCTTATTGCTATCAATGGGTCTATTCACGTGAGTATGGAATGAGGAATGGGATCCAAGTGCACTACATCAGCAAAATTACGAGTGCCCTAAACTACCCACAAAACATACATTGGTTAAAAAGGCAAAGAGACAATACGACATCTTGTTAATGAAAAGCTTCCTTCCAAGACTACATACTATAAATGGATTGTCTCAATGGCCAGGTTTTTATCACACACTGAAATCACAGAGTCGCCAGCTTGGCCCATTAAAAAAAAAAAAACCTCTTACAATTTTTTTTTTTTTATGTGAGAACAAAAATCTATCTCATTCTGCTATTTCCAGCAAAGCTTCTTATTTCACAGAAAGTTCAGACTTTGACTCATGTATTAAATTCCCAATAGAAGCTCAGAGCATCTTTCTTTGTTGAATAAATCCTCACAAACATAGCCTTGGACTAAAATCTAAAGTTTCAAATGGTTCCCTGTAAGAAAGGGTGCATTGTCACGCTTGGCTAATATTTGCAGTCTTTTAAAAAGTTCTAAACAGAATGCATCTAAAGCCAAGATCCTGCTTCTTACTGAAATTCTGTTTCATCTGTGATGAAGTGTCACAAATGCTAATGTACAATTGCTTATGTACAAATCATGGCATACATTTACTTTGGAACTCCTTATGTTTCAAACTGGTACAACTATGATTGTTTTCCCAAAAATTCATGAAAGCATGGGAAACCATTAAAGCCATTAAATTAAAAAAAAAAATAATTAAAGCAGTAAGTTTTCTACAGCAGAAAGAAGAAATACACAGACAATAATGAGTATCCTAAACCATCCATTATTGAAAACCAGTCAGAGAAGCAGGAGAACACATGAAAACCTACATTGCCCACCCATCAAAAAAAGCACATCAAAGAGAAAGCCTAGAACATAGTGGATTTATTATTAGATGGAGAATAACAGAAGCATTCAAAGTAGAAAAAGCAAGTATTCAAAAGATTTCTATTGGTATTATAGAACAAATACAAATTATGTAGCCATAACTATTACGAAGCAGTGGTTAAGCAGGACATTGGCATTAATTGGCTATCACTAGGTATTTTTAAATCAGTACTTAAGAACCACAGATTTTCTTCAAGTCTTTGAGCACTGCATAAGTTTCAGAGAACTTTGGAGAAAGCCAGCATGTATTAATATATCTTTATATACTGGCTAATTTGTGTAACTGTACACATTTTACCTCAACATCATCCCAAGCAAAATAACAGAAGACATTCTGTTAAAAAGAATTCAGTAAATAAAGAAATATATACACTAAATGTACTTATTTTTTAAGAAAAATAGATTTTGTCGGGGTAACTTAAAAAGACATGTTGATAAACATAAAAGTCTTAACTAAGCTCAGACTTCCATAAGATAACTGTTGATTCCACAAGCAGAAATAAAAAAAATTAAAATAATCCCACACACAAAACCATCTGACACACAGTAAAGGATAAAAAAATCATTCTTTTTTAGATCTCAAATGTAACTTAAAAAATGGGGAATCATCATAAAAGAACTGATTCTAATGGGGTCCTGTGGGACTAGTCTTGTCCCTGCACTATTTAAAATTTTCATTAATGAGCTAGAAACAACATTTAATTATTATTGGTGATGTTTGAAAGTTACGGGAAAGCAACAAATAATGAGGATTGATCACTAATACAGACAGATTCTTCTGGCTGCTGTATGCAACTAACATGTATTTTAACACAAAATATTAAGTCACACATCTAGAACAAAGACTATTTCAGCTTATTATTACTATTTCAGCTTAAACAGTTAAAGTTATCCTTGGATATATAACCACAAGCACTTGCCCAGAGCAGGAAGGTTTGAATTTCACAGTGATACAACATTCATTGTCTAGTTCTGCCCACAGTTGAAAAAGGGATTTTATATACTGGAAAGGATTCAGAGGAGATCCACAAGAATGATTAAAATATCGGAAAACACGTCAAATAGTCAGGGAGCTCAACGTGTTTTGCTTTTAGACTGACAAGGTTAAGGGATGAATTGATCTGAATCTAAAGTACCGAAACAGGGAGAGTTCTGATAAAAGAAGCGTTCTCAGCTTAGCAGACAAGGTACAGCTACCAACAGCTGGAACATGAAGCTAGGCAGTTAGGATTAAAAGTAACAGCTTTTTTTTTTATTTTAAATTCATTTAGCATAGCCAACCATTCCAAAGCCTTGTTGAAAGCTGTAACTGTTTCCCCATCATTAGGGATTCTGAAAATTAAGGCTCCATAATGCCTTAAAAGACAATTTCCGATCAAAACTGAAATAATCTCATGTAATCCTACCCCTCTGTTATACAGGTTGCATTGGGCGATCCCACAAGTTGCTTCTGGATTCATGATCCCTATTCAGTACATGTACTGGCTTAAAACCTCATGTAAACCATCTATGCACTATTTTGTTCTTGGACCAGCTGTGTAAAATGCCATTTATTTCACATGTTTTAAACCCTCCTTAAAGGATGTTCCAGCTTGTGGTGTGTCAACAGCTCAAAAAGGCCAGTGAGGCCTAAAAATTAATACTGTGATTATTTTACCTTGCTAGTTCTCCACTCCCAGCCATCTCCTATTTGCTGTGAATGTTTAATAAATTCTTCACAGTACTGATTGAACCTTTTTTCTTCCAAAAAGAAGTCCTCTTCACCTGCCATGCTACAGGATATCTGCAGAGCAAACTAAACGTTAGTCTGACAGATAAAATGAACAATAAAAACTTTCACTGATTTACAGCAATTGAATACTAAAATAACAAAGCTCTGGGGGAAAAAATTGTTTAAGTAAAACAAAGAGTCATTTCTTTAAGTACGTAATAAGATACACAGAATGGATGCGGCTGGAAGGGACATCTGAAGATTGGCTAGTCCAATCCCACTACTCACAGCAGGATCAACTAGAGCAGGTTGCTCAGGATCATTTCCAGTTGCGTTTTGATTATCTCCAAGGACAGAGATGCCACAACCTCTCTAGGGCACCTGTTCCAGCGTTCAACTACCACAGCAGTAAATAATTTTTCTTCTGTTCAAATGAAAAATATTTAGGTACCACTTGGTGCCCACTGCCTCTTGTGCTTTCACTGCATAGTACTGAAGTCTGGCTCCACCTTCTTTATTCCCTCCCACCAGGTATAATATAATAATATGTATAATATTCATAAGATGCCACTGACATTTCTCTTCTCCAGACTGGAGAGACATAGCTCTCAGCCTTGCCTCATATGTCAGACACCCTTAATCGTCTTTGTGGCCCTTCACTGGACTTGCTCCAGTATGGTGTTGTCTTTCTTGTACCGGGGAGCCCAGAGCTGGACACAGTACTGCAGCTTTGACGTATGTTTCCTTAGGCAGTTAGTACGGGCCAACTGGCAACCAGCTACCTGAATCCACTTGTGGGCTACTTCGACAGGCATCGCATCTTTTCCTTGGGGAAATGAACAGTTCCACAAACGCTTAACATCTCTAGTGTTTGGTGACTCAGACCCTACAGGATGGCAATCAGAGCCCAGCTGAAGCAAATGCTCCTGCTCAGTACAGCTCTCAATAGCCCAGCAATGTGGCTTCAGGGGGTGCTTCAAATGAGCACCTTCCCCACCCCCCAAATGCTTCCCTCCCAGGGTCTTAACAGAAAAACTCTCAAAGAATCTGTCCAGTTTTACTCCCCCTTTCAAGGGGGATGTACCATAAATACAGCTGTTTCAATGTGTTTATAGACATCAGGCATCACTGCGGCACCACGTACTCAGTAACCATTACAACTAGACCGCAACTTTTCTTAACAAGAAATACAAAGGACACAGCACCTCCTGCATGTTCATTATTTTTCAAGACCTGGCCCTAAATTGCAACATCATCCTGTCCGCCCATGACATCAATTATTTACCTAGCACTTGAAAATACATCATTTTCAACGGCAGTTAACCCAAGCCCCTATTATTGTTTGTGCTACCTGAATGTCAAGAAAGAGGAAGTGTGGAAAACGGACACCGTAAACGTTTCTGCAATTCCTAAATTTCCCACCCCAGATGATGCACTGCAAAACTGCCCCAAGCGCATTAATGAAAGCATCGGCCTCACATATGTTTTAAGCAGAACTTTGCACTTTACAGAATTAGCGGCTGTGAAGAGATACTAGGCTACCGGCACCTGCGCAGCACACCTCCCTTCCTTTCATAAACTTTCATAAAATACAACCTTTCGGAAAGAGCGGCGAGCAGATCCGAACTAATCCCTCCCACTCGCCCACGGGCCCCGGGCAAGCCCCCGGCCAGGCCCGCTCCTTCTCCTCCTCCTTCTCCTCACTCCCCACGCCGAGACGGCTCCCCCGGCTCGGCCCTCGCCCCTTCACATCCCCCCGCCGCCAGGGGAGGGCTGGCGGCCGGGACGGCCGTGTGTGCCGGGGGAATGGCAGCGGCGGGGCCCGGCGTGAGGCGCGGTCGGCCCGTCCCGCCTGAGACGAGGCGAGGCGAGGCGACGTGAGGCGAGGCCCGGCGCAGGGAAGAAAGGGTGGGGGTCGCACACCCCGAGCGGGGCCCCAGAGGAGGCGGGGGGGGGGGGCAGCCCCGACGCACCGCCCTCCACATACCGTCACCCTCCTCCTCCACCTCCTCTCGTCGGCGCCGCGCATGCGCGCGCGCAGCTGGGCCGGGGGGGGCGGGTGCGCATGCGCGGCGGGAGGCTCTCGCTGCCGGCTGGAGCGGGGGCAGGGCTGCGGCCAATGGCGGGAAAGCGGGGCAGACCGGGCCGACAGGGTCGTGTGTGGAGCGGCCGATGCCGGCCATCCCATCCCATCCCATCCCATCCCATCCCGGGCCTGCCGTATGCGCTGTGTGAGGCGGGGTGCGAGGCGGCAGCGCTCTGGGAAAAGGCCTCCTGCCACCCCAAAAAAGTGTCGGCCCCCCGATAAATTTAGGTCAGGCTGGCCTTCTTCCAGAAGCTTGACCGCGCCAGTTCTTTCTGAATGTTTCTAATTGTTTTCGCAGGCTTAATCACCCTTCTTTCTCTACAATATAAGTAAATGCTGTTATTACTTTTCCCTAGCGCAGATGAGGGGCAGGGAAGGTGAAATTAAAGTGTCCAGGTCATCCAAGCAGTGTCTTGTGACATGTAGGGTAAGTAGAAGAGTAATCCAAAATGGTGATGCAGTTGTCTGGACGAAAGCGTGAAGAAATGCAGGGTCTCACCAAAACCATAATCATAGAATGTGTTGGGTTGGAAGGGACCTTTAAACACCATCTAGACCAACCCCCCTGCAGTAAGCAGGGACATCTTCAACTAGATCAGGTTGCTCAGAGCCCCATCAAGCCTGGCCTTCAATGTCTCCAGGGATGGGGCCTCCACCACCTCTCTGGGCAACCTGGGCCAGTGTCTCACCACCCTCATTGTAAAGCACTTCTTCCTAATGTCTGATCTAAACCTACCCTGCTCTGGTTTAAAATCATTCCCCTTGTCTTGTCGCTACATGCCCTTGCAAACAGCCTGAGCCATTTCCAGGAGACGCCCAATGTGGATTTCAGTGTTCATTTTGTTACCCGGTCTTTATAATTGCTTTTAGATCTGAGAATTTGGTAGGTGCACACAAGCGCTTTCGCTACACAAATGTTAGAAGACCTATTTTTAAATTTACAAGTCTGTTAAACCGTACATTTTTCAGTGGTAAGGTCTTGTCTGGTGTGACTAAGCTATCCACACTGTAGTTTGTGCAGAATGCATTATATTTGGATAGACAAGTGGCACGTGAAACGTTGGCTTTACTTATTTTGCAGCAAACTGCCATTTTAAAGAGTTTTATGACTGTTGCATGAAGAATAAATAAGAGCCGTCCCATCAGCTTTGGAGACCATGCTGCTCGGTGCAGAGCCTCCATATGCAAATGGTGCTTTGCTCCAGCTGGTTGTGATGGGGTGTTCTCCGACTGTGAAGTTCCTAATTTGCTTGTAATTTGCTGGGTGTGGAGAGCTCACAAGGGCCGAAGCATTTTGCTAGGTGTATTCCTGAGGTTAACCATTTCTCTTTGTTCTTAAAATTCTGTTTTCTAGATCTTGGCTGTTAGCAGCCTAGTTCTTAAAATATGTACCATGATTCATATTTGAAGAAAATTTTCACTATTCTTTGTGAACAATTAAATGTTCCATCTAAGTCTGTATTTTTCAGCTTTAGATGTACATATGAGCAAAGTTTTGTTTAATGAAGGTATTTTGGATAATGATTAATTGTGCGATGTGCTTTCAACAGATTACAGTACCTTCATAGATTACTATTTTGACTGCATATATTATTTTTGAAAGCAGTTGCATAGCTTGGCTGATGCCATTATAACTACAAGTTATGATGCTATAGTCATTATTTAATCATCAGAATTAATTATTTATATTGTTCTTCACTGTTTCTTCTAAATGTTGGGGTTTTGAAATTTAGTAAGTAAACACCATGTTGTCATCCAACCCTGAGTTTTGAAGGAAGATTTTTACATTGTGGAATATATTCTGTAAGCCATTTTTGCTAACAGAAAATGCCTGTGGTATTGAAAAAATGTCACGTAATGTGCATTGCCTTGGAAGCTACAGCTCCTGATTTCTAATTTTAGCTTTGTTACCGTCTCTCTGGATTTTCTTAGGGAAGATTCATCAGGTTTAAGACATAGCTCATTTAAAAAGTGGCTGATAGGGCCCTGATTTTGCATTGAAGTTAGCAAAGGAGTTGCCATGACTGGCAGTTTCCAGAAAACTAAGCCGTAGTTTGCATATATTCAGATCCATTTACTTTATTTAAAACTGTGAGTGCGCAGACCCTGTAAAAATCAAGGACATCCAGTAACTAGGATCATAACACTAGTGGTCTTTTTTAAAGAGTATAGACTTTAGCCGTACTGTTGGACTGTCGCAAACAGGCAGAATTATCTATGGACCTTAGACTTAACATATACAACGTTAAGTAATTATGTATGGTTAAAAATAATAAACAGTTGGCCTGAATATCCCCTTTCAGGACTTGCTGGCTTTCTCATGACAAGCAGAAATAACTCTTCATGGTCTAAAATGCTTAACTTTGAAAAACTGTTAGTATCCATACATTGTAGCTAACAGAAATACTATATATTTCTATGTAGACAAGATACTGTGCCTACAAGAGGTGTAATCCTGGCTCTTGTTTTGACAAATTTGGGCTAATAGTTGCAGTTTTCTATGTCTGTTTCCCTTTTTGTCAATCTGCAGAGCAGATCAGATTCGTGGTATGTTCTTACAGCATCTGATATCAGCTTGGTCATCTCCAGTATTGCTGCCAGGGCATTTCAGTAAGTTGCAGTGAGTGCCTCGTTATCAAGGGAAATACATTTGCTGTAGGTCTAAAATTACTTGACAAGAAGTCCCAACATGGGGGTTTCTCTCCTTTCTCTTCCTTCTTTTGCCTGTGCTCTGAATAACTGCCTCAGGTTTCCATCTTGTCTCTGGCATACAAAAGCATTAATAGTCCTCTTTCTTGTATCACTACTTAGATGTTTATATATTTAAAACAAATGCAAAATAGGTCATCAAACCAGTTTGTTTTATTCTAAATATGTTAATATTATATATATTAATATATTATCACATATTGATAATTTTGAGAGTAAAGTACAGTTGTTGTAGGAAGTTTGTTCGTTGGGAATTTTAGAACTAAACTAAATAAAGATCTTGGAGAATAAACCTTCATCAACCAGGTGGTGAACTAAATGATCTCCAAAAGGTCTTTATCAACTCTTCGTCCTGTTGTTTGGTCCCAAGAAGCATAGCTTCATTCAAAACCCATTGATCAGTCAAGCAGTTCAGACAAGACTCTACTCTCCAAAAAAAAAAGGTAACAGTACAGCTCTCAGACTGATAGAATTAACATGATGTACATTTAATTTCACAAATCCTCCTTAGTATGGTTTGGATCCTGAGCAATTCACAGTAATTCTAATGCTATTTTTCCACTTTGGTTTTTGATTACTCTTCATTTCTGATGCTAAGCAATGTTGCTAAACAAGAAGAGATAATAATCTATTATTGCCAGTGCCTGGCAGTACCTGAGTTGCAAAGCTTTATAGTAAAAGAATATTGCCAGGTGAGCCAAGTAAGAAATAATGGTAGAGCAAAAGAAAAATGCTTGTGAAAAATGTCTTGTGAGGCTATCAGACAACACGTTCAAACCCAAATATCATTTGTGCTATAACAAATAGTTTCTTCATTTGCTGTACTAATATGGTCACAGGAGCAAAGTTACCCTATCTACAGTTTAAGACAAATTGGATATATTGACTATACAGGCAACAACTGCAACAATGAAATGCTGGATTTCATTCCAATTGAAATGGATATCAGCAAACATTCACCATGGCTGACTGCTTAATTTAAATCTCTTCATTGTCTGTCATTAAATTAATAGTTCTTATGGAGATTCTGCACCAATAGTAAGAATTAATAGTAAGATATTCTGTATTCTTCTGCTTCATTTGTTTAGGATACTTAATAGTTGAAATTCCCCTGATAGGACTTGGTAGGTGGAGTGTTACTATTTCAAAATTGTTAACAAACCGTATTTTGCAATAATCACTGTAATATTACAGTGCTCTTATAAAGTAGACAAGTGGTGTTATTTTCCTTTTGATGGCAGAAAAAGACGAATTGAGTAACTCATTGAAGGCTGCGGTGACTGTTGGGCTGGCGAATGGAGCTGAATTTTGTAGATGCGTGGTCTGTGCCTTCAACATACTTGCTCTTGGGCCCTGTGATTGTTCTAAGAGAAAGTTCAAAAGGAAACAAACTGAGAGGTGTACAAACAGCATACATTTTTCATGAGTATTTTCATTGCACTCCAGCAGCTACCAATTAGCACTGAAGAAAATGCTAGCATAATGCAGCAATTGTTGCCACCTTCTGTTTTTGGAAATTTTTCCTACTTCTTTCTCCTTACTTTATTTTATCTAAAAGCTTAATCATTTTTCAGGATTCAGATTTTTTTTCCCCATTTGTTTTGTATTCTTTTTCTGTTACTGTTATTCGTGTTCCATTCTTGTTTTATTTAACTTTTTTTGCTATTAGACCAATACATATTGAAACCAACTTGAGATAGGCTACACATGAAATACTTAGGTCATTAATATAAAAGATAATAGCAGTTGAAGACCTCAAAATTCTTGCTCCTAAGCAGGGAAATTGGATTTGGAGGATGTTGAGAATAACGAGGAGGACTAATTGATACAGAAAGATAAATTTTTTAATCAGCTTACAAGTTCATGGTCAAAACAGCATTAAAATATCTGCAGACAGTGAAGCAAAGGTCATTATAACACAGGATTATATGAAAGCACAGTAAAAGAATACTGTTAGAACCTATAGTAAATATATATAATTGTAATAAATAAGCAGGTTACTGTCTATCTCTCTTGTTTCATTAAATCAGCAAACCTATGCTACCACTGTCTGGTTGGCTAAAATCAGCAAATTCGAAACCACTTCAAAGTATGATGTGTGAAATATTTTTGTTTGGGATGCTAGCTAGATCAGAACAAGGATTCATGTTACACATATAAGGTAAAGAAAGCCTAGTGCTAAGCTACAGCGTAAATTATTCCAGTTATTCATCTGGTATAGGTCTGCAGGCCCACATATAAAATTAGCAGCTCATAATTAACACTGAAGTGAGCCAAGATGGACAGATATTGATGCTAGGAAAACAGGATTTTATTCTTGATTCCTACAAAATATTATGAACTCAAAATTATATAATGTAACATACAAAGCTGTGTTTTGAGAATGTTTTCCTCGGATGATAGATAGAAAGGTCAAGAGGGATGCTGCCTGGATGAGAAATGACAGGCAAGAACAGACCAATTATCATCTGCCTTGGATAGAGGAAAGACTTGGAACTTAACTTGGTTTACTGTAAAAGTTAAGAACTCTGTTATTTAAGAAGACTGACCGAATTGAAGAATGAGAGGAATGAAGAATGACAGAGTGTACATTTTTTGTAAAGTAATTCAACAATAGAAACTATCCAATACTTAACAAAAAAGATTTAAAAAAAAAAAAAAAAAAAAAAGAAGCTTGCACCCCACACTGTCATTTCTGCAGACAAAAATATAAGATGAAATTGTCCATTTAGAAGCTAAGCAAGAAGTAATACAAGTAGTAGCGGACATCACATACCATCGCTGATCGTTGGTCAAAAATTGCAGATGAATTCCCATCATTACAAGGCAGACACTTTTGGACAAATTTATAGTGACAAGAATTCAAATTCCACCAAAATGCATAAAGCATTACATTAAACAAATGCTGTTTTTTAATTAAATGGGTAGAAGTCATAACACCCAGCTGTATTTACTACGATACTCAGGGCACCTCCTTCTGACTAATCTGACCAAGGTGCAGCTACTGAAGAATCATCACATGGGAAAGGGCACCAAGAGGCGATCTTGTCTGTCGCAGCTAATTCCCGGCCGCGGGTGTGCAGCCTCCTCCGGGGAGGTGCACAGCAGGAACTCTTCTGCGCTTCATTCTTAACAAGCTCTGTTGAGGTGCAAGCCAGAACACACTCCCAAACCTCTGCGACACAACCTGCACGGTGAATCAGGACCTTAGCCTTACCTTTATGGACACTGCAGCTAAGTGAAGGAAAGCCGAGGAGGCACAAAGCCACCTTCCCTCGTTTCAGGCTGTCTAGGAGACAAAATTTCCCTTGTGGCCGTTTTTACGCTGGCTGAAATAATCCCTTCAAGAATGTTCTCCAGTCCATACCAAGCCCTTCTGCTGCCTTGGAACCCCCTCTGAGCATTTAGTGTTCAGCCAACAACATCACGAGAGGTACACCTGTTAAAAAGTACTGACGTATAGTTGAGTGCATGTTGTATCCCAGCAAGTCCGACTTCACGTACGCTATTCATGTCACAGCATTGTGTGCACACAACATCCTGCACACTAGGGATGTTACGATCTATATGTTTGATTTCAGGATTTCTGAGGGTCATCATAAGTGTCTTTCCAGGAATTAGATTGTTTCTTGGGTTTTGTTTTGCTTTGCAAAACCCTGTATTTCCCCTTATGGTCCCAAAGGGGGAAATAAATATCTTTCAGAGATGAATGTTTTGGCAGCTCAGCAAGGTCCTGGGTAGCTCAGGAGTTACTAAGGGGCTGCAGATGCCCTCAGTTTGTCCTTAAAGAGTCACGCCAGCCAAAAAGGTGATGTGCTCTAACTCAGTAAAGGCTTGACAGATGATGGGGACTGCATTTTAAACAGCAATGCGGGAAATACGGCAAGGCCTGTGACACCAAAGTAATGAAGGCAAGTGCTTAAGCTTACAGACGTAATGAGGCCCTTCCCAGTCATGTTGTTACCCATGGAGTATTACTGCTCACTGTTATTTTAGTAACAAATAATTTCTCTTATTAAAGACCATGAAATCCTTCTCTAACTGCATAGGTCTCAAGAGAAAAACCAGTCACGTGCCTCGCAGTGGAACGGTAGAACTGGAGTGTGTATTTGGCTGAGTGAAGACACAGCTGGTGCTGTGAAAATAACTTCTGATGTCAGCTAGGTGAAAGCTGTGGATATGACTCTGGACTTCTGTACCCTAAAAAATGTTTGTTGGGGTATGAATATGGACCTGTGAGACTGAAAGTAGACTGGCTGGCACCGTCAGAAAGTATGCCTGTTAACACTAGTGCAAGTTACTGAGTGGCAGATTGGAGATACTTCTGTAAGAAATTTACAAGTTTACTGGGAGAGAATGCTATTAAGTATCTCACATGGGCAATGCATAGCCTGGTGATGATCTTTCGGTTTCCAGTTCAAAGCTACTTTTTAAAAGGTAAGCCCAGTGGATGGGAGAAACAAAGTCTCCATACCTAAAACATGGAACTTGAACTTAATATGCAACCAAGAAAGCAATAAATAAAACTGCAGCCAGATGGAGTGAGAGCTGTGTTTGCTGTTTGGTGTGCCCCGTGTTTGTCTTTCCTCAAACAACTTCTTGCATCTGTTGCACTGGTTCAAGCGGAGCATCGGGTCCATTGGCCTCTTCCCACGCCAAAGCTGCGGGTCTCCGGTTCTTAGGATTTCCACATCCCGCAGAGTTGTGTACAGCAAGGAACCGGAGGCGTTTGCACTTGCACAGCACTTCCATGGACACCCGTCATGGACACCCTTGGATCTGGTACTCACGGAGATCCACTGCAGATAAGCTCAATGACTCTACAGTTCTCCTTCAGACCTCTCCTCCCTGAAGGTAAGGCTTTTTAACACTTCGTTACTCTCTAGCGTTCCCCATACAACAGTTGTGGATACCAAGGAGTGGACCAAAGGGGCAAGGCTGGCTTGTTTTCCTCCTGCTGCTGCTACCAGAGACAGACTAGTCATCTGTGTGGGCCCTTGGTCTCACCAGCCAGGCTGACTCGTAGGTTTTTGACTTTCTGTTGCCGATTCCCTTTCACAGCTGCCAAATCCACTTCCTGTATTCCTCACTCCATGTTGTTTCCCAAACACATCGTCTACCGTTTGTTCTTATTTTCTGAACAGCTGGACTGTTCACTTGTTCAGCCTTCCAAATGGCAGAGCTACATATTATTATTTAAGGACCTGTCACAAAAATGGGGGAAAAAAGAGTATTTACCCAGATTGATGTAAAGCGGTGGAGAAAAGCCCCATACTTTATTGTCTTCATCAACATAAGATCACAGCCTCTAACTTAATTTTTTTTGTATACCTCTTCCTCCCATTTGTGAGAAATCTAGCAAGTGAATAGCCTCAGCATGATAAGAACATTATAATCCTTTCTAAAATTACATTCCTTTTATCATACAGTACATACTACAAATTGAGAATATGGTTGATCACATAATCTTCTGTTGTCGTGAGTCCTGTGTTCCAAACTTACTGCTGAAATTATAAATGTACTGAGTGTTTCAGAATGCAAGACAAAATGTCATTTCAGCCAGTGATGGGGTTTTCATCAGGATATGCAAATGAGATTTTTAGAACCCAGTGGAAGAACACCATATCCATTAATGGAGAGTTCAGAAGTCAGTCTGCTGAGTTTGTTTCTTTGTCAGTTTGGACTGACAAAGGAAATTCCTGTTGCCTGAAAAATACATCTAAGTGTCACCTGCCACGATTGGAAAAATCAGAAGCCATTCTGATGAAATGATGAAGTGAGCAGCAAGTGATTGACCATTCAATTGATATTGAACTATTACTGAAGAGACTTTTCGTTACTCCACAGAAAAGGCCTGCCATTTAAAATGGACGGGTTAGCACGTGCTAAAGTATTGTCTCTACACATGACTTCACAAAATTCTCCGTTAACTAGCATAGGTTAATATATGACACACATGCTTTTTTTTAATCCTTATTTGGACAAGGCCAAAGGCTTTTTATCATTCCCTTGAATTATTATACTCCAGAAATTTACCAGACCTTCAAAATTCAAATCAGCTGTTAAATTATTGAGATACTATCAAATCCAGCTTGTGATTATTTTTTTCCCCAGAAAAAAATTGTACTTTTATTCAGACCAAGTTTAACTTGCAGCAAGGCTGCATAAAATCATTGCATATATCCAGTAAGATGATACTTTGAACGATGCTGGAATACTTTCCGGTCCCTGAAACTGCTGATGACTGCCACCAAAGAAATGAGTGCAAAGAAAGGATTTATAGGAGTCCAGTTCTCCAACATAAGAATTCCAAAATATGTTGTCTTGCAGTCTCTGTACTCTTTCTCCCTGCCCCCAGTACTCACCTTGTCATTTCTTGTCTACGATTCCCAAATGCACTGACCCAGTTGACCAAATTTACCCTGTCATAAAAGGCTGTAATTCCACTTCCTTTGCTGAAGGTATATTTACTTATAACACAGTTACACTGCGCTGGAATATCTCACGCAGGGAAGGTGTAGTGGTTATCCAAACCACTTCCAGTCCTGAGCTTCAGCCATTGTCCTTTAGCCACATGCAGCATTTCTACAGGGTAAGTAACACTGTAAGAGCCAAAGTAAGTCAGGAAGGCAAGAGGATGAAGAGCAGAGTGTCGCTGAAATGGGAATGATTTATTTAATAACACTGTGAAATAGCATGCTTTGGTCCACCAGCTCATCGGTGTCACCTCCCCTCATCTGTACACGCCACTGACAGCTTAACATAACAATGAGATCCACGGGCCAAGTTTGCCCCTGGTGTAACTCTGCTGAACTGGATGAAGGTATGTCAGAATTAATTTAGTCCAGCAATTACTCTCCATTATCTGGAGTAACGATGGGGCTGCACCACCTGACGAATGAAAAACCCAGATAATGCAGGTACCGCTGTGCATGGCTCAAAGCATCAGTGCGACCATGCTTGGGAATAGCAGAGACCCAGTGTAGCCAGCACAGGCGCAGAACTGGAGGTGGAACTTCTGCAGAACTCCTCGGCTGTCTTTGTATGGCGCTCCAGAATGCTGCTGGTCAACTAGATGGTGCAGAGATGGCGTGTCCTCCCTGAGCAGAGAGAAGCATAGTGCGAAGGGGCAGGAATTGGCTTCCGCCTGGACGTATTTACCAGCTCTGTTGCGGCGTCAGCCAGAGAGGTCCATGCAGAATGAGAAAAGAAACTGCACCCCCGTGCTCCTCCTAGCTGGAGAACATTGTGGCTGGATCCGCAAGGGCTGGTGTGGATTCATAGTGGGGTTTAGCTGATAAATAGCTAAAATATAGCTTATAAGTGTTTAGCGTACATATAGCTCTATACCAAAATGGGCCACATCTGGCACATATTGTCCACAGCTAATTGAGCATTAACTGGGATATGATTCAAACTAAATCATGTTTAAGAGACATCAGCTCGCAGATTTCTTCCTAGGAATTTTCATGAAAACAGCCAAATTCAAGAAGCAAAGCCAAAATAAGATGTAAATTTAAATTGTGGATCCCCGATGTGTGCTATATACTTATTGTATGGGATTTGTAATTTAGAGGCCAGAGAGGTAGTAATTTCCTATGTAACAATAGTGGAATGTACCCCCAAGCACCAATTCGAGTGAGGACCCACCCAGCAGAAGTGAACTGGAGCGCTGCATTCTCCCAGCCCTGTTTCTTTTGCCTGCCATCCAGAAGGCTTACACAAATCCAGGTCGCTTTCTGCTTAATCCCCTTTATCCCAACACTTTGTAACTTCTCCTGCCCTCTTACCTGCTCACAGCCAAACCGCATGGCTTCATGGGTGGGTGTATTTTGTAAAGAAAAAAACTTTCATGTATGTTTTCAATAGCACTTAAGGACGTTTTCTGTCCAGTAAATGTCTTCCCTTTTATAGGAAAGTGTTTAGACACAGAAGTGGCTAAAAGCAGCGGTTAACACCCTAGGAGTGACAGATCTTTGCAGGTATCCAGAAGCTGAGAAACAGCTGCTGCATCCTGTTTTGTCAACTGGAGAACTACTGGGGGCTGATGATGAGGGTGGTGTCATCCATTTTCAGCTCGCATCTCCTTCCATCTCTGCCACTGCCTCCCTCTATTACCTTTGGCAGGTTACCTGCTTCTTGCTGTTATTTTCATCTAACTGAGGAATGAGGATGAGGATGATAATGTAATAGGTGTTTTGAAGATTACCTCAATAGTACCTAAAGCCCTTTCAGTCACTTAAGTGAAAACATGGGTGTATAGAAAATCAAAGTATAATTATTACGAAAATGTACATTATTGTTTAGAGTAAAAGGGAATCAAACGCAGGATGATGAGATAATCAGACCACTGGAACTGAAGGATTTTGAGACGTGATATTAGATAAGTAAAAAGCAGAACACTTAATTGAGCTTAGGGAGGGTTTTCACAGCAAGCAGTGTTCATTTCCTTCATGATTATTTTGTTTTTTTCATATTGGTATCCAAAACAAGATGTAAGATGTTGCAGTATGATTGGAAATAGGAAGTTTTAAAGTAGTATTTTAAGGGCCCTGTTAACCATATTCACAGTCCCAGTGAACACAACATTCACAAGGTAAGCCCAGATTTAGGTCCCTACTGTTTTATTATTGGTTATATCATCAGATAAAGGTCTACCGGAGACAATATCAGTTTATTATAACTGCGAGACTTCTAAAGAATTATGTAATCAAAAAAGTACCTGGAGATTTACAATATCTGGATTCATGAGCAACCCAATCTAGTGGGAGGAGTCCCTGCCCATGGGAGGAGTCCCTGCCCATGGCAGGGGGTTGAAACTAGGTGATCTTCAAGGACCCTTCCAACTCTAACCATTTGGTGATTCTGCGATTAGAGAGGAAAAATCTGAACCAACCCACCTTGCCCTCAGGTCCCCTGGCTGCTCCTAAGAAGCCAATGTTACTTCTGTAACTGATGTTCTTTTTCAGAGAACATTTAGTGCTTCATGAAATGGAGTACCTACAACTCGATCCAGAAAAGGCTAAGGGGATGACATTTATAAAGCTCAGGTTGCCACAAATCAGATTTAACTATAGCTGCACTGCACGTGATGTAAAGTCAGACATAAATGAGATATAACACTGAGAGAGTGGAAGTTTTATTACCCTATATTACATTTATTGAACTTTCTTTAATTTATCTGCTTGTTTGGATTACACAGTATCATGAACACTCCAGCAGCAGCCCTGTAGTTGGGATTTCTATTTATAGCATACTCTCTCTTCATTGGATGCCCCTCCAAATTAGTTTCAATGAGGCAGTAATTAGGCCCTTAAAGCAGAATTAAGATATCTTTAATAATTGAATTTAGATACAAAATTTGCCCAGTATCCTTTCAAAAGACAATATTTTTTTATAATTCTTTGGGACTGTGAAAGAGGATACATTTATAAACGTTCCTCTTCTACATTTTCTCCTGTTTTTCTTTTATGTATTTTGGGGCTAAACAGCCACCATCTCCACAATGTTCAGATTTCACACATGCACATATTTAGCCATAAGGCAATTCTGAACTTTCAAAATTAAGCATACAGCTATTCCCTGTAGGATAGAAGATTTCTTTTGCATTCTAAATAATTTCTGTCATGATAGCCAGGGGAAATATTTAGCTCTATGTGATGCTTAACTAGACTGAGACTTTGTCACTAAATTGGAAAGAGATAGGTTTGATGGGTGGACGGTTGGGCTGCTGGACGGCTGCATCCAAATAGTTGCAGTCAATGGCTCAGCATCCAAGTGGAAACCAGTAACCAGTGGTGTCTCCCAAGGGTCCATGCTGGGACCAATACTATTGAGTATCTTCCTCAATGACATAGACAGTGGGATTGAGTGCAGCCTCAGCAAGACTGCAGATGCCACCAAGCTGAGTGGTGCAGTTGGCTCGCTTGAGGGAAGGGGTGCTGCCCAGAGGGACCTCGACAGGCTGAAGGAGTGGGTCCATGCAAACCTCATCAACTTCAACAAGGCCAAGTGCAGGCTCCTGTGCCTGGGTTGGGGCAATCCCCAATACCGGTACAGACAGGGGGATGAAGGGATTGAGAACAGCCCTGTGGAGGAGGACTTGGGGAACTGGTGGCTGAAAAGCTGGACGTGAGCTGACAAAGAGCATGCAGCCGAGAAAGCCAACTGTATCCTGGGCTGTATCACAAGCAACATGGCCAGCAGGTCGAGGGAGGAGATTCTGTCCCCCTGCTCTGCTCTGGTGAGACCTCACCTGGAGTACTTCATCTAGCTCTGGAGTACTCAGCACAAGAAGGACATGGACCTGTTGGGGCAGGTCTAGAGGAGGGCCACAAAAATGCTCAGAGGGCTGGAGCACCTCTGCTGTGAGGACAGGTTGAGAGAGTTGGGGTTGTTCATGCTCCAGAAGAGAAGGCTCCAGGGAGACCTTATTGCGGTCTTTCAACACTTAAAAGGGGCTTACAAGAAAGATGGAGAAAGATGTTTTACCAGGGCCTGTAGTGACAGGACAAGGCACAATGGTTTAAATTGGACATAAGGAAGAAATTCTATACAATGTGGGTAGTGAGACACTGGGACAGGTTGCCCAGAGAAGCTATGGATGGTCCATCATTGGAAGTGCTCAAGGTCAGGTTGGACACACCTCTGAGCAACCAGATTTAGTGAGAGATGTCCCTGCCCATGGACTAGGTGATCTTCAAAGGTCCTTTCCAACCCAAACCACCCTATGATTATACAATTTTAAAGGAAAAAAGAAATACTCAACAACCTTAATCCTAGAGTACCTTTGCTAGTGAAGCCCTTACTGCAGTTTTCAGTATTGTAGCTGATGCTACTGGGAATATCAACAGTGGCATTACAGACAAGTATTCTTTCATCACCATCTCTTGTCTGACATTAACTCAAACACCAGTTAAAACTATGTGCAGGAGTTTTCACTACGTAATGTATGCAATATACACTAACTGTGCTTATCATCAAAACCTAATTGTACGTGCTGTGGTGTGCCTGCTCAGGGTAGGGGGGGGTCAGTATGTCAGCTGCAGACAGTGGGGACGACATAGCAGGGGCTTAGAAAGGAAACCTGTGAGTACCCAGGGGGCTGAAAGACAGAGATACGTATTTCTTTCCTCTGACTGTTTGGGTTGTTTTTTTCAGTGTGGAAACTTTACTCCAAAATTACCTTTTTAGTGTGTGGGAATTAGACAGATAGCAATTTTGAGAATGTCTTGAGGGAGCAGGTGATTTGAGTGATGAGACTCATAAGCCTTGTAATTACAGTAATTATGAGACCATACCTCTACAGGTAGGAACTCATAAGTAAAAACATTAGCATGACCATTTAAGCAGCTCAATAATTCATTCCCGGGCATGTGGTTACAGTGCAATGCTTAACATAAACTTCATGACTATGCTGGCACTTGGTCCTACCTCTGAAGCATGTATTCATCTTGTAAGTATAGATCCCTTTGTGCTGTACTCTTTGTATGAAGCCTTTTCAAGACAAGTCTATAGCATCCATAGCAGCTGGTTACAAGTGGTCAAACCTTACTATGTGTTTTAGTCATCATTTCCCCTGCAGCTTCACAAAGAAAGAGCCTGAAACACTGGAGTGTTCTGACACAGGTTTTACTCAGGGAAGTGCATGTTGGAAAAAGCATATACTTCACAAAGGAAACTTTTCTGTCCTACACATGCTTTACTCCAGCCCTGACCTGATGCCTAGTGGGATGGATGAGTGAGGGAAGTTTGGTAGTATGAGGGAATGCCTCCTTCCTAGTCATTCTGTGCTCTTTTTTCTTATTTATTTACTCAGCACTTCAGTGCCAGGTATGCCTTCTGTCACTTTGATCTAATGTCACAAACCTTTTGAACGGTACTGGGAGAAACTTGATAGAAAGAAGTAGACATGCTGAGACAGAGAATACAAAAAACACAGGGTCATTAGACGGGATATTGTTAATATTCTTCAAAGTTTGTATCCATGAGCTATAACACTAAATGCCAGTCATAAAATGATGGTATCATATGGAAACTGCAGATGATCCTTTTGATCGCAGCAGTATATAATATTTCTTGAAGGTGTGTGCAGGACAAGTCTGTACAAATCTGAGCTTGTTTATTTTTTATTTAGATCTATTTTGCTGAGTTTTACTCTCATTGGGGAATACCTGCATTATTTATCATTTACATTCATGATGCTAACAAACATATTTTATCATCCAGTGATTTTTCTATTTCAGTGTTACGATTTTGTTTGGAATTTGGAGCATTCTAATCATACAAAGTTACTACTCCATACTAAAATAATTTTTAATATCAATCAGTTTCAGCTACAGCTGAAATTATATATTTATTTAAAACGTGATCAATGAGGAGCTGGATTTTTGCAATCCAATTACAATATGCTTTTTAAAAATACAGTGGGCATAAGCTGAAACAAGAGAAGTTCTGGCTTAGATACAGGGAAAAAAACTTTGCACCATGAGGACACTCAGAGTTGTCTGGAGAGGTTTTCCAGTCCCCAGCCTTGGAGGGCTGAGCAAAGCCCTGAGCAACCTGGTCTGATTCCTTAGCTCGCCCAAATTACCCTGCAAGCCTACGAATTATTCCAGTTACCTGAGATGGTTGTCGGCAATCTGTATGCCAGCACTCAGAGCAGTAGGTGTGTGTTACACTCCTCAACAACTACCAGTACATTCAGACCTCTTAAGACTTTTGTCACAGACCTCAGTTTTACTGTACAGTTATGCAATTAACACATGAAATTCCCCATAAAAGCTGCAGTTTTCAATCAAATACAAAATCACTGCATGTCTTTCCAGAACCTGCAATACGAAGCAAAACCAGCCTCAAAACCTTTGCATTATCTCTGTCTTCATATTTGTGCTGATCTTGCATTAAAAGGTTGTGATAGCTACTTTCCAGATAAGGCAAGAATTTGCTTTTTGATATAAACATGGTTTTAAGTATTTTCTCCCTCTGGCCTTTTTAGCTTCTGTGTAATAAAACAACTCCCCCTAAAATTTTTCATCCTTTCTCACTTCCAGATATGTTTTTAAAGGCGATTTTGGCAAAATATATAAAATAAGATCCTGAATTGCGCTGTTTGGAAAAGAAGCTGAAAATTCTTTTTGGCTTTATTTTGGCTGAACTTTTCTCTGGAATCTTTGCTTCAATTTTGGTTGTGTTGGCCTCATTAAGAAGCGCCCTTTAGTACTTTAGGAAGACCGCTGAAGGATTAAAAATATATAGAGAGCCTTATTTCTTTGGGTACTTTTATGTTTATTATTTCTTTGGTTTTATAAAATGGGGATTTATCCAGGTCTTTAAGTGACCCTCCCACTAGTAAAGTGACCCTGTACTTTAGAGCATTTTTTATGAGCAACATTTATAGTATCTGCATTTATATATATTGTACAAAAAAATAATATTATTACATTTGCAAAGTAAAGTACTTAAAAGTCACAAAATACAGAATTAAGCTTTAATTTGTCTGCCTTACACATCAGCATTCTGGTACAGTAATTAGTGACTGAATTGTATAAGTACTTGCCCACCTTTTTGGGGCACAGAATAGATGATGTTCTTTTAATGAGCAGCTATACATTTTTTATGCATTTCCTCATTCTCTAATATGTTGTTGCAGGTCTTATTTACTGTACTGAATTTAAGCCCTGTTTGGAAGACTGAATTATTAATTGGTTTTTGTGGTGTCTCATAAAGAAAGCATTCTGTTTCCTCAGAGGAATCTTCACAGCTCCTGTGTGAGATGGGACAGTACTCCCTATAACCATACGCTGTTTTATAGGAGAGAACTATGGGGCACAGACAAAAACCAGAGATATCTGTTAATTTGGTATGCCTAGGACATAATTTTTTTTCAGAGAACTTGCATATGCCAAGGACAATCCCCTCTGATTTTCTTTACAACTGTGAGCACTCACAACTTCCACAAATTAGGTCCCAGAGCTTCCAGTCAGGAAACTAGAAAAAGAGAAGGGCACAGACAATGATGACCTGTGATAAATTCAGTTAAATGACTTGCTTCATGTCACACATGAATCCCATGACAGGGACACAGTCCCTATCATGGGATTTACCAGTGTAGCATTCAATGGTTTTAATCACTAAAGCATCCTTCCTGTGTTACCAATATCCTGACTCACCAACCAAATACTTTCTACCTTCCAGACAAATGAGTAAGACAGAAAACATCCTCCCTTCTTACAAGCCATGGTTCATCTACAAGCAAGTCCATCCTGGGCACTGACAAGGGCAGAGCACCTGTGAAAAACATTACATGATCCCCCAACTCCAATATATAAGCATGTTTATGCATCTAAGTTGGATGTGGACACCTGAGCTAGAAAACTTCAGCCAGAAGATGTGAAGTTATTACCAACTGAACACACCTGCATCAGCAAGAAATCATAGGATCATAGAATTGCCTAGGTTGGAAGGGACCTTCCAGATTGTCTAGTCCAACCTTCAACCTAACTCTGACAAAAGCCATCACTAAACCACGTCTCTAAGCACGGTGTCTACCTGTCTTTTAAATACCTCCAGGGATGGTCCCTCAACCACTTCCCTGGGCAGTCTGTTCCAATGCTTAATAACCCTTTCAGTGTAAACGTTTTTCCTAATATCCAGTCTAAACCTCCCCTGGTGCAACTTGAGGCCGTTTCCTCTTGTCCTATCATCTGTTACTTGGGAGAAGAGACCGACCCCCACCTCTCTACCCCCTCCTTTCAGGGAGTTGTGGAGAGTGAGAAGGTCTCCCCTCAGCCTCCTTTTCTCCAGGCTGAACGCCCCCAGTGCCCTCAGCCGCTCCTCACAAGACTTGTGCTCCAGACCCCTCACCAGCTTCATCACCCTTCTCTGGATATGTGAGTATCAGTCACAGAAAATTACTATCCATAACTATAACACAGGAAGTTACTATCCATACCATACCACCTACAACAAACTTTTAGTAACACAAATGTTGATAAAATAAGTGACCTAATACTGAGGATTACCAGAACACATGGACTGAGTGTATTAGGCCTGGATTAGTGGGAAGTACTGAGGGGAGAGAATACATCAGAACACACAGCTCAGAGAGCAGAGACTTGAAGAGACACACACAGGTGAAGACCAGGAATGGGAGACCACGGGCACACAGCAGTTCTCACAGATGAGGGGTTTTGTAATCAAAGGAAGGGTTTGGCTTGAAACTTTCTCCAGAGAAACAAAGGTGATGATGTTGGGTGAATTGGAAAGATAACCATCCTGTGAATTGCAGCAGCTTCTTAGCAGTTCAAGCAAAAGACCTTTGTGATGAGACCAGGAGAAGGCTGGTGGTACAACCTGAGCTGATGCGTAACCCGAACCCCAGAGATGGAGGGAGCAATGCTGTTGTCACTTTGGGAGCTGTTTTGTCATCCCCAACCTCTCTGAATCACTCACCGATTATCTCCTCATGATTCCTGTTACCCACAAATGCATGAAGAATTTAGTCATGGGTTCTACAATCAGAACTGTTTTCTGGTACTGTCATCGCTTATGCACAAATCCACAAGAAAAGTCAGGGCTAGTTGGGCGTGGGGGATCCTGGCTCCCTCAGGAATCCCTCTCTTACTGCTGTCCTCCTCAATGGGCACAAACAAAACTTCCTAACATACCAAGAGGGCTTCTACTTCTAGGAAAAGGAGCCAGAAGTTCTAACTACTCCTTTTTCAAAAAGAATCTTAAAGGAACTGCTTTACTCTTTTTTTTTTCCTCCTCTCTTTCTTCAGGCAAAAAAAAAAGTTGCCCAAACATTCTTTTTTTCCAAATTCCTCACACACCCTGTTTTAACAAACAGTGGCACTAGCTTTGCTTCGGTTTCACTTCTTCCTCCTCAACTCCCAGAAATGAGTTTGTGATTATTGCACCCTGCTCAGCTAATTTGTTCAGAGGGAATACAACTTACAATACTCAGTACAAATGAGTAATCTTCTTCTTTAACACCAGATAGAGTCTTCCATGCTCGTATTACTCCCTCCCAGTTTACAACATGCACATTTTTAGAATACTTGCATAGATCTGTGCAACTCTGTTGATGCTATAGACATTTATTCTCCCCAGCCAAAAATACTAGTATGTAGACTTAACAGTGTAACAATAACAGTAACCATTTCTCCCCCCAAAAGAGAAAACATGGAAGGACACACAAAACAGTCCACACAGATTATAGTAATAACATACAATAATTAAAAATACAAGCATACTAGTCTGCAAAAGATACCTAATCATATAATAAATACATTTCCTAGTACCAAACAGATCAATCAGTTTAATTCTGTTAATAAAAAAAAATTCCTTTACTACACTAGCTAATCTCAGGAGGCATACACCCAGAAACTAAGCTGATGTGCGTTAATATACCTTGGAAAGGTACTTATTTTTACACCTTTGCTATGTCTAAGTAATGGTATACCAAATAAACAGGATACTTCTTTTTACTATGACAGAACAGTAAATTAAAGTTAAGGTTGAGCAGGGTGGCAGGCAATGGCGAATGCTTGCAAGGCTATGGGGAACAGGTTAGCTCTCATGGTGCTTTTGCAGACAATATCTGGACATTATAAACTGTTGGTTCATTTTTGTAATGAAAACATAATATCGCAATTGCTCATTAGCTGAGCTCCCTATCCTTGTATTATCAAACTCTGCTCCTAGATGACAGATTTAGCCTTTCTCATCATCAGTCAAAACGCTTTTAATTTTGGGACATACTTAATATGCAATCTGAGAGCATCACAGCACCCCTTCAAAAAATGTACAGGTAAAAAAATGAGAGTGTTTTTCAAGTGGCATGCCACTTAGCCCTGGTGTATTACAGTGTAACTCTGGCTGAAGTTTGTGGGAGCTGCATTAGCACACACAGGTGTATGAAAACAGTCATTTTGCACTACTCTAAAACAACCTTTTCCGGACCACTCCAGGGGAGAGCTACACCCACTCCTCCTTAACTGCAGAATGGCTCCTGCTATGCTACCTTGCTGCCGGTTAGCACAGGCTGGTACTACTACAGGAGACCCATGCTCTTGGCACTACAGTCCTTGTTTGTACTGTATCACACCAAACCCTTCCTCCTGCAAAGGGCAATTCTGCATCCTCTGACATCACTGCTGAGGTCACCCACTTGGACTAACACATTCTCCTTCTCCTGATCAGCTACGTGTAGACCATGATCCTTTTTTTCAGCACAGAAGAAACTCTCTCAACACCAATCTGGCTGTTCTCAGTCATACCATACATCTGAGCAACAGAGGTGCATGAAGGCTCCGAAATTGCTCCACGCTTGGATCAAGATTTGGCTCCAGATGACTGATCAGAGGAACGAAACACTCCCAAAGCATCACCCTAACTCACCAGTAGCCATGCCAGGATTCAGAATAAAATTTTCTGACAGATGCTACACATTGAAATGTTTTAAATAGTCAGAAAGCTTACTTGACAGGAGCTGCACCTTGACAGTTCCAGTGTTTAAGTCCTCTCTGTCTTCTGTTAGATTTATTGTAAAAAAAAATAATTAAGATTAATACGATTGCTAACTTGTAGAGCTACAGGAATTGCAAGCAGATAAAAGCGTATGCAGAAAGAACAGGACAAGCTGGATGTTTGTTAGTTTTATGCATCATCATAGTAGTAGGCCTCTGCCCAGATAATAATAATTAATGAGGTAGCAAGCAAAAAGGCTTACCTTACATACGGACTTTCAGATACAGGATTGTGCGGTCACTATTGGCATCCTTTACTCTGTAGTTCAGACCGGTATCATTAGTGGGATATAAATACAGGTTTCAGTTTTCTTTTGATGACCATATTCACATTTTAGAGAGACACGTCCACACTTCAGGTGTGTATGTTTTCTTATTGTACATACTAATGAATCAAGCCACATGCTAAACGGGTATTTGGTGCATTATTTAAGTAATATCATAACAAGCAGTAAGCAAAAACATTTTCTAAGTTCTGCCTAAAGAAAGAAAAATTCAAGATTTTGTCCACAGGGGTAACTTAAATATTCTGCCACAATTCATGACTAGAAGATTGGTAGCCACTTACCAGTAAATAAACTGCTGCCCCAATCGAAGGTACTTCAAGAGATAATAACTGTAAGTTATCAATATTTTTTTTCAGCATTTCTTCCTTCTAGGCTAAGAAATTTCTCTAACAGTTACACAACACAATGCAATTTTTTTCAGAAAAATAGTATACATTGAGTATTTATTATAATTTAACCCACTAGCAACTCTTTATCCAGGCCTCATTAATCTACTTTTTACCACCTTCATTTTCAAACCTAAGCATTATACATGTTTTAGCTAAACATGAAATTAGCACACCTTCTATGTATCATACCTTCATTAGCACTGCTGCTAAACATGTAAAAACATGACAGAAACTATAAAACAGCCGCAAATTCCAACTTCAGGCAAGGTATTGTTGGGTTAAAACTGGCATCAACACTAACATAAAATTACTCTTGCACAAAACATCATAGAGATGGTTATCAACTGCAGTGAAGAACAAAAAGCATGAAAAGTTTAGAAAAACATGAATTTCATCTGCATAGGCCACGGAACAGCTTGTTTTTCCAATTGTTTACTCTTCTCCTCTTTTATTATTTCTGTTTATTTGTACTACCGTAATATTTTTAGAAAAGTGATCCTGTACCCAAGAGATCTCTGGGAGTTCCGTCACCAACTTCAGTGGAAGCAGTTGTAGGGTCCTGTATAGGTGCCTCATGTTTATGAACTTTGATTATTACTATTCTGCCAAGATATCGTACTACCCCCTTCATTAATGGTAAATATTGCATTTGGATTAAAAATACACACACAATGCACTTACAGTTACAGGGCAGTTAAAAGTAATTTTTGTGTAAAATATGGAACAGATTATAGCTCAGATTAGAGTCAGAATAACCCTTCAGCTAATTGCAGAGGTTTTGGACACTACCTAGTTACGACCACGTAACACACAAGGAAAATAAGTTGTATCTACTATTTGGAGGACTCTCCGAAAACATTAGTCGATTATTTACAATGCAGTCAATTCTGGTGTTTTTCCTCAGCTGCATCTGAATTAGGATGTTAGGATTTAGCCTTCACTGAATATACAGGGGTTGCACTCTAAAGAGATTAGGCCATTTTCTTCAGTTACTTTCATTTCATCTGTGTATGAAATCGTTACACCAGCTAACGGTGGACTGTGACTGTAGTGCACAAACTCTTTCTGTTTACCGTAGCTGCACCTACTGCCCCACCATATTTCTTTTGTGCAGAACAATGCTGCACCAGATTTATCTTTACTCTCATGCAATACGTTCTCTACACCTGCCTTATTATTAAATATGCATAAACCAAACCCTGCAGGACATGGTAAACACCTGGGCTTTTGTTGTAAGAAGAGTTAAAAAGTTACGGAATGAGAATACTAAACACCAAATTGATTATCAAAATATTCCAATAACTCCAGAGGCTATTTCACCATTTAATCAGAGTTTTTAACAGAAATACTAAATAAATGAAAAATTAAAAGGTGTGCACTTAAATGCTAACTATTGACAGGAACAATAAAATCATGATTACTGTGTTCTGGTCAACCTTGTGTGAATTTGCTCTCAACTGGAGCTGAGGACCAGCTTCTGTTAACACTGTTATAGATTGAGATATTTTGTAAACACAGTTTGTTAGAGTGACGTTAGGCTGCAATGGGAGTAAACAAACTAAGAGTACAGAAGACAAACTATCACACTGAGGTTACCTTTTATTCCCCAGACTTTTATTTTTCCTGTTTACCTCAAGTTGAAATAAATTTACCAAAATTTGTCATGGGATCTGTGTGACTAATGACAAGAAAATCTGAATGTTTGCTAGTTCAGTGTCCTCTGTGCAGGCACAAGTTATGCCTACTTGTGTGTATGAAGAGCAAATTTTCTCTCCTATTTATGTGCCCTGCAAACAAAATGGTGGCGAGTGGGTGGAGTCAGAGAACAGGCATTCATTTCACATTTTCAGAGAAATTTGCATGGGCAGGCTCTAATATGCCTCAGCAAATTCAGACAAATGAATGGGTCATCTAAGCAATCGTTGACATTGTATACTATATAAGCATGCAGGAAACGACTAAATTGTTTAGTCATTCATTTTCAGTTACAAAAATGCTTCTATAGGTACAGATTAGAGAAGGAATCCCTTAAAAGTCTCAGAAGGAAATTTCTCACAATGATGAATGTGTGCCTTGAGACCTCATTCAGAAGCAGCTTTGATAAACAGCTTGATCGAACAATTTGCGTCTCTCCAAGAAGATTTAAAAAGTCAAACATACAAAAGTCACTATTTATCTGCAATGCTAAAGCCTTATATTATCCACAGATTTCTTAATGGCAGACCCACTGCAGTCAACTGAGGCAAGAGACTTAGGAGAGCCCAGGGCCCAATCCATCAAGGTGCCAACCACCTCATCCGCAAAGAGCATGGCTGCTTCCAGCAGAAGTCAAAAGGACTGAAAATACCAGCTTTGCCAGAGGCCTGAAGAGCTCACAGGGTCAGGTATTTAAATAGACCAGTAGTCCCATTAGGGTAACATAAAATCAAATACATCTGAAGCATCACACGGAATGATCCCTTAGTTGCGGTTCGTGTGGGTATGTAGCTCCAATGGGAAGGTACATATGAAGATCCCAAAGCCAAATGATTTCCTTATTAGTTCTGTGAGACAAGGGTTGCATCCACGCGATGTTATTTTAAAACAGGCCTTAAAATAAAACTTTTTTGAATGAAAATCACATAATTACAACCTGTAATTAACATGCGACTTTAAAATGTGACAAAAAGTTCCAAGAAAATATTCAATTAACAATACATCTCCAACAACCTCAGCACCCAGCCCCACATACCTTCTGTATTTAGATGTCCTCTTTTGGCCCTACACTGAATAAGGCATCTGATACCAACATTTGCAAATTAATTTATTCTTTAACTTACAAGTAATTGAATCCAAATGAGTGCAGTGCTCAGAGTTTTCACGTAGGCTAATACTTTTCACTTAAAAGACTGGGCAATTAATGTTGGAGAAAAATCCAATTAACAAGGTAAAAGTATCACAAAAATATGAAACTGTGCTTATTTCAAATGTGTAGAGCCATACGCTCATTCATTATTTTCCTGAGTCAGTCAGCAATTTTTGAAGCTTTTAAACAATAGGCATAGTTTTCACTGCTGGTATAGTTTATTACGGTTAGAAATAAGGACTGGTGAAAATGACTTGGCTGCATACCTGGAAATTTGTCCCGAAACACTGTTGCTTATGTCTCATCTGTGCCCCACAGCTGGCAGAGCCAGAAGCATATACTGGGCAAATTATTGTGGGAATTCCAGCTCCTTTTCCCCAGAACATACCCATACTAACTAGAAAGACTCAAAAAAAAAAAAAAAAACCAAATAAACAAAAAAAAAACCCAAACCAAAACAAAAACAGATGGAAAAATAGGGCAGCATGATCTTCCTAGGCACTAAGACAGTATTTTCCAGAAACTTTGTAAGAGAATGGTATGATTCCTCTTAAAGAGCAGTGAGAGCATCTCTGCTTTTTGCTCAGGCAGCTCCAGACATTCCAAAATACATCACTGATCTTTCCTTTGTATAATCATAATTTCTATTAAAAAAAATCCAAAACACAGCTATTCACCAGCTCTAATCAAATTAAGTCTAGAAGTATCTCTCATCACCCCAAAATAAGTAGATAGAACTGAGGAGTCAGAGACAAGTATTCCCCCTCAGCTGAATGGGAAAATTATTCTGTGCTAGTTTAAGATAAATATCTCTCAATCAATCTATAAAATATCTGTTCAGAGTTTTTTTATGGTTGGCATAGAATATATAACTACTATTTCATTCAAAAAGTCAATGACGATGAATGGTCTATAGCACAGCAAGTAAACCTGATTGTCTTGCTCAGTCCCTCATGAATTGGTTACCCTTGGCCAGACCTCACAATACTCCTCATACCTTCTTCCCCGATGCACAGGCACCCACAGGCATGTTCATTTCAATATTCATCTTCTCCTCCTAGTTCCTTTCCCCGTATTAGGGATGCTGGGGAGGACCGAAATGCTGCTGCATCCTTCTAAGATACCACAAGATTGCTGTGGACAGATGCTCAGTTGAGGCTGCATACGCAGCATGTCTGGGGCACTGCGAGCAGCGGTGTTCCTACACAGAGAGTACTGTGATTCCCCCCCTTCAGGGCTGTGTCCTGCCAAAGCAAGTGGGACTGTTCACTTGGCGAAGGCTAAACGTGCCCTTTGAGCGCTTCCTTAGCATGAGCCGCCCTGGTGGTCGGCACTTTGCAGGCCAAAGCTTTTAGGCTTTTTCAATACAGACGAGGGCAGTGGTGCAGGCATGCTTGCTTGCCTTCTGCTCATTGACAACCCCGTGCTGTAAAACATAAAGTAAATGGCAGGCAGGGAAAAAGAGCCATTGGCAGTAGTTTCAAGTGTTACCACTTTGCCTGCTCTCCGTCCTCCCTTTAGTCACGACCCTTAGGTGTGCTAGGTTATGGCTGTGCTAAAAGGGCCACGTTATTTTTAAGATCAGCGCTGCAAAGCACTGCTTGTGTGGAATGTGCATTTTGAGCCCTGCAAAGAGTTAATCCTCCTTTCACAAAGCCTTCAGAGGACTCAAGAGGGCACGAAGCCAACAGAAAACCACCCCCCAGAAACCTCCAAACCCTTAAGATTTATGTAGCAGCAACTTCAGGCAACCTCGGCCCAACGCGAGCGGAAGGCATTGACTGAAGCCTTCGGCCTGCCTGACAACACAGGTGTGGGCATACCTGCTGCTGCACGTGTGTACGCGCGTGTTCATACACTCAGTGTTACCCGGTTCTGCTCAGTTTCCAGAGGCGAGGACGGACATTTTTTGGCACCTTCTCTTTGTTCGAAGGACAGCCGCCGCAGGAGCAGACGCCTCCCTCTGAACAGCGGCCCTGACCCTGCTGGGCTGCCCTCTCCCGAGTCACACAGCCACAAGCACCGTCACTTAAAAAATTAAGTAACAGTGCTTAAAAAAACTGAAACGAAGCTTAAGAACGAACGAAAAACTCATGGCCAAAACCTGACCGCCTTCCACCACCCCCGCCGCGCCGCTGCGCTGAGGAGGGCACACGCCTCTCCTCGGAGATCACGACGCCCCCACAGTCCACCGCCTCACGCAGGACACCCCACCCCACGGAACACCCCCCCACACACATACACTGTCGTGACACCCCCCCAACACCCTTTGGCTGAGGGGCGAGGTGGCGGCGGGCACCCTCCCCGCCGGCGGGCGGGAGCGGGAGGCCGCGGGTGACAAACTTGGTGCGGCAGCCGGCCTGTGTCAGCACAACTTCCAGCCGGGAGAAGGAGGAGGAGGAGAAGGAGGAGGAGGAGGAGGAGAAGGAGGCAGCGCCGCGCGGGGCCGGCGGGAGGCGGCCGGGGGGACGGAACAGCAAATGCTATTCAGCCCGAGCAGTTTCAAGCCGCCCATGCTGGGGAATTACTGTAGTCGAGCTACGGCTCTGAGCGCCGGCTCTGTGCGTGTGTGTGTGTGTGTGTGGTGTGTGGTGTGTATCTGTGTGTGTGTGTGTGTGTGTGTGTGCGCGCACGCGAGTGTGAGTGTGTGTCCCCGCGCCTGTGCCCGCGCGCGGCGGGCAGCTGCCGCGCGCCCGCCTGAGGAGAGGGGCGGCGGGAAGAAGGGGGGCAACGGGGGGGGAAGGGGGAGGGCACCCAGTTTTCACCCCAAAAAAACTCCCTTTTTGTAACACACACACACACACACACACCGGTAGGACTCTCCGAATTTAAAATACCAAAAAAAAAAAAAGAAAGCCCACAAACGTGTTCTCGGGCAGACTGACAGCCGGGGTCAAGAAACAGCTGCTGGAGTTAATGTTTCTTCCTCCCACTCCGTCTGATGGCGGTGCCCTGCCAAGGCGAAGTGGGGAGCGGGAGCGCGGCTCCGGCCCGCCCGGGCTGGAGCGGGGCGGGCGGCGGCAGAGCGGCACACGCCGGGCAGCGGGCCGGGGGTCGGGCCGGGGGTAGGCCGCAGGGGGCAGGGGTGGGGTGGGGGATCTCCCCTCTGTGGGGTTTTATTTAATTATTTCCCCCTCCCGCAGGAACCCGTCAGGCGCTGCGTCTGCTGGCGAGGGCTGATTCACGCTGCAGAGCGCTGCCCGCAGAGGGCTGCCGGGTACCCAGCCCGCCATCACTCCGCCCCGACGACAAGTTTTTGGGGGCGGCCGGTTCCCCTCTCCCCGGGCTGAGCCCCGCGCTCCGTACCCCCTCACGGGCCGGCGCGGGGCCGCGGCCCTGGCCCGAGCCATGGCCCCCGTCCTGCCCGGGGACACGGAGCCTGCCGCCGGGCGGTGGGTGAGGTCTGTGTCACCCTGGCGGAGCTGGGGGTGGTTGGCCGTAGATGTTGAAAGCACAGCATTTTGGGTGACGAAGCCAACCGCATCCTGAGCTGCATCCCCAGCAGCACGGCCAGCAGAGCAAGGGAGGGGATTTTGCCCCTCTTCTCTGCTCTGGTGAGACCCCACCGGCAGTGCTGTGTCCAGAGCTGGGGCCACCAACATCAGGACGTGGACCTGTTGGAACAAGTCCAGAGGAGGCCACAAAGATGATCAAGGGGCGGGAGCACCTCTACTGTGAGGACAGGCTGAGAGAGCTGGGGATGTTCAGCCTGGGGAAGAGGAGGCTCTGGGGAGACCTTGTAGCGGCCTGCCAGTACCTAAAGGGTCTCCAGGAATGATGGGGAGGGGCTCTTGTTCAGGGAGTGTAGCAATAGGATGAGGGGTAATGGTTTTAAAATGAAACAGGAAAGTTTTAGGTTAGATATTAGGAGGAAATTCTTCACCCTGAGGGTGGTAAGGCACTGGCACAGGTTGCCCAGAGAAGTTGTGGATGCCCCATCCCTGGTGCATCAAGGCCAGGCTGGATGGGGCTTTGAGCAACCTGGTCCAGTGGGAGGTGTCCCTGCCCAGGGCAGGGGGTTGGAACTACATGATCTTTAAGGTCCCTTCCAACCCGAACCATTCTATGATTCTATAATACATACTTGGAGGCCCATTTTGAAGTTTAAAAATGTCCCATACCTAACAATTCCCAGTTACCCAGCTGCTCAGCATCTTTTGAGGACCAGGCTCCTAAGCACAGATGGAAGCAGCTGCCTTTGAGCACCCGTTTTTAAGGGCGTTGGGCAGTGTTTCATGTCGGGGCAGTAACGTTGTGTTACTCTTGTTTTCCCCACTAAAGACATGAGGCTGCCCCTCTGCTCACGTTTTATGCATGTCAGATCAGCCCCACTATCTGCAGAGTTACGGTTGCTGTTAACTGCAGTATCCTGATACTTCATCACTGCATCAGCGCTGCTTAATATCATGACACGTTTTACCGTGTTGTGACACAGCTTCATCTCATCATGTGAAGATGTTGCATCGACTGTTAGGGTTTTGCATCTTTGGAATATTTATGCATTCACCATTGCCACAGAGATGCCTATTCATAAATAAGATAAATGCAGCATGAGTACTATTGACATCCTGCAAACATGGCTTGCGAGAGACTCATTAAAATCAGAGCTGTCCAGTAAGCCCGGCTGCCTCCTGGCAAACTGGCCTATTTCATTTCTTCCTTAATTCCCTGTCCAGGATGGTTCACTATTCCAGCCTATCGCTTTATATCATTCTGCAAACTCCACTCTGTCTGCTGCTTTATCCAGACGGGTCCACTTTGCTCTTTCAGCTGTATTCTCCACACAGCTCTTTGCCCAACTCCACTACTTGCTGCTAATTAATGCCTGATTTTTTTGCTATCTAAAAAAGATAGCACTTTGATTAGACACACACACACACACATACACATGCACATATACCAACATTAACTCTTCTCTTTCTGAAGAATGAGAGACATGAAATCCAGATACTGAAATATCAGTTCGAAATTCCCATTGAGTTCAGTGAGATTGGGGTCTCACATGTGGTACCCAGAGCTATGTACCTTTAAATCTGCTCATCAAACAGATCAGTGCCCACTACTCTAATTCAGCCTTCCTGTTTAATGACTCCCCCAATGCCCTAATTCAGATTCACCCGTTACCCTAATTCAGCCTTCCTGTTTAGTGCTGCAGTTCTACTGAAAATCCTATACATGTCTCGTTTGTACTAACCAAGGGCGTTTCTGAGCCAAATCATTGCCACTGCAACCTATACAAAACTGAATTATATTTATTTCTTTTATCAAGTTTTTCTACAACCTCAGAAGAATTAACATGTTTGGTCTTGCTATTTAGAGACTTATTTCAATCCCTCAAGTTGCAGTTCATGAGAATTGGCTTCTTCGCTTTTTCAGACATTGTTTTTCGTGCAAGTAGCTTCCACATGTGAGCTGCTGTATGTCCACATTTTTCTCCCGCACAAATAACATGGAACTTGGAACAATATGTGGAGTTCAGTAAAGGAAGTGTTTGGTCTAGAAGCTCCAAGAAGCTTTCCAAGACCTCCAAGGATCCTGAAGGTCATGAAATGAAATCATCCACTTCTAAGGCTTAGTGACACAGCACGGCGATCTAGCACATCAAAAACCTGAGTTTGGGAATTGGAAGTTGGAAAGAAACAGTGTTTTCAGTCTCAGGCTGGGGAGAGACAGGCTATGACATGTAATGTTTCAGTCTTACATCTGGAGGAGGTCTTTGCATTAGCTTTTTGATAATGCTGGAAGAAGCCAGATGCCCTACAGGAGCCTGCAGATCAGTCTGTGAGCAAGAACCTCCATTTGCAGAGTAAGCAGGGTATATTTATGAGGAACTGGTGGACTGCATGTAGGCAGTCCTACTGCCTGAAGCCAAAAAATTCTTCATGTTACACCTTCACATAATAGCATAGCACAACTGAAAAGTTACGGGGGAGCATAGGATCCCTTTTGAGTCTTTATTTTAGCGTTTTTCTGAGCCTGTAAGAGTTATTCATAACTAAAAATCAATCATTTTAAGATACTGTTTCCAAAAGATATATGATTTTGTTGATGCACCAGCAGTATCCAGGCAGCATTTTGGACAGTTACGTCTGCATAAAGATCGCTCTGTCCTTACGTGCTATGCCAATGCTGATTTCATGGTTTGCTGCAGAAAAAAGATCAAGAGCTTCTGTTCCCACTGTTTGGTACATAAGGACAGTGGCAGAGTTACTGAAAATGAAAGTTTACAAATTCACTACCAATGAAAGAAAACATTTTATCAAACCACATGATTTTAGATGAGGGAATGCATTGCCACAATAGATAACCGAGGTCAAGTAGTTTCCAGGCTACAAAAGAAAGCAATGTTTTTTATGAGTAGCAAGAACATTCAAAACTGTAATAGATCAACTACAACAAACATGTACAGAAGGAGATATAAAACCTCAGGTTCCAGATCATCACTCAATCTGAGAATAAACAAATAAGATAAAGTCAGATACTAGGCAGATTACTACACATCTTTACTGATGGCTCCTTGAACTTTTATTTGAAACATCCGATTCTAGCGACTACTGAAACAGATTAAAGAACTGAAGAGAACAGGAGATCTAATCCCTAAATGATACACCTATGTTTGTTTTGAACTAAGAAGAAATTGCAAATTAATGAGTTGTTTCAAACTGTGTGGTCACTTTCATCTGCTGGAAAATACCTACCGTGGAGATATACTCTTTCAATTACATTTGTTGGCGCACGTGACTTGGGTTTCTCAAGATGAGGGACTAGTATTAACCCACTTTACATCCACCAAAACATTTATTCGTATAGCAGGTTCTCATTTTACAAACTTGGCTCTTACTTTGATGGCTAGGAGGACATTTATCTGTGCTTCAGGACAGTAACGTTCCCACCTGCACTGTGACACTGTGTTTAGCCAGATTGCCTTGGAATATGAACACATGGACGAGTCACTGCATGGTGAGTTTGGGTGTGAACTTGCAACAGTCAGCTCCTGTGGTGGACCTGTCTGTGCGCATGCATAAAATGAGGGTTAGCTACCTTGAATCACCTCACTTTTATCCCCGACTAGAAATGTGCATACAAACTGTTACCATGGAGTGGGTTTGCACACTTTAACTTCACAGTTTCACTTTCGCCTATGAGCAGTGCCAGGATGACATTTCTCCACCCCACTGAAGTGTCTACCTACCACACCTCTCTTAAGACTGCTGGAAGATGCCATGAACAACCTTTTCATTGCTCCTGCTGCAGGACAGAGCAAATAGCCGGGGATATCAACCAGTTGAACCAGGCAAGAAAAGCCATGGCAGCCTGAGACAACGCTGTACCCAGCTGCCTCCCTGCCCTTGTGCCATGGGACGACAGCACAGCTCTACCATCAGCTATCCTGGTCCGCAGCCTGTCATTGCTGGTATTGACAGCAGGGTTGGCTAAAGGGTAGGTGTATTTCTGCCCCTGTACAGCCCTCTGCCCCTCCATCCCACAGTTGTTTGGCCGTCCATCAGTCCGGCTGGTCCAGCCCGCTACGGCTTGTCTTAGGTCTGCACCCTTATGTCGGACACATGTGCAACCTGGGAGCAGCCAGGAGAATCTCTCTAATTTGCACCCCTGTTCACACCAAGTGAAAAACAATAGAGAAGTGAAAACAACTAATCCTAACAGGGTGTTTTTCATTATATCTGACTGTGCTACTCATACGTACCCAAATATGGGGGACAGAAATGCACATTCTAGCACTCTTAAAAGTGCAGGCTGTGGAGATCACTGTTATAGAGCACAAGGTTGCTGCTTATAAAATCTGGTTAGTCATTACTGAGATTTTCATGGTGATTATGAAGGGTGACAGGACTACACACCTCTTGTCACTCCACTAAATGAACGTGCTCCATGCTCCAGTACTTTTCCACCTGCTCAGAGCTTGCTCTAGTGTCCGTAGTGTCCGTCTAGTGTCCTGCTGGCCTTGGTTCTGTAGTTTCATGCAGTGGTGAAGTTTTGTCAGTGCACTTGGGCACTAATTAATCCTTAGTGTGGACTGATACAGTGAAGAAGTCATGGCTGGACATAGGGTCTTTTATTCTCCTGTTCTTCTTGGAATGTCTCCAAGAAGAGATGGGCAAAAGTGGCAGAGTTATTGTGCGGACTGAATGAATGGAGGTGGTTTTAAAAGCACCGAAGGAACTTCAGTGCGGTATAACACCACCGCGTGTATTTCTCCAGCGATTTAAGCATCCCTCCTCATTCCCAGCCCTTGTTCCTGTTCCGCCCGCTGCATTGTGTTGGCACAGCTGTTTCTTTGGCCGTGGGCGGCCCAGGGGTGGGAAGAAGCAGCTGGAGGGGTGGGAGAGCTGCTTACGCCGGCTCCAGCTGCTCTGCCAACGAAGGTCCGCGGAAGGTGCTCGGAAGGCAAGACCCTCCAGTTTTCAGGTTGCATCCAAGTCGCCCCTGTATTTTTTTCTGAACGTTTGGTAGGTGATATCTGTTGTATTTACGATGCCATTGTGTGGTCACTGTCAGTAAGTGTTGGCATATTTGTGGCAACTGCTATGTATTGGTTTTCATTAGAAATGTAACATAAACTGGAAGCACTGAAAAACAGCAACAGCAGCAATTATGCATGTGATCATCACAGAGAGTTTGAAAATCATGCTTCAGTAAAGCCTGAGTAGAGAGAAAGCAAATTCTTCCACATGAATATGATTCGCTTTTGCTTTTACTGGGTGGTGGCACTTATCAGTAGCATTAAAATACATTATTTGGAAATTTTTCACATGATTTTGTTACTGGGAGGGTTTTCTGCATTATAAACAATATCTTCTGCTAATCTTAAAAACACCACCAAGCTCTAGCTAGTGATGTTCTGTAAAAATCCCAGAAAATAGGAACCTGTCCCCCAAATTGTTACAAAATTTCCTGAGAAGCTTCGAAACCCAGTCTCTGTCATCTATAGAAAAAAATGAAATTAATTAATAAAAGTTCCTCTTAATATTTGATCCAGAGAAAGTGCTTAAGGGGCTTTCAGAAGACAAAGATTCTCATGCAGCTGATGATTCAATGGAATCAAAATATGCTTTTTTTTCTTTCTTTACAAACATCTGGTAGAAAATGGGCTTTCACAAGATGCTGAAAAGCTCTCCTAAATCCCCCCAATTTTTCCCTAATAGCTTCTCTAAGTATCTGTGGAGCTTCAGTAACCCAGGGAATTCTAATACTATTAACTAGCAGAAATTTTCACATTTTTCATTTTTTCCTCAAAACTGGGCCTTATTTTAACAAGCATTTCATTAACCACCTTTCAATTTATCCGCTAGTTCAGCCTACTATTTTATATATATTTTTCAGTAGAGTTCTTGATGACTTCTGGTAAAATTACATTATTTTAAAGGAGTCTTTGTTATTATCTCCCTCTGCAAATGTCAGAAAAATGAAAGAAAAAAGCGTCATCCATCTTCAAAAAAGTAGAGAAAAGGCAATGTTGGAATTTATGATTTTTCACACACCTGATGGCAGCTGTGGCCAGGTCAGAATGCTGCTAGTGACGTGCCTTTTGGAGTTGGCGATGCCTTCAGAGGTCTAAATGAGCTACCTGGGAGCTCCCCAGGTTTCAGTTGTGCTGCAGTTCAGTGCGTTTCGGTCTTTTTACTGGTCTCAGTCTACAGTTGTATTATTTTCCACATTTGGTCTGGGTCTACACTAGTCTGGGGCTTATGCATATGCTTAAGCCCCCATGCCTTATAAAGCCTGTATATCAGCTGTGCTGCTAGTCTTGAAGAAGCCGGATGGGTTCTGTGTGGAAAGGTGTTGGTGCAAAATGACTCACACCTGAAAACTGACTCTGCTCTGAGCACTGATGCCTGGCATGAACTGCGTGGCTGTGAGACCTGCCCAAAGCCAGGCAGGGCCCTGGAGGGCAGGACAGTAACCAGTCAGTGCAACCCCAAATGTCCAGGCTTAATGCTTCAGCCCATCCTGGGGGAAATCACATTTATCCTTCTTTCAGTTGTGGCCAATGTATTTCTACCTCAACAAAACGTGTGCATAAAATTTTCCCCTTTGCCATAGTAATATGCAGAAATTGGGCGAGAACTGTTTACTGAGCAGTGGAATAAAGTACCTGGGGAAGAAAGGCCTCCAAAAAGTAGTTTACATAGCTATTTATCTTATCTAGACCTCTGTCCTTCCTGATTGAAACCCAGATGTTCCTTCATGTCTCAGTCTGGTTCCCTTGAACAAGTAGCTTCCTCCATGTGAAGGCTCCTTTTTAAGCCTGCCAAGCTTACTTATCTGGTAACTTACTTGTTACTTATCTGGTAACTTATCTGGTAACTTACTCCTGGTTTAGCCAGCCCTTTTCTTTCTTGCTTCCAGTCACCTGCAAGTTAGCTGGAGAGGAGGAAGTGTCCTTAGAATTAATTGTTCTGATTTGTCTTTGTTAATTGGGATGGCATGGGCTTGCAACCCTAGTTATGAGGGCATTAAATTAGAAATAATTTGTTACAAGAATCCATGTGTTTGTTAGAAAAGAAGTTCAGCTCAAAGGCCTACAAGCAGAATAGACAGAAATATTCATAATAGGGCTATAGGAGGGACAAGGAGGAGGATGAAGCCATCTACTCAATATTCTACAATTCTGTATAGCAAAAAGTAGGGGGATTAACAGGAAGAGCTGAAAGTCTCAGTGCATGATCAAAACTGCAAGTTAATTGGCATAGCAGGCACTCGTTCAAGTAATTTACACAACTAGAATATTAATATGGAAGGGTATAACTTGCTCTGAAAGGGTAGGGAGGGCAAAAGAGAGGTATTGTTTTCTCCCATATCAAGATGATACCAGAATTGTGCTAAGGTCCAGGGTGGGAAAAAAGATAGATGGATTGTAAATTTGTGGGTGGAAATAGCAGGAAAAAATGAGGGCACTGTCACAGCATAGGTTTTTGTACACCACTGAACCGGGAAGATTAAGTGAATGATGCTTTTGTAAACTGATAGAACTGTGTGAAAGTACTGGACTTGGTAAATGCAGAAATTTTACTTGTCTGGACATCTGGTAGGAAACCGGAAAAATAAGGGACAAATTAGCAAGTTCTAGAAATGTGCTGGAAACAATTTTATAGAATTTTGCAAAAAAAATAAGCTCTTCCAGATTTTATTCAAGCCAGCCATTGGGGACCAAGTGAGAATGTGAAGGTGTAAAGCAGCTTGGGTGGGACTGACCATAAAACGTCAGAGTTCCTAGACCTTAAGCTGGGAAGGCAAAACAAAACCAATGGACATCAAGAAGTTGTTATTCAATAAATACATAGAATTGGAAAGATTTTCTGGGAAACAAGGCTGAGATATCCAATAGATTTGACCATTCCTTTAAAAACTTATATTAAAGGCAGACGCATAAACTCTTCCAATGCAGAAGCAGATTAAGAAACTAATGTAGCTAAATCATGCGTGTTTCAATGACTTAAAACACAAGAAGAGAGTATAGAAAGCTAGAAAGGAGGTCAGATTACAAAAAAAAAAAAAAGAGTATAAAAACATGGGGATAAAGGGCTGAGACAAAAAATGAAATACAACTAATGAGAAGTATAAAGCATAGCAGGAGGCTATTCTACAGGCGTTGTAGTAGGAAGAAGAAAATCAAGAGACAAGTTTACTTCTCAAAAGGGAGAGAATGATACTGACACTGAAAAAGACAATTTTTTTATTTCCATCTTAACAACAACAACAAAACCCATGATCAGACAACAAAGGTAATTAACACCAAAGAAAAAGGGGTAAGAAATGGGACTGCAGTTGGGAAGGAAAAAAATCGTGGATAGCTGAATAACACGAGATGTATTAAAGTGGGTTGCATCTGGTGACATTCAGCCTGGGTATTATTTAGAGATCTAGCTGTGGCAGTTGCAGCGTTATTACTAGTTATTTCTTAAAGCACATGAAGGATGGTTGAGGTTCCAGACTGATGAAAAGGGGCAAACAAGTGAGAGAGGAAAAACTCTCAAAAGATCAGTCACCTTAGCTTCAATCGTAGACCAATTAATTAAACGATTTATGGGCTTCTAAAAGACAACAAAGAGATAAATAGCAGCCAACATGAATTTGTCCAGCGCAACTCATGTCAAAGCAATCTAATTTTCTTCCATGACAGAGTAACGGGCATCAAGAATAGGAAGAAGACATAGACATCATACATCTTTTGACTTCAGTGTTTTTTTGCCACTGTGCCATATAATTCTCATACGCAAGGTAGAGAAACATGGCTACATGAAACTACTAAGCACATTACCAAAAATGTATTTTGAGAGCATAGGTATCAGAGGTTCATTATTGAAGTAAAAACACATATCAAATGGGGTTCCACACTGGGGGACTTTTCTGGTCCGTTGCTATGTAGCAGTTTTAGTAGTGACACAGATAATAGAACAGGAAATGTTTCTATAATCTGAAGATAACAGCAAGTGGAGGGCAGATGCTGTCATGTTCAAGGACAGGGTGATAATTCAAAATTCTGTTGAAAAATCAGAAAACTTCTGAAAAAAAGGTTGAAATTCAATTAGGAGAACTGCAAAATTTCACTCCCAGGCAGTAGTGACCAGCTACACAGAGTAAGTGTTACAGTTGTAGTAAACCAAAGTTTAACAAAGACTTAAAACCATGTGATTGAAGAGTGAAGGAAATGGGGTTGCATAGTCCACACAGAAGATGGAGATACATGGTACAAGACTTCAAATTACTAAAAAGTAGCCGTGAAAGAAAGGCAATCCTTTCTTTTCCACACTTGCTGGTGGATTAAATTGCAGTTAGGGAGATACAGGTTAGATATTAATAAAATCTTCCTAACAGTAAGGCTGGAGAACACTGGAATAGATAGCCTAGGATGAAACTGGAGTTTCCTAGGATGAAGTTAGATGGGCCACGTATACAGAATGATGTGTCTAGAACTGAATCTGCACCAAGACAGTGGCACTGAGTAGAAGATATTTCAGATATTTCCTATGACTTGTCTGATTGAACAGCTTTAAATTGTTATGGGAGAGGTGGGGCCAGTCAATTCCATTTATCTTCAGCTGCCTATTTTTTTTCAGTCACTTTGCTTTGGGTTAAACTAATATAATCATAAAGTACTATAGTAACCAGATCAACATACAGGAGCTACTGCAAACCCTCGTCAAATCTGTCACAGCCCAATGAGTGCTGCAAGTTAAATTTTAAGAAGTTGTATATCCATTTTTCCCCATATGTGGATTCTGAGGTTTTAATAAATTTACCTGACAAATGCAGCAATTTTATTTAATCTGGTTACATTAGTCTCACATGAGTGCTGCAGATCTTGCAGCTCCTTCTCATTGACTGTGGTACATATATTAATGAATAAAAAATTGATGAGCTTTAGACCTTCCTCTTTGCTTCCCTTCCCCTCTCCCATCCATGACTCAACCAATGAGCTAATAGAAACTTTACTGAGAAACACAAACCTTCACATAGGTAACTGCCAGTCTGTTGCAGAGGACAGAACATATGGACAGGCTGGAGAGCTGCATGAGGCGCTGGAAAAAATACCCAGGTGCAGGGAATTCATTAAAGGACAAAAGCATGTTTGCTCTTAAGAAATTTAATTTTTAATATTCAGGCACTTTACTGAGGTTCTGTGGGAGCCAGCATTAAAATGCATTTAATCACCGGTGTCTACAAAACAACATATGACTTAAATTATATGTGCAAAGGCATAAGCCACAAATATTTAGTCTGTTGCCTTTCTTGAACCAGGTAGTAGCTAAAGTTTATAATCCTGCAAGTTTTGTCTGTGAGGAGAGAAACAGATGCAGGAGCTGGCAACCCTGACGGGATCCAGTTTATTTACCACAAGTGTACATGAGATGAATGAACAAAAAAGATTGTTTCTCCACTTTTCCTTTGCACTGGTCTGCAAGTACCTCTGATACTGTGCCTGGTGTGTCCTTGCTCTTAGCTTCTCTGCTTTTTTGCCCATTGCATTCGTAGTCATGAAGACAAAAATCAGAGATTTCTCATTCAGGTAATGCCCAGCCTCCATACCCCCCTGTGTTATAAGCACATAAGCTCCAGTCGGCGGCACAGTATAGCCTGATTACATACCTGTGTTCTCCATAGTGGCCTCTGTTGTTTAAATTACCTGACTGCACAACAGCAATCAGGTAATTTTAACAGCTTCTTTACATTTGCACCACATGGAAGACGCCTCTCAAACTGATCGGTTACAGCTATGCTTAAATGAACCAGTAGCATCATCTGTTGCCTGTAGTTAGATGCATCCAGCAACTATTCACAGTAATTATGAAAAAAGCGTTGGGAATTCTGTGGGCTCAGGCAAATACCTGCACTGTTCACCCTGGGCCTGATCCAAACCTCGCTGAAGCCTATGGAAATATCCCCACTGCTGTCAGTGGGCTTTGGATCAGGACCAAGGCTACTCCAGCCTTTACGCAGATCTTACTCTGGCAGTTCTCCCATTGAAGTCAATGAGATTATTCCCTGGTATAATAGAGCTCACTGTCAGGAAGATTTTAATGATATTCAACCTACATTCTCCGTGTCTTTATATCACCCCATTATTCCTAGTTGTGTCTCATTATCTTCCTTTTTTCAGGGACCCAATCCTAACCTCCTTACTCAGGCAAAACTCCCACTGACTTGGATTAAGGAAGCAGGATCTCACTGTCACCTTTACTGTTCGGAGGCCACTATAATGCCCCCCCATGATGGCATCATATAGGCAAACCACACACGGTATTTTTGCTTATAAAGACCACACTATTGAGCCTATGGCAGTACTGAAGAGGAGAGAAAAATGAAAAGACTTGCTAGTACAATTTCAAGACATACAGCAATATGAATTTTTAAATAACATTTGATCTTATAAAAATATTTTATCATCTTTCCATCAGACATACGTCCTCACAGCTATATAAAAATCTCTAGTAACATTATTGTAAGTAGTTTCTTTGATTAAGAACTCAACATTTGTGGTTTAGAATAGCTTTATAATTTGCTGTGGACAAGACAGATAACGTGATACCTCTTTCTCAACAATCATTTATAATGTATAATTTGGCCTTTCTGGATGGTTGGATTGGACCATGTCCTAAATTACCAGAAGTTAAATACTTCTTATACATACTAAAAATGGTAATTTCACATAGAATTGTATTAAGAGCTTGGATTTTATTTAGAATTAAGACATCACATATCTCCCATGATCTTCGTGCAAATAAATTTTTTCACACTTAAAATTTTGTTAGCTTAAAAAGTTAAATGTAGGCAGCAGAATCTCATTCGTTTCTCCTCTCGGTCTGTGATGTGACAGAGAAGAGCGTGCAGAGTCCCTTCCCCTCCATCTGGTCACTGGTCAAAAGGCTACCAAGACAGTGGACAACCACCAAGGCAGCCTGTGTAAGATGGTACCTGCGGCTGATGGGCTAAAACACCATATCATGTCAGCACAGAGCAACGCCGAGCCCAAAACGCCCTGGTCAGGCATTGCAGGTAGCTGTACCTTTGCTCATTTTTAAAGTTCTTGGAACAAGAGCCCTCTTTTTGTCTGTGTTTGCACAGCAATGGGCACTGAATTATGGGGATTTTATGGTAGCCCAGTAACGCTAATAACAATATTGATAGTAAATAAAAACTAATCCTAACTAAAAGAAAGGGTGTACGGACAGTACATAACAAACACTCCAAAATATGTTCCCATCCCCGATACCGTGTGCTTCGCTACTCTGTTCTGGAGAAATAGTACTAATTCCTCCAGCATAGATACATGGGACCTGATTTTTCCAGTTAGGGATATCAGCTGTACCCAAAGAGCTATGGTAAACCACTTTCTCTCTACATGCTAGATTTCCCCAGTTTTTTATCATAGTAATTAATCATTGTAGATTTACATGTGTGTTCCCTTTGCTATTAGCTACGTTAATTTTTTCAGTAACTGCCCAGGCATCACACACATTAAGATTAAAATATAAAACATTATTGCATGCTCTGCGTTCATCGCTGTTGCCCTTATTTGCCCTACCCATACTAATGTTATGCTGGTTTACGGCAAATGGAGGTCCAGCTCTCAGGTGGCTGTTCATACCCATTTCTTTAATGAGATAAATCAAAACACTCTAATGTTTGTGCAGTTATGGAATTCTTCAGGAGTGCTGCTCTGAAATTCAGCATATTTAAGAGGCATTTACTCACCAACTGAAGAAGTTTGCTCCAGCCCATCTCTCCTTTTCAGATATGAGGGAGCCCAGATAACTAAGGTACAGAAATGTATGCTAAAGAATAACCTGAAGAGCCCATCTGCATTATCACTTTTAGTTCAGACCAGTTTGCTTTTCAAGTGGATATCCCAATTACCCTAACTTACTGTTCTTTTGTTTGCATCATGAAGGGTAGAGATCAGATTCCTTTCAGATAAAGCTAAAGCAAAAGATGCACCCTAAGAGCCCATCCAGTTTGTTTTGATACAACATTCTGTCCATGGGACCAGACTTGACAAAAGTTTAAGTGAAACCCGCAAAAATACGATACAGACATCAGGTGCACAGCACCCGCTCCGTTGCTCTGTAGATCTTCACTGCACTGCAGTAATGGGGACCTGCCCTTAGCTGCCTATTTCAAAGAGACCACCCTGTAGTGCCTCTTCTACCAAGTCTTTTCCACCCCATCTCCTGGTATTTAACCTGATCCTTCTTTGACTGCATACTGATGGTGCCGTTTTTTTCAATAAAACAAATTAGACAAAAAATCAGCAGACAAGGAGAAATGCTTGTCACCAGAGTCCAGACACCGTCTTAGCTTGTTTACGGAACAACCAAGAAAGAGACCAGGGATGAAATTCACTCATCAAGGTTGGATATACTGTGTGAGAAGGGCATTATCAGCTTGTTCAGAGACAGCATCAGTTTGGATGTTGAGCCATCTCTAATGCTTAATTATAAATAGTGAAATTAGACAGTCACGTTAATGCATTTTGTATATATCTGGAATTTATTGTAGCTACACTTTTTTGTGTCATATACTAAAAAAATGTCCAGTTAAATTCAGACATGTTTGGAAAGCATCTGATTTTGTGGTCAGCATGATGAGTACTGTTTTTCTCGGATATTACATGGGTTTCACAGAAAGATGAATGCTGGACCATCAGCATCTCCCATTTCCGTCAACCTTCTTTTCCTCATTAATAACTGACCTAGAGCGATAAAAGCCACCCATGAATTCAAGCAAATAAACCAATCGTCTTCTCCAGGCCCAGTGCTTTTGGCTGCACTGAGCCTTGTAGAGTAAGCAGCAACATGTCTGCTGGAAACTATTTACAACTCCACAGGCAACAGCTTTTTACCTCATTTCTTCAGTTTCACCCATTTAGCCACTCTATCCCTAATCTAATAACCTAATCCATGCATACTACAAACCCTGGTAATATTCTGGACCTGGAAAATTAGCCAAAAATCCATAGAAAAATAAACATAACAGAACACAGATGGTTAACACATATATTTAACATAATGGTTCCCAATATCAATATCTCCTGTGTATATTTTCCAGTTGAGACCAGCTTTGTAAATCTCAACCATGAGGTTGTATCTGATGGAACAATAAAGCTACAGTGAAGAAACAATGCACAAAAAATGTTTGTAATGTAATACGAAAATGGTGTTCGGGACTTTAATACACTGTAATTGACCACACAGAACTTTTCTGTGAAAAGATAATTTGGTACTAAAATTGTGCAGTGCTTAAATAATGTAATTTTGATAATGACAGTAAAGTACAATTTCTGTAATGCAAGTTAATAAGCGAATCATAAACTTTTTCTCATTCAAATGAAGAATGTAATATGTCTGAATGCTGTCACTATTATACTTTTCAAAAAGAATTCTGCCATGAACTATCATTGAATACTATTTTATTTCAAATATATAAGAAAAACTGGTGAAGTCACAATATAAACGTATTGAAATGCCATGTTGCATGTATCTGGAAAATAATGAATCCTGTGGGAGGATTCGTTAAGTCAAACTTCTTCTAGATGGTTTTATTACAGGTTTTTTAAGGAGCTGAACCTCAGGAACTCTTTCCCCATGTTGAGTTGAAAACTGAAACTGTGATAGTTTTTGACCTTCTAAAGATAAACATTAATTCCCATGGATTCTCGGTTCCCATCGCTTCTTGCGTTGTATCAGGCTTCTGAGACGAAGGAGTTTAATCTACTAAGAATCTGACCGGAGTGAAATTTCACTACTTTATTTGTGGCGTTCCTCCTAAGACTTTTTCGCTGCTGTTTGTGCAAGAAGAAGCGTTGCACCACTTCTGAGAGATCTCAAAGGAGTTTCCACAGACAGAGTAGTTTTAGAATGAAACAAGCCATCTGAGTAATTTCTGTGAGTTGGTTCACTTAGTTTTTTACTATCTAACATTCCTGCCTTTTTTTTCCTTGGGGCTCCTTCCTCCACAGCTGAACAGGAGAGCTGCATGCTCCATCTCCACCAGCAGAACAGGCTCCATCGCGCAGCACACTAGGCTATGTAATCTGGGGCACAGCGAAAGCCTACTTTGATGTTTTAAACTTGTGGTGTTTTCCTCCTCACAGCTGGCAAGTGGAGTGGTGCAGATAAGCCTGCACCACATCATGGGGGTCTTTGTGTAAACGGAGGTGAGTGTTGGATAGATTATGGCTTGCATTGTGCCCCCTTTGATCTGCGCATATATTCGCATTTGATCCCTGCACAACACATTCAGCAATTGCGTCTCCTTTGTCTAAGGCTGCTAGATACTACATTGGGCATTCTCTTATGTCTTCTCCAATGTATGTTTAAAGTGGAATATATATATAATGTTCTTATGCTGCTATATTTCATTTGCAAAGATATGTTTTATATACTGTAAATCTTACTTCTTACCAAAAATACATCATCCTGGAAGCAAACTGAGTCAAGTGTTCTCAATGTGCCTGTAATTCCTTTGCAATTGCGTGAGGTGTGAAATTCACTTGACTATTCTTACTGAAAGATCTGAAGGGTGGGAGATAAAAAATTGTTTTACTTCTGCCAAGCAAGCACGAAGAAGTATAGGTTATGTATATCATTTCTGGGAAGAAGATGGAGGAGTTGTGGTTCCAAAAGACATCCTCAAAAGAAAAAGAAAAGGACCTATGACAAATATTGTCTTTTTTTTTTTTATTGTATATGTCATATATGTAAAGAGCGAGTAATAGTTTATTACACCAAAAGATTAAATAAATGGTTGATTGCGCTAAATTAAAGTTTGAAGTTGAAAAAATATGCAGAATGTCCCTGGTACAAACTTCTTAAAAAAAGGGTTTTCTCTAACTCATGATAGAAACCAGAAACAACCTTTTAGGGGGTTGGCAAAATGGTCTTTTCGATTTTTTTAAGTGTATTTAAGATCATTTTCACCCTTTATTTGAAAATGACGAACCATTCATAACAGCAGGCATTAAATTTCATAATTAGAAATTTACTCATGAACTAAACGCGAGACTCACAAGAAAATATCCGTGTTGGTATTGGTGATTTGCGATTTTGCCTTCTCCGTCATTACCTTAGCGTGGCACTAGGAGGCAATCTGCTATTAGAGGTGTCATCCCTCAGACATCAAAGTCTTGGAATATTGTGATATTTCAGCACCAAATGGCACTGCTCATGAGAAGGGGGTTTTATTTGTGTCGAATCCCAGCCTGCTTTACCTCTGCCACCTCAGCATCTTCCATGTACTTCTAGAAAATGGCAGATTGGTGATTAAGAATACCTTCCCAAGACTGTGACCAAAGGTTTAGCCAGTCATTCCAATTTCTAATATACCAAATATCTAAGTGAGGTTCAGTGGAGGGTCTTGACAGGGCTGTGATAGCCAAATTGCCTGTGGTGACAAGATGTATGTCTTTCCAGGTATGCCCAGAAGGAGACCAGCTTAGATAACCTTAACAGGTAAAATGTATGGATCTCTCTCGACTGTGGACATCTCTAGGGTAGAAAGCAGCCAAAAAAAAGGGTTGAGGTTGAAAATGCATAGTTTGGATTCAGGTACCAGTGGGGCAGCTAGGTAGAGTTTAAGCTCTTAATGGAAATGAACATACAGAATAATAAAAATGCTCAAATGGTCAGAAGGAATCTCATGTTGGGTACCAAAATGTGTTCGTTATTAATTTCTCTTTACCTTGGTTTTCATCCTTGTTCTGACAATGAGTTGATTAATACTTTTGTGCCTCCAGATGTTATAAACATATGAAAATCATAGGCAAACCTAGGAGGAAGTTAATTCTGTTTTCACAACATGGTCAAAAAAGTGTACTACGCATAAGGCTGTGGTCATATTGAAAAATGTGGTTGAAAAAATATTCATTAACTTGTAAATCTATTCTGTGTGCTAAATTAGCAGGTGGTCTTTCAAAAAAAGTAACCTAAGTACATGTCCTGCAAGATTGCATCAGCACGTATATGGGCAGTAACTAAGGTTTCACGGCCAAGAGTCGTGTTGGCTCTTCCTGGCTGTTGAGGGCTTGACTTTGCCACCTTACATTGTTTAATTTTTATAAAAGTTCCTTTGTTGTTGTTTGGGAGCAGACATATATTTACACATTTTGTAATTCTGGAAAGAACAGTGTTTAGAAGTTTTGAAAGGTTCGATGTATGTCACAGAGGGACTCTGATACTGAGCTGGGAACACGCTTTTAAAAATGCTTCCACAAGCGTTTCCTAAGACAGAAACTTGGATTTGACTTGGCTGTGTTGGTGCTCCTTCTGTTTACTTTTTGTGGATATTTTAGCTAATGGGTTTACTGTTAGGATTGTTTACAGCAACAGCACTTTTTAAGCAAATATTTCAAAAATTTCATGGATAATATATTTTGGACTGACGAACGTAAATGTTTTCACTAGAAATCTAATTATAAGATTTACTGTTTTTAATGTCTGTTTTATTATGTAATCATTAAATCAGGAAGTATGTCTATGCACACATAGTTTTACACAGAGTTAGGAACTACCAGCTCCTGGGTTAAATAGCAACTACAAAGAGGGCATTGCAGATCACCCACTTGACTCTCAAGAATTCCAGATATTAAGAGCTTTCAACAATGTGGTATAAATCCTCAGGCCTTTTCATTCCCTTAGATGCTGCCCTTTGCATAAGCCAGTCTTAAAGTCTGTATTTCAAGTGCTGGGATATGTTGTGATATGGTTAGGTAGATCAAAGGATGCAAGAAAATAGATACTGCACAGTTTTCCAAGGAAACAGAGAATCTTGAATTGGGATCACAACATATGTAACAGAGGAAAAGAATTCTAATAATATCAGTTTTCAAGCCTGTTTAAATGTTTCCTTATCTACAAATTCTCTTTATCTACAAACTCTTGCAGGTTTGAAATCTGATATGTAATTTTGTCTTGTTTTTTAAAACCTTTCCCTTCACCTTTTAGAAAAGAAATAATAATCATGTTTGTGTCTCTCTAATATAAACATAATTAACATCGGTGGTATATGGAATTAATGCTGCCTGTAAGGAAGAAGCTTCACAATTAAATCATAGATTTGCTGCTGTGCAGTTTGAAGATGTGAGCTTCACTCACAAGACAATGGGTTTATACACCATATTCCATAGATTCTCATTATGTGTCTTGTGTCAGCAAAATTGTATTAGGCAATCTCACCACTTGCATCAGCTCATATTAATATTATTTGTAAGACAAAATGGTCCTTGATATTATGCTTCTAATCATTATCAGAAGTCATTTTGCTCAAGGATGTTAATATTAAAGTTTATATATGATAACATTACTATTTGTTTTAATAATTTCCAATAACAACAACTACTGTCTTAGTGACTCATTTTATTTTCTTGTATTTCCTGGCAAGTATTGCGTGGCTTTTTAAGAAAAACAAAAACAAGTGGGCTGCAGCTGAGCTGAGAGGCTGAGTCCATAGGCTGGGCTTGGTGGAGGCTTCCATTAAACCCATGGTCTGCACAAGGCATGGGGGACTGGCTGCCTTCCTCAGCTTCTGAATTACACTCTCTTGCACTACAACATTCATTAATATTTCAAACATAATAGAAAGCTGCTAATGACGAAATAAAAGTGAGCCAAGGAAAGAGAGAAAGACTGGTAAAAAAGAGGTGGAATGCCATCAACCCCATCTGGGATGCGCCAAATCAACATCAGCTCCTTGGGTGCACAACTCCATCCTAGACATGCGTTACCTATAAAAACTATTAAGCAATAACTACATATGCAGAATATGATACCAACTCCAGTTGATTTGGTTTTGCTTTGTGTTTGCTTTTTTTTTTCTCAAGGAATAATACAGGATAAAACGCAAGTTTAGATTGCATTTTGGCATAATTAAACATCCTTCAGTTTCAAATTGAAGAACGGGTTTTCTGTCCGTGCATAACCAAAGCTCTCAGTGAATATAATGCGTGTGTCTTGACAGATTGTTCCACATTACATAATATCTGAAATATTGAAGCCTACTTACAAAAAGGAAATTGTGGAGAATGTAATTGTGTTTGTGTATTTTGGGAAAATACATTGTTCTTTTAATAGCTTAAAAAAAATTCTAAAACCTAGAGTATACAGATGTAGTTTTAATTACTACATTATCAAGGATATTTTAGCAAAAAAAGTTAATTTCAGGCCTTTGTAAATTCTTTTTGGCCACTTTAACATATTTGTTATTGGTCATTGTGATTTAGGACAGTAAACATTTTCACTATTATCTCTTTTCAGGAAGAAGCAAACCATTCAGACCCCAAACTGAGGGCTGTCCTTGCCCTGTTCAGATCTCCAGAAGGTGGTGAAATCTTTTCCTTTCAGCATTTGTATTTGTTTCAGTGCTCTACCTTGGCTAGTCTGGTTTATATTTCCACCTAAAATGGACAAATTCTATAGTAATTTAAACCCATCCAACCCTATCGACCTCAACCATATTCTTATCCTGATTTACAGCCTCGTTAGGATTTTAATGATGGAAATGAAAGTAGAATTTGCTCCTAAATCTTCAGTCTAAATTAGAGAGTGTATTCACCTCTCAGTGCAGGATGTGGGAGTATGCGCCTCAAACAGAGAATACACAGCTAAAACTTGGCAGGCGAGGTCTCGGCTAGAGGGTGGATTTTTTTTTTTCAATGTTGAGCTCACTTCTCTCCTTAGATAAGCAGGCGCACATTCCCATGTATCTTGTAAAATCTTTAACAGTTCTACACATGCATGTACAAGTGTAGTGCTGCTTTTACAAGATAGACAACAATTCTTACTCACATATCTTTCTGATGAGAGAATCAAGTCATCGGTCTAAATATATTTCGTTTTACTGAAGTTGCAAGACTACAGCAAGAACAGACGTTCACCAGCTCTTGGTGCTTTCCTGGAGTACCTGTAGTACAAAAATAGATCCTCCTGCATCTGCGTCCATCCCTAAAAATCTGTAAATGGGTGGTGAATGAGAAAGTGTTGGGGTTCTTTGGTTGGTTGGGTTTTTATTATAGTTATGGGGTTTTTTTGGTTGGTTTTGCTTTTCCTTTTTTTTTTTTTTTTTTTGATTTAGAAATCTTAGCCTTAAAGCCTGATCCAAAGCTCACAGAGGAAAAATTCTCATTAACTTTGGTGGCCTGAATCAGTTCCTGAAAAAGAAAATACTGTGTTTCACTTTCAGTATCTCCTATAAATTTAAGCCAGAAAGCCATTATTGCCTCTAACATGCCATATATTAAAGAGTAGCTATGAAGGACTTAATATTTATATTACACTCATCCCATTGTGTTCAAATGCATTTCACAGCACAAACTGGGAAGGGCCATAAGCAGCACATTTACTCTGCTCCTATGCTCTTATGTGCATGTGTAACTCCTGGTAGAGGCCACGTTACCTAAAATCATTCTCCTCTCACCCTCAAAACTGCGAAGAAGATATTTGCCAGAACTTGCTCCAGAAGAGTCGTTTCCATACACTTTTCTCTTAGAAAATGTAGAAAAGCAGAAGGACGGGACATCAGAATGACCCCAGGGCAGCTGATTGGATTTGCCGAGCCTGGGATGCATTCTGCCACCGCCATCCCAATGCCAATAAATTGTAAACAGTGTCACGTATATTATCTATCATTAACGGAGAATGATGGTGCTGCCATTAACACCAGTGCTGTGGTTGGGGGTGCTTGACCAGGGACCCAGGTTCACAACTGCAGCAAGATCATTAGTGCGAGATTAGGCTGCATGGACAGGTTTGAGTAATTAATGCACAAGAGGAAGAAGTTAGGAATTTCTTGCTTATATTAAATTAGAGCTGTTTGGATTTGAGTTTATTTCAAAGCATACTGACACTTGATTACTTTTAGTAATAGGTGAAGTGCTGCAGAGTCAAGAAGCAGAAGGATTTTTAAAGATCTTACATAACTCTAGTGATATTTTTAAGCATATTAATTGGCAGGTGCTCCTCACAAATAAGGAGGTGACTTTCTGAAAACATACCTGCCCCTTGAGTAATAGCATGGCTTATTTTGCAGCTTTTATCACCAACGGAGTTCATCGCCTGTAAAAATGAAGAAGGTGGCACTCATTTTTAGGAAGAAGTAGCCAGGAGGACACTTTCCTCCCCGACAACAAAATGAAGCTGTGAATAGAATCGGATCAGGAAGGGAAACGCGATGAAAATTTTCAAATTCTGCACTCATCCCAGACTCCCTGTGCCCCGCACAAGCCAAATTTGTTCAGCCCGTGTAACCTTGGAGTGTTGCCCCAGCCAGCCCACGGGTGGGCACGGCAAGCCCCATCCTCAGCTGCCCGACATCCTCCCAGCTGAAAAAAGCTGAAAGATGGGGGGGAAAAAAGGAAAAAAAAAAAAAAAATCAAGTGTTTAATAACAGTGCTGTCAGTAACTGGCTTATACTCATTTTCTGCCTTTTGCTTGATAGAGCTACCCTGAACACCCAGCAGAGAGAAACACTTGGATCGCGCTGCACAGAGGCGGCCGAGCAGGAGGAAGAATCGGATGCTGCATCCCTCACCTTGAGGGTGACAGACAGGGCATTTTACTATAAATGTTTATGCATTAATACGCAGAAACCTGTCTGAGAAGGGTTTTTTTCTGGATATCTTAATTCTGCTGATGCAAAGTGAGAGTGAAATTACAGGTGCCCGTTTGCAGTGCAGAATGCTGATAAACAACTTGCCATTTTGCAGTGGCTGGTCACATCTGGAGCCTTTTGGGATGCAAAAGTACTGGAGGATTATTGCAAAACTTAGAGACACTTATGTTACCATAACTTTTGTTTTTAACCTACATTTGTACATTTTTTTTGTTGTTGTTGTTCTTTTGGAGGATTTTAGGGGTTATATTATACTTACTTAGCTAACCAGCTAAGTCAGCAGCAAAGCAAAAAGAGAGTCAGACCCACGGCTCTTGTCAGAAAACTTTTCTAGTTTGACCTTAGACTGAGACAGGCTGGTATAAAACCACGGAGCAGTGGATTGTGTTTCATTAATTTCAGCATATTTTAAAACTCCATAATCCACAGCCCCCAACTCTGACCTAGCGCTCCAGCTAAGTTAGCATGCAGTATTCGACACCATTGTATTGTGTTGGGAAAAAAAAAAAAAACAAAACTGTGTGATGAATTTGAATTTATTTCTTTTTCCACCTTTTAAGTTATCATAGTACTTCCTTAACATACAAAATCAACAGACACGCATATAGAGACAGATAGATGCATCCACAACACAGACTGAGAAGGCTATGGCAGTAAGAGTCCCGTGGTCTTACATTTTGTTGTGTTTTTTTCACAGTTATTCCTGTATGGACTACATTGATATAACATCCAATTCGATTGTGTGTATCACTGCAGTCTTCTACCATTGTCAAAGCGCCCAGTTACTCTCTCTTGAAAATCCCTACTGAAATTTGAGAGGCTGTTAGGAATTAACATTTCTTGAAAATATTACTTGCCGTTTCTATTTGTTAGCACATGTATGGAAACACAGAAGGGCTTGAGAAAGGTTTCACTCTTCATGTTTCTCATACACAGCAGTATTTTGAAATCCTTGCAAAATTTCCATCAGGTCACTGTAGTAATAATTATGCATGTATGCAGTTAATGTTCCCTGACTGCTTCTGATCCGCTGTGTCTGTTCCCTTTCTGTGCTCTCCTGTTGAGATCATACGGTCTGAATATAACACACAGCAGACTGGTCAGAACTCCACGCCCTAGCGAATTTATAAGCCCTGCTTGTGGAAGAAATATTCCAACCCATACGAAATAAAAAACCTAAATGCTAATACGGACGGTTTCCTAACATTTAGTATATATTTGTTGTGCTAGAAGTATCTCAAATGGCTTTGATGTATTTGCTGTGATTATCCACAATTTCCTGTTATGTAAGGTATCTCTCAGGAGACTTTATACTCAAGAATAGGTTGCATTGGGAATTATAACCAAGATCTGGCCCAGTCTGGTTTTTTAGCTCACTGAGCATTACTGTTGCGGGGAGCGCTGTATTTTTCCTATACTGTTTAGTGTGTTTATATAAAATATTCAGTCTGAAACTGAGAATGCTCCAAATTTATCCTCTTGTGGCACATGTGCTCTTTCATGAGAATCCAGTTAAATATAGGGGTTTCTTTTGCTTCAGAGAAGATATTGTCAAGTTGGGTCTGGCTTTCTTCCCCCTTCTGTTTGAAGGTCGGCGATCATTTAGGACAGTTTTCTGTCACACATTTCAAATGCTAAGGCAGTGTCTGTAGCAGGACACGGGCCATAATTTATCAGTGAGTCTCAATTTCTTCTTCAACCCCTTTCTGGTAACGTGGTGCAGAGAAGCATGGTTTCATTGAGGTTCACGCTTGATGATGGTAAACATCTATAACCGGGTGACTTTGGCCTTTAGTCCTTAGTTAGACGGTGCAACACGCACTACTTCTACGCCATCAAGACGCATTTGGTTGCACATTAATAGTTGTGGGAAGAGAAATCTGATAGTTCTTCCCCTTGACCATATGTGCTGGCTGCTGGTGTCACCTTTGGTAGCTTTCTTGGGAAGAACAGCGTGGGGGACGTAACCGTGAAGTTGGACACACGCCCCGGAGCTCAGCAGCCTTGCCACCTCCCCCATCCGAGCATATGATCATCCTTCTTCCACTTCTCTGTGCTTATTGCAGCATCTCCCATCACAGCTTCATACTTGACAGTGTCCTTTACTTTCAGTGTTTTCCTCTTACTATCCTCTTATAGCTGCTGCAGTCAAAGTCTGTTCTGTTCCTAGTTTCATCTTCTACTCCTCCAGCACAAAACACCTTTGCACAGAGTCTATGTGTGCGCTTGCAAATGTAAGTGCATGTATAAATGCATACGCAGGGTTTTTTCCCATTGTTTCCCGTTCCTAAAACTGCCCATTTTGCCTTTCTTGACATTCTCTATGCACAAAACATCATGAGGCGGCTCCTTCACAGTTCCATGGCTCAGTGCAGAAATAGCTACGGCTTTAAAATTTTGCCAGTAAAATGTTTTAAGAGATATTTAAGCCATTAAACGTGTCAAATATATTCAGTTTTTATTAACTGAGCCAGTTAATAACATACAGATTTCCTTTGTGATTTTTGCCCTACCTACCTGCAGACAACAGGGCCCCAGCCCCCGCCCCTGCTTGTAGTCCTTTCCTTTTCTCCATCCCTGCGTTCCAGCACCCAGAAGGGAACTGGGAAACTTTCACATTTGGTCAAAATATACTAAAAAGCTTGCTAAATATACTAAAAATACTTTTCACTAAGACATACATGCTGTCTTCATGCAAAGAAAACAAAAGTAAAAAAGTAGCCTCCTTGCTGTACCGTGAGGGGAATAGGGTGTTTGTTTTGTTATGCTGTTAGCTGGTGTCACACATGCTATGCAGGGTCCTTAACTGCACCGCGTAACGTTACATTAGATTTTACTTCTCCAAGGAGTATTTCTTGACCCTGGCCCTGATGGCGGCGATCCAGAGGTCTTTCAGCAACACATGGGCTCAACAGTGTCCACAGAGCGGCCCCTCCGGAGCACCCACACCATCCTGCATTGTCAGCAGGCAGAGAGCGAGAACTGCAAGGATTTACGGCTCTCCGAATACTGCTGATTCACTGACAAAACCGGAATTAAATTGTACGATATTAGTACTATTCATAGCCCTTCCACCCCTGTCGCAGGCTGTAATATTTCTAAAGATGTGGCCGTTGGTGACAGAAACTGAAGATCATCTGCGAAACTCTCTGGCCATCACTAGTAGTTTCTTACCCACAACTTTACTCCCACAACTCTGGGATTTTGTAAACTACCTAGAAATACATCACCTGGGTAACTCGATAAGGAAGGAGTATGACATCCAGATTTACGGATGCATTTAAGAAAAAAAACCATAAAGGTCGCTGTTCAACTGAGAAGCATTATGGGTTAGTGTGGTGCAGGAACACCTGCATCCCAGCGGATGACTTCCCTATTACTATTCACTGGAGCAGCTCTGGGACTGGATGCCTGGATTCTGTGCTTGACCCCCAAGCCTTTCCTGACAGTCAGATGCAGTACTTCTGCTGCATTGGTAAATGATATAATGAATATGGTTAAAAGGAGGGGGATACAAGGGTTAATGAGCTGTTGGCACTTCTCCCCTGCTTTGTGGTCTGCTAAGTGCACAAAATAACTTCATGCCAAATTCAGCACGTTTGGGAGTCCTTATCAGAAAGAATCTAAACTTGGGCACAGAAGATATATGGCGAAATGGGGATCCCTCTAAAAAGATGTGGTTGCAAAGAATTCAGTGATACTGAGACTATTTGTGCCAGGGAGAAAAAGGCTGTGTGGCTTTCAAGCTCGGTCCCCAGGAGGGGAGCCTGGGACCGGTGGTAAACCCAGGGGCTGTTGAGCCAAGCAGGGAGCCCCAGATGGCAGCTGGGTTGCTGACTGGGGAGGTGCCTTGAGATGGCAATTAACAAATCTGGGGAACTCTTGAGTTTTGAACTGTGTTCACCAAACTGTTCTTCCATCTTGCCTGATGATGATCCAAGATAGCAAGCTGCAGAAACTGTCCTGGGAGTGCAGGCTCTCTCCGCCAAGGTAAATGCCCTAATCACTAGTCTGCAGGGTCATATTCACCTTTTCTACATAATCTTCCTGGAATTTGGCATATGTTTCTGGGGAGGTGCGTCTAACTTCCAGATAGCCAAGTCTCTTCTCTCCCTGTGGTACGTTGAAAAAAAGTGGCTAGAGCTGCATTTTTGGAAGGGTCTGATCCTATGTAATAGTTCCTGGGAATATGGTGGAGGTGGAGAGAACCTGAATGGAAAGACATGTGGTTTCCATAGTGCAGTGGAAGTTAAGGCAGGAGATGTCAAACCTGGCTGCGCGGTGCCTGACAAAATGTTGAGTAAAAAGGAAAAGTCCTATGAGCCCACAGCAGCTGGAAAGGGACATTTTAGATTGCAGTATTCTGCGTAGCGCTTCAGTTCCAACCAAGCCCTTTTTCAGGTACCTGCATAGATCCTTTACTGAATCCAGCCCATCTAGTTTACGTAACATTTTGAAGAATTAAAATGCTGTGCAATTAGTGTTGATATTGTCATAGCTCAGGCAGGATCAGGGCTGCATCGTGCTAAGCTCTTCCAGACGGCTAGATAAAAGTCTCTGATCCATAAAGTAGACAAGGCATTAGTAGAAATACAACAGATAAAGCTGAAAAAACAAAGCTAGCTGCAACAGCAGCCCACAACATTTGTCCGTGCTGAAGGGTTGACAGTCAATCTCATATGGCATGGAGAAGGGGACAAGGAAAGGTGGCTCTGCTTGGCCTCACGGAGCACTAACTGTTATTACAGGCACTATCAAAGTTAGAGGAAATTGCATCCATTTTACTGTTGAGACATACAAAATGTACAAAGCTTTCCTAGCATCCATAAACAGTTAAATATATTAGAAAATAGAGGACATGAGCTTGCTGTTGTTCTTCAGTCTCAACTTGTATTGCTTTCAGTGGCCATTTAACCTCGATAAAGACAGAGGGATCCAGGCGCAATGTTTTTAATTACAAGTGGCATTTCTAAGCCTTCTGTGGTCTGCGCCTAATCCAAAAAAGTGACTTCATTTTGGACTCTGGCAGTATGGATGCTCTGTGTAAAAGGCAGACTGCAAACTAGTTTCCATCCTGCTTTAATAATAGGTTCAACAATCCAAAAAGGAACTTTAAACACTTTACTTTAATATTCAGACTTAAAGCTTGCCTTCTGTAAAGGGGTTTATAACCCAGCAATAAAAGACTGCCTTTGAAAGTTGACTTAAAAGGTCTTAGGAAAGCAGTGGATTTTTAGATTTAAGCTTCCAGTATTTAAAAAAAGATTAACCATTGAACAGAAATAAACAAATTGTTAGCTTGCATGACCAAATCTGCCCTGACTAGGTGATAGAGTTATCCTCCTTTGCACAGCCAAAATGTGCAGGGTGCTCCAATGCAGAAACACTTTGAGTTGTGCTTCCTGCAAAGGGAAACTGGTGGGGACTGATGCTTTGGGAAGAGTTTCTGCGGAGCATGGCACAAACCAAACTCTTCTGCAATTGCAGACCTGGCCCTTACTGGTGAGGCAAAGGCATGCACAATGAGCGGGAAAGGAGAGACGGAAAAGAGTAAGAAATGTAAAGAAAGAACTGAAACGCACGCTAAGATCTGGTTTCTACATGGCAGATAGCCAGAGGAAATATTTTTCTACTGGGTGGATAAGGGCTTGTCTTCTGCTGAGGTGTGACCAAACCCCACTGAGACTTCTGTGAGCTTTCAAGAAATTGGCAGGGGCCAGGGGAAGCCACGTGGAAAAACCCCAGTTTTTATCCAAATTAGATGTACATGTTCTGATGGATGAGCTAATTACTGTTTCCTTTGATAACGTCATAGGACATTTGCTGTTAAGAGTTTTCCCTGTATTTCAACTACTTATTTCTTTTATTGATTTCAACCCAGTTTGCCTAGTTATACCACTTTCTCCACAGTCAGCTATTCTGTATAAATCCCAAAGATCCATCTTTCCCTCAGGAAGCTCCTGCTGGAGTCAGCTGCAGTATCCCTGAATTGGCTGGTAAAGGCCATTTGTACGCGTATTCTTATGGCCTCTAAATGCTGGTACCATGCCAAACCCCCATGGCTGCCTTTTAGCCAAGCTATTTATACTACATATATATATATATATGTGTGTGTGTATGTATAAAAACATAAATTCTATCGCATCAGCATCTGGACGTTTTGCTCTGCTCCTTCTCTAAAATTACCTCTGTTTGTCAATATTTTTTCTTAGGATGATGCCTTCAGAACAAAATGTGAAATCACAGCAGAATATTTTATGTAATGCTGTGGTGTCTCTTTTCCTTGACACAGAGGAACAAAACAGTCTTAGGATAGTCTGTGTTCTTTACAGATCTCTGTCTCCTTTACTTTAATCTGGAAGATAATCATCCTTTTAGGGGCTCTCACCCATTTCCCAACAAGGCAGGTGGGTTTGGCTTTCGTTATCCCCTGTCCCCCAGCACTCTTTGAAGAGGAGAACCACAATCTTCTCTCTCAGACGCCAGCATCATTGGCTTCCAGGAAAGCGGCACGTGACTCCCACCGTGACACCATGCCCCCCTCCCAGCTGGCAGATGGGTCGCGCATTCCCTGATCACATCAGCAGGCTAAGTTCCAGTCCTCCTCCCTCATCAAGAATGACCATGGCAGCGCAGCCAGACTTCGCGGGAGCCCACAGAGAGCCCTGCGGCTGTATCTCCTCGTGGAGGACCAAAGGTGATGTCCTCAGAGCGCCGAGGTCAGGGGCACAGGCAAGTGTCTGCTGCTTCTTGTCGTTGGCCTTTTTCATGAGGTTTGAGCTCCTCGTCCCACATGACCAATGTTCTACTTGCAGCCGATCTGAATTAATTTTTCAAGTGAAATTTTATGAGGCAGTATCAAATGCTTTCCTGAAATCCAAATATATTACATCTACTGCTTTCCCATCATCTGCTAATTTTGTAATTCCATCAAAAATGCAATCAGGTTTGTCTGGCAAGGTTTATTCTTTATAAATCCCGTGATTCAATTTACCCACCAGTGGAGGATGGAGGACTGAGTCGAACCTTTGCAAGCTTAATCAAACTCATCCAAACCTCTCTGTTCGATAGAATGAACTGGAAGTTTTGCAAGAAGAGGCTTGCTCTCAGCATTTGCCTCACTTTGTGGTTTCTAATGGGATGGAAATACTGGAAGAAAAGGCTTTGGCACGGCATTTCCGTACTTCTCCACTATTTAAAAACAGGGAAAAACACTAAAAAAAAGTGTTTCTTTTAAAATAAAGTAGACTGTTTAAGACTGTAAAAAAGGGTTCTGGAAGATGAAAGAGAAATCGTTAGGTAACGAACAATTTAGGTATAACTTTACTTTTAATTGTTTCCATTACCCTTGCTGAACTCGCCAGAAAAAAAAAAATGAAGACAAATAAAAATCCTAGACAGTTTGGGTAGGGCTTTGGCTCCTGAGATTCCACTGGCACATCTGGGATCCTCTATAGCCCCAATCTAACAGGCAGCTGGCAGACATACCATTGCATGACAGACAGAGAGACAATGTCTGCTATTTAAGACTTTTAAATTAGCATGGCATCTGATCAACTTCAAGACCTTGCACAGTATAGATCTCCCCATTTCAGAAAAAAACCCACCTCAAATCTTTCTTTCTAAAAATTTATAATTTTTATTCTTGTGGACAATTGCTTTCCCCTACCAAAACCCATATCCTTTCATTTGCTTTCCACCGTGTTGTGGAAACCCTTTATGTTTGCATTTTTGTGTTTGCATTTTGTGTTTTAATATTCCTGTTTGCTTTTATGTATTTGAATTTGAAAGGGCTTTCTTCAGTGTCTTTAATGTGCATACAGCTCAGAGAAGGGAATTCTTAGGACTTGTAAGGAACTTGGGCACTGAACCCAAGATTCATAAAAGATTATTTCTATAGACAAAACACTGAGGAATATAATAGTGGGGAGGAAATCAAAATTGAACTAGAGAGAGGTTTAAAGAGAGTGAATATATCATATACTATTGAGTGAAATAGACTTACCCTAAAGATGAGTCCAGTGTGCTGCTGCATGCAGTTCAATCAAGTGATTAAAAAAAACCAACCAGACAACAGGAGGGAAAACAGAAAACCAGCCTGGTTGATTAAAGTGTAAAATATCTTTTCTTTGAATATTGGCTAAACCACGCACAAGTGCTTGGCACCTCAAGTTAATGTTGACGCTGCCAAAAGGGCTGAAGTTCGTATGTGTGTGAGGGATCTACAAACCCTTGTTGTACTGGGTAAGTGCCCTGAGACGCCATTTCACAAGCGAGTGCCATGAGAACATCTGCCCACGGGTCCTCTGCTGTGGTTGAAATAGCAGCAGCATCACTCGCATTATGTCACATCTATACGGCTTGTTCCATAATTGGGGGATAGCTTGCTTTGACTAAAATGGCTTAAGCAGGACATGCTGAAGCAGCTTGCGTGGCAAACCTGGACGCACAGCCCTCAGAAGGGTAACAGCAACAGGGGGTAACCATGCCACAGCGACAGTTTCTCCAGATGGTGAAGCTGCAGCTGGAAGAGGATGTGCCCACAGCTTGCCTTGCCTGCCCCTTCCAAAATGTGTTTGGTCAGCCTGGCTGGCAGCTGCTCCTTTCCTGATAGGTCCTGGGTAGCAAAGAGATGGTCTCGTACTTGCAGTCAAGTAATTCTTCAATGCCTTGGAGAGCCATTGTGTCCATAGCCAGATACACAGGCAGTCCTTCTTTGGAAAAGCTGGTAAGTAATTGTATAATCATTTCTATGGTGACAAAGAGTGAGAACATAACTTCAAGACATTTAGAATAATAATGTGCCTAAGCAAGTGCATATTTTAAAATGTGTTGCTTGTGCATAGAAAGGTCCTAGGCAACTTCTGGCAGCCAGGAGAGACAGTCTACCCTAAACCTCCTCACAGCAGGCAGCTACTCCGTCTGAAAATTAATTTCAAGAAACACAACTGACCACTGAGCAATTTTAGCAGTAGTTCTTGCTGAACCTTTTGTGGTAAACAATGTTGTTAGCTGAGCACAGAGTGATTGGACTTCAAAATTAAGAGCCAGGCCCACAGGCAAGTACAGAAATACCGCACTGCCCCTGGTATACTCGAGCATACTTCGTTAGGAGGCACACGCACCCCTGAATTCTCACACCAAGTGCAGCACCTGGAAAAGCAAAACAGGCAGCTTTTATATGCAAAACGAACTTAGATTCACCTGCTTGCCTGAACTGTTTCTGAAAAATAACTCTTAAAATATTTCCAATAAATCAGTTAAAAAATGGGCTTAAAGACCTCTGTCAAAGGATATTAGTAATGCGTAAGCACTAAACATGCTTTTGCTAAGTTGAATCTGAATGTAAGACTTCCTTGGGAAAGGCTGTTGACTGAATTCAAATTCAAATTGCAAGACAAAACCAAAGAGATAGATAGATATAGATATAGATATAGATATAGATATAGATATAGATATAGATATAGATATAGATATAGATATATAGATGTAGATGTAGATGTAGATGTAGATATAGATATAGATATATTTTCAGGGAAAGATACATCAGGTTATTCTTAAAAGAACAGGAAAGAATGGAGTGAACCTTGCCTTCTATGCGTATCATACATGATCCTATACGAACTGACTTTTCTCACAAGTCTTGAGAGAAAAGATAATATCAGGAAAAATTTTAATAGCTTCAGAAGGTTTACATAGTGAATTGTATGAAACATGTTGACTATTTCTATGCCTTTTGCTTTGGCTCTGTCATTTTTAGCTCAAGTCTTGACATAGTTGGCTTCTAATGTACACTTAAACAATGAATATAGGACAGATTTTAAACTCTAATACGCTTTTCATTATGTAAGACATTTTCTATGTTTCAGATAGCTTGGACAATGTCACTAAACTTGTCAGATTCTCCTTCTGCTTCTCATAAACTAACACAATACTGTTGAGTTCGGCTTCATACTCCTGCAGAGAAATATCCAAATCCATCCAAAAGATTGTTTACATTGACATCAGAGGGGACGGAAAACAAATTACGACATTTGTATTTGTGTTAGGAGCCAGATACTGCCAGAACCATGGAAATCAGTGGCAACACTCCGATTAGATGCTAGCATTTATAAATCCATTTTTTATTTTTAAGCAGACCTAATTTGGGAACCTTGAAACAGTTTATTAGTCCCCTACTGTTTTGACTTCCATCTGTCCAAGTACTTCTTGAATGAGAAGGAGATTGTTGGGTAATAGCTGTTGAAGATATATGTATATATATGTGGTGTATTCACTGGAAAGGGTTAAGAGCAAAATTTCCTCACAGTTTCCCTCATGTGCTTCCAAAAGTTTGAAGTTTGTTATTTCCTTCCTCCTTAGCAGTAATGCTAATACACCGTGATCCATCCTGGTTTCAATGGGAAACTCGTTCATGAACAGAGAACATAATCAGACCTGCTGCATCTGAATTTAAGAGTTATTGTATCCCTAGATATGACAAGCACCTGTGGAGGTGACAGGGGATTCATAAAAGACAGTGAAAGAGAAAAAAAAAGCTCTCAGTGGAAAGAAAGGTAGTTCTTAAAATTGATTTTAAGGAACCAGTATGCAGGGAGAAATTAAAATATAATCTAAAATGGACTCTTTTTTTATTATTGTGTATTTCTTTGCTGGAATAATTTGTCATTTCCATTAACATGAAAGTTACCTTTAATACTGACAGCTTTTTTAAAAAAAGGACTATGTTTGTCAGGACTGAATACGCTTAAACAGCAGTATCAAATCCAGAACAATTCTCATGAGCAGCCACCGACTGATGATAGAAAGTGGAGTCATTTGGGAAGTCACATCAAGTGCCTACTCCTGCTCCCACTTATGGCAATGAGAAATCAGGGCCAAAATCTTTAAAGCATGGTAGTCTTACAGAAAGACCAGGGAGAAAGCTAGCACTTGGAAATTAAATGGTTCCCCAATTCCTTCCTATTTTGAGCAACTGAGGTGTTCTCTTCTAGTGAAACATTTTTATCCCCATGTTCATGTATCACTTTTTTTTCCATTTGAAGGTGGGACACTTCAGGCTTACAAGAAATTTCAATACACGGAAAGAGTATGCCTAAAATCTGAGGTATGACCCAGAGTCTTGTCAAGAAGAGATAAAATAATGTAGCTTTTCAGAGCCATTAACACATGTCTCACTAGTCTGGCATAAGCTTGTTGAGCTCAACCTGCTGGTGGGCCTAACTAAAAATGGCATAAGAAGGACCAGCTACGGAGGAAAATTAAAATGGTCTCTTTCAGAAAAGGTTCACGACAGGACAGACGGATTGCTACAAGGGTTTTGTACTGGGCAAAGAGAGTAATAAGAAACCAAAAACTTTTGGCATTTCAACTTTATTGAAAAAGGGTACAAAGGAACCACCTCTGCATATTGTAAAACTCACAAATAAATTCTTTACAGCTGCACAAGGAAAGATAACAATGAGAGCCCAATATTTCATTCCTAGCACAGTAAAAAATCCTATTATAGTCAATGCAGTTATGGGTGCACCAGCTGTATTCTGGGAATTCTATATAACTCTTGTCTGTTTCTGAACCAAAACCCCCAAGGCCAGCTTGCAAGATTAAAAAGTCCTCCTCTTTCATATACATGCCCTTCCACATCCCTGTTCGTTTACCAATGTCTGGAATTAAGTAAGTTGTCATAATCGGACATGATGCCCTTCCAGGCCAGGGAGGAGCTTTTCAAGAGCTGCCTTCCTACCCTGCACTCTTGTATATTATCAACAGTCATATAAAAAACACACCTCTTAATGCACATTACTAAAATCTATAACTTGGGATGCACCAGTCAGACATGTCTTGTGCTACTGGAGGAATGTTCTGGGGTGGTTTCTTTTTTTTTAAGGGCAGAAGAGAATGAAAAAAAAAAAAAGAATAAAGAAAAAGAAAAAGGAAATGGAAGAAATTAAAACATCTCTGCTTCTCCATACCACTTTTAAATCACCAGGGAAAAAAGGCTACCACAGGTCAGGTAAGCATCATGGAGCTGGGCTATAAATTTTGACCTTGGGTATGAAAAACAATAAAAGAAAGATATTTTAAATAACACCGTTCACCTTAAATGCTTCTTACTCAGATATCCTAGGAAACTACCATGCCAGCCAGCCTACCAGCAGCAAGTATGTGGAGAACTCAACAGCAGAGAACAGATGGGAGAAGCCACTGTTTCTAATACAGCCCTAAGGCATCTCTGTTCCCTTGTTCAGGAATTCATTTGTAACTTTCTCTGTTGCAGCTGCTTGGAACAGGACTTGATTCTCCTCAAGGATCCGCAGTACCAACTTGCTTGGACAGAAAGACCACCTGGGGAGAATGCAAGTGGCTTCAACCATGAGAGCCACTCTGCCTGCGCAAACAAATCTCTCATGGGCCAAAGCAAGAGGTCAGAAGAGTTCGTTCAGTTCAGCTCCCTAAATAACACCACCAGACTTAGATATGGTAAGCATAACTCAAGAAACCAGCAGACGAGTCATTAGCAAAGGTTTTCATTCAAATATACTGGTTTATATCCAGAAATGGAGAAGTGGGAAACCTTTTGGAACTTTCAGTTCAGTCCAGTCCCATGACTTCCATAGTCTCCCAAAAGGCTCTTACATCCCTTTGCATGCAAAGAGTTCCTTTGTGCTAGAAAGCCCCAAAAGGGTTAACTTTAGACCTAGCAGTCCCTGGAGAGCCTGCATTGAGGTTGTCCTCTCTCGTTCATCACACTGCATTTCCAGCAGTTGTCTTAAATGAGAGAGAATATGAGTAAGTGTCCTTTAATCTAAGAAATTGTGATGTGCTAAACTTCGGCAATTAACTTCAATTCCTTGCTCAACCTGTTTGAAAGTAAAGCCAGAACAGATCTAGAGGTGAAGAGCAGTGGGAGGTGTATTAACCAGAAACCTTCTTAGATACATCATTAAACGATGGAAGTTAATGGCATCTTTAAAGGTATTCATGCTGCACAGAGAGTGCAGGTGTGGATACATACCATATTACAGACACTGTGCTACTGTTTACTTCTACTAAAATTCAATCATCTTTTGTGCCTATTCATTTTCAATAAACGTTTAATATTTTTCTTCATTTTGAAGCCAGCAGTGATTATTTCCATACCTCCCCCTGGCATGGTGATGGCAGAGTATTTCATAAGTATTTCAGAAAGAAAGCCTGCAGATTCACGTCAAATTAGTTTCTGAGTTGAATAAATAATTGCAGATACATCAATGAACTGGATTTTTCGATCGTGAATATTCATAAGTTAGCGTCATATGACACTCACAGAAGTTGGTAAATGGGATTTTGAAAAACTGTGCTCTGTTCTTGTTTTGTAGTTCATCCTGGACTTCCATAAAGGCATTTTCAGGATAGGGACCTTAGAGAAGAAAATGATGAAGCAGAAGAGCAGAGAAGAAAGGGGAGAGAAAGGAGAGTTTGTTCTTTCCATTAATATTAAACTGTCCATTTCCCAGCTGCAGGCTCATGAAAAGGAGACTTCTTGGTGATTACCTAGTAATTCAAACCTTACAAACTCACCTCAGAACACACAAAGACAAGGTAAAAAAGGATTTTTTTTATTGCAGTTTCATGAAATCTGATCCAGAGCAGAGCTTGAAGAATTCACTAAGCTTTTGAACACATATGCAGACTGGTATCAATTTCTTTTTTCATTTCTTCCTTACCAGATGAACAATATATATTAACAATATCGTGTGTGTGTGTGTGTGTGTATGTGTGTAAACATGAGTAGCTTTCATAAATGGAAATGCCAAAGAATACAAGTAATAGTCTGGTTTCTATAAAAGGCTCTGTCTCACAAAACAATCTGCTGCACAAACCCAAAACAAATCTCTGAAACAATATTCACGTGTTAACATTACAGAGTATGCTTGCCTTTTACCTGTTTACCTATTCCAAATAGAAACCAAGAAATGTTGAATCAAAGATGAACCTAAGTAGCAAAATATCTTCACAATCCCCTGGTACTATTACCACAGAAGTTTAAATAACTTCTGAGTTAAAGGGTTCCCCTGCCAAGCTAGTTCATCCCCGGGGCTGTGACACTGCCTACACCCCATTATAACCCTGCTTTACCCTTTACCTATAGAGAACGCAGAATGAAAAGGCTGTAATTTGGTCCCTCTGGTGTAACTGTGCCTGTAACACACGGTTCTAAGAGGGGCTGATTTTGCTGCAGTTCCTCATATCTCTCAGATACCCATGGAAAGCCAAAGGATATTGACGAAGTAAGTTCTACATCTACTTTTGGTTTAGTGAAGGCTTCTGTGAGAAATAATCATCATCATCTTCCTTTTTTTTTTCTTTCTTGGTTCCACACACTATCAAGCATTTTTAATCAATTTTCCTTGTTATTTTGCTGGCTTTTGGGGAAGGTTCTGTGGTTTATTTTCTTGTAATAGTTTTGTTCATTTATGAATCTGTGTTCTCTTGGAAGTTTAAAAGAAACAAAACATATATAAGTACAAATTAATGAATAATGCTGTGGTTTTCTTTCTTACTTTTAACACTGCTATTGGCCAGCTGTTAAACAATCAGTCAGATCTGGTATAACTTTGATTTGCTATGTGCCAGTGTTTTTAATCACTGCCACCCTCTCCTTGGGCTCCAGGTCCAAAACAGGATGAAATTGTATCAGTTTTCAATATATCTATTCCTAACTGAACATGAAAACCTCAAATAGTTCATAAAAAGCAGAAGCAGCTCAAATGTTCGTATTGAAAGCAAATGAATTAACACTCAGCTATCAGAGTCCACTGGCATATGTCATACTTGTTGAAGAGAAGAGCAAGCCCCCAGACAATGATTTTATTTTCTATGATTCTTGAGATCCAGAGAAATTGGCTCCTTTGCATATCAAGTGCACAACACATCTCCCATATCTTCCCTGAGCTATACATATCAAAGAAGGCAGAAAAGTTCCACAAAACTGCTGAACGTTTGCATGTGTTGATAGAGCATGGCTGATATGGTACACCACTGCGATGATATTTAATTCACCAATATGTGCTCAGTAAATATACGGAGAGAGAGAACCATTTTATTCATCTTTTGTGTTAAGTATGAACTTCTAATGTAAAGATCTACCCAGAGAATAGAACATCACATGTGTTTGTTTTATAAAACTGTGTAAAGGTTTGCCAAAGCTGTCACAGTATGATAGCTTTGGCCATTTATTTTCCCAGATCTTCACTTTGAGTGCTACTGCTTGCTTGGGAATCTTTTTTTTTTTTTTTTTAAACCAACAGAATTTAATAAATGTAAAAATGTTAAGAGTTCTGAAGAGGTTATTTGCCCTAATTGCGGTTTATTGCTGGCTAAAGCCAAAGTCCTTCTGTTGATGCACCTGTGCAACCCCAAGCCTGCAACTCTAGGCCTACAGCCCATGAAACGCAACCTCACTGGTATACCTTCACAAAATTGCATTTCGACTAATCCTAAACCCAAAAGAAACAAATGTGTTAAATAAGCCTGTTGAAGTCGACAGCAGTCTGCATATGTCAAACCAACTAAGGAATTATCACCAACTCCATACTGGGTTCATCATTTTTCTGTAACATATTGCTAAGTGTAGTGACCCTGCAAATAAAAGCAATTTTGATTTTGCTAACAGCAGTTTTGATTCTGCTAATGTGATTTCTTGTTTGTTTTTGGGTTTTTTTTAGCATAGCACTAAATGCTAAAAGGGGCAGCTGAGGCACCACGGCAGTAAAATTCTTACCTTCAAATCCCTGCACCTACATCATGTAAAGACAGATCTACCCATGTGGAGATTTGTGTAGGATTGGGGTCCAATTTAGCCTCACATCCACCTATATCCCCAGTTTTGAAGCTGTTTTTCTTCTAGTTATTGGCACATACAGGACACAGAATCATATTCCTGATGTGACACATGACTGACCCAGCAATGGTGACTTTCAGCTATCCTTCAAATGATGAATAACTGAGGCTATGAACTATTTTTTTTTTTTTCCCACAGACTGGGTTGTCTGGTAACATATAGTTTCAGTCAGATAGATGAAAACAACCAGTTTTAGCCATGCTAACCAAAGAAATGAGGGCAATCCCACATGCTGCGGGTGTTTAAGTGTATGTCAGTCATAATTTTAACCCATTACCCAATTATCAACAAAATTTGACAAAAAATTAGCAATTCTAGTTCTATAAGTGAAAATACATGGCTGGGGAGGAAAGGAAGACCGTATCTGAGCTTTTCTGCATGAGAGGCAACATGAGTTCAACCCTTAGCCCGCACCAGAGAAGGCACACACGTGAGCATCTGTGTGTATGTGAGCGAGCGAGAGGTTGTGAAAGCCCCTCCAGTGGAAACAGCATCAGGGAGATCTGAAACCACATAAGACACCAGAGAATGAAGTCATAAGAGCTAATATGGAAGAAACCAGTACTCAGAAACGTGTTTTTTTCCATTATGTGAGCTAAGATTCAGAACTGTGCCTCACTGTGTGCCCTTTACAGATAATTTGTGATACTCTGCATTGCATGTGTACACAAACGGGAAGCTAGAGTACTTACTTACATGTGCAAGCAACCATATCATCATCAGCGAGAGCAATGAACTAACGAAAGTTTTATTCTTACCAAGTTTTATTTTTAAGCTGAACCTAGTCAGGTTCTCCCTGGCCCCTTCATGGATGAACTGTGTCACAGGAGGCTGCAAAACATCCTTGCCTCCTGTAGCTCTGTGCTGGAAGATGTCCCCAGCTCCCTTCAGTGAGCGGCTTTGCATCTCACAGGACAAGTATCCTTTAGCAGGAAAGAAGAATTCAGGCAACCAAGTACGGCAGAACAGCCTTGGCTTTCTGTGGTGCTGGAGACTCCTTCCAGGAGAGCTGCAGAAACACCTATAAAAGGTATCATGGAGGGAAAGAGAGAGCCCTAGCTAGCAGGAGACCTGCGTGACAAGCAGGTTATTAGTAAGCCTTTCTTTGAGACCCAGAATCATAGAATTCACAGAATATCTCAAGTTGGAAGGGACCCATAAGGTTCATCCCTCCCTACTACTGTGCTGTAATTACTTTTATTTCCTCCCAACTTGAAAAGAGGGACAAATAAAGCTTTTGTTTTGCTCTTGTGACCCATGCATTCCTCCTATCTTCATTCTCTGATAATGATTTAGGGCTCATCTCACTCACCTGAGCAATTCTTACTCATCTGTATGGCACAAGAATGAAAGTCTGCAGAATGAGTTCATAGTTACAAACTCCACAGAAAGATTAAACGTCCTGCAGAAGGAGGAAAGATTCCTCAGAAAGGCTTCAAAGCTGCCATGGTCATGTATCAGTTGAAAAAGACCAAACAAAAGTGTCTCTTTCCCATGATACCTTCTCCAAAAAATCTTCCCAGCTACACAACAATAACTATATATAACTAGAATTAAAATAAGGGAGAACCAGTTACTGACTTAATTTCCTGAACAGCCCTTTGTTAAGAGCTGTGTGAAACCTGCCAGTTAGATTAATTGATGATTTTGAAAATCAACAGAATGTGCAGAACTATATAGTAATTGTATATATTACTGTAAGTATATGCAGAAAACCATGATCCTTTAACATAAGTTACATTGTTTAAGTAAGTCTTATACAGCCACACAAGTAATGTTTCACTGCAGACATTCTTAATGTTAATCCATAATGTAACTAGCTGCAGTAAGAGAGAGGGAAAAAAACCCACCCAGTTTGTAGCTATCCTGTATCTCAGACAGGGTGATATAACATAACATATGTTTTAAAATGATAAAGACTTCCAAGAATAAGACGCAGTTTCCAGAAAAATATTCATACACGCCCAAACAAAGGCAAAATCCTGTAATAATTGAATAATTGCAGCTTTCTGTGTCCAAGAAGTTTAAAAAAAAAAATCCAGCCCAAACCAGCCCTTTTCAGTGGCTTAGCTGGTCAACACTCTTACACACAAAGCCCAGTGCTCTTCCCTAAAACCCAAGAATTAATCAGCATTATGTAAGAGATTTTTATAACACTCTAAAAATACATTGTGAATTCCTTTCCAGTGTCGGACCGAGAAGCTTTAAAGTACTGCCACCCCTTCATCCCCCTTTTTAACAAACACTGCATCTTCATTTCTGATACTAGAAACTTAAATTTGTCTCAGTATTTGTGCCTCGAATCTCATTAATTACAATATTGGCCTCATGAGATACAAGTGCTGCTGCTAAGAGCAGTGTTTGTGCTCAAAATGATTGGAGCAAGGGCACAGATACACAGATATAATACACATATAAACACTTTAAGAAAGCATTAATGGCACATAAAACTTCATAAGACTATTTGGATGTTTTCATATTAATTTACCTGCTTACTAAGCAAACTTTTGTATCCACGCGATAATGTTTTGTTTGCGTGAGGCTGATAGATAATACACCACGATAGCATTCCTGCCAAGGCAGTGGTAACATTAGCCTGGCAAATCTACAGCAGAGTCCTGAGTACTTTTTTCCTTTTTGTGCTCTATTTTTCATATGCATAATAAATAAGTACCAGCACTATTTCTGTATTTTCCACTGAAGGAACTCTAAGCAAAATTACAAAGTCATCACCTGAACTTGAACGGTAGCCTGGGAACCAGACCTGTAAAGAGGAGGAGTTTTAACATTGTCATCGAGGACAGAGCCATCCTCCTCATGTCCGAGCGTCTACCCCTGCCCTCCCAAAGTTCCTTCCACTCAGACCCAACTCAAAATTCTATCTATGAACATGCAAGGCATTTGCAGACCAAAATAAATCACAAGAATGCAAATAAAGTACGTGAAGAAAAATAACAAAGTGTTTTCAGCTGTTAAAATCTTGTCATGGAATACGTATCTAAGGACATTACAGCAATCTCATGGTTGCATTTTTAGGAAACATCTCAACATTGTCCTTTTCCAGCACAACTTTTCCCCATACAAGGCTGACCCAACACTGACATAGCCATCTTCTCAAAATAACCCCCCACCCTTCAAACCACAAACAAATCAATCAAAACTATTGAGGCAAACAAGAGATTTCACAGGGGAAAAAAACAAAGAAGATGCAAAGATGACTGCCTTGCCCAGGAATGATTTCACCATTGTTATCAGTTTCATGTGAAAGCAGTGCTGATACTATGGCTGACGGGTGGCTGCACAGAGCCTTAGAAGGGAGGTAGTCAAGGTGTCTGATGGGATGATAACAGCTCTGCCACAAGGGCAAGCAAATATTTAGATGAAAATTGTACTCTGGATTATGACGATCCTGTCGCAAACTAAGTGTCAACTATCCTTTGTGTGTATCCTTTGTGTGTTTGCCCAAGGGTATCCATGTTCACTCTTTTCCTTCCCTCGGCAACTCTTATTTTTTTACATTTTACCCACAGCCCAAGCCCTTCTTTGTTCTCTGTCCTGATTCTTTCTCTGCCTTTCTTTGTACCATTTTCTGCTACCTGTATTCACACTGAATGCGATCAGTCACATGGCTAGTCTCCACCTGAACTCCATGGTACAAGACATATAAGCATTATTTCGTTTGAATGGGGGAAAAATACCTTCCTTTGGTTCATGCTTCATTAACGTGCCCTTCTCAGATTCTCTCCCTTGTCTCTTTCCTCTTTTATCACCCAAATTCAGTCTGCATTGTTCTTGTAATTCTTTTCTTTTTTTGTCCTCACCCATGGCCATTTTCGCCTCCTTCATTTCCTCTGTTAGCTTCTCCTACCCCTTCCTTCGTTCCTTCTTCGCTCGTTTTCTCCTGCCATTTCCCATTTACTTTATTCCCCCACCAGAACTGGCTGTTGCCACCGTGCGCATCGTTCTTCCTCTGGTTTCACTGGCGTAACTTGGAAGTGGGCGGGAGCTTCGGTCCTGCCACAATGTGGATACCAGGGTGACCGCTGCATGGAAAGCACATCCTGCACGAGACCCACTCCAACCACTCTCTCCCACCGACTTGTCAATTCAAAAAAACAGAGCAGGGTGAAAGCCTGAGACAGGCAACCAACTTTGGCACAAGGATGGCTTTTGTTGTGCTTTATGTATGCTTTAATCTCACAAATGGTTGCAGTGAGTCGCACATCCCACACACCCGGCGCTGTGACGGGGAATTGCCCATGTGCAGCTACAAGCACCTCGGGCTCTTCAGCCTCTCTTCTCCTTCCTCTTGCCTCTGCTATGCCATCGCTAATTTGTTCCAGTCGCTCATCAAGACTCTCTTAATCTGCCCCCCCCCTACAATTTCACCTCACCAACCGTTTCCTTCGCTCTAGCAGCTCAAAATCCAGAGGATTCCCCCCCCCCCCCACCCCCCGCAGCTCCAACAATGATAAACAGATGCTGGTGGTCTGTGCCTCCTACAACTTGCCTCCTCGCATTTTGCGTGGCGCTTGTTGTTCCTGACCTTTGCCTGCCAGCACAACGGGGAGATGGCTGTATTTACAACCCGGGCTGACCAAAAAAAGCGCTCCGAGGGCCTGACATTAAACACCAAAAGCCCCCATGGGTTACACATATGAGGAGGTTTACAAGATTAGTCAGACGTGTGTAAAGATAAGCAGGTATCAACATCTGCAAAATTTGGGATTATACTTTTAGCAGGAAGGGGAAAAAAATAAAATAAAAAATCCAGAGAATGGGGTACTTCAAAAAAAACCCAAGTAATAAAAGGGCCCCGCGGTTGTGTTGTCCCAAACCAGGGTGGTTTACCCAGTGTGCAAGATGCCAAGATACACACAGGGTAGATCAGTCGCTCTCTTCCCATCATCTCTCTGGAGCACACAATTATTTGCAATGTACCTTTAAAAAAATCAAAGCATTTCCTTGAATTTTCTTTAGACGGGTTTTTTTGGGGGTTGTTTTTTTGGTGGTGTGGGTTTTTTTTTGGTTTTTTGTTTTTTTTTAAGCTTTTCTAAGACAGGCCGTGTTGGTTCAGGAAACGTTTCCTCCCCGCCTCCCGCCGCCGAGTGCCGGTCTGGGCTCCAGCCCGGGAGGCCCAAGTTGCTGCCAGAGAGTGGCCAGGTCGCCGCGGCGAGCCCCCTCCACACGGGGCTGGCCCTCCCGTGACAGGGAAGGTCCCCTCGGCCCGACCTTGCCCTTCCATAGTCTGGGGGGAAGGCTCTGACCCTCCTGAGGGAACGGGGAGGGGTGGCCAGGTGGGGGGGGTGGCTCTGAGGTGCCGGGGCGAGCCCTGAGGGGCGCTGAGGGAACAAGGGGGGCGGTGTGGGGCGAACCCTGAAGGGCGCTGAGGGAACTGGGGGCGATGGGTGGGTGTGGGGTGGCTTTGAGGGGCCGGGGCGAGCCCTGAGGGGCGCTGAGGGAATGGGGGGCAATGGGCAGGTGTGGGGGGCTGGCTCCGAGGGGCCGGGGCGAGCCCTGAGGGAACGGGGGGCGATGGGCGGGTGTGGGGGTGGCCCTGAGGGGCCGGGCCGAGCCCCGAGGGGCGCTGAGGGAATGGGGGGCAGGTGTAGGGGGGTGGCCCTGAGGGGCCGGGCCGAGCCCCGAGGGGCGCTGAGGGAATGGGGGGCAGGTGTAGGGGGGTGGCTCTGAGGGGCCGGGGGGTACCCTGAGACGAGCGGGGGAGCTGACGGGGGTGGCCGGCTGCGGGCAGCGAAGGGGCCGGGGAGGGAAGGAAGGAGGGTAGGCGGCGGGGCTAGCTGGCGGCGCCGGCTGCCGGAGTGAGTCCGGTCCGCAGTTTGCGGCTCGCCGCCGCGCTCTCCCTCGCCGGCAGCGGCGGCGGGCGGGGCGGCGGGCGCTGGGAACAGCCGGTTGTTTAAAATCCTTCTAGAACCGTTTCTAATTCCCCCTTGCGCCGGGGAAGGGAGAGCGCGAGCGGGGGGGGAGAGGAGGAGCCGGGCGGGGGGGGGGAGAGGAGGAGGGAGCAGCCCGTCAGGGTCTCCGCCTGTCGATCACGGCGCGGGGGGCGTGCCCGGCCGGCCGGCCGGCCAATGGTGTGTGTGTGTGGCGGCGTCTCCATGGTGACGGGGCTGTTCCCGGGGAGGCTGTGATGGGTTGACAGGTGCGTGACAGTCGGAGCTCTCCGCAGGCATGTACGGCAAAGGCAAGAGCAACAGCAGCGTCCCGTCCGACAGCCAGGCCAGGGAGAAGTGAGTACAGCCCCAGCGGGCCGACCCGCGCCGCTCCGCGCCGGCGGGATGCGCCCTTACGCGGCCGCACAAAGTAACTTTGCTGCCGGCGGGCGCGGCGGGAGGCCGGACCGGGCCGGCGTGAGGGGGCCGGCGGCCGCGCTGCCGGGCCCGCGGAAGAGGGGTGTGGGTGGAGGGCTTCCCCTCAGCGGGACAGCGGCGGCCGGGCGAGGGGCCCGCAGCGGGCTAGCCCACTCCCCTTCCGCGGGGCGAGCGGCGCCGGGCTTCCCCCGCTTCATCGCCGGGGCCGCAAGGTGCCGGGACAACTTGGGTAACAAAGAGAAACGGGGACACAGGGACGGGGGGTCGCCCGCCCGCCGCTTCCCAACTCGCGGCTTGGCAACTTTTAGCCGGGACGGCGCGGCCCGGCGGCCTCGGCCCGCATTGTTCTGCGGGGGTACACGGGGGGGACACCGCGCCCCGGCTCCCGCCCCGCCAGACAAAGGTGCTGCCGGGGTGGGCACGCACCCCCCGCATCCACATCCCCGCCTGTTTTGTTCGGTTTTATGGGGGGTGCGGGTGCGCGGCGGGGCTCCCTCGCACCCCCTTGGCCTGAATCCGGCTGGGGCCGAAACAGCCTGCGAAAACTACTTTTTTTTTTTTTTTTTCTCCTCCGAAGAAAATCTCCAGCTGAACCGCGCGAGGGCTCCTTTCTTTTTTCCCTTTTTTTTTTTCCTTATTTTTTTTTCCCCTCTCCCCCTCCCCGTGTAAACGCAGGGCTCTCGGGAGCGGGGGGAGAGCCAGCGGGACCACCCCCCCGGTCCGTGCCGCCCGGCGGGATGCGGCGGGCAGACCCCCCCTTCTCCCCGGGGCAAGAACTGGGGAGGAAAACGAGTGGTTTTTTGGAATGGCCGGCGTCTCTTTAAGTTGTCTGTAGTGCTTCTTGGCGTGACTGAGGCCGGGGAGGAGGCGGCGGTGGTGAAGGTTGGGGGGTGGGAAGCCCGTGTGAGGGGGGGAGGAGGTGGCTTCAGGCTGGGGAAGGTCGGGGTGAGGCTGCTGAGCGTGTCCGGAGATGGAGACCTTTGGACAGAGACCAGGTTTGCACCCCTTGGCTTCAAAAATCGCATTATTGCTCCAAAATAAATTGCACCAAACACCAGGCTCAATACTCCAGGCACGGCTGATGAGTTTCCCTTCGGGCAGTTTGTCGTGAACCTTCACCTAAAAGTTTTTTTTTGGTTGGGTCTTTTTTTTTTTTTTTTTTTTTCCTACAGTATTTTAGGGACTTCCTAATTCCAGAGACTGGCATGTGTGCTTCCTGGAACAGCAGCAGGCCAGGCATCTCTCTTGCTACAGGAGAGGGAGATGCGAGGGGAAATTTAAAGTGTTATGTTTGGGAATTTCACATGTAACTTTGCCACGGGAAGGTAGAGGAAGACAGAGGCAGCACTGACATGAAACGTTAATTGCTGAGATAGAGTGGGAGACACAACTTGGGCACTAAAATCTAATCAACTAGTGGCACTTCTTACTCCTATGTACGACTAATTTTAAAAATAATTGCTTAAGTGGCTAGTGGCAGCATTGTTTATTTGGTATAGGAAAATTACACAGTTAAACCATTTTCTTGTACTACATAGTTGCTGGTGTTTGTCTCTACAGTTGGTAAGTTCCTGAAGGGCATAATAGGATCGCACGGTGGGACTAGATAAGATAAATCTATAGGGCTGCTCTTTGTTAGATTAGATGAAAATCATGTTCTTATAATTCTCCTTTGCAAAAACTACCCAGTACAAGCCACACACACAACTGTTCTGGTCCTAGGGATGAAACTTTAAACTGTTTTCAGTCTTGTTTCGTGGTAGCTGATTTTTCTCCTGGATTCTTGCTGCCATAAAGCACATAATATCTCATGTGGTAGGAAAATGCTTAATAATTTTCAGGGCAAGCCTGCCAAACTGACCTATTGCCAAGTAGCATCTGCCCTCCTAAGTAAAGTTATGGGGGGCCTGCTAGATGGTGCTGTTTGATTTAAATACACTTTGTCTCCCACTCATTATAACGAACAGCTGGAAATGTGAATTCCTCATGTATAGATTATTTTATGCAAAACACCCGAAATGGATTGTTCTTAAATCACGGACTTGACAGATTGGTAACTTCTTGGTAGCATCTAGTTATGGATAAACACAATTGGGAATTTAGAAACACCCTCTTCCTCTCTCATTTTCCTCCCCCATAACTGTCCTTTCCTTTAATGAAAAAAAGAAAAAGCCTAAAGACTTGGTTTATGGCTGTGAAACGCCATTATATAGTCTACATTCCAGATTTTTTGTATTACATCTTTCTAAGTTTCTTCTTAGTAGATCAGATAACATCATTGCCATATTCATACGCTTGCTTTCTGACATCCAAAAAGGCTGTGATGACTTTTTTTTTTTTTTACTCATGACATTGTTTTACAGTCATGCAATGCTTCTCCCAAGGAGATGCATGAGTTCTTGTTCTGCTTGAAAAAGTTAAATATCTCTACAAAAATGCAGCTTTGACTTCTCCATGAGATTGTGTTAATTTAAAAACCACAGAGAAAATATATATGTTTGGCTTATACATTAAGTACTTAATCAAGAAGAGCAGGATCATAATTATGTTTAATGTGGAAGTTTTTAGAACAGAACATGTAACTTAAGTCTGTTGTGTCTCCTCCAGATTCTAAGTATCTAAAATTTGTAGCCAGTAACCAATCTCCAAAATAACACTTTTAATAATTGAGGAAATAACATTTTTTAAAAAAATACGGTACCTCATGTTTGGACAGCCTAATTATATGGAAAGTGTTTCTTCCCCATGAGGATGTGTGCCAGTGACGGGACTAGGGTGTGAAGAGAGTATTTATCAAGTGTGGAAATGATGTGTGTTGTTCAGATGATGTTTGCAATCAAGGATGTGATATATTTTACAGACCAATCCAGTGCCAAGTGTGTTTGTAGCATGGTATCTCACTGCCTTTATGCTGCCTTTAATATTTATGTCCTTTGAGGTTATGTAATTTCTATTAAAATGAACAAGTTTTGCAAGTCAGTTATAGTAGCCTTTGGCAAATTTTCAGTTCCAAATATCGCGTTCATTTTATGGTCTTTCTCTTTGTCCCTTCTGCCAGACCTTTGGGGTAAATTATCTGTATTATGTAGCTTAACAACATATGTGAAGTGTCCATAGATGAATTTGGGAAAAATAATACCTAACTTTATGCCAGAGAGGTATAGTACAGCACAGCTAGGTAGAACATTAAAATGAAGGCATGACACCTGTGAGGTGTGAAGAAGACGAAAAGAAAAATCACAAATGTTGTTGTGCCCCTTCCTCCCTTTCTGGAACAGCTGTGACTTAATTTTGGGTTCAGGCCATCCCTATTGCATAAAGGATGGGAAAGTTGTATTAAACAGTAGCTCTTCCACCACTTCTACTGTGCCAGGGGCAGATAACCCTCATCTACATTGTAAAAGGAAGAAGACTTTAACTTTTTCTTAACATCCTCTGTTGTTACTCTTCACAGCAATTTTTTTTTCCCCCTTATTCCTTAAAATTGGATTAATTCAGGTAGGATCTTGGACCTGCTGACATCTCATTGACTGGCAAAGCCTTCTAAACTTGTAATTTTGGAGAAAGAAGGACCAGACTATACAAATTCTGTGTAGCTTTTCAAACAGGACTTCTGTAGGCATTTGCAAATGGAACTCTCTCTATATAAATAATCTTTTAAGTTAGAAAAATATATATAGAACAATAGTTAAAAAGAACACGTATCATAAGGAAAACTAAATTCTGAAGGGACTACGTGTTTTGTGTTCAGTTGTCTTGATCTTGCAGTGGTCTTCTAAAGTGGAAGAGATACCCTGTTCTGAGATGCCCTTTACCTTATCGGGGCTCAGCAGACACGCAGATTTTGCTTAAAAACTGACCATGTCACTAGAGACTTATTAGTGAATTACTTTGATATGAAAAGATGCATGATCAAAATAACATAGAAGCAAGCATTAGAGTCAGTGATTGATTTTTCAGCTTGGTGTGGGAGAGGACGTAGACAAAGTGGGAATACTTGATTGCCGCTGTCATGGTATTCTTGCTCTGTTTTTTGCATGTAAATGTCTCCTAAGTTTGATCTTGGCCAGTTGGGCACATGGAGAAAAATGGTGTGTTTTCCACTTTGCTGCTGCTTTGAAGAAGAAAGATGTCTCCTTTGTTATTTCTCCTCAAGTCTGCTTTGGGTGGTTGGCTGTTCGGATGTACGGCTCCTTTATATGAGTGGTGTGGGTGCTTGCCTTGGTAGGTCTCTCTTCCCAAGCTGGAAAGCAGCGTGAAATTTACACAACTTCTGTCATTTTCTTGTGTGTGCCAGTAGGATTCTCTGTAAATAGAGGAAAAACTCACCAATGCTTTCCTGGTCTGATTCTGCAGCTGTTTAGGAAAACTGAGATTTCTGAGGACTCCTGGGGATTTGTGGATTTCTGGAGATGTTTTTTTTATTATTTGGGTTTTGGGTTTTTTCTTTTTTTAAATGTGGAAAGACAACATTGCATTAATTTAAAATAGGTTACCTTTTTCCACCCTAATGTTTTTAAGCTACCTAAGAATAAGATACAGATTAAAATTAATTGACTTCAGTGATAAATTTACTGCTCATCCCCAGGAAATGGCGAGCTAGTTTTTCAAGTTTCAGGTGGTGAAACACGTATTGATCTCTTTTTTTTTTTTTTTTTTTTCCTTTGAAAACGAAATTGGTAGTTTAATCCAGCCTGTTTTACAAAATTTAGGTTTGACGTTTGTGCACTGATTTCATCCATTGGGTCTAACTTCAGTCTGGAGAAGAGAAGGCTCCGAGGAGATCTTATACTGGCCTACCAGTATCTTAAGGGGGCCTACAAGAAAGCTGGTGAGGGACTTTTTAGGATGTCAGGTAATGGTAGGACTAGAGGGAATGGATTAAAACTAGAGATAGGTTGATTCAGGTTGGACGTTAGGAAGAAGATCTTTCCCATGAGGGTGGTGAGGCACTGGAACGGGTTGCCCAGAGAGGTGGTGGAAGCCCCATCCCTGGAAGTTTTTAAGGCCAGGCTGGATGGGGCTCTGAGCAACCTGATCTAGTGGGAGGTGTCCCTGCCCATGGCAGTGGGGTTGGAACTAGATGATCTTTAAGGTCCCTTCCAACCCTAACAATTCTATGATTCTAACTTGTAAAAGTTGCGGGTATACTGCTCTTGGAGTCTATGAACATAACACTTTTTGCCATTTTAGAAGAATATACAAAGCACAGAAGGGAAGGTTCTGGAAATAGTAACTATTTCTCAGTATTTATTGTTGATCACAGTGTTTCAGGTACTCTTCTACACTGTGTAGGTAGTTGGACAGCATATGAAGGTGTTTCAGATAGTGTATGTTCTGCAGTTCAGGCCACTAAGAATAATTGCTTTTGTGGTGTACATTTAACAGGTACTGATAGTTGGAATGATAGCTGCGGTGGAGCATAGAAACATACTTCAGTATAGGAGCATCCTGAAATACATATCCAGCTTTTAAGTGTATTGCTTATGGCAGGGATATTTGTTTCCCTACAGTTTAGCACATTTATTTATTGTACTGGCAAGAACCAAGGGAAAAAAAGCGTTTCAGTTTCAGCATTGCTTCCTCTACACAACTGGTCTGCTCACAAAAGGTTTGGGGGTTTTTTTCCATTGCATTTCCTTAATGATGAAGGTTATGAGGTGTCTGATTCCAGCTTTCGTAGTCTCTGTAGTGCTGAGCAAAGTTTGGCTACTGGAGAGCGAGGACTTGTGGGGCCTGCTTAGACCCAGTGGGTACAGCAGATGCACTCTTGACTACAGTGAGCATGATTTGGGCTTGGATAAGAGATAATTAAATCTTCCTGGAGGAGACAGTAATTAACAGAAATGGGTATATATTAATAATTCATTTTGCTTAAATTATAGGCATGTGATAACGTCACAAGTATTCATGTAGCTAAACAAGATTTGCCAAACTTGAACTGTTTGGGTGGAAAATTTATAATGACTTATATATGCCTTGTGCTGACTTACTTAGTTTCTGTGTCTGTAAAATTTCAGTTGAAATGTTTTGGCTGATACTGAAAATTGGACAAAGAAGAAATGCGTTTTACAATGTTTTAAAAGTTCTCGCAACTTTTACTGTGGAAGTCCAATAGTAGCCCTCTCCTGTGAAACCCTTGAAATCTGGTTGAAAAAGGATGAGGGATTTTATTCCAGGGATATGTCTTTTCCATTTGCATGACAAAGCATCTGAATTTAGCCAGGATACAAGCCATTTCAAAAAGATCAATTTGCATATGCTTAGAGCCTGCTAACTGTAATCACTGAATATTTCATCTTTTCTGGGAGCACAGCAGATACTGGGATCAGAGGAGCGGCTAGGGGAGAGAAATTGGGACTGGGCACTGATGGGCAGGAGAGCAGTTGAAGCTTGCAGCCCTGAGATGCCAGGACATAGAGATAACAACAGGGCTTAGCTCTTGAAGGATGATGGAAGAAGTGGAGTGGAAATGGCCGGTCTGGAGAGACAAGAAAAAGAACTGTTCCTTAAGGGGACCAGCGATGAGATCAGAGATCTGGGTGGGAGCTGGTGAATCGAGACAAGGAAAATAGTCACGGTGCAAAGCAGGGAGCCGAGCCAGGGCAGCGATGCCTGCAGGGAGACAGGTCAGGAAGTGGAAGGTTTTTGTTAAGTTAGAAGGAACATGCTGTCCCTCCAGGTACTAGGAAATGACTGTTCCTTTGCTGCCAGCAAGTACCTGTGAGACTGAGGGGTAAAATGTCTTATCTATAAAATAAAACCTACCAGCACCTATGAAATACTGACTTGACTGAAATGGCAGAGAGGTGTGTGGTAGTCCTAAAACCTGTAGCTCGGATGAGATGTCAGAGCTTTGGGAAGGAAGGAGTGGATTTGCCATTCCAAAGTAGCTGGAATAGCAAGTTTGTCTGTGTCTGAGTGCCATGTCTGGGTGTTGTACTTACATTCTCAGTAACATTCTCTTAACTTGGGAAATACAGATGTATACTAAGCGTTGTTCTTACTTTGTCCTCATTTGCATGTTCGCTGATTTATGTTTTTTCCTCTGGAAAAACTCTGTTTTTTTTATTGTGCAGAATAGAGCATTGTTTTCATAATGAGTAGCTATTTGATAATTTGCTATTTTGCTGTCATGCAGTATGTGCCTTATGGCTGACTGGCTGTTTCATAATACAGCTGTTCCTGGAGGAAGAATATGTTGTTTCTTTGGTGCCCAGCACCATGGTGTCTTTGAGTTTCACAAACCTGTACAAGTATGCCTCAAGCCACTCCTACTTGCCTGCTAGTTTTAGAAATGGCAGTAAGGTGCTGCACAAAAATATTTGCTGATTTTTTTGGTGCCCAGTTTGAGCTGTGTAGCCTTGTAAAGCTTCCACTGTCTCTTTTGCCACTGATTCTAAGGACGAGATGCCATTTTATCACATCGGGCATCCAGAAGATGAGGAATAGAAAATGATTCATCTCTTGCACAGTTTGTTGCAGCTGAGTGGCTTACGACACAGAGCCATCCTGTGGCATGCCCAGAGATGGAGGACCATTTCAGGTGGTCTCAGGAGGACCCATTTGTGGCATGGTCCCCTCTATCCTGGAGTCTGCCATCTCTCCTGGTACAGCATGCCTTGGACAGACTGTGAATCAGCCCACGGCAGGATGAAAACAAGCAGTCCCATGAGCTACAGAATGAGTGAAGCCTGGTTTCCTGGACATCTATCTATCTTCTTGAGGTCATGCTGTGCTGTTTCCGTGAAAGCAAACAGCTGAAGCAACTTGTGAAAATGTATTTTTTTTTTAGACTGCTGTCTCTTTTTTGGATATACTTGAAATTGGAAAATGAACTCAAAAGTTATCCAGGGTGGACACTTGCTTACTTACTACACACAGCATGACCTCGCGAGCCTGCTTTCCTTAGGGAGGGAGACTACAAATGTGTGATTGTATGATTCAGGGTGGCGTTGTAATTAGGTAGAGCCACTTCAGAGAGACTGCTCTCACTTTGGAGGGACCGCTCCAGGAAGCCTCAGGGTGTAGAAAAGGGCACGATCCTGCACAGCCTAGTGTGGTAGTCTGCGGGTGCCTGTAATTAGTGACTGCTCAAAACAGTTGCTTTTAAGAGTTTTCTGCAAAAGCCTCTTTGGGCACCATCAAGAACCCAGCTAGATCATGTTTTTTCTCCATGAATATTCAGTAGCTGCAATTTCAAGGCTTCCCAGCTGTGTTGTTTGGGATTAGGGTCACTTGGTTCCTTCTTTGTTGGTGTACAAACAGGCCAGAATGAAGTGCTGGTCCAGGCTGAGTCAAAGCTGAAGTTTCTTTTTCTGGTGTCTGCTCAGTTGAGCCACAGACCCCTAAGTCCAGATTGTTTAGGTAGTGGTCAGTTAATACATAGCTGTTGTTTCAACTGTTAAGAGATCTTCTTCAGATAGCAACAAAGATGTTAATTCAGAAATCTTGATAACCTCCACGTATGCTTCTCTAGGCTTTAGGATATTTCTCTCTTCCAGTCCCAGGAAGGTAATAGGTGAGAAAACAAAATGTTATTTTCTGAGAAACTGAAAGGTGGCAGTAGTCAAGACCACGGTGTCCTGGCTTTTTTCTTTCCTGATTCATTAAATATAAAAATATAAAATATCAAAAAAAATACTGAAAATTCTGTGGTGGGTCATTTTTTCCTCTCTAGACTTTCTGTGATTATTGTTTCTGGACTCTTTTTTGGGTTTGTCCATATTATTAGTAGCGTGTCCAGATCAGAGCATAGAACTGGGCAGAGTGAAATAATTATCTCTCTTTTGAGATAATATTATACTACTTGGATTTTATTTATAAAACATTGCTGCTAATACTTCCTAGAACACTTGCCTGTTTGTTGTTGTATTTTGTTGCTTTTGTTTTTTTAAATAATCTATTTTGCAGTCCACAAGCCCTCCAGGTTCTTTTTAAATAGAGATGCCTGGCCAATTATTCCCCATTTCATATTTGTGTATTTGATTTCTCATTCCTGAGCATAGTACTCTACATTTGTCTGTATTGAATATTTTTTTTTTTTTTTAGTATTTTGTACATGCTATGGCATGATAAGATTTTTACGTTTCTTGGGGTTTTTTTGATTTTTTTCTCCAATACCAGACAAATATAATGTGTGAAAACAGGCCAAAATTGACTCCTGCTCATCATGTAAGTGCTTGGACAGTCAGACAGAGAAATCAGACAGCCCATTTCAGCTTGCCCATATCTTGCTTGCTTGTCTGTGCAGTGCCAGAGCTTCACCTTATACTGTGGTGTGAGTTTACGTTTAACCTGAAGAGCTAAGTAAGTTCAGATCCTCTTTTTTTTTTTTTTTTTCATTTTGTTTTTCCTCAGAAAGGAGCCTAACCTCTGGGCTGTTGGATATCAACTTAACAAACATCTTACTGCCATGGTCTCTGAAGTACCTTCTCATGCCCTGAAGCCTTTCCTCTTCCTCTTCCCTTTGCATCTCTATTCCCTGTGCCCAGAGTGACCTGAGCCTCTTCTGTACCAGCCTTTGGCTCCTCCAAACCCCAGCTTGCATGTAGCTTTGACATACACCTCTTGGTATTAGGAAAACCAGCTTCATTTGTGATAAAAGAGACAAAATGTAAATGAATATAATTTATGTTGCCCATTTATTTTCTGTAGGCTTTTCAAAATGCTAGCAGTCTCTTTTTCAGGCAAGTGTATTGGAGTTTTTGGGTTTTAGTTTTAAGGTGGGCCCACCTGTGAAAGAAGAGTGACCGGTTGGAGCTCCTTTTTTAAGTGTATTGAGAGCACACTTTTTTCTCACCTTGTTTCCTGTGCAAATATCAATTAGGAAATTACCAATTGGTAAAAATATGAATGTCAGAAGTCACGCATCTGATGGCAAGTATGGTTTGTCAGCTGTGGTTGTGGGTGATGAGGGTTGTCTAGCTTCTCAGTGCCTCCTACCATTGACTTCACAGGCTGCTTGATCTGATCCATTTTAGGCTTTACAGTCTGCCTTTCAGCTTGTATTTCGGTGTGAAGTTCAGTTGTTCACGTAGAAGCATGTAACTGGGAGCTGACCATGATGTAACCAATACTTTTTGCTAAGTTTGTATGGGTCTAGATGAAGTACAACCCTTGGTGTTAAACCCAAACTCTTGATGGGCTTGATCAAGCCTAAATAGCTAATAAAAGTGATGGTTTGCTACTTAGGCTTGACTGTTTTGTTTCTTTCCTATCTCTCATTCCTAAATAAAATACTGTCTTTGAAAGAGGGAATTTCAATCGCAAAGAAGAAATTAACATAAGAAGGTACTGATTATACAGTGTCCCATGTTTTATATTAACTTCAATTTTATTTGCAATACCTCTGACTTTTGGGAGAGATTTCACCTTAAAATAAAAACAACCCCCTAATAATTTTTCTAGAAGGAAGACAGTCTTTTGAAAATACAGAAGCAGTAAGTTATCGGTAGTAATAAGTTATCTGTATATGTAAATTCCAGTGCATGCAATATTTTTTTTTCATACTGATATTGGAAATGTCTTGTTACTAGATGCATTATTAAATTCATCCGGTGTCTGGAAAATTAATAAGAATGTTCCACTGTTGTAATTAAGTATTATATAATAATTTATATAAATATATATATTTATTTTTATATAAGTTATAAATAAGCAGGTAGTTAGAAAAAGGTGAAATACTATCTATGTTTTCTGTGGTAATCAACTTAATGCTTATTAAAAAATGTCAGCGTTAGTCTTTTTTTTTTTTTAATAAAAGACTATATGTATAAAAAATAGTTTTTAAACTGTTTTTATAGGCTAAAAAAATGCGGCAAAATCAGTGGCAACCTGAGGCAGCCTGTGTTGTCATGTTGGCCCCTCCCTGGGAAGAGCACTGCTTTCTGAAGAAAATACTTGAGTGCAGAAATGGAACTATAATTCCTTAATAAATATGTTGTTCTTGACAGTCTCAGGACAAAATGGATCATGTGGCTGACAGGCTGTATGATTGTGTCATAAATATTCTGTGATTTATGAGGCTGGAAGTAAGGATGCTACCCGTTCCTCCTCCTGTGGAAGTTGTGGTGCTCTGTCAGATCCTTGTAACTGCAACAGCAAGATTTGATAAACCAAAACCCCTTTGCTTTCTCCATGCTAAATGTTTTATTTGCTGTTCTTTTCTCACAACTAACCCTTGAAGAATGGGGGCCAGTCTCGGATGGCTCCAATTACTCCTGTTTAGGTCAGCCTTTGACTTGAGGTGGTGGTAGTGAGTCCATCACCGCTATTTGCATGGTCATGAGTGTGGATGAGCTAATGAAATTTCATTGGGTGTATTGGGAATAATGAAGCACCCTTGACGGATCTGAAACTGCCCTAGAAGTGAAGCTTAGAACTCCCATTGCCAGTCTCTTGAACTGTTGTGCTCCTTTAACGGTTTATTATCAAAACCCTCCTAAATCAGTGTATATTGTTTAATCTGCCTTGAAATGTGAACTGCAAGTCAAAGGCCTCTCAGTAATATAGTGAAAAGTTGTCTGAATTTATTGCATCTTTGGTAAGTGTTCCCCAAACTTTGGTAAACTGCTGCTTGATAGCTTGTTCCAGCTCATCTTCGGTGACAGGCAGCAGAACTGCTGGTACCTCCTGCCACACACAGGTGGGGGACACGCGCCCCTCTGCAAGTCAAAAAGACTTCTGTGATAATGCTAGTGTTAATAAAATATTTATAGAGTATTATACACGGAGAGGATGTTTTAAAAACATATATCCTGGCCTGAAGGATTAAGTTTGTTTTTCCTGTGTGCTTATATGCATGTTGTAAAATAATATAAATGAAAGTTGATTTTCTGGATTGGAATGGAAAAAGTAGGTGATCGACAAATAAATACCTAGAGCTTGCAAACAGAAAAATACAAAGCTAGAAAAGATAAAGGAGAGCTTCTGATCAGAAGATGAAGAGCAGTGTGAGAAATACGAAAATATGCCTCTAGTAATGGTAATATGCTTGACAAGCAGAACTGAAAGGTACAACACATTGGTGTTTCTGACTTCTGCTGCAACTCCTCAAATTCAGTGTCACTTTTAATTTTACTATCTGTACATCTAATTCTTTATAAAAGAAAGATGTTTACTCCTACGAGACCAGTATCTGTAGATAGGTGTAACTGCAAACCTAGTTACACATATTTTAAAATCTTTTTAGAAATAAAATGAGAGACTATAATACGGCAAAACACAAAAAAAGCTGTATCTTATGCTTTGAAGATGCAAGATTTAAATAATTTGACCATCTGTAGTTGGGGAACCTATAAAGAGTGAATGAAAAAATTATTTTGAGTGATTTCGCAGAACATCTTAAATAGATGATTAAAAATAAAATCAGACTGCAGTACTGGATGTGGATACATTCTTATTAATTCTAGTAATTGAGAAAGTTACTTATAAATCTTTTCCAGTATTCCCCAAACAGCCCTGTAAGTCTGCAGTTAATTATTTAAAATTAAAGGGGGGGAGAAAGAAGTTTGGAGTTGCCTGGTGTCAGTCTCCAATTCTGTGTGGGATTACCGATTTGAAAAAAAGAAGCATAATAGACAGGAGGATGTTTTCTTGTCATAAAACCATAACTATTTTCCCCCTGTAAAATGATACAACTGAATAGAGCTGTATTTCACTTGTATTATTATTTAGTAAAGCTCTTACAAAATACTTTAGAAAGTTGAAAAAGGACTCTGTGGTTTTAATACCTAGACTGCGAGCCAAACAAACACATTTGGAAATGTACAGCTGTGCCCACAACAGACTGTGGGTATACTGGTTCCTTAGTCAAGGTGCTGGTGCAAAAATGACTTGTAACAAGGAACATCGGCTGAAAACTGCAGGCTGTATCCAGGACAGGAGGGTTCACAGCGATACAACAGTTGGTCTTGTTTCTCCTTCTTTAATACCATCTTGATCCTGGTATCCTGAACTGGTAAGACACTCAAGACGTCACCCAAAACCAAACATCTTTGTTTCCTACTCCACTGGCGCAGCCAGCTTTGGACACATAGGGTCGGTTTCGCAGTTACCCACTAGTTATGGAGATACACTTGTTAGCAATCTTCATTTTCATGGCTGAAGTGCTAAAGTGCTTGAAATGCTCAAGTCCTGTGGCTGGATGTCCTCTGGCATGGTCACAGGCTTTGGAACAAATCCAGGAATATTTGTTAAAAGAGTGTGGGCAAAGCAAAAGAGAAGGTAGTGCAAAAGAGACTTTTTGGTAATGCAAGAGTAGGAATGATAAAATGCATCCAAGACGAAACATGTAAAGCTTGTGGAAGTGTTTTGGTATTAGTTTCTGTTTAATTTTTTTTTGCACAGTGTATACGTTCAATAGACAAAACATAATTAGAGGGAGCTCTCCGGTATGTAGTATATTGCTACAGAGAAGAGCTTTGCTTCTACAAAGGGTTGTGTACTTAAGTAAGCACGCTCTTTTGTTCAGCGCAAACATTGGAAATTCTCACTAATTCAGGATACAAGTGGAAAACTAATTAAGGAAGATGAAGGGAAACCTAACCTATGACAGTGTCATGTATGGTTCAGGCTTTCTGACACCACATTTTGACGCATTCCAACAGGGCTGTAAGGGGAAACAAGAAACTAGATTAAAGAGACTAATGATGTAATTTGGCAATGTAGTTCCTCTGTATTCTGCAGCATCAGAATGGATTTTTTTTTTTTCATATTCATTTTGCCTTTGTGATTCAGTTATGGATTTCATCTGAATTTAAAGCCAATTCTGTGACAGTTACTTTTTAGCATGCCTGTGACTTTCTTGGAATTTCTGGTTTTCCAGTCCAATAGCATATTTTAAGAATTAACATAACTGAAGATAGATGACCATTGCATTCTCCCAGTCTGAAACTGAATGTACTAATTTGCCATGTTGTATTGTGTGTGTTTGTGTATGCATGCGTTAAGTCTATGTATATATTTAAGCTTGGAAGGCAGGGTTGATGTCTTTGTCCTTAGAACAAGCAACTGGATATCACCTGCTTGTATAGAATCACAGAAGCAGGTTGATTTTTTTTTAAACAAAAAACAACAAGCAACAAGGCATTTTGATTCAAATATGGAATAAAATTAGAGGAGACATTTTCAGAGTTAATAGAGTTAACTGCACTCTTGATCCTCTTCTGAGCTTACTCAGTGTCACCCTTATAGTCTTGTCATGTCTCTTGGTATGGAACCATGAAATTTGCTGTGTCCTACTACAGCCTGTATATGGTCTGTTGTGTAGAAACTGCAGTTACCTCACCAAGGCTGACTTTATATTCAACACCTGTGATGTACTTCTCTTTGGGAGCAACCACACTTCTTAAAGTAATTGTTTCAGTCAATGTGAATGAAAGCATCTGAAAACAACAAAAGCTGCCTATATATGTAACTGTTTATTCTGCCTAGGAAAGTATAACTCCCCTAATACTTATCTGGTAAAACAAGCTTCTGATTCCTCTGAAAAGCTTCCATCAGTGTGCCTCCCTAGATAGCCCCCTGGCAATTGACACAATTGTCTTCTCTCTTGGCAGCCCAAGTGACCTGAAGAAGCTTCTGTGCCCCGAAAGTTTATCCTTTTTTGTTTGCCCCTTTTTTGTTTTGGTCTTTTTTTTTTTTTTTTTTTTTTTTTATCCCCAGCTTTATTGATTTGGTCTAGTGAATGATAGTGCCTACAGGTTTGGCCTTACAGTGTCCTTAGACCATCATACTTCAAACAGTACTGTGGCTGGAGTCCAGAGCAGCACCTTCTGCTGGTGAGAGAACCTCACAGTCCAGTTCCTTAGTTTGGGGAAATTCTGAAAGTGAAACGAAAACCAGGATGAAGTACAAGTTGATAAGCTAATCTGTTTTCTCACGTGATGGTCTCCTCTCCTACCTGATTCCTTAACATGTGCATTGCAAAAACATGTTTGCATGTTGACAATTAACTTTTTACTACAGCTGTTTGTGAAAGGTGTATTATACAACATAGCATGCGGAGCATCGTAGAAGTAATGTCAAATGGGTAGAGAATTTGTACTTTAGATGCATAGAACTGGGTAACGTGAATGGAGTGGGACTTGTGTTCTTAAGGTAGTAGCGGATATTTTAACTAAACATAAACATTCAAAGAGGACAGGCTAGATGTTCCACTTTTGGAAATAATATATAAACCATCTTAAGTGTCAAGGTTGTGTTTGAACCCTGTTTGCTCTACAGCCTGGCAGCTCTAAGGACCGTAAGATAAAACCACTGTGTGTTCTACACTAATACATGATATACCTGGCTACTCAGAGATGATCCTTGGACCAGGCTTCCCATCTCCTCATCATTCAACCCACTGTTTAGCATGGGAAGCTTCCAGCACCTCTCTGTGTGTTTTTTCATCCAACACATACAAGTGAGAAATTAGTTGTATAAATTGGTAGAAAAGATCATGACATTCAGTGACATGATTTAACCCGTGAGTTATGCTGTAACATTCCTTCAGTGAAGATGTTGAGGTGTCCTACATAGCAGACAAGGCTTTTTTTCCTTTACATTCAAAGTTTCAAATTCAGTAAATTGTCATTTTCCAGCCCACAGATGCTCAGCTTCGTAATATTCTGTATTTGATACTTAAAGTCAAAGCCTGGAGTGGTTGGAATTGGAGTATTTCCTGGTGGCAGAATGATCTTTTTTTTCTTTTCTTAATGTCACACAGTTCGTAAAATTAAGTAAATTTCAGCTATCTCTTGGGCATTCATGTAAGTGATGTTCAACTACAGTGTCTGCTGGAGGTCAGCAGACTTGTACCTGTATTCTCTTTCTTTTCTGAATTTCTGTTTCTCCAAGCAAGTGGAGACGTTAGTATACAGAAGCATCCTACCCTTCTGTCGGATGCTGTGTGGAAGGAGGTACTTGAGATTGTTCTAAAAAAGTCCAAACCCTTTTGAGTGTCTCTAGTGTAGTGTGACCCAACACGATGTACAGGTTTCAATTATGAGATTACGAAATGCTAAGACTGTGTGATATGCTTTAGCAAGATCATTGTTCTTTATGCGGTTCCTCCAGCATTTTAAGAATTTTCCATCCAAAATGAAGCAATGTGGTACCATTGTAGATTATTTGCTGGTTTAGTTGTCCTAAAACATCGCGATTGCTGTGTTTCTTCTACAGTTGATGTGAGCCTGTTCTGCTGGCCTTCTTTACTCTTCTGAGTGAGGAAGGCTGTTAAATATAGGTGGATTCTGCTTGCTTTTCAATACCCTGCCTGCTAACAAAAATGAAACAGCTGACCGATGTGCATGTGTCTACCTGCAAACCAAAACAAAGTTGGCTCATCTAGCTCTGGGTTTGCTCATTTGACTACGTCACCTTAAGTCTGAAAAATAAATAAGATATAAAGAATACAGACCAGGTCCGGAAATCCTGTTGGCTAAGAGATTAATCTAAAATATCTATTAGCCTTTCAGTCCCCGCTGTAGGTGTTACCAGCGTTCTAGAGGAGCATCCCATTTGTGGGGAAGAGTTAACCTCCGCAGAAGGCTCCAGGAGCAGTCGTTTACTCGGTTTGGTCATTTACCTTTCTCTGAAGACCTTCAAGTGCCACAGGTCATCCTCTAGGACAGGAGTACTGTGTGTGTTACAAAACTGTTGTGGTAACCGTTTCAGATTGACGCCAGGGGCAGGATCTGTGTGTTTCGATGGTGCAGGGAGCGGGGAATGGCTGTTCACCTCCCACCAGGACTTCACCCTTGGGTTTGCATCCCGTTCTCCTGCCCCACCCCTCCTTCCACTGTGTACTGTGGGTTGATAGGGGTGAGTCACCTCTTTTATTATTTTTTGAATTCTTTCCTCCCAAATGTAGTTTGTTTTCTGGAGGGAAGGGAAAGAATTTATGCTGTCCTGGTTCCTTATTTTTATCAGAGCTCTGCTAACAACTTCCAGCTGAGGGAGTTCTTGATATTTTTAGCCTGAGATATTTAGCTATTTGAGCCTCTTTACACATTTCCCCCCAATACATATTAACTGGGGGGAGGGGAGGGGGAGAGGAATGGTTCTTGTCAGTTAATATATTCACGAGCATGCTTGCCAGATTGCCTGCACTTATTCCCAGGAATCCATACACTTCAGAATTGGGGGGAAGTTTGAGTCCTGGTCTGAAGTATTTGAATCGGCCTCATTACTCCATTCTCTGGATAATGCTGCAATAGCACTGTGTTCTCACTGAATATTCGCTTTTATTTGAGAGGTGGTGTTTAGTATTAAAAAAATGTATGTTATTGATATTCTGCTTAAAACCACCCAGAAGTAAATAAGCTAAAAAGAGCAGAGAATTGTAAAATGGGAACTTGCACTACGAAATATAAACTCTCTGAAATTCTCTTTGTTCCTCTTTTTTCCACGTATCTTTTAAGCTGCAAAATCCTGTCTTGTTACTAATGTTACTGTTTTATTGATTGGCTGGTGTAAGGTTTGATGAAGTTCTTTAAAAATCCAAATACTGAATTTGCTGGTGCATCTGCTATACACGCACTTTAAAGTTTCTGAAGAGCCTTACCCTTCCATGAAATTTACATGAATGTTACTTTGAAAGAAAACATTAAAAATGCTTCAGATTGACTTTTTGCCTTTCAGAACCACTTTAACCTGTTTAACCACAATTTCACAGATCCTACTATCTATCATCAGTTCTTTTCCCTTTTCCTAACAAAATTTCAGACTAGAGCAAAAAGCTAGCTTGTTGCTTTGGCAGGGCTCTTTCTGTGTGTTGAAAACAATAATCTGCCTGAACAGTAATACTGTTTAGGTCACTGGCTTAATATCTTCTTTAGGCAAATGATTCGTCCAAATTTCTTTGAGAATATTATTGTTATTGTTAATGGTTATACATAGATGTGCCTCAGTGATTTCAGCAAAAACCCCAGAGGTGTCTGTAGGACTAGGGAGGTGGGGGTGAGAGGCGCAGATGGTGGAAATCATGCTCAGTTTAAAATGAGAATTAAATGGCATTTGCAGTTGGGTATAAATTGTCCATGCTATTTTCTTCTCTCTATGCCCTCCAAGATGTTTGTTTATATATGGCGATACATTACATTGCTCTACTCCTATCCGCTTAGTTACCTGATGCAATTCTGCAGAGTGGGGAGATGACTTTGTGCCATCTACACAGAGTCTTTGTCTCGAATCCTCTGGTTGCCGGTCTGGTCTGTGGCATAAGTTAGAGCCACTTGAAGGCTGCCAACAACCACCAGGATATATCCTATTAATTGGGACCAGCTGGATACAAGTATGTATTGGCAAGTCTACAGCAGCTCTCTGCAACCCGTTACAGCAGCTCTTCACCACCCAGCTATTCCTTTAGGGACCTTGAACCTTCCAGTAATCATTTGCAAAGCCTTAAATCTGGCACCTAAAATAGTAGTGGGCTGTGGGGTTTTTTTTAATATATTTGTTTAATCCTAACTCCTCTGCTCCACCCTGAGATTGGGCAGTCACCACTCCCTACTTGGACATAAATCTCTGTTTGAGGATCCAATTTAGTACATGTGCACCAGGTGCTTTTTTTTCAAAGCACTTCGAAAAACATTTGTGTTTGTACTTATTGAGCACTACGGAGATTTTTTTTTTTTTTTGTAAGTGTAACCTTTTTGGAAAGTCGCCATTCTCAAGCTGTGAATTGTGCACCTTTTAAAGACAGAGGTTCCATGTTGTACCCCTATCAACTGCTTTTTGTGCCTTTCTGCATGCCTTTCAAAATGCAATTTTAGCTAAGATGCTGTTGTTTTGCACTGTGAGTCTCTGTACTCCAAGGTGACTGATGCTGCTGAGAAGCTGTGGAGCAACACTACCACCTCAAGTATGTTGTCTAGTCTATGTTGCAGCTTCTCAGTGGGACTGCCAGATTAACTAAATACTAATCTTAAGCTTCTTAACGCTTAGTGAGAACAGTCAAAATTTCATTACTTTTAATTGTTTTGTAACAAGCTAATATAATTATACTGTTAGCATCTTGGTTGGGAATTTCTTGACTTTTTTTCTTTGCAAATCCAGTTCCTAATAAGTTTTTTTTATTTCACTGACTGCATTTCCTGTGCAACTTCTTTTAAACTACTATATGAGTTGCAGAGATGCTAAATAAACTGAGCAGAAGACTGTTTTTTTTTTTTTCTTTGCTGTTTGTACAATTAGTTTTTCCAATGGTCCTTCTTGAACATGAAAAGCAATACAGTAAAATACTTGGAGGAAAGGAAGGTGGTACAGAGAAGCTGCACTGAGTGACTTCAACTCAGTGTACAAAAAGTTTCATATTCTTTGTTTCAGGCTTATATTTGAAATCTCTTATTCTAATAATGACCAGCCAACTCTTGCTTTGCTTATGAGATCTGACAAGATCACCCTCCATGTGATTTCATTTGTTGTATTCATGGCAGCCCTGGGGAGTGAAATAACTAGAGCAGGAATGAAGCTGTGCTTTCCTGCACAACACAACACAGCTCTATAGCAACTTGGCCACTAGGAAAAACAGCAGAGACTTTAAATAGATAAATAGATTAAGTTTTGTCTCTGTGTGAGTGTGTATGTATTTCTGTAAAACGTACAGTCACCTGCAAGCATCAGCCTAACCCATTAGACCATGTAGAATAAATGGGAGATAATCACCCATCGTGGTACCAGGCAGGTGAAGCTGAACTGAAATTTGGGGAGCTGGAGTGCTTTGTAAAATTGGAGTGCTTTTTGTTACCAAGTGTGTCTTGTTAATTTCAGTTTACTGGGCTTGAAACTTAGTTCTGATGTTGTAAAGTTTGCACCTAGCCATAGAAAAGTTTCTGTGCATTGTTCACCTTGGCCAAAATGTAAAAACACCTTATGGGGCTAATCTTCCTTTCTTATCTGCAAATGTGGGAGAATGCCTGTGAAGGAGAAAAGCAACAGCCTAAAGAGCTGCCAGTTGGCTCCGCAAAGTTGTTTTTAGAATTAACACACAAATACTTGGAATGGAAGCATTAGGGGAACCTCTTTTCTGTTAGGATAGTGTACTGAATGCTTAAGTTTGAGATTGAAATCGAAAACACTAATTTAAGAGTTCAATTATAGGAATTATTTTTGTTTGGGTTTGGTTTGTGTGTTTTTGGTTTTTTTGTTGTGGAGATGGGTAGTCTCTGATCTGAGATGAACGGTGAGAAATTTCAGTATCTAGATAACCTTTACTCTTGCATTCCCTTTTAATTATTTCAGTAATGTTGTCTATTTCAATGGTTTAATGAAATTGTTACTGTAGAGGTGTGATCAAACTCATAAAAGAGCAGCAAATATTGGCCGCCTTTTGAATTTGATGTTAAGATTTTCATGAAGAAGCAATGGCTTGTTTTTCTTAAAGTCAATAGGTAAGATTACTAAAACAGAGAGAGGTACTGAGAAAACAGTTTTCTCTGTTTCAGTAAGTGGTCCTCCCAATGAAATGAAGAGGTGACAATGATTTTTTTGCATACTTAGATTTTTAAGTATTGTGTTTGAAAATTAAATGAAGTATAAGATTTGGTTTCCTGAGGAATACTTGCAGCCATTGTGCTGACCAAAACCACATTCTCAAGTAGTCATACGAAAACATCCAGCTTGTCTTAAAGCTGTAACGGTGTGTAAGCAAACACAGGACTGGGGACAAGCCCCAGGACTGCCAGAGTGCAAAGACAAAGCCACCTGCAGCAGTGGAGGAGAAAGCTTTATGGACATGAGGAGCGGCTCCTCTGGCACAGGAGTGCATGAATGGTGATAAGGAGAGCAAAATCCAGCAAAAATACCAGGAGGTCTTGAGTGTGCTTTGTGTGAATGCAAAACACAGAAATCCCCTTTCTGCAAAAAAAGATGCTGTACACCCAGCACTCATGAAGTTGCTTGTCCCTGATGTCCCCGGCAGGTCTGTCAGGGAGATGATGCGGGGGCTGGCCTGTGAGTTCCCGTTCTTCTCTTCTGGGCGAACGTGGTCTCAATACCTTGAACTTGGGCAGGATGTAAGGATGCCCAAGCATGACTGCTTGGATTTGGGGGATGCAGTCTGGAAGCAAGCTGTCTGTATGCTATGTGTTTTAGTGCAAGCAGCCCCCATCCACACCACAGACAGTATGCTGTCCCGGGACTGATCTTTAGAAATAAAGATAGGAATTGCTTATCTTTAGCGTTTGCTTTCCATGGAGCTAAAGTGGTCCCTCATACCGCTGGGGGAGCAGTTGGGCTGTACCGTGCATTGGTTTGCTAGTGTGGGACAAATTGTACCCTTCAGTAGAAGAAATGTGTGATACGGCAGATAACAGCCAGGATTATCTTTCTCTGCACCAGTAGGGTTTTTACTGTCTGCATATGGAGATGGGGGTTGTGTCATACAGGCTTTGTGAGGAGATCCTTTTTTTGTTTTCTTGGCTGGAATGGGTCTGGTTGGTAAACATGGCTTTTGTGATTGCAAGGAGGTCTTGGTAAAAGGCCTAGTAGAAGATAAATGCTCAGAAGTAGAAGGTGCAAGGCCCAGTCAGACTTCACTCACCATCAAATCCCAGTACTCCCATGGGGCTTAAATCCAGTCTAATGGCTGATGTCAGTAACAAGCTACTTTGGGAAAAAATCTTTTATTAAGAATTATCTTTCTGTTATGTGGCTATTGCGTCTGCAGGGAGAGTTAGGGAAATTGCAGGATTCCCATTAGAAACATTTTATAAAGGTAGACTCCACGGGGCCATCCTAGCAAGACTTAAATTTCTCCGACAACTCCTTTTTTTTTTTTTTCCTCTGTTTCTGCATTTCTAGGGATGAAGAGGGACTGCATAGTCTGACAGAAAACATTGTAGAGATTAACGTATTTCCAAGTGCATCTCTCCATCTGTTGTAGTTTCTTGATTGATGCAATTACAGGCTTACCTACCTTTAGTTGTCCCTTACACTGTTTTCAAGGGCATATCGTTTTAGGTCTTGGGCCTCTGCCGTTTCCTTTGGGGTGGAAGACAGCTGAGTCCGTAGGTTTTTAGTTGCAGTCCCTTTGCCTTTTACTGTGATCATCACAGCAAGGCTTGAGCTGTCTTGGAGAGAGAGAGCAATAAGGAACCATTGAGTAGCCATCTTCTAAAAAGCAAGGACATTATTTAGGTCAGAAGCACTGAGAAGGGAACATTACGAAATGTTAAGCATCTTTTAACTATGCTGATCTTGCTGGGGTTTTCTTGAGTTTCACATTGGACTTGACAGATCTTTATCTCAGGTTTGGTTGTTCAGTTATTATTCCCACACATGCATCTTTTTCCCCACCTATGATTGTTGTTTTATAGTTTAAGGATATTTTCAAAGCTAGTCAGTGCTGCCTTCCTCCAGGGACCAGTCTTCAAAGGACTGGATAGCTGCATAAGTGAGCACTAAAAAGTTGTATTCATCCCCCTGAAGGGTGCTAAAGGCCTTTTTAGTGACTCCAAATTCCATGTGGAATTGGCTTGTTGACCAAGCAATAGAAGGATTACATCACCCGTGCAGGTATGATGGTCTATGAATATGCCTGTGTGCTCTGCATACCAGCCTCTGTTCTGTTAGCGCTTAATTTGCCTCGGAGGAGGAGATCAGAAGATGTTGTTAGTGGATGTTGAAGTTCATTGCCACTCCAGGATTCTCAGGTTGCCGTGTTGCCATGTTCTTTCCTACACTACATACACATGCGCACGCACACACACACATATCTTTTAGTGCATTTACCGTCTCTGCTGAGGGTTGTCGCCTCTTTATCTGCTGGTTTGTGCTTGTGCCCCTGCTCTCGCTGGATCTAAAAAGTCCCGGACCTAGGGAAAAACGCTACCAGAACATCAGTGTGTTATCAACATTTTCCTCACACTAAAAGACTAAACACAGCGCTCTACCAGCTGCTAGGAAAATTACTAAGAAAATTAACTGTATTGCAACCTAAAGGCTTCAGCAAATCTAGCCACTCATGCTAAGTAAAGCTAAGCAAACAGCATGGATCACACCATATTATAACCCTAAGTAATTTATTCTAATGAAAACTTACTGAAGCTAAACAACTAATACCTCTCAATAGTAGCAACCATATCTGCTCTTCAGACTCCCACCTAGCACTTGCATCCATGTCCACCTTATGCTGTCTTGGCGCAAGCATCTTAAATGCTGCATAATGTTGTGTGTTATCCTGTGGTTATTCCTCAGTGTCTCTACTTTCCTCGGGTTTTCTTTTGCCTGAATGTACATGGGTATTGTCTCCTGTGTTTGCTCTGTTTTCCATTTTTCTCACGCATCTTAGGAAAGCAGTGATTAGTCTCTCTTAATTTATGAACTTTAGACTTCTTTTCTCTTTCATTCAAATTATGTAGTTGTTCCTTTGTCAACTTTCCTGTGAACTTCATGTGGGCAAGAACTCAGTTTTTTTTTGTGTTAAATGAGATGGCACATAGAAGGCATAATTTAGGTCTGAAAAGGACATTTGATTATTTAAGATGGGCATTTTTCACATGTACAAAGAGAGGCCTTGACTGTTTTATATTTTCTAATTTATTTAAGATAGATGAGTAATTTTGAGCTGCATGAATTAATTTTACACTGTGAGCCTTTGCTTTTGTATTTTATTTTCCCTTCGTGCAATGTCTCTTTCCTGAATGAATCCAGTCTGCTGGGAACAAGGAGTTAAGAGGCCATGCAGTGTTCTTCCTGATATCGGTGTTTGGTTGGTTGGTTGTTTTTTTTTTTTTTCATGTGGTCTTACTCACAGTTGGTTGTTGTTCTCCAACAGCATATGCTTTCAAAGATGGGCAACACAAGGGATATGGGTCCCACCACTGATATTTCAGTTTGATGTTCCACCAATTGGCTTAGGTCACATTAGATCTCATAGTGTTGTTCAGAAAGGATGGCTTCTGTAAGGAAAATTCTGAGTTTAACCAAAAAAGTGCCACGAGTTTAAGCACTGTTACAAAGCTGTGGTGGATTACTTACTCACTGAGTTGGAGAAAAATCAGGAAGGGAAGGGAGGAAGGGAGGGAGGTGCAAACAGTGGACTTGAAAACTTAGGAAAGTGTTGTTCCTTGTGTCTTACTGTTAAGGAACTTTTGCTCCATTTTACTATGCTGTAAATACTTGCTTTAAATTAAATGCTATTCTCATGTGAGAAGAATAACATTTATAGTAAATGCAAGTCAGTGCAGTGCCAGGAGGAGTCACAGAGTGCCTTAAACATACTAAAACTAATGTCTGATTTTAATACCAAAGATATGTAGAATGTCAGCTACTCTGAAAGAGATGATTGACACTCAGTTAACACACAGTACTACTTCCAAAGTCTATGTTTAAAACCTAGAGTGGCAAAATGCACAGTTTTCTTAAAACTTTCATTCCCTCTTGAGCAAGCAAAAGATCCTAGGCAGCCTTGGCTGAGATGGTCTCGTTAAAAAGAGTACTTCTGAGGCTTTCCAACCTGTATGTGATCGGAGAAGGAGGAGAGTTGTCATGCTGGCTTTTCATCATCCATCGTTATCTGCATTGGAGCACCCTGCCACCGAGCTGCTGGCTCTGGAGATTATTTGTGTCAACGGCAGCTTACCCAGAGAAGCAGGAAAGACTTCTCGTACAGTGTGGAGGAAAACAAAAGCTGGTCATAGTCCAGTGTTGGGGCAACGAAGGTGTATGTGAGTTTAATAAATAACATATGGGTACCAACCTGGCATCTTAGCTGCCTACCTGAAATAGCACGTGTAGATCACAGGGCCTGGGAGCGGCGTTTTCAGAAGAATTTAGCATATGGACAAGATGCTGCCTGGAGTTTGGTATTAAGATTTGCCTTTGTTTTGTTGGTGATGGGGTACCAAGGCAGCCCACCTGGGTAGCACCTCCTGTGCTCAAAAAATGGGGTAGTCACCTGCCCAAGGTGAAGAACTAGATCTGTCCAATAGTGCATGACACAGGGATAAAATGCTGCTTTTATTGTACCTAAACTTGATTCTAGTTTTGCTTACAGTGGCATCGTAACCAGTTGACACAAATTTTTGGGAAATCCACTGCATATTACTGAATTCTGAGATAAATGATAGGCTGTGGTATTTGGTTGTATTTTTATATGACAAAATGTATATCATTATTAAGTTCTTCATAAGTAGGGTTTTACTTCTTAATGCAACAGTTAAAATACTGCAGACTCTTTTGTTGTGGAACCAAAGGCCAGTCCAGCCATACTTTATAGTAAGGGTACATTTATAAATTGTTTATAGAGGGCTAGTAAATAATTAATGTCTGTTATTAAATAGGTTACGGGCATGAAGAGTGTGTATTATATATGGCAGTAAGCATGCTGGTAGAAGGTGTTAAAGACAGTGTTTTGTCTAACTGCTGTGCTAAAATCCATAACAAATGAGCCTTTGTTAAAATGTATATTAAACATTTAATTTACTTAATACAAATTTATAAATACTTTATATTTAATACTAAATATAATCCCAGGACCTGACTTCAGCCCTCCAGTAAAACCTTGCTGAGGAGGGAATGAAGCAGTGTTGTCTTTTTGAGGTGACAGTGAAATCCAGAGCTGTGAATGCCTACTGGTATGCTGACAAGCCATCTTCTTGTAACATACTAATAAAAGGAAATTTTAAAAGCTAATTATAGATGTTTTCTAAATGGACATAGGACCAAGTTGAGCACCTGTAATTTAGAAGATAAAGTAGGGAATTATAATTTGAGTACAAGATTTAGAGTCAAATCTCATTTTGAGTCAGGTTGAGAGTAAAAAATGGTGTTCCTAACGAAAATTAATTTCTGTATTTAAACAGGCAGTTATGTTTTGTTTATTTTTGTTTTTAATGCACCCAGCTGCTGATACAAATGCAGATCTTGCTTTTAATGCAGATTTGTGTATATGTATGTTCTTTCTTGTGAGATCTGTTTCTAATTTTTCCTTTTCTTTCAAGGAAGGAAACTTTTGCAGATACAATTCACATCGTACTAAATTAATATGACGGAGATATCATGAAGCTTTTTCTTCTGGTCTTGGGAGAGGTGGCTCTTTGTGGTGGCCTGTCCCAGTCCTTTTTGTCTTTAGTGGTAACTGATTGTTTTCAGTCATTTCAGGTACAGTACATCCTTTTCTCTGTTTTAGTCTGTTTCTGCTAAGTGTGAGACACATCTGAAGGATATTCAGCACTTAGCCTTTTGGGAGACTCTTTTCCAATGTGTGTTTGGGATGAGGTTTCCAGCAACTCTTTGGTGGAAAGAGGGTATTTGAGCCTCTTTTCCGATGTAGTCCCACAGTTGTCTCCTCTCTTCTTAAGGTGACTTCCCTTGTTGTTGGAACAGCTCTGTAGAGAAATGTCATGTATGATGGAAGGGATGTATGAAGGTAGGACTCAACTCTGAATGATTGTCTGTGGTGTGGAGGAGCAGGATACTGAACAAGCTGTATGTGATGAAGATAAGAGGGAAGATGGTGCAAATGCATTCTTTGGCAACAGTTTATAAAACGATAGCAGTGTTGGTTAGAGGGGAGTCTCTGGAGGTCACACAGTCCAGAAGTTTTCCTTGAAGTGCATCCATCATGAATGGTAGATCAAGTCAGCCATGGCTTCATGTAGCTGGTCTTGAAAACCTGCAATGATGGATGTTCCCCAGCCTCTGTAGATAAACCTTTTCTAGTGCTTTCTGTTTTGCCTAAGTGTATGTCATGCTACTGGAAGAAAACTGAGGTGTCATACAGCTACCTCACTCCAGAGATACACTGTGCAGAGACTGTCAGAGCGGGCATCTTTTGTGTCAGTCATCTGTGTTCAATCTCAAGTATTTGTGGTTTATACAGGACATGGGATAACTAACCGAAAACATGGTGGACTATTTATGTATGTTGTGTGAGAGATCGCTTTGTGTGGGGGTTGGTTTCTTCAGTGTGTTGCTGAATCTTAGTGAAATTTAAGGGTGGAAAAGGGGCGGTTGTGTTGTTAGCCGCACTCTCATGTGACCTGTAGTAACTTCTCATCCAAACAATAAAGATTTTTACGGTCTGTTTTGCAACTATGATTTGACTATCATTCTACTATGAAAATATAGTGATTTGTAAACCAACTGATTTAAACCCTTTTTGGTGAGAACTGAAGTTTATTTTTTTTTTTTTTCCCCCAAGGGAAGAGTTAATATAGAAACAAGAGGGTTCAGTAATGAATCACAAGTGTTGTCTTTCTTTTCTCTTTAATGCTATTCATTGCAAGTTTAATACAATTTTCTTCGCTCATAGTTTTTGCAGTTCAGAAACTTGAATTAACATTTATTTGGAAAAAGCATGTACATGCCAAAAGAGAGTATAGTTTGAAGCATAATCTTAATTTATCATTTAAAAATGTTGTGTAACAAAACTATAGTTTCATAATAATTTGATCATTATCCATTGTTAAACTGAACTGGTTGTGTGTGAAAAATTCTGATGCATTTAGACTTTCTGTGTATAAAACATGAAACTGGGAAGCATAAATTTATTTATTTATGTAAGCTGGTAACAAGAAGTATGTAGCTTGGTAGAAAGAGTAAAAGAATCTCACTAGCTTTTTTTAATCAGCTGGTACTTGAAGCAACTTGTACAATATCTTTGAAGGAGTCTTAAAGCTTCCCTGTCCCCCAGCCTTTTCCACCCCTGGTAGTACTAACATTTAATCACAACTTAGTAGAGATAATGCAGGTAGACTGAAGAAGACACAGTGATAAACAAAGTAAGTCTTCTTTCCCTTGCTTCTGCAGGTAGGAGTCTTGTTTAGGGTAAGGTTCATTATGGCACATCTCTTGCCGTCTGCTATTTGTAACTCTCGTATGCTGGGCAGACTACTGCCTCTAACATTGGAATCAGCTGTTAGAAGTTTCCAGAGTAATGTAAGATTAATGTCTTTTTTCCTGGTAAGGAACAGAGAAGATGAAGAAAGGATGATGAAGGTAATAAATGAAGCATGGAATAGGAGCATGACTGTTGCAATGTGCGAGTGTATAGCTTTGTGGCTTGAGATCAGATCTATTTAATACTATATAAATAACTCAAGTAAAGTTCAAATAGTGTATAAACAGCCTCTTAAATACAAATATTTGCTGAATAGTAATACATTTAACTGAGAAATTAAAAACATATGAAAGTTGTGTAAGTCTTTTTAATCAGCTTTTCTGTGTTCTCAAGCAGTTTGATCAGAATGGTTTATAAAGTCACTGAGAAGAAATTAAAAATGCTGTTCAGGCAGTAGTTTGAATCTGAGCAATAGGCAAAGTAGTGTCTGTATTTAGTAAAACATTTTTGAGTACATTTTGAAGGTCTCCCCCCCCCCCCCCCCCCCATTATTATAGAGGATGTTTAGGTAAAATAGCTTATCACTGGTCATATTTTGGAAGATATTTTCTGAAATTCTCCTTAGCCAAACTACCTCCATGCCTAAAGTTCCTGCATAGAGCTCACCACTATTTTTAAATTGTAAACCTTTTAGTCCATTAAGACATCTTCACTATCTTTTTCCTTTTGGTCACAAGCTGACAATTTTAAGTACTTCTTTGCTATGCTTGGTGTGCCACTGATGGTAATCCCCCAGCGTATCAGTGATTTGAATTGTGCTCCCATAGCTGGGGTCAGGTGTGGACTCATTCAGCTATATTAATAGGTGTGCACATCAGCTAATTGAAGCATAAGCCTTGATGCTAAATTCTGGAAGCTTAAATTGCTTGGCTGGAAAGAACCCATCTGGATTTGGTTTTTTCCCTCCTTTTTTTTTCACCCACCCTCACCCCCCTGTCCCCCACCCCCTTCTTTTTTGTTTCCCTTCCAATGTCAGCTCCTGACATCTTAGAGCCTGTCTCCCATCTGACTGTTTACTGTTCTGCTGCAGCAATTGCATCTTCGCAATATGACATTGAGTTACATTCTGTATTTCCTGACTTGCCTAACTATGAAGTTAACTTAAAAACCAAATCCATTAAGAATTATAGTATTCTAGTAATGTCTACTCACAAAACTGAGAAAACAGAATTTTCTATTTTCCAGTATAAGCCAAATGTAAGATAACCTTTTCTGAAATGTACAAAAACGGATTTGTAATTGGTAAGAGCAAAACAGCCAGCCTGAATAGTGAATTGTGTCCTGCACATGGTAGAAGTGCAGTCTCTTTTATGCTTATGTCCTTTAAATTTTGGTTTATAGAAATAGAAGTGCTCAGCCAGAGATTGTACGAGAAGTGGTTTGCTTATTTTCCCTGTTTTAGTTATGAGGAAATGCAATAGTGTATCAGTTTTTTCCACCAAACGTTATCAGTATGGAATCAAATTCTTTTCATCCCTTTTGTCCAGTATCTGGTTTCTTCCTTTCAAAGTGAGTAGAAGCCATTTGGAGAGTTACCATTAAAATTTTCTAGATTGCTAGTCAGATGTTTGGTAGTATAGCTTCACAACTGCAAGATTTTATTGCTGCTGGGTTTTCATGTTTGGTTTTTTTTTGGGGGGTGGGGGTGGGTTTTGTTTGTTTGTTTTGTTTTGTGTTTTTTTTTTTTTTTTTGTTTGGTTGGTTTTTTTAGAGCAACTCTTTGTTAGTCAGATTTCAAGTATCTTCCTTCTGTTTACGAAACTCTTTCTGTTTGGAAAGTATTCTCACTATAAAAAAATGTGGGAGGATATTGAAACCAGTATTTTTTTTATGACCTGCATTTCAAAAGAAAATATTTCTGGTAACTTCCAGTTCAGAGTCTAAGCAAATTATCTGTAAAGTTGTAAAATACATATATTTGTGCAGTACACTATCCCCGGGGCAGTTTGAGAGAGGACTCGAAGCTCAGCAAACTTGTCACGCGTGAACTGTAGCTTGCGGCTGGGTGCTTGAGCTTATCTGGAGTTGTAGCTGAGTGGAAATGTTGAGTAAGCTGGGGGTCCTGGCTAATCTTTCTTGGCCATGATCCAGTTTGGGGAGCAGCAAGAGAATACCTCCAGCTGTCTACTCAGCCTGTCTCTATCGGCCACGGGGAGAAATAGCAGGCAAATGCTTAAATCCTTGTAGCAGGTTAGCCAGATGTGTGAGAATTCATCAGACAGGTGTGATAGGGCTGGCAGCCATATGGCAGTTGGTAGGTCTGATAATATCAACTTGCGTGCAGTTGACCTGTGGGTGAGAATTGCAGTGATTTGAGGAGGAATACTGTGCACGAAGTTTTGCAGGATCAGTTTCTGTGTGCTGAGAATTTCTGTACATACATTTACACTTATACCTGTGCATATAAAGACTATCTTTTGGTTGGGGTAGTTGCTCTTGTTCTGTTTTTCTTTTTTAGAGAAGTGCGTTGAGTTCTTCCAACTCATTCCGTTGTGCAGAACTTCTTGCCTAACATGAGTAGCAATCTTAAAGCCAGTAGGTGATTTGGAAGGGAAACTTTATGGTTCAGGCAGATGCTTAGTTGTCGTCTACTGGACCCCAAAGTTTAGGAATGTGAAACTAACAGCACACCCTTGAAAACTGCTTTTTCTGGTGGCCTCAGCTGTCTCATGTAGCCTGAGCCTGTGCCCTTCAGTGCCACTGTTAAGCAGGAAAACAGCGTTCATGACCTCTGCAGAGAAACTGTCTCACAAGGAATGAAGGAACTGCATAAAAGTTCATGTCAGAGTTGACGTTGTGTCATCTGCAGCTCTGGAATCACAAAGCATTCAAAGGCAATGACCTAGCCCCCCAGATAAATGCAGGAAAGACATTCTGTACTGAGGGAGGTATAGGTGTTAGAAGAAGCTTATTTTTTTCCCCTCATACCTGCATTGTCAGGGCGTTCAGGAGTACAGGCTTCAGCTTTTGCAGAGCTGTGTCACTGGAGAAGTTACGAATGTACCGCCAACTCCATGCTGAGATCCAAATGGACACCTCCTGGTACCTGCAGTTTGGTCACAGCCTCTGCCGATGCTGCACCAAAAGGAGCCTCAGCTGCCAGGCGTTGGCACCGTAACGTGCAGCCAGGGCTGGCACTGGGTGCCTTGCTTGACAGAGGCCATGATGGTTGATGCTGAGGTCAGGGTCTGCTTTCCCCATTCGTAGCAGCACCAGTTCTTCTAAGAAGGGATTCAGATTTTGCTGAAGTAGAATTCGTGTGTTCTATTCTCAAGAAACGGAGACAATGTCACATTCATGGCTGGCCTGGTCCAAAAATGTGAAACTTTGTGGTGGTAAGGATTATTTCTGCGTGGTGTGTAAATCTCTGGGCACTTCCTTTTTTTCTTTTCAAAATACATGCGCTAGACTTCCTTAAGTTCTTCCAAGTTCAGAAAGTATTTTTCGTACTTATTAGCACTCTTGAGGTAACATGCTCCAGCCCTCTTGCCTGTATTACAGTTGTATTACTAAGCTGTTCTTTAACCTGTTGTTTCCTCCTGCTGCTTGTATTTAAGCAGTAGTGCTTTTTTCTGCTGTTTTGCGGGGGATTAAAACAAAGCATGCACTGAGACTTCAGACTTCCCTACCTTCTCTTTGCTTCGCACACTTCTTGCATTGAATAGTGGAACTGCAGGTCTTTGCTGGTATAGGCTTTGCTCTTGCTGCCTTATTAACGTCCTTGCTCATTGAAACTCATTTAGCACTTCAGCCTCAATGCATTTGTCACCTACGTGGTTGTCTTGTTCCTTAATACTGTTATGTGGCTTTGCCTTCTTTTTTTGTTGTTGTACCTTTCTCTTGGACTAGTGAGGAATTTTTGGTGCAGCCAGAGTAGCCACTTACTAATCTCCTGTCTGTCTTCCATTGATATTTGCCCTTGAGTTTTGTTTTTTTTTTTTTAATGTAACCTGAATTGCCTATTGTTTGGCTTGCACTCTTTTTATTCAGGTTGTCTGTTTTTTTGAAGAAACTCTTTCCACCAATTCCCTGAATTTGTTTGACTTCTGAAGTCTATTAGCGTTACTCTTTCAGAACTTCCTCTCTCCAGAAGAAAACACTATCATTTTATAGTCAGTCATACAAATTATTTCCACCATCACTTTTTAGAGAGATACTCAGGGAAATTCATCCTCAATTTTCTCACCTCATATGATTCCCGTAAGATTTATGAGGTGACTTGTTGTTGCTTGTCTCTTCATCCTTGTTTTTTCCCATTCCCTCTTGAGACTAATTCTCCATTTCATGGTTGATTGTGGCTCCTGGAAGTCTACTGTTTTATTCTTTTGTAATAGTGTTCATTATTTTAGCTTGCCATTGAGATAATCTGCCAGCCAGGAGTATTAGTGATAGTCTTTGACTATTTGGTTCCCACAGGAAACTTGCAATGAAATTCAGCAAACATTTTGCTAGTAAGTCTGAGATGCATGTCATGTAAACTGGCCACTAAACCGAAAAGTCTTCTCTCCAAAACCTTGAGCCTTTTGCAGGAGGAGAATCAGTTTGTGTGAGAAACCACCACAGCTGTGTGCTGCTCTCTGAACCCAAATCCTTCAGCTCTTTCTTGTTTGTGGGTTGCTGAACAGGTGAACCAAAAAAGGCTGGGCAGGATCAGCTCCGTGGCTTTCCAAGTAGATGACTGGATGTACGTCTGTTACCAGTTGGCTGCACTATCAGCCTGTAGGTACACCAACATGTATGCCAAAATACTGCTACCGTAACATGCCAGTTTGTGGAACCTGGAAAGGAAGCTCTACAGACCATCTGAGCAACCTCCGAGTATGGAGTTTGTTCTTAACAGAGTTTATAAAACATAACTGGAACAGGCAGTCAGTGGGAGGGAACTAATACAATCTTTGACTAATTATCTGCAACTTGGTTTAACCATGATATGCTGTAAAAGAAGAAAAAAACCGCCACCTATTTGCCAACATTAACTGTGACTCTTACAAAGGAGATCAGCAGTGTGATCCTCCATCCTGTCTGTGCTACCGGACAGGGTCCTCCTCTTCCTCTTTTTCCCCGCATGTTGCGACAAGTGAGATACTAATCTGCTGTCTTACCCTACAGCTTTGAAGAGAAGACTTTAGGTTTCAGCAGCAGTGGTTCCTGGTAGTCTTCAATGTTGTGGACCCACCCACCATATTTAATAAGATATTAAACCTATACTTCCTGAGCAGAGCTGGGAAAGCTACTGGCAAAAATGTGGGTCCTTCTAGCAGCCAGGTAGTCAGAAATGCTGTTTTCTTCATAGGAATGAAAATCAAGTTTACACGATGCTTGCTTTGTGGGGCTGATGAGCACTGCGTGTGCAGTCGGTGCTGATCTCATCTGTGTCTAACTCATCCTTGGGGGGCTGGCTGTACGCATTCATGGTTCCTCCTTCTTCTCAGCCTTCTCCTTGGTGCTGCTCTAGACAGGGAGAAGTGCGTTCTGCTCCATGCTAGGCAGTTGATTTAGGAACAGCTGTAATATCTTAACATAATATTGCTCCACTGCTTGGAGCTATTACTACAACAGAGCCATGGTAACCCCTCGCTGGCATCTGTGCAACGTGAGCCATCGTGGCTCCAGTTGCTGCTGAAGCTGACCAAAGGTGACCTGGCTGGCTTTGCGCTGCAGCAGGCTGGCAGCACCTCCAGTACTCAGCAGTGCATCTCACGCTGCAGGGGAGGGACTCTCCCATTTGAAAGACTGCCGTGAGGTGTTGAATGTGGTAGCCTCTCGAGCTGTTGTAGCTTGAGAAGGTGTCATTTGCCTGTGCCATAGGCAAGCAGTGCCGAAGCACCAGTCATACAGCAGCAATGTTCTCAACAGCCTGTGCGTGCTACTAACACATTGGTTAGAAGCCAGTCACTGTTTTTATGTCGGTGTATAAAAACAAATGTATTTTTTCTTCATAAATTATTTTAAAACATTTTGGTTACCATCATATTTTGCAAATTAACTTTTTCCTTTGAGTACAGTGGGTGACAAGTGTCAAGTGGGGAGCAGTGAAACCAGGTGTTTGCAGTGTCATGGGTCAGTGTCAGCCTTGGTTTCTGCTGATATGGGATTTTAAAGCAACCTTCTGTCATATGTAAACAGTGTTTTAAGTCTGCAGAGAAGTGTCATATACTGGGTGCTCAGCTAGGTACCCCCTGCTGGTAATCCCATGCCACATGTATAGCTTTAAAGTTTGCATTTTGCTGAGGACTGTTTTCTGTGCTTTGCTTTCTGCCAGTGACTCTCCTTACAATAGCTCCATGCTGCGAGCTCTGCTTACTGCCAGGGCAGGATGCATTGCATTAAACTCATTAACTATAGCAAATTATGTATCAGGGAAAAAATAGCATGTAAAAACATGTAACTATCCCATTGAAAGCAGCAGGGAAGGCCAATATTAGCACCTTTATTATCTGGAAGAGTTGGAACCTCATGTATTTTTATAAAAATCTCAGCTTACACTTTAAAATGTGTTTTGTCATGTAACTATTTTTTTAGCTGCTGCTTAACATATTTATAGTTATGGTAAGTTGAAGAGTTTATATGGTTTAAGCCCAAGAAAACACTTAGAGGTTACCTTAAAAATACATACATTTTCATTAAATGCCAAGTCTGAGATTCTAGCCAGGACAAGGAATTGAAGGTGTGGGCAGAGCTGTGTTGGCAGCACAGGGCTGCCAAAATGAGCACTGCTGCTTCTTGCTGCTCCTGTGTGGCTGCACTGGCCCTTGGCAGGCTCATTCAGCTCACCCAGCAAGCAGAAAACTGTTCACTTTTTCTTGGTTGGGTTACTTAACTGGGAAAGGGGGAAGAAACAAGAGACTAGTGAGAAGGGGATGTTTTTGGTCCTCGGTGACAGTGGGTGGTTGGGTGAACTCAGCCTACTTTTCTGTTTCCATGGGAAGGAATTGAGCTATTTCAGTGCAAATAGCTTGCCCTCCATGAGGAGAAGCACAAAGGGCAAAGGCTACATGAGCAGCAGACTGGCTTCGCATTGGGCAGCCCTGAGAAACACATGATAAAAGCGTTTTGCTGCCTATGGTCTCTGCGAGTCAGCAGAAAACCCAAAGGGCTTGTCTTGCTTCCTCTGCTACAGCAAACTCATCCCTGATGACACAAGATTTCCATCAGCATCAGTTGACTAGTCTGGAGTCAGCCTCTGCTTCCTGGCCTCCGGGCACAGGGCAGAAGGAGGGGGACACAGTCTTTCAACCTGCATGGAGAGCAAAGAACTGTCTTTAATGTGACTTCAGGAATGGTACATCTCGCTTTCTAGGATGGTGACATTAGGTTGGGGGAGGCAAGAAGGTGGGAGAGGAGGCTACAGAAGCACACAATCTGTGAAGCAGAGGTAAGTAGCACCTGAGCAACGTGGAGACGCAGAGCACTGGGAAGGTCAATAAACACTGAAAATACAAAGTCAATTAATTTCAGCATGTTTCACTCTTCATTTGCATCTGTCATTTGCAAATGAAAGTAAGTTAGTCTTATTTCTGAGGATTGCCGCTGCGGATGCGTTTGAGATGCTAAACGGTTTTCACATAGGAATATTGTGGGAATAATGCTGTAGCTCTAGTGACCCAAGAGAACTAGGTTTGCAGGAAGGTGTGTTACTTTGTGGAAAGAACCACACAAACTTTCAGTGCATAAGCCTTACTTCTTTCCTAACCACAGACTAAGAAGCCTGTGAAATTCTACTGGAAAACTTTCTGAAGAATACAGGTGCAAAAAGGATAAAGATTTTGATTGGAATCCTTAGAGGTCATTGAGAAAGTCTACCTTTTGATGCTGTACTGGAATTTGGAAATCAGTGGAAATTATCCCATTCAGGATGGAGTCTACACAAGACTGTTTTAATTTTGCAATATTTGGGATCTGTAGTAATTTCTACAAGCTGAGACCTGAGACAAAAATTAACATGAAACTCAGCCAGAGTCAGCTGAAAGTAATGTGGGGAACACTGTGCAGTGTGACATCTTAGCACAAACCAAGACATCTTTAGCAGATGAGAATATGTAAAACCATGCAATTAAATGCTTGTGGGAGAGACTGCAGACACCACCACAGCGTGTATCTCTGATCTTTTTCAAAAGATCAATGGATACCAGATACCTATTCAGTGCTTAGTTATATACTGGTGCATGAGTTAATGTGTTGCTGGAAATAGTTATGCTAGTGCTTGATGTCTACAGGAGATTAAGTAGTAGAAGCAAGAGAAATTAAGACACAAAAAGAACGTGTGAGTTGCAAGTGTATGGGTAAACTGAAGAAAATACGCCTTTATTTCTAGTAGTTGTAGAGTAAAAGGACATTTACTAGGTTACAGTTCTTTTTAACACTTGAAGCAGTATATATAGTCAAGGGGAGGGTGACCAGAATCAACAAGGCATATTTTCAGGACACCTTGCAAACACGGAAAATGTTTTCTGCTGTCCACGAGGAAGAAGTAAATGGATATGAATAATGTCAAATACATAGTTTATGCTGCCTATGTTTGCAGGGCTGTGATTGGAGCTTTTGGAGAAGGTAGTGCTCGTAGCCAAACAAACACTGAGTGTCTCCTTTGGGACATACTGTTTCCTCAGACCACTGTTCGAGTTTTGTTTAACACCCAGGTCTTTCTAAGAAAACCGATCACACTTACATTAACATAGGTCATATTTTGAGCTGGGGGAAAAAACCAGTAAACTGGCATGATTAGAGGCTCTTGAAAAGAGCAGTCTGCTGGCCTCAAGCTAAATAAACCAAAATATAAATTATGTGTGGGTGAAACGGCTTGCCTGGCAGAGCTGATGTGCAAGGGGTGTGTGTGCAAATAAATCACTGTAACGTCAAGGCTGTTGTTAACGTACCTGCCTAAGCAAAGGAAAAAGTATACCTAAATTCTTTGGTATAACTCGAGTTTGATGCTGCATCGAAATTGATCTTCCCACTGTTCAGGGAAGCTAAGTAGAGGCATGCATCGGTGACTGCAGGGTTCGGCTTTGTGCAGCAAAAAACTTCTGCACCCAGCGAGGCCCGACTAGTCTTTTGTCTCAGTCCTCTCTTACCGGGGTTAATTAACAGCAGACTGATCACCTAGATCTCAGGTGAGATGTATTGGGAAAGGTTACATGTATATACATATATATATATGAAAAATATATGAAAAATAAATATAGAGAAAAATTACATTCCTGTATCAATATCTGGGGAGGGGGAGAGAGAGAGGAAAATGACTCTTAGTATGATCAAATAGGGTGGTTTGGCATACCTGTCTGTTAAAAATACAAAACTTTATAAAAAAGTCATTTGCTCTTGTTAGTTGAAACTTTAACAAAGTCAGCTTGCTATCAAGAGCTTCAGAGCAGTTTTTAAAGTATTAGATTTATGGATTCAAGAAATTTTTTTTTTCAAGAAACCCCAAATTTGAGATGTTTTTAGCTATTGTATTATATTTAAAATAAGAAATCAGTGCTACTTTCTCTTATTTCAGAGAATGAGTTTTATATTTTGGATATTAAATGAATGAGACTCCTCAGAGTCTCTGGATTTGAAATGAAGTTTGTATACCTTTTTGGAAACAAAAAAAAGCTTCTTCTCTGTATAGGTCAGAGTAGCGATGTTGGAATACTGCACATCTCCTGAAACACAGAGAGGAACATTTAAGATCTTTTCTGTGGAGCTGCTTTTAAATGTTGTGCAGCTGCCTCACTCTTCTTTGCACAAACTGAAAATTATGTATGGATATTGATTTACAAGTTTTCATTGTATCACATACAGAACTTTCCATACATGAATAGTTTTAAAAAAAAAGAAGTCTTAACAATCCAAAAATGCTAGATCTATTGTGGCGATGCTCAGATCTGGAATGTTCCCATTATAGATACTTTTTTTCCCTTTTTTTAAACTTGAGCATCATATGTTAACAGCATAATGTCTGTTGCTGGCAGAAGAGATGGTAGCATCTAGGGACATTTCTGTGATGTACCATCTTAGACTTTTGTGGCGTAGATTTTGTGTTGCTTACCACAGTGGTGAGCCAGCTGTTGGTGCTGCAGAAGGCAGGTACAGCACCCAAGCTGTGCTGGGGAGCTGCAGGCTCCTGCTCCGTCACATTGATTTTATAACCTCGGGGATGGTTATACACCTCTGTACCCTCAATTACATATATTTTTAGTTATGACATGTGGCTAATAAAACAATGAAAGCAACGGCGCTTCTCAGCTGCATGAAGTTATGTATAAGAGTTGCTTGCTTCTGGCAGGTTTATTGGGCAGCTTTCAAGAGAAAGCAGAAGCTAATTTATTGCAATTCCTTACTCTTCTAAGCCCAGCTTTTGAACTTCATGGAAAAATGTGGCAATTCTCCTTTTGTTCTTCGTCTCCTTAGAAATAACAATAAACCAAACCAAGTGAAATTCAGTCTTAGATTAAGAGACACAAACTTTCTCAGTATACAGCTTCTTATGGAAAGAAACAAAGATACTACTGTTTTACCTTTTATGGACAAATTATTTTCTGAAAGACTTTGTGATAATAACGTGATCCTTTCTTCTGTAAGCATATGTTCGTCTGAACAGCCGGTTGACTACCCTATGTATAGTCAGTGGAGCTTGCCCGGGCGGTGCAGAGAGTGTGAGTGACTCAGAGCACCTCAGTTAGATACCAAAACCAGATAAGGTGAACATCTTCCTGGTGCTTTCGGGTTTTCATTGCCTTTTATGGAAAGTTAGGTGTTGTCTTAATCTTTTCACTTGGAATTGAGGGAATTTACCACCTAGTTTTCATCAATGCACATACTGCTGCAAGGCTTTGGTTGTAAGTTCTCATAAAGCTAATTGCATCTTCCCACCTTAACATCTAAGAAGGTCATTTCCACAGCACAGTTAGAGTGATTACTCTTTATCTCCTGGTAATATTCTGACAACTGGTTGACTAAAACTGATTAAATGGTTCTTCTCTTTGGAGTTCAGTAGATACTTGTAGTATGTATGAATGCCTTTTTCAATTAGAGCAGAAACTTCAGGCAAAACACACCAGGCTTAGCAAAATGAGCACTGTAGCAGTGCTTTTTTTTTTTTTTTTTTTTAAATAGAGTGAATGTATCATCAGGCCATAGATGAATGTGTAATCTAATTATCTGGGTAGGGAGGGGGGGACTCTGGCCTATGGCATGTCTTTTAACAAAAATTACTTCAGTGTTGTCACAAGTTGATTGGAAATATTTTTTCTTCACATTACTCATGGGATGTCAACAAGTATGCAAATGTGAAAATTTAACATATGTTTCCTTGCTGCTTTTACACAGTTTCTCACACCAGTTTAATGAGTAAAAGCTGTCTTTTAAAATGCCACTTCAAACCCAAGTCCTTTGGTGTAGAAGACCATCTCACTATTATTTTCTTAGTCTTCTGCTTAGAAGTTAAACAGTCGATTCATTTGTTAATTTTACATACTTGGACTGCAGCCATTTTTTTTCTTATTCTGGTTTCATGCTGTAGTTAAAGTTTGTATATCTGGTAATCCTCCTTGTTACACAGTGTTGCGTCTTTTTTGGGTTTCTTTGGTGTCTTACCTCTGAGCATCAGTTTCCATTGATCTTTTCGCTGCAGATAACGCAGTAAAACATTAGTATCTTTCTTTTGATCTCTGTGGTAAATGCATTTATTTCTGAATGAAGCTGTAACGTTGTTAACTTCTGTAAAGACTTCCTGACAGCATAATAACTAGGGATGGACCAGCAATTTAGATCTAATAAGACCCAATCAGGTTATTTTGTGTTGTGCCTTCTGCTTCACATCTGTTCAGGGAAGGTGGTCCTGGCTTTCCTGTTGCAGGAGGCAGGCAGTCCCCTTGCCAGCGTGGTCCTGCTCTTAATTTACCACAGGTGGATCAACTTGGAAGCCTAAAACCTGGAATATTTATTCTTTTCCTGAAATCTGCCGTGTTTAGCCCCCACACTTAATAAACGCAGTTGTTTCACCATTTCATTTCACTGCTCATAGGTTTAGACCAAGATGTAATAACGCATGTCAAAGAGTTGGGGATTTTATGGTTTTAGTTATGCTTAATTAGCACATTCTCTGTGTTAAAGTTTTACGGTTGTCTTTTTTGTAGTTTTGAAATACCTTGGGGTTTTTTGGAGCGGCGAAGATGGGCAGAGGGTTAACTTGTGCAGGAGCACAGCTGCATGTGCAGTCTTTTGTAGGTAGACTCCAAGAGTCCCGAGATGAGACTCACAAATCTTTCTCGATATTAAAATATTGCACTGTCAGTTTGGGTATCATGGTGCAGTATTTGCTAAAGCTTTCAACAGATGGCAGACTTAGGAAAGTGGCGTGCCTGCAATAAACTCCTGGGTTTGTGCTGTTTTGCTATCAGTTGTGGGGCAGAAAGGATATGATCACGCAAATCCTCTTATCTGGACTGCAGGCTTCATGTTTTGATAAGAACAAAAAAAGGGAACCTTGGAAGACAAACAAGATACTTTAAAGTGTTACTGGGTATTCAAGTCGTCTTAGCCATTGTAGAAGTATTCCCACTTTGCCTGTTACATCTTTCTTAGATCTTAGATTTTTGTTTACAACCATGTGTTGCTTTAAAGTTGAATGATAGTTGAGTGGGAAAAATTAAGTCAACAAGATTTAACTTTTTCTTTTTGACAGATGCATTTGTGCTTTTAGGATGAGAGGCAAGAGAGTATGTGATCCTTTCTCTCTCCACAGTACTTAAGAGGCACATCACTCTGTTCTCTCCCAGCTGCTTCGCAGCTGAGCACTGGATTGTACGGTGCTCTGTTAGAAGAACCAAGTGCTTTCTGCTTAGCACACTGAGCTATGTGTTTGTTGATATGGGCACAATACTGTTTTGTAAAATACCGGAATTAAAAAGCAGATGCGGCTTTTCTCAAGGTTCAAACTAAAACCAGTCACATTTGAGGAAAAAAGAACATTTTTGCTTTTTTAGTTGGAGAGAGAGTAAAGTAGCGCATGTATTGCATGTATAAACAACTAATGAAAACAATTTTTATGGAATGCCTCTCCTAGATTTTAAAATTTCACACTTAATAGGTTACTGCAATAATTACTACTCTGTCAGTGCCATGATGACAGTTATCTCATCTAATACTGCATAATGTTTTGAACAGTAACAGGAAAATAGATATTCTCTGCCTCTCTATTTTTTTTTTTAGTTAAACTACATATTTCTGAATATGAATACTAAAATGTTTCATGTAAGAATAGTGTTGTATCACAAAGTGCATGCAAATACATTTTGCTTCTTAAAAACAGTTCAGCTAGCAAATTTAAAAGACATGCAACCTGACTTTCTTTTCTTGGACTGAAATTCTTTATAGACAATTTCCAAGCATTATTATTAAATCATCCTTTTAAAGCGAGATTTCATTGTGAAAGGCCTATGTAGCCTGTATCACAACCTATATCCCAGGTTGTTGTTACAGTTCCCCTGTTTCTGGGTTGCTGAACAGGGCTTCCCAGCCCAAGTTGTGGTGGGTCGTCATTCAGGGAACGAGTCCTCTTTCTGCAGCGAGATCCTTACTCCAGCTCTTTGGACTTAGTTTGAGATATCCCTGGGTGCCGAAGATCATTTTTTGGGAAGCTCCTTTGGGAGCTGTGGGAGTCGTTTGTAGCTCTGTTGTCGTTGGAGCTCTTAGATGCACGAGTCTGAATCTTTGCGCTTCACTTGAGAGAGTGGTTGTGCTGTTGGGATTACTTTTCCTGATGCAAGTTGGAGTTTGCACATTCTTTGAATAAACACAGGCCATCGTTCAAGTGTGCTAACAGCTTGACACATTCCACAATAAAAAAAAAAATCTGGAAGAATAACTAGTGTTGCTGTATGTGTATTATTTACGATAAGAGTGGTATAGAGTGGGCAAATGCAGACTAGCAGTTGGTCAGTTCTTAGCTTCTGGGCACTTGTCCAAAGATATTGAAAAATGGTGACATTAAGTAATTTGAAGGTTTAATAATATTTAATTAACTACTATTTAAACACCTCTGCTCAGATTGACCTACATGTCTAGTTTAAAAGTTCTGGTATAGTTAATAGATTTGACATGTTCAGTATATAGTGGTTTGTGAAAGGCGATAGAGCGCACATCAAACTTCTGGTAATCCTTTGTTTCTAAAGAAGAGGAACAAATAAATGCATAATACTAAATATTGTCCTTTTTGTTTATTTTTCAGATTAGCACTGTACGTATATGAATATCTGCTCCATGTAGGAGCACAGAAATCGGCCCAGACATTTTTATCAGAGGTATGTTTCCCCATCCTTTTTTTCCTTACACAACTTTCCAGTGCATGCAAGTGAAAAAAATACAAGTTGGTCTTGCATAAACAGCAGTGACAACCTTGAATTTCTGTTTACATAGTTCAGCAGAGATTTCTGATTCTTATATTAGATTCTTATATTAGCCTTTGCATAACTATTTTGCTGTGATTTGTTATCCCCGTTCTGTGATTTGCTACTACATTGGGGAAAGATTCATCTATTTTCTGTAATAAGCGTGCGTGTTAGAGAATGCATTGATGGTACTCTTTTCTGATGACCTTCTAACTTATTGTTGGTATCTCCAATTGTGAATGATGTACCCCTACAAAATACACAGCGATCACGTATTTTACATGCTACTGTCACACGCTTGCAGTTCTCATTCTCTTAGGGACTGTTGATCTCTCTGTGTATTCTTTCCGTGCTTCTAACGACTTCACTTCTTCTCATGTGGCAGATTAATTACAACTACAACCATTTAGGTCCTGTTCCTTAAACAGTTTCAACTGCTAACAGAATTTTTACTTTCACACAATAGTCACTATTTTTCATAGTCTTTCAAAGACTTTGTATACATCTTTTGAAGACTGAAATAAATTATGTCTCCTTAGCATTTTACATTCACGCTGGGATACAAAAATACCTCTGTGCAAAACATATCAAGGTCATTCGGATTTATTATTGGTTTTAATCTTTCTTTGATGAGAACATTTAAGATAATAGTAGTTGAATAGTGAGCAGAAGTGAGGAAAAAAATAGGGAAGATGAAGTACTAAGAAAATTTGCTGCTTTAACTGATACTCTTCCAAAAGCTAATACAGTTACTGTACTGGTGGTAACATTTTGGAGGTGGGAGAGGGGAGGGTGAGAACCCAGAATGCGTTTTGTGGTGTTTATAGAAAATTCATGTATCAGAGGGGGATAGATTCTACCCAAGGAAAAGGGGTAGAATTGTGGTAGCATCAGTTTATGTTTATAGTAAGTATGTTTTTGACAAATTGCTTTTTCGCTTTAGTAAAGCAATGAAAAAATAATCAAGAAGATAATGGAGAGTGTCATCTGGGCTTTCCCAAAACAGCTGTCATTTGTAAATAATACACTGCGCAAGATTCATTTTGTTCGTTTTGGTTTTATGATATATTTGCAAAATGAGCAGTTGGCAGGAGTGTAACTGGTGTGACATTTGGATTTCTAGAAAACATTCAATACAGTATCTTGAAACTTCTAAAACTGCTTCAGTCTTGTGTTATAGAGAAACTCTTAGATCTAAATGACTGTAATACGAGAATATGTGTCAAATCTTCCAAATTAACACTGATAACTAGCCAAAAGACAGTAAACACAGGACGGGGACAAGTAACGTATAGAGTTATGAGGTGTCTGTAAGACTTCGCACAAGGCTGTGAGTTCATTTACCTCACTTATTAGCAGCGCAGAAGGGTAAATATTATGCTGACAGTACTTGTGAATGGTTGTATGTTGGAACTAGAGGCAGTTGTCACTGAAATGGAGAAACCTGGAAAAGAATGTATTTAGGTGGACAGGTTCAGATTAAGAAAACTGTGCACTGAAACGCCTTGGAAAATATGAACTAAAAAATGTAGTAGACAGGTCTTAACATTGTAATGCCCCTTCAGTCCTGGGCTGTAAACCACAAATAGCTCTACCCCAACTCTGTACCCCATGTGAGTCAGCTGTTTTTGTTAGAGCGTGAGTACTGGCATACGGGATCAAAACAAGAGAACATCAGTTGAGAGAAGGGCAAAAAAGAGTTGACTAGGGAATTTATGATGTAATGAAAGTTATGGTTTTCTGTGTGTTTTTATATTTTTCTGGCTCATGGCTGTTGAGAAGCAACTGCCTCGTTGCGGTGAGCATGTTCTGAGAGTACTTCAGGTGTACGAGACACCCAGGTGGCATTGGTTTGGTCCCTCCTTAAAAAGCATGGCTGTTTGGGCTCAATGCTCTATCTGCTCTGGCAGCCTGCACCTGCCAGAATAGTTTGGGTGGATTTTGCTAAAGATGAGATAGTTCGGAGTAGCTCTAAAATTGAACGTTGGGGGGTAAAAGAAGTAAGCATACATAGATTGTCTGAGCTATACAGTGGTCAGTGGTATCTATTTGTGTATAAATGACAAAGGTTAAGAGCTCTTCCTTAAAGATCTACCATGGAATGAGGCTAAGAGTAATGGAACAAAAATAAGAAAAGGAAAATTTAAGTTCGCTGTCATGGAATCCACTCTGCTAGTACATAACCAGACAGGCTGCTAGGTAATCTCATCTATGCTCCCTGTCCCACAAAGGGCTGTACCAGATGATCTTTCAAGGTCCCTTCCACCTGAGCTGTTCTGTGATTCTATGATTCTGTGAGTCAGTAAGGTCTAGAACTCCTCTGCTGATTTTTTCAGTTAGAAGGTGAACTGTAGTCCTGGTTGAGTACAGCCTTTGAAGCTTTGTTGCCTTCATCTCTAAAACATAGGACCTCAAGCTCATCTAGTATTTTCCTGTATCTCTTGATAGCAGAGACCTCTTCAGTTTGTTGACTGTAAGTCTTGTATCTTGATGTGCAAATTTACTTCCTTTCAGGAGACATGGCATGAAGTACTGGGTTTAAGTAATTCAACAGGTGTTTCATACCAATTCATGATATGATTGGCAAAGTGGCAAGGGGCTAGCACAACTAGCTTTCATCTAAACGATGTCATTGCTTATGAGGGTCGAATAGAGCTATTCAGATGGGGTACACACATTTTTGAAACAAAAGATGATGTTCTGCTCCAGAATTTTTCCTTTTGTGTCCCAGCTGCTGCGTTTTCCTTGAAGAGCTGCTCCTTATCCAATGTATTTTCTGTCCTTGAAGTTGGGTTCTAGCCTTGGAGGAATAATTCCCACTAGCTTGGCTGGACCAAGAAGGTGGGCTTTTCCCAGTTAATCAGTCGCTGGTTATGGGCTTAATCGATACAGTTGGCAATGAGGGTATTTTTCTAAAATTAATAGTTCTTTATAAATCTTTTTAAGCCTCTGTAATCAGACAGATGGACATGTGCTATGTGAGACAGAAGTATATATTTTTTGAAAAACAAAACAAAACTCCTTCATACAAGCCTCAAACTCCCCTATTCCCTTCAGGCTCTTTCTCTGAATAAATGTCTCAAGATGATATATGTCCTGTTAAAAAGGACCAGCGTAAGACCTGTTAATTGGGTAATTTCCTCATCAAGGCCTGCTTTGAAGAGCATGAATACTGCTTAGACATAGTGAGGGCTTTCTACACAGACATAATTTTTACTCTTAACTGAATGATTTTTCAACTTTGAGAACAATTTTTTGTTTTGCTTTTACATTACATGTCTTCATTACGTTGCGTTTGAAACATCTCAGAAGTACTGTGTCTTCCTGGTGATCAATGCAAGTCTTTCCAAGCCATTCCCAGTGCATCTGAGGAACAATTGTGCTTGAGAGGAGTGTATTTGAAGAGTGTGTAATACTCACAGTAGCTTTGGCTTTTATTTATATTGTTCACTTTTGTTTATATTTTTATCTGCCATCACTTAAAGAAGGAACTTTTTAAAAGATGATTTTTATATATTAAGTACTGTTATGCGGTGGTGTTGGGGTTAAGTGCCATGCAGTTGGTTCATTCTGCCAACTTCACAAACAGAAGTGATAGTACCTCAAGGTTACCTTCTAAAAATAATTTTTAAATAGCAAAATTATTTTCTAATAGTTATATTCAAAAAATACATCAAAATTATGCTAGGTTACTTCATATGAGTGCAAAGAACATTTTTAGGTTTGTGAACTACATACTCTTCTCCTGCAAGCTATTGGCTCAACTTGCATGTTTTTAGTTTCTTAAGAATTGGATGTTGGAGATGAGAATCAAAGTTTTAGTCTGTTTTGGAAAGTGCTAGCTTTACCAGTGCGTCTTGCATTACAAACACTGTGTCTACCTTTTTTAGTAAGCTTTTATGTACTTTTATTTATTTTTATATATATATATATATCTAAATACCTTTCATATTAAGGCTGTTTAAGCATTTCATTAAAATAATCTGCTTTGTGTCTGCCATTACTTCTGTCTCTAGAGCAGAATATGGTTTGATGGTTTGTGTTCGAACGATTTTTTTTTTTTTTTTTTTTTTTTTTTTTTTTTAACAAAATTGGGCAGCAAACAATGCCATGTGTAGTTGTAACTGGAGGAATTGGTGTGCATGCAATGCCCTAGTTTCACCCAGTTTTAACATAAGGCATGTTGTGTGGATTTCTGCAGGACCTCCAGTTATTTGCCAACAGAGCTCCTTCAGTAGTTACACGGGCTTTATTGTATGTAGTCCCCAAACTATTTCATTTTGTAGTTAAGGACAAACTAATGACCATGGCATTAATAAAACAGTGGTGTGATCATAGTTAAGATTCAACATTTGGGAGGTATTGTAGAGGTACAGAACCCTGTCACTGTGTGTTAAGTTGTCTAATGATTCGCTGATCAACAAGAAAAGTGTGAAGCCAAGAGTGAGAGTTCTTAAACTTCATTTCCTTTGAAAACAGTGTAAAACAAACAGTGTTTCCTAGGTGGGAGAGAAGTCATAGCCAGAGTAGCTCTGTTCAGGAGAGGTTGCCAGCACAGACAAACCAAGCCAAACTAGCTTTCCATTTTCACTGAGTGGTGGGAAACTGGGTTGTAACTGGTGCTGCTCCTGTTTGCCACATTACCTCTAGCAGTATACCTCTAGCAGTAAAGCACTCCTTGAGGATTGTAAAACACTGGCTCGCTTTGGATGTGGAGGGAAGGCTGCGGAGGGAAGACTGCCACCTGCTGAATCAGTAACATTAGTTCTGTGTCTTCTAGGTTTTCCTTAGTGCAAAGTGGAAAACCTGTTAGACCATTTTAAGGGTGCTTTTTAACTCTTATTTTCTGGGGCGTCATGCATCTTTGACCTTAAAACAGTGCACGTCTCAGTGGTGGAGTGATACAAAATACATCGTTAATAAAATTCTATTCAGAATCTAAAAAATTCTAAAATATGCTTTCCTAGAATACAAAAAGCTTATTTTAAGTATCAGCTATATTAATAAGTGTAATAAAGTAAGAAATATGTCCATCCAGATTGATGATGATAAAGCCTTTCATAACTATAGAGTCTTTTCTTCTTTCTCTTTTTGCTCTCTGCATGAATTATGTAATGCTTTTTAGCCACAGTAATCACAAAAATGCACATCTCGGTTTTTACTGTTTTGTTTTAGATAAGATGGGAAAAAAACATCACACTGGGGGAGCCCCCAGGATTCTTGCATTCCTGGTGGTGGTAAGTATCAATTTTCTTTTCCTCTGATTTTTAGAATATATCGATTGCTAGTTCCATCAGCTGGAGGCAAGAGAAGAAATTCAGGTGAACATTGTAAAAAGAATGTGAAGGTGAGGATCAAGAATCATTTTCTTTTTAAGAAATGAAAGAACAGAAAATTGGATGTAGAAAAAGATACAAATATTAGATACAGGAAAAGAAATGCTGCATAGTGCATTGATAAGAAAGCATCTTTGAAAGAAGACAGCCTGCATTTCTTTCTGCACCACCTTCCAGTAAATTGTGCATTTAACAGATCATTCTACATATACTAAATAACTACACTTGAAAAAAACAGTATATACAGAGACTGCAGAGACTGAGTTTCGTCGGTGTTCAGTTCACATTCTAGTCACAGTAATAGCATATGAAAGTAATTAGCTGAAGCCAAGCTACCAGCCTTTTTGAGGAGCAGCGTGCATTAGCATGGGCTTGGTGATGCAGCATCTGCATTTGTGCAGTTTCTCTCAGTTCATAATACGGGTAGGCATGGGCTTGACTTCTAATTTTTTATGCATGATACCATTTGCTTATATATACTGGTGTGCAGACCACACGTGTGTAGAATTTCCAAGGAGAAAAGAGTGCTCATAGTCACTGCTGTTTAGCCATGCTGTTTATTAGTTGTCACGTGATTTGAATATATCCAACATGCCTGTGTTTGAAAGAACACAACATACAGGGAATATGTCCAATTGTCAGGAATACAAGAATTTACAAGTTTTAAAGTGGTCCCATTCAAACCTGACTGATTTGTACAGCTGTATGGAAGGTGGCATATTCTTCATTGACTTTTCTTTCATAGCTTTTAGCTGTGTGATAGAAACCTGGCAAGGAGACCGTGTTCCTTACGAGTCTGATGTCTACATTATCCTTTATTTTGATCTTCAGCAGAGTGCTCAAATTCTTCACAATTCCTTATTATGGTGCTGGACTAAGTTACAGAGGATTAAGTCTAAAACAATAAAGAAATACTACGAAACTTCTTAAAAATTTTGTTCTTTTAATTGTTCTAGCATACACATAATTTAATTCCAGAAACTTCGTGTTCAGAACTGATTTTGTGCATCACTCTTATTTAAGGTTGGTTGGGGAGGAAGACCGATGGGAGTACATAATTTCCTCTCACTCTTTATAACCCAAGAACATACTCCTCTATTTCCTACTCTTGTCCATACACCTGTTTCTCTGGCAACTTTTGTTTAAAGCACAGTACTGGACGTTGGAAGAACTCCCAGTTTTCTCTCCAGTTTCTTTCCTTTTTATGTTATTACAAATCTGTCCCTTCCCATGCTTTTTGGAAGTTAATTGCAGCAGTTGCCAGAGGGATGAGGTTAAACGCAGAGCTTCTGTAATATGCTTTGTACCCTTAAACCTTGTGTATTAGACTAGCTTCGTGGTCTATACTATAGTGGTATTAAAGGAATACAGCACTGCTTGCCTTGGAGAATTGGATAGCAGTTCTTGATTCTTCATAGATGTTTTACAAAGCTAAATTCTTTCATAGAGGTAAGTGTTTTCATCCCTCAGCAAGGAAGTGATATGTCTGTTTCTATATATGAACATACCTATGTGGTATGTGTACACCATGAAATCTACACAAGTATTACAATGATTTTCTTACCATCTCTGTAACTTCTTAACTCGCAGTGTGTTTTGGGATCTCTACTGTGCAGCTCCAGAAAGACGAGAAACATGTGAACATTCAAGCGAAGCAAAAGCCTTTCATGACTATGTAAGTTTTGTGTGTCTTTACCACACTTCCATTAATTGTATGTATAAATATGATGAAGAAGTATTTTTAGATTGTAGTGGTTCAAAAATGCAGGTGTCTGTCATATAGAACTCTTAAGTTTTCTGGGGATGCCTTAGAATTAGAACTTCGTAATACTGTGATTACCCAGCACCAAACATAAAACTCCTGGACGGACATCAAAGTGCTGTCTGATGTGTTAATGCAAAATGTCCTTCTGTCCCCGCCCCCTGCATGGACGCATCAGGGTGGTCACAAAGGCGCAGGGCAAATGGAAGCGCAGATATGTCCTGTCCAAGTATCTGTTCTCTGTCGGCGGTAAAGCAAAGGCTGTTCAGTAGATGGAATTGAACACCTGGCTTCTGTCAGGACCATACTGACTTACAGTGTGATTGTTCATTCTTCAGGTGTTTTTGTATCCTGAAGTAGGTATTTTTCATCAGCATAATAAACACTTAAGCATCATAGAACAAGTTAAATGCACAATCACTTGGTCCAAGAGAATGGAAGGAATAAAGGGCAAAAGTATTATGCCAATTTTGATGCCTTTGAGACTTAATTCAAAACACAGCAGGGAGTCTGGCAATGTTTTCCCTGCAAGGAATAATAATAATAATAATAACAACAATAATAACAATAACAATAATAATAATATTCTAGAAATTAAGGTCCAAAACATTGCAACAGTTTCATTCCATTCTCATAATGTAAATGGAGCTCTCCAGAAATGTGAAACTGCAATCCAGAATTAGGATGGAATCTGAGTTCCTTCTACTATGTCGGCTTTTCTCCATCTGCTGATGTCATTTTTACTGACAAAATCCTTAGGAGGCTGATGACTCTTGAGTTTATTGTTCCTTTGGGCCATTGATGTAATCTAAAGAGGGGGTATAACTCTCTTACAGTACAACTCTGAAACCTTTTTGTGGAGTGTTTTCCAGGTCTGTCTTAGAAATACTGTCTAGTTACTGCAGAAAAATATCTCTACAAACAAAAGTAAAATTAGACTGCTATAGCCCAATGTCTTACAAACACAAATTTGGAAAACGGAAAATGGTGACTTAGTTGATTCATTTCTATAATTTGATAATGGCTTGGCGTCCTATGGTATGTGAGACAAAGGTGATCTTGCCTTATTTGTAGTTAACAATGACAACTTAGGTTGTAAATGCGTCATCAAAACACTTAAAACTGTTCAGCATATTGCTGCAAGACTCCCCGTCTCACCAGAGCGCAGTAGAGAACTCAAACGAGTTCTGTGTGTGATACAATTTTGTGATTGTCTGAATGTTTAAGTTACTGTATAAAATTGTGTTTGATAAAGGAAAAATAAAATCATGGTATGCATAACAGTCTGTGTTATGACAGGATGAATGTTTATTTCAGAAATAAATTGGTTTATTTTAGAAACTAATTCACTAGGTATATCTACAACCCGTTCTCCCTTAATCTTTTAGGTGACAGGAAAAAGCTAGCTTTTGCATTATTTTTGTCACAGTTGAGATAAACCCATCTAACATCTAGCAAGACTCATGGTGTTCCTTAGCATCATGTGCTTTTTGCTTAGTAAGACAGTTTGCATCACAAGTAATTTTGAAATCTTACATGTATTTAATATTTCATGAGTGTATTGTATGCTTATGTTAGAGAACATGACAAATTGTTATAAAATACAGCCAAGCATATTTCACAAGAGAGGAAGATGAACATTTATTAAGTGAAATCCTGACCCATGTAGTGTTTTGCCATTAACTCTAAAGGGGTCAAAATTCCATTGTCAGTGAAGACCGTCAGAGAACTGGTCACTGGATTCTGGCTTCTCCATCAGTTTGAGGGGTCTGGTAAATCAAAACCCTGCTGTTAAATTGCAGGTCAAGTAATTGAGCACTTTAGCTGTACTGTCATATCTGGAAATCGTAATTGTCAAGTACAAAAAGCACAGAAGGCTTATTTATTAATTCATACTAGCAATTCAGAATTTTTTATTAGGTATGTGTTCTACTTGACCTAAGAAAAGTCATTCTTGCTGAAGCTGTGAGTGATCTGGTTACACCATACTTGTCATGTTTAACACTAAGTAGGCTGAATTGCTGAACCAATATCTTGTCTGTCTTTGCTTTTGTGAAGAGAGAAAGGTTTAAGAATGTTTGATGGAGGAGGAAAGCACTTGCAGATGATTTAATGGTTTGTGAAACATTGCTGCCTCAGTCAGCATATTTGCAAGTCAGTCTGGAACACACACAGGTTGACTCATAAAATGAATAGATAAAGGAAGATTTGAGTTTTTTTAAGTTTACTTGAAGTTTTACTGTATTTTAACTGCAGTTGCAAAAATAATGCCATTTGATTTCCTCTGTCCCTTCTTCTCGGACAATGCTTTTTCGAGAGATGAGTTTTATTTCATTATTTAGTTTACCATGAGATTTCAGCATGCGCTTTGCTTGTCATTGAATACAATTAAATGTCTGCAGTGGGACTTTGTACATCTGCAGTATACTTGGATGAGAAGACTAGCCCGAGCCTTCTTCAACTCTGTCTATAGTGCTGTCCCGAAAAAGAGTGCATATGGAGTTTCCTCTATTGTCAACTCTGTCTAATCAAGCAAACTGAGTCTTAAGCCGTGTGTGCCTATCAGTCTGTGCCACTCAACTCTGTTCTTGACTATTTGTGTAAAATAACAGTAAAACCAAATTCTTCTGGTTTAGGTAGCTACTATTTAAATTTCTGATATATATCTGTGTACAGGTTTCTTTATATAGTAGCATCCCTGTTCTGCAGATAAAGGGTTTGGAAGTACTCTTTCATTGTGTTCGGATTGTGCTCATACAACTTCTGATTTTTATCGAGCTATTGAGAGGAGAAGAATCTTTCATGTCTGACAGCAGGAACATGAAGTGACTTTCAAGGTGGTGGCTGTAACTGCTTGCAGTACCAACAACGCTCATCTTACTAAAAATCTAATAAATATAAAAGCAAAGACCTATTCTGGCTCTAAAAACAAGATTTTCTATGCTTGTCCTCAGGTTAAGTATTTGCAGCTCCTCCATATTACTTAAAAGGGATTCTATTTTTATTTCTATTGAGATTTGCAATTGGAAATGTTTTCTTATGAGTGAACAAGGTTCTGAACTCATTAGGTACATTTATGTAATATATTTTAGGCTTGAAAAGGGAGGCGCATGTCATGAAAGTGCGTGTGCTGGATCAGGGAGGTAGGTTCTGGCCTCAAAGTTTTAACATAAGTAATTTAGAATTAGAAATGTTTTACTTTTCAGCTAACTCTGGAAAGAAAACTGGTGCTCACTCACCTAGCCTATTAATATTGCAAGTGTTTCGGTAGGAGCAGCTTATTTGAAGCAGAAAAGCCTCCCATGTTTCTTTTCCAGGTACCTGTTACTTTGCCTGGAGGAAAACTTCTCTGTGCTTTTTGTGAAAAATCATTTACATGGATGCTCTGAGACAAAACTTCATTGTAGAAGGGGTTTTTCATTGTTCATGGTGTCCTAAAGAGATCTTTTCGTCTCTTTAGTTAAGATCTTGCTTCTCTGGGTTTGAACTGACATCTTCTGTTGAGAGAAGCCGGTTCCAATGTGCACTTTGTTCCTGCCTTCTTTCCACTTCTTTACAAGCTGAAAACATACTGCGTAAACATAAAGCTTGTGGTTCCGTGGAGAAGAATGGATTTTTAGCAGCACCCTTACCAATGAACTCCTGACTGCCGCAAGTGACCATTCTTCTCTTCCTCAGGCCTGGCCATTCATTTACATCTGTGGACCCTGGATTTGGAGGGGTGGTACCTGAAAAGTCCTTTCTTACATAATCATTTCTGTACATAACAGTTAAGATCTGTTTACAGTTTGGGCCCCTCACCACAAAAAAGACATTGAGGTGCTGGAGCCGGTCCAGAAAAGGGCAATGAAGCTGGTGAGGGGTCTGGAGCACAAGCCTTATGAGGAGCGGCTGAGGGAGCTGGGGTTGTTCAGCCTGGAGAAAAGGAGGCTGAGGGGAGACCTTCTCGCTCTCCACAACTCCCTGAAAGGAAGGGGTAGAGAGGTGGGGGTTGGTCTCTTCTCCCAAGTAACAGGTGAGAGGACAAGAGGAAACGGCCTCAAGTTGCACCAGGGGAGGTTTAGACTGGGTATTAGGAAAAATGACACTGAAAGGGTTATTAAGCATTGGAACAGGCTGCCCAGGGAAGTGGTCGAGGCACCATCCCTGGAGGTATTTAAAAGACAGGTAGACACCGTGCTTAGAGACGTGGTTTAGTGATGGCTTTTGTCAGAGTTAGGTTGGTGGTTGGACTAGACAATCTGGAAGGTCCCTTCCAACCTAGGCAATTCTATGATCCTATGATTATAAGTTCCGGTGCCTCTCTCACCCTCCTTATAATGGTTCTTCCATGTGGTGTTGGTGTAAAGAGGGATCTATGAATTTTCACAAGGAGCTATAGTAAAGTCTTGATTATTTTCCAGGTAAGACTTTATTAGTGTCTTCTCCACAGCTTTTTGAAAGATCACTTTTGATATGACTAAGAGTTTCTTGTTTGTTTTTATGGCTCCCAAAAGTATGCCAGGTAATTTACAGGATAGGAAAAAAGACACATTCATTGCCCCAGAGACTGTACAGTCTCATAAGCTGGTATCACATTTCCACCTGACTTGTTAGCACATTTTAATATTGAGCTGTATGACAGGGAGCTTAGCTGTACATGAAGGTTATAGGGTGTATTAAAGACTATGCTAAAATCAGGTGTGTCCATATTTTTCCTTTTAAAGGTCATAGTGATATAAATCAAATTTCTGTAGAAGTTATTGGGCATAGTGTTTGGGCATTTGACATGGCTGATCAATCTCTTTGTGAGTCTTTCATAAGAAAAAGTCGGGTCTCTGCATTTATTGCTATATTTTATGGAAAAAAAACCCCTTAAACACTCTTTTCTCTGGACCCATCTTCCTTCAGCAGAACTAAGGCTTCCTTCAGCAGCCTGCCCTAAATGCCCCAAATCCCCTAATTTTTCATTAGCAGTACTTAGAATTTGAGGAGTTAAGAACATTTTTACATCTTTTAGACTGAAAATTATCATGAAGGGCCTGTGAAAAGGTGGTCTCTGAAGGCATCATTAAATGTTTGTTGGTAGTGACCATAAATCTCAATCCTTATGTTCCCATGGCACAGTGAAACTATTCTGCAACAAGGACTGCTTTACACTAGTTTCATCAAACTACCTTTTTTTTCACTTCTAAACCCCACACAGGTCTTTCAGGTGCAGGTTTTTGTTGGTCTAAACACATGGAAGCTTATTCTATTTCAGGATAATTTTTGAAAATGTATTTTCTTTTCGTATTCCCTGGGTGGTTTGAGTTCATGCGTAACAGCAGTCATGATCTTCTCCAGGCAGTCTGTCACAGGACCTCCTTATCTGCCTTTTGTGTATCAGGGATGGAAGAACTTGTTTTAGCTCTTGCTTTTCTTGCCTTTCCTAGCTCTTGCTACTGTGATCTTCTGCAGGCAGCATAGCTAAGGCAGCTTTTGCTTCTAGGTCTTCCCAGGTTTCTTGTCAAAAATTGTGTTCTACATCTGGTTTCCAGCTGTCTGTTTCTGTGGAGAATGCATGTTAACTCCCTCTGCTTACAACAAAAATCAAAACAAGATTTGCCCATCATCCCCAAGTGTGGAAGAGCAAGAGATGACAAGTACCGGGGGAGGATGGGACAGGAATCAGAGGTAATCTACAGAAATGCTGAATTCAGTGACACTTATGGGACAAATGCCAAATTGTGTTGCCCTGGGATCATGAAATGTAGGGGTCCGTGAATGAGATCAACAAATTTCAGATCTCTGAGCAATTGGTAGCCTTCCTGCAAACTCAAGAGAACAACTCTCCATTGCTTTCTTCTCTGGTTTTGAGGTTCTCCATGGTCGCATGGGTTTTAACGTTAAAGCAGAGGTTCCCTGGCACAATTCTGTGGGTGCATGAGCATGATTTCCTTTGACTGAGAAGTATGTGCAATACCCTGTATAGTTTGTGCTTGGCCTCCTTTGCTCAGTAACGGTCAAGGACTGTTGTACCAAAAGCAATGCTTCTTGTCTGAGGTACCTATTAATTCCTTACGTGAGTTCTGCAGACTTGTGGAAGGTCATTTCCGTGTTTGCTGGTTGTCACTGTATCTGTAATTTCACCTTCAGAATATGTCCTCCAGACATGTGATTCTTCCTGCTATGGAGATATTACCCCTGTCCACCTGGAGAACAGGTTATTTCTTAAAACTAGAAAAGAATTATTTTAAGTGGCCATAGCATTCTTTTCATAAGTAATACAGAAATTAAAAGCATCTCCTTCCATTCAGTCATTTTTAAAACAATATTGTTTGCTTTTTGTGTAAATAGCGTTCATTTTTAAGTATGAATGAAATGCCTTTCTTTACTGCTCTTTTCATTGCATAGAGATTGCATATCCTTTCATGGTGTTCAGGTATATGTATAGCAAAGTGTATTCTTAGATGTGAAAGCTAGAAGGAGACTAAGGAAGTCTGACATTTGCTTTGAAATTCCATAGCTGAACATATCAAGTAAATCCATATGGTTAAAGATTGCACTGGCGTGTTAGAAAAATAAAATGAACAATTAATAAATCATATTTTGTGCAGAATATTCTGTTAATGTATCTTACAAGGTGATAAGTCCTTTCTCATATGTGCGACCAAAAAGCTGTAAACTGAGAAACGTGGTAAATGCTTAGAATTTTTCCTTCAGTTATCTGTTGCGTAGGAACACGCATATCAAATGGGATGAATGTCTTCATGGGAAGACAGTACTTATTGGAGGAAGGTTTGGAGAGGACAGTGTGGTTCACAATCTGGGAGTTTTGTACAGTGGTACTGGCTGAACACTACACTGGCAAGCTTAATTTTTTCAGTCTCTTCAGCTCCTTAACTTTATTGCTTAGTAGATGTTCCTTAATGCATTTGTGTGGAAAGGATTAATTAAATGCACACTCCAGCCCCCAGTCAAAGTAGATATCACTTTCTGCAAAACTGCATTGACTTGTGCTAGGATTTGGTCCACGTATTTACAGGAGTATAACAAAATGTTGCACTGTTATCTCCAAGACTATGCGACTGTTTTAAAAGTTGAGAAATGGATAGTTTCCCTGGATTGGAGAGACCCCTTTTGCAGGAAAATATGGATTTATTTTCTTTTCATTTCCTGTTAAGAAAACCCCCAAGAGAATTCTAATTCTCACATTTCCATGAAGAAGGAAGATGTGTTCATTCTTTACCCACCATCCTCCTTAATCATTCCTTACCAAAATTACTGGATAATATAATGGTTAGACTTGAACTACTCTGTGTCACAAATGTTAATTGTAAGCTCTGATACAGAAATGTGTTGTTTCTTACAGACCATATGAATTTCACAGGTAAATTTGTGCTGTGCTTCTGTTTTAGTGTGAGGACTAAGCCGTTTATTTCAGAGGGAAAAAGCAACATTTCCTCCCCAAAATTACAACACTTCTCCTTCGAGTGGAGATTTAATTTTCTCAGAATTTAGAAGTAAAATGGTTAATTAGTTTGAGTTAAGTGTAAGCATCTGACTGTAAGGAACCACCATCTCCCCTGAAGGCAGTTTAGCTCCTCTTTCATGGTTCCCAGAGGGAGGCAGTGGACATATTGAAAGAGTGCCTCTTTCCTAAGAACCGTTTTACGCTTCATTTTCATTGAAAACAATAGGAGATAACAGCCTTTCTAACGAGGGGAGGCTTTCCGGGAACATTCCGTGCAAAAAATAGTCTTTATTCAGAATAGAGCATTAAAAAGATTTATATACACTATATGTGAAACCATGCCCAATTTATGAAATGGGACAAAACTTTGTTTTCTTTTGCTTGGAGGAAAGGGGGAGAGGGGGAAGCATGTGAAGATTGAACAAGTTAAGGGAGAAGTCAGTGGTTTAAGAGATAATGTGGTGTGCAGAGGATGAGGCAGAGGTCAAAAGACAAAGGGAAGTGGCTGGAATGCTCAGGCTGCTTTGCAGCCTTCCAGGGTAGTTTAGTTTTCACAACATTTTTTATATATTTTTTTATATATATGTGTGTGTGGATATATATGTATGTGTGTATATATGTGTGTGTATATATATATAAAAAATAAACATATATTAAAAAAAAAATATAAACTTTTTTTTTATGTTGGTAGATGCACTGTTAAATTACTAAACGCTTTATTCCGTAATAGGTGTCTCCATGGGTTTACTTCTCTGGGTTCTGAAGTCTAGGGCTTTCTTTACAATTAAAATAAAACCAAGGCACTTCTGTGGTAAAGTTATAATGTTTGTTATTGACTGGAAGAAGGCTCCACTGAAAATTTTTGACCAGTTCAATGGAAATCCCAGGATACTGCAGTTTTTTTTCCTGCTTGGTTGTCCTGATGAACAATTGTTAACTTCAGCCATTTCTCGGAGTGGTGTTGTTAAATGTATCTTGGTGTAAAATTTCATGCAAGATTCAAATTTGAATTTTCTTTTTTTAATTTGCTTTAAATGGATTATTTATGGTACCACAGCAAAAGTTATATTGCAGTTTAAGTTTTAAACTTTATAGTTGCAGTGAACTCAAAATCAAGGTTTCAATGGAGGAAGGGTATTTTTTTGTATTACAAGTGGAAGCACTTATGCATATACACATTTCATGATGTGCGTTTTAGTAATTTAATACATAAAAGTGTAAACCTTGTGGATTTCAGATATTCCCTCAAAAGTTGTAGAAACTTTGCTTTTTTTTTTTTTTTAATTTTATTTGCTTATAAGAATGAGAAGATACATCCTACCATGAGTTTAAGTAGAGTACACTGAGGAATGTCCTGTTTCTAAGCTTTTAGTAGTTGTATTTAAAAACATTCTACTTACCACTGTTGACATACAGATCACATACAGATCATTCTTATTCATTGCATAGCGTACACAGTATGTTTTTACAGCACTGCAGAAAGTTATTAAAGGAGGTTAAGTTGTAGCTTAGTAACATCAGGAATGTTAAATTGACTAACAAATGCTCTGAATTTATAGTTGAAGATCTTCTGACATGAATATTTAACACTGATTGTGTGTAATGCTTTACATCAATAAAGTACTGAACAAACATTTGATCAATAGAGAGCAAATGTTGGATTAAAGCCTTGCAACAACGCACTTCCTCTGCACACTCTTCCTCCCCCTCGGTATTCTTACTTCTGATGGTTTATTTTCCACGTCAGGATTTTGTCTGGTGTTTATAATGCTAAATGATTTAGGTAGCCTTGTATTAGATGTTTGCATTTAGCGGTTCCAATTTAGCTAGTGAGATTTCTCTCTGAGCTAATTACGTTGAGGGTATTTTGAGAGCTCTGCAAAGGTGTGTGCCTCTGTGTGTGCATCTGTATGTAGAGAGAAGTTCATCTCCTCCAGAAGAATACAGTGCAAGACAGTACTACATTGCTGTAAAGCATTTTTTTGATACCAGTATTTGGCTAGATTTGAGGCACTTTGCCTGAATGTATTCTTCTTTAGCCTCATAAAAAGTAAAAGTGAAAGTGAGAGTCTTATTTCTGCACAATATGCCAAATACTGATTTTCGTAACAAGCTCGACTGCTCTGTTAATACGTCTAAGTGACTCATTTCAGACTTGCTTAACACATGCCTGGAAAAACCAAAGACTTATAACTTCCATCTGCTCTCTAATATGATGAAAGATGAATCCCGAAGATCGCAAATTGCGGGAGACATGCAGCTCTTAATAAGAACAGCTGAACAACAAATGCCTTGTGAGAGGTGGTAAAAAATGAAGTAATGAGGAGGAAAGGCAGGCAAGCCTCTTGAGGGAACATGGATATCCATGGCTGACTAGAACTGTCACATCCAAACATTACACTAAATATGAAATGCACATTATATAACATGAGTCACAGGGAACAGATAATAGCCTTTTTGAATTTTCTACCAAATTAATGCCTTAATATTACAAGCAATTGTGCTAACATGGATTCTTGATCTTTCACTTGAGCAGAAATATTGTGCAGATCTCCATATTAGAAAACCTGTTCTGCAAATGAGGTTTTGAAGTCTTGTTTCTTGTTTTGCATTCTAACCTTAGCCACTGAATACGTATAAACCTTCAATGTATACAAATCGAGCATTACATTCCTGTGTATAGTATTGCAGAAAAAAGCGTACATGCATACATGTGTAGCTAGAGAAAAATGGAGATCGTGGCATAATCAAGAAGAATCAAAATAAAGCTTGACTTACGGTGAAAATCTGCTTTGCATTTTGTCATTGTAGGCTGTTTCATTGTGACCTCTCCTTAACTTAAGTGGACATCTCAATAGTGCTGCCGCAGTAACACCACAAACTAGATTTACGCCAGTTAGCAAGGATACCTGTAACAAAACTCAAATGCAGCAGTCTGTGACCCATCAGAGGCTAATTTACCCTGCCAAGAAAGTAGTAGTCTGCATAATTCACACCAGAAGAGGTGCGTGACCGGTCTAGTTTACTCTGACATAGGAAGAGGAAGACAAAGATCGTTATAAGGTATATGATAAATATTACGTTCTGAGCCATAGAGAACCTGGAAGATATTTTCCAGTTCTGCTTTGAGATATGATTTCCGTAAACATATTGCAAAACTGAAATTTTAGCCTATGAATTGTACAAAGTTCTTAACTATAAAAGAGTTGAAAAAATGTGGTTCATCAGGTGAGTTTTAATATCCTCTCTGTTTTGAGAGAGAGGGTGAAAAGTATACAGATAGCGTATGGGCATATAGTGGAGTATGATGTTACACTTCATAAATCAATTTTACATGAGTAAGACTTGCAGTGAGATTTGTAAAGGCAGACACTTGAATCCCTGCGGAGCGTGACCTCATTGACTTTATCACAGACCTACACGGATGTTGTGATCTGCCTGTACAGATCTGATGGCAGGATCAGGGACTTTGGCCCTAATCTGGGAAACAATTTCATGGTCAAGTAGCATTGTATGTGTGAATACTCTCGTTAAACTCACAGGTTTGTAGTATCAGGATCATAGGAAACAGTGTGAAGACAGTGGGTCTTTGTTGTTTTTTCCCTGAATAGTCATGCGCAAAGACACCCTCTTCTCATTCCCTCTGTTGTGAAGAAAAGCTCTAGGTTTTTGTTTGTAAGGACAAAACTGTGTTGAAGAGATGTGGACAACTCATGTATCACGGCAGAAAGCTTTTTTACTCAGTCCTAGCTGTTCATTTATAATTTTTTGCTTATTTTCCCACTATTTTCATGGTTTTACGTTATTCTGTGTACAGCAACGTGGTGTTTTCAGACTCCCATTGCCAATTGCTTTATTTTTCTTGCTTCAGCTGCTTTCCCCCTGTTGTTTCATGGAGGACATGTGGTGGATTGGGGTTTGATGGACCACAGGAGCATAGCTCCTACCACTCCTAAGTCAGATCCAGCTGCTGTCTTGGCTTTCACTCATTTAGAATAGTTTACTTTCTGCTAGTTGGATAGTTTAATTTAACATTTCCAGTAACTGCTCTCCTCCCTTGCGAGATAAACAAAATTAAAAATAAACAGCCTCCTACCAACTGTTCTTTCTCACACTGTGTGATGGACGTCCCTTGAGTGTTTGTGGGATCTTCTGCCCTCCTTGATGCTGGAAAGAAGGCTTCCTCTTGCTGTCTTCAGGGAAACCTTTTCCTCCTAGCATTAAGAAGGAAATTATGGATCCGTCAGCATCCCAGGTTTCTGTATTCTCTTTGTCGGTGGTCTTGATGCTTGGCTGGGATGGTCTCTTGGCGCTTGGCTACTTCCAGTAGCTAGCTTGAGTACTACTAATTCTTGGATAGTTAATGTGGTGCATTCTCTGTACCCCCGTTAATTTTCAGCCCGGGCTTTGATTAAAAGCTTCTCCTTGGCTCTTTCAAGTTTGAGGTTTGTTCCCATGCCTTTTCAACAGTGAGACACAGGGAAATTTGCTATTTCCTTTTCCTCTTAATAGGAAAAAAGGGAGCTCCTTTACATTCATGCTGGCTTTCCTGATAATTTGCACAATCTTCCTGGAAGAAAATTGGTTTTGTTAATTCTTTTTGCAGCGCAACAGTATGTGGAGCGGTTTGTTGAAGCTTCTGTTCCCTAAATGATGTTTCTTAAATTGTACAAGGAACTAAGCTTTCATTATTTTTTAAAAATATCTTTGCTTAGAAAACATGACCTGAATGAATGATGGAAAATTATTAGGTACCAAAAAAAGAAATTTCCCTGGTAAAGTTAACATTGCTTATATTCAGTTTCCTGAAATCCAAATTAACACAAGAAAATGGTATTGAAGGAGTATCCAAGAGTATGATTCCCAAAGAGGGCTTTAATAAGTTTTTAATGCTTTACCCTGTTACTAGATGTCATCTCGTCCCATAGTGGTAGTTCTAGATCTGTTATAATTAATAAATGTACATTTTGTTATTACCACTAAAACACACAAACAAATGTAACTTTCAGTTTTCTTACAATATGTGTAATAATTCTATGACATGGAATCTGTCGTTTAAGATTACTTTTAAGAAGTCTATTTTTAGTTACTTAAAATTTGCTTAAACTTCAGGTGGTTGTCAGTTCAAGCTGAATTGTCTGTTCAACGTATCTACTTTAGGCTGAATTCTTTTTTCCCCAGTATCTTTCAGTAGAAATGGCTCTCTGAGGATTTATAGAGATATGTCTAGGTGGATGGGGAGATAGAATGAAAAAAACAAATGACTGAGCGGTTAATTGTTCCTTTTGGTGGAATCATTGCATTTTGTTGGGTGAGAAAGGAAGGGGTGAGATAGCTCACTCACCATGGCCAAAAGTAATTTCTGATGATATGATGCTTCTGCATACCAGAGGCAGTCTCAGAGGCTGGCATCACTGTTTTGTAAATGACCGAAATACTGTATTTGTAAATATCGTCCTTGCGTGAAGTATCTTTCTCCTTTACCACCCTCTTGTGCTACAAGGTGAAGTTGGAGGAATGTGCAGCCCAGTCCATCTGTGGAACAAGAGTCCCACAGAAGAAAACCCTATGCATGATGATGTATCTACCAAGTCATTCACCATGCTTATGGGCAATTTTTAAAGGAAGAGCGGGGATTTGACATCCCCAGCAGTTATTTGAGGAAAATGGTGGTCACCACCACGCTTTCCGTGAAGCACAGTCCTAAGTGCAAGTGTTTGTCTAGCGGAGTTCTGCTGCGAACGTGTAGTTTCTGGAGCTGTACCGACAGAAACTGGAGTCCAAGCACTGAACTGCATAGCTGCAGAAAAACTGCCGCTTTGGGGAAGAAAAAGGAAAGTTAAACAACTGCAAACTTGGTTTTAAGAAAAGAGGCTGCGATAGCAGTTAGACACCTCTACAGTTAAAATGGTAGCAGAGCTGAGTTTTTTCTAGAAGACTTTTTAAAATTAAATAGCCATGTTTAGCTATGTTGTATTTAATTCCCACAACAGGCACACAAATTGTTTTGTCAGGAACCTTCATGTCCTTCCAGAAGACCCTCTTCAACTCTACTGCAGTCTTTAGAGCGTTCATCAAAGACAATTTGGGTTAGTCCACATCCTGAGGATCACACAGCCCTAACAAATGGTACTTTTACTGTTGAGCAGCCTGTGACCTAAAATCTTCAAAATAAATGAAACAGAAAAAATTATCACCTTGGTATGTTTATTTTGCACTTTCTTCTTCGTTTGTCAGCTACCCAAAATGCAAAATAAATCAATCTTAAAAAAATAAATAAGAAGGTAGTTGCATGACAGTATGCACATTGCAGTGCACTTCAGCTTTCCCAGCTATTCTGTTCTTGTGAGCCGCAGGGGTTTGATGCTAACGAGGTTCCCATCTCCAGTTCTCGAGGAGTGGGATTTTGTGCAGCTCAGGCCCCCGCTGGTTCAAAAACAGTGCTGGCAGAAAGAGCAGAGGATGATTTGTTAATAGCATTAACTGGAAATGGCCCAGTTAACATTATTAATATTATTACCATCGAGCCTAGGTTTGAATGATGGTTTAACCTCTGTTTTTGTTATGTACCTTAAAAATATGTTTAAAGAGAGCAGGAGCTGAGAGAGGTAATAATTTGGGCTCTGATGATTTTGACACTGTGAATTAAATCTCAGCCATGTGCACCTAAAGGTTGGCTACAAGTTCGTGTTAGTATAGGTAGTCTGGTTTTTGTTTGGTGGAGTTTTTTTTGAGGGGTGGGGTTGGTTTTTGTTGTTTTGGATTTCTTTTTTTTTCCCTTCAGCGTTTACTGAAGTGAGATGAACTCCAGAGGTGCTCCAGCTGTCGTAAATCAGGCTGCCTATTTAAGAGGCTGGGTGCATGTATAGGCATTAGGGTACTTATCCTTGTAAATCTCAGGGTTTATTGTTTCAAGCTATGACTCAGTTGATACATGTGTCTGTAGTAATATCTTTGTTCTTAACAAATAGGCATTTTTTTGATACAGTGGTAATACCGGATTAACCAAAAGGACTCTGTAAACCAGTCATGTAAAAGACGTGGTGTACCCTGGTTCTGTCAGGAACTTCCTGAAGAAGTTACAGTAAAACACAGTAATTCAAATACCTGTTCTCTTCTCTTTTTAGATTACTCACAGTTTTCAGAATTTCAGGTTGAGATCAAAGGAAACATTTCAAGAAATAGATGGTAAAACATTTAAATACTGGATTTCCTATTTATGAGTGACTAGAAGCTGTGTCACAAAATGTGTTCCAACTTTATTAGATGGGGCCTGGCAAATGTTGCAGTTGTTGAGGTACTGCCTTGATAATAGCAGAAACTGCATTATTGTTTCTGCATGTGTTGTAAGCAATTACGTTACACACAACCTTCATCTAAATGTGTATATTACGTCTCCTCCTGGAAGAAGAATTCTGTCAGTGAAAATTGACTTTTTAATAGTAATTTCTGTGTTATTTTTTTGCTGAATAAGCAAACCGTGGAGCTATTGAAGCTGCAAAACTAAAATGTGTCCATTTTTGTGCTGCAGATAACACATCTTACTTGAACATTTTAAAACATGTGCAGTTGCACAGCCATGATGCAATTCTCCAGGATGGATGTTTGTTTTATTTCCTACAACAGTGAATCTGTCCATCCTTAAACTTTCTTTTGGATGTGCTCTAACTCTTTCCTTTTGCCACAAGATTGTTGCATATGACTGTCTACTCTTTCACAGATATCAGGCCTTATAGGCAGGGGTGCCTTTGCTCTTATGCTAAAAATTTCTATTTTCATGTCAGAAGCACAGCTTTTTCTGTTTTAGGCTTTCTCTCTTCCCAACTGGATGTTCAATGTTTGGACTTGGAAAGCAAATTCTTTTGGCTTGACCAGCAATATCTAGACAAAAATAATCAGTTTGCATGCTCTGGCTTGGTGTCTTCCTTCCTGGAGCTTTCCAGATGTTGAGGATGCTTTGCCTTCCATGGCAGTTCTCCACCCATGCAGAGGATATGCCCTCTTCCTAATGTAGAGCTCGTTTTCTTCTTCAGCTGTTCCCATGCTCACACTGCACGGCTCTGCTATGAGAGCATCCCTCTGGTTCTCCTGTGTCACATTTCTTGCATCTTTGAGTCTCTCTTTATTTCATCCTCAGATTTCTAATCCTGATTTTGTTGTCTGCTTAGTTTTTTGAGGCCCCAGTGGTGTCATTTGATTACACTGGTGGTCTTCAGCGGAAATTCGGGTGCCCCAAGAGAAAAAGTACTGTTGGAGTTGTTTCCTAAAGTGTGGCTTCCATGCAAAATACAAAAGCTTAGCAAACCTGCACTGGTGCTGTTCAAAAGATACGTTACATATGGTTGGAAGTTGTGCTGCAAACTTGGAATCTTTGTAAAATCAGTATAATTAACAGTATAATCATTAAACTGGTGAAGCTGAGGTACAAAGGCGAAATAGTTACAGGACAACGTTTTAAAGTGCCGTTTGTGATTTCTCTTGTTTTCAAGTCACCAACGTGTAGTAAATGAAAGTGACTGACTTGAAAATTTGCAAAACATATTTATTTCTAGAGAAGAAAACATACCGGAGTTTCTTAAAAGATGTTTTGTTGTCACAGCAGATGTATCCTAAAACCTCCTCAATTTTTCCTTATAATTTTATGTGATATTGTAGTGCTTCTCACATTTGAGAGAATGTGCTCCTTAATATGAAAAAGAAGGAAGTTTTGAATGTAATGCTCTTGATAGCCCTGTGGCTCATGAACTCTAGAAGACATTTGGCTGCTCTGTAAAAAGGCGTTTCCGTGCTAGTTAATTGGTATTGCACAAATTGCCAGAGTAAAACGTAGTAACGTAACTGTTGAATGTCTGTAGTTGGTGTTAGGATTTTTAAGTCTTCGGTGTGTTTACAGTGTTTTAGAGCAACTTTGCCAAAATTTCACTATGCCTTTATTCTGAGTGTGCATGTGGAGCTGACTCATGTAGACCAGCTCCGTGCTCCAAAGGGGCTGTGGGATCTCATGAGGAACCAGCTTGGAGCCCCCTGGAGCATCGCTAGTGAGGGAGTTAGCCAATGTGACATGAGGAGGTCCAGACACAGAACAGGAGGAGGGACTGGGGGGCATTGTCATTATTTACTTTGGATCGATTTTTTTCTCTTTATCTCATTCTACATGCAGCTTTTTCAAATGCTTGTGAGATCACTCACATAAAAAAGATCGAGGAGAAAACTTCTGCAATTTACCATTTAAACATTTCTGAAACAAAATTATTTCTTTGATTATTACCTATTAATGTAGACCTGGAGGTGTTTCATTGTCTGACCTTTCCTTTCCTTCTGTGAATTACTGAGCACATGGCACAGTTGATCAGCCCCTGAACTCCTCCCTGATGGCGCGATCCTTCAGCTGATGGACTTGTGTTGTTCCCAGTCTGCCCTTGACAACTACTGTCACGTTGACATCTTGCCTGTTTTTGAGAAATGGGTCAAATGCCTGTCTGTAGAGCCATCATTTTTTGTGTTCATTCATGGATCAAGCAGCAGGAGGTGGCAGAAATTAAGTCCCACCTTCAGGCTTATAAAACACACCGTTTCTAATACCCTAGGCTCTGTCAACTTCAGATCTCTACATATGTGGAGAAAGAGCATGTATTATTTGGAAATGCCGCTCCAGTAGCACAGTTTTCCACTACTAACTTTAGCTTTTCATTGTATCACTTAGGGAAAAAAACAATTATATGATAAATTACATAAATATAAGCATGCAAAGACATTCGCATATTAAAAGTGTAGAGCAATGCACTGAGCAAAAGTTTTCACGTATGTTGGTATACAAGTAGTTCCAGACTTTAGCAGTCCTGCTTCAGGTCCATTTTACTTGAAAAGATTCATTTTCACTGAAACATCCTTTCAAATGTAGAGTGGAAGAACACAAAAGAAGGCTCTGTAATCACAAAAAACTCCAATATTTTTCTTTTCATGTTTTATTTGTTTTAAAAATAAAGTGATGACTAAAACAAAATTACACTTGCTTAGTATTAAAATGTTACTGTGAAATCCACTAATACTAGTGTTTATGCAGGAAGAGTGTTTTGTAAAGCTCAGGAATTAAGCTGGTAGTTCTGATTTAACTCACTAACACAAGTTATATGAGCTGCCTTTGGTTCCCCCTCACCCCGCTTCCCGATTCTAGTGAAGTACTGAAACATAACTATTTCCTCTACAGATCAGTGAAAAAGACATTTAAATACCACTGTGGAATAGAGGTGATACCTCTGAGCTCCCTTTGTGTGTGCACATAATAAATAAGCTGAGGCACAGAGTCTTCTTTTACCTGTGTTTTTCCTGCATATTTAGCAGTGCTAGCTCTCAGCATTTATTTACCTTTGTTTGAGATCTTAATCTTGACTTCTCTGAAGCTATCTTAAGGTAAGTCAGTTAATACTTTTATGTCAGCATTGCTGTGTGCAGACAGATGTCTCATCACACCGTTGGGTGATGTAACAAAGCATATTTTTTTTTTTAAAGCCATATAGTATCAGCCAGATGATACCACTTTCCTGGCACAACTAGCATTACTCAAATCGAACCTATGTTCTTGGGTCTGTGCACAACAGAATAAATCCCTTGAGCTCGCTGATCCTGATCTTAAAATTATATTTTCACTTTCTGTACAGGTATTTAGTATCTTGTATAAAAATGTGTATTGGGTTTGCATGGCAAGGTTTTGGTAGCTGGGGGGCTACAGAGGTGGCTTCTGTGAGAAGCTGCCAGAAGCTTCGCCATGTCCGACAAAGCCAATGCCAGCCAGCTACAAGGTGGACTTGCTGCTGGCCAAGGCTGAGCCCATCGGTGGTGGTGGTAGAGCCTCTGGGATAACATAGTTGAGAAGGGAAAAAAACTTGCTGGGGAACAGCAGCAGGTAGAGAGGAGTGAGAACATGTGAGAGGACCAGTTCTGCAGACATCAAGGTCAGTGAAGAAGGAGGGGGAGCAGGTTCTCCAGGTGCCGGAGCAGAGGTTCCCCTGCAGCCCGTGGTGAAGACCATGGTGAGGCAGGCTGTCCCCCTGCAGCCCATGGAGGTCCATGGTGGAGCAGATATCCACCTACAGCCCATGGAGGACCCCATGCCAGAGCAGGTGGATCCCTGAAGGAGGCTGTGAGCTTGTGGGGAGCTAGCACTGGATCAGGCTCCTGGCAGGACCTGTGGCCCCGTGGAGAGAGGAGCCCACACTGGAGCAGGTTTGCTGGCAGGACTTGTGACGCCATGGGGGACCCACCCTGGAGCAGCCCATTCCTGAAGGACTGCACCCTGTGGAAGGGACCCATGCTGGAGCAGTTCATGAAGAACTGCAGCCCGTGGAAAGGGCTTATGTTGGAGAAGTTCATGGAGGACTGTCTCCCATGGGAGCAGAGGAGGAGTGTGAGTAGAAAGGAGCGGCAGAGACAAGGTGTGGTGAACTGACCACAACCCCCATTCCCCGTCCCCCTACACCGCTCAGGGGGAGGAGGGAAAGAAATGGGGTGTGAAGTTGAGCCTGGGAAGAAGGGAGGCGTGAGGGGAAGGTGTTTTAAGATTTGGTTTTATTTCTCTTTACTCCACTCTGATTTGATTGGCAATAAATTAAATTAATAAATTAAATTAATTTCCCCAAGTCTGTTTTGCTTGTGACGGTAATGGGTGAGTGATCTCGCTGTCCTTATCTCGACCCACGAGAGTCGGGAGTGAGTGATAGAGCAGCTGTGGTGGGCACCTGGCATCCAGCCAGGGTCAACCCACCACACTGTAGTAAAAAAAAAAGACTGAATTATTGCTCTCTCAAGCGTTCTCAAATGTCTGTCTCAAAACTGGCTATGAGCCTTGACAAAACATGCAAGTTTTTCTTGCTAGTCTCTTCCCCTACTCCTTTTCTCAACCTACTATCACCGTTGTTCTGGTAATCCCCCACTGCTAAGTGATTTTGTTTTATAATTTTTTTTTTTTTTTTTTTAAATTGGAGCTTCTTTAACATTCCCTTTTGGTTCACAACTGCTATAGGTGAAGATGCAGCCCTGCGTATTTCTTCATGAGAAGCCTCGTGGTGCATTATGCCTTCCCTCCAAACTACTTCTGGCATTGCTGACTCTTTCAGAAAACACTGTCAATTCCTGACACACCAAGACCTCTGCTTTAATTTTTAATCCTGACCTGACAGGCATTCCGATTCATTGCCTGTGGCTGCACTAGAATCAACATACTGTTGCATATGTTTGATGAACCATAGAATTGGTCCAAGTCTTGTTTCCAGTTACTTGGTTTCTAAATGTACTCTTGCGGGACCTAAACACCTAAACAGTCAATATTCTTTGTTCTGGTTGCACAGCAGTTTGCAGCTTAATATTGTCAAGGGGCTTTTTTATTGCAGCAGCTGACGAAGTTAAACCTTTGTTATGGAATGGAAGAAATTTAGAAATAGGCCCCATATCCAGTGTTAAACTGTGGAAAACGTGTTTCTTCTTGTTTCTATGTTAGGTATAGATTAAGTACAACCATATTGCATATTCTTATAGCTTGTTTTCTTCTGTGGGCTCCTTGGTAGCTTTTTAATTAAACAGCAACCCCAAAATTAATCAGTTCACCATTATATCCATAAAGTTATATCTGCTGCTTAAAGTAGCTGACTTTTTTTTTTTTTTTTTGTATTTTAGTTTTTCCAGTGGGGTTTGTTTTTTTCTCCTTTATTTCTGAAGATACGCAGTTAGCACACGCTGTGTCTCTACAGTACATTTTTTTTTTAGATATAAAGTAAAAGAATTGTGTCAAGTAGTTCAGATGGTACGTTACTTTTGTACTGAGTTCTGGAACAAAGCTTTTATCAACTCTTTAGTATAAAACCCCCTTTTGCTTATTAAGTTGTACTGTACGTGTACATAGTCTTAAAACAGTGCTCCTAACATGAAATCTAATATGTAAAAAATTTTAAATCCATTACTGTCCAGCAAAATCTGATTTCCTGTAGTATGGCAAAATTCTTGGGATTTTCAGGAGGATTTAGGGAGTACACGATGAGCTAAATTGTTAGGATTTGGTTAATTTGCATGTCTGCTAATTTAATACTGCTATAGTGGGGATTTGGAGAGTCTGCTGCAAGACTGATTGAGGATTGGAAGGCTTCAGAAAAGATTGCAGTTTAGACTCTCAGAACAAATGATTGAGATCTAAGAGAATCTTTTCCACAGGATGAATAATGGTGTTGTATAGTCTTTAAAAAAAGTCAGCATTGCTGCACCCAAACTTGAATTTTCAAGGTGATCATTGAAAAAGCAATTTTTGGAGGTAGTTCTAGAGAACCTTTTGTTTTGTTTTATTTTTCTCCCCCCCTCCCCACAATAAAGAGAGCATTGACTGCTGCATTGCACTACAGTAAAATTGTAATTATATTTGCAAGATGTATAAACATATGTGTGTAAATACATCTGATGAATGCAGGCGTTATAGTCTGTATGTCTCAAAATGGAGCTGTCTCTAATTTCAATATTTAATTGGTGAAATAATGCCAAGCTTACATCTTTCAGCAGTACTTGTGTTGAAAACAATTACATGTTGCAGAATTTGTGTTATGTCACTGCTCTAATGATCACTGAAGGAGGAGGCATGCATTTAAGCCTGCAATCATGTGGTTGATGTGAGCAGGAACTGCTTGAATGTTGACACGCTGGTATGTAAAACTGAAGATTGAAAAATCACTAGTCTTGTTGAGGACTTGTTGTAATGATTACTGGATCAAAACCACATCTAGATCAATGGACCAGTAGCTTAGGCATGCAGAAATATCTCTTAAGCATCCAGTTCTGCACATATATGCTCTACGCCATTTGGGAAGCTGGGATTCCCCAAATCAAAGGGGAGGTTTCCTGGAGATAATTAATATTTTAGGGTAATTAACATTTCAGTTTTCTGCATGCTCACCCATCATTTCTTTTTTTTTTCTCTCTGTCTGAGAGGAAGACTAAGCCTGTCAAATCCCCTGCAAATTCTGCTCTGCAGGAGCAAACACTACAGGTCCTGACCTCTGTTTGTTCTGATTCCTGGGTTTGTCCTCCTCCAACCATATATTTGAACAGAGCTCTTAGGTAAACCGTGCTGTCCTCTTTCCCCCCCATGCTGGCAGTCTCCCAGCATCCACTTCCTCCAGTCCTGCTCTCATGTAGCACGGTATCTCTAGCGGAAATCCTGTGACCAGCCCGACTTCCTTTTGCTACAGATTTATCTTTTTTTTTTTTTTTTTTTTTTTCCCCCCCGCTCCCCCAGCTCTACCATCTTTGTCACTGAGCAGCTTTACACTCAGACATAAGCAGATCCCATACTTGCCCTCTCAGTTGGCTCTTCTCTGCTTTTGGATGTCTGTCTCTGGCTTCTCCTTCCCACTCTTCTCCATGTATGATCTTATGACTTCTTAAAAATAATAAAATAATAGCATAATAACATATAATGTGACACCTTTCCCCTTCTTTGGTTTGCCTTTCCTTCTCCCCTTTCCTTCTTCAGTTTTATTCTGTCTCAGGTTCAGGAAGGGGTGTTGGCTTTCCTTGTTCCTCTCTTGTTCCAGTCTTTCAGTCCTCTTGCGTCCCTTGCATAATTCTTTATCTTTCTCTTCTTAATCTCCATTCCCACCTGATTTTTAGCTGAAGTTTTTCAGTCAGTCAATCATCTCTAAAACACACAAAAAAATCTTTATTCCCTTTTCCTTGAGCCACATTGCTGCCTGCCAACAGCTTTTCATCTCTTACTGTGTGCATGTGGGGTATGTCTCCTTCAAAAGAGTGAGAGACCTTCTCCAGTACAGATTTTGCCTGTTATGTTGAAGTCTTGACCCCCTCTTGATTCAATTCAACCTGTCCCACCTTCAGTGCCATTAATTACTTGGCTATGTTGTCACCTCATTCATCTCCTGTCTTGCCAATTACTCTCTCTGTGTTTCCTATGGTGGTCTTTCCTCATCTTTTTGCCACCTCATTCTCTTTTTCACCATCTTTCTGCCCTTTTTTCCTGTCAGTGTATTCACTCTTACTTCATTTCCAAACACAAACCTATCTGCTATCTTTATAATGCTACCTATTTATTTATTTAAAAACTTTTTTTCCCCCAAATCAACATCCTGGCTTTTCTCTTGCACTTTTACTAAGCTCATTGTGACTGAAATGGGGACTTAAAAATATCCTCTGTTTCTCTCTGCCATCTTCTTTGACTGCATGGAGCAACAGACTTTCTACTTGGTCCTTAGGCTTGTAAACTTGGTATCCTCTTTGCCTTGTTCTTACCATAACCAGATATGCTTTGAGATTTGCAAGTATTTTCCAGTTAACTTATATATGCTCATTCTTGTCTTTCTATACAGCTAAAACTGTTGTCTCTGTGCTTAACCAGTGTCTTGATTATGGAATTGTGCTATTCTCTGGCCTTGAAAAATTTGAGTTTGCTGTACCAGTATTCATCCAGAATACTTCTCTAAAGATCCTTTTTCTGACTTGCTCACTTTCTTTGCTGCACACTGCTGGTTGCCAATTCTGTGTTTCTTTTCATTCCTTTCAGAAGTCACACTCTTCTGTTACCACTTACTAATCAGAAGTTCATCACCTGCCATAACACCGGTTTTGTCCTTCCTGCATAGATTTTCAAACAAGTACTCCACTGCTTTCCCTTTGTGTTGGAGAGAAGCTCTCTGAATATCTTCAGACCTACCTTGTTACCATTCTTCATATTAACACCTAAAACTTTGCTTTAGTGTGAGACCAGGTTTTGTTTTATTTTGTTTTGTTTTTTAAATTAAAAATCAGGGAAATGTACTGCTAATTTGGTTTGTCTCCTGCCTTGGTGGTGGTCAATATTGTCTCATTTTTGCCTTGGGTCCTCCTGGTTGTCTCTATCCATCTATTTGTAGTCCTAGCTGTTATGGTAGCTGAAAAACTAATACTATTGGCATTTATCTGACCTTGTAATTATTTTTGCCTTATCTTGCAAAGACCAGTTTTGGACTTCCTCAGAAAGAGTCATGCTTAGAGTTGCGTAGATTATGTTCTGTTTGGGGCAATGTAGTCCTCTCTATATTTGTCATAGCAAGAAAAAAGTCTGGCCTTAATGTGATATTATAGAGTATGACTTTGGTGTCCCAAAAAGCAGAGTAAGTAGCAAAGTGATCCTCATTTTGCCATCTGCAGTGACTGAGTGAAACACAATAGAAAAGTCTAAAAAAAATGTTCTTTTTGTTCTCTTTCATTCATATATACAAATTGGCAAAGAATTTTTTTTTCCAAAGAATATCTGGTATAATCTATTAAATGTAATTTTCCTCTCTTTCTACTCAAGCTGAAAAAGGATGGAATTAAATTTGAGAAATTTGATACCAGCATCAATTCCAGCATTTATTAGATGCATGATGCCTTGTGCATACATGTATGGTATCGTGGTATCTACTGATTACAGGGCTAGCAAGGTTAGATTTAGTTGCCAGAAATGTTATAGCGACCTTAAGGCTATTCTGTAGCTATGTGTAGGCAAGAGTCTATTTCCGTTATTTGTTTTTCACGTCTGAGCTACTCCCTGCCCCCCAAAGTCTTTCCTTAACTATTAAAATATGTCAGATGTAAGTTAGAGACATGCATAAACTCTGAAAAACTGATTAAGTAAAGAATGACGATTGTTTGGGTTGGGTCAGACAGTAATAACAAGACCAAAACTTTTTGACATAATTATAGATAACAAAATTGCTCCTTATATTTTAACCAGAAGAGTACATACTGTTCTCTATTTATGCAGAAAAATAAGTATTTTTCCAGATACACATAGCTCTGATACTTGCAAATATCCATTATGCAAATTCTACTTGAACATAGAACCATAGAATGGTTCAGGTTGGAAGGGACCCTAAAGACCATGGAGATCCAGGCCCCCTGCCCTGGGCAGGGACACCTCCCACCAGACCAGGTTGCTCCAAGCCCCATCCAGCCTGGCCTTGAACACCTCCAGGGATGGGGCAGCCACAGCTTCTCTGGGCAACCTGGGCCAGGGGCTCACCACCCTCACAGGGAAGAATTTCTTCCTGCTGTCAAATCTAAATCTCCCGTCTTCCAGTTTGAAGCCATTACCCCTCATCCTATCACTACCTGCCCTTGTAAAAAGTCCCTTCCCATCTTTCCTGTAGGCAGCCTTCAGAGAGGGGGAAGGCCGCTATAAAGTCTCCCTGGAGCCTTCTTTTCTCCAGGCTGAACAGCCCCAAATCTCTCAGTAAATGATAATGTCGTAGATAGTAGATGGGGGGGTGGGAAAGGCTGATAATCCTGAGAGGGAGATTTTTAGAGTTTATAGTATGTTTTTTGAAAAATTACTGAATTCCCAAATACCAGGTCTTCAGAAGTAGAGGTGTGATCAGTAGTTTTTTAATCATGCAAACAGTAGTTTTAAAAACAAGGTACAAATCAAACAAAAGTATAAATTATAAGGATGGAATTAGACAACTATGGAGAGAGATTTGACAGAATGATACAAACCCAAGTAGAGAAGATTTTATGAGTATTGTCATACGTAACATAACTTGAGCTTGAATACTCAATATGCTGTTTTTTGGGGAACTTGCTTACCAATTCTCTGCTCTATGTTATGTGGTTTGAATATGGTAGCAAAATTGTTTTAGTACTTTAGATTAACTTCTGTTTGCGATTTAACCACTTTACTTTCCCGTTCTTAATAATGTTAAGTATTTTTGGACCTCTCACAGAAAGTGTTGTTAGCATCATTAACAGTGCTATTGTAGAATAAAAAGATTATATTAAATGTATTAGGATTTTTTCCTGAAATTTATTGCACTTGAATTCAGCTGTCTTCTTTCAGTTCGTTCTTTGCAGCTGCAAGTGCCATGATTATAAATCAGTTCAATCAGCTTTACTCTAGGGGAATGAACCATCTTTGTCCTCTGAGTTTTGCCTGCCACTTTTATACCAATTCCACACAGAGGAAGCAAGGTGATCCCTTATCTCACAAGAATGCAAACAACCCCCCAGTCAACCTCTATCATCTCCCTTCAAGCACAACTTCAGTGTGTCCAAAACTTCACTGTGTCATAGTCAGAAAAGGTGTCACAAAACCTTAACGTTAGTTGGATTTGCCCTTATGTTCCATCAGGGATACTGATAGGAAGACTAATCTCTCTTACTTCGAAAGGAGAAGTTGGAAAAGAGTATTTTTAAATTTATAGTTGAAACTTTTCCTCAAGCAAGTCCAAAGACCAAAGAAAAATAAAAAAGAAAACTGTAAACACAAAGAAGCAAGATCGTGTGCATCTCTTCCTCTCTCATCTGCAGGAGAAAAAGACTTCTCAGAATTGGATCTGGATAGATCTAAGGAAGAAATTCAGGAAGGATTATTCCCCTAGGGTGTACATGTTTGTTTTTTAAAACAATGATTGAGTTATTTTAATACCCTGGATGTTCATCCTCATGTACAGCACAGGAAAAAAAGAATAAACAAACGAGAAAATATTTTCCACTCAGCAGCATTAAAAAAAAACATCTTCTATCCCTCTCTATGCAGATTTGGAAGACCTTGTTTGAGTAGAATAGGAACACAGTAATAATAGAAAAATCCAAACTTTTATATCCTGAAAAAAAGAGATTGTTTGAATTTAGCCTTAACCTCTTCAGTTAACTGTGATGCAACCTGAAAGTAAATTCTCTCCTAGAGATTCAAGTAGCAGATAATTGTGCTTACAAAAATATTACTATATCTAAGCAACAATTTCCATATCCTCTTTGATGGTAATTTCACACTGAACAGAAGATCTTGAGCAAAGCAGTTTCCCTTCTTCAGGAAGGGAGACTTGAACATGTTTTTTATTTTATTTTTTCTTCTGTCATGACTCACTGTGCACAGTTGCACTAGTCAGTCTGTTGCAGTCAGTTCTGTGTCCTGGAGGTCAAAGGGACCTCAATATTTAGAGAATAATCCTGTTGTAAGTACTGCCAAGCCTGACATGTTGAGGCCACCAAGAGAATCCCAAGCGGAACTGTGGTGTGCAGTTTCGCAGAGCTATGAACTAAATAGTAGATGCAAATTGAGCTTTTTCTGTACTTTTTTTTGAAGTTGTGAAGGAGTAGACAAATAACTTCTTTCTAATGAACAAAGCAAAAATAACGCGATTGATAGATTTTGTGCTTTCTGTTAAGCTTTAGAGGTGGACGCATTGTAAGAGGAGGTAAACAAGTAGGGTATTCCTCTGGTCTCTTATCAATGTATGTCCAACAAGCACAGCTTAAAGCTTGCCATGTCTAAGAACTAAGTATTCAACTGAAAGACAGTATCGGCAGTCTGATATAAAAGTGTGGTCCATTGAATAAACTAAATGATAGACCTAAGGGAGTAATATTATATTATCAGTGTATTTCAGATGAGACATTCTTGGATTTTCCTACTTCTGTGGCCATTTCTAGATGTCTCTCTCCTCTGCAAAGGCAAGAGTAATTACAAAAATCTAAAGTTTTCTCTTGGTACACTGGAGAGGGAAATAATAAACTTCCAGTTATTCATTTATTATTCTACAACAGAAAAAAGCAATGGTAAAGCAACATTTCAGTTGCATTGGTAGGACTGAAGTCTCAGTTTTTAAATGAGGCAGCAGTTAGCCTGAGTGTAGGGCACAGATTGAAATCTCTCCACGCTAGTGTAGATACATCTGTAAAAGCTGATATTTATAAATGTTTTTAGAGCAAAGAGATGAGGATATCAAATAGATGAGCTTATATAAATATGCAGATATAAATTAAATGCAGTGTGTAGTTTAACAGTACCAGTTTTACAAGAGTGAAGTAGAGCTCTTCAGAGAAGCCATACTTTTGGGGTTTTTTACAATAATTAGTTCATGGGGAAAGATGTGTGTTCAGTAACTGTTGATTCACATTCCTTCTGGGATACCTGGATTATACAAAAATTTATAAAGTCCTCTGTGAAGGTATTCGTGGCATTGCCAGTGACACAACGGTTTCCAGTTTCAAAACCAGTGTCTTTGGTGTGTGACTGAATTCCTTTGTAATGCATAGTCAGACTTGTAAGTATCAACATCATTGCATTTCATATATTACACACATATTTGTCTGAAAGCAGAAAGAATAAAGAGCACAAAGTATAATTGCATTTCTAAAATTTGTTTAATCAAAGAATGTAGAAATAAGTCCAGACAGTAAAAAAAGGCAATGGAAGTTGTCATTGGTCTTTCCAAGTAGACTTAGGTATGAGTTTCATTAAGTTCTTCATATGGTAAAAGAGTAAATGTTAAAAACCATAAAGGATGGTAAGCCATGAAGGAGGGTACTCAGCTGCTGCTGTGTGTTGTTTTCAGTTGTTGTGTATGTTAATGAAATCCTTTTCCATCAGTAAACTGCTGGTGAGAGACACATCAATCACTTGCGTCAAGGTATCGTGCATACCTGTATTCTGTGTGATAATTAGGTTGTTTGGTTTTTTTTTAATGGAGTTTAGTTTTTTCTATCTAATATCCCCAGCATATTAGCAAAATTTAGTAGAAATACTGCAAACAATTGTCGCTTGTTTAACAGAGGAGGTAAACATGCCAAACTTCCTATGTACAGGCCAATCCAGTTTGACTCCTTTTTTATGACAGGTTACCGTGGAGCATTAAACCATCAGTGTACAAAAGACAGAGACAGGAGGAGGACTTTCAAGGATACCCTTTTATTCCTTCCCATCCAATCCAAAAAGAAAGGATAATCTTGTAGTTAAAAAAAAAATATTAAAAAAAATTAAAAAAATATAGATATATAAAGTGGGGAGAACTAAGAAAATGCCCAACTTGGAGGCGGAATTCCTGTGTGAAGATCATTTAATTTCTCTGCCTCAGTTCCTCATCTGTAAACTGGGCATAATTGTCCTTTTCTCAGATCTCCTGCGCCTATTTAAACTGTTAAGTTATTTATGGTAAGAATTTTTGTTTATACAATGTCTCCTATAATCAAATTCAGACTTGGCTTAGGCTTTTTTATTAAAGTGCAAATGATGAGTAATATTAGGCATGGGATCTCATTGCAAATTAAAAAAGCCCTAAGGCAGGCTGAAATTTATTAGTCTCTGGAGGCAAAGATTGCCAGAGTATACAGGTTTTTGGCCATATTTTCAGATTTGGTGTGCATTTGTGTGTGGAAGTGAAAAGTGGGGAGTGGCAGTCAGTTGTATAGCTCAAGCAGTGCTTCTTTTATTCAAATTTTACTTATTTCTTTACACAGGCATTGTTAGCTGGTGGATTTAAAGCCACTAGTTTTCAGATTTTCATTCACAACTGAAAGAAACTAAATGTCCTGCATAATCAGATATAAATCAAGAAAAGGATAACAGAGAGGGCTGAAGAGTCTGTGCAATCTTGTCTAAATTGTAATAATGCAGGACTTCAGTTAGTCAGAATTGAAGTGGTTGACTACCACAAAACTATAGGTGTGCTTTTTAGCACATTAAAGAACTTCTTCAGAACAGTTAGTTGGAGAGCCAACATTATTCTCAATTTAATATTAAATAGCGAACTGAAGTTAATTTGAGATGGAAAGCCTGAGCCACCAATTTAATAATAGTTGCAGTATAATTAAATTCAACATCCTAGGGGGAGATATAGAACCAAAAGGCAACACAGAAGGAGACTAAACTTTAGAGGAAGTGATTTCAATAAAATGAGATAGTTAGTCAGAGAGACCCTGAGGTTAAAAAATTAAAAAGAAAAAAAAAAACTAGACACACAGTCTGGATGTTACTTAAGAGAACACCAGCAGTTTCTTAGAAGTCTGTGTGCCATTGAACAGAAAGGAAAGGTAAGATGGGGTGCTTAGCCATTAAAGTGTAAAATGCTTTTCAAACAAAAACACATGGAAATTTGAAAAATTTTCATGAGTTAAATAGTAAGGAATGTAAATTTCAGTAATCAGTGTTCAAGGGAACATTAGAAGCGTGAGAATGGATTTTCAAGATCATGTGGGCAAACGCAGAAAACTAAACCAATTCTTTAAATTTATTAAAAACAGCCTGCAAAAGAATTAGGAGGGTTAGGAAAGCTAAACTGAGAAATATTCCATTGTTTGAAAACTAGGAGTAACACACAAAATACTTAACTGTCATAAGAAACTATAACAACAGAGAAGAGGGTCTGGACCGTTGCAGGTAGTTCAGTGGGGACCTCAGTGCAATGCGTTCATGTGTAATTGTGATCCAGAAAACTGAGTAAAATTAAAAGCAAAATGGAAAAAAAAAAAAAAAAAAGTCAGACTTCCTGGCTTTCTCAGACCATGAAGTGTCACCCAAGATCTCTCTGTCAAGTCAAAAGCTAGCTTCTGGAAAAGGGAGTTCTTGGTCATAAGTACCTCATCACACGGCAGCCTCTCCTACTTCAGCAAAAAGGGAGGAACAAAAAGCATTAGCCAAACTCATGTTCCTAATTGCTCCTGGACTCTGAAAGGCAACCAACAGAAGCTGTTAAGGATGATACTTTTTTACGACCGGTGGCAGCGTGCAGGGTTACAAGTGTTGCGGGCACGTTGAGGGCAGTGCAAGCAGCCCACTTCTCCCTAGGGCGAAAGGAGGAGAGAAGCAGAGCAAATAGGGCTCCATCGCACACTAGCTATTTTTTTTTTCCTAAAAGATAAGACCGTAATTTAAAAAAAAAAAAAGCCACCGTCTCATCTTAACGACTGCCAGCCAATAGTAAGCCCATGGCCTTTATTGGTGGGTGAGTTCAGAGTTTAATAATCCCGACTTTACAAAATAGTGTTGAATACTTCTCAATTTTGACGATGTAACTCCAGCCTCCAGCTACTGGGTCTTGTTATACTCCAGGAAGACTGGTAAGCCCTTTATGATGAAAGATTTTCATGTATGTGAGTGCCTGTATCCACACACTGCATCATTTTAAACATTCTCTGTTAAAGGTGGATCTTTAGTATCATAAATATTCGGTTCATAACTTGTGTTGTTCAGCAGCTCAGTCACTTTCTGTAATCATCCTTGAGTAATTCCAGAGCTGGGTGCAGTATTCTAAGTGTGGGCATATCGCTGATTGGTTTGCACATTTATCACTAAAATTTTTAATCCTTCTTAATATATAAACAGATCTATATTAATATAATTACGGCATAAATTATTATATATGCATTTTTTTTAAAAAAAGTTTGTCTGACAAAACACACATCTATGAAAAACACTGCTTAGTTGTTGACACGGTGTATAAATCTGGCCCTCAAACTATCCAACTTTTTTGGTACAAGCATTTTGTATTTCACCTTCTGATGTTTGCAGTGCTGCTGGCTTTTGATGGCTTATTTTGGTCTTTGTGAAACTGGGATTTGAGGAAGCTTGCTCCTTAGCTATCCAAAAAATGTTCCTTATTCCTCAGTTTGAAATTATTTGTGATAACACAGGATAATAAGCTTGTGGAAGAATTGCATAATAAACAGGGTGGAAAACAGTATGGAAAATTTGTAACCTCATTATGAAAAATTAGTGTTATGGTGTAATCTGGCTTCTGTGTGCAGTAATGGTCACTTCAGTGGCAAAAAAAGGTACTTCTGCATGAACAGCAAGAAAGATGACAAGAGTGGTGAAGGACACGGAAACTGAATAAGTGACATTTAAGAAATCAGACCTAATTACACAGGTAGTTTGATCTCCCCTCTCAACTCATGCTTTTTCCAAAACTGACCTATTGCTGTATTTTGGTTTAGAAAACCAAGAGAAAGACCACTTCCCTTGCAGAAGTAATAACTATGTGAAAAAATGTTATTTGTGTCATAAATAAAATTAAACGTTTTTAAAAAATCAAAATTAAGTGATTAAAATGAAGATTTATTCTTGGTTACCAGTGTTTTCACCTACTCAGTAGTTAATGACAAGAAAGAGAATCAGTCCTTTGGGTTCAAAGGGTATAAATTTGTGGCCATAAGGGTGGGCCAAACATGAAGTTGGTCGTAAATTATAATCAGTGGATTTGAATGGGAGAGGTTGTGGCTTTATAGGAGTGGAGCAATGCAAGCATCAATGTTTATCGATTAAAATTGATGATTTTCAAGCCTAGACACAACAGAAGGGGCACTGAATAAAATTATAAAATGGTGAAGGCAGAACTGATAGAAGGAAGAAGTTTCTCACCAGGTATGTTTACACTGTAGGATGCTCTGCCATTTAAAGAGTGAAAGTTACAGTGCAAGATGTCAAAAGGGGTTTGACATTTCGGGGGATAATAGCAACATCCAGAATGATTGGTATAAAAATACTAGAAAGTTATGTTTAAATCTGGTATTTCAGAGGTAAGGCAAACATCTAATGTTAGGAAACCAGAATGAAGTACAATGCCATGATGAACTTACCTCACCTCTACTTTCATTTTGGTTTTAAGTTTTTTTTTCTCTGCTTCAGAGATAGGATAAGGTTCTAGAAGGATCTCATGTCCGTTCTATTTCCCCAGCGGTATTGGTAGGCAGCAAAAAGCTAACAACTGGCTAAATACTGTTGTGTTTTTTTTTTTTTTTTTTAAATCACAGTGATGAAAGCTTTTTGTCCTGTCATCTATGTGTTGAAGGATTCAGCTCTTGAAATGTCACTTCTCAGTTATAAAAGTGATGAAAATGTTATTTTAACCAGATGGGTCTCCTCTCTCCTCTTCTTCTGTTTTCTCCCTTTTTACATAAAAGACTTATTTCTCCTTTTCCTTATTTTCCCTACTTGCAGCTTCACACTCTGTCATGGCCATGCTTTCTGTCATTTCTTTATCTCCAGTCAGCTGCATCTCTCCTTCGGTCTTGGTTGTAGTCCTGTATTTTACCATCGTCATATTCCTCAGGTGCCTGTCAGGCATCTGATGCTCCACAAAATCTTGTTTTGTCTAATGTCTTTCAACCACATGTCTAAGACAATGTCGTAAGTACTTAGCTGCTTTATTAATTTTTCAGAACTAGAGAGGGTTTGTTTTAAAAGGACTTGGAATATGGCACTTAAAATTTAACAGCTGCACTGGAGGGCACATATGGATTGTACTTCCATTATTAAACTTAAAATTTTAAAAAAACCTGAATCTACTCAAATGGCATTCTGTTAATATTATCTAAAAGTGGTTATACATTAGTTTTGTGTACTGTGGAAGCATAAAAGCACATATTTCAAGATGTGGTGTAACTCCACTTGTTTTATAACAGCTAAGTTTGTTGGGTTATGATCGTTGAAGTTATATGTTTGAAAAGTACTGTTTGAGACTCTCGCTATTGTAGGTTTGAATTACCAGCGATTTTTTTATAGCACAGTGAGCACTCACGGACAAAAACAGTCTTCTATTTCATTTTAAAAAGTGGTAAAAAATAATTTAGTAACTTAAAATATGTACGTATCACGTATCAAATAATAAATATGGATTTCAAGGTCAGTTTCAAATAATATATTTGGTTTGAGAACATTTCAGTTATTGGCATCTTAATTCATAAACGTGTGGGCTTATTTGATAGTATAATACACTTTCTGTTTATAATAATTATCAGTAAAGTTTTATTGAAGCAAATTTTAAAGGAAAATGCTGTTTAATTACATGCTAGCATTCACTAGCATTGCCGTCAACTTAAATTATTTTTACTATGGAAATAGTTTTTAAAAGTGGATAAATATTTCATTCTGGAAAAACGTGGTGATGGAAGAATATACCTTTTTAATTTCAAGATACACATTGTAATTTATTTTCATTTGTTTCCTGTGCTATTAGATTTTATTTCATTAAAATATTTCATGGTCATGTTGTATCAAATCAAATCCTGTTAAAGTTCAAAATCCTAAAAATTTAGGTTTTACCTTTTCTAATAAACAGTATCTGATCTACCTATGCTGTAATGATTTTATAATGTACACAAGCGACATCTGTCTATTATTACGTTGCAACATGGTGAGTATTGTTAGATAAGCAATAGATAGATCTAAGCAAATGTTAGACTGATATCTAACAACGCATGTGGGAAGCACATTTCCCTTTTTTCGAAATCAAGATTTTTGATGCGGCTGTTAAAGATTTTCTTCCTTCCAACTTTCTTGTGCATACCCTTATTGATAACATCAAGTGCTTTGTGGAGCATTCGTATTTAATACAGAACCAGCTTTGGTTTGGGAATATGTTTTCCAAAAAAATGCAAAACAGTTGTTCCAAATAGTACGTTTGATATGGGAAATAATTATACAGTGAGCTCGACTTTTAATATTAGATATTACAGGGATTTAAAAAAAATTAGAGTGATTTTGCTGTTTATAGGCTAGGGGAGTAATTGATTGGATTTTGAATGGTGAAAGTGGAGGTTAGTTTTCTAGAAACTGTACATGTAGTGCTTGATAGTGGTGGTGGCTTAGCCTAGTAAATCATTAATGGGTAGGGGGTTTGAGGATGCTCGGAGTTCAAGTCTGCTTGTGTACACACGGTGGGATGCTCTTCTGAGGAGAGCCGAAACTAAGAGAAGGTGTGGAAAGGTTCTGGTTCCAGAGGACAGCCATCTCATTTTAGCCTAAGATTCACTTTTAGCACCCACTGTAGAAAAATCAATTTTCTAGTTTTACTGTGATACAGTTTTGCATTTAAACCCTTCGCTGCTGAGTTGCTTGTGCCAACAGTTGATATATCTTAAAACTTATCTTTTATAAAGGTAAAATATGATAATATTTTCAGATCAAAGTCATTCCTTGACATACTTATTCATATACAGCAGTGCACCAGATTTTTCTTCACTGTCCAAAGGAAGTGTCTGATCATTTTGGTTTTTATGAAAATGTTCATATTTTAAGATGGTTTTACATTTTAAAATATTCTTTTATATTTAATACCTGCAGCTTGCTTTGAATGGTAAAGAAATAGTGAGATTTCTAGTCAAGGGAAGGACTTACTTTGTTTTTCTTTAAGGCAGTATTAATGCACAGACCCTTCGCATAATTGCAATGTAATATTTAAGGTAACTGCAGACGGTGTCTTCACTGTGTGCAGTAAAGGAAAGAAAGAAATCATGCTCGATTATTGTTGCTTGGGTCATTTGTGGGAAATTTTACTTTAGTACAAGTATGTTAGTTCAGCAGGATTTTACGTCAGGGATTTTTACTGTTGCTAATTATTTACACGTCATCCAGTAATTTTAGAATTTTTCTTTCTTTTTTTTTTTTTCAGAAGAAGGAAAGCAGGCATCAATTTGTGTTTTGTGACTTATCTTTGAGAAAGAAGGAATACTTTATTTAGTAGAGTTTATTTTCCGTTGTTATGTAAAATACTCATTTAACTTAGAATGAGTTTGTTACTGGGATTTCCAGCATTAGCCGTAATCTTTTTTTTTTTAGAAAATAACACCATAGATTTATATTGAAATTCAAGGGCATTCTTTGGATCTTGGAACCTCACTGTTTTTAAGTGACCGCCCCCTTTCTCTGAATTTGAATTATCCTTTTCTCTATATACAGTTATTACATGCCTAGAGAACCTTTTGATCTGAAATACCTTCCACCGACCTGCGCCACAAGCGATTACCCTAAAATGACGAGATGCCATCTCTGAGCATCGTGGGTGAAGTCTGACGTCAAGATAAATGCTTGTCTATTGTTGAACATGATTGCCTTTTCCTTTTTTTTTTTTCTGGTTTTGTTCAAGTACAATTTGTTCTCATGGGTCCCTGCGAGAGCAAAGATAATAAGCTGTCCTGCACATGGGTCTGCTGCAGTTACATGGGGTCATGACAGTAAGCAGGTAGTCTCAGCAGTTAAGTTCCGAGTGTGTTTGGTCACTCGTTGCAGTTCGTATTTCATTGCGTATCACTTGAGGAGGTACCGGCCACCTTCTGCACGTTTGCCTCTTGTGGGCTGCTCGCCAAGGCAGTAGACAGATCGCCTGACCCACGCCTCTCTTAATGCAATTAACATGTTGTGTGGCTTTATCAACTGAATATAGGCAGCTGTAGATTTGAAAAATACATACGTGACCGTACACGTTTATCAGATCACAAGTGTTCAAAATTGATCAGGAGGAGATTTATACGTGTTACGTAAATACAAAGCTGAAACAACACTTGCTTAAACAATAATGCCAGGAGATTGGCATCTTCCAGTTCCTAATCTAAAAATACTTGCATTGTGCACTCAACATATGGTTTCAGAAAGACAACATGGTAGAAGGGGTTGGATGTGGGGCTCGGATTTCTCACCTCATGTTGCTGCTGTTCTGCTCTGTGCACCTTTTTCCCCAGACTTGCTGTATCTTTTTTGTGCTCCTGTAAAATGGGGGAAGAGAATATTACCACCTATAAAGGCGCTTGCAATTTTTTACTAGTCTTAAAGAACAAACATTATTCACATTATATAGAAGCATTGAGGGAAACAATCTAGTTTGAGTGCTAACTTGCAAGAAAAGGTGCTTGTATTTAATTTTTCAAAAACCACCTTACCTCAGTTATCTCAGTCTTTTGTTTCTTTTTCCCTGTTCTGCACTACTGGAACCAGGATTTGACATTAATGTTTTGGGGCAGCTTTTCAGCCGGGGTAACTCAGTGTAGCTTGATCAAAGTCAAAAGAAATACAACAATATTTACAGTTCTGTTTGCTAGGAATTTATTTGGAGTTATTTTGGTCATAAGAGCCTGTGACCATATTGCACAAGACTGTTATGAAATAGTGTAGTATGTGAACACAGGCATAAGCACCTTTAACCTTTTTTCCAGCATTTTAGGAAAGTGGCATATACAAAGAAGATAGAATTGTTGATTTTACACTTCACTGAAAAAATATGTGAGCTGGAACAAACCTTTCTATTAGTATAATTTTGTTTCTTTTCATTTTAATTGCTGATTTTGTAATACGGTTTGAGTGAACGTACTGTCACACACCCCCACGCACCCTCCCCCCAAAAAACCCCAAATACAAAAGAGGCTGCACATGGAAGACCATCATGTTAAATTTTGTTTAATTTTTTACAGGTGTTTTGCTTCAAAAGATGTCAAAGTAAAAATAATATACTCAATCTGAAAATGCTCTGTCTTAAATTGGTTCCACTAGCATTCCTAATGTACATCATGAAAATAGTAATGTTTAATATGGTTAATGAATGGCCGTATAAGCCTGATTAGATCTCTGCCACCACTTAATGGTCAAATGTTGTCCCAGTGTTGCAGTTGTTTCTCTGGTTACGTTCCAGCTCAAATTAATTTTATTTAGACTGTTCTATTTCACAACGTCCCAGGTGGGATCTCACCAGTCCTTTCTGGATTGACACCAGTGTTTTTCTATGCTTAACAAAATTACTTTAAAAATTTTAGATTTATGTTTGCTTTCATGAGCTCATAAATGCATAATAATAAAGAATTATTATCTTGCTATAGATGCAAAACTTTGATTTTTTTTTTTTTTAAGATTCTATTGATTTGTAGGTGTGCTAGTCATCTTCTAGTTTACGCTTGTTAAATTTAATCCCTTTGAGGGTCATCCTATCCACCTGTTTCCCCACCAGTGACACTCTGAGCCTTCTCTTTGCTACTGAGACCTTCCAGCTTCAAGAAATTGCCAAATTTTATCAGTACACTGGTACTACATCATGATGTCCATAAATGCAGTGTGAGCCCATGTATTCCCAGAAATGAGCTTTAGACTGTGTTTATGCACATGTGTACTGTAAACCACAGTGCAAACGTTCTGCCGATTTTCCTGTTTATATTTCTTTATAGTCAGACAGTGCTTTTAGTAGTGGAAAATAATAATGTTGCTTCCCACTTTTGTGCTGCCTCTCCTGACTTTCAATTTCCCTGTGCTTTCAAGTGTTCGATGAAGGGTTGGCACAGGTCACCTCTAATTGAGCTAACACGGGCTCGACCTCCTTAGTTCACAGGCAGGCTTGGGTAGGAAGAGTTGTAACGATTATTTAAACTGTTGTTGGGTTTTTTGTTGTTGTTGTGTTTTCTTGTGGGTTGTAGTTCAGGTTGTTTTGTTTTGTTTTTTAGTTATTTGGAAACTTACTTTTTGAGTTAAAACTTAAAATTTTGTGATTAGATAAAATGTTTACTATTTTCCCAAGCTGGAAGAAAGGTATCATGAGTAAAAGAGGAGAATATAATTCTGACAGAGGCAGTGCTTAGGGCTTTGTCCCTACAGATTCACTGAATCAGCAACAATTCCTCATGGTGACTTACTGCTATTCTTCTGCTTTGGGGAGGGGGGCGCATCACTCTCCGGTGCGACAAAGACAAAAATCCAATGAAAAGTGTTTGTTGACTGATGGCAGTGAAACTTCTGGTAGAATGTGAACTTCTCATTCTCTAAAATTGCTCATATCCTCCTCCTTTAAAATTCTTACCCATAATATAGACTGGTTCCATGGTATCTCAGTAAACAGTATACTTCAAAGCATGAGTTATTTTATTTATAAAATAATTCATTTTATGTACTAGGGGAATCTGAACAGTATGGCATTAATAATCTACATGTTTAGATCTTTTGCCAGGAAAAAAGTTTGTTACTATTGTGGATGTTATTTTTGATTCAGTAGTGCCTAATACTTACATATAAGAACAAAATAAAGCTGCCATGTATAATTAATTTCTTTCTTAGTCCTACTAAAATTGTAACATTTGCAGTTTCTGACATCTGTCCATCTGTCCACGTTTATATTGAGCTTAACACTACCTACATTGAACTTTACCTACATTGAACCTACTCTACCTTCCTTTGTCCACCTAGAAATTTTCACTCAAGGAAATTTTCACTCTTAGTGCAAAATCGACACATGAAATCTTGGCCAGGATGACATCAAAACTTCTGCTTGCTTCTATGAGGCCAGAATTTGCAAGGATTTTGTGCTGAATTCTTATAGCCCTGTTCTTATGTAATGAAGTCCTTAAATAAATCTGGTAAGGTAGGGTTTTGAAGCTCTTCCTTTATGATAAATTTTCATGTTGGAGCTGTTTAATCAGTTCCTTTTATTTAACGATGTAAAAACTAAAAAAGCACAAACGTGCCTTTGAAGGTGATAAAAAGAAAGTTCCACTTAATGCTTGCAGACTGTGGGTGGTGTACTGGCTAGTGAGATCCCGGTGTCAGATCAGCTGCACTGACAATAGTTGTCAGGGAACGGCTGCCAAAACTGGCATATGGTACGACAAGAGGAATCATTACAGACTATTAAAGCTTCTTGGGAGCATAACCATTGGAGATTTTTGTGTGCATTTGTTTTTTCTGGGTAGTTTTTGTTTTTAACTTACACAACTTCTATATAGCTCAAATCTGGTTTTTCTCCATGTACAATAATCAGTAATTTTATATCTTCAGGTTTTATAAAAGAAAATAAGATACTTCAACAGTAAGTTCAACAGTTCAACAGTAAGTTTCCTTAAGAAATCACATTTCCACCTTAGATGGAATCAGTGCAGCTGAAGTCTTTTGTTAGTTTCATGAAAAACTTGAAACGTGAATGGGTTTGTTGTTATTGCAGTCTGAAATTGTCCCTCCCTAGCACTGCTAGTGAGAAAGTTAGTCAGTAAGTTTGATATTTTATTCAGATGGCAGCTGGGGACTCAAGAAAAATTAAGAATGACCTTAAACAATTCTGCTGCTTCATCTGTGGCTGAATTTGGGAGTCAGGTTCACAAGGAATGGTAAATAACGGTAATATAAACGGTAAATAAACTTTTCAGAACGGGCATCCAGTCTCAAAGAGCACCACTGAGATGGGTTCCATGCTGTTTTCAGACACTTTGATTTTAATTTGGGGTGTAGCAGAACTACTGAATTGCTTTTTCCTTGTTTGGTTTTCATGCAAGGTTTTAAAACCTTTTAGCCACAGTATTTTGGAAATCACCTAGGACCATTTTGAAAGGACAGGGCAAATAATAGGTAGCAAAGAACAAAATGCACTGAACTTCTTGTAGTCTTTAGTCTGGCAGTAGAAGGCAGCTGCTTTTCCTTGAATACTGAATGATATTAAATAAAAAGAGGGATTTGGGTTTTCTGCATTTTCATCATGTTTGCCTGAGAGTGTACATAATGTTGCCCAAGTTCTTCATGGTACACAGATGTCTCTGTGCTCTTTGCTCACACTTTTACCTGTCAGTTTACACTTACAGTGTATTCACTGAGTTTAAGATTATATTCTTACAACTAATTTCCTCCTCTAACTTAAAAAAAAAAAAACAAAACAAACGACCCAAACCAACATAAATTAAATGCGCAGAGAATACATCTCATGTACTTTCAGGTAGTACCAATAGTGAAAAATAATCGGGCAAATTATTTGAAAAATCAATTCTGCCAGGTGAATTGGCTTGAGTAAGGTCTGACTGAAACATAGGAAATCACAGATAAATATAAGGAAGATCTTTTTTTTTTACGATAACTGTGGTAAAACACTGGCACAGGTTGCCCAGAGAAGTTGTGGTATCATTTTATGAGATACTGGGAGCTTGTCTGGACAAGTCATGGTCTAGACGAACAGTCTTTGAGCAGGTCAGAGGGGATGACTGTCGGAGGTCTCTTCCAAACTAAATTGCTTTATGATACTATAATAATCTTAAAGTGGGGATATTTCTTCTCACTACCAATAACACTACTAGCACTGCTAACATTGCTGGAATGAAAATTGTACAGATTTTAAGGATAAGAAGAAAACTAATTGAAAGAAACTAAGGACTTGATTTCAAGCTATACAGAATTTATGGAAGCAAAAGTTTTAATTTTTTTCTTAAAAAATAAATTAAAGGTGGGAAAGCCATATAATACAGGCTGGACTCAGTGACATTTTAGCCTAGGAGAAGATACAACTGGATATTGCGTTCCTTTATTTCACCGTATTTCGTTTACAGGAAAGCTAAGATGGCCTGCATATAAAGCAAATATGAACCGGCGTAGGCATATTGCTGGATAGATACAGTGCAGATAGAGGATAACAGAATCTATAATTTTGATAACTCTTAGGTCAAATGAAATGTTATCTTTGTTGCGATGTGTAGCATAAAGAAAAGCAATCCTGAGGAAGGAACCAGTGTATCTGTTCTCATTAACTAGTGTTTCTATGTAATACATGAAGATCCGTGACTCGGGTCCTTTGAGAAAGATTTATGTGAGAGAACTCTGAGCTATCTCCTGAATTCAGGTAACTAAATTGTACTTCCACTTTGTACTGCAGACTTACGGAGAAGGGCATATTCTTTCCCCATCCCTGTCCATAATTAATTTTATTTAGATGATTTCCTACTGCGTTTAGTGCTGCATGTTTTCCCATCCTCTCAGGCTGCTTCACACTTAGCAAACTATTGATTCTGGGCTAACTGGCCTGATTAGAGGGATTTTGCATGATGTGCTTGTCAGAAAAACTCTGACTGGGCAGTAAAAAAAAAGTTTGGAGCAATAGGTCCTGAAGTGGACGTAGTCCATGGCTTTGGGATTGTCTGCACAGGAGAGCAACTCAGCAGCAGGATAAATGGTGTTTCTGGTGGGCATCATTCTTTTTTCCTCATAAATTTGTAATTCTTTCTACTTTGGAGGAGCTTGCTAAAGAAGTTGTTTGGGGAATCAGTGTCTCAGACAGCTCTCACCTGTCTCTGTCTTTGTTAACTTTGATCCACTCCTTCATCTTTGACTTTTTTGTAGTTCAGCTTATGCATTAAAAACAACTGAGATAGTAAATTCAACTCCTGAAGACTTCACAGCCAGTTATTACCAGTTTTCAATGTAGTGTGTGTTACTAGAAATAAAGCGTAATGTCATACTGAACTGCGCGCACAAGCGTGTGTTTTATACAGACGTATTTGATCTTCTGTGTTAATTTTAAAATGGATTTGTTTTGGCTGTATAAGTGTAAAGGTATGTATCGTAAATCACAATTGGATTAAATGAAAATACGTACGCGCAATTCCTAAAGTAGTGTTTTATGTCAGAATGACAAATTCTCATCAAGGTTTTCAGAAATATTTGCATTAGTACTTCCTGCTCCCATCTGTTTATAATCTCCAGCTCTCCTAAATTAATCCATTTTAGTTACAATGCTCCTTACCTGTGTTATACACAGTTAGGATTCTTTAGATTCAACTTTTTTTGATATGAAAAATGTAGGAGAATGCTATTATTAAAAAACTCAAAACCATTTCATCAACTCAACATAGCTATTTGTAGAAGTCTGAACTTTGGCAAAGGGTGCCAGAAGTACTGTGTTACCTTGGTTTCATTAAAGAGTCATCATTTAAAAAAATCAGCAATGTTCTGTCTGCTTAGGTAGCACATTTTAGCAAAAGTATCAGCATGTTGTGGATCCGTAGGATTGTAACCATGAAACTTTCTCTTGTACGCCTGTAAAAGTACAGCTATTTTCTTGAGTTTGCAGTAGTAGGATTTTTTTGAGTACTTGGAAGTATATGTATCTGTCAAGGTCTTGCATTTAGCTAAGAGCAAAGCTGGAGAATTTTTCCTCTAATTTTAAATCCATGGAAATTTAGAGGGAGCAGAAGCAACAGCATCTGAGCTCTTTATGTGAGCAGCAGTCAGATATTTCTGCTCCTGTGCTAAATGTATTACATCCTGCTTGATTCCCCTGCTCTGCCGTCTCGCTGGTGAAATCAGGCTGACTCGGTTCACTTTGAGGTCACATCAAAAAAAAGCTATTTTCCTGTGAGTTACCATTTTACTATAATCCTGGCTAACGAGGTTTTGAAGCAGTATGAAAAAAGTACCAGCTACACTATACCATTGCCCTGGGCTGAGATGATGAGTTTGATATGAAATCATTGTGGGTATCAGAACATCAAACCCGAAGTGGTTAAAAATACCAGCAGGGACCTGCTTGCTGGTGCAATCTTCTAGTCATTCTTGACGGAAACTATTCCTACCATATTTATCTTGAAACAGAATTATAAATCTTCCAAGTAATCATTTATTACAGAGGTAAACCTAATCCTTTGAAAACAGCAGTTGTAAAGAGAATTGCTATAACATTGTGTGAGGGAAAAAATGTCACTTGCTGTTACATGTTCTATTATTTTATGTTATTTTTTACGTTATTGTCATTGTATTTTGTCTCTAGCTATGTCCTTCACTTAAAAATACAGAGTTTACAGATGAGATGGAATTTAGGATTTCTCTGAACCTCATCAGAGGGTTGTAACTGGGATCAATTGGTCATAAACAGCACAGGTATAATTAATTTTGACATCAGGAGACACTGGCTCTATATACCATGGAAACATGTTACACTGCCTTTATTATTACAATAATTATTGTCAATATTTATTGTACAATATTTATTGTCACTGTAAATGTTGGCCACATTGTCCAGCAGTACTAAAAGAAATCATCTGTGTTTAAAAATATTCAGCAACAGCTGTTCTCTACCAGTGTGGGAAAAAACCCCACGGAGTGCCTGACAAGAAGAGGTTTAGATTGTGGGTTTTGTTTTTAAACTTGTTTTATTTGTTGGATGAAGGCAAAAGAAGGTTTAATTTCAATACTTGTGTAAAATAATGAAATTTTAACTTAATGGTATAGAGTGCTTTCAAATATTTTTAGCCACCATCAAAGAAAAGAAGTTGTCTAGGAGTAGCATGAATGAATTTAACGTAATGTCTTCCCTAGGTTTTGCTGTTCTTGCCTACTAGCTGTGCTGGGCCAGCTCATAAATGCCTTCTTCCATGAGACTGGTTGAAAAGAAAATGTTATGCACCTTACATTTAAGAAATGTGTCTTTCAGTTCCTCTTTTTGGTCTCTCAACTGGTTCCTCTTTTCCATTTTACCATACATGTATTTCTTACCCGTGCCTCCCAGTCCATCCTTTTTTAACTTGCAGTCTTGCAATTTTGTTCTGTGCAGTCCAGTGCTCTGCGTGTCCCACAGAAATCATTGCTTTTATTATAAACCTAAATAGCCTAGAGTACAGCTCTATAACACCAACATTTTATACTGTTTCAGAGTCTTCAAAATGAACCTTTTCTGGATGCAGACAACAGCAATGTGCTGTGAAGGTGATTAATGTTCCGAGAATTATTTACACCTGGCAGTTATTGTTCGTGTAGATCTCTCACCCCATATTTCAGTCTCCTGTTCCGTTCACTTGTCTGTTGCACATTTTGAAAGTAAGCCACTTTGAACATCTGGACGATTTGAATTGTGATTCAAATAGGTAAAGACAATAAATATGTAAGATTGTACAATGCTGATAAAAATGCTTCCCCATGGAGCGTTAAGATGTAAAAATTCTAAAGATGCTACATTTCTTATGGTTGGAGGTTTCGGCATGCAAAAGAGTTTTACGAGGGCAGTAAGAAATACATCTGCCTGAGCACTGGAAACCACAGATGATCAGAAGTTGTTAAAATATTGCTGGTATATTTTAGTTGTATTGAAATAGACGATACCCAAGAAAAGACGCAGCAGTTGCAGTCTAAATAATTTCAGCTCAATTTTTAAAAAAATTTTCAAAACTGGCCTGTCATTCATAAACTAGCAGACAGTAAAAGAGTAGAAAGCACTTGCTGTGAAACAGAAGATGGGCTGCCATCCTTCATATTATCTTCATGAGTCCCTTGGACTTTCTCCCTCTTCACTCCCTGCATTCCAGACATGGGAAACAACATCTTAATAATATACTTAGATATTGGGGCATATAGGTTGTAGGGAGCATCATGTCTCTGTGCAAAAATACCTAATTCCTCTCTAAGTGACCCAGAGTATCTTGTGATGAGGCTCAGAATCAGCACAAGTTGTGACGTAGTCTCAGAGGACTTTTGGGGAGGTCACCTAAAGACCAGGAAAACTTAAAATAGTTTGGAATATTGACTAGAATATTGACTAACTTTTTGACTTAGAAAAGGCTTAAAGTGACTAGGTAGGAACAGACATGAAAAAAGAAGTTTAAATAAATCTTCTACCTCTCCTTCTGGCAGACTAAGAGCCAGGGAAAAGGCCACTAGCTTTGTCTTCTAGAATAAATAATAGTTCTGCAGTTGCTTTCTCTGTTATCTTCAGGCAGTCTAGAGCTTCTGAGAGTGCAAAAGCATGGAGTGTTTGCAGTAATCCCCCTCCCTCAGCCTGTTTCTAAGGAAGGTACCAATTAGTGTGGTAATTAATTCACCATGAATGCCTACTGTGTGCAGAGGGAAGTAGGAGTTCAAACTTAGTTGCTTCCAAACTGTGAAACAGCAATTGTGATGTGGCTGTTTTCAAATTAAATACTTCATTTAGAGTGCTGAAATGCAAGCTCTGGAATGAAAGGCAACAGCAAAGGCTTCTACATGTGTGTCAGCAGCAAAAGGAAGACTGGGGAAAAGGCAGGAAATGGGGCAGGGGCTCTGGTGACAAAGGACACAGAAGTGGCCGAGGTACTTAATGAATTCTTCAAATTGGTCTTTACTGGTACAACTTTTCTTCATCAGTCTCAAGCCACTCACACTCACGGGAAGGTCTGGAGTAACAAAGACTTGTCCTTGGTGAAGGAGTATCGGGTTAGGGAACATTGGATAAACTAGACATAACAGAAGTCTACGTGACCTAATGGAACGGACCCAAAAATAGAGTGAACTAGCTAATGTCACTGCAAAACACTCTTTTTTATTTTTGAAAGGCCACGCTGATCAGGGTAGGTTCCTGAGGACTAGAAGAAAGAAAATGTCTCTCCTGTCTTTGAGAAGAACAGTAAGGAGGATCAGGGGAACTACAAGCCAGTCAGCCTAACCTCCATTTCTAGGAAGCTGTTGAAGTTGTGTATGCATCTTCATTAATCATCTTGATTATGGGACAGAGTGAACCCTTAGCAAGTATGTAGATTATACAAAAGCGGTAGGAATGGTTGATACGCCAGAAGGTTGTGTTGCCATTCAGAGGAACTTTGACAGGCTGGACCAACAGGAACCTCACGAAGATCAACCAAGGGAAATGCAAAGTTCTGATGGTTGAAGAGGAATAACCTCAGGCACCAGTACAGGCTGGGGAGGCGGCTTTGTAAAAAGGACCTGTGGATCCTGGTGAACACCAAGCTGACCATGAGCCTGTGGTGTGCCTCTGTAGCAAAGGCAGCCAGGGATGCGTAGCCACCATGCTGGGGAAGGTTAACCTTCTTGTCTACTCAGCCCTGCTGAGACACATCTTGGGTGCTGTGTCCAGTTCTGGATTTTCCAGTACAAGAAAAGCACTTAAATGGAGTGAGTCCAGCAATGGGCTACAAAGATGGTAAAGGGCTTGAAGCCTTGTGTGAGGAGTGGTGGAGATCACTGGGACTGTTCAGGCTGGAGAAGAGAACGCTCAAGGGGGTCTTGTCCATGTGTATAAATACCTGATGGGAGTAAAGAAGAGGGATCCAGACTCTTTTCAGTGGTGCCCCGTGAAAGGACAAGAGGCAAAGAGCACAAACTGAAATACAGGAAATCCCTTGAAAACATAAAAAGACCTCATTGTCAGGGTGATAAGGTAGAAAAGGTTGTCCAGAGGGGATGTAGAGTCCATCCATGGAGATACTCAAGACCCACCTGAACACTGACCTGAGCAGCCTACCCTAGGTGACCCTGCTGTGAGTCCCAGGTGTCCCTTCCAACCTCAACCATCCTATGATTCTGTGAATTCCTGAACAACTTCATTTCTGCCTTAGTTTAGGTGGCACTGAATTGTCCATGTGTTAGTTTGTCTAAATAACACTGTCTGTTCTGAAGTTCTGTCAGCGGCTTAAGGAAATATGATTTGGTATTGTATGCAGGCAGGTAGTATTTGGCAGTGACACTTGAAAATTTCCTGTTCCACTTCTGCAAAGTGGTGAACGGACTTTCTGTACTCTTCCAGTTTACTAGGCACGGTGTGCTGTGGAAATACAGTTAGCCTGGAGCAAAAAAGTGCAACACAGACCAGCTAGGAAGTAAGTCGAAAATATCGATGGAGGCAAATGCAGAAGACAGAAAAATAAATATGGGACAAGAAGTTTCAACCATTTAAATAAAAGTAAGGATAGCGTCAGAGGGCTCTTAATACATCTAATTGCCATAAGTACTCCCTTTGTTTCAGATAATTTGCTGCTTTTCTTACTCTAATTCTCTTTTATTCACTGCTTTTGGTGGGAAATAGCATACGTTTTCAGTCATTGTTGGTGTTAACTCTGTGCAGGTGTTAACTCTGCAGCGCTTGGTATAGAGTTGTCAAAGACAGGAGTATTCAATAGTGTTGAGAAAACATTGATGTTGGTTTTGTTTTGGCAGTAATATAAAATTGATAGACTATTGTTTTCCTCTAGAATATATTATGGCTAGGCCCGTAATGTGCGTGTAGGAGCTCAAGTATTAGCAAGGCATACACTCTAACCTGTGTAATGAGTTCTGTGCGTTGATTGTGTTCAAGTCTTGTTACTAATAAAGGAATAGATTTTCCATACATGATTAATGGTTTTGCATGCCTCAGACTGTGGCTGCATAAATTCAGAAAAAATAAATGAGGTTATCTGTCTCTTCCTTTTACAAAAGGTTGTAGCAGTTTATAACTACTGGGAAGTCCTGAGTTGGAACAGTGTTCCATAATACTAAGAACTTTAAAGTGTGGATTATCTAAGTTATTTTAATAGCCATTATATAGAAACAGATGAAGGATTATGGGGAAGAAAAAAAGAAACTAAAAATATTTAATTTGTTTAAATGTAACCCAAAGAACATCCAGTTTGGATGATGAGCAACAAAAAATACATCATGTTTCATTAATTGAAATGTCAGTGAGTGAGTATATCTCAAGTCCTAGGATGGAAATTCCCGTGACTGAACTTTACAGACTTCAGAAAACTCAGTAAAAATCTCAAGTAAAATTGTCTCCAGTTCTAAGTAGTTCCAAGACAGGCTTGTGAAATTGCGGACTGTATGAAAAGTCAGATTTTTATTTTGTTACCTTTGAAGCATTGTAAACAAGACTGTTAAACAGAATATGTAGGTTACTTGGGTGTGATATATCCTAGAGTTTAAAATTCTTATTAGTCTCACAAAAGTCAGCTATTGACAGTAGACCATGTCAGATTTTCATCTTTAAATGTATTTAAAATTACACTTCTGTTCATGTTCTCGCAGAGCATCTAAAATGTTATTTAAAGAAAAAGTTAAACCATGCTCACAAAGTATGCCATTACATTTACACATCATTTGAGGTTTCTTAAAAGTCTGTAGAAAGGGAGGAAATTGTGGAACAGAAAACCGCTATTATGGTTATTCATTTTGATAATTACAGTTATTTCAAAAAAACGTTGTTCATAATATCTGTGTCTAGTGAACACCTTCCATAAATTACTTTTTCTTGCCTTAGAGTAGTTCTCATGATCTGACACAAGTTTTAAGCTCGACAGCTAAGTTGGAGGGGTTTTTTGAGTGTCCGTATCCCCGGTGTGTGGGATGATGTGCTTCTCTCACTCTTCAGCATAGCTCAGTTTCTTGGACTTGATCACCAATGGTGGAAGCCACCACTTCACCTCATTCCCAGCCTGTTGACTTTGAGATTGAGTTACCAGAAACTGAAGTTCAGAAGAGGTGCCCTGGCAAAATCACAGACAGCATGATCCCCTTGAGGATGATTTTCAAAGGAATACACTTTAAAACAATCACAGGCTTGAACTGGTAGCAAGATACAGCATTTTAAACTTTGAGAAGGGGATTCAAATTAATCCACAGATTAGCAGCAGCTTCATTACCATCTTTTGATTATTCATTTCTGGGTAAATAGGTAGCAGTGTAACAAAACCACCGTGTCACTGTTGGCACCAATTGCGTAAACTTTCATGGAGAAGTGGAGTGAAATATCCATGCCCTTGGAGGGAGCTGTGATTTTCTTCACAATTGTGCCGCCTAGTAACTTTATTTTAGTAAGATAGGTAAAAATCCGTGTGACCATGGAAACTGAACTACTGTGAACATCAAGTTGATTTACCCCTTTACATCATTTTTGGCAGAGTTGTTCGAACCGCTGTGAAAAGCTACAGATGCAGTACAGATCAACAAAATGAATACATTCAAATACATTAATATATCTGTTGAATAATAATAAAAATAAATTTCCAGGGTTGTCTGTCCATATATTTAACAATGACTAATAGGTATTTCAGAAACATAAACTGCTGTCTTTTTCATAAATTTGCAAACACAGGCATGTGTTGGCATGATTAATGGATTCACCTGCCAGAAACTCCAGTAGGAAGACCTTCCAGCAAATGCATTTCCAATGCATCAGGTTGTGGTTCTTCTTCAGATAGTCGTCCTACATTTAACCGCATTATGTGTGATCAAAAGGCTTTACTAGTCTATCTCTAGTAAACTCTTCTAAGCTTGCAGCTTAACTTGGGGGGGGGAAAATGCTTCTGGCAATATAATTTATCCAAATTCGAGATAAGTCGGTGGTTCTTCATCAGCAGAATGGCCTCTGGGAATCTTCATAGTGAGTCCTGTGACAAGCAAGCCTGAGGAAAAATGATAAGCACGTGGGAGATGAGAGAGAAGTTCCTGCCAGCCAGCCTTGGGAGGGCAATGGAGAAGGTGTGCTGACTACAGACAACTTGAACCTGTGCATATGGTGGCCTCATGGACAGCCCGCAGAGGAGCAGCAAAGGAATCAAGAAGAGCAGAGCGAGAACAGGGAATAGAGAGAGGAGTGTAGGGAGGGCATAAAAGAGGGGAAGTTCGGCAAAAAGAGTAATGCATCGGGAGTCTTCTGCTTTACTTACCACCCAGCACGTCAGACACCTGCAAGGCTCCCCAGTCCCGTCACCAGTGCTGTTCTACCAGCAAAAAATTCTGTTGTGAACTTTGAATTTGGCTGCTTTTGTGCAAGGTTTTAGCACTGGGTCATGCCATACAGATTTTCCCAAAGTCCAAGTGTACTTTTGTACTTTCAGTAAGTCGGAATTGAGACTGGTACCTTAGAGTCTTCCTATGCCTCACTTCTTGTTTTGCCTTCTTGGTTGTGCCACAGCAGTTTTTTATGGCTCTTGTCCTCTTTTGTAGGGCGTTGTACTGGTACTTTGGAGGAATATTTTTCGAGATTGTGTCTCCTTCAGTTGGAAGTGAAGTTCTTAATAAATGCATTGGTGCATGAATATTCTCGAGACAGTCTGTAATTAAAATCTTTGAGAAGCTTCTTTTTATCTGTTCAGTAGTCAAGTTGGAATTACTTTTCATTAGCTTGTTTTTCTGCTTAGCCGTGATTCACCTGGATCCAGAACACTTTCTGACTTCTTGCTTTCTGTGCTACAGTGGTGCATGTAGTGCCAGATACCTGAACAAGAACAAATCTGAAGTAGGATGTCATGTGCTGTCCAAGCGGTGCTCTTTCATGTAATGCAGAAAAATATTAAGCATGAGAATTTGGGCATAGCTGTTTCATTTTGGTTGACAGGTAATAACCTCCCACTGAGACTGCACTTGCAGATGATCATATTACTCTGGGTTGATGTAATCACCACCCTTACCTCAAGTATAAGACTGCACAGTGCTTCTTAAACTGCGAAGAAAAACTTTCTTTTTGACCTAAAATTGCAGGATTCGAGCAAGCTTTTGCTGTTTTGAATTCATTCATCTTCAGTGGTGTTTGAAAGACCCTAAGGATAAGAGCGCTGAGGTCTTTGCCGAGCAGATCCTGCGGTGAATACAAAGATGGTTCACCTCAGACTGTTGAGAAACAGCATTAGAAGGCCAAATTATTTTTGTGATTGCAGCATGGGGAAGGATCTTTATCTTAAGATCAGATAAGCAAACCTTCTGTTCCTGAGCTAGATTCAGGGATGTATTTACTGACTTATTTTGTAGTTCTGGGCCAAACAACTAATTCCACATGTCCAATCAAAACAAATCCAGTATTTAGGTATGAGAATTTTAGGTTTAAGACACCTCACTATGCATGTTACCCCTACAAAATGAATGTGATTTTAATCTAAATTCGGGTGGTTTTGTATGTGTGTGCACAAGTACAACTGAACAGTGGTATTGGTGGGAGAGGCCAGAGACCCTCCTGTCCTGAGCATCCCTCTGAGCAAACGCTGGTGGGATGGAGTCCGGCGTTCTCCTACCGCAGGAAGGGAGGTTGCAGGTCCCTGGGTCTGCGGAGGCTGGGAGCTCTGCCGGCTCCTCCGAGGAGCTCTGCTGAAAAGGGGACGAGAAGCTCGCTTGTTGGAAGGATTGGGGAAGGCCAGGGTGTAAACGAGGTATCTGACCCCCATACCAGCATCATTTTATAGATCGGGCTGTGTTCACAGCCAAGATCAGTTCATGTGATTGCCATTACACTTCCCCTTCGTCTTGCTCTCATTTGCATCCCATTCTAAATTTGGCTGGAAGTACCATGAAGGTGTCGTCAAATTTTGTGCTTATGCAATGAAGTCTTTAACATAGAATTACAGTGAACATCTCCTTATAGGGAACTGTCTCTATAGAAATATGATCGCTATTAAACCTTGTCAGCTTTCTTTCCTTTTATCTAAAGATTTTGAACTTAGTGCAGCAAATGGATAATACCTTGTAGTAAATACAGAGCATTTAGATCCAGAAATGAATCAGAATAATGTATAAAATTGAAAGTGCTGGAAAATTAGCAAAAGGCTAGCATGAACTCTCAGATTCTTCTTGAAGAATAGTGATTTTCAGTTACTTGGTGTTCTCTGTCTTCTTCTGTGATTTGTGTCTTCATATTTGCTTGACGATTTTACAACTTCACATATTAGCAAAACTCATAATTTAAATAAATTTCTTAACATTACTTAGTAATTTGTTTAAAAAAATAGACTGTTTTTATTTGTGTTAAATGGTGGCCACGCTCTGCCATGCAGATGTGTGACATGGCAAAGAATTTAAGTTGTCTCTGCTATTAAGGGAAATATGGATACTAGTATAATTTGGATCTAGCAAAATGCAGTATACCTTTGGGATAGACTGGTTTCCATGACAACATTTTCTTTTGTATTTTTGAGGCTAGAAATGACGGGCAGAAGCTGTTTTATTCAGCAGTGATTAGGTCAGTCCTTAGTTTTGGTTAATAAAAAGAATGCAACCACATGTGAATGCCAAAATAAATGTTAACCCTTTCTGGCTGCACTCAACCCGGTAGCCGTACAGGTGTACATTGCGAATACCTAAGCAGACACAGAAATGTTTTGATTTCGTAGAAATTTGATTTAAGAGCAATTGAAAAAGCAACGTTGTTTGAATTTCATAAAGACTCATGCTTGAATAAAATATTATGCCTTATTAGAATGCCTAAAATATGTTTTGAAATTTTATTATGATTTCATAAAATAACCGTATTGTGAAAAATGTTGAGTTCACCAAATAGTCATGTAGACTTGGTTTGTGTGTGTGAAACGGTGCCATTCTTTTAAGCTCTTTTAAGAATCCTACTTGTGCTGGAGAACACAGCTTGTTGGTCTTGTGAGTTCTCCTGAAGGACGTTGCTTGATGAGAGATGTAGTGTCTATATCAGAAATTCTGTAGATCAGAATCGTCACCATAATAGTCTTTGATTTTAGATTAGTCTTTGGTTAGTGCAGCCAATACAAGGGAGATGGTTATCTTGCATCAGAAGGTTGAATCCCAGAAAACCTAAAACTGTTTGCCTTATGGCCTCCATTTAATCTGGCTGTAGTTGTCAGGTAGATTGGAAGGGCCCAATCTTAAGAGTAATTGTTTAAGTATTGGCACTTCTTTTGCACTGATTATCGTTTAGCGTGGAAACAAATTGATAATCTTTCTTTTTCCAGTTCTGTGCTCCTCTAATCAATCTTTTCAATAAGAGAGTGAAGATCAAGCAGCTTTGGGTACTGCAGTTGCCTTAATGCACAGTATGAGTCTGGGCTTTTAATTTCAAAAATCCTAATGACCCATATCTGTTTTTAATCTTTGCTCATCTACTGGAACCTGTGAATTGTTTCCATATATTTTCAAAGGGAGCATACACAGATACTGAAAAAAAATAAATAGGTAATATGAGAAATTCTCCCAAATCCTCCAAATCCCGTGACTCGATATATTTCTCCCTGTAGATGTGAAATTCCCATTGTTGTTAATAAGATTTCCATACATACATAGAAAGATGACGAAATTAAATATTTTCATATATAGCTGTAAAATAGATTAAATATAATGGTGTGAGTGACTTCATTTGATGGGAATAGGATAGTAATTTTATATATCTGTTTAGAGGTGGAGAACCGCTTTGCCATATTTCAGAAGAAAACTTCCATATAGTTTAGTTCCGTTACAGATCCACAATTTCTACAGTTACAGAAAGTGTACACCACATATACAAGAATGACTCTGCAGAGTGTCATTATACAAGATTCCTTCATGTAAAAAACATCTTTTTCTTGGGTATTCCTTAGCATTATGAAGGCTCTTCAGATGTTGTCAAGGTTGTATGGTTTCAGTTTCTTTCTTTTTTGTATTTGATCGCAGAAGATATGAATTGCAGGCATGCTTTTAATAATGCTTTTTCAAGTGAAAAAGGTACCTTCTAGATTCAATAGATTCTGTCATTGATTTCTGTACTTGTTCCCATTAGCAGAGCACCTAATCTGTGAGGTGTTTGTTATGGCTAATGTTTCAGCATCCAGTGCGGCCTTCATTTTGGTTATTTATCAGCGAGTCCTGTGTGTTCACATACTTCTGCAAGCTTTGAGGGATAAAGGTAGTAGGTGATAATTGGAAGCTCATTTTTTAAGTAATCTAAAAATATTATAATGTTTTCTAATTCTGTTTTTAGGACTTGCTTTGCATAACTTCATATTCATGCCTGTTCATTTAAGGACTTAAACATGTATTTAAATTAAACCACTAAATTAAGCTTAATTATGAAGAAAAGACAGTATTGATGATGTAATAATCTCGGGCATGCTTATACTTTCCTTTATCCTTTATATTTTATACCTCCAGGGAGTTCTTCCTACCTTCCTCTCTTTGGAATTGGTTAAGAACTTTCTGTTTCATCTTTCAAGCTTATGTAAACTTCATACTTCCACAATACTTTTCTGGAAAATATTTTTATTCGCTGGCTGGTTTCTTTCTTCTGTGTTTAGGTCCTCATAACACATCATAACGTTGAATTGGAACTTTGCTCGACAGGATTTTTTGAAAAATGGATAGTTCAGTATTTATTTAATTTTTCAACTTGAGCTATTGTTCTTCCTTGAGTGAACTTTTTTGAGTTTTTTTTTTTTTTAAGTAATAAAATGAGCATTGGCTGATAACTTGCATCCGTAGCAATTGGCACACCTTGGCAGTGGATAAGGTGTTTCTGGGGTACCTTCATTACTCATCCAGCTAAGAAGGTGTCAGAAGTGGCAGACAGGTTAACTTAAACCAAGCTAGTTTTATGCGATTAGCCCTGGTCACTTCACGATTATATCAGTCTCATTAGAATTACTGTCATTAGTGTTAATGCCGAGTATCTGCAAACATAGAAAAATTTAGACTATGAGCTTGTGTTGTATTTTCCAGATTTACTCAATCCTTTCCCTTCTGCCATGTAATATTACAATTGTGGTGTTTTTAAGCTTGAATTTAGACTTCTGAGGTGGACAACCAGCCCTGGAATGTCTTTGTGAGGCCAACAAGCTTACTTGCCGCTCACGGTCTGTTTATATATTTCTATTCAAAGTTTGGTGAAAAACCATCTCTTTTCAAAACTGTACTTGAATCGTACCATATAACCAAGGAAAGTCTTTAACTATTTCTTTTTTTACTGACCACATTTTTACTCTTCTGTATAAGATGACAGTCATTCATGTAGAATGTAGTATCTTGACCTAATCTTTTTTAAGTGATATGACAGGGTGAATTGGAGATACCTTTTGAAACTAGCAGGATTCATTGTACAGTGCTTCATTCATTTTAATGCATGTCTATTGTAACTTGAATATTGAGCACAAATTAATACAAATTCTTGCTAATTGAGATGAGTTAATATATGTGGGCACAAATTGAAATACAGGAAATTCCATTTAGACATCACAAAAGCTGTTTTATTATGGTGGTAGTCAGACACCAGAACAGGTTCCCCAGAGAGACAGTCAAAATCTGGCTGGACCCAGTCCTGCTGTAGTCGGTTCTGCTGTGAGCAAAGGGGTTGGACTAGACTTACTGAGAACCCAGCTTCTTAAAAGTGTTGTAGTTCACAGGATTACAGTAATCCTTGTGTGCTGGCCAGATTCTCTTCTTTGCTAGTTCTTTCTGCCCTCATTCGGAGGTGATGACAATTGCCTTGAGAAGCTTTGTCCTGTGAATTATCTGCCCGTATGCATGTTTCATCCTAATTTGCTTTTATATTAATCAGTCAAAATTAAGAATGACTAAGTGCTGACTGCCTCCTAAAGTCAGCTGAACAGCAGTGTGTTCGTTTATTCTTCCATGGGTCTCAGCTGAACTGCACATTAACTGGCTGCTTCTCCCATGAGAAGAGAAAGGGTATCTATCTGTTGTGGTGATCAACCAGAGCCAGGTTTTGGTAAAATCCTGCTTCTTTCTATCTTTTCATCATAATCTTTGAAGTTTATCTCTTAATCCTCTCAAATGAGGCTACTTCCCTAGTTTCTTGAACAAAAATCTGGAGAAGCCTCTGTGGGATTATGTAGTGTCTTTTAATGCTTATGAAGACCTTCATGTCCTCATTGATTCTGCAGGGAGAATCCATAAGGGTTGATGGTGCTCAAAGCTAGGAATGGCCATGGGTGTCAACCTATCCAACTGAAGGTGGCTTTTATGGTGTAAAGATACATGGTACAGCGATTTTATTCTTTCCATGAACAAAGGCTTCAAGCAAATGTCTTTGAAACAAATAGGATCTTTAAAGTTCTCTTGAAACCCAGGATCCTGTTGTGAAAGGAAATCTCTCTGAACTTGCTACGAAACCACCACAGGCAAGAACTACGGTTTAGGGGCCTGTGGAGGTCTGTCACAGACAGATTAGCATTTGTTAAAACTAGAAGAAAAGTTACACCAAGATACGAAGCTACTGAACTGAAAATGTTTCTCTGAAACAATGTAGAGTTGCTCCTTCAACCTTTCTGAAATCACCTCTTAAACTCTTAATTTTGTTCACTGACTTCAGTGAAAATAAATAACTTCGAGGATCCGTTGTTCTCTGTTGTCAGTTTTGTCTGTATAGGATCTGCAACCTCAGTAACTGAGTGACTTGTAAGTCATAAATTAAATAATTTTAAATTAAGAAGTTCTTTTTCAAATATAACTTAATTTTGAATTAAATTTACTTAAATCCCATTAAGGGAGATTTAGCTGGCACAGATGTAAGCACTGTGGATGGCCCTAAGTGCATTCTCTTCCCTCAAATGCTGGGAAGGTTTTGACTTTTCAAGTTGCTCCATTTCTTAGGAAGAACTTTGTCTTGAGGGTTTTTTTTTCCCCCTTTGTTACCAGGCAGTACAAAAAGTCCAGCTGTACATATTTATGTTTACATGCTGCGTGCATTTACTCCACCTCTCTCCTCCTGTGTCAGCTAGCAATATGGCAATTACAGGGCTTTTATTTTTCTCCCTGCTGAATAAAATAAATTTATTTCTGTCCGTGCTATAGCTATGTTTTCTGTTGTATCTGTGATTCCTAAACATTTTTTTGGTAAGACAAGTAAGCAATGTCCCACCCTTAACGCTTCCTTTCCTGCTGCTGAGGGAAGAGGAAGGAGTTGACAGTTTACACACAAGGCCTCCTCGGTCCCCAGAGAAGTTATATCCTGCTTGGTCTAGATTTTTGCAAGTACAGACTGCTGATTTATATTAAGATATTCCTCATTGTTATTACTACACCGAAGAAACCGTTATTTACTTAAATACATAATGGATGTGTGAGATTGTAGCTGTTAGAAACCCCATGTAATTAAAAGGTGACTTCTCAGGAAAGCTTGGTTTACTGTTTTTGAAAATATATGTCCAGAAAGTCTTTAATTTCTCTTTGATGATAGCTTTTTTGTTGTTGTTGTTGTTGTTTTTCATTTTTAAATCTTGGATAGCCTTTGTTGTAATAGCCATTGCTATAAAGCTGCAATAGCCATTACTGTTACGTGCCACTGCCTCGTAGTATTGTGATGGATTTGGCTTCGAAACAACCCTGTAAAAACAGAGTATATTAGTTTGAAATTTAAAGTCTTGACTGCGGTAGTTAAGCTCAATTTGACTCAATTTTTCAGGACTGTTAGATCTCTTAGTCCTAGAAATCCAGTTCAGAAGGGTTTTGCTGTCTCACATGAGTCTGAAACAGTGATGTAGTGCCACATAAATGCTCTGTTTATGCCTTAGAAAGCAGCTGAAGTGCTACAGAAGAGGTGGGTCTCCCCCTGGGATGGAGAAAGAAGTATGAGGGCAAAACGAACACCATTTTAAATAAGGGTTAAAAATATTTTCTGAGCTTTGATGAAATCATTGTGCAGTCTTTTCTATCTTCTGAAGTAAAAACAGTGCACTCAGAAATTCAGAAATCCGAAACTGCCAGCTCTGGAGTTCAAAATATACAATGGGAATGAAACATTACTATCTTTAGGCTTGGTGTGGGAGGCATTCTTTGAATATTCGCATCTTAATTTCAAAGATGTTGAATACCTTAAAGATAAACAGATTTCTGTGCCCAGCATTTTGGAGATCTCCAGGTGAAAAGAAACTTGCTCTTCATATGGATATTAAGTGATAGTGTCGGTATAATAGGCCAAAAAAGAAAAATCTTACTGAATTCAAATGGATTTTGAAGCAGTTCTGATTTTTTTTTAGCATACTGGAGCAATTTTCTCAACAAAAAGCATGACAGGGCACATGAAATGAAATAATATAAGAGTGTGAGGGTAATTACTGCTTCCTTACTGCATTATTAGGAAGTCCTTTCTTCCCAGGGAGGGAAAAAAAAAAATCAGAATAAAGTTTTTGGTCCGCATCTTAAAAATACTTGAAATTTATCTGTATTTAGAGACCTAGAGTTTATGTTTGGGCCCCAGAGTTTATGTTTGCTCTCTGTAGCAGAGAACTTAGTGCAGGGTGTTTTGGATGGGGCGGGCAGGCTGCGAGCATCACCTGCAGGGGCGGTGGAGGGCTGCGCCCCGGAGAATACAGTGGTTTTAAAATGCCCGTGCTACTTACATATCTTCCTGCCTTTATGATGGTCTTTAGTTCCTTTTGCTGCCTTTGCAACTTATTATTAGTAAAAAAAAACCAGAAAAATTGAATGGTTTAGTATGTTCATGTTTTAATGCAATGTTTATTGGGTTTTAAATGAAGAAAAAGTGGTGGTTGGGTCATGGGGTAACGATTTCAGGGTTTGTGTGAAGCTTAGATTTTATTTTGCTTAGCTGCAAGTGATAAGAAAAACTGTGGGGAAACGTTCTGTGTATTTACAGTTTTTGCTGGTATTAGGACAATATGCTGGTATCAGAAACCACAAATGTAGAGGCTCTGTTGGGTAAGAAGCTGCAAACTGTTGGAAATTTGGCAGGTGATTAATGAGAAGCTTTGTGAGGAGTGTGAAGAAACACAATCAACCATATACATTCATGCGCAAAGTTAGAGTATATAATGTTTTGAGTGTTGCAAGCATAAAAAAAGCAATCAGTTTTGGGAAAAAATAATTTAGAGTATTTGGTTAATTTAGCGTTAATTCCTTGCAGAGTTATTCTGCTTTTCTGTGGAATTAACAAGTGCTGAAATTTAATCGTTCACTAACATTTAATTTCTGGAGAGTAAGAAACACGCAAGGTTTTATGCGTGTGCATAGTTTTTATTTTGCTGGGAGTGATTTATTGATTGTTTCTGTCCACACCGCAGTGTCTGAAGGCATTCCGGTCTGCAGGGCTCCAGCCTAGGTAGGGTCACTGCGAACACAGCCTGATTAAAACTGACGAGTAGTGTTGGCCCCCATCCAACTCGTCCTACTTCGAGGGGGAATTCTCTTCAATAATTTAAACTTGTTGCTCAAAACACTGTTTAGGTATGTTCAGAGTTGTTGTAGCCAAAGGCTGTTAGTTTTGGCTGGAAATAATAGCCGTTCCTTCTTGAAACGGGTGAACAAATTGGAAATGAAGGTTTTCTCTTTTTTTGCCTTTTAAAAATGGTGCTATAGCATCAGTAATACAGTGTTTATCTGCAATGAGTAACAAAGGAATTTAATCAATACAGATTAAATGACACATCTTTGTTGTTTTAAGCGTGGTGTAGGGACTCGTGTGATTTCTCTTTAAAAAAAGTAAGACCTTGTAATTAAATCTTGGGACTCAACAGTCACTGTGTCATGTTGGCATATTGCCGTGTCTTAATCTCCTTGGAAGACGAAAAGCCAAGTGTCTCAACTACTGGAGAAACGTTAAGATCCCAGCGTGAGACACACTCTAAAATGTCTTAGTGTGATTATGAAATGGCCCTATTTTATAATAAAAGTACAATAAAATAATGCCTGTATTGTAACACTAGGAAAAGGATGTGTAAAATTAAAATTATGGAAGTTAAGCTTTTAATTATTTTGTTGTCTGCATTTTAGGTGTTGTTTGAAATGAAAACTAACTAAGTGGCATGTAAAATACTTCTGAGCCAGTGTTTAGATGCAGAATACAAATTTACAAAGTTACAGAATACAAATACTGGGAGAAGCTATGGCAAGCAGTTGCTCTCTCCTCGTTACCTTTATCATTTTTTTCTGGTGAGGACTGGGTGCTGGGCGTACGGCCCAGAGAGTGCACCAGTAGGAGCACTTTTATTCTCTATTTGTTTTTGCCAGTAGGAGTTAAACTCAAAAATTTTGTCAATTTTTTAAGCATCATGTTATATCTCAGCAACTAAACTAAATCAGAAGAGGTGAAAGGAGTGCTGGATCAAGGAATTGAGAGGAGTGTAAAGGCGCTGTCTTTAAAATACTGGGGGGAAAGAGGAGAAGAAGAGACAAGGTACTGTTGTATGTGGCCCGACCCAAGAGGTGATGGCGGCTGACATGAAACACCATACGGCACATGGGCTTTTGTCCTGGAAACACACCTGTAGCTTTCACTGGTCATGCTGAGGTAGTCAAATAGCCTAACTCATGCTGAATAGCTATAGACTCACATACTTCATGTGTTTGTGATCAAACCATTAAGGGAAGAGTACTCCTCTACAGGAGGTTTGATCCTGTATAGATTTTAAACAGGTGAAAAACTTCAATCTTTTGTTTTTAATTCACTTCAGATGGTGCTTACTTACATTTTTGCAGAATCACCTCTTAAATTACTTACAGTAACTTAATTAAAAAAAACAAAACCAGAACATGCCAGGAATGAACTAAAGTAACCACGATGTCCAAAATACGTTATACAGATTAGCTACATGGAAAACTTGATGATTTTGACTTAAGTCTTAATATAATTCCTTTAACATAGATTGATGCAAAAATATTTATGTGCTGTTCACTGCAAAAGTTATTGCATTTTTTAAAGCTGAATAATGCTGAATGTTAATAACACAGCAGGGTCAGTCACTGAGCCTCCATGAATTTGGCATTTGGTATTTTGTTTATTTTTCGGGCTTTGTATATTTCCCAGATTGGGAAATCCCTCAGTCTAAAGAACATCCAAAATCTACAAAACAGGCAGAACAATAAAAGCCCAGATTTGGGATTTTAGTAAGCAGCCCTAAATTCAAAGCAATAAAAAGAAGGTAACTTGCAAGTAAGTGCATGGAAAACACTCCTTACAAGGAGTTGTTTTATCGCCTGGCATATTCTCCCAGCGGAAGTGATGAAAGCATCACTGCTTTTGAGTCATTTAAGAGCAGAATGGGCAAAGCGCTCTGGCACAGACGTTACGGGGCGGTGTAATGGTGGTGGTGTGTTAGGGAAGCGGAGCTGTTGTTCCTCCTCCGTCCAGAAACCGTGGGTAGCTTTAATCATGCAGCAGCCTCTGCTCCTGGTTACTTATGTACCACCGTTCTTTATATTAATGTGCTTCTCCTTTATTCAGGAAGTGTCTAATGGTGTTTGGGGGAGGGGAAACTCATTAGCTTCCTTCCTGAGTAATATAATTTTTATTTCCTGTTGTAACAGCGGCCTCAGCCAAAAGCAACAGCCTAAAAGTGCAGGGGGGAGGGTTGCCTGTGCAAAACATTTTCATCTCTGAAGCAAAATGTTGGTTAAAAGACAACTTTGAGACAAGCAAGCGGTTTTTGCAGGGGTATTTTGAACTTTTCGCCCTGCGTTGCAGTTTTCTTCTTCTTTAACGAGGGGGCTGGAGAGTGACTGAGAACTGCACTGAACGGACCATTCTCCTTCACCTCCCCCTCTGTCTGTCCGGGGCTGCCTTGCCGTCTTCCACCCTCCGTCTTGGACCTGCCAAGGCCATCGGGAGCAGACCTCTCCCCAGGCTCCAGTGGCCAGTCGGACCATCACTCTCGGGTCCCAGCAGCGGCCATCGCAGCAGGGTAGGGGGAAACTCTGCAGCAGATGAAGAAGAACACCCCAAATCTAGGGGTTTTAATAAGCCCCAAGTCTCCCTGCAGGCACACAACATCTTTATGGCACAACTTCAATTGGAAAATCTGGAACAGCCTACCCTTGCCTCTTGTAGTTTTGTCTTGGTGCTATGTCATCGCAAAACCACTGTTGTTTTTTTATTTATTTTAAACCCGTTTTTCTCCCCAAAATAATCCATCCACTCTGAACTATAGCAGAACTTGACAAATGTCACAGGAATAGGGTTGCTGAGGGTGAGAAGATTTTAACAATGGTTACACCGAGTCAAGGAATAAAATGCGAGCTGTTTTTTTATGGTGCTTTATCAAGTGCACGTATATCATTGTCATGCTAAAATTGCACGCTGTTCTGTGCATCAAGGAGGGTTTTAAAAAATAATTGGACGGCTGTATAAGTTCATTGCCATGGCTGATAAAAATTGTGACAATGTTACCTCAGCCTGAGAAGTTAAACATTTTGTCCAAGCTTCATATTGTGTATATTTAAGCACAGATTTTTGTCACCTTTTCATACAATTACTATTGTGTTTTGGACTGCTTTTCACTCTGGAAATTACAAGCCATTTCATTCAGTCTAGCTATAGCTAGACATTCACTGACCTCAAATAGTTCTGCTAAATGTGAATCTGGCTATGTATCATCATGTACCTAGCAAAACCAGTATAGGATATGCCACAACTACAAGTCTATACAAGAATAAGACCAAGCTGGGCCTGCTAAGAGAAGAAATAAGCTTTTGGTTATCCTTCTGCCATGCAAACTTAGCACTTTTCTTTTGGATTTCAAGGCTGGAGTGGTAACGTTTTAATTTGGTAGCATATGAAATATACCTGAGTAGGAACTGTATATTTCTGGCACTCAAAACTTTGTTATCTAGTATCTCTTGAACCTGCTTCTTACCAAGTTATCAAAAAAACCCATATTGTTTTCTTGGTCCAGCTCATCTGTTCTGACAGCGTTGGCTGTCCATTAATATTTGTGATGTTGTCCTTATTCATACCTCAGTGTTGGTATGAAGGGACTAATAAGACAATAGGAATAAGAAAAAAAACTTCTAACAGAACAGTTATTTGTTGCTTACACACTGTATGAAGCATTTTCTGTACAATATAGACAGTTTTGAGAAGGAAGGTGTTGGCCTTGTTGCCCATTTTAAAGAGGTAAAGAATTGAGTGGTTAGAAAGTAAGGAGAGCAGCTTTTATTGTATATAGTTTTGATTAGCAAAATGTCATGAGAAAAGTAATCAGAGAAAACAGACTCTTTTCCAGAAAATAGACCCTGGAAAGTCACTGTGAGCACAAGCGCCCACAGTCTGTGAGTTCCCAAAGCACTTCCATGGAGCAAAGGCACAGTGGTGCACTGCATCGTTGGGGAGTGATACTCATATGGAAAATTAACTGTGGTGGCTGTTCATTTTACATGAACTTGGGGGCATGAAGGACATCAACCATGCAGGTTTGCAGGTTTAAGCTTTGCTGAAGTAATTTGCAAAAGAACCAGCATAACCATCCCAGAAATCCGCATCCTTTTCCTTTTGTCAGCTCTTGCTGTGCTGAGGCTACTGGGGTAGATAAAGCAGTTAAATGAAGTACTACTTAATTACTCACGGTTACCTTACACTAACTCAGTTTTGTCAGCTTTTGTACTAAACATGGGCATCCCGCCTGTGGGACCCTCTGCCTGCAAAAACACAGTTATTTTTGCGAGATGGGCTGAAGTTCCCAATGAGCAAGAAGCCCAGAGTTGTTTCTAGGGGTTCGAAGGCTTAGAAGTGGAAGCAAAGGAGAAGAAATGACAGGATAGATGAGCTTTAAAGTTCTCTGACGTGGCTGTCGCTCAGAGGAAATCCCAATAAATGCTGCATTTCCCACGTTCTGTTAACAAAACACCGCATGGATGTAAACCGTATCTGCCAGCTCAGCCGCTGTCTTTTACAAGTGGGTCTTATTTTGTCAAAACTTCCCCCGTTTAAGATTGAAGGAAGAAGAATGTCGGCTCTCCACTACTCGCTGATGTGCATCTTATCAGCAGATAGCGAGAGCTGTATAATTTCCCATCAAAAGTCTGTATCGCCACTGCCAGCTTCCCCAGCATAATGTAGGCTGTTTACCTGATCGTAAGGGGCACCGCTAGAGTGCTGGTTTTCTTCGGCAATTCGTTGCTTGTATTATCCCCTGGTAGCACAGCACTTGGGACCAGCCAGCTCTCTGTAATTAACCAGCCTGGCTGAGAAATTGTTGGGTTTTCGCTGTCAAGAGAGAAATAGTGTCATAGAAGGGATGTGCTGGAGTCAGGATGGAGAGGGAAAATGCCTCTGACTGTCGTAGTTTAGGTAGTTTAGGATGGGGAGTAGGCTTCAGTTTATTTTTTTTAATTCTTATTTTCTCTTGTTACCAGCGTGTACATCATGTAGTTCTTAGACTGCTGTAGTTTAACCTGAGCTTAAACTAACGTCAAACAGCGTTAGGGACTGGGAGGTGTTAAGGTATTTAGCTGCTCTCCTCCACTGTAGATAATTTTCTTCAAGGAACAGAACTAAACTGGATTTGCCTGTACTTTTCCTTCCTGCAAGTCTGCCTGTCTGCTGGGAGGGGGAAGCCAGTTCTTACTTATAGTGAAATATGGATTATTGCAACCAGTAAATACTGACATTTTTATCTCTGGTCTTTCAGGTCAGCTTGGCCACTGTGCTGAGGTGAGGGTGACCCTGACAGTTAGGTTTGCGCTCACACTCTTTGTTAGGGAGCTTGGGAAAATGTGCTTGCTTTTGTTTTGGATCGGAGTTATGTGACCTGACTTATTTATATAAATAAAGGTTTTTATACTTGCTTTACTTTGTAAAGGTTCCTTCCCCATAGTATGTGCATCTTCAGCAAAGGTATGTGTACCCATAATTCACATTTAAAGCCAACCTGTGTCTATATGCAATCTATGCATGTTTAAATCTTTATTATGGGCAAGGTTGGGTGGTACCATTTTTTATGACAGGTGCTTGACTGTTTCCAGCTGCTTATAATTCTGCCACTTTTTGAAGGAAATTTTTCATACCATTTTCCTGGTATTAGCTGATTATTTTTTCTCATGGGGGGCAACGAAGAATTACATGGTGAAGCAGAAGTTTTGGCAATCAGTCTTAAATCAGCTGGATTTTGTCTTTTGTCCCCTGTATCACAGAGGTATTTAAAAATACAGTGTCAGTACTGGCGTTCTCCATGTGGGTGACCCGTCGGTCCGTATCCCGGTGGGATAGCTGGTTCCATGAGCGGAGGGTGTGAGTGAATCAGCATCCCTCTGGGTCAGGAGGTGCCTTGACTCCACTCCCTACCTCCAGGGCTTGGTGGCAGTGTGGTGAGACACTGGACATGCCACTGTCTGTGGGGGCACTACTTAAAAACATAAATTAAAATAAGCAAAACGTTAAGGTTTTAAAAGGGCATTTCAGCGCTGTAGGAGCTAGTTAACCCTAAAAGGCTCAAGTTCTCGTTATCACCACTATAGATTTTCACACCAGAGGGTGTAAAATAATTGGTTCCCTGAGGAGAAGCCACCTGAGAGGTGGCCGGGGTGTCACCTGCTTTGCGCCGTGACCCGGGGACCCAGACACTCTACGTGTGGCTGAAGCTGGGGCTTTTCCCGGTGAGGCTGTTTGTTCCCGGCTCCAGTCCTCGGCAAGCCGTGGGCTGTGCGTGCTCATAGATTTTGTTTCCTCGCATGAGGCACTGTATGTAATTCCAAAGAAAGGGGAGGGTTCAGTTTTTTTGATCTCCTGTAACCCACTTGTGTTTAGCTTTAGGGACACTGCTGTTCTGTCCATCCTCTTTGGTGGGGCGGCAAAGGAACTGCTGGGTTTCAAATGCCATTTATTAGGGGTTTTTATGTTTGTTTGTTTGTTTGTTTGTTTTTTAACCTATATCCTGAATTTAAATAAAAGTCTCAGACATGTGCATCAGACCGCCATTCCAGATAGAAAGTGTTTGAGATGCAGACAGAGTATTTCAGATACTGAAGCATGTAGAAGAACATCTAAAAAGCCTTACAGAAGGAGGTCCTCAGAGGACGGAGTCTTCTGCCTCTGCTGTCCCTTGCGTATGGATGGATTCCTCTTTCTTGAATTCTGGTACACCATGGGGTAGCAGGTTGGGCTCCTACTACTGGAGACTACCCAAGATAACTACTTCATAGCAAATAGTCACCAGCATGAAAATGTTGGGTCCTCATAAGCACAGTACTTAATTCTGTTTTAGCACTTACAGGCGTTAACTCTGTGCTCAACAAGTTACATTTATCCAAAAATAGATATTCAGACAACGTGAGAAAAATGAGATACTTTACAGCTTTCCATGAGTTTTAACTTTTTCATACTTTTCTTCAAGTTGGTAATGTTTTTCTCAGACTGGAATATTAAAAATTAAACTTTCTAGCTGTTCCTGAAAACCCATGTCTGAAAAGTCCTATCCAGCGGACCGTATTTTGTTACAAATGCTGTGCACCGTATATTGCATGCAACACTTGAGTTAAACTAAAACTGCTTGAATGCATAGAGGGTTTTCTAAAAGGTGAGCCTCAGCCTTGGTAAGGCTGGTCTCCGTGCGCACCCTCTGTAGATGCTGGGAAAAGACACGCTCCTCCAGAGGATGTCTCTGAGCAGCTTTCTCTTTGTGGTGGCTGTAGAGGGAGCCTGAGGAGATGAGCCTCACTGGGCTGGTTAGTCTTGCATGTTGGGGAAGTATTCATAAGGACTTTATTCACGGTTGTATGGAAATCAAGGTATTCCAGCATATATCTTTAATTTTCAGATGCTTGTTATTTTCCTGAAAAAGTTGCCCTTGTGATGACATTTCTGCTTGTGCAGTTAACTTCAGGATGTTCAGGGAACGGCTTCATGAGAAACAGAGAAAAAAACAGAGAGAAACAGACAAATCTCTTCAAAAGAGAAATCGTATTGTGTGGTGGTTTTTTAATTGCAGTCTCTTGGTGTCTTAAAATGAAGACGTACTTGTTATGGAATTACTCATTTATTTTCCAGCACCTCTATACACAAGAAATACCACCGATTTTAAATTCATGAAAATGAGGCTATAGACTTTAAAGAAAACTATGCATTGTGTTACATACCACTAACTCAGTCAACAATGGAGCTAATGTTCAGAAGATCCAAATGGCTGCTTCAGTATGTTTTGCCTATGAAAACGAGCTGTCAATATTACAATATTGTGAAGTCACATATTTTCATGTTTTAGGACAGTGTAATAGCATTTTCAGCACAGCGTTGAAAAAGACAGAGAGACATCTGTAGTTAGTATTTTAATAATGGTTATTAAAGAGAAATTTCATGACATGAAGATCCAACAAGAACACCTAAGTATATTATTTCTTGAGCAAAGGTAAATTTTGCAGTTTAATTCCGTCTGAAATAAAATTTAGTTTTTTGTACGTATGCTTTCTTTTCCAGTCAGTTATATATGGAGACAAAAAAACATTTTGGATAGCGAGGGATTTACCAAGTTTTCTTTTGTATTTTTCTGAAAGTGTGCACATACTGCCAAGATTGCTGAATCACTCCCAGGTGACCTAAGGATAACCCCAAACTGGTTTACTTTGTATTTCTTAACCAAAATTTGGTCTCTCAGCTCACAGCATGTTTGTTCATTTGTGTTTCATAACTTCGAAAAGAGAGAGATGCAGAGAAACTTTAATCGTAGCGTTATTAATCACTATATTCTTAAAATGGGAGAGTACTTGACTGTTGTGTGGAGCGCAGTGGCGTGAGAAAGGAATGCAATACTATGGCAATCTTAAAGTCTTTGGAAAGCAAAATGGGTTTAAAAATTTAATTAAATTATTAAAAGACACTCTGCCAACCAGCTTACTTACTAGAGGAAGTTAGGGTCTAAGATAGTCTTGTCATACCAAGCCTAATGAGCACAGTTGTACCAACTGTGAATTTTCTGTAGAGCATCAATAGAACAAAATGGAGCATGTTTGGAGCAGAAAGAGAAGACCAGGCGTGATCAGCCCACTTGGTGCAGTATAACATAGTTTAAGAACAGTGATTGTCTGATTATTACTCAAACTCGTAGGTAGTCTAAGCACTGTATTTCTAAAAATTAGCTTTAGGTACCTGTCTTTGACCTGATCGGAGAGGATGCCGTATGATTGGTCACCATTTAACGATTTCAGAAGGTAGCTGTATATGACTGTGTATATTAAAAATCTGCAGGAATATTCATCTTTTTTTTCAGTCTTATCATCCTGACCCCAACAGCCATTGAGAAAATACTGACGATAGATGCAGTTTTGCATTTCAGCAATTTTAACTGTAAAAGCAATGCTTCGATCTGAAAAGACAGATTTAAAAATTCAGTCGGATGCACGTAAGGTGTCACAGTTCATGTAAGTTAAAGAATTTCCACTGGTCACTTTCCTGCTACCTCCTTTTTAGGAGAAGCATCTTCGCACACCTTCATTCCGACTCCCTGTGGCGAGGCAGGCAGTGGGTTAAACCTGTGGTCTGCGATGTCAGTTATTCAGCAAAGACGTGATCTGGAGGCGCAGCTTGGAAAAAAATAGCGCGTTGGGTATTTTGTCGTTGTTAAGCTAGCAGACCGAAGCAGTCTTGGTCTCCAGGGAATCTGGAGGAGGGGTGTAAGTGTCAATTCTGGAAACAAGTAATTTCATTGAAATATCACTGCAACTCGGCTCTGAGCTGCAACAGCAGTGTTTTGTGTCCTCAAGTGCCTTTAACTTGTCAGCAGCGTGGTTATTACTGATGAATCTGATAATACTGTTGCATTTTATCAAAAGCGTAATATAACTCAGTTGGCTAGCCTTTGGTGTTTCGATTTTGTAAGTAGGTATACATTACTAAATAACACAGGGCTTGGAATTAAGCTGAAATGAATGCCCTTACTTTCCTAGAAAATTGTCCAAAAACATTACTTGAAATGTTAGTCTTATCTTTTTCTGTCTTCGTAAAAAAATAGGAAAAGCCAAGTATTCAGCTTTTGAGTGTAGTTCTGTTAAGTTTTGAAAAAGAATGGACAGAAATTTGATAATTTATTTCCATATTTAAAACACAAATTATTTTTGCACTTTTTTTTTAAAGTGAACATTCTATTGATATCTACATGTAGTAGTGATTTTAGTAACTTCCAATGAATAATAAAAGTTCGTTTTAAAATAACTTTTCTTTACAACCATACTTTAGAGAAATCTTTGCCTAGAAATTGTATTCTAAATAATCCAAGAAGCAGCAGCAAGAGACAGGACTGAAATGCTGTCTTTTTGACAAGAATTTGAAATCCTTTTATTCATTGATAGCAAACCTTCCCTTAAAAATAATTTCTGTTACCCGTAACAGTATACTTCCAACCTAATACCTGGTTTTTGGTTCTATAATAGAATTTCACTATCTCAGTTAAGTCGAATGAAAACCCCAGATTGTGCCCTGGGGTACAATAAAACAAACTGTAATCCCACTTCAGATACGGGGAAGCTTTGCTTACCGTGAGGTTTTTCTGGGGGTAGGATTATTTCATGAGTGGACTAGAATGGATGGAGTCATGGAGCGTAACCATCCTCATCAACAAGTCCGCTCTTTGTGAAGTGAACAAGTCTGCTGATGTAAACTGGGGAAACTTGCTTTTTCCCCCAAAAAATGTTTAAATGTGATTCTTTTTCTTCTGATAATAGGTATACTACTTGGTTATTAATAGAATTATTATTATATGACATTAGATATTCTTTATCACTAGTAATAATGTGTAAGATGGAGTGAACGGAAATACAGTGCCAGAGTCCAGATCAAACTGTAAGGAGCTGCAATTTGAGGAAAACTGAGAAGTTACAAGGAATAACATTACGTCCTTCTACAGTTACAGGTCTTGAACTACTACTGTCACATGAATGCCTTCTATTACAGAACAGAAATTAAACATTTTAGGCAAACATATACCACTGGAACTACACCAAGAATTAATTAGGTCTGGTGATCCAGATCTTTCAAACAGCTTGCTTCTATCAATGTGATGAATTTACCTTTTGGGGCAAGACCTTAAATTCATTTTAAGTAAACCACGGCTGCTCAGGCTAGGGGTTATGGTTCTTTTGTGTACAGCTGAGCATTCAAAGGGCCTGTAAAAGAGGTAACAGCTTATTTAAATTATTTTCTTTTATTTTTTTGTTCAGAGTAGTGAGTAGTCTTATGTTCTATCTTGGAGACAATGAGACGGTTTCTAGTGGTTAGTCAGTGTAGTTCCTCTTAATATTTCTTTCTCTGATTTGTGGTAGTTAAAAAATAATGAAGGACTATTATAGTCACTATCTAGTGTCTTAGGAATACTTGTAAGTTACGAGTTAAAGTGTTTATAAATGGAAATTTGCTGATCTTGCTACAATATTGGCTACACTATGTCTGGCACTTTGAAGATATCAATGACCAGAAATTAAGCACATGGTAAATATGATTGGAAATAGTAATCATCCATCATTTGTCTTTCCAGAAAAAAAAACCACCAAACAATTAAATATAAATTTCCTAACTCCCATAATTTCCTGGATTCATGAACTTGAAAAAGTAGTACCAAATATTTATCCTTCGTCCTCAGGAAAAAAAGAGAAACAATTTTTGAAGTGGTGTCCTAAAGAAGACAACATAGCTGTTTCAAAAATACTCAGTAAAATGTGATAAAATATAATACACAATCTTGCATGTCTGTCTCTGTTCAGTTAGTTTCTTGTTTGTTTGCAGTAAGCTGGAGAAGGCATGAAATACTGTGAATAAGAAGGTATTCTTTAAGTTAATAACTAGTAAGTTGGTGATAAGTAGTTACATTTTGGTGCATTATACATATCCGTGCCTTTATGGAAAAGCAATCAGAATGCTGGGCTTAATTTAACAAAAGTGATGGAAAAATGAGGGTAAGAGAAAGTGACAAAAATAGACAGTTGGCTTTGGGATTATTTTTCTCATAGTGTTGCGCTTTTAGTGCATCAGACACTGGTCACAGCTAAACATGATGGCCCCAGTGTCATCTGTTCCTGTGTTTATTTACAGTTCTCTTAATTGGCATCGCTGGATGTGATGAATTAAGCAATACTAATTTGGAAAGACGTTTGACTTTCATATGAACTTACTTGTACATTCATCTCGGAGCTATCAACTGACTAGCAGAGTCTTATTTATGCTTAGCATCAGTGTGAGTTTTCAGCATGGGTTTCAAGGAAATATCTACCAAAATTTAAACATTTTCTGCTTTTCCTGCCAACAGTATGCTGCTGTCATCAATGTTTCAAACTCGGTACCAACGGCAGTTGTAGTTTCCCTGTATTGTCCTTCACATCCATCCTTACGCATTCACTGTGTGGTTTTGGTAAAATACATGTGCATTAATGTCATTTAAACATACACAAAACTAACCTGTGGCGCTGAACATTTCTGCTGTTGTTTTGATTCAACTTTTTTTATTAATATCCTTCATGACAGAATATTTTTGACTGGTTACTGTGTATTTTGGTTGCATATATGAATATATGAAAACATTGTATTAACACTTACACCATAGTTTTCTAAAGACATCTAAATTCATTTAGGTTAGACAGCTCAGTGGTTTTAAAATAAAATAATAATAGGTTAAGTGCCAGTTGTGTCTATATTTCAGTACTTGAACTTGAGGAGTAAATACATCTTAGTCACGTTAAAGTTTAGATGAAATGTAAAATGATACTGCATATATAGTACAGCTAGTTCTCAGAATTGCTCTGTAGTAGATTTCTTATGAAAATATCACTCTTGATGAAAAACCTGTATTTTAGAGAAAGTGATTTAAGTGTTATTATTTCTGAAGATCTTGCCAAAATTCTCATGAGCTAACTTCTCCCTGAAGCAGGATTCAGAAAAAGGAAAGAAAGATAAAGTATGTTTGTAGTTGCTTACAATCGTTCAGAGTACATTAGCAGTTTTTTCTGATCATAACTCATAATCAAATATGAAATTTTGGAATTATCGAAAGCAAAGCTTTCAGTGAGGTCCTACACCATAGAGTACTTTCAGCAAGTGCTAGTTAGGCTTCGTACTTCTGAAATCTGGCATAAGCACAAAATTTCTTGGATGTTTTTGGTTGGCTTGTTTTTTCTTCACCTTGAACCCAGAAAAATAGTGCGTATGACATGCAGTTGCAATAATTTGCAGCCAGTTCTGCAAGAGGATGTTTGTGCTCAGACTGTTCAGCTTGTAGGACTCATGAAGGCAGGTTGGAAGTTTGTTCTTCCAGAATGCTCTCAGACACATTTTACCAGCATGAAAACTTTAAAATAATGTTTAAATTAGTACTGATGCTGCCAGTTCACTTCCATGTGTTCCCCCTCGGCTGCCTGTGCTGCTGCATTTGTGGTGCATCACACTCACCGTGCATCAAGCCGCGCAGCAAAAATGTGTGAACCTTCTAGGTAGGCTTTGCTCCCCTCCAGGGAGCACCCCGTTTTACCCTAATACTAGGGGATAAGGGCCATCTTTCAGAGGCTCTGTCAGACTGGAGATTGGCCATGGGAGCATCAATGGGCTGTTGCTTCCAGCAGTATATGGAAGAGTGACAACTCGGGGTGACGGTGAAGTGTTCTCAGGCACACCTCACGTGTGTGCTACGTGACGGGAGGTGTTGTGGAGGGTGGCACAGCACGGTTGCATCTACTGTGGATAAAGCAAGAGGAAACATCTTTAACAGGGAAAAGTGACTTTTTAACCGTTTCATACCCTCCCTATAGAAATAATTTACTTTCAAGAGAGAGACTCAAGCTAGCACGCTTGACAGCACTGGCAAGCATGTGCCATACTAGGTCTAGCTCCACACCTTCGTCCAAGCCAGAGCTATTGATGTGGCTCCTTCTTCATCCTGACACTGTTGCTGTGCTCTCAACAAACTGTTGTTCCTTCTTCCTCTTTAATGACCGTTTTAGCATCGTTAAATCCTAAGACAGGAGTTTAAACTTGCCTGCATCGTGGACACTGGTGCCAGTAGTACCAGTGTCATCTAGAGGCATCTAGAGGCTTTGTCTCTGCCAGGAGTCCAGCCCGGACTTTTCTTTGCGTGGTCTTCACAGCACAACACACCAATAATGTGCTTATGCTTTGCCATGGAAGACAGAGCACAAGGACAGTGCCTCTGAATAAGCCAGTAGCAGGAGGGACTGGCTTGATGCGTGATGCAGATGAAGAAGTGGGTACCCACCGCCTCTAGTAATTCTAGCAGGAACTAGGACTGTCTGGCTAACTCAGCAGATTTAGGGCTGAGGGAGAGGAAGTTTATGGAGGAGGCTTGGATGATGAGGGAATTGAGTGGCCAAGAGTGGCCATAGATACGTCTTATATGTGAGGTCCAACTTCTCTCATCCATCATCAAGTTGATTTCGTCATTCATCATCAAGCAGACTTCTAAAAAATTAGGAAGCACCTTTTCATGGAAAAAGTTAGTAACATGTGGTGAACTTCTTCCTTTGGATAAAAATAAGGATATCTTACTCTAAGCAAAATTCCTGAAATTAAATGCCCAGATTAGTGAATGATCCAGATGAGGATTTTTATACGTAAAGTCAAGTCCTTTCTTTGTAAAATTCTTTGATTGCAAATGGAATTCTTCTGTCAGCTTCTGTCATAAACCACTTCATGTGATAGCCTCAAAAAATCACTTACGTGTTGCAGACTTCTCTCTGGATTTTTATATTTCAGATACTGTAGTAATGGAATAATTCACCTATTTTATTGCTCTGTTTCATTTACTTTGTGATTTCTTTATTGTAAAAAACAGCCTAAACTGTGACTAGTTTAATTTTTTTACAGTAGTCATCTATTTTTACATTGTCTAGAGTAGCTTGGGTAGAGCAAAGAATGACCACAGTAAGTTTCATTCAAGTACACCTTTTTAATTACTAGCTGTAAAGAGATACCACAAATTCAGTATTTTAGCTGCAAAAGCAAATACATTTTTCCATTTTTAAGGAGGTAAGATACTGTACAAAAAGATTAGACCATTTAAACTTTCCTATTTCATCTTTTTATGAAAAGCAGGGAAAAGAAATTGCAAATATTTAAAATGTCAAACTAATGGAAGTATAAATGATGAACAACTTGTAATGCATGCAAAAAGAAGCCATGGTTTGCTGTGGGACTGTGAAAAAAGAACTGAATAATTCATCAGGATAGAATAAATACAAATATTTCAGTGCAGCAGTTGCATGTTTGTTTATTGATCTAGCTGGTATAAGTTCTTAAACATTCATATATATTTAGATATATCTCAACAGATATAATTTTAATCCTTTTCTCCACCTGTTTTGGAATAATCTCTCTCCTTTTTTAAATGGTTAAGTATATTTTACCATTTTACTTTTTAAAGTGGTTTTTAAAGCGTGGGAAATACCATGAACTCATCAGGGGCAGATCCCTGTATCCCTGTAGGAGCGCTGCATCCTGAGAAGTCATTCCTCCTGCTCTTACAAGCATCCTTTCGTAACCGGGGGGCTCTGTCGGGGACAGCAGTTGAGGAGGACATCTAAGACCCATTGAGTGCATTAAGGCACCCGGATGTGCATTAAAGCCTGGTATAGTTTAGTTTAAATAATGCGAGTAGCAGTGAGGGAACCTGGGCTTCTGAAAACTATTTGTGTATCAGAGGAGGTGCTGCTTAGCTCTTTTTCTGAGATCTTGCAACTTAACAGGACTTTGCCTGTCTGGATTCCTGCTGTTGAGATGCGTTTGCCCAGTGATTTATTACAGTCTGTTCAAATGCTTTATTCTGTAGCATCAGCTCCATTGGACGTCTTCCAGTGCATATTACATGACCAGTAAAGATGGACACAGCTAAGATAGCATAGGGGCAATCAGGAATTAGTATGCAAGGAGGGATGATATTGTAATAAGGTTCATCATTATTAGTGCCCCTTTAATGGGCTACTCCTTCTTAGTCAGAGACTGCAGTGCAGGCTATTTTGGACATTTTAAGATGCTCAGGCTTTTAACATCATTGATTTTCTCCATCAGTGATGCTACTGTTATCATTCTTCATCTAGCAAACCTGTACATACGGAAGTAAGATCCAGCATACTTCACTCAAACTGTGTCTGCACCTATTCATGGTTTTACTTGACATTGTTAACCAATGCTCAGTTTAAACAGGCCATGCTGCTTACAAAAAAAAAAAAAAAAAGCTGAAAACTTTATCTTCTGTTTTCCTTTGGAAATGGAGATAATCTGAAAGTAATTAGTGGACATTCACAGCAGCCGTGCAAAAGAAAGGGAGGGTGACAAGACAGTTTTGTTCTCCAGGAGCTATTTCTGTGCATTCACACCACTTGCTTTTTCCCCCCTCTGTAGTGGGAGGCCAGGAGACTGTGACAGACCTGAGAGAAGTACCTGAGACATTCCAGGGAGTTGTATGATTTTGCGTGCGTCTCAGCAGCTTCATATTCCACTATCTTGAACTTTAGGCAGTGCTCAAAGAATGTCTGTGGCTAGCAGGGAACCACCTTTATTTACTACAGCTGGTTCAGTTGGTGTGTGGTAGCCTCTCACAAGCAGGTGTTACGATTCAAAAGCGTTTGCTACGTCCAACTCGTGACTGGCTTTGTCTATCAATTGCAGTTATACAGAATTTTAACACTGATCCTGCAGACCAGATCCTTGCATAAATAAGACCCTTTATTACAGGGTTTTCTAGTGAATCAAAGTCTTGCACTCAGTTCTGAAGCCAGCGCTTTCTGCAGTCTTTGTATTTTAATGATATGTTCTATATTTTTGGGGGGAAAGAATGTACAGCTTAGATGCTAAATATGCTGCTGCTAGTTGTTCAGAAATTTTGTTCTGAAGCACAGTTTAAGCCATTGAAAAATTTCTGGTAATTAGCTGAATATTTCCTTTCTGCTTGGTTTAAAAAGGTCAGCCCTTCTTTGTGCCAGTTTTCAAATCTTTCCAGCATTATTCTTCAATTTCCTAGAGAGTGTGCCAAACACCTGGAAATACAATTTCCAGATCTGCATCTTTTGGATATCAAGTGTGAGCGTACAATAGAGTGATAAGTTAATAAACATAAGCCATTCATATTCTGTAGGGCAGATACTGCAGGTCATTAGTAAGCTGCAAGTGGCTGTCGGTGCATTGTGTGTGCGTGAGTACTTTCACAGAAGATTGTAAGCCTTTATAGGTGATTCAGCCTTATGCCCTACAGAAACATATTGCAGGAAGGAAGACTGCTAGAAATTAAAAGTAATTGAGGTTCCAATACATGACAACAATAACAGTTTGGCTTCCTTTTTTCTGACGATCTCCTGCTTGTAAATTGCCAGAAGCAATATTCTTTACTTGCTTATTCCAAATGAAGGATTTGCAAAGGTAACTAATTTATCGTCTGATTCACTTCTTAGAAATCCCTTTTTTCTTTCCCCTTCCAAAAACATAACCTGAATTCTTCTAATTTGTCATAGTGGTTATTTTGGGGGTTGGTAAAATCACAAGCATTACCAGCAGAATCGTGAGCATTCCTTCTTGTACTGTTTGTAACAGAATCCTGTTTTGAAGCTTGATGTAGTTCTGAAAGAATATTACAGTGTGCTGAAATTATCTTTAAAGTGCTTGGAAATTGCTGATAAAATGCATAAATTACTTTCTTTATGCTATATGTATATCCTTGTGCATATGTGAGGATGTTTATACGCATAATGCAAGAAGAAGTGTGCAAGTTACGTTCACATTTGTATTTATATGTAGACATGCTCAGGTGCAAGATATTTTAACATCTAGTCAAGATATATCTAATTGGCGCATATTTGTGTATTCGTGCAATCTCTAGCATCCTTCCCCTCAACATGCATTTGTTATTTTAACAAATCATTATACTTGTATAAACGAAGACTAAACACTATACAATTTTAATTTACCTTCAGATGAAACAATGACATTATGACATATCCAGAGAATTACTTTCTGCATTTTGGTCAGGTTTTGGGTTGGGATTTTTTTTTCTGGTTTGGGTTTTTTTCGGGGTTTAATGCCTACCATGCAATGACAAAGGTTTATTCTCCCTTTGTTCTTTTCAGAGTGCTGCAGCAGCTCCCAGTCCAGTGCTAGGAAACATTCCCCCAGGAGATGGCATGCCAGTAGGTCCTGTACCACCGGGGTTTTTTCAGGTATTCAGAAAAATTATGATTACAGGAATTTTAGGATAGAAAATCCTCCGTTATACTGTTTACAAGTTTGCAGAAAAGGTCCTGTTCTAAAGTATGTTTCGCTATATGGTGCAATACTTGAAAGTTTATTATTTAACAAAAGTGAATAGGTGGAAAGGAAGGGATCTCTCTGACTGACAGGTATTTCATTTATGAAATAGTACAGCACAACTCATTTCGAAACTTCAAGGATAAGAAATGGTGCCAGTTTATGAGTAGAGACTGAAAATGTTTGAATATAACTTTAAAAGAATTTCTTACAGTACTATACAAATATTGCATTGAAACTTTGAAGTAAGAACGTTGTTGGCCATGTTTAGCTCTGTGGTAAACCCACAGGCCAGATTTTTAAGGTGTTGACATTTCGGTGGGAATTAGACCTAGGCAATTAAGAATATCCCACTGAGCATCTCCCTGCACATTGAAAATCTCAACCGCGATGCCTAAAAAAACAAGCCAAGTATTTAGACTGTATATTGCTTCTATTAAGTTTTTTCATAAATGAAACTCAGTACCCAGTTAGCACTTTGGACATTAACAGTACAGAATGCTATGATGGAAAAAAAATGGCAGCTCTTAGTGCAAGGCCAACCTAAGAGTTGTAATCCAAGGCTGGACTGCTCCTGCGAGCGAGCTTGTGTCTCCTCTTCACCAAAGCTCACCAAAGCTCACCAAAGCTCACCAAAGCTCACCAAAGCTCACCAAAGCTTGTGTTTCTCCACACTGGCAAACTGTGGCTGTGCAGCAGGAGCAAAAAAGGAGCAGCATCTCTAGCATCGAAACAGCTCTTTGGGAAGAACAGAGATTTCCACTTCACATAGTTATCTCACGATATGAAAGAAACAACCCAGATTTCCAGGACTGTGATACGGGGAGAACATTGTGATAGGATGTTCTGTAAAATCCCAGCGCTGAAATCCAGGTAGAGACCAAGTCTTTTTGCTTCTTCCTTGAGATTCATGGACAAAAGAAGCATATTTCATCTGGAATAAAAGTGGAATGTTTTATTTATTTTTTTATCCAAATGGTGATTGTATAAAAATGGCAGGATATCAGCAGTCTTTATTTAGACTGTACGTAATTTATATGGTCCTTCTTCTCCCACAGGGGGAAAAACTGCTATCTGCAGTATTGATAACTACATAAAGAAACCATAAACCTGGCATGAGCATGTTGTTTCCTTCATCAACTCAAAAACTGAGGCACGATTTTTAATACATGAATGAAAAGATATTTGCAAGTAAAGTAGAAAATATCTTACCGTTGCCAATCAGAAAAGTTGGCTGAACTGATGAATTATTTTATTTCTGCCTTTACTGTTTTGAACAGCTGGTTAGGTAGAATTTTTTTTAACGCAATTTTATCTTAATTTTTTATATTGTCTAAATATTACACTTTTTCTTATTTTAGCCGCCTACTCCAGTTGTAATGTCAAAGGAATTAAAGTTTAAAGTTTTTGGGTTTTTTCACTCTCTTTGAGGACAATTAAGAGGGGGAAGGGGCATAGACAGGACAAGTAAGTGAAGTATAGAGGAGGGAGTAACTATTTTAAAGGTTTTGCGGGAGGAGGGTGTGGGAGTTTTGTTTTTAGAAGTGTGAAAAGACTTCTAGCCACTCTAGATCTTTAAAGATGTAAGAAAGACAAGATGATAGAAAGTTAAGTATGGGTAAACTTTCCTCAGATACTGTCAGTATCTGACTTCAGTCTTACTTGAAGCCCCACCAACTGCCTGCTCTTTTTGCGAGGCCTGGGATTGAAAACGAACAGAGGAAAATCCATTTTCAGTGTAACACAATTTGTGACATTAATCAGAGCTATCACCAACTCCACAGCACGGCCAATGACTCTTTTGCTGGGCAGGTTCCGAGAGCCGGTCTGCACAGTCTGGTCTGGACTCCTCCAGACATCGCCCTTCACCTCTCCTTGGAACTGCTGGGTCTGTGCCATCGTGTCTCTCTGTCACTTGACAAGCATTTTCCAAGAGATTATTAGTTTTCACTGTAGTCATCTGTTTAAGAATCTATGTAGAGAAATAACATGCTAGATAGCAAATCCAGCTGCCGGTTTGATGGCGGATATGTTGATACGGGTGGGAGAAATCCCAGCAAGGGGAGCCAAGCCAAAATCCAGTCAGTTACATAGCAGTGTGCTGAAACTGTAAGGTGTCTATAAAGCAAATATGTACCAACAGTCGGTGACAATGTGTTGTGGTGTTAGAGTGAGAGTTGTCAAGAAGCAGTTAATATCTGGTTGTAATACTTTCAGACGGAGCTGAATCTTACCAATGTCAATTTATCTGAGGAAAAGAAAAAACACATCGGCAGACATAGCTGTGTATGTGAACCTTGAAAGCTGAGGAGCATCATCTGCTGCTGTAAAAAGCGGGTGAAAAGACAAGCAAGAAAGAGAAGTCAAGGTCAAAACTCCCTACTTCCTTCATAGGTGCTTTCTTTCTAGTACACCGCTAACTAGGCGATCAGTTTCCGTATGCTCTTCTGCAATTCCTCTGATGCTGACTGATCACAAGAGTAAACCAAAACCACTGCAGAAGACATCTGTCTTAGTCTGAATACTGACAAACTTCTATGAACTGCCGCTCTTCTTTGACAGAGAGGTTGGAATTTAGACCTGCAACTCACTCATAGATTATGAAAATGAACATTTTTCTTTTTAAGAGTCAGAAGATTATGGAAACAGTGAGCGAATGGTGCTCACATCTATATTTAGTCCAGTAAGACTTTGCACTACAAAAACATTGCAACATTTCCACTTTTTGCAGCCTAGAATTTATCTAGAAGGTCATCCTGGAATGATAAGGATGCCTTTTGTTGCTTCATGAAGTGTTTGGATTGGCCTAAGCTGAAGCTGTTGACAGCCACTACCTTCCAGCTTTGCTTGGCTAACTCCGAATTGCCGGACAATTTAAAGTCATTTCATTTCTCATCAGTACTGGCTCTTGGTTGTTCACTGCAACTCTATTTCGGTGAGCGGCACTAACCACTAACTGGGACATAAGCGAAATGGATGCTCTTGCTGCTGGAATTGCTTCTTATCAGGCAGGTCAGGGGAAGGTGGGGACTGTGCTGGGAGCCAAGAAACATTACCTGGGTTCCGGTTTTATTGGCATTGCTGACCACTAGCATTATTTCTGTGACCTTCGTTTCTTAAAAAAGAAAATAAGTTTCTTTTATTTTTTATAAAACAAAATAACGCAGCACACTAGTATAGCACGTGGAGGGAGAAGTAGTATAGCACTAGTATAGCACATATGGGAGAAGTATGGTTTCTCAAACAGATTCTGCTAAAACTCTACTCTTCGTAAAATGAGTTTTTCCTGTATATGTAGGCCACTAGCACTGATGTTAATTAGTTATCACTAGCATTTTATACTTGGTCCACAGAAGTGTAGTTCTGAAGCTGGCAGTTGGATTCATCTTGTGTCTCTCTGTACTTGTGTTTTCATACTTCAATTCAGGTGATGGGTGATGATCACTAGGGTACTCAGGGTTCAAAATGCAATGCCTTACAATGATACAGTGAAAGGAAGGTGGTAGAGTTGTGGACAACTGTTATCAACTAAATGACATTTTTTTTAAAAAAGATAATTGTTTACAGGGTCAAAAAAGAAATTCGAAAACTCAAGAAAACAGGTTTATGTGTGTTTAGGATGTGCCTCAGTTTAATCTCCTGGTATGTATGTATTTTATTGTAACTTTAAATTTCATAGCTATGTATTTTTTTGTCCTCATCTTCTTTCAGTACATAGAATAGGTGATGCTCTGGAAATAAATTGGGGTTATACAGTAACTGAATCTGCTTGTGGTTCATTAGCAGTGAAACTGAATGTGTGGGACTACAGGAGGAGCGAAAAGAATAGTTCTGTCATAAAAGACTCTTAACTCCAAATAGGAGAACTCAAAAAAGTTTTAGAGTTGATTTTTGTCTCAGGCTGAAATAACAGGTCAAGTGTAGTTCAATGAGGGTGATGTCTGGTGGGTCATTGCTTCTGGTAAGTTGCTTTATTAAATTCAGAGCTCCAGAGAAGGATGATGGTTGGGAATCAGAGTGCGAGCCTGGATGCAAAAAGCTCTGTGCTGTTCATTCCTAAGTTTCCCACATTTTTCCTGCATTACCCAAGATAGGTCGTTTCAATTCTCTTTTTTTCATGTTTCTCCACCTACAAAACAGAATGTCGCAAGGGAAGATCCTTTTAAGAGATCATTAATGTCTTGGGCAATAGACGTCATGAAACAATCTTAGATTGCATAAGGGTAAGGTAGCTATGAACATTTGTGAAGTGGTCATCTAACTCCAGTCTGAGTCTCAAAATTTATCATCAATTTGCCAGTTTTCCTCTGTAGACCATAGCCTGTACTTGGAGCTGAGGTGTGAGGAAGGCATTTAGCTACTATGCTAATAAAGTAATTTAGGACATTATCTTTGCCTTTTTTAGCATCAGAGTTACTCTGTTGTTAGTTTCTTGGTGTGGCCATCAGCAGAGATCAACGTGGCCTAGTCTTTGTCCCTCTTTTTGGAGTCCTACCTGATACTGAAATCGTAGGGCAACTGGAGGACTGAATAAATTTATATATATGTTTACTTTCAGGTCTAGACGTTAGAGGATGCATGTAATGTCAGCAGCCAAAGCTTTATGCAGCGTTCTGATAAATTCATTTATGGTGAATTAAATTCATCCACATGTGATCAAAGAGGTCATAGAATTCAAAGACGCTCAGATTTTCACATCCGGTCTTAACTTCAGTTTCTGGCCTGAGGACAGACCAGGGTTGGTTCTGTGCAGTACGGAAGCGTTACTTACTGCCTCTGAGATACAGGCAGAGCACGGTCTTCAGAGTGTTCAGTACTAGCCTCGCTCTCTTCTTCTTGAGGACAGTGGGATTGGAAAAAAATCGTCTGTTTTATACGTGCACATCATAGTACAGTATGCAGTTAGGAAATAATGACATGAACATTTGGAAATAGCATCATAGAAGTTTTGAAGCCTGGATACACTTCTGTCCCACGGCACATGCCAGTGTGCCCATGAAGCGTCAGGGTTGTGTTCAAGTGCAAACTGCTGCTCTGCAGGTAGAGAAGTGCTGGCCCATTTCCATCCATCACTTCACTGATCTTTAAATTGGCTAAAAGATTTGGGATACGTTATATTTGTATTTTTGCAGACTATTTATTTGATCTTTGTGGACAATATCAGCTTCAGTAAGCAAATAAACAGAGGCCAGAGGGAAGTTGTGGAGCTTGCTTTCATTGAAGTATTTTGAATTTTTAAACAGAATGAAAAGTATTTATTTCACAGGATTTTATTTGTCTTTTAGTTACTTTTCTGGTATTAACACACCTAAATGCCGAGTTAGAACACAGAATCACAGAATGGGTTGGGTTGGAAGGGACTTTTAAAGGCCATCTAGTCCAACCCCCCTTCAGTGACTGGGGACATCTTCAACTAGATCAGGTTGCTCACAAGTTCTAGGTTCTAATCCAGTGGAATTCAACGTGTTTCTCCAAGTTGGTGTCAACTAGCACTGCTGAATATTTGACCCTGTTTGCTCACTTTTGCACTGCAACGATGAGAAACGCTTAAATGCGCATTTAATTAAACCATAGTTATCTTCACCTCTTAAGTTTGCCATGTCTGCATCTGTGTGAGGAACCTGTCTGTTTTTTAAAGGCACTCAGACAGGTAACACCATTGGTTTTGCACTTAACTCACCTGAGAGACACTGCTGAACAGTTAACAAGTGCCAACTGAGATTTAGAGGAAGCAGGCAGTTTGATAATTGGCAGTTCATTTGTTTAATTTGGTCATGTTTTTTAAAAGTAAATTCTACTGCTGGCTATACCTTTTCACATATAAGTAAAGCACTTCCTTTTAAATGCATTACTTTTTTTGTCAAAAACCAAATCTGTTAAAATTTGTTCTAGTTGAGCTTGCCACTAAACCTTATTTCCATAGTGCATACATGTTCTAAAGGAATTGTCAAGTAGTTAGTTTGCTTCACTCACCAATTTGTGATCATCAGATGCACTTGGAATGTCATGGGAAAAAAATGTGTCGACACCATGTTTGAAATACAAATGTTACATATTCCCCTTATATAAAGGGGAAAAAAAACCCACAAAACCCAAACCAAACCCAACCCTCCAGAGTAATGTAAGGCTGTCATGCCATCTAGTGGCAGTTCATTCTCATTTTAGCTTAATCCATATTATTCTGAAGTGTTATTTTTAGCCTTGTTGTGCCTTAGCGGAGCTGACCTAATGCTTTAGGAGAGCATCATTACAGTAAGACACATGAGCAGAAAGAACTTTTCCATTTGTCTTCCTGCCTAGCATGATTATTTGCTATTAAAAAATGAGTTTAAATAGCATGTAGATAGTGAAAATAAGCAAAGTAAGTAGGTGCATTAAAAAATCAGTAACAACACATGCTTCTTGCACTTTGAAACAGCAGTAGTGAACTATTTATATATAAAAAGAAAATGGATTTGTAAGCTTCTGTGTAAGGCTGTAAAATATCTTTATAATGTGCTTTTAAAATTTATGTTTACAATATTTATAGTAAAATCATAGTATGATACATTTTAAAGCAGTAGAGCTTGTATTATGGATTTGATAAATACAGCATTTGATTAAAACAGTTAAATCTTTGCATATAGCAAGCAAAATGATAATTGAGCTGTTTTCCAAGGGAAAGCATAGAATATCTGCTCCTTCTTAAAAGTCGTTGGTTGAAGTCTCCCAAACAAATACAGATGGCACCTTTACACCTCCTCTGATTCCACGAAACCAGACCATTTGTGGTTTCACTCAGTCGTTGCACTCACTTTAATTAGTGTATTGGTCTCCCAGAAACTGTTGCGTTGGGCAGGGACCTGCTGGGTGCGTGGCCCTTTGCCTCAGCCCCTTCCGCTCGCGGAGCATCCTCCCACACGGCTCCTTTGAACAAGCATCCAGCAGTAAGGAAGATGAGGAGGGAGAAACCCTCCAGCGCCTCTTTAAAGTCATTTTGGAGTGTCTGTGTCGCTTCTATGAATTGGCCACCGAGGGGTCGTTGTTTGCACAAGGAATGAGGATTCCTAATTCCAGCTGCTAAATTACATGACTAAAGCTAGAAGATGCAGGCGTCTCTCAGACTGGTCTTTGCAGGACCATAACGTGCATCTATATGGATTTAAAAATTGTTTGTTTCTTTTTAAACCCCTTTAAACTGCGTCAACTATTGTATTCCCCTAACACTCGCGTAGTTTCCTGATTTTCCAGGGCATTACCATTTTGTATCCCCTCATCTTCAAGCATGCATCCTTGGTTAACAGTGCTGCAGTACCATCCTGCTTCATCAGTTACCTTTCACTGCTGATCCTCATGTTTTCCCCACTTCTGCAGCATTGCCTGTACTTTCTTTTTTTTTTAAACTCAAATCTACAAATCATTAAAAATGAACTGGCGCATGACTGCAAAATTAGCTGGATGTGCTCCGTGTTCACATCCATCCTAAATTCCAGTGGAGCAAATGAGAAAATTGCAGTGAAGGAGTCCAAAGTTAAAGAATTGGGTCCTGAACAAGCAGATACAGTTAAGTCCCAGAAGCCTGAAAAGCATCATGGATTGTTAAAACATAGCTGTGAGCTAATACAGCTACAAATACAGCTTGTGAGTAAAGCTACCAGCTTTGGTAGGCCATGAAAAGCTTTGAAAATAGATTTTAAAGGGGATTTTTTTCCCCTGGGTTTATATAATTAATGTTAGTGAGAAGAATTTTATTGTATTTTTGGAATCTCGGTTGTTTGTAAATGCATCCACCCCAGTAGAGCAGACTGACACCCACTGGGAATACCCAAGTGCATAAAATTATGCGTTATGTCTCATTCTTCGCAGAATTGGGATCTGTACATTTTTGTCCTTGCCACTATCATGCTGTATTTTAAAATATTTTAACTTTAAAAATTATTTTGACTTTTATACTATGTGAGAGGGGATTAGCACCTAGAAAGATCTGTAAGTAGTTTGTTCCTCTCTTTTTCGTTCATTTTCTCTACATACCAGGAATAAAGTCAACTTTAAAAAAATGATAAAGGTGTCCGGCATCTGCTGGCTTTGATAATTCTATCCCGCTGTTGTGGTAATGGTTTTACTGCCTGTAACTGTTAGAAGAAATTAAAAGTGCTCAGCTTGAGTAGCTCCGAGCCCCCGCTCTGTGCCCCCACCTCCCCCTTCCCCTTGCGCCTTTCAAGCAGCCGCAGATCAGGCATGGGCTGTTGGTGCCAGGGCAAGGGGTGGAATTGGGCACAGGTCACGTACCTGGGAGATCTCTTCTGAACTCTAACAGCCTTATCCTGAAAATTCAAGTTCTCTCTTTGTGGGGTAAACCTCAGAAATTTAAGGTTACTGACCACATATACCAAAGTTGGCGTTACAGTTGCTGCTGATGGGTACTAAAGGGTAGGGGGAGGGTTGTCATTTGCGTATGATGCTTCCTTCTGCTGAGGTTAATTCAGTTCCTGTCGTAGTCTGACTCTTGCTTTTCACATGAGCCACAAGTGCTCGGGTTTGAAGCCAAAATCCTTGGATGATGATAATGCCTGTAGCTTTGATATAACGTATTTATTAAATATAATAGCAGGAATAATAAACTCCAGCTTGCCATTGTCAAAGTTCTTGCCAAAACATCAATTGTATGTCATAATCAGGGGTGACTAGAAGGTTTACTAAATTTAAGGAAATGCTTTCTCAAGATTAGTGATCTTGTGTGTATGTTGTCTGAATTCTGAAAGCACAGTTTGGTGGTGTTTTTTTTTAAAAGATGATGCTTCTTGATGTTTTGGTTTTAGCTTGTCAGGTTTGAAATACTCTATTTTCTGCACTCTTTGCATTTAACAAAAATTAAAGTAAAAAATACTAACCTGGTTTAAAATGCATGTAGTAATAACCCTTCTAAAATTGCATTTCTTTAAAATTTTCCGTTAAATATCATGTGCAAAACTTAGCCCCTTTCCCTCCCACTTGCTAAGTCTTCATGAGCGTGAGATAATGGTATTTCCCATGAAGTGAGACAGATGTAATAACAGTATTCCTAAATAATTAGGAATTATTTACTAATTCCTAAAGATCGTCTATCATGGAAGCGAATGTTATTTACATTCTCAAGTTTCTGGAGAGGTAGCCAGGTGAGTGGGCAGATCCTCCTTTTAGCATCACAGACAAATGTTTAGCTAGCGACAAAAGGATTTTATTCTTTTTTAAAAGAGGTTTAGTTTCTTCATTTTTCTGTGCAGCGTGTGCAAGGTGTGTATTGCAATATTCTTTCATATGGTGGAATGAGCCCTGTATTTCTTGACCAGGGATGAATCATGAAGTTTGTTTGAAATGCTACTATTGGTGTAACTTTTGGAATTTTAGATGTGTAAACACAGAGGTCTGTGGAAGGCTTTTTGATTTTTTTTTTTTTAATTAATTTTGCTCTATAGTTTAAAGTAAATCAAACCTCTTACCGTTGCTATTTATAGGTTGCCAAATCATGTCAGGCTGCTCTTAGATAACTGTAAATATAGAAATTATTTTTTCAGGTATCTTCGTCCAAAGCACAAAGAAGAACTTGCTCATGGAAATAGGTTTGGTCGTCAGGAAAGGACAGTGCAGAGACAAATCCTGTCTTGGTGCTGAGAATCTAAAACCATTTCATGTGAAATAGTGTAGGTGAAAACAGCTGGTTTAATATATACTGGTAGATTACAAGATGTGTAGTGGGTAACCCAAATTTCATGTCTGAAATACTTTAGAAAATATAAAACAAAGACTTCTAACACTGGGGTGGCCATTTGGGGGGCAAAGGAGGACAAGTAGGATTGTGTAATGAACAGTAAAATGCAGCTGAATAGAAAAATAATTTTTTGTTAAGAATTGATGATAGCCTGTCCAAGCTTCGCAGAGGATAAGTTACATGTTTGTGCTTATCAGCGGGCTGTGCCAGCACAAGAGTGTAATTTAGACAGCTAATTTATTTGAGTCCTGGTTGGAATTAAAATGTGTTAATGAAGAGTATCTTATGCACTGTGGTGACTGTTACTGCTGATGGAGATGTCCACAAAAAAATGAAGAGGAAACTAAATAAATGAAAGGATATGAATTGTAAACTAACTTGGATAAATCCAATTCATGCATATTTTTATGGTTCACCACTGGTACTCTTCAAGAGTACAAAATATAGTTTGAAAACTAAAAAAGATTAATATAATTTGCATTTTCAGAGACAGAATATGTAACTTGGCAATTGAATTCATTTTTTAAACGGAGGAGAGAAGAATAAAGATTTTTTGGTTTGTTTCACTTCTTATAATTTAGAACTTTAAATGAATAAATGAAAAGATTTGGTCATTATGAGAATTCCCATCTGGTTTATGACCTTGATGCTGGCAGCTTGGACCCTCTTACAGTACCTGCTTTTCAAGTAGCAGCACAATTAATTTAAAATAATTTGTCATAGTGTGTACGAATTAAGTCTGTGGTTCCATTTTCAGCTTCTAGTGATAAGTAGTGTTTAGAGTTTGTGCTGATTATGGTGGCTGAATTATACAAACCAATTAATACCATTTCAGTCCTTTTCGATACTGAGTGCTAAAACTGTGTTTCACCTTGTATTTTTTAATTTGTGGTGTGCTCTTGTTATTCCCATAAGAGATGTTCTCCAGTGAGGAGCATCATCTGCCTCTCAGGGTGTTGAGAAGTACAATCTAAAGAGATTTTTCTAAATTTGATAATGCAGATTAGAAAAAAAATACAGGATGCTGAAAAGTAAGTTATCACTTGGTTTTGTTTGCTTCTAAAAGCTCGAATTTAGAGGTGTTTTTGAGAAGCCCTGCAAAGCACTGTCTGGTGCAAGCAGAACCCATTCTTCTGCTTTCCGAAGCCATGTAAGATGCAATAAAAGCATGGGCATTCTCTCCCAGGTCTGGATGGAGCTGTTAGAGGCAAATCCTCTCTCCCCCTGTCCATCACTGCCCGCCCAGCGGGGTGGTGGCTGCCCCAACTGGGGTGGAGGAGAGGTTCCTGGTGGGCAGAGGTGTCCTCAAACCAGGACAGGGAGCCTGCTTGCTGGTGGTTGGTCAAGCTTGTCTGATGCTGTGCTGAAGTACCCAAGATACATAAAACACTTTCCCTTTCATGAGATCTCCTGAAGGAATGCTCATCGTGGGCACAGCTGGGGGGGCTGAGCTGGGCAGCAGTCATCTTCAAAGGCTCGAGTGCTCAGTCCATCGAGCATGTCCCTCCTGGGGCTTCCATGCATGGTGATTAGCAAGTCACCCCGCTGCAAACCAGTCGGCCTTGGGGGGCGTGTATTTTGGCTAGCTGGGAAGATGATAATGTGCATCTAGGTGAGCCTTGTAATTTTAAGCTACTCGGACTAAGAAAGGTGGGTTTCTGTATGCCTTGTAGCAGGGTTCTCCTGTTCAAGCAACATTCAGACCATTTTATTCTCTTCAGCCCAACCTTTGTTCGCTGGCTTTTTTGCTCTTGGTAGTTTTATGGTTAGCAGATGTGTGCAACCTCTCCATTACTCATGCCCAGTAACGTCAGTAATTCTTTTTGAACTACATTTGTTTGTTTTCCTGGTGTGCGTGTGTGTGTTACATGAGGTTGTGCTATCCACTATAACAAGTCATAGGGTCTCACGTAACATGTATGTATTGGAACTGATACCGGTATTTACGGTAAATTTAATCTCATTAGGAATTCAGTCTCAAGAGGAATTGAAAAGTAAGCAATATGCAAGATTAGTTATTTGGCTGTGGATTGTTGTAAATTTTGCAATTTATATGGGACAAAATGTAGTCAATAAATGCAACAATATAAGTAAAAAAAAAAGGATAAAAAAGTCAGTGAAAAAAACCCTAAACATATTTGGAAGCAGATGAATTATATTCCCAGCTTTTGGAAGGGAAGTAAATTTAAAGAAAAAATAGATTTCTTGAATATTTCTGTTATTCCACCAGTACTGGGTACAAGAAAACTAAAACTAAATCGTACCATATTCTAGAGTCACCTAACTAAAAGAAGACACAGTAAGAATTACACAACTGGCAGAGAAACGTGCCGGCCTCTATGCCTTTATGTCTTCACCGTCCTGCTGGATATTTTTTGTGAAATTGTTTTTCCTGAATACTGGAACCAAAATGTGGGCAGTGAGGCTACTGTGCTTCTTCAGAGACATCCCTACGAGAAACCCATTATCTGATTGTCCTCTTGTGTTCCCAGGGATCAACAAAAATAGTATTTTACAAGATTTTGTACATTGTACATGCACACATGCACACAGAACCCTCAAAACTATTAAATACACAGTTTGTAAGATACCCTTTACTCTCCTTGTACAGAGTTGGATTTTTTTCTTTAGCAGAAAGATAAAATACTAGAATGTGTCTCACCGTCGTACAGGTTCTTGAACTTCTTTCAAATATTTTTAAGAACCTGACATGGTAGGATGCTATAAGTAAGAGAAGGGAGCTTACTAAATGTTTCACATCTCGATTTAATTTTATGTAGTCTCTCTTTTAGTAATTTTTTAGTACTTTTTTTTTTTTTTACTTTAAGTTGATAAATCCATGTATTCTGCGGTTACCGCAAAAGGTTTCTCCTATCTGCCTTCTTTTTCACCTAGTTTATCAGAAGCTTTTGCTTGTATTCCTTTGGTCTCAGCTGCGTGACAACAGCCTTCAAGAAACTATTTGTGATACCAAATTACAGATTTTTATACGTGAAGGCAGTAATTCTGGCGTTTGCAGATGTGTTTAGTTGGCTGTTCTCCAGAAACACTTACCAGATTCTTCTGTTGCTGCAACTTTTTTTCTTTTTTTTTTTGACACATTTTCAAACACTGGTAGCATCTCCATCTCCTTTGTGGCTTAGATATGACATTCTTGCCTGTTATTTTGTTTTCTTCATGTTCTTTTGTTTGTTCTTTTTTTTATTTCTTTTTGGTTTAGATCTGTGGCTTTTTTGGTGTTTCGGGTTTTGGGTTTTTTTTGGTTTTTTTTCCTCTTCTTAATACATTAGTGTATGTGCCAGTTCCGGAACTCCATTTGAGAAGTTAATTGTAGCTTAGGGTAATGTCCCATAGCATTGTTTACACCTCCTTGTACTCGGTGTAATGTCCCTGTTGTGGATTAGCAGGACTTGGGGGCTGCAGTAGTCACTGGAAACCCCTGGGAGCCATTGCAGCACCTGGAAATTACTGTGGGATGGAGCCGCTCCGGTAATACCCTTCTTCCTCAGTCAGATCAGCTTCGAGAGATTGTTTTCCCTTAGACAGGCTTTGCAACATCTGGCCCTGAAGTGTCAGATTTATTATTTGAAGAGTACCCTACATCCTTTCACACAGAGAGGGCTCTAGGAGAGAATGCCTTTTGTCCCTCTGTCTTCTTCCTACCCGATAGCTAAAGTTATTGCTGCATTATTAAATCACATTACCTATCTTTCGGCATATTTTTCCAGCTTAATTATTTCTTTCTATTTTTACCCTGACTATTTTTTGAAGAGTTGTAAGTCTATAATCCTTAGGTGGAAGAAGTGCTCTTGTACCCCGTGCATTGCTGACGGCCCTCTCCCTCCCTGCTAGCTGGGGTAAGCTGGGAAGTATTTGGTTCATTGTCGTGGCACCTCTCCAGCCCCCGCGCTAAACTCTGAGACAAATCAGGAGTCTGTCTTGCGGAGAGTTTGGTGTGGGGGTCCATTAAAGGTGCTCGACTATCAAGATGCTGAATTTTGAATTGACACAAGGCTGGGATAGCAGGCAGAACTGTCCAGGTCTCCAACGTGCGAAGAATTTATTTTTGTCTTCAGAAGACAAGTGCTACACTGGTCAGTTCAAAATCTGGTTTTAATTTAGTGCCCATATTCTGAACCCATTACTTTTTGTGATGTATGTGCTGCAATATTGTTAGAGAAGGGGGAAGAAAAAGTTTCCAAGAAGTCAAGGAAAGAGCGAGCTACTAGCCTTAAGACATGTAAGTCCACGGTGGTTCTTCCCTAAGTCATGGTCATTTCAGCAACTCTTAATAATAAAGTACAACTAGATCAGAGACTACATGTCAGCTTGTTTTGGTTAATTACAAAGGATGTAGCGAAAACCCACACATAAGAAAAAATGCCTGCTGTTGAGTTCCAGAATGCCTAGTGCTTAATAATGGGGGGGGGGGTGGGTGTCAGACTTGAAAAAAATTGCTCCTAATTTAGTGAGAAGCTGTTCATATTTAATTTATTTTCATTAAAATGTTTGGCAGAAGTTCCTTGGTGTCTTGATACATGTCAGTAGAACTTTTTGTGAACAAACATGGCATTGGTGATGGCGAGGGAGAAGTTTTTATTTTGGTGGTAGATTTTTTGTGGTAAACTTAAGTCCTAAATGCTGGTCCAAAACAGTGTAAATTTGTTAGAATTGTCCTGGAACATCCCTATCTCAACACTTTCTGCAATGCTATATGGATGTTTATTGATACTTATATTCATCAAAACATATAGTTGTCCTTCCCAGTTGTTTATATATTTTCCTGCCTACAGAACTCTGCCATGTTCGTATCCTTGGATCATCAAAAATGATAAGAACTATGTGAAATTTACTGGATTAAGTCCTTTGTTGCAGTTCCACTTGCATTCAGTTACTTAAAGAATGGGAGAAGGTTTAAACACTTCAACAAATATGTTTAAGGGGAATACCTAAATATATAAATATTTAAAGTATATAAAGCTTTTTATAAGACAGAGTTGTATCAAAGAGGCTCCTGTAGTTATTCCGTGCAATGAATTAACAGTAAGAATAGATGCACTGACTCTCACATCGAATTCTGCTTTGATGCTGCTTCGGACACAATGCCTTGAAAAAACATGATTTGTGACTTACACATAATTTCAGAGAAGAATCCTAGCTTTACTCTGTGAGGCTTTTATTAAGTGGACTTGAGACCTACCTAGGTCCAGACCTTCTCAAAAATCTGAAACAGCTGCTGATGTAGCAAACCAAAAAATGTGGACTCTAATTGTTGGGCATTAGAAACAATGCGAGTCATATTTTGAAAAGGGAAATTGCGACTTTACATGAGTAAGCCTCCTTCTCTCCTTAATGCAGTGGGGTATTTGTTTCAGCTTTTTAAATAAAATTTCAGTTCTATACAAAAAGTAACTGTTTAGGTATTCTTATAAACTGCATAGAAAGGTGAGCCCACTGGGAAGGGGATGAGCAGGTTTCCGTCCTGCTTGAGTGGAGTAGATGTTCTGCCAGTAACGCACCGTTATCTACTAATATTAATAGTGTGTTTCTGCATTAAGGAGGTCAATGTGAGAGACACTGCTGATTTCCTTTTTATGAGGTGTACAACGGTAAATAAAGCTAAGGTTTTGTTTTCTGGATGAGGTAAGCCAAATCCAAGATACTCACTAGAGTGTGCTGCACTCCGTACAAAACGCTTGGTTGAGCTCTATGGAAATTTTTGAAATTCTAATTTCCTCGCACTTTTACTGCTTTTACAAGGGCCTGCATGTTTACAGCCTTCACCACATGCACAAACCCTTTTTCTTTCTTTATTATCAGAGAATCTCACCATCAAAGAGGGCATGAAGATGCCTCCCTCTTCTATAGCACATAATTTCAAATGGATTTTTTATTAAAGTAATCTTTTCACAATTGTCATTGAAATTTCTTCCCCAGTGTGTAAGCCCTCTGTATTTTAAAATGCTTTCTGGTACCTAGTTTGAACACGTATTTATGTAGGTTACACTATTTCAGTTTTCATCTGATTCTGAGATGTGAAAGGTTCTGTTAAATGTTTTTATGTAACATCATAGGAAAAAATCCATTACTAATTATTAGTAACATAATTATAATTATTTTGTTAGCTGTTGCTACGATTAATACATCCATTACTAACATTGATGGTCACTGGCATTTTAGTTTGTAATGCTGTGCTGCTGATGGAGCTGAAATGTTCCCTTCATTCGTAAAACAGTGGTGTTGATCGTAGACTTTCAGTGACCTGCTAGCGGACCTTGGCTACAGCTGACTAGGTGGTGCCTGTGTAGGTGTAGTCGTTTCTTTTTGAAGAGACCCCAAAGAGTGGGATAAATGTGCAGCAGCTTGTTTGTCATCAGAGGTTGCCCCTGGGAAGTCCCAGCAGACTCCTTCCCTTTGTCTCACCCGTGTCTCCAGTGACAGTGCCGTGAACAGAAGTGAGCTCCCCTTTCATGATACAAAGTCAAAGCCTACTTCCAGCTCTTCATTTTCTTTTGGAGTTATAGGTATACGTTTGCATGCCAAAATGATCCTCTTCATCATCTATTTAGTCAGGTGTTTGTGCCTTTTTCCTGTCGATCTCACACTTGCCACTAATCTCCCAGATTTTTAGATTTCTAGATTACTGTCACACTTCGGGATGGAATAACTAGAGATATTAAATGTATTTATTTTCTGGTACTACCATTTGTTTATCGTGAGGGACTGACCTTGTTAGTGGGCTACAAAGTGGTATAGTGGTAGCCAAGAGCCACCAGAACCTCACAGGGTGCAGGAGGGTACAACCGATTTGGGTGTATATTTGGGTTTGAGAGAGGAGATGTACTGAGTGAGCAGGCACTTAAGTATGCAGGCATGGGAGGAGTAACACTGAATTAATATGGTTCATTTTAACCAAAAAAGATCTGAATATTTATGACATAAACTTGAAATACGTGCCCTGACAGGTTAAATCTTGTATTGCATTTTAGTGTATTATTATGAAAAAAAGTTAATGGAAAGTATTTGCAAATTGGTTATGCTGTTACTTACCTTTTGACTTTCCCCAAATGGTTTTTCTTTTATATTTCAGGTTTTCTATCTTTCCCTTCTCTAGTGGAAAGTACAGATCTGTGATTATATGATCTAAATGGTTTATTATTTATTCTTCTCAGATAATGCAATAAGTTGTTTATACCCTGCATTCACAATAACTGTAACAAAGTTTTAAATAATGTGTCGTGGTAGATTCATTCGCTAAGAATCTCTAAATTTATTCAGTCTGCTAAACACTGAACGGTGTGTGGAAATATTTAAGCTGGATGCCTGAGGTGTGAGCATGGCACAAGCCATACACCCACTGACTCAATGTGGTATTTATGAGCTAAGTTGAGTTATTTAGCAGTATTTCTCTTTTTTTCATAGCCTTTCATGTCCCCTCGGTACCCTGGAGGTCCAAGGCCACCTTTAAGAATACCCAATCAGGTAAGAATTTGTCACGGCTGCAGTGTTGTGGTCTGGGGTGATGGTGCAGTGCTGGCAACAGGGAAGGTTGCCTCTTTGGCTACCAATGGGTCATTGCCTGCAAAATTCACTCAGTCCCTCTCCACCCCATTTTATCTGACCATTAAATAGTTATTCCGTTAAGGTGTGGCCATGCCATTCCCAGCTCACTTTCCTGTGCTTAATTAGTGTCTGCATCTCAAAATTTATTGTGTGTTCAGCCTGTCTACAGAGGAGGATATAGTTGCTTTGTGCGATGCCGCATTAACATCATCCAGCCAAGGCTGCCTGCCCTGAGATGAAGGCAGAATGTCCCTATGGCTGTTACACTCTCTGAACTTCCCTAACCACATCAAGCAGTTAGCTCTGCGATTTTCTTTACTTAATTCTACATAAAATGCCTCACTCCCTCCTATTCTGTGTTGGATATATGAAGTATATTTCACAGTAAAAATGGGGATTATTGGTGAGAAACGGATATCATAAAGGGCTGTATGTCTATAAGACACTCTGAGGACTTTATAAAAGCATCAAATTCCCAATTTTCTCTCAGCTCCATCAAAGGATATGCATGCCAGTGTGACAAGAATGAGTAATGAGCTGCTGTTCGTCAGCAGAGACCTTTATTGGCCCATCTGTGAAAAGATGGTTCTGGAAGCAGATAGCATTTGTATTTTTAAGCTCTCTGTAGTGCAGATAGAGGAGGAGAAAGCAGTTGTCAACAGATGAAAAGTTAAAGATAAGCAGACAGAAAAATATCAGTGGAGCTCTGAAAGGAAAACTGGGTCATTTACAATGTTGGGAAAGGTTGATAGGACAGATGGAACGGGTTTCTTGGTGCAACATAAACTTCCAGGACTGCCTTTCTTGTCGCAGCTTGATGAGGGGACTTTTCTGCAAGAGCCTCAGTTCTGGCTATTTTTTTATATCTGTGTAACACAATGTCAACAAACTTGTGTTAAGCGCTAGCACAGCTTTTCCAGAAAGCTGAAGTTTGAAATTTAGTGAGCTGGATATGTCAGGTCACAAGACTTCTTCAAATGTTTCTCCAAATCAAGTATGGTGATGTTCGGGAGCAGGTTAAGTTACCGGTACCATAGCTACTTTCTTTCAAGGGAAATGTAATTAACCTTGTTGAACTGATCATCAAGGGACAGCATAAGAGCACAATGTCAATAGCGCTTTAGTTGAATGTTTGCTACAGACATACTGTAACCCGGTACAGAATATCTTCCTGGTTTTTGCACCTTTCAGTCCTGTCTTCGCCAAAGATACACCAATGTTTGTGTTTCACATACTCCTTTGTTTTTCCTTCTGCGTTTCTGAACACTGTAAATACTGGCAGGTAGAAACTGGATGTGGTGAACGCCGAGAAAACGCTGCCAACCTTCAGTTTTAGTTTCAGAAGCATTTTTGTCTGCACGTTGTGGTATTTTCAGTTCCGAACTGTAGCATAATCACATAATCTTAGTGAATTACGGATTTTGCAATTCATTTACATTGTGCTGCATTGGTGAATTACTGCTTTTAACAACGCTGCCATTATTTAAGTTACAGTATAGATAGGCAGCGTGTGGAAGTAATAAACTATTGTAGTGCAGCTTTAAGGCTGAAATTTGGATTAGACGGAAGTCAGTAAAAATCAGAGTTAAAATTCCCACTGTAACTCTGACTCTATCCCTTAGTGCCTTGCAGTGGGGATGGTGTTTCCTAGGCAAGGCAGGGTCACACAGGGCACGCCTGGTACAAAGACCCAGGCTTTGTACCAAGGAAAGTTAGTACCAACCGAGTGCCGCGGGACTGCCCCTGAGTTCCTTCCAGGACTCGATCAGGTCCCACGAGGCCCAGCCCCAGAAGGAAGTCTGGCAATGCGTTACGCTGTGCAGGGACACTCGTTTTTCGTGAAAAGTGGTGTGACGTGTTGGAAAGGAGCCGTGGTCCCTCATGTAGTGACCTGGAGAATAATGACTGTGTGTTATAAGTCCTTGGTCACGTCTGCTCACAGCAGCCAATGCCTCTGTGTCCTTGCGTGTCCCCTGCCATCTCAGGCAGAAGTGACCTGTTCCTGCTTTGCCACTCTGACACTTCTCCATGCACTTCATGTGTTGTTCTTACGTATCATCCAGGCAGTCACTGAAGTACACATAGAACTCTAATTTAAATGATGTCATCTCAGATTATTTGTTTATACCATCAATCTTGCAGTGCACTACCTTTTGACTGTACTACCTTTGAGTTAATAACGTGCATCTTAATTTTGAATTTCCTACTTCTTGTGGAAGCAAACTGTATGGTATTTGCATATAGGTTCCCCTTTTTATGTATCCAAGACTACTACAGTATTTCCACGTTAAGAGTAACTTATCCATTCCCTCAGTAAGCAATGCCCGTATTGCCTGAGTAGATTACTTTAATAACAACAGATTAACCCATTCTAGATACATTTTTACTGAAAATGCAATGTTGTTTTGAAATGCTAAATAGCACCTAGTGGATCAGCTAGAAAGATCTATTCATGAAAACTTTTTTCTAGTTGGCTAAAATATAGGTGAGAGACTGTAGAAATGAGCCTTATACCTAATTCAGTTACTATAAACCCAAAGGACAGATTAAAATGTGGGGACATAAAACCGATGCATTTGAGTTGGAGCAGAGGTGAAGTAACAATACAATGTACCTCCACACTTGAAGGCGAGACTTAGGAGGAAGCTTTGTGACTGTCGTTATCTCCCATAGATGAATAGTAAGCTTATCTTGGCATAGATGCCCTTCAAGAGTAAGGCAGAGGGGAAGATAAAATGTCCCCCACATCACAGTCCTAATTAGCTGTACCCTGTGAATGCTGTATGGTTGGCTCAGTTACAGCTCACTCTCAGAGAATATCAGTGTCCGCATCCTGACCTCTGAAAGGAAATGTTAAAATAATGGTTAAAAGAGAAAACTATAGCAATATAAGCTTTGGATAAATGGCCACATACCCAAGAAAAAGATCAATGTTTTGAGGTTAAATAATAGGTAAGCTAAAGTGAAGGAAGGATTTTTGGGGAAAAAAGCAAATTTAGGTAATTACATTTTGGAGGTTCTTTATACATAATTCCACAGAAGTCCAAGAGTTTGTCCATGCAAGTCCACAGTCAAGGTCATAGGGCATCTGGGACCCTTAGTTTAGTTAGGCACTTAGGCGTTTAGTCAGGGCACTTGGGAAGGTTAACTGTTCCACATTACTCTTGACTCAGAAGAATCATCTGGGAATTGAAACAAAAATATTTGCATTATGTCTTTAACATAAATTTCAAAGCATTATATGCTTTTAACATATGGTTTGTACGCCTGCAGGCACTCGGAGGTGTCCCAGGAAGTCAGCCATTATTGCCTAGCGGGATGGACCCAACACGGCAGCAAGGTGAATGAAATAATTATTGGGACCATTCAAAAGTCCCATCTTCTCAAACTTGCATCTTTCTTTCTGTGTTTCAAAGCTTACTGCAGCTTTTAAAGTTGTGGTTTGTTTTGTTTTTTTTTTTTTTAATTAAGAAGGAATGATTTGTTAACGTTGTTTTAGAAGGTGCTTGTGTACTGCATACCTTTTTAAGTTACATAATTTTACTTGCAGGACATCCAAACATGGGTGGGCCAATGCAGAGAATGACTCCTCCAAGAGGAATGGTTCCGTTAGGACCACAGGTACCTTCCACAGATAGATACCCATATTTATTGATAGGCCTATATGTACACTGTGTTACTCTGGTTTTGCATAGATTGAAGGTGGCCAGGACTTGTTCTTCTAATCCCATTTTAAAATAAACTTCATGTTTTACAAAAATTAATTCTAAGTTGCAGCTGTTCAAAGTCTAAAATTAAATCGTCAGTGATTTTCATTAAGATTTGAAGGTAAAAGAGGAATCCCTTAACTTGCTTATTTCAGAAAAGTTATGTTTGTCCTACAGTCAGTATATGTTGTAATCAGAGCCTGGCGTTTGGGAGCCTTTAGGAGATCCAAGGAGATCTTTTAGGGAACCAAGGATTGAGCAGGTGTTTCCTCATCCTCCCAACCTGGTTGATTATGCCATTTAGGAGGAAAGGATTAATACTTCTAACTTAGGCAAACTCTTTGTACCAAAAATACCCCCCCAAATTCTATAAGGATTTTCTTTCATCCACCACTGATTTAGATTTTTGTGGAGTGCTAGAGAGATTGTAATGTAAAATGAGAATTTTGTGCTGCCATTTCTCCCCCTTGTCAATCATAAACATCTCTCTAGCTCTCTTTTGGAGGAGTGAAGCAACTTTGGATTGCAAGATCCATGGTGCTGACCTGGTCACAGTTCTCCATAGGCTCTTTCCTCAAAAATGTGAAAATATGAGTGGATATTTGTCAGTATTACTTTTCAACAGTAAACTAAGGTAGAAAAGAAATTAATTCTGATGTATACCTGAAATATTATTCCAAAAGATTATTCTGTATTTAATCAGTGCTCTCAGTGAGAGAAAATTTAGGTGGTGGTGTATCATATCAATGTTGCCAGTATTTTGTTTTACAGTGTGCTGCTTGTGCCCACACTTTGCATTTTTACTTCCCCATTTCAGATAATCTCTCTAGTGAGGTTTTTTTTTTTTCCTTTGAATAGCAACTGAATTTGAAATGATTGAATAGCTTTGACTTTCAAATCTGTTCACAACTGTCTTTACAATTTTGGATCTTCTTGGTAGAAACCAGTTGTGCAGTTCTGCACCACATCTGCTGCGTGACCAACAAAGCATTGTGAAATACATTGGTTATTTTTTTTTGTAGCATTGAAGTATGTTTACCACTTGCTTTTTGGAGGTAGAAAGAGAAGCTTTGCAATGCTGCCATGTGAGATTGAGCTGATACTTGATGCAGCACCATTAGTCACACAGCAGGCAAATCTCCTGCCAGTTTTTATAAGGATATTTTTTCCATTTCTACTGTCTCTTAAAATCCAGTGTTTTTGTAAGGTTCTTCTTTCTTGTACTGAACATCCTCTAAAAAAGGGGAACAATGTAGCTAATCTACACAAAATTTAAGTTCGCAAATCAATCTTTTGTATAAATGGATCATCACCTGTCTTTGTATCTGGCATTTAGGATCTTCTCAGAATGCAGTTCTACAGCCAAATTTGATGAATCTTTCACACCTACTTTTAAGGTCCTCTTGCTGCAGCACTGTAAAGTTGACTTAGCTGTGCCTGTAGCAGGAGGCCCTGCTACACTTGCAAAACACTTACTTAATGTGCTGATATAGAAGTGCTTATGTCCAGTATAGCAAGTACAGCATGCATATGCTTGAAAACGTAGAGAAAATTTACCTCAGTTTTGTATTTTATGATTCTGGACTGTTTCAGACTATGTAACATGAAGCAAAAAGTATGGTTGTAAATGCTTGAATCTGTCAAGAGCTCCAAAGGCTTTTTTCAAGCTGTAGTTCTGTCAGCTGAAGGGGGTACTTCCTCCAGTCTGTGACTGGCTACTTCTCCCAGTCCCTCAGGTCTGCTGGTGAGCTTCCCACATGCTCCCTAAAGCTTTCTAGTCGAAAAGAATTGGGTCATCTTAAATATTTAAGAAATAAATCATGGTTAATCTGTCTCATTTTGGCCACCTAATACTAGGGAGCACTTTTGTGAACATCTTAACTACCAGATAAAAAATGCTGGTGGTGACTTTGAGTAGAAATCTGTAAGAAACAAACTGGGGAACTAACTTCTGCAGACAGCATAGCTGCAGCTGAAAGAACATGTGAATTGGTAGCCTTAATGAAAGCGCTCTCATTTTAGGACGAAGGAGTACATTTGATTAGAATTAACGTTAATTAGAGTTAGGAGTACATTTGATTAGGATTATTCCAGTCCTGCAGGATTCCATGGAGATCTTTAACCCTGGCCCGCACAAATGATTCCTGAATTAAAATAAAGAGAGGAGACACCAGACAGACCAAACAGGGAGAATGGCTCAGCCCTCCACATCAAGATGAAAAAATGACATAAAACAGATAGAGAACTTCTGTTTTGTTACAGTCAGACTGTGTTCTCTGCCAGATCCAGTAGTGCAAATTGGAGACGTTACTGTGCCCACTGCTTTGACAATCCACCAGTTAGTGCCCTACAGTTCTGACAGAGGAGTTGCTCAGGCAAAATTGTCTAGGATAACTTAGGTCAAAGAGGGGGTTTGAGCTAATCTGGCTCACTTTTGCCTAAGTGTGCACACCAATCGGTTTGCTGGCTGCACACAAAAAGGCAGGAATGAGCAGTGATTGATGACCAGCAGCTGTGGATAAAACTGTCTTCAGCTGGCACTGTTGGGTCTGGAGGAGGACATCTGTGCGCAGCCCCTGGACGTATTCGTGCAAACCAGCTGTCTGTGGGACACTTTAGGGAGTGTTAACAATGAAGAAAGTTTTAAGTTTGGAGTTTTTGTTAGCAGCAACAGAACTGCCTCTCCTGGTTCTAGATCAGTTCTAGATAACTGATATGTCCTACCACTAACGGTATAAACAGCACCAGACCCACGCTTTCAGAGTCACTGCTGTGTTTCTCCCATGTATTCATGACTTCATGTTTACATGGTTTGGTGAATCAGACCAATATAGAGAACACCCACAAGCCTGAGTCATATAGTTTATGTAGTCTGTAATATACTGTATGTGAAATAGAGTGTGTTAGTTTTATTCTTGGAAAACAGACCACAACAGTGAACTAAACTTTTTTTTAAGTAAATTGCTTCTTCGTCCCCACCTCCTTCCAAAATGTGCAGCTCTTCATTTTAGGGAATTTACTATTATCCGTTCTTTTAAAATATCCGAAAAATGTAGCAGGATTAGCACAGACTAGGGAGTGTGTTATGATTGTCAGGTGAGATAAACTGTTCTGCTTGTATCCCTCTGAATAAAAATATGTAGAAGTTTGTTTTTCTTGTAAATAGCACACTTAAACTTTTGTCATATCAAAGCACAAACTCGAATTTTATAGGCATTGGGCAATTCCATTTGTTAGCATTGCTATGACATTCGTTATCTTATCAAATAATTTTCATATTAGTTACCATAGACTTATTAGAATTGACTGATTAGAAATGTAATGGTTATGCTGTATGTTATAAATGTGATATCACATGGTGTAATTTTATACAAGCATTTATTAATATCCTAACAAAATCTAATTAAAATAATTCTATTTAAATTCCATGATGTAGAAATCTTAGAATCTAAGTACAGGTTTCTAATTTTGAATGAGCTCCCTTGATATGAAAGTTGAATACATTATAAAACCTGCCCCTTGCTGGCCATTGACTTGATGTCTGTGTGTGTAAATAATTCCTCCTGAAACAGTTGATGTTTTAAGTATTCTTATTCTACTTGTATTGTTTGTAATTCTTTCTCCTTGGGGTTAACAATATTGTTTTTTTAAGTCAACAATGGAAACTCCTGAAAGAATGAATTACATTGGCCTATCCAGCCAGCAGTTGTGTAGGGATATCATTAACCTGCTGTCCTTTCTTTCCCCCTCCTCTTTGGTTTTGTTTTTTTGTTTTGTGGTAGTCTGACCCTTGGTTATCATTGCAGAACTATGGAGGTGCAATGAGACCCCCACTGAATGCTTTAGGTGGCCCGGGGATGCCTGGAATGAACATGTAAGCACAATATTAAAATCTTATAATATTTAGAAAAGTCATTATTTCATTGTAGGAGTAACATTTGGGATACATATGACAAGGGAGAACATGCTATGATAAGTAACATGCTTTGATGTCTAACAACTGCAATTTTAGAAAGTGAATCCACACCAGTTTCCTTCTTATGCATGCATCTTACAGGCGCCTTTGCTGTCCCTACAAGTCTGTACAAGTCCTCACTTTCTTTCACAGGTCAAAGTTCAAACATTGGGAATAATTTGTCAGTACAGTCACTGATATATCCTTGTATGCATTTTTTTTTTAAAAAATACATTATTTACATTTTTTTTTATGATACTGGTTAAACATTTTGTAAAGAATGGTACGAGTGTCGTTCTTTTCTGCAAAGCAAAGAAGTACTTAATTTTAGAAACATTAAACCATTGTCTAGAACTATTTACAAAAAAAGACATTTGAAAGAAGAAGTGTGGATGATTCTCTGTTGTTGTTTTTATTTCCATAACTACATTTATTCCCACTCTGAACAGGTAGAAGGGTATTACAGATACGAGTGTAAGGTTTTCTGGGACTGGATCGTCATTTAGTAAAAATTGATACAGGCTGAGTTCGGTTAAGCTATGCGGATTTATTCCAGGCGTGGGTTTAGTCATGGAAGTGTATTACGCCCTTCATACCTGTAGACAACCCACTCTTCTAAGGGTGTAGAGAAATTTCAGATGTAAAATTACTCGATCTAGAGTAGACTAGATTTAACCTTAGGATTTTAGCATGGCAAGTGACCCAATATGAGGAATCTTCTGCACTTTAGATAGATAAAGCTTTTGCTTGCTTGGAGTTGCTTATTTGATTAGCAAGCCTGGAAGAAAGTAAGGTGCTCCTTGTATTTAGATTTCTCTATTAAGAGATTCATAGATTTTAAGGGGCTTGCTATGGTTATCTCTGTTGTAACACAACCAGAGATTATCAAGCTATTCTTATATTTTGGCTGTACCTCTGCTGAAGTTTGTACATTTTTTCATAACCACCATTTTGCAGTCCTTGAGTGGTCACAGAAGGTATCATGGTGGTCAAGCTATTAAGACACTAGAATGATTTTACAACCAAAAGTAGAGAACATCTTCTTTTCTTACTCGTTTTACACCTTTGTCTTTCAAGAACAGGTTTTCAGCGGATCAACACAGAAAACACAGTCAAGATTTATATACGGTTGTTATTGTTACGTTGTAGATACCCGTTTTTACTCCTATTTTTGTAGGAAACATAAACCAGAGATGATAATTTTCTTTTCAAGTAAAGAGTTGCCAACCTGAAAAAGAAGTATTGAGATAGATAATACCATTTAAAAAGTATCTAATCCACCATAGCCTTACTTTCTTCTAATTTCCAGACATACCTTGAATTCTTGACACAAATAAAATCTAAAGTTGGGTGTTACTCTATCATAGACATCATGTATTGGACTTAAGACAATACTAGGAACCTTCCCAAGGGTAGGCATTTCTTCTTTTAAATAAAATTTATGTAGAAAAAAAATGTAGATATTTGAAATTCAGTGCGAGTATAATATAAGCACTACATAAATTGTCGTCAGGAGAGGATTTAATTATAAGAAAAGAAAATGAACTTTCTAAAATAAAATACTGTAAAATTAAAATTCAGGCTAGGTATAAGATATTTTGAGGCTGCTTATCCACATAAATGAGAGTTTGCATAGGGAAAATAAGAAAACACATTCCTGGATGACAAAAAGAATTCCTGGTCTGCCAGAAAGAGAGATGGCTATGGGCTGAAATAGTAGCATTTCCATATTGCAGCATTTAATAAGCACATTTCATCTTGAGCCGGTAGACGTACATAGATGATGTTTTAATTCAGTGGTGTGAGAAGTACATTTTCCTTTGGACTTTTATGTCCTCTTGAAGGGAACACCATGAAGTAGAGTCCTTTACTTGGGATATTCATGGGCTTTGATACAGTGCGTGATCTGCTGAGAAGAACAAGGTGTAAAGCGGTAATTATGAAGTAGGTAGCCGTAGCTGTCTCCATGTCTTACCAGGCATATACTGCACTCCTTTACATTTCTTACAAACTCATCTTTACTCCAGTTTAGCTGAAAGTGGGAACAGAATACTTAGTCTTGGTTTTGAACAAGAATTCATACTGTCCCTTTGCTTATTATAATTCACTTTAAAGGCCAGACTCCAAAGTGCTAGTACTGGAATATTACGCTGTAGCATATCCTGGCCTGTGTTACATGCTGAATCACAGACCATTATAAGGAGCTCCATTATTGCATGCCTTACAACATGAATAATTTTTTTACCATCAAACTGAGTAATTCTTTTCCTCTGTCAATGGAGCGACGTATACTGATCAAAAGAAACACAAAGGAGTTACTATGGTCTGGGTTTCTTTTAATTGTATTTCCAGGACATCAGAGTTTTTTCTTACAGTAAAGTTGCTGCTGTCAAAGTTGTCCTTACACCGAAATCTCACTGAAGGCTTGTTTTCTGGTCAATTATAGCATTCAGGATCAGTCGGGGTGCATTCGAGGATAACCTGCGGGCAATGGCAATAGACAGACCCAGCTGTGTTGAATGCGTTCTTTGTATTATCCCTTACAACTCATCTAATGCATGGTGTAAATCATTTAGTCTACTTACATTCCTAGGAAACAGGGTAACTATACGCAAGGCTTATAGTAATGTATATTTGTCTTTACATAGCCATATCTTTTTCTTACATGAAAATTTTTCAGTGTTCTAGTCAATGTTTTTGGATTTTTGGCAAAGTTAAAATATAAAAATGTGTACTCTACAAAAACAGTTGTCATTTTAAATCCAGCTTTTTCTCCTTGGAAAGCGCGAAAGGAAGCTGTTTTGATTAAGAGCAGAATATCAGCCAAATATAATTTTACATTTTTCTGGATGAAAAGTGTTCTCTGTTGTCAAAAATGGCAACAACCAGCTGAGAACTTGTAGACAGTCTTTTGGTCCAGGAGCATGTACTCCATAAATGTAATACTGCTAAATAATTGCCTGCTCCATCATAACTAATGCCATTCAGATTACTGTTTGAAACAGCTGGTACATATCCTATGTTCTTCTACAAAATTATTTTAGCTATAAGGTTTTAAGTTGAAACTTGGTGTAGCCATTTTTAGTAAGATTTTCTTTCTTTGTGGGAAAATACCCTCTTTGGAACAAAATGGCAAATTTTGGGGAGCAGTGTTACATTTCACTGGCACTTTTTAATGGCCTGTGTGACCTGCAGTGTGGTTTCAAGTGCTAAGAATGTCTCAGTCATGCCTGAAAAGAAAAAAAAAAGTGAGTTTGTTTTTTAACTTCAATTCACAAACGTGTGTTCTAGATGTTTAATTTCCTGATTGAATATATTTGCCCCTTGGGAAATGGAAATTTTAGACTTTATTTTTTCAAGTACTAGGATCAACGCTATAGGACTAACTTTAAGGATAAAATGCAGCAGTAATTAGTCATAACGATAGATACTTCGTAAATTACTTTATTTTGGAATTGGTACATTCAAAATAATGTTCTATGACTCTGTTGATGCTTCCAAAATAAACATTTAATAAAGGGCAAAAAACCTGCTTGCATTGCATTGAAAAAAATTGCAGGTAGCTTTTTTTTATGTGTGTTTTATAAGCTAACAACATTTGGCTCCACAAAAAACATATGGCTTTCCAGCAGAATCTGCTAGAGTGTTTTCTAAATCTATACTTAGAGCTGTCCATAGCTTCCAGTAAATTTGCAAATTCCAACAGCTTTTTAGATGAAAGGTGAGTTTCCCCGTCTCCTCATAAGGCCTGTCTAAATTTCCACATTGCTGTGGCTTAAACCGATCGTATATCTGAGTCGGCTTTTTAATACCTCTGTAGTTCAGAGTAATCTGCAGTGTCGTCACAGCTATTTTCCATTTAATGCTGTTCACTAGATACATTTTTATTACTTAATGTCACACAAACAAGTGCAGGGTTTTGGCATGAAAACAGGCTTCCAGTGTTGTTACAAATATTCCTGATTTCTCTGAAAAAGAGGATCCAATAAACGAAAGTAGGAAAAAGAGCAACTTTTTGGAAAAAAAAAAACAACAAACCAGAACACCACATATTTTACCTCGTTAATCATTATCAGAGGAGAAATTGCTGAATATTTGACCTGAGGAGCACAAGTACTGTGAGTCCCTTTTCCTTGCTTTGCCTCCTCTCTTCTTAAAGCAGCAAATACTCACCTACATTCCTGTTTTCCAACCTTCCAAGAATAGTGTCAACAGACATACATCAATTTTCACTTGATTCATTTCAGTTGATTGTTTGAGCTAATTTCTTTATAGTTTCATCAACAATGTAATAATAATAAAAAAAAGATTCAATATTAAATCCCTTTGGCATCATATCTGCTTAATAGTTTATAGTTTTGCAAGACTTAAAAGTAGATAGAAAACTTCCTGAACTCATTAATAAAGCCTGCTTTCTTCTCTATATTTAAATCACTCTCCCATGTCTGGTAAGCTGTGGTGGCTAATGTTGCTTTTCTAAAGCTAATGAGGCCAAAATGCCATTTTAAATGTGAAAATTTTGTCATCTGCTCTGCTTCTCAGTTGTCAGGGCCTTCAAAAAGTGATTTTGTCTTATTTATAAATAACTAGGAGTTCTTAATGCTCCCAGGAATAATTATGGTTATTGAGATGTTGTGACTGTAAACATGGACATTTTACCTCCCATATGGCTTAGTTCCATCAGGACTCTTAAAAGACGAAGCCTAACCACCAAACTATGTTTCTGAACTCAGCTAGGAGTGAGAAACATAAAATAACAGCAAGAGTTCTGAGAAAAATGTGCTCTATCTGGACGTTTTTTCCTTTTTCCCTTTCCCCATTCCCTTCTGCTTTTAGTACCCCTCTGATGTCTCCTTGAGTTTGCTTTATCAAACAGGTTTTCTGCCTGTGAAACGCTCTTGTCCCCCCTGCTGGGGAGCTGCCACTTAATCATGCGTACACCATTTGGGCCACGTGTAACGACAATGTCTGAAAAGTTTGAAATTTCCATTTTGCCTGCTGTGTGAAAAATGTCATGTTTCTGTGACTTCCGTGGAGATAATGTAGCCCTAGTCAAGTAGCAAACTGGTTTTAGATACATATCTAAACGTATGTTTAAAGTCTATGTATAAAGTGGCATGTTTTCGATTTTTAATACATGAGATTTTTTATTGTTGTTCTTATCAGATACAGGTTATAGCAACATTCTTTCTATGGCTCGTTCTTTTAAAAAAAAGGTTTTCCCAAAAAATTTATAAAGTACTAGCATCGCTTTCACTAATGAAACCTTACTATACTTGCAGTATTCTAGATCCATACTCAGTAAATGCACGCATCCTCAATTCTTCATTGTGTAAGCAAGAGTGCTGTTCCTATGACTGAGGTTACACTTATATTTTAGTACCTTTCTGCCTTTCTCTATACTGTAAGTAGACTTCTGTGGAATGTGTAATACTTTCTCCATATATTTTTAAAAAAAGTTAACAGAGTACACGGAAAAACACTTCTCATGAGAACTTAAAGAGTTTGTGAACTTGTTTTTTACTTTTGGAAAACTGCTGTGCCGTGTTAAAATGTTGTGTCTGTGTTACATAGAGTTAAATTCACCCTGAAGAGAAGGCAGGCACTTCCCCAGACACAAATTTGCAATGTCTTTCAAATTGTTCTGTTGAGAATATAAAAGGGGAATATCTGGCACTTCCTAAATTTGCAAGTGTTTGGGACCGATGAAAAACTGTGCAGTGTGGCTACTGGGGAAGGACTCCTGATGGTCCCATTCTGGCAGCTCCTGTCCTGAAGAGTACAGAAGTACCAGAATGAGTCAGGAACCAAAGTGTCTCAAATGTGAGTGGCTGGGTTGTAATAATACATAAATTATCTTGAATCAACTCATAAACTGATTAAATGACAATGCAATGATTGAGAATTTTGCTATAGCTTTATAACTTGGTGTAGTTACAGTTTATAATCACACTTTAATTTGAAAAAAAGCCATCTTATTCCTTACTCTGGAAAGAGATTATTTTGATTTGCTTCCTCAGAGCTGCTCAGAAGATGGGGATTGTTCTGTGTCTCATCTTTCATCTTCTGTTACAGGGGTCCTGGTGGTGGTAGACCTTGGCCAAACCCAACCAATGCCAATTCTGTAAGTTAATATTTAAAATATGTTAGACATCATCTTATATTTAGGAAAATATTTCTCATCAGTACACCAGGAACAAAATTCCACTTCCTTCAACAAATAAACTACGGCATGCTTTATATTTTTCCCCGTAACCCTAATGCAGAGCAGGTTCAGTGAGGAGCATATCTGAACAGAGAGCTCATTGACCTGCACATACCCAGCTCTTTTCATAATCACACAACAGCTCTGCGTCTTTGCATCAGTTACAGCACTTCCTTAACACAAAGGGATATATTTAAAATACATTTTATCTTCCCATAGTGCAAGTAAGGTGAGTTAGGTCAACACTGTCTGGCCAGCAAGCTCTACAAAAATCACAGCTTGTTAAGATACATACATAACAAAAGCACGTTTGCTGCTCTTAACTAGGGAACATGGAGTCGTAGAGCAATTGCTTGCAAGACATCAGCCATTTCATATGCTTTTTGTAAAAAGCAGTGCACTCTATTGCGTTTCATTGCAACAACTACAAAATGAGGTAGTCTGACAGCAGCTAGAAGGAAGAGGAGGTCAGTGGGGCGTCCCACAAGAACAACACATCTGGTATTTCTTCAGAAAACGCAAAAGTAAAGTTTTCATTTTCATTCAGTGGTCATACATCATTAGTATAAAAAGGTGTCCCTTTTTGGCACTTGCAGTTGGGTAAGATGGATCTGGCTTAACAGACTAGCCTGGTTCTTTCTGTTGTTACCAATTTGGATTTTTTAATTCTACTAATGACAGTTGGGGAAGAAAAGAGCTGAAACTCTTCCTCGGTTTACTTTTGCGTGTCCTCAACTAAAACGGATGTTAGGGTATTTTTCAACTGGGAGTTGAAATATTTTCATTCTATGAAATTAATTGAGAATCCAGTAATAGATGTATTTGTAAAAATGAGCTGCATGACAAGTTGTCTACAATCATGTAAGATGCTTACTTCTTACCCCATCCTCCTAAAATAGCATTGCTCCGTGCTCCTTTAAAGAGAGTAATTGCAAAGGATATCATAAAGAAGACTGGATTGTTCACAGGCAGCTGGATTTCACCAGATACCCTCTGTAACAAATACCACAATTGAATTTTAAATTAAAATAGAACACTGTCCTTTCTTTAAAGAAAAAAAAATAATAATGCAAAGAAATGAAAATTAGTATCTTCTAGGGTGAAAGATATGAGAGTTGCTTTTCCTTTTATGGTCAAGATTTTAATCAAGATTAAGTATATATAAGAACATACAGATTCAGTCTGTGCTTGCGATGATTCTGAAGTCTTATTGACTTAAATGCAAGTATGTGCTGCGTAAGTTTATAAACCTTATAAAGCATATTACCTTAATAATCTTATAGCTTAACCTTTTACTATAGACTGCAGATCTTTACAGAGCTTATTGTGCATCCTGCAATAAGAATAAAAGGACCGTAGTAGTAGATGCAAGAACTGGGTTGGTACTAGAGCTTGCATTTAGTATCTTAAAAAACCGAGGCTGGCTGTTAAAAATGCATGCTTCAGGTATTATGAAAAAATAGAGATCAGATATTAGGCCTCAGCCTATAGACATTTAAATGTGTGAATTATGTTATTCACACTGATTTCATTGGAGTGGATAACAGGGCACAGTAATCTTAAATGGAAGTATTTTTGTTTGAAATATTGGGTATTAAATGTGGGCTGAGCCTGTATTGCTAGTTTTGGAATTGAACATACTTACAACGACAAGTTGTTGAAAAGAAGAGGTGTTTGTGTTTGGCAAGAAACATTTTCCCGTAACCCTTAACTGTGTCTTTGAAATAAATTAAACAAACATGTTAACCTGGAACTGTACATAGATGTAGATATAGACTCCATTTCACTGCAGAAGAAATGACTGTTTTGTTTCTGTTGATATTACAGATACCTTACTCCTCAGCATCTCCTGGGAACTATGTAGTAAGTACACTTGTGTGTGTTTGCTTTTTAGAATAGATGTTACATTTTATTTAGGCAAAGAAATAGCTGTCCAGATGTTAAGAAGAACCCTTGTGTATTGGTTGAGAACTGAACATCTGATCTGCATGTAGGGTTTTTTCTGCCGGTTGTGGTGCATATGTTGATGTTCATTACTAGAATCATTATCGGTCTGGTCAAAATTGCCCTGAGTGCTGTTTTATTTCAGCAAACATTTGTATAACCAATACAATGTATTGTCTCCAATAATAAAGGACAAAAATCCACAGCTTTCTCAGTAACACAATTTTGTGTGTGAATTTCTGAACTTCATCATAAAAAAAAATATTTGAAGAATTAGAACAAGCTTTTATCTCCCAAAAGATATATAAGTGGGTCCTTACAGCTAACATTTTAAGGGAGATTTTTATTCTTATAATTACCTTCTGGAGACCTGAAAACTCTTTCTTTCTCCATGCTCTGTTATGTCTTCATTTTACAGACATTGTCTTAATTGATGATGGATTAGTTGGTATCATTGTTTTTTTCTTAGTCTGTACTTTAGAATGAAATAGTTAAAACTTTATAATAGGTCCAGCATTGAGCTGTCACTCAAAAGAACACGAAATGCTGGCCCTTTCTCTGGAATTTAACAAATACACTTTACCTATCAACAAAATGTTTTTTGTTGGAGAATATACTGCTGGGGTTTTGTCTCTATCCCAAGAGTTTAACATTTTTTATCTTTTTAGGCTCTTTGTCGTTGTTATTGTTGTGCTTGGATTATTTGTACTTCTGATGTACTGTTCTGAGGCATATTGTTTCATCTGTTTTTGCCACATGCTTGCTACTGGTGTCACAGGGTAACAAGGGAGAATTTTATGTATATACATATGCTGGATTCCAAATTTCTGTTGGTTGGTCAAGTTTCGGTAGCCTTTTCTTTTGATCTTTTGTGTTTTATCACCTGAAGATTAGGTAACTGCAGGGCATTGGCTTAAACATAAAAACTGCAACTATTTCAGAATGTGGGAATAGCAGGTCCTTCACCTTGAGGACAATAAACCCTTGATTTTTCATCTGTTTGTGCTGCTTATAGGTTTCTCTTACTTTTCAGTCTTCGTAAGAGAGACGATCCTGCAGAGCTAAAGCTGAAGGATGAGTTAAAGGACGACTTTGTTTTTGTTCAGATAAAAGCAATTTCTTTTGTCTTTTATTTAGACAATTAGCTGTGAGAAAGGTTATGATTCTCAGAAGTGTCCATAACCGTAGTACTCATTTTGCCACGTGTTTAGTGGAAACAGTCTAAATCTGCTGATCTGCAAACCATTTCTTTTTATGAAGAACTTCATAAAGTTCTCTCTGCTGGGAAGAGGTTTTGTTGGGTTTGCCCTAGACAGTAGTGATCAATTATTGTTGCAGATTTTGAAGAATTTTTTTGAATATTTGACTTTGTGTTGTCGTTTTTTGAAAGTATGAAGTCCTGAGAAACTAGAAAAGGAGATGCTATAGAAAATTATTTGAATGAAGCAAACCTAAGTGCAATGCAAGCTATAGTAGAAGACTCTCTCGGTGTACTCACATCAAGTGAGTCTTCAAGACAAATCACTTGGCCAAAAGGTCTTCAAGACAAATCACTTGGCCAAAAGAGGGCATCACTGTATTTCAGTGTATAGATAGAGAAGGAGTAAGAGTAAAGAGGTGATTTTACCTCTTTCAGTGACAATGATGGGACTGATGCTGGAAAGTTGCACCTAATTTGCAGCATTGTAGGGAAATCAATAGATATGCAAAGATGCAAGAATAAGCACACAAAAGAGTTAAGTATTGAGGAAAATGCCTGAGGCTTTGGTCAGATGTGCGCTGTGAACTCCAGCTGTGCCAGTGGGAAGGTGCCTAATTCCTCATCCCCACTCAGCTGCTGAAGGTTACCACTCCTTCAGGTCTGTCACTGGAGTTCCTTGGAGGAGTGACCCTCTTCATCCAAAACAACTGAAGTTGACTGAAGCATTTAAAGAACCAGGTCCTTGCTGAAGCGCTTCAGGTGACCCAAACTAGGTAGAGGGACACTCACAGAGGGAGCTCCAAGCAGAGCTGAGGCTGCCGCCAGCAGAGGGTAGTGGTGGAGCTGCTGGGGTGGGCCAAGGGTTGAAATCTTCTTCTGCCAGCCTAAATGCTTGTACATGTCTTGTTTGATGATGAGAGAGTGGTGTTGCTTCAGAAAGGCTAACCACATTTTGGAAAAGGAGCACATGAACTCCAGTTGAACAAACAGCTACATAAGCAAAACCGGGGGGCAGTAGCTTCCAAGAGAGGACACGTCTGGGGACAAAGTGTGGGCTGGAGCTCTTAAAACAGCTTTTTAGCCAAAGGATTTTTGATGTGGAACTACATGCTTTGAGAGCTTAGTCTAGTTAGTTTATCAGACAGTTTTTGAGAAATAATTCCATTACATATTAATATATTCTCAGAGCAAAAATAGTTGATACCGAGAGTCTTTCTAAGAGAAGAAAATACACAAACAATGAGAGTAAATGCAAATTTAAAATTAGATGCAAAAGTTAGTATTGAAGATAAGTAACTTTTCTAATAAATGACCAGTTGGTGGTTTCTACACCTCTTTATGTGATGCCGAAAAATATATATAAATCTGGAAAAATCAAGTTAATGAGCTTAGTGCACAAATCCATGAATAAAAAGTCATATCCTGTGATGCCTAGAGGGTCATATATGTGATACAAAGGTCCCTTTGAATTTAGAGTCTGTAGCTCTACAGCAGTAATGGGGAATGTTTCACTGCTGAGGGCCGATGTCCTGGTTTGAGGACATTGAGCCCAAACCACGACAGCTGAATAGGCCTTTCCAGCAGTTTTGGCAAGCCCGATCCTAACACATTCGTTACTGATTCAATTGTAATTTGGGAGGGGAAAAAAGCTATGTGGCTGCTGGCAGCATGAAACGAAGTTGTGAGTATGCCTTGATTTTTATAAGCTGATCCGTGGGTTTCACGGCGGAGCGAGCCTTTGTTCTCCCACAAAAGATATCAGTGACCTTGATTAGTTCACGAGCAAGGGGAAGCACAAGATAAAGAACTGGAAGGGGGGGGTCACATATAAGGGCATAGAGGTGTACATATATATATATATACATATATACGTTGACTGACTGCAGGGGCGTGCTGCTGTGTCTGGGCAAAAGATTTCTGTTTCACCTACAATCTACAGTTGACCAGTGGCTGGCGGACAGAGATGCTTCCCGCTGCAAGTATTTTACTTGTACGAACCCGGGGAGGAGCAGTATCATTCAGAAAGCTAATACGTTACAGAGTTAGGTTGTCTGAAAATAATGTTTATAAGTATATTATTGCTAAATGCTTTGTAAGAAATGTTGTTTTAAATAGGCCATTAAGAAAGACTGTCTACTGTTTTAAATCCAGGACTTCTCTACCTCCTTCCAAAATATCTCAGTGAATTACAGCAAATCTCAGCAATGTCCTTGTAAGCAGACTGGAACAACCAAACCTTTATATTCAGTGCTACTGAAACAATGCACCTGTCTGGAACAGTATATCTGCTATTTTAAAATATAACAAAAGAGATAAAAATATAAGAAGGCATATGGCAATGAAAATAATCATCTGTTGCTAGGAATCTGTGTATTTTTAATTATGGAAAGTCAGTATTTATTGACTTTTATTGACACAGACGTTTTTATCAAACTGGAAGTTGGTTACTTAAAAATATTAGTGGATCTGCAAACATAGGGCAAGAAGTTATGGTTCTATTCTTACTAAATGATTAGGATGTTCAGAATAAATGTCTTGGAAAAATTCTTAAAGGACCTGAAAAGGCTTGTTTAGCAACCAGAGCAGTTTACGTGCAATTCCCAATCGTAAACACATTCGTAACACAAAAATAAAAAAATAAGTAAATGGATGTTCCTTGATGGTCGCTTTTTTTGACTTTTTAGTCTTTGATTTAGCAGTCTAGGCAAGTGATAAGACTGCACCCAGCATTATCCTGACTTTTTAAATCCATTTGTCATTAATTTGAGAAGAAGTTATATCCAGATGTTATTTTAAAAAATTGTAGGATATTAGATGGGTAGAATTAAGAAGCCTACGGCATCGAGATGCCAAGTCTGCCTAAAAAAAAAAAACGCTTTCTTAAGGTGATTAGGCTCTTGTGTCCCCATGGGACACCCCCTTATTTTGTGCTTAGCAAACATTGGTTACTCTACACTGACTGTGTACAGAGTACAACAAAACAGAAATGCCAGCTGGAAAAGCAGTGGTAATAAAAGTAGGTTGAGGGAACGAAATGTAATTGTCTTAGGCCCTGCTCCAAGTACTTCTCTTGTCTGACTCACAGCATGACACACAGTTATTGACTAATGGATATTCTTGGGTCTGTATACCTGCATACGTCAGAAGTCTGTGCCAGAGCTTGCTGACCAATTACCTTGTCTTAATCTGTGATGAGCTGTTTCGCTAGCTTGTCAGAAAATGTGCATGTTTTTAACAGCTTAACTCATGACATTCATGATACTTTTTTTCATTTGTACTATGCTCATTTTTTACTGCGATGCTTTTTTCCTTTCATGCTAACTGATGTTTTCTACCCTCTCTAGGGTCCTCCGGGAGGTGGAGGTCCACCAGGAACACCTATCATGCCTAGTCCTGCAGGTATTGAAACATACTCAGAAATAATAGAAGATAATTAAGGCATTTTAGCAAATACAAAACTTATTTTTTGGACTTAGATTTTCATGAAGAATCCGCTAATGAGAAATTATTAGATTTGTAGTTTCTGTGTCAGGTTTTTTCCTGCGCTTTCACTCTCTTTCTCTCCATGCTATGTTGAAGAGATACAAAGAACTATATCTCTGCAGTTCAGAGCAATTAATTTCTCTGGCTTTTGAGCCCATCTTTTCTTGCAACAGCAAGATAAAAACAAAAGAGGTCACAGTTTTTATTTGCTTTTACTAATGTTATTTTGGGACAATTCCACCACTGTGGAAAACAGGAGATTTCTAAATCTGGTGAAACGTACCCTGTAGTATCCTATGGGATAGAGCGGACCAACACGTGGCTCTTGAGTGATGCGCTGCATCCCACGGCTATGTCATCTGACTGACAGCAGGGTCATGCTGGACAGGTTCCTCTCCTCTGTATTGCAATGGAGGAGAAAGGCCCCAGAGGAGCCATTGTCACGTCCTACCAGTGACCTGTTCCCATAACTTCAACTGCCCCGTTGTTTCCCCTGGTAGCATGGTCTGTATCTTGCAACTCTGACCACATGGAGATTTTGGCCATATAAAAGACTGTCCACATTGCTACTGAGGTTTGAGGAACCAAGGAGGAGGATGGGAGGATTTAGGACGGCTAGCTAGCTTCTCAAGGCTTAAAGATGATCAACTAGATGGAAGTATTTCCCTCCACCAATGTTCTGCAAAGATTCTGGTATGAAGGTGAAACTGCAAGATGTGGAGGATGCTGTCCTTCCCCATGGACATCATGAGAAGTCTGCTAAAATGAAACTAACCCAGTATTATAACCCAGTATTCAATGGCTAGTCCCTTTGGTCAACATCTGCCTTTGCAACATAGTTTCACCAGCTAAGAGGGATTTGCTTATCGCAATGATGTTACAGCATCCTCAGTCCTTAGGTCCTACATGTTCTTGCTGTCCTCTACATGTCCTTCTCCATGAGAACTTCTTGCACCAATATAATATCTTCATTAAATACAATTCCAGGGCTTTAAAAAATGCAACCTGAGACAAAGAGTATGGCTTCCTTGTTCATATCATTAGAGAAAAAGATAATTAGTGCAAGCTGGCGCTTAAAAATTAGGAGTCTCTCTTAACATAAAACAACCTTATGGACAACCCGCACTTTTAAAAATAGTCAGTACTGCAGTTTACGGCACACGTTAGGCTGTCTGTGTGCAGCTCCAATAAAGCTTCTGCTGACAGTTGTTCCCGTTTTCAGTTAGAGACTCAGAGATGTTTTGAGACTCTGTTTTTCCAGAGTATGAAAACACTTAGAAATGGGCCATCTGAGAATTCTGCGAAGGTATTTACTTGCCTCTGAGGGAAACCAGCTCCGAGGGTTCCCGTGGCCCAGCTAGCCCATATGTATTTTCACATGAGCCAGCAGAACATGGGGAGAGCTAGAGATAAGTGTTGCAACAGATCTAGTGGTTGAAGAACTTGTTGCCTACCTCATCGAATGTTAAAAATAACTTTTTATGTGCTAATTTAACTTTGATAACTTTAGGCTAAGAGGTTTTTGTTCCCCCTCCTCCTTGAACAGTGTATTTGAATGTTGTAGTGATGCTTAGGGCTCTGCATATAATAGAATTATTTATTCACCCAGGTTAATTAATGCTTGGACAACTGTCTCAGAAAGACTAAGGAATAAACAAAGACTGGTTTTAACTGCCGGTGAATGTAAAAATACATTCCTGTGAGAGGTCAGGCCACATTCCCAGTTCCAATGCATTTCAGTCTGGTCTCAGCTTTCTCGCTTTCACTACTTGTGACTCAAAATTCCCCCATCACCTTGTCTTGGAAAAGCAATTAAAGCTCAGCAGTGGGTGTGTTAATCTCAAAACTCTCGTTCAAAGAGGTGGAATGGTCTTTTGGAGGAGCTAGGTATAGAGTACTAAGCTATTATTTGTTCTTTTTGTAGATACTGTGGAGGTACTGGTTTTCCAGAGTTGACAATATTTTTTTTAACCATGCAGTCCCCTTAGGGATGTATTCAGACTTTCCTTAGGTCGTTCTCCTCTCAGTAACCTTTTACATTACATAGCCTATGTCTTGTCCAGTTCCCTCGGGAAAGATTTTTGGCTAATTTGTCTACTGTCTTGCTGCATTTTTTGCCTTCTCTTTCCTACAGATACTGATGAAGGGTGTTAAGACTTTGCATGTGTTAGCAGTGGGGATGAGCTGGGGACCAGAATGAATAATTTGTATCTACTCATGATTCCTAGGCATCGGTTTATTAAGTTCAACCAGAAGAGATGTGTGGGTTGTCTTCTGTGTGTCTTGTTAATTAAATCTTGCATTTCAACTTTGGGGGTGCTCTGAAGGTTCATGAGCATTGATTGGAGGAAAGGGACTGAGATGCAATACAGCTGTGTCAACGTCTGGCAAGGCCAAGTGAAACCCTGGGCAGAACGTATGAGCTTAAGCACCATGCTGTGCCAGGACGGCTTTATAGGTTTTGGACTCAGTTTTTTTTTGAAGCACTGCACCACATTGTACCTTGAAGATACATCAGTTAAAGCTGTCCTTAGAGCAAGGATCTTTGCACAGTGTTCCACTGAATAGCTAGATATATCCAAAATCAAAGAGTGACATGAATGAGAATAAAAAATTTTCATTCACTATGCTAACTTGCAGTGTCTATAGTGAGAGGCTATTTATCATTTATTACAGATGGAAAACAAATTACAGGAAGTATTGATAAGAAAGAAACTCCTGCTTTATAGAGAATATTGAAGATGAGTGAAATAATTTGGAACTCCAGGAAAAAGGGTTTATGGAATTAAATAGTTACAGATACATGGTGATTTATAAACCTTTTAACAGTCGTGCATAAAACTAGAGTCTAGAAGTAGTCACTTAGGGACCATTGCAATTATTTCTTTTCGTAGCTGTGTTGTGTGGTAGCAATAGATAGAAAGGGAATGAAATCTTCCATTATATTGCCGCTGTGTATCAGTGATTCAGGGACAGAAATAATACGAACGAAATGGCAGGAAATGTATTAGATGAGTAGTTTTATTGTAAGGTATATATTAGCACTTAAAATAATCTCTTATTACAGATTCAACCAACTCTGGAGACAACATGTACACTTTAATGAATGCAGTACCACCTGGACCCAACAGACCCAATGTAAATATGAATCTAGTTATATCCTTCTTTGAATTATACAGCCTTTTTCTATGCAAACACTACATTGCCATCACATATCATTAATACTAAGTTTTCCATTCTTACTGGTGAAGCTTCAGTTGGTTCTCCCCACCACATACTTTTTAATGTTTCCCAAATCAATCATGCCAATCCATACAAAATTATGATTGGGTCATATTCTTCTTTATGGAAAAGACCTTAGAAGCTTCTGCTTAGACTTGGTTTGTCACACTGCAGTACACTTCTGTGTGATAGGACGTCACCCCAGGAGCTGCCACTAAGCATTAGTTTCTGCAGGATTCAAACTCATGTTATAAAAAAGTATCTACCCTTGAAAAGGGAGGAGAAAAATTGTTTAGAGTGACCCAGTATCATGTTGCCCTGCCGTTCTGTAAAAAAGGATAACATCAATGTCCCTGAGAAGAAACAAACTTCCGTGTTTGTCTAAATGGGATGTTAAGAATGAAACCTATTGATAGCATTTAAGTATTTGCCTAATTAAATAGTTAACTTGTGACTATTTTAGCCTAAATTTCAGCAGTTCTAGAGGTGACAGAAATCTGGATTCTTGGGTAGAACTTGTTTCTTCACTGATCTTTCTCTGTGCCTTCAGTTTTATTGTATTTCTGTGATTACAAACATACTTCATTTAATCATGATCCATATTATCAGCCTTTTGGAAAAACGGGCAGTAGAACTTTAAAATATAGTTATTTAGATATTGCTAAACCATGCAGTGAATTTTCGAAATTTTCCTATAATGTTAATGTCTTTAAGTTTTTGAAGAGCTAAATTTAAGGTTAATACCTGAAATTGGACAGAACCTGCTCATGCTGCAAAGGTAACGTGGAGTAGTCCCACTGTCAGTATGGATGGGGTGAGGTTTGAAAGCTGTTAATTAATCGCTTACTCATTGAAGAGAACTGTACAGTTCCCTGTAACTTCAATGACAGTAGAGCTAGCTTCAGCACTAGCAGGTTTGAAAGTCATACACAGAGTGTTGAAGTAAATAATAAATTAGTCCTGAGTTATTTTCCAGCCTACAGAGGCGAGAGTTTCCAAAAATCATGAAGTCATTGAAAAATCATTACAAAAAAAAAAGTCATCAAGAAAAATCATGACATTATTGGAAAAAGTGAATAAAAGCAATGATGTTTTTGCAGTCTTCACATGAAAGACTTTCATTTGACTTGCGCATTCAGAGCTAGGACTGTGCATTTTTCCTTTATTTTTTTTTCCTGAGAAATATTTTATTTTTATTAGATTATCTACGAAAAATTGTACAGTAATACCCGTTTTTAATGTCTGATCCTTTTGTAGTTTCCAATGGGGCCAGGGTCAGATGGACCGATGAGTGGACTGGGTGGAATGGATTCACATCATATGAATGGATCATTAGGTAATAATAGTAAATATTACGAACATTGTCAGTTTTCAATGACTAGTGCCATTTTCTATGACTCTGAGTTCTCTGAGTTATGCAGAAGACTATATGTAAAAATCTTTCAAAAACTGAAAAAGCTGCATATACATCAATAAGTAGTATTAAGGTACTTTTTAAGCATGTGAATTGGCATACATTGTACACCTCTGAAAGAAAAATACTGTTATTTTATTTATATAAGAGAGTGTAGTTTTAGTCCAGTTGATGAAGACCAGTCTAAAAGCATACCATCGCAGTAATGTTGAGGTGAAGGCTTAAGAACCATTTTTATTTATCCGTCTTCCTCTTCGAAAATCTTGGGAAGGTGTCATTGTGATGTGCTGGTGCACGTTCTTATCCGTTACCTGGAAGTAAGTTATTACATATTTTGATGTATGTGTTAAGCTGGTTTTATCCCAACGTTTTGATATCCTCATTTGTTCTGTACTAAGCCATATATCTGTTGAGTGTATTATTACTCCATCCCCATTAGCAGCTTCAGACAGGTGCCAATTTTAATGCACCCAAAAGAATTCTTGTCGGGGCACACAGGAGGAACAGCATACTGCTGGACTTTTGACACTATGATTTCTGAAGGACTCGTATCTAGGGGAGAAGCCGTGCACAACTCTGCAAAACGCACACTGCTTTGTCTCCTGACTGTCCCACAGCAAACTCTTTGCTCTCACTCTTTGCTGGAAGCATGATAGACACTTGGAAGTGATGTAGGCAACAAGCCAAAGCTAAATAAATATCATTTATGCCTTCCTCTTCCATACCCACAAAGTAAACAAGTACCTTGTTTTTATTTGTGCTCACGCCCTAACACGAGGTTAGTAGGTCTGAATACGGGTCTTGTCTTGTACTCTTCACTTCTGCACCAAGGGATGTTGGTCATGCTGGCAACAACAGGGGGGAACCTAGGACTGCAAAGGCTTCAGATCTCTTCTTCCATCCCCCCCTGTCCGCCAGCAAGGTTCTCCTTTACATCTGGGAGCTGAGTTGGTGCCTGCAAGGTGCACTACCAACTGAGGAGCCCCGGCTGAGGAGCATTTTCATTTTCCTCCATGGGGAGAAACCCAAGCGAGCTAGATACAGGTCGTGCAGGCAGAAGCTGAGCTGCCATTGTTCTCCTTGCTGCTGTCCCCAAGGAAGAGCTCTGTCACCTTCCCAGCATAGGCACGGACCTAAACTCCACACCATTTAAGTCTTTATGTCTATCACTTGTAGCCCAAAAGTTGGAGGTAGTGAAAAAGAAAGTATAAACAAGTAAAAGGAAGGGAGAAATTCAAAGAGGCTATGACAAGATGAGAAAAAAAAATAAGCCATCAAACCTCATTTAGCAGACATGTTCCAAACAATTAAAGTTCAGCAGTAGGCATCTATCTCCTAATAGAATTATCTTTTTTTTCTACGAAAGCATTCCTGATTCCTAGATTACTTTGCATAAGGACACCTTGTGATTTTACAGCCTTTCTTTACATATTACAATTGTAAAATGGATTGTTGTTTTAATTAATAATGATGCACTTTGCATTGAAATAATTTAAAAACTGTGTAAAAGGTAATCACATCTTTTTCTGCCACTTTCTGTAGCCTTAGAATTATTTCTTAGCTAAACAAAAAAAATAAACTGAGACAGTTACGGAAGGATTTTACGTGTACCTAGCATTTGGTCAGTTATTTTCTCTAGTGAAAATGATGATGTGCTTAGTCACATTAGTGATGACTGCTTTCTACGGGTGACTTCGTATCTGAACTGGAACCCGAGTTCTTTTAGGAGAGGAGGGCTGGGAGCGATCTGCTGCATTCATTTCCATGCTGCAGTAGGCAGCTGTGTCTCATAATCAGATGGATAAATTCGTCAAAGTCCATCTTGAACTTCTCCAACTTCTATGACCGCAGCCCTTCTATTGGGTATCTGTCCATACCTCTGCCCATTAGAAAGATTTTCCTGATTTCCACCAAATTTTACCCTTTGGCCTATGACAAAATGACTCTTCATAATATTTATGTATGTGATGTATTTATAGAGAGAAATCATATTCCTTCTCAGCCTTAATTTGCCTGGCTAAGTATAGTAAGCTATTTCAGCCTCCTCCCACAACTCCATTTTCTTGATTGTTTTTCTCTGATACTCTTCTACTTTTGTATTCAGCACTCTTCTAGAATTTATCTTTCTTTAAAGTAGGTGACCAGAATTGTTTATTGTCTGTTGCTGCTAAAAATGCTTTTCTTGATACATCCATCCTAAAACTATATTTCCTTTATTCTTGGCTTTACCTGAGTGAGAGCAACGGCATGTGAAGAAAATTCTTTTCAATAGTCTTGCATTCATTATATTCAATTTTATTTGATTTCTGTTACTCTGGTCCCCAGGATCATCTGCTTTCTTCTGAAAGATACTGCCATCATCAGTATTTGTAATGCATCAAATGTTGATGTTATTTCAGCCAGTTTCAGTAGCAGGCTTCTGCTTCTGGAAGCAAAGACCTGGAAATGAAAATTAAACCCTCCCAGGTGACCTTAGTGATAATAGTGGTCTTTACCACCCCACCCCTCCCCCCGAATATCAGTTCTTACTAGGTAGCCGTGATTTTGCCTTGTTTTTTTTTTCAAGCTGAAGCATTCACATAGGTGGACATACCCCGAATTAATTGCCTTACCTGTACCCTACCGTTGCTAATGGGACAGGGGGTTCAGATACACGGTGTCTTGAGTTGTGCTGGGCTGTCTCGTCCTGAAAGGATGCCGTCCAAATAACTGATACAGATCAGACGTGTGTCCTTCATTCTATTCTCGCTTTCTGCACTGGGTGCGTACACAGTCAAAGGACTAACATTACTCCATGCTGACTGTAAATTTACTGAGAGAGACATTGGGAAGGAAGTGAGATGACGTGTGGTTGGTTATGTTTTAAAATATTGCTGTTACACTATATATTTACTATGAAAAAAAATTCTTAGACTAACTTCAGCTCAAAACTAACTGAATAATTGTCTATTTTAATTTAAGGCTCAGGAGACATGGACAGTATTTCCAAAGTGAGTATTTAATCAAATATTTGGAATTTTTAGCATGTTTCGCTCTAAACATACTTTCTTTTTCTCTGTTGCAAAGCTTTGTATCTACATTTTCTGCTTGCCAACTCTTTGGAGGCTCTGCAGACAGAATTGGTACTAATTGAAAATTTTAAAACAAAATAAGCAATAGGGAGTATAAGTAGACTTATTCCCTACTGCATAATAATGTGTATTAATGAATGTGATTAATTATATCCGGTTCATAATCTGATTGATCATGTTATAATCTTCCATACTGTTAAGACAAATTAATCTAGTTCTAACCATCAATTCTAGTTAAATGTAAATTTGGGAAAATGTCACTAGGATGTTACTTTTATGCACTGCATGATTGCTTTTGTCACCTCTGTAAGGCAGTGTTAATATCTTAATCATTAATATAAGTTCCTAAAAGCTAGATTAAGAAGTAGTTTCAGAAGAAGCACTGTTTTGATATTACAACCAGTAAATAGTTGGAAATAAATGTGACTTTAACCTGCAGGAGTTTCACATGTACGAAAATAATATTGTGCTTGAACGTGTCACTTCTCACATAAAAAAACATTACTACATATGTGATCGTCATTAATTTAGGAATTAATGAGCTTATTTGGTATTAAAAAAGTGGCATAAATCTCTCCCCTGCAAAACACTATGTTTTGTTCTCAGCATCATCAGATGACTGAAACTAATAAATATATCACTACAACAATCTCCCTGCACTTCCATGCTTTTGATCTATAAATGCAGAAACTGATGAAGAGATTGTTTCAGCTAAGATTTTATAACTCATTCGTTTGTAGCAAAATTCTTCACAATCTTCCAAGAGAGGAGTATGAGTTTGCTTTAAGCACGTCGGGTGCTGTTGTGCTTTGTTTGCCCCAGGACCAAGTACCGTGGTGCTGGTGGTAGATCTCTCCCATTGCAGACTTTGCCACTTCAGATCTGTCTAAGGCCGGTCTGTACGTGCTCCGGTCAGGCTGGGGACCTTGCTGTAGGTGCACTAGGGGAGCTATGATGAGATGCCAACACATAGTCCAACAGGGAACAAAACGCTCACCTAAATTCCCATGGGTTAACACAGAAGCTTGTATGTGAATTTGTTGAGAACACACTTCCAGTTGGTCAAAATGCAGGAATCGTTCTTCAGTTACTGACACATATTTGTAAATCCAAAGAGGAAGAGGAGGTCCCTGTACAGTTCTCCAGTTCGGGGTCTTCTGGTGGTGTGCTATGGGAGAGAGGTAGCCTGTAAAGTGTGTTTGGCATATATCTTTCTGGAGAGAAGGACCTCAGCAATGTGTCTGAGGTCGAGCAGCATCTATAGCAATCCTATATTTATGTCTATTTTTAAGATCTATAACATTTTCAGACTCTGCAGAGAGTAAAATGATGGATTGAAATGACCATGTTGCATTAGTTGTGCTATGCTTAGATGTGCAGTGATGGATTCAATAAAAGCCTCCAATGAGATAATAAGCATACAGCACTTTTTAAATCAATGTCCGTGTTTTTTCTTCAATAATTTTATTGCAAACTGCAGCATTTTTTAAGGAGAAAACCCAAAATGTTTACATTAGTTTGCCATAGGACTATTTTTAAAAGCCTGTATTCAACTCACTGGTATTAAGTATCAGTGTATGTGCTAATACAAGTATCAGGAGATCTGAAAACTTGGATACAAAAATTTACCTGGAAGTCTTGGAGTTTGTTAACCTTAATAAATAACTCATGGAAATCACATTTGATGCATGTCTCTTTCAAATAACTAAAAGAAAAATGCTTCTAACTTTGGAAGTAACAGAGTTGTCCTGTTAGACCATTTTTTGAGTAGCACTGCCCAATATGCAGCCTGCATTGACAGTAGTAAAAACACGTGGGTAGCATTGGTAATTTTGGATAGGTAGTAGTACATAATGCTTTTGAAACTTGAATGGAAAAGTTCTCCTTGGAAGGAATAGTAGATTTCTGGGGTTGATGCGCGCAAAATTACTGTGTGGCTGCCTTCCAGTTTTGTACACGGTGACAAGGATTGTTCTTGCTGGGGTACCAGTCTCCCTGCACACATCACCAGCCAATCTTGGGGTAGGCTTTTGCACAAGTAGATTCTTCCACTGACGGAAATTTTCACGGAAATTAACACAGTTTTGGGTGTGTGATGCTCAAGCGCAGGCGTAGGACTTCGAGTAAAATACGTATGGGAGAAGCTGACTGTCAGTTCCCAGGAGAAGCAGAAAATTAATCCAGTCTTGGTAGAATCAGTACAGCTCACAGAATTCAGAGCTACATTTTCTAGAGAAGTTTTTAATTTATGTGGACGAATGGCAAAACATGAAGTTTTTATGAAGTAGATTGAGATGGGGGAAGTAAATGAACTTAAATTATGCATATTAAATAAACATTAATAACCAGTGTTTCTCGCAGCGCCCATGGAATTTGTGCCGGCATCAAAGACATACTTGCTTTGGAAAACCTCAGCTAGTGCTACAATGCCAGGCCCCGTACTGGCCATAAAAGCAGCCCAGGGGAGTTACTATAAAAGCATTTATGTCAGGAATTTGAACCCTTGGGGCTGGCGTACTGTAGCAATTGCAGAATTTCAAAGCTTTGCGCCACACAGAGCAAGATAAAATAGGGGTAAATCCCCCAGGAACGAACAAAAGTGCGGGAGCATCGTACAAAATAAATGTGACAAGGCCTTAGAGGATTTTAAATTTTATATTCATAGATTTTAAGGCCAGAAGGGACTGATAGGATTGTGTAGTATGACCTTCTGCATAACACAGGCAACAGGACTTCCTGGAATTAATTCCTGCTTAAGGTACAGTAGCTGTGGTTGAACTACAGCAATAGTTTTCAACCTTTTTCAAGCTGTGGATGACTAAATATTTGCTATACTAACTTCAATGAGGAACAGATTTACTTGTCAGATGTTAATGAACTGGTTAGGCTTTTAGTTGTCTTTGATGGACATGTTGTCCAGTGATTCCTGGAGATCTGGGGATCCCCGTTTCAAAGGCAGCGAACCGGACTGAAGAAGGCTAAAGGGCAAACGCAGGGGTCTTGACCCAACTCTGCAAGTTGGATTTCAGGTGCTAACAAAAACCAGTTACGCCTGCATGTCACTTATGTAATTAATTTTATATCTATGACTGAAAATAAATACACTGAGCTGAACCCGTAAACATACTTGGCCATTCAGACTCAGAATGGTGATCTTCCCTCAGGAGAATGTAGTGAAAACTTAACAGCAGCCTTTCATGAACCACACAAAGTACACTGCAAAGTGGACAGTATGTACAGCCATCAGGCGTACCCCTCTGCTAATGTACTAGCAAAAAGTAGCTGATTTAAGTTTTGGTATTTGATGAACAACACTTTTTGTTGTCTTTGGAGGTGAAGTAAATCCTGTGGAACAGTGGAATATGTTGCAATATTTAAATTTATGGACAGTGGTCAACATGGGACTTCATGATTACAAAGGGGAGCATGTATAAATATGGTATGAAGGGGAAATGGAGTCATAGCTATCCCATCCCATTTTCTGTTCAGTGATTACTCCACTATACATCTTTAAAGTGCCAGGGTAGGTTAGATAGCCTTTGTAGCTGTGAGGAAGGTGCCAAGAAATTACGGGGACTTTCTCTTTTTTTAATGTTTGCTATTTTTCATTCAAAGTTTGAATTCCTGCAGATTTAGTTACACTAAATGAAGACTGCATGCACGTATTTTCAAAGTGCTGAACACCTTGGCTTTTTTAAGAAAAAAATCTGTATGCTAACAGACACACTGTGTCAGGGTTGCAGTTGAGAAATAAGAAAAAGAGAACAAATTCACTTAAGATTCCTATAGCCATTGCGATTTGATCACTTTGATCAAGAGACAGTTGCCTGTTGTTAGCTTGCCCACTGACTGCACTAGGTTTGTGTTAAGTATATGGTGACATACCAGATTTGCATTTTTATAAGTAAACTCTCACCAGCAACATTGCATTCCATTTTTCTGGATTTAAAAAAAAATATATCAAAGAACTGTGATAGATGTAAACATTTCATAATGAAGTTCTTGACTTTGCTCCCTCCTTTCCCTGGCTGCTCCTTTAACATCACAAATCCTCTATAAGTAGGAATCTGAACAGTGATGGAAAGAGAATTGCCCATGCTCCAGGCATGGCACTGTACCACAAATCAACTTTGTAAAAACACTTAACTAATCGTAGTGTCTGTCTACAATAACCATGTATTGGCTATTGACTTAGAATAATTTCTGTGGCAATTACCTTGTTTTCAGCCTTCCTTTAAGTAACTGAATCTTGAAAGCATTTTCTAAACATTGCAGAGGTGGTTGTGCAATTCTGTGAAAAAGAAGGAATTTATCTTCAGAAGCCTTTGTATTGTTATATTTTTAGCATTTCAGTTAAACCTAGACAATGAAAAGCTAGATTAAAACGCTGTTGCATTGTGCTCTGTGCAAGCAAACAGCAAAAGTACAGCTCCTGAAAGTGTTTGCAAGCCCAGTCCAGTGACCAGCTGTTATTCAGGAGTCTTTTATCCAAAACTGTTGTTAACTCCTTTACCTATAAATGCTGTGTATTAGCAGTGCTTGGTGAAGCAGTTCAGCAGGTGAACCACACTTGTGAACTACTTGGGAAACTGTATTTGAGTAAACTGAACACTGTGAACAAAGACCCAGACACAGGCCTTTTTGAACGTCTGTGTAGACCATATCCATCCATATGTCTACCTTTAAGTACATATTCATAAGTCACAGGCACATGCTCATAGACTTTACTGAATTTGAGCACATGATTTAATGCAGTGACAGAGCTACCTCTCATACCTGCTGTAGCTGTTTACAGCTTTTCCTGACTTCAGTAGAAGATGCTGGCTATAACCTGAAAAGAAGAATTACAGATAAATAATTCTTGCTTCAGGAAAGGAAACATTACCTTACAGGCTAAAATTAGTGACTGAATCATGCAGAACCCTGCAGAGGCTTGTTTTTCGTCTTTGAAAATCCCAGTGCATTGCACAGTGCATCCGTGTGTACTACGGTATCGTGTAAAGCGTGCCTTTAGCACCCTTGGTGAAGCTGGGAAATGAACCGAAATCTACAACATTTAATCTGTGTTTTAAAATCTTATTCAACAGAACTCTCCCAGTAATATGAGCATGAGTAATCAGCCTGGCACTCCCAGGGATGACGGTGAGATGGGTGGAAACTTCCTAAACCCTTTTCAGAGTGAGAGCGTAAGTATTTTTTTACTTAGTTGTTCTTTTTACTTTGTGAACCTTTATCTCTGGCATTTTCTTTAGAAAAAGAAAATAACAGCGAGAACAAACAGCTTTGTAGTGTACTTGTAAGGCAGTACTGTGCCTTATGTGTTTTTTACTAGCTTCTAAAATTATAGTATTGATTCGACAAATAATTGTGCAAAATACTGCTAGAAGTTGAGCTGAAACTGGAAAGTGTGGGAGATGTAGATTTACTGCAGAAACTCTTTTTCGAGATTAAGAGGTCAGTTGTCAATGAAAGTTAGATCTGTCAAGCAGTAATCATTACGCTGCATGCATTCAGTAATGCACAACAGGCATTTGTCAGGCAATATCCCAGCAGCCTAAATACGCAGAGCTGACAGATCCTTCCATTTCAGTGTTTTCAATGTGTGGTTGCCCAACTTTTGACTCCTAAACAATGTGCCTTGCAGGGAATGCCTTTTAGAACAGGATTCACACTGAAGTGTATAATTAGAGCACCAGTAGATCTCACGTTGGAAAGATGCAGTGTGCTGTTAGAGCCAGAAAAAGCAAAGGTTCCCTCTAGTGTTCACTCTGGGAAAAATGATGCTTTTTAAAAATGGAGAATGCTTGAGGCAGCAAAATGTGGTGTAAAATACATTACAAAGCAAGACTACAGTATTTTCATACTCATGTGCCTGAAGCTGGGTTTCTAAATTCACATTTAGGTTCCTAAATAGGAGTGGCCTGATTTTTCAGAAGTGCTGAGTGACTTCAACACTTCTGTTCTTATTGGAAATCACTGCTGCCAGAAGTGAGTGCAACTTCATTAACTATGCCAGTGGTGAACTTCAGCTCAGAAATTATGACAAGTAAACAGTTTCTTTTAGATCACAAAACACTCAAATTGCGTAGGAAATTTCATGGGAATCAGATTCTGGGATTTTGTGGGTTTGCTTCCTTAACTAGTGAAAAGGAAGAGTTTCTGCATGTTAGCTGTTGGTGTCTTCATAAAGAGGGCACATGTTCAGATTGTGTGGAGTATTGGAGAAAATTGGTTTGTACAACCCCAAAAGACTGATGTTTTAATATCTGACAAAAAGCCCAGTAGCCACAGAACCTCCACATGATCCTTGGTCGTGGTAATCCTTGACTCTCGATTTGGTATGTGTTGCTTGTACTGAGGGCAGGCAGTCTGATCAGCAGGTGAGCCAGTTCACCAAACTGAAGTCATGGAAAGAAGGACATCAGCTGTACTCAAAATCAGTTTTCTCAGACACTTCCTGGATTCTAGGTGCTACTTGACGTTGTTTTCCTACCTGGAAGAGCCTGGGACTCAGTTTTCTCAACGTGAGATGAGTTTCTCAAACACGTGAGATGAGTTTCTCAAACCCATGAGATAAATGCCTACAAGGCATGCATAATCTATGCCACAAGTCGTAGTGTAGTCTGGGGAACTGTCTCACTCTCTGCTGCATATTTCATCACCTGGCTAGAATAGGCATTATTGAGAAGTCCTTTCTCAGGCAAATTTGCTGTTCAATTCACCAGGAGTTTTGTTTGGGCGTGGGGAATGGTGCTTGGCTAGTAATTTAAGTTAAAAATCACAAACACCTTTAGATCACCTGTAGATTCCTTGTCCAAAGTGATTACCCAGGTACTTCGGCTCAGATACAAGAAATCACTTGAGCAAATGGTTTGCTTTAAGCATTTGAGCTGATCTCTGACATCATTGGCTAATGATAAGCATGTTCTTACTAGCTTTGACGGCCCACTGTGGGCGTGCTCAGAGCATGATGGGACAGGCAAACCGTCGGAGACCTGACATGGGACAATTACATGACAGGGAAGACCCATCCAAAATACTTTTTTGAATATGCTTGGACAATTGGAAGTGGTCATCTTGAAACTCTAGCTTTGGCAGGTTTTTTATTCCATGTTTAGTTTTGCAAAGGCAAATGTCTCTTTCTAGTATTGGTTTTCATAATGCTAATACATCTTGCATTTGAACATTTTCCTCTACTTAGAAGATTTTAGGCCAAAGTAAGTGTTTCTGCAGTCCACAGTTCTCAATTTAAAAACAAATTGGGCATATAGATGTGCACTACTTCTAGGCATTGTGGTGTCCCATTGATTATTGTAATGAAGTACTGCTAACTTGAGGGCAACTATAGCTTGTATAAGGGCTGCAGTTCAATTTGTGTTACAATAATAATATAATGTGGTGATTTAATTTCTGGTTCACATAAAGGAGAATGACCACTGATCCTTGATTCAGCTTGCATCCTAAAATAGATAACTCAGAATAATTAAGACCAAGAGCCTAGTTTCATTCCAGTCAGACGTATCTTTACTTGTTTCCTTCCATAAAGTAATAAAAGGCTCTCAAAAACATTATGTGGTTCAGCTAACCATGAATGCAGCTTGTCTGCTTGAGCCTACCAATCTGCCTAGCTAAATCCCCCCAATAGCCAACATTGACCAGGAAAAAGTGTGAAAAGCATCAGTGAAGTTCATCACACCTCCCAGGAAAACACCAGAACAATCTTCAGGGGAGGTGGCTTTATCAGCAATAGCAGTATTTTTGCAAATGAGAGAAGCATAACAGAAGTTGTGATACCGCAAATTGAACTACAGCACAGGCAACCGTACAAATTTAGGAGGAAGTTCAAGGAGCGTGTGGACATTTGAACTCATTGTTGTGGTCCAGAAGTGGTTTTAGTTACCTGGTGGGGGGGGGAAATGGTTGTTAAAATGTGGATTCCTCTTTTTTCAGTACTCCCCTAGCATGACAATGAGTGTGTGATCGTTAACAAGTCTCGCCATGAAGACCACAGTGAGTTGGCCCTCTTCAGAGAGCTACTGCAGAAGAAAATTATTCATCCCAGTGTACAGTTTAACAAAAGGATCTCAGACACAATCAGACCCACCTTTTTTTTTCTACCATCTCCCCCGTTTTGTCAAGACAGTGGGTCCCAAACATGATTGAGGCAACTGAAAAAAGTGGCGTAACAGAACTGCCCAAGATGGAACTGCAAATAATTATCTGTGTATGTACTTGTGTGGGTTAATGTATATGTATGTGTGTGTGATATAGAAATACACACATACATATATAGACCCACAGGACATTGTAAAATATTATCACATGACATATTAAGTAGAAATGAGAAGTAGGGGCTTTTATTCCATCTTTTTTTTTTTTCACGTTTACATTTTAAGATTTACTTTCCCTCTCCCCTCCTGAACTGTTTTATGTTGCATATATCACTGCTTTATAAGTTATTTTTTAAGGTGAACTCAAATGATAAATTCTTCTGATTTTGTAAATGTCTGCCATTATGGTTAGGAATAAAATTGCTTATAAGAGCTTTCATTAACTTGTGTTTGATACCAGTCACCCTGTGAATCACAAACCGTACTGTCTCAAGAAATAGAAGAAAGCTCATCTTAATTTTTTGGAGAAATTTAATAATTTTCACCTAGTTTGGTGATTTTTTTTTTTTATACTTTGCCTTTAAAAAAAGAAGCACTGAAGGTTATTTTTCTTCTTTAATTGAAGCCTAATATCTGCAATATCTATTTTAAATGGAAGCCTGAATTTGATACAAGCTTCTCAGTTTATATAGAGGACTATAAGGTTACTGTAAGTGAGCTCCAATTGGTATAGAGTCTAGCAATAAAGTGTCAGGGCTTCTTCTGCCCTTGGAAATGAGTTTCCTATTTAGCATGATCTTCTGTAGGTGAGGTAGTTAGTGGAAATGCAGTAGAGTTCCTATCACTGAAACCTTTTCTAAAAATTTACTATTACGTTTCCCATTTTCAGTGATTCTCAACTGAATTGTAACAATCCATGGTCCTAATTACAAACAGTATTTCTCAAGCCTATTCAGAAAATCAGGTCACCCTGCTACCCTGCGTGTATTTTTTACCACATCAACCAGAATGAATTCCCCCAAAACTTCCCAGTGAGCAGTCTCTCTTTTTTTGTGAGCCAAAATGATGGAGTAAACTTTTTATGACTACTAGCCTTGTAACGGTCTTACCTTTTGCCATGAACAGAAGAGGAACAAAGGTCTGGGCCATTTTATAAGGAGGTCAGCCTATCAGAAATGAAAGCTGGGGACAGAATGGAGAAAAGGCATATGGTCTTAAAAGAAATGCTTCTGGAAGCTCTAAAACCAAGATTATGGTACGTTTAGTTCCTGATGACTTCCAGCTCCTCCAAGAAAACATAAGTTTTCAGTTGTGTAGTGGTCAAAAGGTTGATGATCAGCAATGCAGGCACAAAGTGGCTGAGCAAAAATTCATGCCACTGACAGAAAGGAAAGCCCCCTCCTTGGACTTTGCATATACACTTACATAGGAGCAGTTCTGAGATGCAGTATGTCCATGAAGTCTTGCAAGGAGACTTTTTTTATGAACTTGTGATAAAGAAGCTTATGTAGTGGGCTCTTTGTGATGATAGCTGCACAGAACAGGATGCGTAAGGAATACTACAATCTCTTAACTCATTTTTATTTACATATGTTATATATATAATATATGAAAATAAAAAGATGTAACACTTTTTACTCTTCTGTTAGGGCTGTTCAAAGATTTAACTCTTGGAGGCATAAAATTATATTAAAATATTAAAGATTTTGGTAGCATTACTTTCGCGTAATAGTAACAACTTTGATTAGTTGTAAACATAAATTAGATAGTCATTATACAGTTTTGTGGACTTCATTCCCAGTGATGATGGAAGTTTCATTCAGTTGCTTATCTTTGGAAAACACTTTCTTGTTATCTCAAAAGACGATAGAAGGCCCTACTATTGATTTGAGTTATGAGAGCGCAAAATCAGATGTAATTTCCTAAGACCCTTTGCTGTTGTCACTAATACCACTGTTAGTAGTGGCTGCGTCCCCAGTGGGCCCCAGCTTCTGCCATAAGCACTGCAGAGTCCAGACGTCCTTGCAGCCTGCACCTGACATCTCTGTTACCCTCAGTAGCCTTCTAAGGACTTTAGGACTCTTTTCTGCCCAGTTGCAGTCAGATATGTCACTGCTGCCGACTAACGTAGATGGGTATGGCTGGACTACGCACGAAGTGCCACAGCCCATTCACGCAGCAGGTAAGTGCGCCCTCGAGTGAGCTCTTCAACGATAGAGAGCCTCTGGAGATGCTGCAGGGGGAACCGCTGTGTCTCCAGGGGAACCCCTGTGCTGTCCCAGGCCAAGCTGGGGCTCCTCCAGGAGAGCAGTGTGTCCACTGAGCACACGACAGCCGGTCGTGGTGGCATCACTGAGGGCTGTCTTACAAGACAGAGTACGTGCCACTGCTGAAGCTTCATTCTGTGGCAAAATTAAGCAGAATCAGGGCTTAGTGTTAATCAGAGAGTTCTGGGTTTTTTTTCCTTTCTGAATTTGGCATTATCGGCAATATTTTAGCTTATAGGCACCTGTTAAGGATGAAAGTCTGACCATTAAATTAAACCTGCATAAAGAAACCCCTTAAATGGAACTGCCAACACATATTGAATATCATTATCAAAATACGTTATCCTAATTTATATACAAGAGCATAGCATCCTTTCAGGCACATAATTTTTCTTCTGTAGTTCTTTTAAACTTGCTTCTATACAGTTTTCCTTACTGCCAGTATATCTTCGTCTCCCCCTTTCGACTTCTTTTCCAAAACATTTATATCAAGTTAAACATGGTCGCCTTGATCCTACAGCATTAATCTCAGTAAATACATTCCTGGCTTCAAAAGGAGCAGGATCAGGCCCAGCTTCTCGCAGCTTGTCACGCTGTGCCCTGACACGGCAAGTTAGTGTGTACGGCCAGCACTTCTCATACCTGCGTCGCCCTGCAGGCTGGTGGAATAAGATGTGCAAGCTTGCAAAATTTTAGATTTGGGAGATCTACGTGAATACTCAGTGCATATCTTATTGTTAGAATTTTAATCAGATATAAAGAAGCCTAATCATCTTGCGTTCTGTAGGGAAGGCTTACGTCCCTGTGTTTACACACATGAGTAAAGTTACTTACACATGCATTGGTAAGATCAGGTGATAACCGTAAGTAGGTTCTGCAGCTGAACCATTAGAAAACAACTAAATTAGAAAACAATCTTATGTGCTGAATACTCAACTTTCGAATTCTAACTATCCCTTTGGGTTTTTTTTTTTAATATACATAGAGCCTTTTGCTTATTTTCTTTCTTTTGCTTATAAATCATTGTAGGATTTTCATCATATCTAGAGTATTAATGTGGAAAGAAAGACTATTTCCAAGCACTGACTTTTTACTCCCGCTTATGTTTCTAATGCACTAGATATCAATGTGTAATGTAACTGCTGTTTATATGTGTCCTTATGCAACAGCATTATTGATAATGTCAGAACTTGTCCAGCTCTGGGAGTAATTTTATTTTAAGTGGTGCAGGATAGTTTTTCCACACTGGGTTGTTAGGTAGATTTCTCTCTTTCTCTCTAAAAATAAATAGATCATGATTCTGTAAAAGGGTCTTTCGGGCAAGGTTAAAGCAAGGCTTTTTAAAAACAGAAGTGATGAAATCTTAAGAGTAGCAGAAATAGGGAGTAATTGATCTCTCATACTGTGGGAACTCCGGCAAATATTCTGGCCTTGTAGAAATTCACTTGTAAATTTCACAGTGAAACCAGTATTTTACCTGCTGCCTAAACCTATGAAAAGGAGTATTCTTACCCAGATTTTATCTCCATGTCTAAATCTTGTATAGGCAAGAACAGGCTTTAGGGCAAGAAAGAAGCTGTATGAATCACAAGTAAAGCATGTGGCCTGACGTGTGCATTAAAAAAAAACCCAATGGGATATTTGCATGTATGGGTTGCATTATTTTCTTAATTGCCTGAGTGTGAGGAAGAACTGCGGTTGCACTCCGTGTTTCCCCCCTCCGCTGTGGAGTGAGTTTGGTGTATGTAAAAAGTGTGGCAAGAGCCCTGAGTCTCGGGGGAATAAATGTGGTGCCACTTGACTCGGAGGCATCTCAGAGTGACAGTCCCAGATCAGAGAGTCACCCACCAGCCTGTGGCTGAGACCACATTTGCCATTTTTGATTTAGAAGCTTTCTGGTTGCAGAGTCCAGACCACCAGTGGGTCACATGTTCAGAGACAGTAACAACTTTCAGACTTAGCGGCCTGCTCCCCTTTTGAATTCACAAAATATAATAATAGAAGTCGCCATGTCCCAAGATATCCAGCTGTTGCTTTCCCCTGCAATGGGAAAACACAATAAGAAATATGTAGGCTAATTATTTATTTTAAATAATTCAAATTAGGAAGAATTTAATAGAATCTTTCCTCTTTATGGATAGCAATTCATGCGGCAGAAGGACACCTTCTTGAACTGGCTAAAAATCATTTAAATTTTCCCCTGTCCTGTGGCTAGCAAATGAAATACTGCATGTAAAGATGATTTGGAATTAGATGAGTAATTTAATGAGGGACCAGCTGTTACAATATTGAGTGTTGAACATTTTACTGTTTTTTTTCTTTTTACCAGTCAAAATGGATTTTCAGCTGATACATGTAGCACCGATTTCTATTTCTCAGATCAGTTAATTATTTTTAAGTGTTATCTCCTATTCCTAGTCAGCTCAGATTCTTTGTTCTTGTTGTGTTTTCTAAAGATGGACTGGATTCGTCAATATTTGACCCTACGCATTTGCATTTGGAGAATGTAAAATAGAGCTTAACAACGTAAAAAGAAAAGAAGATCAGTGCAGGAAAATTTATCTTTTTTTAATTGACTGTAAGTGATGATAAAACCATGGCTCCTGCCCCAAACACGCTTGGGTTTGGTTGGGCCCTAGGGATGAGAATCCTGACACAGCACATCTTTCAAATAAAACCCAAAAAACTCCTTCAACAGTGACAGCTCATTTCTCTTTGAACTGATCACACTAAGGATCTAATTCAGGATTTAATGATACGAAACAACTATAAAAATTCAGTACACTCAGAGATAAATGAGTTAGATTTAAATTTTAGTGTGTGCAGCTTCCTCTGCTTTCCAGACATTATTGGCTCAGTCCTTTAAGCTGCTGTTCATGCCAGTTGTTCAGCTTAAACTTTGATGAAACCACTCACATCATTAAGCCATTTTTTGGTAGGATTTCACCCTGGTCTGGGTGAAATACGTAATCTGTCTATCTATCTGAAGTGTGACATTATTTGGCAGATGTATAAACTGAGTAAAGAGAGCAAAATACAGAGGCTCTGTTGAAATTAACAAATTGATGATTCAATCTGAAAAACAAGAAAAAAGGCCTTATCTAAAATACTCTGTTGAGTGCATGCGTGCAGATTGTCTGCCAGTGCTGTTTTCTTGGAAACAAATTACAGTAACAAATTTAGAGAAAATAAATGGATCATATACTCGCCATACTAAAATTCTGATCCTCCAGACACATTTGTATTTGTTTGAGATAAAGCCTGCACGTAGTAAATTTTAAACAGATTTAAGAATACACGTAGTATCCTTCAAGAAAGTGGGACTGCTAATACGCTAAAACCATGCTTGAGCACGGACAGTCTAGAAGCTCAAATTTAGTCTTCCCTAAACAGACATTATTTTAAAGATTTTACCAATGCAGGAGCATATTTATATATCAATAGTACTGATATGCAGAACAGATTTAGCTTTCTTCTGTTTCTTATTTTATTAGAGCATTGTTCACTACTACATGAGCTATTTTTGTGAACTTGTCCTTCCATTTTCTTTTCAATTCTGCAGCCATAGTTTCCCTCAACATAGCTAACAGCTTTGCAATTTTAGTCCAAATTTCTGTTTGGTCACTATTCGTCATTTAAACTTAAAATGTGTAAGAAAGCCTCTCATGTAATGGGAAAACTTGCCATAAAAATGTATAAAGGTTTTCTTGGGTACCTGTTATCACATTTAATAAAAATGCAATTTTCAATTATAATTTGAAATGGTCACTTACTAGCCACTATTTAATTTCAATGTGCAAAAGAAATTGAGAAAACAAATTACCTTTTTTTTTTTATTTATATGAATTCAGCATCATAAATATTTGCTGAAATACATGGTTTTGGAGAAATTGGATCAAAACAAGATTTACTACCTAGTTGCTCTGAATAACACACCTGGACTTTATGTTCAAAGCTCCTTCCACATCCCCAAAAGTGGATTGCCTAACACCTGATATGTATGACTTTGTAAGAGCCTAATTCACAAATAGTTGTTTCATTTGTCTATTCCGTGTTTTCACTGTATCTCATGGATGATTCAGGGTGCCCCTTAGCTGTGCAGGCTTCTGTGGTTGTATCTCTCAGAAGAGTAACCGAGTGGTCAAACAGGCTTGTTCGCAGGGTCTGGTAATTAAGGACTGGATAATTATCCACCAGGAGCGCGCAGCGGTGCGCTCAGAAACAAGGTATTCGTACGCTACCTCGCTGTTCTCTTGAGAACTTGTACAGTTCTTCTTGCAGTTACATCTGGGGCTCCCTTAAGATTTTACGATGCCCAGACAAGAAGCTTAATTTAGCTAAGAGAAAATTCTGGCAGTTGAGCACCAGTTCTCATAGAGAATCAGCACAAAACATGGGGATTTTGAAAGGTGATGCATTTTCTCTGTACCCTGGGTATACTAGGTGTACCATACAATTTATAAGTTTGGTCTGTTACAGAGATATATACAGTTCCTCAGATTAGGAGGGAATTGTAACAATAACCATGACCAAACCTATATTTGTTCCTATAGAGTAAAATCATCACTAATCACTTTTGATATGAAGATTTATTGCCATGGAACAACTGCTCCTATCCTTGAGGAGCCAAATTATCAACTGGATGAACTGGATATTTGTAGTCTCTATTTCTGTTGTTTAATCTTCCATGTTTTCTTCTCTCTCATTTGGATTTTCCCATTAAATGTACCATGCCAGATCTTTGCACAAAAATAAGAACAACTTGCCCAGTAAAGATACAGAAAGTTGTTCACATCTGTAACTAGAGCCCTACAGAGGCTACTATAGAGAGTTTATTTCATTGGAGACATTGAGCGTAACAACAAGTAAGGAGTGGCAGTGCAATACCCTGAGAGCTCTTACTGTTCAAGATTAGGAAAGTTAGCATCTCACAGACTCTGGCATTAGACAAGAAGATTTCTACCAGTGACGTAAAATGGCTTGAAACAAAAGCTAATACTTGCCATGCAGATTGGAGGAAAATTAAATCCAAATAGAGCATGTTTAACTGAAGTAGAAATTTACTAAAGCTATAATTTCCAAGGAGAGTTTGGAACGTACGTCACTGATAACAAGCTGGTTATCAGCAAAACTGGTAGCTAGGATTCGGTAGCTGCTCTCTTTTCTAATGCAGAGGCAGGTCCTGCAGAGCCTGTGGTCCCCAGCAGAGAGGTTGGGTTTCTTGGTCGAGGCAGGTTGTGGGCCAGGGACTGTGATATCCACAGGCCACACCTTTTGTTACCGATGAGCAAAGTGCAGGTGCCCTTCCAGCGGATGTCAAAGTCCTTCTCCAAGGGGAGCACAGAGCATGTCCAGCAGTTTAGCGGAAAAGAAAAGCAGTGTTTGCTAAATTGTCATCTATAAACATGACATTCAAAAGCAAGTATAAGCTGTTCCCCAGTCCGTTTTCATTTTTCTGATTAACTCCTAGTTTTTATTTGATTATTACATTTACATTAGTGGTTAAGGAAGAGAAAACGAGTTCCTAAACTAGGGCTGAAATGCAGACATGGAAGAGTAGCGCAAGTAAAGTGGAAGCTGGAGCTTTCTGTTACTTGAGAATCAAGTACTTTTTTTTTAAGACAAAAAGCATCCATACGATAAACTTTTTTAGCCTTGTAGTGGCTATTTGAGAAGTGTGACTCAAAATGCTTAGATGCCAATTTTGAGGGCTTTTTTTTTTTTTGTGGCAAGTATCCCCTTGTAAAAATGTTGCAGTGCATCTATTTTGTGCATGTTTGCCTAAAACCACAAAAACAAATCAATTGCTTTATGGATTGCTGTACATGCATCTGGCAAACACTTGTTTCTGGTGGGGAGAGGAGGAATATTTGATAGCTGGTGGGTTAGCATATTTATGTGAATTACTTCAAGCATTGGTAAACTATTGTCAACTTTGTTCACATTGCACAAAATACTCTGTGTAGTCTACTGCTGGCATTATAACCTCGGTGATCCATGCATATTCTGTAAATTCCTGTAGGTTTTGTGACAAGAAACCTTGTCACCATTGCTTACTACTGTAAATTATTGTTTCGAAGCAAGAGGTGGCTTTTGATTGTACAGCCATGTGTATTATATACTACAACAGTACTTGTTCTGTCATCAAAACTTGCTGTTCACATGTAGTTAAAGCTTTGTTAAGCACGCTTAGTGGTTTCAGAATGTATTTCAAACAGCAGATATATAAGCCATTTACAGGAATATTAAATGTAACGTAAGATAATTCAACCTAGTTCATACTGGTTTTGAGAGCTTGGGGTTGGATTTTAGCAGACAACAGACAGCTGCAGGTCAGCCCATTCTGTGACTCCGTGCCTGGTTATGCAGCGTGTGCTTTCCAACCGCAGGCACCTTCGAGCTTGAGAAATCACACCCTGCGCAGGAAACAGGAGGGAAAGCCTAAATCTCTCCTCTTTTTGCTGTCCGCCAGCCAAGGCACCTACGGGACCTCAGCAGACTGTCACAGAGAGACCTGCCAGCCTGCAGGCTTCCCTGCTCTAAGTGAGCAAGGACATAACTAGCTTCTCCTCTGGTGTCTCTTTTTTTTCCCCAAAAAGTTCTGCATCGGTGCCAGGACACAAACCCACCACTAAGGGTATGCAGGGGGTCAGGAAGCACTGCCTCCTTATTGTGTCCTCATTCCCAGCTACCACAGGCTTTATGCGAGGCAGTGCTTGAAGGAGAATTTAATGATTTGTCTGTTATCAAGATAGAAGAATAATATGAATTCTTGAACTCTGGATTCTTTTTTATTAGTATTTTATGATATACAACAAAGACCTGAAAATGTATATGTATTCTTTGCTGGTTTCTGACATCAGAAATTCAAATCCTGTCTAGACTGAAAGACAATGATGGGAAAAGTGAAAAAGCTGCTAAAATTGAAGGGGATTCTTACTTGTATTATTTTAAATTCTGTGTTTTATTTGTTTTTATTGCTAGTTCAAATGATGAGGTTAACCTTTTGAATAAAGGCAGTCTTTCTTAATGACTTTGCACCTTCACCCTTTCATGTAAGACTTTGAGTACTTGCAATAAATGTTTCTCACACTTTCAAGCCGATCTGTAGATAAATTCTCTATATTTCTAAGGTAAAAAAAAAAAAGTTTCTACAGCCCTTTACAGAGAAAAATAGGGCAATCCCAATCCCATAATCCCAAGTATTTAAACAACTAGGCAGGTGTATTTTAGACACAGAATTACTTTCAATGTCATAAATGAAACTAATATTCAAACTCCAGTCTCTGGAAGTAAAGAAAACTTCAGTAATTCTCCAAACCAGCAAGAAATTAAAGTTGTCAATATAAATATTAATGTAGAAAATACATGCAAAACTTGATACTGCTTGTGACCTTAAGCATTAATATTGATAATATTGGGGATCTTACATATTTCATGTATTTCAGAATAGCTGTATTTCTTCTCAGCATGTGCTTCATCTTCATTATCAACAGCTGCCGCAAAGAGCCAATCCATGCCATACTGAAAGAGTTTGAAAGCATGACGATACAAAATTCCCACATCATCATAAATATGTGGAATTGTGTGCATGTTGTGTTAGGATGAGTAATCACTCTACTGCAAAGTTCCCTGGACCTTGTGTGCAATTTTTAAAAGCAGCCCCTGGGATGGTATCAGAAGGGCAGTAGTCTGTGTTGATGAACAGTCCAACACGCTGCCTGACAGTGATCCCTTTCCAAATGGTTCAGGGTCTTGCTTTGGGGGATTGTAACTGCAGCGTCCCAGCTGCAGCCCTTCGAAGAGCTGTACCACGGATATATCTTTATTTGAAGCCCTTATTCTGTGTCAGAAAACAGACTTCCCCCTGAAGGCTTCCCTTCTTTCAAAATCCTTTTTTGAAATACACAGCTGTTTTCCACAGCTTTCAAAGAGGTTCTGTGGTGCTGGTTCTGTTGTACCAAAACACAGTCCTGTGTGCGTTTGTATATTGAGAGAGCCTCCCCTCAGAGAGTGCCTCTGACAGCCAGTGCAGCACAGCTCCAGGAATCCCGTGTTCAGAGAAGCCACCTTGTCTAAGGAACAAACAAGGCCATAAAATCAAGCCTCACCGTTTTATCTTTAAAAAATTCCTTGCAAGATTGGGAAGCTGCAAAGACATGGATTGTGTGTGTCACAAACCACAAAGCATATCTGGGTTGGAGCCTCGGACAAGACTATTACAGGCTGTGTTTTGTAATGGCAATACTGTACCACCACATCAGACTTGTTTCTGCTCCACACTGTGGCCTGATTCATCCTAACCTTGTTTTAGCTGCCTAAAAATACCAGCCTAGATCTCTTCTGTAAGTCAGAGGAGGGAGAGAAGAGGAGCTGCCCCTGGAAGACTCTATTATGGCATCACTTGCCTTCTCCACTGATGAATCCTGCATGCTCTTAAGGGCCTACAGTTAGGTGGCACGAATGGAAGGGTTTGTATTTAGCTTCACACCCCTGTACACAAAAGTATTAATTTGAGCCTGGTATGGCCAAGAATAATGCAGCTCTTAACAAGCTGCATCTGTGTAGCTTCCAGATGAGTTTCTGATTCCTTCAATCTCAAACATGAAGTTTCTGCCCCAGTTTGCCATTTTCTCTATCTTTAATTCCTCTTTTATAAGCAGATGTAACTTGAATTAACTTGTTTGAACAATTCTGGAAGGTTCACACCTGCCTAGAAATCCTCACCTTTATTTGTTAGGTGGACTCTCTCACTCTTTGCCTGCACCGATTCATTCACTGAAAGCAACACATGAAGAAACCATTGCCTAGATGAATCAACACCAGCAATAGCCTATGCTGCTTTTAATATCAGCTGTGAGGTTGTAACTAAGATGTTAATGTTCATACTTTCTGGGGATAGCTAAAGATTCCTTTCCTGAGAGCTTTAAAGAATGAATCTAGAAGCTCCTAATTTAGGATTGTGAGAATACAAGTAGTAATGGCAGTTTATGGGGTGGGATTTTTTTGTAAACTTCTGGTAAATGGGTGTTAATGGCATTACTGCGGATTAGCGAAGCCCATTTGTAGCAGGTTCCACCTCAGACTTGCACCATACAGCTACTTTATTATAGTTCAGCTTGATACCTTTCTTCATTAACTGCCAGTACAAAATCATAACAGCAGTTGTACCAATTCAATGTTGTGAGCCAAGGAACAGCTGAAGTTTAAAAATGCGAATGTTGTAACTTGCACCTGTTCACCTTCATGAAGTGTCCACATTCTCACAGCTGGGCCTGAGACGGCAGCTGCCTCCCAAGTTGCCATATAACTTCATCACACAAAAGTAGGTGTAATTTTTTGGTGAGCTCAATAGGAGCAGTATTGATGCATTTGCTTTATTTTCTGAGTTGTGAGTCATTCAGCATTGAAAATTATATGCATCTTGTGTAGCTATGAATAGAATAATTGAGAATTGTTTTTTATTATATGCTAGTACAATCCCTGCTCTGCTGTTCAATATTTTGAGTGCCGAACTTAACTAAAATGTTACCTTCACGAATTGTCCTAGTCTCATCTCTGCATGAAAATGGGTATGAATTTCCAGTTAGTGTTTCTGGGTTCTCAGTGAATTCTGGGCCAAAGGGAAAACAGTTGCAGTGGGAAAGATTGCTGTGGCAGCCATTTACTGACAACTTCTCAGATGCATAAAGCCATTCTGTCTGTCGTCTGACACTCTTGGTGGATCACCACGTTCTCAAATATCTTGACGGCTTTTGTCAGCCAGTGGAGGAAAGGTGGACAAGCTCACCACCCAGGAAGGGTAGAAACGTAGCAAGTAATGAGCTATCTTCTCCAGCAATCACTTATTTTTAATGCTTAACTTTCAATTAACATTTGTATCTTCAATTATTATTTTACCATTCAGTATCTTGAGGTGGTTTGAGCAAAAATATATGAATAGATGTAATTTACAAGAAATATAGGCTTGTATTGTGCCTTTGTAATTCTCTTCAGCTTCAGTATCTATAAGCTATGAGCAGACAAACTTCTTCCCTCTTTTGGGGTGTTCTTTACTACATAGTAGCTGATGGCTTTGTTAATACTGGTTATTTGAGTCTAATGGGGCTAACATTTATGTTTTCCCGGGTGAAAATGCCATAGTATTCTCATCAGACATAAGCACAATGACATATCACTGCAGTGCATGCTGTCTCTCAGCTTCTCTCTACACGTGCTTGCATGTTGGAAATTAAGAAATGATGCTGTATAAATTGCTACATTATTTACCCAATACAGCTGGTTTTCTGCGTCCCTTTTTTGCTCAAAACTCCCATTAACTTGAAAGTTCGTGATGGCTTGAAAGGGGGTTTTGGAAGCACAAAGGATGCAGGGAGCAACTCTTCAGTAGTTTACAGGCTGCTGTAAATTAATGTCTTCTCAGCAAAGAAATGTAGCATTTTAGCAGTAACTTCTAGTGAAAACACTGAGCGTGCTTATCACTTAAGATTTTAAGAAAAAAAGTGTCAGACCATGTAATTGTATCTCATTTAATTTTGACACTTAACCAGTAATATTCAGTGAGGTATGAACCTCACTTTTATCTACATGTTCATGATACACCAACCAACGCAGAACGGAAAGGTGAACAGCCATGTTTTAGTATCGCAGCTACACAAGAAATCACAGTTTTCAAGGGTTTGATTTCGTTTCTTTATCGCTAATACATTTTCACCGCGAAGTATTTTTCTATATAGTTACCTGAGGCTTCCTTTCACCAACCAAAATAGTCTGTAGCCTTCTGCACTGTGAAAGGCAAGCCCTGTGGAAAAACACGGGCTTTGCACTTGCCCAGCAAATCAGCAGAAATTTCATCCAAGCCATAAAAGCCTCTTATGTTATTCTGTGTTTATGTAATTAAAGCAATTAGGGATGGGAGCTTCAGGAATAACGAGGTCTCTCTATCCTCCGTTTTACTCTCTGTATTTCATAGGGATTTAAGAGTTCTTTTTTCAAGGCTCAGCTGTGTCTCTTTAAACCAGTGCAGTCTAAGCATCGTGTGAGATTCAGTTTATGAAGATAGCATTGAAGCGTGAAAGATTTACTTTTGGTAGCAAGGAGAAACGCATGTCCCTGTGGACATGGACACTTGCAAACAAGTCTGATACCGAGAATAAAAAAAAATCAAGATGGTACCAGTACATCAGACTCTGTACTGCAGTGGGTTTTTTAGCTTTTGTCATTTGTATTTTATTTTACTTTGCAGGAGAGGAGTTGGGGGATCGCAAACACATGGGGAATTTTAGAAGTATATCACTCAACAATCATTTTATAAAGTCTAACTTCAAATGCACTATGATTTATTACAAAAATATATTTTCTTCTGTTTGCCGACATGGTTGTTCCATTTTGTGATAAGTTAAACTCAGCAGTTAATTTGTTGCACTGCCTAGCTGCATGAATTCATCCAGTGTACGTATGTACCTGTGCAGCATTACTTTGGGTTTTGTATTTGAATTTGCAGTATTGATTATTATTTTTGTATTTTACTTTGCCTCTGTTATTGGAATTGTAGTAAACATAATTTATACATATGATTTTACAACTGTTTTGCAACTGAAAAGTCTTCTTTAAATTGTAAAGTTTTATTGATGGATACTCATTAAAATGGTATAAGAATTATATTAACAATTGTTTTGTGTTTTGATGCTCTGTGTACATAAATATATGTCTATTTATCTGTTTAATGGTGCTTGTGTCTTGCAATTTTGGATACATTTTAGAATAAAGTTTCATTTTACAAGAAGTAATTGTATTTTCAAAAGCTGTGTCAAAAAACCCACCCTTTTTCCCACAAATAGGGTTATGCAAGAAACGTAGGAATCTCTAAAACATGTATGACTTCAGGCGGTAATACATTTATTTCAAGAATATAGAAATATACAGCGTACAAAGATGCACAGCTATATATTGTAGTTCATTTACTGCAGTAACTGACATCTGTATTTAAAACATTACCAAAAAGATCCATTTTGGAGGCATGTCCTGCAGCTGCTGACTCCATTTGTAAGAAAAGGTTTGTGAAGGTGTTAACAATGTCACAATTATCACATTAGTCTGTTATTTTCCAAGGAACCGTAAAGCTCTCCAGTCGCATGTATGTTTAATTCTAAATTACAGGCTTCTGTGGAATTTTGGTTCTCAATCGGACCTCTTTTGCCTTCACATTGTTCTATACCATTTCTCAGAGTAAATTCTAACTTGGATGAAATGCAGGTCTGGAGCCGTTACATTAGTTGAGTGGGCAGCTAGCTGTCTATGTGCTGTATGATTGAATAGTACTTCTTGCTTGCTCTAATGGCTTTACTTTACAGAAGATTTATTCACATCTAATACTGAGCTCATCTTTTATTAATGAAATGCCTTACCTCTTCTGGCACAATTCCTCTACAGGATTGCGCTGTCTTGATCTTCACAGCGCTCATGAGATACGCTGTTGTGCTGCACAAAGCTTTTTAAGTTACGTTGCTTCAATTACAAATGCATGTTATTGAGAAATTATAACCTAATATCCATTCTGGTTTTTCTTTGTAAATGTATTTAAAACTGTATTGCGCCTGTTGTTTGTTGTCATTTTTACTATTTCAGTTCAGCAGGGGAAGCCTCAAGCCATTAAGAGCAAATCATATATTGACAAGAACTTTTTAAAAGTACATTAGCAAGCAACAATTCTGAAGGGAAGTAAATTTCTTAGTCAGTTAACCAAACTTTTAAAGTTGGGCTCACTCTAATTCACCACCAGTTCTCATTTCAAAACAACAATTTCACCAAAGTCGGTGACTGAGTGATGTATGTGTTTGGATGAAAGGCATTCTCCATCTGCCATTGACCATGGTGTTCTCTCACCACAGTGGGCATCAATAAAGACAAATGTGACGGTCCACAAAGATGCTTCCCAGACACTGCCTTAGCCACCCAGTGCTGGTCCAGCTATCTTCATCTGGTGGTATAGGCTACTGTGCCAGAAAAGGTACTTTTCAACTGGGAAACAATTGAAAAGCATAGATCTCTCTGAACTTGGGCCAGTAACTTAATTTCTCTAACTTTTCAGCTGTGAAAGGAGAACAATACTGGCCTTGCAGGTATTTTCTGAGGAAAAATACACTAAAGGCTGTTAAATACTCAGCTACTCCAGTGGAGACTGTCTAAGAAGCTAAAGGAGTATAAGGGACTGTGGAGAAAGTTGTCACTGAAGCCAGCTGGAGGACGGGCATTAGTCTGTTATCACAGCAGAAAGGGTACAAGAAGAGGAGCTGGAGGGCAGGAGAAATGTAGCTTACGAAAGCAGAGGCTTGTTTGGGAAAAGTGCATTTTAGACTGCGAGTTCCCTCACTTCACTCTTCAGGTGTGTCTGCCAAGTGTTCACAGCAGTGGAAGCCACATGTGTTGCTCATGTGTATCCTGGGTGGCCATTCCTGTTTTGGAAGGGCAGCTCCTACTTCCAATGGACATATTTTGAATTACATTCTTCCCTCAGAAATCAAAAGGTATGTACAGCTCTGAGGTGTGTTTTTCAAATACCAGCCTTCCCTTACCCAATGGAAACAAGGGAAGTTACATCTTCTGTTTCTCAGTAACTCCTCCATACAGCCTGAGGGGTCTGCTGACCACTATTCCCACCATGTATTCCTCCACATACTTCAGAAAGTTTTAGATGTGCGCAGATTTAGATTTTACTTTTACCTCTCTGTGATACTAACAGCTTTGTAGCTCCTAATCTCACAGCAGAAAATGGATATATTATGGGCCAAACACCTAATCACCGGGACCGTGTTAAATGGAGGTGAAAGCTACCTGTGAAAGAACAACAAATAAGCATTATCTTAGAGAAAGGCTGGTCAATGAGCATGACAAGGTAAACCTGAAAACAAATCTACTGGCCTAGGCAGGCAAAACACAAGTTGATTTTTTAAAATAGAAAAAATGTTTAGTTCTGTTTAAAGACTCTTCCTTCTGAGATCCAGGATCCATGGTGTGAGAAGCTGATACCTGAATTTTTGTCATCTGGATTGAGCAGACAAGGAAGGAGAAAATACAGGCTGCACACTATTTACAAACCCTCGTCAGGTAGCAAGTGAGCTATGCCACTGCCACTTCCAAGACAGTCTGTTTCTTGCCTTCACAGAAGCCAGTCAGAGAAGGAGAGAGAAATCAGTACAAACTTTTTTTTCTGAAACAACAGAATAGACATAAATCTAGGGAATAGCACAGCTTGCTGATTTTCAGAGCCAGTATCCTCTGGAATGTCAGTAGTGTGATGGTACAGCCATCCTGTTGCTTGCTAAAAGAGTATGTGACAAAGAAACAGAGCTTGCTATAGTGCAATGATAGTAACAGACCGTGTGGGAAGAAAATCCCTACTGCACTGAGAAATCCTATTTTGGTGAGACGGGTTGGTTAAAATTCAAATTTTCCCTGCTGTTACAGGTTAAAGCTGGATCTTTAACAATGTTTAAATGAACAAGCATTCACGGTATAAATCAATTTCTGTATGTTTTTAATAAACATGGGAAGGCTGTCATTGGAATAGCGGGTAGCAAGTTGCAGCTAGATGATAAAGAGGAAAGGCTGTAAGCTTTGTGGTCTTTCCTTACAGACCATTTACAGGTTACACACTCTGCTAGTTGAAGGCACAGGGCTGCTCCACCTGCCCTACCAGACAACAAGCCGAGTCTGTCAGCATCTCCAAACTGCTCTCTCCGTGTTGTGTCTTCACGCTGGGGTTGGTCGGGCCTTCAGTAGTAACAACGGTGTGTATCCATGGCAGTAGTCAAACCTTGGCCTTCCTGACCGGTTCAAAAGCGACTGATCTACTCTTCCTCAGCAGTGCTTATATTCTTGTAGTTTGCAAGAGGCAGCGATATCCAGCAGCACCTGACCAGCCATGTGAGGAGGAGGTAAGAGGAGGACACCTCACAGAGGTTATTAACTCCTGTGTGAAAAACGTGACAGGGGCTGTGTCCACCAAGGTAGGTGTCAAAATGTAGGTACTGGCAGTGACAGCGGTTCACCAGGCCGCGGCACCTTCTGACGGGGCTCTGGAGGTCTGGAGATGGGAAAGTCTCTTCCCTGGGCCCATCTGCCGGGCTGTCAAGGTGGTGACAGCTTAAGCGAGCAAGACTTCAAAAAAAAAAAAAAAAAAAAGAAAGAAAAAAAAAAAGAAGGGGCCGCGTTGTCTCTGCAGTGTCCCCGTCCGCCCCCCGGCACCCTCTTCCCTTCACCCCGGCGGCTCCTTCCCGGCTTCCCGCAGCCCCGGCCCGGCCCCCGCCGGAGGAGGCGATTCCACCTCAGCCCTGGGCTTTGGGGCGGGACCGGCCCGCCCCAGCCCCGGTAGGCAGAGGAGAGGCCAGGCCGGGCCAGCGCTGCCTCGCCGTGCCCCGGGGAGCCGCGGCGGCCGCTGCCTCCCCTCGCTCGCGGCGCCATGGAGCGGCGCGGGGCGGCGGCGGGCGGCGATGTCTGCATGTGCCAGACCGTCTTCCCGGCCCACGCCAACCAGCGAGGGGAACTGAGCGCCGGGCAGCTCCTCAAGTGGATGGACGCCACCGCCTGCCTCGCAGGTAGAGGGGCAGCAGGGGCCCCGGGGGACAGGGGGCACCGGCGGGCGGGGGAGCTTCCCCTCAGGGCGGCGGGGAGAGGCGCCCCCGCTGCCATTTGCTCCGGGGGCCGCCCTGCGCCCCCTTCCCACAGAAATGCGCCCTAACCTCGTCAGTTGTGTGGGGACAGCCTCTGCTTTCCTGAAAACCGGTTGCCCCGTCCCGATACTTGCCTGTGACAGGCGAGGAGAAGAGGAAATTTTCCCCCTGGGGGGCTGGAATGGGGCTTGAGGGAAGGTTTCAGTCGGGGGGAGTGTGTGAGATTTGGGGGTTCAGATTAGGAACAGGCGTCAAAGGAGTGAGAAAGCTTGTGGGGCTGGAGTCCTCTCAAATCCTGTCAAATCCCAGGGGAGAGCGAAGGAGGGGGTGACAGGGATGGTTGCCATGAGGAGAATTAAAAAAGAGAGCAGCAGAGGGAAAAACAGGACAGAAAAAAATAAATACTAGAAGAAAGAAAAGTACTAATTTAAGAATATCGGTGCATGGGTGGGAAAAAAAGCCGCCAACCACAAATCCAACCAGCGTGCAAAGCACCCTGTGTCTGGTGCAGCTCAGCTTCGAAAACTTTTAAAATCTCCCTAGCTAACTTTGGGAAGCGAAAGCGGCATCTAAAGCACTAAGAAAACCCAAGGCTCTGCCATCTCTGCTGTCAGTGAACTCCGTTTCCAAGTACAGCTGCATACATTAGCAGTCCATAATGAGCCTGGCGGAGAATAGCGGGTATATTTGGGGAGCTCATGTCTGGATGGCGTCTCTGCGCGACGTGGTGGCCGCGGTGCAGTCGCTGCGTAGGTGTGTGCAGCTTTACGTAACCCGCTCTTCCTATATAGAGTTGGGATCCTGGAGAACTTGTCCCACACAGTAACCTAGAAACTGCCTAGCGTGTAGCAACTTCCCAATATGATCACACTTTTTTTTTTTTTTTTTTTTTTGAGATTTATTCTAGCATGAAGGAGTCATTTGATTTCAGCCTTTCAGTGATTTACCCCGTAACAGGGCTTTCTGTGGAGGGACTCTGAACTGATCTCAACAACTCCTGAACTGGAGTCCCTGCTCTGAAGTGGCAGAGCCCCAGCTGCTCCAAGAGCTGGTCCTTGCTCCCTGGACTTGGGTTAAGCTGTGATGATTTTCATCAGCTGCAAATCTGTCACCAGAGCTCACTTTCATAATTGCTTTTACTTGACTAGGTTTAGGGCAGCAGCAGTCATTCACCCCACAGGGTTAATCCCGTTGCACACAAAGGATTTTTAACACCTTTCCTTGGTTTGCTTTTTTGTCCCACAGCAAGCTCAACATGCCAGTCAGGGATTTGTTTGGCTTTACCATCTTTCACCCGCATTAGTGCCAGCTGCTGCAGTTGCAAGTGCCTGGGCTTTGCACCCTCCTCATCTCATATCCTGCTGCTTTAGATGTGATCCACCTGACTCGCTGCTTCCTTGCTTTTGAGGCTATTTATGACTATCACCTTCCTGTATTACCCGTCACAGTGGCAACTCCAGCCTCTTAGTCATTAGTGACCTCTTCCCTTTCATCGCAGTTTGCTGTCTTTCTGGTAAGTGCCTTCATGTGTTTTACCCTCATATTTTCAAAGGGAACTCCTCAGATACTGGTACAGCTTGTGCACCATCCTCTGATTCCTTCAACCTTTTTCTTGCGATGCTCACTAAAAATACTGGGCTGCTTGGGAGTGAGAACTCTTGCCTGTTGCGCAGTGCCATTTTTTAGGTTTCCTGCTAGTCCTGTCTTTTGCCTCCGTCACTCAGTAAACTTTTTGGAGCAGGGGTTTCCTGTGTTTATACAACTCCTAGTGGAGTGGAGGTTTAGCTTCTGACTTGGAACTCTAGGTGCTATGGTCAAATAAGTAATAAATCACAATAACTGACTGTAAAAAGATAACTATTGGACTATTAAATATTAATAGTAAAGAAGATGTTTACCTTTTCCAGATTAACTTTCATAATTAATACAAATAGGGTGCATTATTTCTCATAACCACATGCATCCTAGAGAGAGGAAGAACACAGTTCAAATTTTGGTAAAAATATTTTACAATTAGTACATACTTGGTTTTGATTTTTTAAATTTTGTTTGTATTTGTTTTCATACAATTCCTACAATTTTAGTACAGCCCTGAGGACATGTACTTACCTGCTTTCCACTGCTGTGACCACACTAAAAAGCCAGCAGATCTTTCTCCTGTGTCTGAGAATCAACTAACATAAAACTTCCACACTGGTTTAACATAACCGATGTTCACAACATCCTGTTTTGAAGGAGATTACTGAGGTTTCTTTAGGCTTGTTAATGCTTTTTGACTCTTTTTTTTTTTTTTTTTTTTTTTGTCCTGCAACATGCTCATTAACGCTCTCTTCCCAGAACGTTCATTTTTAGAGAAAGACCTGAAATAGAGCTTTTCAAACTAAGTAGGATAATTATCGTCATCTAGTCTCATTTCCTGATGTTACCCTTATTTTATGGTGCATATTAACTTTAATTTTATTTGGCTTCTTTTTTATTAAGGGGTCTACTGTAGACTTGCATTAGGGTGATCAAAGGAACTGGAATCTACTGTGTTTCATCTCTGTCTGTCATGCACAAGTATGTAGGTGAATAGCTTGCTGCAAATGCAGTGTGGTAACTGTGTGTCCATGTGTCTCTTTTGAAGCTGAGAAACATGCTGGTGTGTCTTGTGTGACAGCGTCTATGGATGACATACAATTTGAAGAGGCTGCCAGGTACAATACCAGCTAATAATAGTAAAATGTTTTCACTGTAGACATTCTTATTTGGCAGAGATAAACTGTGGCATTATAAAATCTGGGATAGCAGGCCAATGAACTCCTCAGAGTCAGAGGGTTAAGTCTCAAACTTACTCTTTTCTATCTGTGATAGCTTGACCCACCTAGAAAACAGATCAATATCACGAATCAAAAATAAACCGTAGTTACTTTGAATTAGCAACCTAGATGCCAGGTGGGAAACTGATGGCCCAGTAATCTTTGGCTCTAGTTAAAGCGAATGCTGCAGGCTGTTACTTATCTCTGTTAAATAAGGAATACATACCTATAACAGTTACTGTATGAATTTTTTTGTTGTTGCAAGTGCTCTTACGATTTATTTTTTACCATCCATTTCTTTCAGCTTTTTTAAAAAAAATGTGTTCTTGTAACAAAACAGAAATGTTTTGCATTTGTGATCACCGAATATTGAGTGAGTCTACAGGATAATACAGGTCTTAATTTTGGTTTTAACTGTTTTTCGTAATTTTCATAGAACCATAGGGGTTTTCCAAGCGATAAAAGAGACTGCAAGAGGAAATAGCACATTTATTCCAAAACTGTGTCTTTACAGAAACTTAAAGCCATTACTTTGTAGGTTTTGTTTGGTTTTACACCTTGCAATCTGGAAATTATTGAATGCATAGATGAGATGAACCTGATTACATAGACATGCAGTTGTCCTGACTGTGAACTGAGCAACGTGGCTGTCGCATGTAAAGCTGTTGTCAATGTAAAACTGTTTGCACTACATGAGCGTAAAATAACCATCCACTCACACTTCTGAACAGTAGATTTTCAGAGTAGTGGCCATTAGGATGAGAACTAGAACCAATAGCAAAAAAGTGAACATGGTCATACCGAATCTAGAACTCAAGAGAATTTCTTGTTCTGTTTTACAAAATCAGTTCTAAAGTGTTTGTCCTCTCTATGATTGTTCTGCGTTTTTAATTTTGTCCTTAGGAAAAATTCCTGTCTGTGAAAACTGTAACCAAAGAGTCCTACAGATGAAGTCAGTGTAGTGTTTTTCTTTCAGGCATAATACTTCAGTAGCTTCAGAGCAATTTTTTTCTCTTGTTTCTCAGAGCAGAACGGCGCTACTAAAATATACTGAAAATACTTTTCCTTCCAAATTTGTTTCTCAGTATGTCTGTAGTTCTCCTTCCACTTGTGATGCCAATGTTTCATTTATGACAGGAATTTAGGGTACAAGCATAGCAACTGTGAAGTGCTTTCAGTAATTATTTTTTAGCCTCAGGTCATCCCTAACATCCTGTTTGTAGTTTACTGTGTCATTTTCTAAATTTTGCCAGATCTTGTTGATTCTACAATTATCTTGCATAAATAAGAGAGCTCTTATATCTATCTATCTTATATCACTCTAGTAAATTAAAAAGATGTTTTGTAAGTTACCTGCTGTAAGGCTTTATTTACCTAAATCAGGTTTCCAAATGTTCTGTGAGTATTAACTCTTCTGTGCATACTTCTTTTCAGCTGATAAGGAAAACAGAGATTTCCACAAACCTGTATATTTCAAAACTCAGTTTTATGCCGTGATAACAAATGCCTCTTCCTTGTCTCTTAATATACGGCAGTTCAGTGGTAGTAAGAACATCTGATTTAAAATTACATGTATTTAAATTTTGTTAGAGGTCCATACGTGAATCGCATTCAGTTTATTCTAATATATTTCAAAAGCTTTCTGCCAGTTACAAGTGGAAGTGTGGTGTTCTGTGCCTTCTGCCCTTACATATCTATTTAAACACCCAAGTTGATCAGCTCTCTTGGCTTAAATAAATCAGTTTGTCCAAAGCCAGAATACATGATACGGTGGAAAATATTTCATTTTGAAACAGGTCCCAAAAGTATATGAAAAGACATTTCCCTATCATACACTCTGGCCATCTCAGTTCTGACGTCTTTATTTTCTGATATGGCTGTGGACCCCAGAGGACTACACTTTCCTACAATGAAATATGCGTCCAGCTGCGTATACTGCTTGGAGCACCAGGGGAGATGTCCGTCAGACAGGGAATGTAATTAGTCTGCGAAGTCCAATCCAGCCTTATTGCAGGGCTGGTGCCTCAGGCTGTGTGAGATCACATTCAGCTTTGTTGTGTTGTTCCCACCCTGCAGTTTCCTCAAAGGTGGACAGACCCAGACTTAACTCTCTCAACCTCTCTTATGCAATGCTCTTGCACAGAGGAAGAGAGGTCACCAGGGAGGTGTCACTGACAAAGGTGAAATAAACAATCTTTGTACAGAGGAACAGAGGCCAGCAAGCCTGAGGTAAGGACCTCTGCAGTCCCTGCTGGGACCTCATGGATGATCCAGCATCGTGATGTTCTTGACAGGGACCGTGACATCCTCTGGAAGCATCTGCAGAGACTCTGAACTCTCCTGCTTTTAAGGAAATCCTCACAGTCACTATCAGCATGTGTCGTGTTCAATCATAGAGTTTATCTAATGAGTATATTCTGTCTTTTTTCACTTTGTACTTGTCATTACCTCTGCTGTGTGTTACTGTAATCGTCTTGGGAGTTTTGTGACAGATAATAGTCTTCAGAGGTGTTTCAGAGTACTTGACTGAGATCTGTCTCTAAGCTTTCTAAAGCCCTTTTACGAGATCATAACATTAACTTCTTTTTCAAGCTTGTACATAAATATTGTGTTATTGTTCTGAACACGCTCTCCTTCTTGTAAATGAGCTGGTGGTTCCGGTAGCTGTGCAGTTTAGAACTATTATGTTAGTGATTGTGCTTTTTCTTTGCAATGAATGATGGAAAAACTTCTGAGTACGTTCTTCAAAAGGTAATGAGGGCTGCGTATCTGCAGATGGTCTTAATTCTTTCATTTAACCATGCTTTTCCCCCTGTCTACTCAAAGGCTTCCACTTGTGTTCTTGAAAGTGAACAAGAAGGAGAAAGTTTCTGTGCAGTTGGTTGTTCCTGTCCGGTACTGTAAAGGAGCAGGTTTCCTACTCCCTATTCTAGTGTTTGGTAACAATTTATTTGAAGTTCTGCAATTGAGAGGAGCAATTTAGGAAAAGACTTACCTTTAAACATCAAAACCCTATTCCTTAAATGAGGAAGAAATTATAAAGAATTTTTTTTTATAAACTGGGGTCATAACTGTGCCAAATCCTTAGCTGTAAATGCCTATTTCATAGATACTCAAGTGGTCTGAGTTATATTTTGCAGTCCTGGATGTAGCTAGCAGCACTTTGCCTGCTCTGGGACTGGTCTTTAGCAGTTGTAAGTTAGTCTAAATTCCCTGTTAATTTGGCTTCTTTTGACTTACCATGCACGTGTCTTTTTACGGCTCTGCTCAATAAGCAACTTTAGGGGAAACTGCCTTCTGTCCACCCTTTCAGCGTTGCCTTGTGTTAGGATATTAGAGGTTTGAAAACAAGGGTTACTCTTGTTATCGACGCGTAGCAGGTACTTCAGAAATTCCAGAAGGAAAGAAATTACTTTCTCATTTAAATTTTATTCTATGAAGATATAATTCTGTTTAGATATTCTGTGTAGGTAAATGGGAAAGAGTAGTTGTTCATAGGTGTGCTGTTAGGACAGAAGAGACATGCTGCAGCCGTGTTCTTGGCCAAAACTTACAAAGTGAACTCTTTCCCCGTCCTTCAAAGATGTCAAAGAGCACTTTTTGTTCTGGGATTATTGCTTCATGTGCATGTCTGTATGCTAGAGAATGCACATGGAGTATATCTTGTGTGGTTTTGCAGCTAAATATACTCAGTGATTTGATGTAACTCGTGGCAAGGTGTGCCTTTGAAGAGAGGTGGAATCCAGGCCAAGATTTCTCGAGGGACCTGGGGCCTGGAGCACACATGACATCATACAGACATCATCAAGGAGAAGGAATGCCGATATTAAGCTTATGCAGTTTTCAGAGTGACTAAAATCATTATTGAGCTTGAATGAAGTTGAACAACAGTGGTAATAAACCTTTTTCAGTCCATTTTCAGTATGGTATGGAAGACACAAACTGATCAATGAGGTTTTCTTCACTACTATTAGGAATACCTAGAGAAGCAGGTTCAAACCCTTATTAAGCTGCATGGTTACATACTGATGTTATTCTTAACAGGGTTGGACAAATTATTACCATCAAAGCAAAGGTGAACAGAGCATTCAAAACCAGCATGGAGGTAAGAGATCATTGCTCTTATTCCTAGCAATGTTTGAAGAGTAGAGAGGTGGGAGGAGTAGAGGAATGCAGCATGAGTCCATTTGTTTCAGAAGGAACGTTGTGTAGATATCTAAACAATAACTCTCGTTTCATTATGACTATTATAATTGCATGTTTCCTGTAAAATAATCCATGTCAATATAGGAACTGGACACTGAAGACTTAAAATCTTTGGCAGGTGTAATGGACAGGATGAGATGGGTGGTGTTGCTTCAGTCCAAAGCTATTGACCTCTAAGCAGTCTTTGGATCAGAGCTAGGATCCTGAATAGGTGGAGTTCTAGGTATTTTTGAAACTTCTGATAAAAAAATATTTATCTCAGGCATTCTTACTCTTCATATTGTAACAGTACGCAAAGAATTGCCCCATCACTTGTTTGAAATCAGAATTGAACCTTAAGGGTACTTTTCTCTGCATTGTGCCCAAGTCCAATTTTCATTAATGTTAGTGGAAGGGATGCATCTCACAGAGAATGTAGAAGGTTCCAAAAATAAGAAAAAAAACCCAGAAGCTTTGATGCATGTCAGGCCCATCTCACAGGATCAAATAGAGTGTTTCACCTTGAAGTGTTTCATTGTGTTTTATATGCTTATGCGGACTATTTTGCTCATACAGATCTTAGAAAGATTTACATGGGGACTCCAAATGGCACACAAGTAAATGGAAAGAGATGTCCATAAAATTAAATCTAAATGTCTTTCCTATTTTTTATTTTACACTACAGGTGATGCTAAACGTACATACACAGTTGTTGTACTTAAGAGTTTTGCAGAGCTCAGCGACTATTGCGATGTTCGTATGTGTTCAGAGATGTATCAGTGATAAAGCAGTTTTTTACCTTTTTTCTTTTTTGGTTTAAGAAACTGGAGGTGATCAATTTGATAGACACTGCACCATTTTCTCTCAACTCAACTGACAATGAATTAAATACCTTTCTTTGTCTCCTTCCTCCACTACCTCCTTCCTCCTAGGTTGGCATCAAGGTTACAGTACAGGACGTTCTGACTAATGTTGAAAAAATTGTGAGTGTGGCATATGCAACATATGTAGCCAAACCAGTTGGTGCTGGAAAGGTATTATTTCTGTTTTTTTCTATGCTTGAAGTTACTGGGACTGAGTTTCTGTGAAATAACCCAACTTCTTTGGTTGTGAACACAGGAAAATGTTTATATCTGTTTATTCTGATCAGCAATAGGAAAATAGTGTGAAGTCTGGACTATATGGGGATCTTTTTTTTCCACATCTCTGCTCTGAAGTTATTAGGGATGGTTTTTTTTTATTGTTTCCACTTTTTCTGGTGCATTTGCTAGTAATAGAACTGGTGTCTGTGTAAGGGCTGCAGTCAATATCGACAGAGGCAAGCACTGTAAGGGAGATCCATGTGACTCCGCATGCTCTCTCTCCTTTTAAGAAACTGATCTATATACATCTTGAAACCTGCAAGGGTGTTGGGAGTGGGGTTTCTTTATCCTTCACTCCCCTTTTGAGGAGGTTGTTCAGACATCACTGTTCAGATAGAAGACAGTATTTTTAAGCTAGCTTCCAATCTAAATTAATTCTTTGCTGTTTATGTTAATTTGTTTTTATGCCAATGTTGTTTCTTCTCCCCAGTGTTTGGCACCCTGGAGGTATTTAGAAATCGGTGATGGTACTGTCTGGCCTTCACATTGCTGTGCCAAACCAGCAAAGTTCTTTTAAACTTTTCATATGATAAAGGCCAAATATCCCTCAGATCCTCTTAATAAACTCCATTTGTATGTATATTCTACTTTCTTGAACATGAGTGACTAGAATCATATATCTGGCTTTTTCTTGTCTTGTTGAATGCGTTATGACAGTGAACCTGCCTTTTTAACATCCATTGCAGATTGGCAGAGAGCAGTCATCCCACGAGCAATTAATAGATCCAATCACTTCTGCTTTCTCTTCTGCAATGACATATTACAATTTGCAGAAGAAACAGATCGGAACAGTTTTACCAAAACGAAAGCCCAGCTTGTGTCTGAAAGGTTAATGGCTAAACTGGTTAACCTGAAAGCATTAAAACACATAAAGTTAGGATTGTTTATTATTGGTTTGATATCATATACGTGGTGTCAACCCATTTACCTTTTACCCAAATTTCCAGGGAGGTTAATTCAGGATTAAATTGGTGATGATTAACTAAGATTAATCTTAAGACAGGAATGCCCCAGAGGAAGTTTGAGAATTAGGTTCAAATTCCATCACAAATTAAAGTCTTGGGGAAAATTAAAGCACATTTCTTTTGAACAACTGTTGCTAATGTTGTGCAGGGAGCAACAGTATGCGCTCATCTTAGTATTTTAGCAGGGCCATCTGTAAAAAGGCAGAAGCTCTTGAGGAGGGATAGAAAGGAAAGGAAAGGCAAGGCAAAGAAACTGCAAGAGAGTTTGAGTGAAGACTCAAAGACTGAGAAACATCAGCAGCACCACTGCAGGACACGAAATGTTGAATTTGTCTGTGTTGCAGTGTGTCTGCATTATGTTAAGGTTTTTGAGGCTAGACCTTGTAGACAAATCACACAAATGACTGTTCAGTGGCACCTCTGCAGTATTTATATAAGTGCAATGACTTTCTTTAATGAGTAGAGGTTTGGATTCAGTTTGTCATTGAGCTGATATACATGGGAATTTGCCCTTAAGGGAGAAGAAGGTCTGATCTGTGCAGAGAAGGGTGTGTATCTGGGCACAAGTAGCATTTTGGGCATAAATGCATGGAGTCTGAAGCAGCACCAAGTGCTGGGTATTCATGTGTTTCTCCTCCACCTCAGAAAACCAGTGCTTCTTTGAAAATAGGTCCTCAGATAGATGGAACAGGCTATGTGAGTATGGAGCCAATTGTGAAAGAGGGAGTGGGCTACTTGTGTAGTGAGTGAGAGTGGGCTCTGTGGTACTTTCCCATAGCCTATACCACTGATCAGTGCAACTGGTTTGTTCTTCTGATACAAAAATTCAATACTCAGACTTTCATATTATATTTCCTTTTTTTTTGTTTTTTTTTTTTTTAAATGAGTACTGTCTTAGACTGTGTGCTGTCATGGATGTTTGTATTTAAAAGTTAAAAGTTTTAACAAATTATTCTGAAAGGATAATGTAGACTCTCTTGAACTCTGTGCTTGTTTATATTAATAGAACTTGCCATGTTGGACTGTTGAGGGCAAAAGGTTGTAGAAAATGATGATGCCATTTTAAGTTCAAAGTGCACTTTGTTATGATTATAGCAATCAGAAGCTTTTTTTTTTTTTCATTTACATAGATTGAATTAGAACCTGTAAAGCTTCTGTCTAGAGAAGACCACCTGGAGCACTCCCTGGCTATTGAGAGAAGAAGAATCCGACTGGGCTATGAACAGGTCTTTCAGAACCTAATGCAGGAGAGTAATAAGGAAGGTGATTACTGTGGTCAGCACAGAGGATTGAACAAATAGCTTGTGGGCAGCTGGAAGAGAGGAAAAAAGCAGATGAACATCTGAGTAGGGCTCCTTGAGGTTGTGGTATTACGTAAAAACATGTGCCAGATTTGCGGGGGTTTGCAAGAAAGTTACTGTAATAGAGTGGTATTTCTTTGTCTTTCAGAAATTCGAGATTTAAAAATGCAGGATTGAAGGCCAAGCATGCATTAAATAGATGTGACATGCAGATCTTCATGTAGGTTGTGTGTGTAAGGTTTTACGGTTCATACAGAATTTTGCAATATGGTAATAAAATCTTGTGACATTAGTTGTGGTATAGATAGAAGGATAAAATTCATCCAGGCTTATGGCTATGTCTTTGCAAGAAAGCGCTAAGAACTATGTTTATGCCGTGAGATCATTCCCAACCAGCATGAGAAACTTCATTACATGAAGCTCAAAACAGGTAAAATGACCAAATTAGAGAAAGTCAGCCAAGAAGCAGGTTCATCTTTATTTCTGATAGCAATCTCTGTTCTTAAAGAGAATCTTAAAAAAAAAATCTGAGCCATAGCTCCGTGTATAAACAACGGACATTATGTGGTTTTACTGAGGAAAGATGAAACCTGTTGTAAATATAAATTCTAGTCTTAACAATTTAATAAGACTGTGTAGTACTGAAGAGACTTGTTTGCTACAAGCAAACAAGTTATTTGTCTTCATGGTAACTGTCTCACAGGAGACGGTTTTATACCATGAAAGACAAATCAGAGGTTGATGATTTTGTTTTCCACTGCCTTGCCTGGAAAATTCCTCAAAGGATCTTACCATTATTAGCACTAATTCACTTCCTTAAGGAAACAGAACAAGCAAAATAGAGGAAGGAGATAAGAAAATATTGCATATAAAGGCTGCCAGGTAGCAAAATAGGTATAAATCGTATCTGGAAAGTGAAGTTTGTCTTCTCAGTGGATCTTATACAACAACTTCAGTAGGTCCAAAGTGCAAGTTAGTCAAACGTGTCTGCACATTTATATAATTGCAAAGTTAGTTAATTATGGCAGAAGTCAAAAGTACAATTCAGGTCAAGCAGCTTCTAGTATAGGTGTGCATTTTTAAAATGGCTGACATCATCTCATGCCTAAATCTGTTCTTGCAAAATATAAATGAAAATACAAACCTTAGTATAAGGATGTGTGACTAAAGATTTGAAATGGAATTGGAAATGCTCAGATAATGAAAGGTGGTTACTTATTCAGATCCATATTTTTTTCTTTCATGTGTTCTATATTGTCTCTGGTAATCACAAGATTTGTAACAGGTTATGAAATAATCATGTCATACTGTAACCTTAATCAGACAGATTTGCACAGGTGTCATCATACATGGTGGTCAAAGTCTACGAACGGCATTAGAAAAAATGATAAACTGCTCTGACAACATCTGTTAGAGATCATGCATAGCAACCATGAATAATCACAAGCACATGCTGGGGCGGTTCGCTGCCTGCATTCACAGCTAGCCAGCTTTCACAGTAACTGCTTCTGACACAGCGTCTTTGAAGGGTATAGTGAGGGCTGGGAAGGATCACTGTGCTGTGGTAGACTGCAGGGTGCACCATCCCCCACCTCTTACATCTCTCAGAAGAACAGAGCAAATCTTCAGCCCCTTGCTTCCCTTGCAAAGAACAGAGGTCTTCTGTGCCTTTCTTTTTTTCTTCTTCTCATTGTGTGTGAAGCAAATTGCACGCTTCGGTAACTGCGGATATTTTCTTCCTGGCTATCAGAGTTACTAGCTGAAATACTTCATTTATACATTGCTGCTGTATTTCAGATTCTTTTGAAGAGGAAGATGCAGTTTCAACTGACCTTACTCATGTACAGAGTATTGAGCTTGTCCAGCCTCCTCATGCAAACCATCACGGAAACACTTTTGGTGGCCAGATCATGGCTTGGATGGAGACAGTGGCAAGTATTTCAGCAAGGTACTTTTCTACATGTAGTCTTTCCATATGGTTCTGAATGGATGTGATTTTAGTATTAAGGTTTCACAGGGATTTATTTTATGAAAAATACAGAACCAAACCTTAGTGACTTTTCTTCCTTCTCAGATTGCAGGAGGCCTTTGAACTATTTATGTGGTGCAGTTCCCGCAGCATGCCACATCACTGCGGGAGTCAAATATTATTCTTCTTTTGTTACACATGCAGACCCTAAGGCAAAAGCGGCTATGTTATCCTCCTGAGAATCTCTGCAGAAAGTCAGCATTGGAAATAGGAATGGAAACTTGGCCTCCTTGTGGTTGGTGGGGTGTTTTAAAAGCGGAGTTAGTTGCTAAGTCAGGATAAAACCGATACTGACCTTGTATCAAATGGTACCTCAAAACGAACAGCCTTCTGAATGTTAACTTGCAGATCATTATACCAGAAGGAAGAGTAAGTCAGAGAAGGAGACTCAAAAGAAACAGGTTATATTTTGTTGGTGTGCACACAGAATGGATTCACAACCTTCAGCAAGTCACTTAACCTTTCAGTCTCTCTGAGTTACTTATCTTATAGGTTGTAATAGTTTTAGCAGTTTAAAGGGCTCTGACATCTTCAGGTAATATGTGCAAAGTATTTTTGTGACACTGCCTAGCATTGCTTGTCGGTATGGCCTAGGCATACAGTCATTTCTCTTCCCCTGAAATCAAACCGTTGTTTTTCTCCCTCCTTGTTCTTGGACTCTATACAAAGCTTCTTTGTAAGCAACACTTGAGTTTCAGTTTGAATTCTCCTTGCATACCAAGTGACCTAATTCACTGCAGGGATGTTAGATGTGTTTTTGCTTTTTAACTTTAATAATTAAATGACTTCTCCATTCATTATTCATATAGTTTTGATTTGTAGCCAGTAGTTGTACTGATAACAACGGGTTTTCTGTAGTAGTTGGATAAACAACTTGCTTTAGTAATATTAGAATGCACTGACCTTACCCCAGTGTGTAATTTCATTGGCTTCAAAGGGACTGTTTCAGATTTTTGCCATAATATGGCCCAAAATATTTACCTGTTTTTATTTGATAAATTTTACCTAGTGAGAGTCACATTTAGTTTTAAAAAGAGAAGGAAAACATCAGGAAGCCAAGTAGTGAAAAAATTTTCTTTGACATAATGAATGTCAAGCATGATTTATCATGTTGAAAATTTCAGGAATAATAGCTGGTGACAGAGGCTTGTTGAAAACAGAGATTTTGTAGTTTATGCTTGAGAAATAGCTAGTATCACTATAAACCTTTTGTGAGGCAACTCGCGATTAGACCTGGCCTTTGAAGGTGCCAGCTAAGAGTTGCTATGGCCACAAACTCATGAAGGCATGGAAGAGGAGGGCTAACCCTTGAAAAATAAATTTCTAAGGGCATTTTAGTGGTTACTCACCCTCCTCTCCCCTCCACATTTTTGACTGGACAGTCAATGGAAATCTTGCAGATAGCAATAAAGCTATTTGAATATTAGTAATATTAGTTTGAACCAGATCTGTACTTTCTTATTTCTTACATTTGAAGTAAAAGCATTCAAAATATAGTTTTCCAGGAAAAATGAAATATTTAGGCCAAATTTCTGGTTTCTTCCTCTCATTTTCAATAATGTTGTGTTTGCATCTTTATAGTGAACATTGGAAATAAGATCACCATTTAGCGTTTTAAATCAGAAAAGCAAATTATTCTTAATGAAATTACAAAGTCGTTTGAATGTATTAGTCTATTAAAAAGATGTACCAGTCAATTAATTAGCTACAGATAATTGTGTGCATTTAACGATACTGGTACATTAGTTTGCAGAGTGCAGTTGAGTTAAAAGCTAGGAACACTACAAAGTTGTATTTTTGTATTTTTCAAGTTGAAAAACTGCACAATGAAAAATCTCTTCTCAGATGTGCATATGAGATTCTTATTGAGGAGTTTTGCAAACATCAGAATAGAGTGTGTTTTTTTCAAAATCTAAAAATAAATGGCATTATTGTGTATTGTTCGCTATTCATGTGATGCACAGAAATCCCAGTCAAGAATGGGGCTTTGACTACATACCGAACTGCTGAAGAAACCTAATTTTTGCTCACTCCAGAGAGCTTGCAGACTAGATTCCAATTCCACAAACCCTTAAGCTGTATCTGTACTGCAGATTTTTTCTGGAATGTCTGTGAAGGTCAGAAAAGTGGTGGGTTGTTGGAATTCCCTAGTGTAGATGACACAGTATTGCAAAGCTCTTTCTTTAGCTGTTTAGCTTTGATTAGGTGTATATCTGTTTGTCCACTTTACTGTCCAAAGAGTAGCTCTGTTAGTAAGCTTATGGAAAGGGTACTCACCTGGCACAGGCAACCTTCTGCACTAGACTAGCTGAGTTTTACCAGAGTAGCTACAACTTATTGCACAAGCAGTTCAAAGAGGTGCAGTAAGATAATCCAGCTGAACCTGATTACATGCAATTGAACACAGTACAGGATCAGGTCCAAACTAAGAAAAGACAGGTGAGTGAACAATGCACTATGCAATTGGAAGGGCAAAGGGAACAGAACTACTAAGACTTGTGTGTTTGTAATCCACTATTGTGCCCTCAGCTTTTGAATTTAGCCAACAGTTCTGCATTTCTGAATTGATAATTGATCAGTTCAACATCTTTCAACCCCTTTGTATGTGTAAAGATGAGTTTCCCAGCTCAGCATCAGTAGTGAACTGCACATAGTTAAAAGACCAAATTAAAATAAAAACCAAAACCAACTATGCATTTGGCAGTTATAGGAGTAGTTTTTTATTCTTACCTCATATAACACTAGCAGAAATCATCTGACAAACAAGCAAAAAAGTATCAATATTAAAAGGAATAGATAGATTGACATTGCTTTGCTTGAACACTGTTTCTGGTGCTCAACCTTTCTGATCAGGTTTCTTTTAATTGTTTGAAGGCTTTATGATCTGGCATTTTTACATCATGAACAATATCCTACACCCCGTGCAATCATACAGAAATTAATGAAACTCTGTGAAGTAAGTGGTTACTCTGTTTGTAAGGGATTCATGGTCTGTCTCCAAAAGAAGGTAGTATCAAGCCGTGAGAATTAATTAGTCGGTGTTTGTAAAGTGTGTTGAAAATGAAACAGCATGACATAAGTGGTATTATTATGTTTGAACCTGGAATTATGTACTCTCGGAGCTGAACATGTTAACTGTATTTCAGTGGGTTATGGAATAAATTAGTGTAATATAGTGATCTTCTAGGTTGTGCAAACCTTGTTGCTCTAACTGCTACCTACTTCAAACATAACAAAGGAGGTTCTTTAACACGGCTGTATGTTTTGCTCTCTATCTCTGTTGCTTTATTTTCCAGCCGCCTTTGTCGTTCATACCCCATTTTGAAATCAGTCAATATGTTTAAATTCTGGGGACCGTCCATCGTGGGTGACCGCCTTGTCTTCAATGCAATTGTGAACAATACGTTCCAGAATAGGTAAAGCTCCTCATCTGTTTGTCTTCCTTGACGTCTCTAGGACCAGCCTAACTGAGTGTTTCAGGTTTCAGCTATCAGTAGGATTTGCATTATTGAATGAATAACATTTCAGCTGGAGCTTTGAAGGATATATCTATATCTGTCTATCTATATGTACTTTTTTAAACTTTTCTCAGGGAAAGTTTTTAAAAAAATTGTTCTCTGACTTTCACTCTCAATTTAAAGATCATTTCTAACCAAATCCCAATCCTGCAAACTCAGAACATAAATATCACTCTGAAATTTGGGCATCTTCAAGGATGAGTTGGTCCCACAGCTTTGATTCTTCTGAAGGCCTCAGCTTGCTGCTAGAGTCTTCCTGTCTTGGCATCTCTTTCCAGATCTGGGTTCTGTTTATTGCTTGTTAATGGAAAAAATCATGCTTTGTTTAGTTCATTTCATTTGGGTGTACACAGGGGTGAGGCTTTGCCAGTTGCAGTTTGGAATAAATGGCTACAGCCCATGCTGAAATTTTATCTTTAGCTGTGTATATGGTCACCCTGCGCACAAAACACAGATTTTGGCACACCGAACCACCATCTCCTGGAATTTGGTGGTGTGGCTGTTGAGCAATCTTGCACAGATCCTGCCTGCTAATGGTTAACTCTCTCTCTCTTCTTTGCATGCACTATCTCCTCTGCAGTTTTAGGGCTACTGTTGCGTTTGCATCACAGAGAATGACTCTCCTCTGACCTTTGGCACCTCTCTGCTAGGCTGTTTCCCCGTCTACATGAATGGCGCCTTGGGCCAACAGACCCTCTGGCTATGCCAGGGGTGTGATATAACTTACATGGGGCCTTGTTCCATCAGTGGAACCTAGAGCAGGAGGACATGTTCAGAAGCTGCAAGAGATGTAGCAAGACAAACCACAAGAAGGCAGAAGCTAAAGTAATTCCTCCTCCAAATTCTGTACATGAGGCAAATGTTGTCCTGGCATTGCTGTTCTATGTTTTCTTTGTAGATGTATTTGGTCCCCACAGGACACTAGTAGGGCACGAATTACCTTCATGCTATGCTTCTGCTGAATGTCAAATCAATGTCATCCAGTTCACCTTTGCTGTCTGTTCTCATAGTATGCTTACTGGTGTTCATATTTTACTACTTAGCTCAATTTTTGCTCTTTTTATTGATGCTATTTATCTAGTGACACCTTTTATTTTACTTCTGAAATCAGTCTGTCCAGACTGAGTAATTTATTTTGTATGCTACAGAAACTATTTCAGTCAGGCTTCCTGCACACAGGAAAGTGTACATCAGCCCTTTTTAGTATGTCTCAGGGCTGCTTCTGCATCACTTGTTGTAGTTCAATAATTAATTTAAACTTTTATTTCAGTGTCGAGGTTGGTGTTCGTGTTGAGGCTTACAACTGCGAAGAATGGATCAAGAACCAAGCACGGCATATTAACAGCGCATTTCTCATTTTTAACACTGTAAATGACAAAGGAGAGCTGCTCCCTTTCCCCAGAATCAAACCTACTACAAAGGTCAGGTCTTATCCTCAGGAGCAGGATGAATGCATACATGAGATTATGTGGTCCAGCCCAGCTCACTGCATGTCACACAGCCATATAACCTTGCTGGGAAAGCAAGGACTAAACAGGGAGGTGCAGAAGAGAAAACCTCTAAATGAAATGTTTGCCTTTGAGGAAGAGATTTGTCATTGCTAACTTCAGTCATCCAAAATGTGGAGGGTGGTCATCATTAGAAATTCTGTAATTAGTTGATGGACAGGGAAGAAGAATCTGCTTTACGCACGTTTGCACCTATCTCTGTCTCCTGTCTTGTGCAATTTCCATGGACTGCAGAAGCTGCCCAGACAGCAAAAACCTAACTGAAACTCATAAGTGTTCAGTGAATAAAGTTATTTTTTCTAAACCCTTAATGAAGATTAGAAATAGAGTTAATAAAGAAGTCTGTAGGAATCAAATCCCGTGGCATGGGTGGGCTTCCTGGTTCCTTTGACATGGAGATCTCAGCATGCGTTTCCCTGAAAGTGGTTCATAAAGCACTCGGAGCAGTTTGAATACTGTTGTTGAATTATTTGCTGTGATGTCTCCTGTCATTAACTTTACTGCTCCAATTACGAGATTTTTATAGAGCCAGCACAGACAGAAATTAAATGATTATTTAACATCAATGGACTTAACATTTTATGGGATGGCAACTGGACAAATAAATCAAGGTGTCCTGTGTACTATGTAATGAGGCAGTAACGTTCACTACTGCCCATTACAGACTGTTCCAAGAGGAAAAACTGACCCTTCCTCTTAAAAAAAAAAAAAAAAAAAAATATATATATAGTAATTTTTAGAAAAAGCCATAGCAGATTAGTTTCTGTGAGAAAAACGTGCTTCCCTTAAAGACTTGTCTAGAGGGGCGTCCACAAGCTAAGTGTCAGGATACGAACATGTGCACCCATTCCTTCAGGTCAAGCAAACAAATCTGGGAAAATTAGTATGTGCTCAAGATAATTTAAACTTTCAGTGGTCATTTGACTGAAAGTGACAGCTGGTATGGCAGTGCTCTATAGAACAGGCAAGAGACGTCTTCAAAAAATATTATGAAGGATTGGTGTAAGGAAGGCTGAGATGCATTGATCTGGAAACAATTCTTATTCCAGAAGCTACATGTCAGTTCTTAAAAGTAGAAAAAAAGAAGCTTTTTCCAAAGTGGCATATCCTTCAAGATTACAAGTCCTATTGACCTTTAATGCAGTTTGCTGTGGTGTATGCTCTTGGGTCACTTATGTGTTTCAAAAAAAATAATCCACCCTGGCAGAGTAATAATACAGGAAGGGAAAGACCTGCCACCTTGAAGGGCAGATCACATCTGTTTGCACAGTGCTTGCTCTGTGTCCCAGATCCATGTGCACTAAGATAGTAATTCTTCCATGCTTCCTTTGTGCGTTGAACATCAGGTGGTGATGAACTGGATAAATGGTTTATTTGGTGGGTGGCGCATTTAGAAAGAACATAATGTGTGTGGTGCACTGCCCAGCTGCCACTGGTTTAGGACCAAAAAGTGCTACAGGTATGCTACTGTGATACAACTTTTTTATTGGATTGTTTTTGCAAATTTAAGGGAATATTGTCAAATCAAAAATGAATCACTGACTCATGTTAATCTGGGGAAAGTCCAATGTGCAGACTACAGTTCTTTATTTATTTGGAATACATCTCTGGTGTTTCTCCATCTGTAAGAAATAGGGTTTAGTTGTCTGTTTTTTAGAGGGTGTCCTAAAATAATCAGATGTGTTACTGTCTGGTTTACTTTTTATAAAGGATGATATGAGGCGATACCATGGAGCTATTGCCCGAAGGAGAATTCGACTAGCCAGGTATAGTTGGGTTACAATGAGAACTTGATTTTGAAAACTTAACTTTTTAATGTATCCTCTAAAAAAAGTGATCATTTGTTAAGTAGTCGAAGTCTCCACAAAGATAACTGTTATGTTCCTTAACTTTCCAACTAATTTTGCTTGAGTTGCACTGAAATTATTAGAGGCCGCTTGTCTCAAAAACTCGTTGCTCTATAGGTTATTTTGTTTCCCCGTCTTTCTTGGGAAGAAAAAGGAGTCATTGCAACCTGTCTTGCAACCGAAAATTGATAAAATACCTGTAAAGTATTTAGAAGACACTTAAGCCTATAAAAGTGATTGTTTCTAGCATATATAGAAGAAAGTGTAGAGAATCAAATTCGTGCCATTATTTTTCTTTTGAATTTTGTTTTAGAAAATGCATGCTGTCTGCTAAGGAAGACAAACCTTCTGATTCCTGGGAGAGAAGCAACCAGGTAATCTGTAGATGGTGTCCTTATTGTCTACTTACATGAAATGGTGTATTTGTACACTTTTTGGTTATGTAAAACAGTTGTACAGGCTGTATCACTGTCCAAAGTGGACCTTCTGTATTTAAGCATTATGATAGTCATGGAAGAATGGATAAATGTATATAATAAGATGAATTTTTTTTTTCTTCTGAAAAAAAGAGAGTAGATGATTGATTTAAGAGTAGGTTTCATACAAAACATAAAAATTGTCTTTTAAGATAGACTTTTTTAACAAGTGGTCCCTTACGCAGCTGAGCTGTAAGGTCTCCTGCAGATTTCTATCCCAGTGTCCTCAGCTTTTAAAAAAAAGCTGAATTCTCCTGCAGAGGAATTGGTTTGGGTTTTTTTTTATCTGCATCCAGCCATTGACTTCCTCAAAAATTGCTGTGAGGAGACCGATTAGTAAATGCTAAAGGTCGGGGGAGAGACATGGCAATACTAACAGACGTGAAGAGTGAAATAGCATAAATTTTGTTTCTATGGGAAAGAGAGGTGAAAACTTAACGTTCATTCATAAATCCTCTGTATCAAGTGGTACATATTTTTGGCTTGGACATGCTAGGCCATAGAATGGGCCTGTGTCGTGAAATGAATAGTGATGAACCTGAATTTAAGTGGGTTTATAGACACCCTAAATGTTGTTTCAGTGTCAAATTTTTGCCGTTAAAATTTCATTGCATTTAAGATCTCAGCAGCTCCCAGAAATTTTGCTGGGAATTTTTCCACTACATGAAAAAATAAATAGTTGAGAATTGTAATGCACGAAGAGATTTGCCATTAACAGTGGCACCTCCACTGTTTGAAGTAGCATTTCTTTTCTGTAAAACAACAACCATAAATATGCAAACAATGATAAAAATAGCTTACTTAAGATTTATTTAATATTAAATTAAAACTTGTCATTAAAGACTCTAAGGCTGTATTCTCTTTATACTGTGGTTAAATGAGAATTCCATCCACTGTAGTCAAGCATAAATAATGGATGTATTTGCAGTTTCTCTGCTCTGAGCCTGCTGTGTAGAGCAATTGCCAAGATAGACCACAGTGTGATAGCAATGAAGAGGTTAATTTTCTAATAGATTTTAATTACTTTGGAGGAAGATGGACAAAACCATTAATTTAGTAGCCTGAGAGGTTACCTGTATTGTCTCTCTGGTGGTCACAGTTTTTCTGCACTGCTTTATAATTGGAGAAGCCTGAAGTGGTATTTTGTTGTTGTTTAATTAGGGCTGTTTTGCCAACAGCCATGTGAGCACATAATCTAGCTATTGAAACTATTTAATTCAGGAACTACTGGGCTGTGTTTTCTGGAAGGAAAACACTTAGGGGAAAAATACACACTGGTTTGCGATTGAGGGGTAAAAAGATAGAAAAAGAGCATCTCATTTCTGCAATGTGAAATGTGAAATGTACCTTTATCCCTTCATTTTCAGAAATGTATCTTATGTTTCAGGCATATGTGAGTTACAGCAATATAGCTGCACTGACACACCTAGCAGCAAAACCAGGATGGGAGATAACCAGTACACTGGATGATGTAAGTGCATAATTGTGGCATTGTTACATAGTCACTTTAGTTAGGTTTCACCACAAGAGGTGGGTGGAGAAAAGCAACATTTTACATTTGTAAATAAATACATTGGATTGGCAGTGTTTGGTTTTACTATGGCTAGGGTTGAAAACCAAAACTCCCAGAGTTTCCCTGAAATGCTGATTGTCCAGAGAGCTGTGCAACCTGGCAGTGCCATGGAGGAGTTGAAGATGGTCTGAATGATTGGTGAGCATAGCACTTGGAATGCCATAAAGGCAGGCTTGTCAGCAACTGATCGGTTTGGCTTGTTGAGCAACACACAGGAGAATGTAAAAACACAAACAAACCCATATCTCACTTCTGTAAGACATTTTCTTTGCCACAACTGACCTGCTTCTGTGTTTTTGTTTGGCCATATTGTTTGATTCCAGCAAAACACCAAACTTGGACATCTTTGTTTAAGAAGTGCTGTTGACAATCTGTGGGGCTTCTGGTGTCACTGTGGTAAGCAAAATGTGTATGACAGTCTGTAATATGCTGCCTTTACCAGCTTTGCAGCATGGGAGATGTTTCTAAGTAGTAGGTATTATCTTGTGGTAATTCCAAGTGGTCACTGCCAGTCAGCAGGTGGCAGCAATTTATATATGGTATTTTTCAGTCTTGGTCTTCTCAGAAGACCACTTGACTCTTTCTATGGATGTTTTTTCTTTCAGATGTCTGTCTTGCTGCCCTTTTTCTATTAAAAAAATTACAAAAGCCTGAAAGCAAAGTACTTCTCTGTTCATCAGTCAGTGTTATAAACTCAAAATCAGTAAGGGAGCTTGTGTAAGCCAGTTTTAGGATAGGAAGATGCTGTTAAGAAAACCAGTAGCAAGATAACTTAGCCGGGAAACTCAGTTTTAACCTAGTCACAGTGCATGTTTTCCAAACTATTGAGAGACATCTCTTAAGGTTTGTTTTCTGAAATATGGTTAGTGACACTATTTTAAGATCGCGTAGATTCAGAGAAGTTTTGGGACAGGAAAAAGAAAAGACTCTTAAAGTCTTTTAGTCTGACCTCCTGCATGTCACAGGCTATTAAACTTCAGTTACTGATCTTGCATCTAGCCAATAAGCCACTTGACTAAGAGCATATATAAATCCTAAGGATTTCCAGTGATGGCAAATATGCCAATTCCACGTGTAGGTTGTTCCAGTGGTTAATGACTTTCAGTAAACCCTGTTACGCCAGTTAAATGATGGCACTCATGCTGGAAAAAGCAAGCTTAAACAATCAGACTGAAACACTGAGCATTATTTTCAAGCCTCTGCTAAGACTGTATTATTATCCACGTGATACTTCCTTTCTGCATCCACTGAGACTGCCACAGTCTCAGTTTCTTTCTTAACCCTAAATGCTTGAAACCTGTAATAGAACCAGCACCAAATGTTGTGAAGAAATGACTTCATACAAAAACCCAAAACCCATGCACATTCTGGATGATGTTTTAGACAGCATGATGTTACTTCTCTCTCTCAGCAAGCCACCAGGTGCCTTCCAGTATTACTGGAGCCTGGAACTTTCTCCACTTTTTTGATATCTTAGAATAGTGTTGATAGTAAGATCTGCCTTCTCTGGTGGAAAATCTTGAGTAGCTTTTTCTAGCTGCTGTTCTGTGTAATTGTAGTAGCTATCCAGCAAAATCTCAGGCGGGATGTAGGATGCAAATCACACTGATGCTGTCAATGGGTGGAGAGTAGCCTATTGTTCTGAACATTTCTACATAATCTGCCATTATCAATCATTAGATATTCCTTAAAGAAGTGGCAGGGCTTCAAGGTAGCACACTAACTTTTTTTTTTTCTGGAAGGATGTATGCAGTGAACAGTGACAGCAAACCATACTTATGATTGTTGTATACCATTTATTCCGTAAGTAAGTCTTCTTTCTTATTTAGCATCTACTTGCAGGCACAAGGTAGACTGCTGACAAAGTGTGGGTGTCAGCGGACAGTAGGCAGAGGGCACACTTGTGCACATACGTGACTGTATGCTTACCTATAAATTAACCCACGAGGTGCTCTTTGGCTCTTTATTTGCTCTTTGGCAAAGAAAATAAGAGTGAAACCTATCTTGGACTTTATCTGGTCAACTTCTCCAGTTAAATTTAGGTGTGTGCTGAAGTCCCTAAATGCTGGTATAGATGGAGCTCCAAAGAAGGCTTTCTGCCAGGTCCAGTTAATGAAACTTACCATTGGCAAATACTAGTTTGGCTCATTTATCACTGTTTCATGCTCACTTTTGTCACTTTTGCAAATGTGAGCACAAGGAATTATCCCTTAGGAAATAGTATCTAGCTCAGAACATCTTCCCTTAGGCAGTGCAGGCCACCAAACACACATCATACCAGTCTTCTGTTCTCTGCACTCATGTACCAGGTCTTGATCCCTGTATTTAGGGTATTCAGCAGCGTAGGCATAGAACAACTACTTAACCTTCTCTGATAGACACACATGGCAACATCTCCACTCCAGATCTCTTCGGTGTCCATGAAATGTCTTTTTGGGGAGAGGCAGGAAGAACAAATAGTAGGAAGCAGGTTGTAGGATCAGTGCTCTGCTTAAAGGCAATCAAACTGTGGGGAGACTGTCAAAGACATTAGACTTAACTGTATTTTGGGATTACATATTTTAGAAGGCAGGTTTTGTGAAGCAGCCTGTTCTTCTTTATATGCAGAGGATTTGTTCTGTTTTCCCTGGGATTAGAATGACCCAAAGTTGATGGATAGTTTTTTAAGGTAGAAAAGTGGCACCGTGAGCTCTTTGACATAGAGCCACAAGACTGTAGGCTGATAGAAGTAATCTAGCCTTGACAATGTTCACATAGCAGAGAGGTGTTTTAACAGCTGCACCTCCTACTTCATTTCATGATTTTTAAGTCTAGAAGACTCCTAAGACAACGTGATTTCTTCCCTATGCCTCAGAGGAATCCATGCATCCTGTAGCTGGTCTCTAAAGCTTCTGGGCCCTTTGTTTTACACCAAACTTCACTTCAGCAAGATGCTTGCTGGTTTATGTTGTTTTTTTTTTTCTGTTCCAAAACATGAAAATACAACAACATACAAAATCTGTGTTGCTGCACAAATGCTCTGCAAGCCAAAAATTGTTAATTTTTGATATAGCAAAAAAGAGCCACCGAGATGATGAAACTCATGAATTTTGTATCACTTGGAAATGAAAATCTGCTAAAACTTTCTAGGATCTGAGAAGCAAATTAGCATATCACGTTAAAATTTGGCAATGAAGTCCACTAAGCACTCACTTGTACTCATCTTCTTCCATTATACAGGGGTTATGGAAGGACTTCTTTTGCAAGGATTGTGTATACATTGTTATGTGCAGGTTATTCCTTTTGAATTCTTTGTGTTAGGGTTCAGGCCTACAACTAGATATAGACCCAAAATAATCAAGACAAGATACTGCAAGTGTGGGATAAGAATGGCAAAACTGTGTCTTGAGATAATTTTTCAGCACATTCTTAACTCTGCATGCCCTGCTTCACAGTAAAGAATAGGGGAGAAAAAGGAACATATTTTGGAAAGAGAAATGTCAAGTCATTTTAGGGGAAGGGAGCATAGGCCAATGGTGTGACCGATTTGCATGGACAATGGGAGCTGAAGTGATTGAACTCTACTAATTAAAAACAAACTACTGGACTGCATAGGTTGGAGAGTTGGATCAAGGAGGCAGTCCATATATTGTCCAAAGTCATCCCTCTCAAAGCTTGGAAAGTGCATTTTAAAAAATCTGATCCCCTTTGGATGTCTCTAGATAAGCTCTCCAAAGCTGCAATATGCAGGATTGCTGGATACGTTCCAAAATCCTGGTGGCAGAACGGGCAGTTGCTTAGTTTGTCTTATTTTGATAAAGTCTCACACATACTGCAGGAGTGCTCCTCTCATCCAGCATGGCCTCACTCCAGCTTGCTCCTCCTCACCAGTGTCACATCCAATGGATTCTACTCTGTAGTTTCAAATTTCTGCAAAGCTTTAAGTAACCAGGGATAGTTTTTTATTCCTGAAAATGTGATGCCACTATGCTATCAGTATATTTGATTTTACATTGTGCTGTATTTTAATGTAAAACTAATCTTGAATACTCGCCTGCCTTTCATCCGTCAGATATAGTTTCATATGTACTTCTGAGAAAATCTGCTTAAGACCTAAATGTGTAACATTTATGTGTTAAAATATTTATAGTAATCATTCTTTGTTTTTAATATTATTCAATCTTTTCAGATAAAAATATGGACTCATGAGGAGGGTGATGTGTTGTCATTCAAAGTAGAAATGCAAGTGAAGATACCATCACATCTAGCTTTCTCCCTTTTGTCTGACTTCACACTCCGCCAACAATGGGACAAACATTTCTTGTAAGAACTTACCTTTTCTTTAAGATTGTTGAATCCACTGACAACTAACCTTTTCTGACACAAATATTTTTTGAGATGTTGACACTTTTCTACCTAATTAATAAGGAATTGCTGTAAGAAGTTGACATTAAAGATTCATTAGTCAAAGTATGGATTGGGGTTTTTTTATCTTAAAAATAAAATTTAATTTCTCCTATGTCTGATTTAAAAATACGGTTGCCCTGGACTGTCAAAAGAGAGAGCTGGGACAGAGGTTATCCGTTCTAAAATGAAAAAATTTCCATGCCTAGACAAATTTATGTTGAAAGGGTTAATTTGAGTAGGTTGCATATAACTTGAGGTCAATATATTGTGCATGCTCTCTGTAAGAAGCAAGGCAAAGCTGTGGGCTCCCTGTTTGTGTTGTTTGGGACACTGATGCTCAGCTGAATCATACGATCAAAGTGAGAAATCAGGAAATGGGGATCTTCAAAATGCACATTTTGAGAAAAATAACATAAAGTGTGTAGGATTTGGAGTTTGTTTCAGAATTGCTGTAAAAGGGTTTTGGTTTTGGTTTTTTTTTTTTAATTATACCTTCTGTGGTGTAGAATAATGTCTGGAGACAATTTAATTGATATGATACTAATTTTATTTGGTGAATATTCTCTTAAAGGAGAAGCTTTTTCAGTTAGTCATTCTATCCTGAAAGATTTTTATCAGAGGGTCAAAGTGGAAGCTTAGGGATATTTGAAAATTTACAATCTCTGCTGAATTTATGGCTTGTAACAAATGAAAGCTGAAGAAATATTATGTTGATTTTCCATATCTACAGCCAAAATCTCACGTTTCTTACGATTACCACAAAGCCTGATTGACTGGTCAAAATAGAATATCAGCTTAGCAGTGCTTATTGCTGAGGCAGTAGAAGCTGAAATTAAATAAATCAATTACTGACAGTGTAAAGGAAAACACTGATATATTTTTTGTAGTGAAAAATTGGAGATAGTGATCAGTACTTCCAAGACAGTGAAAGATTGTGTCCTACCCAGATGTCCTTGTCTGAACAGAGTAGAACACAACTTTGAATAAAATTTTGCAAATGTTTCCTGACTGTGTTTCCTATGGTGTGTCAGATGGACAATGTTTGGTGATTCAGCAAGTATTATGGCACACAAGCCAATGTTATTCCAAACAGGAACTGACAGTAAGCAAAAGACATGCTTTTAAGACATTGCTCCTGCACCTTGCAGAACTTTTAAACAATTTTGTGGGACAGAGAGGTGATGTCAGATGAGGTGTTGCAGAAACCCACAGTTTTCACTCTTTGTTCCTCTCAGTTCCTTGCTGCCTGCACATGAAAACCATAGGCTTAATGTTAGGATGGAATACGTGTTTGTACTGTGTTTTTTATAAGAGATGATATTGCATACATCGGGGTCTGCATGTGTGTGTTAAATGTATTTGCAGAACTTGTGAAGTCCTCCAGGCTGTGAATGAAGATGAGAAAATATATTATATTACGTCTCCACCCATGACTGGCCGTAAACCCAGAGACTTTGTGATTCTTGTGTCTCAAAGGCAACCCTGTAAGCAAAGGTGAGTATGCAATTTCAAGTTCAACTGTGAGCACGTTGGAGACACAGTTTGGATTACTGTTGACCTTTATCTGGACCTGTCATTGGGTGACAAAGATAATGTTTTAGTTTTCTAAGAAATTAGATTAGATTTAAAATTTAAAATACATGTGTTGTTGATACCTGAGCGTGCACAACCAGATTAGTTTTGCAACATGAAGGTGCGATGAAGTAAATTCAGAACATCACAGATTTGTAGTGTAGTCCAGTATTGCTTCTTTGACAGTGACTCTTCAGGAGTCGTTTATCATGAGGGAAAATAGGCCAGAAAAAAACATGTCCCAGAGGCCCTGTCAGTGTACTGAAGCACATAACTAGGAGTTTTGTCTGTTTGTTTGTTTGTATTGACTTCATAATCCCATTTAATGTAATTCTGGAGATTTTCTTATCCAAGGAAGTGCTTGGCCTTCCTTGAAACCTCCGTGTGACACGTTTATTGTATCTGTAAATTTTGATGCTGGATTTGTTTTTAAAAGTCCCTTGATCAGTTTAACGTTATTTTTTTTCATTAGATTTCTTTTTGCTCTTAGATAATGAAACATGGATGAGTGGGACCACTTGGTGTATCTTATCGTTCTTTATTCTTAATTTCTTTTCAGTAATTCTTCATGTTAACATTACTTCTAAAAGGCAGCATTCTGTACCGTGCTTGCTTGGAGTGGAGTTGGAGTCTGTGACAAAGCCTTAATGAGACTCGAAGAGTCTTTAGTCTGAATCCTTTAACGTATATCTTTAAACATACAGAAGCTTGTTTGTCTTCATATGAAATTGATATCTTTGGTATAGCTGCAGTCATTTACATGTATATTTTTTAACATCTTGTTGAAGAAGTGTTTGATTCTTCCCCTTGCCATGCAGTGAACCCTACATAGTAGCTGCAAAGTCAGTTACCCTTACGTCTATGCCACCTTCTCCAGAATACTGCAGAAGTAAAATCCTTTGTGCTGGATTCCAGATCTACACTGACAGCAACAGCTCCTGTACGGTGAGTAGCCTCTGCAGACCTCAGCTGTGTCTCCTTTCCTGTAGCATTACACGTGCATATAATCTAATTTGAGCTGATAGTCTGGAACAGTAACAGCAATATAACAAAAGAATGAGTCAGTTCTCCAGAGTTCAGTGTGGTTATTAAGACATTCTTTATTCCACAAAGTGGAATCTGTTTTGCCCAACTTCGGCCAATCTGAATGTTAGGAATGAAATCTAAAGTAAGCACTAGAGATGGCCAGGCACCTCCAGAGAGTCATTCATTCATTCCTAAAATACGCTTCTAGAAGGTGTACATTAAAGTGGTGGTGTCCATTTCCCTTCACTGACTACAGAGGATGTCCAAGGAATTATTTCAGATTAAACACTTAATTTTAACTTTTATATGTCAGAAATTATGCAGTCTGAATCCTATCTCTGCGCCAATGACAATGTTCCTCTTTTGTTCTTTTACATGGAAGACTGTGACTTTTTCATTTAAGAAAATACATTTCTGAAAACACTCAGCAACTCCCAGTGGCTGGCATTCTTTTCCGGGGAACCACTTTGTTCATAAAGCACGTATATTTAACTGGTTACACGTAACGTTTCTTGCTGCGCTGCTGTGTACATTTACCTACAGATGCTTGAAGACCTGGCCATAGTGAGGATGCTGAGATCACTGAAGTACTGTAAAAAATGCATGCTCTTTTTGCAGTTATTGCCTTCAGTTTCAGATGCGCTATGTGTTTCTATTCATATCCATAAAAACTTTGATACTCATCTAGGCTCTGCAAAAAATGACTAACTGTTGCAATCCATAGGTTTTTTTGTTCAATTTATTTTTGTTTAAACAGGTGTGTTACTTCAATCAAGTGACATCAGGTGTTATGCCTTACTTAGCTGCAAATCTTACTGGCTCATCAAAATCCATTGAAGACACTGCTTTGGAATGTGTAAAGTTCTTGGAGCTGAAAGACAGCAAGTACTGAAGTTGAAAATGGGTTTCTGAAGAGACTCTAGATTATCAAGCAGTACTGGTTTAAATTTCTGCATGTGTGTTGATCATTTTTCTACAGGTTAGTTACTTGGAATCATGTAGCCAATATTGGGTTTGAGCCTGAGAATATCTACTACAAGCATTTTCTATCAAATTAAGATTAGGCTTTAGGCACTAAATTGAATTTTTAATTTTAAAAAGATTAAGGGACAGGTTCCGCTCTTGATTGCATTCATGAATTTTATATAAATGGAGGCAGAACTTGGTCCAGTAGAACTGTAGCTCATGAGACTATTTCACTATTTTAATGTTATATTGAAAGTGATATGGCATCCAGCCAGTTTTAAATCAGTAAATACCACACTGTCTAAGTTGCAGAGACGTGATGCTTCTAAGTAGCTTATCCAGTGCTCTGACCTGGTTGTCCAGGTTCTTGCACACCCATTATATATAGATTACACCCTATGTAATATAGTGTTTGCTAATGTTTGCACTTTATCTGTTAATATTTGTTGTTTATCTGTGACTTCCAATAAATTATTGTTTCTGAGGTTACAAATTCATGGTAACTTTTATTACAGTATCTGTGGAATGGCTTCAGACATTGTTCCAGAAAGACTGCTTTGTAGTGATGATGGGGGCTGTTGGCCTCTTACAGCAGTGCCATGACCTCCGGCTGGCAAGTTCTATGCAAGACTGTTGTGCTAGCCTTGCACAAATGCAGAACAGCGAGACTCTTCGACACATTCTCTCACCGATGAAAAGGGAGAATGGTTTCAGAGGTTTTATTGTGGTGCGTCTACTTTGTTTTCTGCTCTTATTTTTGCTCAAAAGAGCCTTGTTCAAAAAAAACGATCAGCAGCAGCTAGATCGTAACATGAATGTGGGAGTGTTAAGAGAGAGAATCAGAGCGTGTAGTGGTGCTCTTTTATCTTACTGTAGTCTCATAATTGGAAGAGCAAGAGCTCTAGGGGTCTGGTCCCATTCCCACTTAAGAAAATATATCTTCAATTTAACAAAATCAAAGCTTGCATCAGTGATTTATAGGTTACAGCCTGCCTGCACATTTTGTGTATCGCATGTCTACCAAGTGCAGCAGAAGAGCCACCAACTGCAGTCCTGGAAGCCCTCTGGGTACACTAGCACTGTGAGTCACTTGGCCTCTCAACAACACTGCTTTAGCTTGGGTACAGCTGTGCAGTGAACAAAGCACTAGTGAAATCAGCTGCTGTCTTCTGTGCCTCACAAGGGCTGGCCGCTGTATGCCATACAACACCTTTGCACTACTAATACTGCATCCAGCTTGGAGTCCTCAGCACAAGAAGGACATGGACCTGTTGGAGTGAGTCCAGAGGAGGCCACGAAGATGCTCAGAGAGCTGGAGCACCTCTCCTGTGAGGACAGGCTGAGAGACTTGGGGTTGTTTAGCCTGGAGAAGAGAAGGCTACGGGTAGACCTTATAGCCCCTTCCAGTATCTGTAGGGGGCCTACAGGAAAGCTGGAGAGGGACTATTTACACATGGGTAGCGTACAATCCCTCAGTCTAGTGAGTGAGGACAGCAGCCTCAGGACAGCCCCCTCCAGAGTGTGAAAAGCACCAAGGCACCACATGCCTCCTCCAGGAGTTCAGCTTTCCAGGCCCTGCTCACACTCACCGTGCACAGATGATGGCAGACTATTGAGTGGGCAGGTGAGTCTCTGTTGTCCCAGTTTTTAGTGAACAGAGACACCTAACGTTCATCTCCAAATACACGCGTGACACATCAAACTCTGCCTTCCACCAAGCATTTATCAGCTGCCTGAGTGGCTTCTTAGGCAGCTCAGTTTATAATTTGCCTTTAGAGACACTGAACTCAGCTGTGAGGCTACCACAGGGTCTATCTCGAGCACAGCATTTGGCATTTCTTAAATAGTAGTGTTCTGCCATGCTCATGCCTCCACAAGAGGTTCTGCCCTCTGCCCCCAACTCTGAGACCTTGGCCACTGCAGTGCGAAGCTGGGCCGCGTTCCAGATGCAGCCACACATCTTTGGGGTTGTGTCTTTTTGACATAGACCAAGGCTTGTATTTTACCAACCTCTGTGCAACTGCTAAGACAAGGAGATTCAGGGTTCTGGCAGAAGAAACTGTGCTTAACCTCTTAATTATTTGCCTAACTTTTCAATTTATTAGTGGGTACAATGCATCTTTACATGCAGCACCTTTTACAGTTGCTTTTCAAATAGCTTTCTGTAACTACATGTACCTTTGTGAAATCACCTGAAGAGATTAGTGGCTGCATTTAAGTAGTTTTGTCTGAGTTACTGACAGTTGCTAACCTGTGCAGCTGTTTTAGAGCACAGTGCCTCATTTTCCTTAGCAGTCACTGAGGCAAGGTGGTGGAGGACAAGGAGATGGACATGCTTCCAGTCCCATGCAAGCAAGTACATGTGATTATCTGAAAACAGCTGCTGCCTTTATACTGAAATTCCTGCAGAGACCATACCCGGGGATTTTCTAAGTCTGAACAAGTCCAGAACAACAACAGGGCACTAGTCAGGTGCAGGAGCCCAACACGTGCTTCTGTAGTGCAAAAGGGATCAAAGCATGAGGAATGAAATTCAAGGTTGTCTTCAACCAGTGATGGCTGTTAGGCTCACTGACCTCCAGACGAGCACTACGAGGACTGCATCACAGGGCTGAAGAGAAGGCTGGGCTCAGAAGGTGGGCAAGCCAGATACTAGCATGCCCTGCTTGTGCTCCACCATTTCAAGAGCAACGGTTAATCCACGCTTGTGGGATTTCTTTTGCGACAATTGTCGTCTCAGCCATCCTTTTTAAACGGTCCCTTTTGCCAAGCAGAAGTGGCAGTGACCAGCTCTGGGAAGGGAACAGTGAATTTTCTTTTCGACAAGTTAGTTATGTGTCGTACACCACATTAACTTCGCAGCCTGCCAAGGGGATGCTTTGGCGCAGCTCGCGCTAGCACAGCTGGGTGCCCACGTCCTGCTGAGAACCACAGGGACGCAGCAGCCGCTTCCTCATGAGAAGAGAGGCTGCGCGCTGAAAACACAACTTGGAGACCAACCCCTTATCGGGGCAGTACTGGCACCACTGAGAAAGTCAAGGTGCAAGGCTTCAAGTTCCTATAGGTAAAAAAACATGTTACAGTACCAAGGAGTTTTAAAGACAGGAAATGATCTAAAAATAAGCTTTTTAAATGATATTCATACAATAGAAACGGAAACACTTTTTAAGCTGGGATAAATGTCTGTTGCAAAATGTAGACATTGAAGCGATGCTGCTTTAAGCTTTAATCCAATAGTTAATTAAAACTCTGTAATTAATCCTTGATTTCATGCACATCCAGTCCTCTTCCCCATTTAAATGTGTGCTCTGATTATTAGAAACCGAACATACACGCCCTATCTTAGTCACCCTCATGTGCCTTTGTATCCAGAGCAGAATCAAGAAACCTAAAATAAGAGCTCTAACTACTGTATTCTTTAGCAGCATTTTATTAAAAATAATTAACATGTACAAATATAAAATACACCCACACCATTAAATTCCTGTATTTGGGTTTTTTTTCTGTAAGAAAAGTACGTTCCCAACCCGTGGTTTCAGTGGCAGGTCCTAAGCACCTCAAAACCTGGTCCTGAGCTCAAGTTTGCTCTCTGGTATTCTCACCAAGGCGGTCTATGTACCATTAAGACATTTATTAAAAAGGTAAATTAATTCTTTAGAAGCCCTAGCTTTACCACGGTGTAGCTCTCCCCCAAGGACTGTTGCTCATTACTGTACAACACAAGCTGAAGTTTCTAGAAGGCACATTTCAGATTTTAGGCACAGGAAAGTACCGCATTTATCCAATGGCCACCAGAGCTGCAGTTGAGACCAAGACGCCTGGGGTGGTGGGTGCCTGCCCGCCCTGCACAGTGGGGCACGGCACAGAGACCCTGGAGTTACTCCATTCCTGAGCTACTGCAGGAACTCCATAAGTTTGTAACTTATTTTTAATATGTGTCAGATTCTCCAAGGCTGCAGTCTCCATTTAAAAATAAATAAATAAATCTGCCATTAAGCAGGCGTGTGTAATACAAACCAAAGTTTACTCCCAACATACCAAGGGACAGAAACACCAGAGATTTTTTGAGCACTTTCCTTGAAAAAAGTAAAGAAACTAATCAAGCTGCTCACTTGCCCTCCAATTCTTTTTCAGGTATGTTTCACCACAGATATCAGAGGAAGGGCATGATTCTGTTTCTATTAGTGAACAAATACTCAAACAATCCAACATGCATAAACAATAGGGTTAATGCATGTACATATTTAGCTGAGTAGTGGTAATTGCACCCCAAGCTCTACAGGCTGTAGCGTTTACCTGATAACTTCACTAAAAGACTGCTCAAAGCTTGCACATACAGGGCAAGAAATCATTCTTTCTAAAAAGAGAAGGGCAAAACCAAACCAGAACCCAACAAGAGTCTTCAGAAAATACCCACAGTGCCTTTCAGAGAAATAGAGAAATGCTTTTAATAAGACCAGTATGACTGTGTTTATCTCCAATAAGTAAAAACAGCACTCCTAAGGTAACAGTACTGACCACCAAAATCCAGTGGTCACAGACGTCTGTGATAAAACACACATACCCTGTTTGGTTACTGGAACCAGATCCCCATTACAAGAAGCAGCCAATTCTCCTCTCCAGCAAGCTGGTAGTGAGAAGGAATGTGAATCAGAGGGAAGGCTTTATTACAGCAGAGATATACAAAAATAAAATACCCAGTTGGCTGCATTTCTGTTGTTTGCAGCTTTCCGGTAAGCTAGGTGAGCCTGGGAGGCAAACTGGAAAAATGGAGAGTACAAAAAAAATAATAATTTAGCTGCAACAGTCCGCTTGATTTTCTGGAACCAGCAGTCCACGCTGTGCAGTCCTGACTCTGGAGTGAAGCAGCACAGGCTAACTGTAGTTTAGAGCCAAGAGGCCTTCAAAAAGTAACGACTTTGGGTACTTTCACTTTTGGTTTTTGCAGCTTTGGTGTTTCCGTAATTTCTTCATAATCTGCGCTCATTCCACTGGCCCATCGCCCAACCGTAACCTGATCTGTAGAGTGAGAGACAAGAGATCATGGAAAGGCAAAGCACTACCAGTATACCGAACTTTGACATTTGAGGAAGATTTGGCCTGCAAGGGCCTGTCACTGGATCACCAAAGATCCATCAGTGTAGTTGTAGCTCTGAAGCCAACCCTCTTTACACAACTTTTTTAGTCCTAATAACACTTATGATGAAGATTTTAGAGTATGTCAGCCAAAAAATAAACTTGAGGAGGCACAACAGAGAAAAATTTACATTTCTCAATTCATGTCCCTACATATAATCAGTGCCATCTTTTTGCTGTTTAAATACTACGTAGACCAAGTAACACCCCTTTCCTATAGAAAACACCACTAACCAACCTGTATTTCTTTTCCAAGTGACAACCTAATTTGGAGAGCAACAAATTAAATTATACCAAGAAAATCCCATGGATAAATCAATGTTTACTTGGATTAACTTCTATGTATTAAAGCAGGCCAAATAATCCCACCTGAAGAAATGACAAACTGTAGTGCCCACACTGCTTTGCCAGCTATCAGCTATCTTCCTGTAGTCAATCTAGAGGTACTTTGCATGATGCAAACTGATTTCAAAAAAATATTAGAATTCTTAGCAATGGTGTCACAGTTCCAATTAATTCAACTATTTTTAACCAGCAGTACTAGTTTTGAAACATCAGCGTAAGGACTAAGAGGTCCCTTGGGAAATTAAACAGCACTGTCAGTCTTCATTATGGACATAAAACCTCTCAAAAAAAAGGGAGGAAAAAATGCCAGTTTCACTTCACATGAAATTTAGAGCCCTACTGCCAGAGAGCAGGAAGGCTTGTGCTGGACAGCACTAACAACCCTGGGAACACCTTTGAGCAATGCCGTTCCCTACAAACGTTTCTTTTCTCCTACTGCATCTGTACAGGTTTTTGACTTACAGAAAGTGTTGACCACACAAAGGTCGTTTGCCATAAATGTGGCATGCAGAAATCCAACAAGGGCTATGTTACAGGCTTTCAACTCAGCAGTCGTCTGAACGGGCACTGCCCAACAGTCTGATATGGCTGCTGAGTCTTTTCATACCAGAAACTTCTGTCACACCTGTTAATCTCACTTGTTCTAAACTAGCAGAGCAGCATACATCTACAGTCTTACATATGGCCTTGCATGCAACAATATCATATGTACAGGATCAGATAAAGAAAGCGGCTAAAACATAGGCTTCTATCGCTTCCATAAATATTTCTTACACAAATTCCTCAACAATTTATGGCATATTATTAACCCAAAAGTTCAATAAGCCATACAAATGAAGTAGGAAAACACACAAATGTGTCACAACTTCAGTAACAGCATCATTCTTCAAACCCTTGTTTGATGCTTTTGCCTTCCTTAGCACTTTTTTTTGTATATAATGTAATTTTTCCACCCACACAGGTAACTGAAGGCAGCTTACTAGATGGTGAATCTAGCTGGACAGATCTCCTGTCTCCTCATTCCCTCCTGTCTTGAATGACTCGAACAGTTGCCTGTACACTCAGCTTTTACAGGCTGCCGGTACTACCATTCTGCAACTGACATTATATTCAGTTCCACCACTTCACACAGAAATCGTCATCATCTTGTTCTACAGCTGCTAAAGTTGTGAAGAGCAGCATGAATACTGGCTAACAAATACACGTTAGTTCATATTATCTTCAGAAACCAACAAGCTAGATTATTTTTTTTAACTGAAAGTTCAAGTTTTACATCGCAACTTAATGCCTCCTCCACATACCCCTCAATAAAAGCACTTATTCCCAAAGGAAGATCATCTCTGCTATTTGCAAGATCTTTTCTCAAACTCTTTCTTTGTGACCAAAGCCAGGCAAAGCAGTAAATAAACATTACTCAGCTCTGCCATCAAACTCCGCTCTATGCACTCTCCTGCATCTCACCTGCGTTCTGTTTTTCCGGACAGTCTTTTCTGAAATGCTCCACAGAGCCACAAAGTTTGCAGCAGCCACCTGTTAAGACAGAAAGTTGTTACTCATCTGGGAAAAAAACCAAACCACAACAACCCCCCTGCACTGTTTTGCTCTTTTGGATATTGGAAAAATCTTGTTCTACTTTTCTGTAGTGACAACCTGTACAAAAGATAAAGAAATTTCCCTTTGGAGAGGTCTGCATGCCTAGGCACAATAATACAACATCTTGGAGCAGATATGCAGCCAGTTTTGGAAGCCTGCAAACACAGCTTCCTCTGTGTCTCCAACAGACAGGGCTGTTTGTAATCACACTGCTCTGTAAAGCATCACATACTACAAATTTCAGTCACCACATACTGAATATTTCTGATTTGTTGGAAGCTCTCTATTGAGAAACAAGCTGAATTCTTCTGAAATTCATACTCAAAGGAACTTTTGAAATTAACAGAAACTCCCGAGAGCCCGGTAATCCAACTGCAGGTACTGAGATATGAAATATAAATTCCCCTCATAATCCGAACATTGAAAGTGGATGTGATTTTTCTTACAATTTAACTGTGATGTAAGATCACACTTTTGAGTTTGCCAGGCCTCAAGTTTCTACTGGGAGACACTGGAACACAGAATGTTATTTGTTAGTGCCAACAGCGAAATCAGGCAGACCAGAATCTGAGTGAAATCTTCAAACTTAGCTCACGTTTTTCATTAAAGCCGAAGATGTCCGTTTCTAGTCACGGTCCTTGTTCTGTGTGAACACGTCCCAGAGTCTTAAGGTATAGTATGAGAATACATTTTTACCACATACTTCGGTATATATACATTGAAATACCCACTGACTACGTACATACAGCCTATTATGATTTTGTTTCTTTGTGCAGCTCTTGAAATTGCAAGGACAAGCAAGTTTTCATACTTTGCAGCTCACTGTAAGCTTGATGTTAAACAATTAAAACAGAAATCCCTAGGTAATCAATATTAACACTAAATTTTCCAGAATTTATCTGCTTTACCAAGAGTTAAAGATACTGAGAAATTCCTTTTAGTTGGATCCTCATTCACTTACAATGTTACTTTGTTCTGCATCAGGCAAATATGAAAAATGTGTTTTGGTTTTAGTAAATTTGTACACTCACCTTCGGCATACAATCCTTTGGGATTATCTGGACATGACCTTGACAGATGCCCCATCTCACCACAGATGAAACATTTTGCATATGGAAATGCCCCTGCAAAAACCCATACAATTTATGATCCACACTAAAAAACTTTACAAAGTCACAGACAACTCTGAACACATTATAATTACAATATATACTATACTATTTTACTGTAAACACTATGCTCTTGCACTGTTAAGTTCATTGTTATAATATTTTATTCCTTTAAATATATTAAACACAAATATATATGAACCACAAAGCTCATATTTCAGTAGTTAGAAAACTCAGACCAAAGCACTTTGAAAAATACAAAAATTTCTGAGACGTACCAACAGCTGGATCTACTTTTGCTTTGCATTTGCTGATGTCATGTTCTGTGGATCCACAGCGGTAACAGATTCCTGTACCCATATCTTGACTTTCAAGTACTGCAGGACAATCAGCAACACCATGGCCAGGTTCTCTACAGTGGAAACATACCTTTGAAAATAAAAATTAAGTTATATGCATTTTCACAGACAGTTCACGTAGCAAAACACAGCCCTTACAGGTGGCATTATGAAAGAATTCACTTATTTCTATTATCTGATTATCACCTATAGCCAGTGGACTTTTACAAGACCACTACTTCTCTTGGCTGAAACCTTCAGGGTACTATTGTGTACATCTCTCTAGTGTTAAGATTTAAGGCTACTCTAACATAGAGAGACAAGATCTGTGAACGGCACTCAAAGACCTGAAAATCCCAGTCTAGTAAGGCCTTCTGGATTTTTAGAAGGCAAACAAATCAAGGGATTTTCTCCTCAGGGAAAAACAACTAGACAAAAGAGACATTGTATCCTGTCACAAAATAACTGTCAGTAGTATATGTCATTACACCACATTATTATGGGTACTCTTCTTTCACCAACACCACCATTCACTTATTGACAACTGAGTGCCATGGATGAATGATGGTAGGCGATTTTGACTACAGCACAGTTCCTCAAACTCTTTAAGTGCAACTAAGTGCTAAAGTAAATATAAGCAATGTTGCCACTGTCCTACAATTTACTCATGAAGAACTCTGGTATCTCACAAAAGATATAGGCTCTCTTTACTGTGTTCCTAGATTACATTCAGCTTAAGTTTATACTGAATGCATAAATTTGTGCTGAGATAACTGCTTTCAGACAGTCTCACTCCAATTGTCAAGCAGAAAATAATGCAGAAAAAGGCCCCAAAACAGCAGGAATATTGTACTGATGAATTACCTACAGAGATGCACTGAATTAGTTTCACCCGGGAGACAAGAGGGGCTGGGAATTCGACAAAGGGTAGCAAGAACAGTGTTCAACGAGAGCGTCACACTAAAGTCTAAGAGTTAAGCTGAAACTCCGTGTTTGTTCTCAAGTTGAGATACTTAAGTTCACTTTATTAACTTGAAATGTCACTTGGCATGTGCTATGCCTATAGGAGGCAAGGCGCTCTGCCTCCTCACTGAACCACCTCCTGGCAAGATCAGCGGAGAATAAGGAATCTGCATATTCCACACAGAGCCTTTCAGAAGTTTTTAACAAGCTGCCATGGACAGGCAAACACCCACCATTCAAGGCAAAACTCACCATGGCATTTTTCTTCATTTCTTGCCTCTTCAGCCTCCTATCCTCCCGCCGCTTGTCCTTCTTCAAGGCTATTGCTACGTCCTTCTCCAACTCAGCACTGTCTGCCTCGGCCACCTTTCCACCCCGGGAGCTTTCTTCCAGGTAGGCCGCGAACCCGTTAACGTCTTCGTTCAGGTACTCCTTCTTCTTCTTGTTCTTCTTCTTCCTCTTCTCTTGCTCCTTCTTCAGGGAGAGCGGTCCGGCCCGGCCCCCCCGCCCCTCGGGGCCGTTCGCCATCTCCTCCCACGGGGTGGCCTCCAGCGCCTTCTCTCCGGGAGGGCCATTTCGCCGAGCCCACCGGGTCATGGCGGGGCCGGCAGCGGCTCCTGCACAGAGACACGGCAGTGAAGGCGGGGACCCGCACACCCCGACGCCCCCCAGGGACCACCACACACAACACCGTCCCCTCAGCCAGGCATGACGAGCCCCGCCACCCTTTCACTCATGAGGCGACAACCGCCCCCCGCCTCGCAGGGCGGCGGCGCTGCCAAGGCGGCTTAGCGGACCACGCCGCCCGTCCCGAGAGGGGCCACGGCAACCGGCGGCGGAGGGGCCTGGCCCGGCGCGGACGCGGAAGCACCGCTCACCCGAGTCGGCCGCTCTGACAGGGCGGCCCGTCCCGCCCGGAGACCGGAAGCGGAGCCGAGTCCCCGGGGCCGCCGGTCCGCAGAGTACCCGGCGTGACGTCACTTCCTGCCCCCGAAGCCGCTCTGGCTCGGCGCCCCGCCGCCATCTTGAGGCAGGGCCAGGAGGGCCGAGGTGAGGGCAGGGCAGGGCAGGGCGGTGGAGCCCCGCAGCCCCGCTCGGGAGGTGCCGGTCCGACCGCGAACGCGTCGGGGCCGCCGCAGGCGGTTCCCGAGGGGGTCAGTCCAGCGGCAGCGCTGTCCCGGCAGCGGGTCCCTACCTCGCCCAGAGGCGGCAGCGTGGCTGTGGAGACCCAGTGCTCGCCACCTTAACTGCGGCCTGAAATCATAGAATGGTTTGGTGATGAGGACAGAACAAAACGTATCATAGAATCACAGAATGGTTTAAAGATCCTCTAGTTCCAGCCCCTGCTCTGGGCAGGGACGCTTCCCACTAGACCAGGTTGCTCAAAGCCCCATCCAACCTGGCGTTGGAACAGCTCCAGGGAGGGGGCACCCACAGCTTCTCTGGGCAACCTGTTCCAGTGGCTCACCACCCTCAGAAGAAAGAATTTCTCTCCAATACCTGATGTAAGTCTGCCCTCTTTCAGTTTAAAACCATTAGCCCTTGTCCCATCACTACGCTCCCTGATGTCCCTCCCCATCTTTACTGTAGGTCCCCTTTAGGTACTGGAAGTGCCTATAAGGTCTCCCTGGAGCCTTCTCCAGGCTGAACAATCCCAGCTCTCTCAGCCTGTCCTTGCAGGAGAGGTGCTCCAGCCCTCTGAGCGTCTTTGTGGTCTCCTCTGGACGTGCTCCAACAGGTCCGTGTCCTTACGTGTGTGCCCCCAGGGCTGGATGCTGCACTGCAGGGGGGTCTCACCAGGGCAGAGTAGAGGGACAGAATCACCTCCCTTGCCCTGCTGGCCACAATTGTTTTGATGCAGCCCAGGATATGGTTGGTTTCTGGTTTGTGAGCACACATTGTCGGCTCATGTCCAGCTTTTCATCCACCAATAACCCCAAGTCCTTCTTGCAGGGCTGCTCTCAATGTCTCCTTCCCTTCATCCCCCAGCCTGTATTGATAGCAGTGAAATGCAGTGTTCCCATGGTGTTTTTACCTGTTAATTAACAGAGTATGGTTGTTGTCTGTATGGTCTCATTGATGTTCCACTAGAGTGAGTATGCATCTGCATTTTCAAGGCACTTGAAAAAACTAACCTTCTTCCAGAGAAGTTTAACTTCTCCATGTCTGGCGTAAAAGGATTGTGGGATGTAGCCCTTTGCAGGCACCTGTGCTTCCTGGGGAGCAGCCAGAGGAGCAGGGAGGGTGGTGAGTGGTGGCAGGAGCTGCTGCTTGTGTTCAAGTACCTTTCTCCTTGCGCAGCCCTGCTGCCAACAGCCTGTCTGCTCCTCAGAGTGGAGTGGGTGAATGGGCAGTGCGCTACTGCCAGCTGAATCCACATATCAGTGTGTGTAGGGGAGCGCATTGCTGTGCCCCAGTCGCAGCAGAGGGTGATGTTGCCGACATGCCACAGAGCTACCGAGAGAGGGGAGGCTGCAGAGGCTGGAGGACTGCCATTGATGCTAAGCATGTGTGGGACAGTCCTAACGTGGGGGCCGTGGCCTGTGCCGACTCTGCCCTGGATGCTGCTGCACTATTGCAGTTTTGACACTGGCATAATTTATGGTTTTATGCCATCCTTTCTTTGCAGATGGGGACCTGTGCTGGTGCAGTTACACCAGTTTAAATGCTCACATTGTTCACTAAAGTCAGCCTTGTTTAGATGGGGTTTATCTTTCACCAAGAAAGTGCCTACCTTTGTCATGCAGTAGTAAAGCTGATTCAGACCTTCAGCTGTAAAATTTACAGCAGGCTTTCTTAAGAAGGACAGTTTTTGGAAACAATTTATGACACATTTCACCCTCTCAAAAACACTCCCTTAAGGTTCACAAAGTAAATCTCCAGGACTATATTGTTACAGGCCCTTGCTTAGCAATGAAATAAATGTTTATAAATGCAGTAAGATTTTTTTCTCAACTCACTCTTCTGTTTCTTGTATTTTTAGCATTTCACTACATATACATTACCTTTCCTGGTAATCTTGAGCTGATGTTATAAGGATGGCTGGGCACCATTCCTTCTATATTCGTTATCCTTAATGTTTGTGTTGCACTAGAGAAATTGCCTTGCTGTATTTTGCTGATTTTTCCGGGGCTTTGCGTCCACTAGAGGGAGGTGTGCACAAAGCGTGCGTTGATCTTACTCTTAAACTGCACCACTGCCAGTAAGAACAAGCATAGATTTAAGAATAATTAGAGTGCATTTACTGCTGGTAAAAATAATTGATGAATGCCGTTTAAGAGCCACTGTTAATAAGATAGGAAATAGAAAGAATCAGGATTTCGTTTTAAAAATAATAAATATGCTGATGTAGTTACAGCTCAACCACAGCATGAGATCCTAGTTATTCCTACAACGTGCTGCCAGTGAGCCCGTAGATGAGAAATCATGGCCAAGGCTGATAGCCAGAAAGGGCTACTAGAAACAGGAAACACTGGCCCAAGGGTAGGGAAGATAAAGCCAATCAAGGATCCCATGGGCATCACACATCACACACATTTCTGGCATATGTACACTATGTCTTTATTAGGCCATGTTTTTTGAATAGCTACATATTGATATGTTGGAAAGTTTTTAAATGGTTGTTAGGGTTTGTTTTAGAGAGCTGGGGTAAAATCCCTGCTAATCTGTGTGTATTGTACATGGCCAGATTAATTGTATGTATTACAGTAGATGAGGACTGATTTACTTGTCAAATGAAAGGAGAATACACGCAGACATACATTTAGTTACACCTATCTATGTATGTCGATCTGTCTGTCAGCTTATTTTCACTAAGTAGGGACAGCGGCGTGCCTCCTGGTGCATGCAGCCTGCTCACTGGTTTCGCCTCAGTGCAGGTTTTTGTTTGGCTGCAGCCTCCTCTGTCATCCTTACTGAGCTCACAGCAGACGGGTTGTCAGTCACCCCACTGGACGTGGAAATGGGTGTAGAGAACAGCTGAGGAACAGTGTAAGAAAGACCAGTGAGAAAGAACTTGGTTTGCTCCGTGTTATGCTGAAGTATTAATGTGTTGTCTTTCTTTTTCACAGTCTGATAGTTTGTGTGTGTGCGTGTAGGCAGGATGGGTGGCCCTTAGGATCCTTGATGGGGTTTGCAGGCAGTGCAAAAGGCTGTTTAATACCTTTCTACTAAATCAATAGGACAGTATTTCCCTCACAAATATAACTTATTTGATAGTGACCACACCTGTTTAAACTTGCACTGGTTTGTGCAAGTTTTGTTCCAATTTGACATTAGTTGTCGGGGAGCTCTGCTGTACACTAGCAGCAGGTGAAAAATGAGCAAAACAGCAGTCATGCAAATCACTGTAAAATTGCGTTGCCTTTCTTTCATATTTTACTAAGAGACACCAAATTGCTTGCCCAGCAGCACAGTCTAATGGCTGTCTTGGGAGTCTTTCTCATAGTTCCATCACAGACACAAAACGCTTTGGAGAATTGAAAATCTGGACTGGTGGATCCTGTAGCATCTTTAGTAACTCAGGATAAAATCTCCTGGAATATCATGGTTTGAATCATTTGATGTTTGTAACCAGGAAAAGAGAAGCATGTGCAAATCTTCCTCTCTCCTTCAAAGACACTTTTTTTTTTTTTTGTTCATTCACTATTGTATCAAATAGCATAATTCAAGGCCTGACTCTGTGTTCTTCAGCCCATGTCTGTGGGAATTGTCCTCTTAGATCGCGACAGTACATCTGAAAGAAGCATATCTTGGGAGGATGGCAATTTGCAAGAGCCAACACAAAAAACGAGAGTGGTTAAGTGCCAGACAGGTCCTGCAGCATAGGTTCAGGGGAGTGAAAAATGCAAAAGGGCAAGAAGGATGTAGTTGTAAGAAATCATGAAGGAACAGCAAGTGAAAAAAGTCTGCCTGCAAACCCCGGGATTCACAGCTGTGCTGCAGCTCTTTTACAAAACAGAAATGATGCAAGTGCATTTTTGGGGCCCAGAGAAAGACTGCGGTAAATTGGAAAAGGAGTATAAAGACATCCCCTCTAGTCTGGTGTTTGACAGAAGCACAACCATGAAGCTGAATGTGTCACAGCATCAAGTTCTTTGCAAAGCTTGACAAGTGACTTTGGTTTTGTTTTGGCTGATAATGTTCATAATCCTCAAATGCCTAAAAAGGGAAGTTTTGTCTGCTGAAGATATGCCAGAGGCTTTAGTTGTATGTACATATGACTGATGGTATCTTTGTTCGCTCTTTTTTTCTTCTGTTTGTTGGATAGTTAATACTACTTGCCACAGTGTCAGGGTGACATTTTCCTGTTGTTACAATTTTTATTTAAGGCTGGGGAGAGAAAAGAAAAAGTAAGGCTTGTTTCTGCTTAAATTCTTTTATATCTGCAGTATTCTGAGAGCCCCTGGAGAGGGGTTTGAATTGGTTTATTCACCATAAAATGAACAGATTACTGATACTTTATTATTTTTTTTTTTTGCTTTCTTGAGTGTGTTAAATGATGACATATACTGTTTTTAATCTTAAATATTTATGGATTTTAATTGCTACAACCAAGACTGCATCACCTTCAGTAAGCCTGCAAGCTGACCATTGTGCTATATTATTTACATCAGACTATGATGTGTGTGGCTCTGATTGTTTCAGGATATTTAATAAGTGCTTAAATGTGTTGCTCAATCAACTCACATATGTTGCTGGATCAACTCACAGATTTAAAGATTTAGGCAAGTGCTTAACTACCTGGAGATGAACTGGAATATTTAAAGGTTAACCTGTGGTCACGTATTTTGTTTAGTTACTTTATATGGCAAAAAAACACTGCTCTTTGTTAGTTCTATATCAAAATGAAAATCTGGAAAGCATGGCTCAAGTGAAGGAGGATTATTAGACATGCACTGTCATGATAGCGCAGGAGTTTTCCCTGTTGTTAGTTTTGATGGCTGCCTGTTAAGGAAACATTATTTTCTTGTAGGAGGATGTAATTTTTGCTTTTTCAGAAACACACAGGGAGGAACTATATAGACTTTAAACAGCAGCACTACACTTTAGCTAGTATCTTAATATCACAGAGTAAGTTTTAATTTCTAGGGTTAAAGATAAAGTATAGATTATCCTCTGCAGTTCACTGGCATACATTGGCAGTGGCCTCTTCCATTTACAGTATTGGCTTTATTTTGAATAAAGCTGCTGTTTTTCACAGACTAAAGGAAAAAAAGCAGTCTCAAACTGCAAGCAGAAGCCAACATAGAGATACAGATTCCTTAGGCATGCTAAGCAGGAAGGGAGGGTGCTCCATGCTTCTTCTAATGTTTTCAGTCTTATTAATTTCTTGTATTCCATCAAGAAAAATACAAATCCCTTATTTCTACAGAAGAAAGTCCAGTTGCCAGTAGTCTCCACAGTTATTTGACAAGTGCCTGCGAAATGATCAATAGCTTTAAAGCCCAAAGGCATTTGGATAACTAGCTCTTGTTTAGGTATCTCCTATTTAGCTTCTGTTGGAGCTGGGCACCTAGGCAGGTCATAGAATCATAGAATGGTTTGGGTTGGAAGGGACCTTAAAGATTATCTAGTTCCAACCCCCTGCCATGGGAAGGGACACCTCCCACTATACCAGGTTGCTCAAAGTCTTATCCAACCTGGCCTGGACACTTCCATCCACAGTTTCCTTGGGCAACCTATTCCAGTGTCAGATATTCAAGATTTGCTACTGACTTTTGGTATTAGTAATTTATCTTTGGTTTCTTGAATGGTTTGGGCTTGAGAAGGTGTTCTGACTTGGAGGAGGGAAGTCCACCTCCAAATATGGATATAAGTATCTGCATACTTGTTGATACAGATTTATCTATCTAGGTAGTCTCATCAGAATCTGGGCCTTTTTAGACTTTAAAAATACAGATATTAATTATCTTTAATGTGGTCATCACTGGTGTTCATGAGGTGCATACGTTTTCATGGTAATTCTGCACATGCCCCTGTTGCCAAATGACTATCAATATAACTGAGAGGAAATTCTGCTTCAGAAAGCAGAGCTACAAAATCCCCCTCTACTCTGCTCCTCCCCCTCTACTCTGCCTTGGTGAGACCGCATCTGGAGTACTGTGTCCAGTTCTGGGCTCCCCAGTTCAAGAAGGACAGGGAACTGCTGGAGAGGGTGCAGCAAAGGCTACCAAGATGATTAGGGGACTGGAACATCTCTCTTATGAAGAAAGGCTGACGGATTTGGGTCTCTTCAGTCTGGAAAAAAGATGACTGAGGGGGGATCTTATCAGCACTTATAAATACTTAAAGGATAGGTGTCAGGAGGATGGGACCAGGCTCTTTTCAATGGTACCCAGGGACAGGACAAAAGGTAATGGGCACAAAATTGAGCATAGGAATTTCCACCTAAACATCAGAAGGAACGTCTCTCCTTTGAGGGTGGCAGAGCGCTGGCACAGGCTGCCCAGAGAGGTGGTGGAGTCTCCGTCTCTGGAGACATTCCAAACCCGCCTGGACGCGTTCCTGTGCAACCTGCTCTGGGTGACCCTGCTCTGGCAGGGGGTTGGACTAGGTGATCTCCAGAGGTCCCTTCCAACCCTACCATTCTGTGATTTTGTGATTCTGTGAAAACTGGAACAAGAGCTAAGAGAAGTACTTTGGTAAAGGCATAGACAGAAAACTTATGGAAGACATTTTAAGTTCAAACAAGAATACACATGCAGAAACTGAACTTCTATTAACTGACATCAATAATCAAGGTTTTTTTCCCTTTTTCTAGGAAACTCTTGGATCCATCTGAATTCCCAGAAAAATTAGTAGATTAACAAAATATGTTCATTACTCTTGTTTACTGATAAACTTAGTATTGTAGTATAGCTGGTATTTCCTCGTTATGAGCCCAGCCTCCTTCTAATTTATACTGAGTGAATTAAAAATGTGGTGTCAATCAGAAATAATATGCTGTACAGTAGATCATAGAATCATAGAATGTGTTGGGTTGGAAAGGACCTTTAAAGGCCATCTAGTCCAACTCCCCTGCAGTGAGCATGGACATCTTCAACTAGATCAGGTTGCTCAGAGCCTCATCAAGCCTGCCCTTGAATGTCTCCGGCGTTGGGGCCTCCACCACCTCTCTGGGCAACCTGTGCCAGTGTCTCACCACCCTCATTGTAAAGAACTTCTTCCTAATGTCTAATCTAAACCTACCCTGCTTATTGCCCCTCATCCTGTCGCTACATGCCCTTGCAAACAGCCCCTCCCCAGCTTTCTTGTAGGCCCCCTTCAGGTACTGGACGGCCTCTATAAGGTCTCCTCAGAGCCTTCTCCAGGCTGAACAATCCCAGCTCTCTCAGCCTGTCCTTATAGCAGAGGTGCTGCTCAAGCCCTTGGATCATCTTCATGGCCCTCCTCTGGACCCGCTCCAACAGGTCCATGTCCTTCTTTTGCTGAGGGTTCCAGAGCTGGACACAGTACTCCAGGTGGAGTCTCATGAGAGCAGAGTAGAGGGGGAGGGACACCTCTCTGGATCTGCTGGCCATAGTTCTTTTGATGCAGCCCACGATGTGATTGGCCTTCTGGGCTGCCAGTGCACATTGTTGGCTCATGTCCAGCTTTTCATCCACGAGTACCCCCAAGTCCTTTTCCGCAGGGCTGCTCTCTATCACGTCATCCCCCAGCCTGTATTGATAACGAGGGTTGTCCTGACCCAAGTGCAGGACCTTACACTTGGCCTTGTTGAACTTCATGAGGTTTGCATGGGCCCACCTCTCCCGCTCATCCAGATCCAGCTGGATGACATCCCATCCTTCTGGCACATTGACCACACCACTCAGCTTGGTGTCATCTGCAAACTTGCTGAGGGTGCACTTGATCTCACTGCCTATGTCATTGGTGAAGATATTAAATAACACTGGTCCCAGTACGGATCCCTGAGAGACACCTCTCCATCTGGACATTGAGCCATTGACCACTACGCTCTGGATGCGACCATCCAGCCAGTTCCTTATCCACCGAACAGTCTACCCATCAAATCCGTATCTCTTCAACTTAGAGAGTAGGAGATGACTGTATATTTGTGCCCTATTGGATGACTTGACTTGGTAGGACTTCTGTACTATATGTAGTGCACTTCTGTGTATGCCATGTCTTCAGGCGTCTTTCCAGGCAAAAGAAATGGCTGTTTAAAGTCTTTAATCTTTTAATTAAGCCTTAAGCTGAAACTAAGCTCTAAAAGGCATTACAGTAGAAAGATGAACATTAATTATTTCGGCAGGTCTTAAATTACATTCTGACAAATCTTATTAGTAAAGTAATTCTGCGTATAAATATTAGCTATAATTCATTCCCCATGTTATCTCCTGCCTTTTTTGATATTTCCAGAGAAAAATTACGTCATGTGTGTTCAGGTGTGCATTAGTCTTGTAAGAGTGACAGTTTCATGAACCTTTGAAATCTGTCAAGTCAGTTTTTGTTAGGACAGTGAATGATCTAGGTGTAAGGTGTCACAAGTGAAATCAATTATAGCTGTCATAGCTACAGGCTTGGGTCTTAAGCTTTTAAATGAGGCTTCAGTGCATGTAGTTCCACCTACATTACAGGAAGCCCTCCTAACAAGGCATGAATTTTGTGTGCTCTTTCCATGAGACACATGAACACCAGTGCATGGAATAAAGCCAAAATTCAAAGATACCGCAGTAGGTCAGTCTTCAGCCACTCTGCTACTCATGTTGTGTTATATTTCTTGGGAAGAAAATGTTACAGTAAATCCTCCACTGTCTTGCTGTTTTTCTGTATTAACAGCTCATATTCAGCCCTCTGGTGATGGATAGACCTTACAACTTACCAGAAAACTGAAGAGCTCCAGACTGTGCATGTTTGTTCAGTAGCTTACTGAGTCACATGAGACCTGCCTGCTAATATATGGTAATTTGTCTTTTGCATATGTCATAGGAGCCCAGTTACCAAGTACAGGAAAGTTTTAGCCCCCTTTGTGAAGGTATATATGTGTGTTTCTCTTTCTTTGGATCTGCTGTCCTGAAGCATCCCTTGCTTCCTCCTGAGGCAGCCCCACATGTGCTACTCCGTGCCCTGGGCTTGGGTTTCCTGCCTCCCTCACCTGGGTCCAGACTCTGACCCTGCTCCTGGCTTGACTTTTATGTTTGAGTCAGCCTTGATTTTCCAATTTATTGACAGTGCTCTTTAGCCAAGCCATGGACTTGTTGCAAGAGCTGGCTTTTCTCAGGATCAGTCGCTTGTGTGCGTTAACTTCAACACAGCTCCAAACCCAGTTCAGGCTTGGCACAAATAATTTGGCTTATGTGTCCATGCTTGAATCTCCCAATATATGTAATTATCCTCCTGACTGTCTGAAAATTACCGAACCTTTCTTCTATGCTTTCAGCCTATGTTCTTCTCCTCCACTGTTTTTTCTCTTCCTTTACCCTGTATGTGCCTTGAAAAAGGTCTGTCATTAAAGCTAACGTTTTGGTAGTGAACAGGTGAAAGGATCTGTAGCTTTCTGAGTGCCTTTGGTTCCCTTGTGGTGTAAATGCAAATCAACACAGTATATTCTTATCACTCCATCCATTTAGACAGGGTATTTATTGTTAGACCAATATTTGTATGACAGTTTCAACACAGAAGAATGTGCTCGTTGTACAGAGGCACCTCTTGCAAAGTCATTGTACATTTCCTGGTAGAGCTGAGAGTACAGTGCCCACTTTTCCCTTGCCGTCTAATGGCAAATTCCACTCCAGTTCTCACCCTGCGTGAACTGCCTAATGGACCACCGGTGGGCTTTGATGGAGCATGACCTGAGAGTTTACTTCTGCTGATCCCTAGTCGCTGATGCGTTCATTAAGAAGATTATAAAAGTACTTGCGGCAAGGCATGTAGCTCTTGGAGTACTTAATCAAATAAATTCCAAAGATTTATAGAGAATCAGGGTCTGAATATATCAGGAAAGAGTTTTATTGGCAGAAGAGGATCTCAGCAACATAGAATTGGTGGCATGGGGCCACCATGAGAAGGCAAGACCACCAAATATGAGAAGGCAAGAAGTAACATCGTATGTCTAGGGTTAGTGCAGCAACTCAGCTTTTTAACTGTTAATATCTTCTTATTGAATCATAATCTGTAGAATTCCCTTTTTGTGCTTGATAACCTTTCAGGTTGTCTGTTTCCTGCTGCAGCCATTCACCAGAGCATATCCCCTGGAAACAGTGCATCTGCAGTGTCGCTGCCCTCAAGCTGCCATTGAAGGCTTACTGGAAGAGTCCCCCCTACCTCCCCACACCCTCCAGCCCCAGGACGTACTCAGCTTGGAGATAAACATGGTCCAAGCAGACAGCAAACTGGTCTGAAGACCATAATGATAGGTTGGACTGAGTAGGACTGAGTAAAGATGTCCAGTATAATGTTAATGGATATATGACTGTCCAAATTTCATTTAAAATATTAAATAGTGATGTGAAGAATGAAAATATTAATCAGCTGAGTTACTCCTGCTGACAGTATAAAGGCCACAGAGAGTGAGAAAGATCACAGAAGTGAAAAATGTAGGTGTCAAATCACAAGCCTTTACAAAATAATCCATATGAGGAAGAGTATTTTGATTGTGAAGGACACACTTGGAAGCCAACAATACAGAGAAAACCACAGTTTAATTGTAGCAGAGAGTAAATCGTATTAGGGTATTCCTGTTTTGTGGAGACTTAATTCCATGCCTGGTCAGAGCACAGGATGGCCAGGGCATTTTTCTGGCTTACTTACTCATCTGCAGGCCTTTTGCAATAATTGCTTCAATCACGGGATCGCAGAATTACATAGACCGGAGATCTAGAGGTGATCATCCCACCCCAACCCCAAAGCAGAGACAATTTAGATCATATTGCTTATGACCTTTTTCCTTGAGTTTTGACTATTTCCAATGTTTGACCACCCTCTTAGTGCAAAATGGTCTTCCTAATATCTAACTGGAATTTCCAGTGTCCCAGCTTGTGTCTGTTGCCTCTTGTTCTATCACTGTGCACCTCCAAGAAGAGCCTTGAGCTTGTCTTCTCTATATCCTCTGATGTAGACAACAGTTACAGACATCAGTAAGATCTCCTCTTAGCCTTCTTTTCTCCAGACTGAATAAACCCTCAGCTTTGCATCGTATATCATGCTCCAGCCCCCCTGACTGTCTTGGTGGCCCTGTCCAGGACTTGCTGCAGTTTGTCGCTGTCTTTCCTGTACTGGGGAAGTCCAAAACTGGACATGGTACTCCAGATGAAGTTGCACAAGTACTCAGTGGAGGGGTAATAATCATGTCCCTCAAGCTGTTGGCTACACTCACATGTAACACAGCCCAGTATGGGCATACTGCTGACCCATGTTCAGCTTGCTGTCCGCCAGGACCCCAAGTTCCCAGCTTGCGTTGTTGCATGGAGTTGCTTCCTCCATCCCAGGTGCAGGACTTTGCGTCTGCCTCTGTTGAACTTCATGAGATTTCTGTCAGCCCATTTCTACAGTCAAATGCACTCTGAAGAGCAGCCCTGCTCTCCGGGGTACCAGCTGCTCTCTTTCATTTAGCACCAGCAGTGGCCTGGCTGACCGTGTAATGCACCCTGTCATCCAGGTCATTATGAAAGGTATTAAAACAGAATCATCAGCTCCAATATCAACCCCTCAGGAATGCTATTAGTAAATGGCTGCCAGCTGGACTTCCTACCACTGCCTATCAGCAGTTTGCAAGTCAGCAGGAGAAAAGCAAGTAGAGATTATAAGCCAAGCACATTTGGCCCACAGTTGAATTTTGTGTTGATCTGGGTGTTTTGGAGATCTAACAGTTAAGACTTTCCAGTTTTACTTGTTTGCCTTCTATGTGAAATCAGCAGAAGTCTCTTTTCCACCCCCAGAATTACTATTATTAACCACCATTTAGAAAGCCAGTAGCAAAATGTTAGGGAATGTAGCCAGCATAGATGAGGAAGAAGCAGCAATCATTTGGAAGCTCCAACCTACTTTATACGCGACAGCTCTCCTTCTGAGCGAGAAATGAGCACACCATGCTGCTGATTTCCAAGAGCTGCTAATTCACCATCTAGCTCTCAATTAGTTTCCAATTGTGATTTTTAAAGTCTGTAACTGGTTGTGGCCTAGCTATCCAGTCACAGCTCTTCAGATATGACCCACTGAAAAAACTTCACAAGGGGCTTTGCACCAGGCTGGAGTAGTACAGATGTCAGCTGAGAGGTCTCTGATGAAGAGTGCATTGTTAGAGAAGTCCCTACGACATGAGAATTAAACTAGGACTAACACATGTATTCGCAGTGTTTTCTCAGAGCTTACACTGCGTGAGTTTTATAAACTAAACTAGCATTGCTCAAGGTGCTGCAATGTGCTCCAAAGCGCCACTTTGGACACGACTGGACCGCATGTCCTAGACGTACCCATACCTACAGGAGCAGTGGGTACCTCAGCAGTGTCGTTTTGCTCTCTGCACAGACCTGAAACATTTTCTGCTGATACTACTCCCCACTCAGCAGGAGCACAGACAGCGCATTCATCAGACCATGTTTTGACTTTTTTTCCTGAGAACTAGTATTTTGAATGTGGTTACTGTGAAACACTGAATATATTTCAATATGCAAAAACGAAGCAATCAATGGGACTGTTAGCATCTGCTATCTTTTCTTTCCACCAAGCTGCTCACCACATGAAATAGCAGTGAGCACAGGGATCTTACTCAGGGCGGCAGTACATCCTAAGGATGTACTTTGATGAGTGACGGTTACCTGGAACCTGAAAGCTGTGGGGAAAGACTGGGACAGGCCATGCTTGGCAGGTTTATGTTGGATACAGACTATCAGCAAACTGATTTGCCTGCTGATTTTTGGGCCAGCTTGCTGCAGCCCAAGGCCACAGGCCAGAAATGATGCCTGAGGGAAACAGCTAAGAAGTGACCTGGTGAGTTCTCCAGGAGTAAAAAGCTCTGAGTTTTTGGGATGACATGGTAAAGCATTTTGTGTGCAGATCAGTCCTGAACAGAGAAGAGACGGCTCCAATGCAGAGACACCATTGAGTTCCTGATGACAGGTCAAGTGGTGGACTTCAGAGACTGAATGCATATGCAGCAGCCTACTCCAGTTAACTGCTGAACTCACCATGGTGTCCAATGGTTGCTGAAAAAGCAATGAGCACTTCACGGCACCTGCCTCTCAGGCTGGCAGCTTTCAGCTGCCGAGACAATCACTGGAGAGAAGTGTGTCTGTGAATGAAAATAGGGTGCTGGTAGGAGACTTCATGAGGATGGCCATAAGTGCAAATGCAGGATAGAATTAAAGATTTGTGCTTTTTGCATTACTGAGGTAGTACTTTTCGTGTCACCAACCAAGAAAGAAAGGAAAGCAGTCCCCACAAAAGAGCCTACCCAAGGTGGTTGTATTGGGTGCATCCTAGTAAATCTGCAAAAAGACTAGTTTCTGCCAGTGCAGCCAGGCATCTAAGGAGGCATCAGGTATCAGGTAGTGTTTTATTACACAAGATATTTATACATAGATATACAGAGGTGCCTTTCTGTCAGAATGGCAGCCATATTTACCATCAGTTGCCACCATCAGCAGCAAGATCACTTCCTGCCAAACTGAGGCAAGGGTGGTGGCACTTTGATGTCTTGACCTCTTTCCAGTTTCTTCTCGCAGTCAACTAGATAATTGACACCATCAATGACAATCTGGACTAGCTCCACCTACAACAAGAAGAGAAAAATAGTAGTAATAGAATCTTTAGCTAATGCTGTTAATAGAGGAAGGGAAAATTGGCTTGTACTGCAATGACAGCAGGTAAAGGAATAAGTAAGGAGCGTCGTGGTATAGAGATCACACACTGTCTGGCACAGGGAATATGGGTCATGCTGGTCCAGTGGAAACCCATAGTAATTCCCTTCTCCTGTTTGCCCTGAGTTTGGGCCACCAGCAACAGAAATTTTCAAATAGGTTCCTAAAGTTATTTCCACCAAATTGTGCTCCTACTCATATTCCTGTAGGAACAAAGCAAGCAAGCAAAAGTCCTTCTAGAAAATGTTGAGAGACCTATTTCAAATGTGACCACCACGAGTGTGCAGGATCTTCCCCAGATGCTTGCTGAAAAGTAAGGCTTGGCACGACAAGTGGTACCTGTCTGTTGTGTTCCCCACCCTCATGTATGAGGATGAAGAAACCAAAACAGCAGTGCTGTGAGTGCTTAGCATCACTGTGCAGTTCACGCCGAAGCAGCTACTGCTGTTGCTGTGTCTTCCCAGCTCCCATGCCCATATCATCCCTGTGCGTGCAGGAGCATTTATGTGAGTACAGTCTCAGACAGAAACTAAATGGGACGGTGGTGCAAGGAGAGGAAGACAGAGGCTCATTGCCTTCATTCACACTGGCCCTGTCCCTGAGTGCTGCTGATAGTAGTCCTTCACATGGCTGGGGCTGGGAAGATGGCCAGACTACCTGTTTGGCCATAGCCTTTTAGACTGCCTGAGAAAGCTTGTCAAACCAGAGTCTTGTACTTCTTCACGGGCACGGCTCAGGACCATATGTTCCCCTGTGGATGACCATGAACACTGCTGCGATGATTTGTTAGCTGTGGGGAGAGCTGTTCTACTCATTCTGCCAAGCATGCTGGCTTTGCTGATGTGGTTTTGCCAAGCCCAGGACTCACATCTCTGAAGCAGAGGCACTCATCCTAAACTCGTGCTGGCTCTACATCATCCATCACTCCTTTGTTTTCAGCTCTTGATTTACACTGGCAGGAGTGGGATTAGCTCCAGGCCCAGAGCAGCACCAAAATTTGCAATTCTGTATGGCAGGGGGTAGTGGTGTCTTTGTAACCTTATTCAAAATTGCTGAAAAATACAAGGTGCCCTGTCCCCAGCAGACTTTCTTCACAGGCAGTGACATGTGAGGACCACAGGCCCTGTGGTATTGTTAGCCAGCAAGCTATAGCACTGATTTTTCTTAATCTTCATGAAAGGGTTCATTAGCAACCTTTAATGACTGACTTGTTAAAACGGAATGTGAAGACTAAATCCCATTGTCTCTTTATTGTGACAGTTGCTGATTTTCAAGGGATTTCTTTTTACTATAAAGCATTTCAGTGGCTTAGCAGTTTATTTTATTGTCTTTTACAGACCAGCTGCGTTGGGGAATCAGAGGTCTGAATTTGCAGCCTCCAGAAGAAAAGGAATTTCATATTAAGTTAGCATTGACCAGAAACTGCAACAAAGCAAAAATACAAACATTTTTATCTTGCACCTTGGGGAACATAATTCAGTTCTGCAAACACATTTACCACATAATGGAAAAATATGTCTTATAATAAAACATTTCTATCCCCTTGAGTTAGTCTTGTCTTATTTAGACTTCAGAATCTTCAAGGCAGGGATTGTATCTTATCTGTTGGCTTAATCCTTTGAATCCTTGCTGTATGAGGCATCACTGACTTCAGTGGAAGTCTTCATATAAGCAAAAATTTGTAGGTTTAGGCCATCTGTCAGTAGAACTCATATTAATTAATCATGCTGTGTAATTATTCTGTATTATTAGTGTTATTTTAGTGTAAAACACACATCATGATGTTTCATGTATTAATAAATATCTTTGTCACATACTGTTTTTGCAAATGATACAGCTTAGTAGTTTTTCACTCTTATTTATTTTGGTCTAGATCCAAAGGAACTACATCAAACTGCATCAAACTCCAAAATCTAGAATTTCCAAACCCCTGTCGAAATGGCCCTTGGCTGAGAAGACATTCAAGTACATGTCTTGAAAGACCTGACTTGGCTCTGTCCCAGTGGCAGAAAACCCAAGGTGAGTGAGGAATGGAAGCCAGCTGGCTGGCTGTGGACCAGTTTGAATCTAGTTGTAACCCAGGTGCATTATCCCAGGTTTATATTCATGTTATGAAAAGCCATCAAGATTCAGGCTGAACACATGTGTTGGGCTGCAACACCGCAGGACTGAACTACATCCACACCTAAACGTCTCAGTGCTGCGCTGTTCTGGATAAACACACCTTGACAGCATACTTTTCTTTGCAATTGACTTTTAACTTGCAGCAAAGCCCCCAAGGTAATTAAAATTTTGCTGCTGGGCAAGCAGGCAGCCCTTCAAATCCTGGCATGTTCAAGCAGGTTGGCATCTGAGCCCAAATCATGTATTGCGTTGCTAATGGAGAAAAAGGGTTCTCAGGAGACATCAGTCCCACCAGGGCCTGCCCGGCTGACCATACCTGAGAGGTTACGGCATGCACATGGGAAATGAAAGACGTGTTTGACAGAAGGTTTGGACCTCTGTTTACTAGCACTGTGCTCAAATTGCCAGACTTACAGGGTCTTGCAAGGTAAATTTTTGTCTCAGTTCTTGATGTGGCCAAGGGTGAACACAGCCCTGGTATTGGTGAGGAAAGGGAAGCTGTAGCAGTGCCACAGGACTTGCAGCCTGTGACCTGGAGTAAGGGTTTGGCTCAGGCAGAGCTCGTGGGAGGAGGCAGCATCTCTTTGGCATGGCTGTTTCTCCCCCATCCTCCAGTAGATTTGCTCTTAGGAGCTGTTCTACTTTAGAAAATACTTAAATATGAAACTGGAATGAGGTCTGGGACTGGAGGGAGTCTCCCAGGAGAGCAGCAGCACCACCAGACTGTAGGGTCATTTCCACTCTCTGGCACAACAGATACTCATTCAAACTGAAGTAGCTTCAAAACAAATGTCTGAGATGAACCCATCTCATTGTAGCCTACAGCCCAACAGGGAGCGCTCAGAGCTGACGATTAAATCTTTGCTCTGATTTAAACCTAGCTCTCCTGCATCTTCTGCTCAGTGCCACACAGGACACATGAAGATGGCACTAACTCCTCTTCCTCCTCAGTTATTTTGGAGTGAAAGGACTGGCCTTGTCCTGCTGTGGAGAAAGTGCGTAACTCTGAACACTAAAAGGAACACAACTCCTTAAACCAGTCCTGCTTTCAGTGTCCCCTGGGTGGGTTAGGACTTGGTCCCTGTTCCTTTCCCCAACATTTTGCAGCAGGTACAGCAGGTACTGCCCAATGTATAATAGCTAGCTCAGTGCCCACTGTACAGCTTACAAATGTGTCTCATGCCCAGCACTGCAGAGACCGATGGACACTGATCTCAGCTGGGCACTCCAGCAGGCAGGTGGGTCTAAGAGTTTGTGCTGTGATGCTCAGAAACATCATCCTGTTGGATGTCTGTTACCAAAGTCAAACCTTTCTAGCACCTGTGTGCACTCAACGGAGATCATCAGCACATGGTGCAAGCAGGTCACACTTGTGGAACATGCTCATGGTTGGTTTTTTTCATTGCTATAACAGGAATATTTGTCAAGCACTTCATGCACGTTAATAATTTTTCTCTGAGTAAGCATTTCCATTGGACCATATTCATCAGTAGTAAAAACTGCCATGGCTCCACTGAGGTCAGTGGAGTGAACCCAGCTGGAGGGAAACTGACTCATATCAGTACTGATCTGAGCTAAAAAGCAAGGGAAAAAGAAAGAACATATTACCTCTGAGCGACCCATGCGGTCTAGGTTGGAGATATCGTACACATCTGCTACAGCTGCCGTGTCCACTCCACCAGTGCCACGCTTTTGCAGACGCAGGTTCTCCAGGATTTTTGGGAACCTGGGATCCTATCAGAAGAAACAGGTTTGAGCTTATTGCCTTTTACCTTGCATATTGTGCTGAATTGTTACAATGCTATTATCCATGATTTAATAGCATCTCCAGGAAGACAAGCAGAGATGGATAGTTCTCTCAGTCCTTGGATTACAGCCTGTCTTGCTAACTGTCTGCTGAGTAGATTAATTTCCATAACAAATACAATAATTTGCAGAATAAAAGTATGCTCAATTAGTCGTGCATTATCCCTGGGACCTTGTTACACATCATACTATCATGCAGCCGCTGTAAGCTGTCATTTTTCATTTGTTCCTTTATAAATCAGAAGCGCTGATTTATGCCACTGGCCTTTTAAATGACTTATGTACCTTGCTAAGTCTGGGCAGCTTAACATGGACTCCAGCGCGTAAACCAGTTCCCAGATTGGAAGGACAGGTCAGCACATATCCAAGTCGCTCGTTCCACATGAACTCCCAGCCCCGTTCTTTAATTAATCTTTCCACCTATGATGGAAAAAAAAAAGAAAAAAAGAAAAAAGGAGAAAGCAAAAAGAAACGGGCAGCATATAAATGTCTTATTTTAACTTGTGTGCTTATAGCTGAGATTCTTTTCACCATGTATCTGTGTTGATGATGAACTTCACTGACGCCAGTGGAGTTGTGTAAATTTACATCCAAGTACAGTCTGGTTTGGATCTGATGCAAACATTTGCACTCATCAGGTACCAAGATCCCCAGTGCATATTACAAGGATTTCTTCATCGTTTTCTTGTGACTGCTAGCTTGCAGACTCTCTGTCACTTTATCGTGAAGCTCCCTGTCATGGTGGTTTGGTAAAGCCTTAGCCCGTGAAGCCATATCTGCACATACGAATTATGGCTTTCACCATGCGTTTCTAACCTTGATGTTTTTGCAGCGAGGTTGCAACAAACGTGAACAAAAGGAGCTGAAGCTGAGTTTTGTGTAACTTTCAAGGTGATGCTGTGATTCTTAGGGGAGGACACTTGACTTCTAAATGCCTAATATTAATAGCCACACTTCCATTATAAGGAGACAGCATACCTTGTATATAATGGTTTTCATTAGTAGATCTCTAACCAGATTAGAAAGGAGAGTGAAATAATTATCTCCAGAGAAATCACAAGGGTCTATTGACCTTTGAATAGGCTGGTACTCTGTTCACTCGTCTATACTTCCTGGACTTACTTCTGTGATACAAATACAATTTCAGTTCAGTTATCATCTCCTCCAGAGGAAAATCGGGTACATAAACCAGCTCATGCTCACAAGATCTCTGTGTATATAGGTTAATACTTCCATTCTGCAGAAGGATACAGAATAAAGGACTCTCCTAACATCATTTCTATATTGTGTGAGGACACAAGAATTGCTCTTGGGAAACTAGACCTGATTTCCTGCCTCAGGCACCTGTTGTGGTCGCAGTTTCCAAAGCTCTCTGACCTCTTCCCGTGGCCAGGTCTATAGGTCCAACTCTGTTGAACGTGAGCTCAACAGAGCCTCACAGTAGCAGAGGCAAAGCTGGGTACAGCATCTGCAAGCCATGTCACCTCAGCCACCACGCTGTGCATTGCTGAGTCTCATGGCTGTACCTGACAGGTCCCAGTAAACCACTGTAACGCCAAAGAAGCATTCATTAGGTGCTTTTGTTTTTCTGTGTTTCCAAACACACTACATACTCAAACTTCCCTATGGATGCTATGATCCTACCTTCTTCTGCTTCTCAGGGACCACTTGACAATCAGGTTGTAGCTCCCTGCTGTCCCTACTTTGACTTGCTTTTTTTTGGGGTGGGGCTGTGACGTGATATGGGAGGGGTGCACAGCTGTATGAGCTCTGCGAATGCTGGGGATTTTCTGATTCAGCGGTGTCTCTAGAAAGCCAGAGAAGCTGTTTTGCCAAGGTGAGAGGAATGAAACAAGTGGTCCGAGGCTGGCCCAATATGCATTTCCATACTCAGGAAGAAAAGCAGTGGGATGGAGACAAATGCTGTTCCTTCATAGTTCAGGTTAAATGAGTGTGCCAAGGACCCCGATGAGGAGAAATACTTGTTTTATTCAGCCTCAGTATTCTTACAGTCTTGGAGACGATTTCAAGCCCTTTTCAGCTTAACCTCTAGGCTTTCCTGTACTATGGCAATCCATCCAGGAATGATGTGGATGAGAGTATTGGAGAATAGTGTTTGGCCACATAACCAGTCCACTGAGTCTTGCTATATTGCCTGTGGGACACAGTAGAGTCCTCTTTCTCTCTCAAAGCAACTTTTTCTTTGTGAGAGCAGGGCACAGGGCTACGCTGGGTCCAGAATCAACTTGAGCCATACCTGGACTGTCTAGTCAAAACCGTTTTAACCCACATGCCATCTCATGAAGGCTTTTTTATCTTTGTAAATAGCTATACCAGAATAAAACCCCTGGAGCCCTGGCTATGAGTTCCTAGTATTTTAATCACAAAACCCCGTATCTCCCCAAAAGTGGCAGCGAGCCAGGGGGTCCTATACCCTGGGTCCTGTGCACAACCCCAGCAGCATCCACTCTGCTCCCAGCATCAGGGATAATAACCAGGAGGCTGGGCCAAATAAATTCTTCAAGCAAAACAAGCAATTCAAATAAAATGCGTGATTTATAAATTCCCGCAGCCTGCAGGCACAAAATGGCAAAAAAGGGATATTTCTCTAGCCAGTCTGTGCTTAAGATTTGAATGGAAAAACTGCAAAGACATTTTGTTTATTGTTTCCTTACAACTCAGCTAGCAATTTGCCCATGTTTCCTTCTTTAACTGCATTAGTGTGGGTTGCCATGTGGACTGGTGTTACTACATTTTGTTGCTCCCGGAGATGTCAGTTCAGTGTGAACCACAGTAAGCAGTGCTGACAACAGCCCAGCAATAAACAAACAGGAATAATAAACTCATTGAGATACTACCTCTTTCAAACCACGGCAAAATCTTTCAAACACCCGTTTCATGTTTCCACCCTTCTCCATGGAGATCACCCTGGTATGGTCTTCTTCATTAATCCAGATGAGAAATGTTTTGTCATTGTTATGCCTGGTTGAGAGGGGAAAAAGAAGAGTATTTTTAAAAAGACAAGCCCTGAAAAATAATTCTCAGTATCCTTAGTTATCTTATCCTACTTATGCTCTGATAAGTAGACCTTATCAGAGTCTTTCAGGGCTGTGGAGAGGCTAAGCGTGGCAAAATAGCATTGTTTTGCAGAGCTTGGGATTGGAGCTGCTTTCACAGTTGGATCCCCCATGCCAATGGCATTTTGTGGGTTTCGCAGGCACAGCGGGAACAGTTTTTCTGGTGACGTCATGCTTCTGTGGTGCTGAGCGAGGAAAAACATGTTGTCCTCTGGCATAAGCACAGCTGGGAGGTACAGCAAAGGGAGAAACCAAGCTCTGCATCCTCTGTCACCAAAGACGGTTTCCATTGTTCTTAGAAAACTGTGCAGCTAGAAAAAAACCTTAAGGTTTGCATGCTGCTGGGGGGCAAGCAATATGTCCTTACTTAATTGTATTCTCCCCTAAATCAAATCCCAGTGCCCTCTGTATCGCTTGGTAGCACTGGATTGCCACATCAGTCAAGTTACGTGTCTGAGGACAGCAGCTGCATGTTGCTTCCAGACAGAGCATTAGCAATGCTGGCTTGTCAGTCAAGATGAAAATGCCTGAAGATATCCACTCGTGCTTCAAACAGATCAGTTGTGGCTAGGTTTATTAAGTGCTGGGTCAAACCTGAGGTCACTTTTTCTGGCTTTTTCTCCACTTTGTTTTTTACTACAGCCTTTCTACAGCACGTAGAAGGTGATTAGACTCATTTGTACAAACCGTGGAATATTACCAGGTTTGAAACACATGAAATTTGAAAGTTCAAGTTCACCAAGAGCCTGGTTTTCAGCTGGTCTTTTACTGTACCTCCTTTTTTTTTGAACTTGGAGTTTGCCAGTGCAAGATGAGCAGGTGTAAACATCCTGTGCCCTGACATTATGGTCACCCAAGGTCCAGTTATCTTGTCATTAGTCACGTAAAAATGTTCAGGGGAAGGTTTTCCAAATAGTCTGATGTTGGCCTGACTCAGCTGCCCCTTTAATTAACTGAGTTTCCCCATTGCTTTAAGAAACACAGAGGGAGGCCACACTGGGTGCATTTAAACTATGCCATTGCCACTGGTGAGGTCGGTGGGAGCAGTCCTGCAGCCCATAACAAGGATAAGATCGCAATCATTATAAGCAAATTAATTCCCAGAGTTTGCACTCTTTTTGAGCCACAATTTCTTGCAAGAGAAAGGAAGGTTTTCCAAATGTGGCTTACTGAAATACTTTCCAATCCTACTAATTTTTTCGAGTCTGCGTGATATTTCACATGTAAAACAAGCCAAGAAACAGGTCAGTTTTATTCAGAAGATCTCTGGATAATATTTATGTTGTTGGTTCTTCTCTTGTTTGTTTGTAGAGACAATGACTGGGATGCCTCAAATTTATCCTTTCCCTCTTCCTCAGATTTAAACAGGGACTGGGGAGCTAATCTGAAGCATGTTGAAATAAAAAAATCCTCACACATTTCCAACAGGTTATCAGGTTTCACAGCGCCTGCTCCCCAACACAAATCATGTTTAGCTCGTCACAGCAATATTGGCTATGCTTCTGAACATGAGCCAGTATTGTCAAGACACTGCCTGGAGAACAGTTGTGGGTTTTTTCCACATGAAATCCCATCCTCAGTGGAAGTCCTGAACCTGCCTAGGGAGAGGAGATAGGCTAGGTGACTCCTCAGAATCCTTTTTAGCCTAATTTTTCAAAATCAAGTCATCTGGCAATGCCTAGGAGTACACCAGGATGGACGCAGATGCTATGCACTGCACAGTTGCTCCATCTCTGCTTACCAGGTGTGTGCACTGATCTGAGAGCTATTATCCCTTTCTCTCCACGGAAAATATCATATCTGGGCACAAAAGACATCAAGTGTGTTGTGAAAGCAGAAACAAACCTAGAACAAAATAGGAAATTCAACTTCTTCTGTATCTTCACTTTGTCAAGTTCATTTGGAAAGGAGGGGTTACTTGCAGCTCTGGGAATTAAAATAACACTCTGTCCCTTGACAGTGAGGAGGGGCACAGGAATTTGCAATGCGGTGTCCTGCAGCTGTATGTCCGGTGGTTCCTAGCTGACAGCATGGCTACAGTCTGGTGTTAGAGCTGCTTTTGTAACCTCAGCTCTGCCGACTGCATGGTGACTCCCAGGCTCTTTCCCAAATATAATTTTTATCTAGAAATAGAAAAATGGAGATAAAAACCTGAAAAGGGAGCCATGCCTATGATGCTATGCTGCGTGGATGACATTAGCGATGGCTTCTTGAGTATAAAGGTCTTAGTCTGTTGTTCATTACTGCATTTTGTTTTATTTTTTTTAAGTTAAACAAAAAAACTTTTTTTGTTTTTTTAAATCAAACTGAACGTGCTGTGAGTACGGGAACAGAGTGGCTGAAAGGTTAGGACAAGGAAGGAGATTTGTAACGTAATATTTAAAACACGACACAAGCGTCTGCAAGTCACACAACATACCAGATTCCTCTGGCGTCTGGCCAGTCACGTGCCATCCCAGCACATGTTAGCAAAGGGGACACTGGCTTATCAAAGAGAAAATGATCCTGCAAACCGGAATGGGGCCAAAGGGAGAGAGAAAGAGAGAGAAAACAAAAAAAAAAAAGTTCAAGTTTATTCAAGGAAGCAGTATAACGCTAATACATTTTATGTGAAAGCAATCAATGTTGAAGTGAATCACATAGTACAGCTTGTGAATCTGGTTCCTTCTTCTGAAAACAAAAAGCACTTTACCCAGGTGATTTTCTTGAGTTCTACGGATTTTCACTGACATTGGTAATATGACCAGGTTTTGATGAAAACATTTTTCAAATGTAGGGAGCAATGGGAGGGACCTAATACCATGTACACGCACCACAGGGTGCTCTGGAGGGACCTGACTGCTAGCACCAGAGATGCTTTCTGCATACTGACATATTTCAGGGTAGGAGAAGGCAACGAGTTCTTAAAAACTGGGTGAGGAAAAAAAAAAAAAAGTCTAGTTCTGAAAAGTTATTTTTCCAGCACAGAGATATAGCAATTTATTCTGAGCGTGAAGTCAAGGTAGGAATTAAATCAGTGCTAAGCTTGACCTTTTGGAATCACGGACTTGTTCTGTTCCTTAACAGAGATACTATTTCTGATTTAATAAATGTAGCACTTGATGTGCCACCAACTTGCCATATTCCAGATCATTTAGATTGTTTTTTTAACTGAGCTGTTTTTTCCCCAGAGCAAATAAATATTTGATTTTCATGTGTGTACTGAAAAATTATTAGTTCTTAGTTTCTCAAACACAAAGTTGGAAGGGGGGAGGATGTTGTTGGTTGTTTTTTTTTTTTTTTAAATCTAGGGTTTAATTAAGAATAGTGAGGCGAGTTATCAAAAATAAATATAACATGGTAGACAGGTTGATAAACTTAACTTCTTTTTCCCCTTAGTACAGAATTTTAGGTTTTCATCTTTGAATAGCCTGTGATAGACATTATGCAGCCAGAACCCCAACCATGCAGAAAGAAAAGGTACAGAGTTCTCTTTGCTCACCACAGGGACACAATATTTCCTTCCTCAGCTTGCTCCATTTTACATTTTTGCTTGAAAGAAAAATTCCCCTTTTTGCAAGAAAACAGCCGAGCACTATTAGTTTCCCTTACATGCATATGGCCCAAATCTGCAAAGTACCAAATGCCTTCTGTGCTGAATGCCATTCAGCTAGCACTGATTTGATCTTACAGAGATCAAGTGGTGCTTATTGAAGGCTGGCGGAAAGCCCAATACCATAGAGTTTCAACGTCCTAAAGTACTGGCGGAGGTAAGCAATGGTATGAGTTAAAGGTGGAATCTGAGGTTACAACATTCAATACCCTGATTTCTATAAATTTGCATTACCATAAAAACAAACAAAACAAGGTAAAATGCTGAATCGGTGGAGCCTATTCCACTTCCCAAAGGATTTAACCTTAAACCATGAAGGAATTATATTCTCCACAATCCTGTTTTCACCTCTGCTTTCTGAGGAGCTCTCTCCTGCTGAAAAAAGCAATGAAATAAAACCTACAACACCACCTTGTCAATAAACACATTACCAAGGACATTCAATTAAAAAAGTTACTGACCTTACATAAATTCTTAACTCCTGGTTAATCCAGACTGTGACACCTAGTTCCAGGGTTATAAATAGTTATGTTACTTCATCAGCTCCCTTTTGGTTGATGTTATGGATTAATGTGCCATGAATATAGCTAACCAGGGTACAGCCATTCCTTTGGATATTTAAAATGCACTTTCAACGTTTGTTTGACATGTCACATGCTGTGACAAAATCCATGATGAAAATCCTTGTGTTTCCATCTGTGTGACAATGAAAACTCTCGTTATGGCCCTGATCCTTCAAGTCCTTAAACACAGTTACAGGACTGGGAAAAGGACACCTGGGTGCAGTTGGCTACAGCCATTTGGGGGAAATTAGAATTAGTGTAGTTTTGACATAAAGAAATTACAGACAAAGCCCCCCCACCCCAACAGTGTGGAATACAGATAATATGCAATCCTTATCTCAATGTGATATTTTTAGTTATAATGGTTATTAATATAGAAAATGCCAATCTTTGCTCAAGCAAATGTCCAAGAAAAAGTCCTGAATTTACTTCGTTATTTGTCCAAAGAGGTGGCAGCAGCCTTGTATATTTGATTTGACACAGATCTTGCTATCTGGAATATAACTCCACGTTTCAGACCTGCACAGTGATGTACTTGGCCAGAATGTAGACCCTGGATGATTTGCCATTACATTAAAAATATTGACAGGTCATTAACTACCGGGTTATCCTCCTTAGCTACACAGGAAAGCACGTACCCCAGAGGAAGATGAAGATTAAGATAAACGAGAGTAAATGAAGGTGGTATCAGCACTGGAGCTGTACTTACATCGATAAGCTGCTGCTGATCCCTCTCGGACATATTGGTCAAGCTGTAGTACTTTCCAGAGAGGTCTCCTTTCAGCCCAGCGAGCGCGGTGACCACGACGTTCTCCACCTCCCTCCGCTCTGCCCTGGTGCAGGCGGGAGGAAGGCTGAGGCCACGGATGCTGCGGCCAGTCCGCACCCGTGACGAGAGGACATAGCGCTCGTCAAATTGACCATGGGTGATCTGAAGGAAGCACATTTCATTAGTTCACACACAGTCCCCAGTGTTGTACTCCACCATTAAAAAAAAAAAAAAAGGCGGCATTTCTACTCAAATATCTCTACTCAAAAAAGAAGGGCATCTTTCTGCCCAGGCAGGATGACCTCTCCATGAGATCACAAATACTCAGGATCCAAGGAGCCCTTCAGAGTTTCAGACACCAGGAGGTTTTAAGGAACAGGAAGTTTCCTTTGCTGAATATATGTGGCAGAGTAACCAGCCAGTCCTTCATGGTCCCAAGGTATCTGCGTGTCTTTTGGAAACACGGATATGGGCAGAGACAGGGGGCCAGGTACAGAAGATCCTTTGAAAGAGGAAAGCCCAAGAAGATGCTAAACCACAGTGTAGCTGAACTATGAAAGAAATATTAAGCAGTAGGTAAGGTCAGATCATGTGTATGTGGGTGTAGTGGAGTCAACTGCTGCTTTCATTCCAACCCTTAGACACATGGTTATCTGTAAGCTCATGAACAGACCCACAGTGCCAAGTGAGACTGTGGCCCAAATGCTTACTACAGTTGGGACTGATCGCCCTGCTAGGTACAAAGTGGGGATGCAGCTGTTCTGCTGTTAGGGCCATGAGTGGCATCCCACTTTCCTTAACCCTAAAATTACTGTCTTTGGAGTTATATCAGGAAAAAATAAAAGTACTATTGCATACAATATCATCACTGTAAGAAGCAGCCCTGAGCCTTGTTGTCTCCTTATTTTATTTCAATCCTACCTTGGATGCATCCAGGTCAGTGTGGTGCTTCATTGTCCGTGGATCATAGCCATTATGTCTCGCTTTAATGACAGGGTCAAAAATCTCAGCAAACACCTATGGAATCAAGAGAATCTAGAAGGAGTCTGCAGCATCATAGAAATGCTTAAATGCACCATCTTAAGCCACAGGAGAAGTCCCCTGGCACAGGCTCCTGGATGACAGACATAAAGGGGGGTATGCAAATGCAGACAGGGGTAAATACGAGAAGAGGGCGTGCTTTTGACCTAGACAGGGCTCTGCAGCTGTTGCTCATCTTCACAACAGTTGCACCTTGCTTAAGTTACAAGCTTAGTCTAGTTACCACAGACAGGTACCGGATGTGGTGGCAACCAGGTTAGGTTTCAGGATGTACTACCAACCAGAACAGACACTCAGAGTCCCCTGGCAGCTTGCTTCTTGTTTTTAGGTCATGCAGGAATAGCCTGTCTTTGCTGTCATGGGATACTAGTTCTTGTTAGAGCCACTTGGTTCAGGTGTGTCAACACCGATCACAACCACACCTTCATGAGGGTGAGAAGCAGTGGCACATCTAAGTGAGTAAACCCAACAACGGGAGCTGATAGTCCAAAATGCCAGATGTCCCAGTCCATCCTTAGCAGCCCAGTGTTTGGGATATTGTTAGGAGACTGTATAATAACAGGTACCATTGTACAGTAGACTGGAGGAAGCAGACCACAGAGGTCAGTAAAAATAAGGATTTTCTTCTTTTTTCCTCATCTCCTTATTCCAGAGTTAAATAAACCTGCCCATCCTAATGCTGTCTGTCTTCAGCTTTCATCGTGATCCAAAAACTGTAGCTTAATGATGTCTGGCACTTCCCAGAAGACATTTTTGTTTCACTGCTGCCTCTGCTGTTCCACAACGTAATTTCCACATTACCTTTATTTTGCATGTCTCAGGGTTGCATAGCTTTGCCATAAACAAAGTTGAGTCATAGGAAGGAGGGCAGCTGCTGGAGGCAGGTGGCAGCTGCTCCCAACCAGGTACATTTTATTAACTTTAGTTGCAGCAGAGTGGGCACCTGTAGTAACGCCTCATGTTCGTGCATTCCTAATGTGGAAGATTAGGGAAAACAGCATCCTTATGCACATGGCCTGCCCTTTATGTACTCTCTGGGATACAATGCATACCCTACTGGTAATCTGTCTTCATCTAAGGAGCTCGTCATGTGAATGACACCATGGAAACTGCACCAAATACAACAGTATTGTGCAAATGTCTTACCTCGTAGGATTCCTCATCACCTGCGACCATGCCCACAGTTTTAATGAAAGGATGGCCGGGATTGTCAACCCCGGTTTGGATGCACTGGTCCAGGGTGTAGCCGTTGGGAGTCATCTTGTCCCTTAGCCTAGAGTAAATGCCTGGTGTGAGGCACTCAGCCATGCAGTTGTTATGTTTGCGGAGATCAGGATAGTCGGCGCTGAAGAGAAGAAGAATCCCAAGCAATTAATGTGGCACCTTGGAAGAGTAATCCCTGCTAGTTTATGAAGCTATTGAAGGGATCATGAGACACAGAGTACACAGCATGCTTTAAAAGTATAATTAGTTCTTGGTTTAACTGTTGCATTGAATTTTAGGAAGGGAGGAAGATTCAGGTCACTGAAAGTACCCCATGCTGCACACTGGTGGGCCATGACATTGACAGGCAATTGCAGCTTTCTGCTACTTGGGGCCATCAGGAAAATGAATCCCAATGAGCTCTGACAGTGTACTAGGCCCCATTAAATCTCTACTGAGACACTAAAAGAGTTCTAACATTGTTGTGTTCAAGTAGGAAGGGAATTAAGTTTAGCTGAAGAAGTTCTTTGTAATTTGGAGCCGAGGTGCTCTCACAGCTTAGTGGACGTCACTGGGATTGATCTATGTCAGCTGGGAAGCTCATTCTTCTACAATATCTGGGTTTGCTTTAATGGCATTGTTATTTACAGAAAGCTGCATGGTGTACTAAGCCAGGGAAAATAAAGATGTTTTGCTTTAGCAAGGCATTTTTGCAACTGTACCTTGTACTGGTGATGATTTGCTTTATGTGCAAGTCCATTATTTCTACAAGAATATATTTTAACTAGAATACTATTCACTACTTAAAAAAAAATATGTTGTCAGATCCATGATCCATATTGTTTTTCACAAGTATGGCCAGCAAAGTCTACCTACAGAGAATAAAGTCTGTAATTAATTTGTAATCATCAGCCAGCCAGTTTGTAACAGTATTAGGAATATTTCAAGTACAGCAGTTATATGGGAGATTTCTTTACTACTTGCATAATGAAAATATTTTCGCATTTCCTAATAATAGAGTACGTACAATCAGCTGGTCCAATAGGCTGAGCTGCAAAGCGTTTGACAGCTGATTAGATAAAATAAGGACTAATTGAGTGCTCTGCCTAAAATTTGAAACATTTCTCAGGCTTGTCATTGTTCAGCAATGGGATTTTTTGAGAGTTGATACTATCGCATATCCCTGCCTTCTGGTCTTGAAGGCCATTGTTGGTGCTACCTAAAACTGGAGTTATTAATAAAGGGGTTTTCAGGTCACACAGCCCATGGACAGACACACAAACGGTGTGACCGCATGAGGACTCTGCAGCTTTGATGGGCATCTTCTTCCTCCAAAGAGTTAAACATTACTTCTAGCCCAGTTAACAGCGCGCTGAGCTCTGCTGACTGCCTAACCCCAGTCCTTACCTTGGAGGGAAGAGCTTACGCTTTTCCTGAACAGCAGCCTTCACATTTTGCTGGTTGAGGAGGTACCCGGTGGTCAGCACCCCTGTGCCTGCGGCTGCAAAGAGTGCAGTGGTTGCACGGCCAGCCAGGAGACGGCAGAAGGTGCCAGCCATTCCTCTCGGAGGATACGGTGTCTGGAAGAGAAGACAGCCCAATGTCAACCTCATACAGTATGAATGACAGGGTAAACCCTCATTTTTAACGGCAGACCTGTAAGGGGGGAAGAAGTTAATTTTTTTTTTTATTGGTTTGCACTTTCATAGTGTGTTTAGAAAAATGGTTATTATGTACATGTATTATTTCTGTACCTGTACCTTAGGTAGAGTTGGAAACCAGTTAAGTTTTTTGGGGCTGTATTGAGGTCACAATTCTAAGCCAAACACCCTGAATATTTTGTTTTAATTACTTATGGCCATAATTGAATCTTTAGCTTGTTTCACAGCAACAACATCTTTTCAGTGGATGAAAAGGTACAGTAAGGTACAGTTACATGTGGTAGGACGTGGCATTGGGTAGGTTGTTCCTTTCAGTGTATAACCTACAGAAACTCTTGTGCCTTTTCCACGGTAGCTTGTTAAGCACTTTGTGCTTTTTTTTCCATATGAGTAAAGTTGGGGTAGGCTTGAATTCATCATCTGCCTCACACCATGGGAAGGGGGATGTGCTAGGGACCTAAAATTTTTATGATGAGGGTGGTGAGGCACTGGCCCAGGTTGCCCAAGAAGTTGTGGATGCCCCATCCCTGGAAGTGTTTAAGGCCATGTTGGTCGGGGCTTTGAGCAACCAGATCTAGCGAAAGATGTCTCTGCCCCCAGCAGGAAGTTTGGACTAGATGATTTTTAAAGGTCCCTTCCTGCCCAAACCATTCTGTGAATCTGTGATTCTATGAATACTCCCTGGTCTGAAATTTCCATGCTCTCTTAATTTTTCCCAGCAGCATGCTCATAGCAGAGCTATGGGTTTGTGATTGTGTCTGGAGTACAGGAGATCTATAAGTCTAGCAGGGAACATGGTATGTTCCATGAAAGTCTGAAGAAGACAATGCACGCTTTTTCTTCCAAGAATCAGAATTTGACTAGTATTGCTGGTGGCTGTGAGTTCCTCAGGGAAATATAACTCCTATTTAAATAAGGACACAAATTGCTGTCATTGACAGAAGCTTATTCTTAAAACTAGACTCTGGTAAATCATGTTTGGGAAATGGGCACAGAAGATGTACAAGAAAACACGAACTTCACCCAGATATGCTGCTTCGGTTGTTTTTTCAAAGTTTTAAAAAATGTAATTGTTTATGTAATCTCTTCACCATTCTTTCAAGGTTAAACTAAGCACGTCAAAGCATTTGGTTTTATTTTCAGTGAACAAGGTGTTCTAATGTCCAGTAATTTTCATGTAGATGTGTGTTAGTTAGCCCCAAACCCTGTAATTATTTGCCTTTTCCACTCCTGTCTTGAGACAAATGCAATGTTGCATCTATATCTTCTCACTTGGTAAAAAGATCTTCTCATCTGCTTGCAGGGTTTTCTTTTGCAAAGCAGCATCTTCTTTGTACCTTAGTCACATATGTGAGACGAGAAACACAGGTGCATTTCAAGTTTGAGAGTCATTTGTTTCATGTCCTTTATCTTGTTTAAACAATTTTATAGATTAATTTTGTTATTCTGTCACCTCCGTGCCTTCAATATGCAACATACATTTATCTAGCTTTCCTTCCAGAGAAAGGTGCTGACTGATTGACAGAAATGTCAATCTTTTTTTCACTGAAAGAATTTCCCTAAAACAGAAATAGGGAGAGACCACACAGAGAAGGCTTCCCCACCCCCCCCATTAGGAATACATTGTGATTTCCTCAGCCATTCCAAGACTCAAGAATTAGTTGTACAGCACTAGAGTATAATGAAATACGTGCTGACACCAGGCTGGGACAGGAGGTGTGTCATCGGCTGTAGCCTTATCTTATCTGGAGTGGCTTCCCTCCATCCATGGATTCGTTTAGGTGAGTTGCAGGACAGGCTTTCATGACTGCAACAGGATTTCTCCCTCCCAAAATGCAGTGGGAGAACGTTTGACTGTAAATCAAAATCAAATATGAGGTTTGTGATGGAGGTTTTTTGTGCTGCTTTCTTTTCTGTGTATTTAGCAGATGGCTCTTGTGACTTTTCACAGTATAGCATCCCCATCCTACACTCTAGAAATATTTGCTTATGACTAATCTGCACAGAACCATTATCGTTATACCAAAGTGTCTGAGAAACAATACATGTATTTTCATAGCAGCTCTATGTATTTATAGTTCTGTTTCACAGATGCCATCTTTACTGCAAGGAATTGGCTGTCAGTCAAAATCCTGTCCTGAAAACGAGAAGCTGTATCAAAATCCCATTGCAGGTGATGACATTATGACTTCAACGACCCCAGGCACTCATCAGCATCTCCACCAGCCTGGATTTTTTGGGAGCTTCTAAATCCTGTGTCACTTTAAGGGACAAATCTGGTCCGTACATCTGATTAAATGAGAGGAATCATGTGCAGTACGTATTTAGAAAGAAGAGTGAGGCACAACAGGGTAATTATAATGGTTCAGAAATAACCAGAGCAGTGCACCCAGTGACTACAGCGTGTACCACAGCTTAACAGGTAAAGCTCGCAGCCTCAGACAGGTCATTATATTTAGCCATGTCACATATCTGCTGGCAAGACTGCACTGTGTTGTTTGCTGTTTTCACATAACCTCTGTTCCTTGTACTAATGCAATGTGACGGGATGGTCCCGTCCCCTGGAACAGCAGCTATTGACTGGCTGCATATTTTTCTACCTTCGAGCCTTTTCCAATGATCAAGGATGCACAATGGATAGAAGCAACATCCCAGCCAGAAAGTTACCCTCTGGATCAGCATGAAGTTGTGTTCTGGGACCGGGAGGTAAGCAGAGCGTGCTCTTTGTGAGGCACTTGGCATTAATTTGTTCTGGAGGAGCTGAAAAGTACACGGCAGCTCTGTGAGGGTGAAGGGTGCTAGAAGCTGCTCTCTGACTTCTTCAGGGGACAAACCATGTTTGCCGAAGTTGTTAAAAGCTAAAGGTTGTTGAGCTGCTGATTCTTGTGTTCTTCACTTTGCCCTTGCAACAGCTATGGGGTAAGAGAGAGCCCGATCCTGAGAGCGGCTGAGGAGAGCAAACCTTCTGCAGGACGTGGTGTGCGAACAATACTCTGGGTGGCTGCAGGTATCACGGCATCCTTGACTTTCAAGCTGAACTATGCTGTTCAGCCTGAGGTATAGGGTTGTAAAAGAAATCACAGCCTGGGAACAGAGAGAAATAAACCACCTGGAAAAAGAAGTAGATGAACCTGGGCGAAAAGGAACCAGTTTGAAAAGGCTGGGAGACTTCCTTGGTAACTCAAACGGTGAAGGCTTTGTGCCATGGCTGATCTGGGCAATACAGGGGTGTTGTACCATACTCCTTCTGCTGAATGAGTATGAGTACCCTCTCCTCACTCCCATTTATGCCTGTTTTTGACTGGATGTGCAGTGCCGAGCTTCGACCCCTAAAGCAGCCCCTCTCAGCATGGACAATTTCATTGTGCCCTTCTGCCTTCTTCAGGCAGCACCAGCGGTTTTCTCAGTCTGATACGCTAAACGGGTCTGTACCTTTGGGACAGAATGACTGACTTTTGGACACCCGATCAAAGGCAGATTTTATGCTCATGAAATTGTTTTCCTTTTTGACCATAGCACAAGTATTTTTCTGTTGGCAATGTTATCTCTCATTGTGGCTGCATGCCTTGTCCCCCAGGACATTCTTGCCTTGTTGGATCACAGAAAAGGTTTTCCTTGCCCTGAGGCAGGCTCTACTTTACCTGACAGATGCTCCTCTAACAGCTCTTAAAAGCCCCCAACACTGGAGATGCCACAGACTGCGTAGGTTAACTACCTAAAAAAAAAAATATTAAAAAAAATCTGAGTAAGATAGACTTTTTTTTTTTGCCTTTTTTTAAAAAAAAATTGTCTAACTACACATCCCTTGTTACAGTTTAAGCCCAGCATTCCTCAGCCTAACATCTCCTTCCCCAAACTGTACAGTTCTGTAAGCAGAAGTTCAGTTTCTGTCTTTACCAGTAAGTGCCTCAGCTTTTTAAACCCAGTCACTCCTGCAGAAAAGGTGACTCTGCTGAGAAGGTGACCTGACAAGCATCAATCATAGCATCACGCGGCTGCTGCCTGCAGGAGCTGGGAGACGACAGCTGGCCTGATCTTCTGCTCCTTACGTAGGACTTCTGACTGCAGCGTGGCATTGCCATCGCAGGGACCATCATTTGTGACTGTCAAATGCAAAGGGTCTAGGGGAACATGAAAGTTAGAATTTCTTATGAGAAGAAAAACATCATCTGGACCGCTGTGGAAAGGTGATTGTAATCCTTTTTATCAAAACGGTGTTAACTCCTAATTTAATAAACAGCTCTTGCCACAAGGGTGGGCTATAGTTCTGAGTATAAATGCATATAATGCTGCAGCACAAGCTGAGCCCATGTTGTGCCTTGCGCAGGTAGTCCACATACAATCAAAATAGCACAAACAGACTTGCACAAAAAAACCTGCTGTACAAGTTCAGCAAACAAAGTTTTTACATAATGAAGGTACATAATGAACAAGGCACTTCATTTGGCAGGAAACGGACCGTTTGGCTTTGTTTTTCAGTTTTTTTTCCTGCTAAAGATACCACGATTTCTAAGTAATGCATTGCTTCAAAACAAACATTTCAGAAAGATCCATTTTGAAAGAGTCTGAACGGAATGATCTCCAACAACAACAACAAAAAATTCTCATCAAAGCAATTTGTCAAATCTGACCTCAAATCATTAACAGATTCAGCTGTGTTTTTCTCCACAGAAAATGTCAACCTGCCCTAACAATAAGTTTGCACCATCACCACCTCTGTGGATTCAGAGAAACGTAATTATTCCAGCCAAAGGTGTCATTAAAGGCGTAAGGTTTTTCTAAGAACACTTTACCAGAAATACCATGCTGTGATTCAGGTTTCGCTGCAGACTGTCATTAGGCTTCCACTGTAAGGATTTCATTTTCGTCAGGGGAGTTTAACCAGTGCACAGCCTGGAAAAACGGAAGCGCACACTTTTCTTTTGCAGGTGTTTCCTAAGGGTCTTCCCTGTGCTCATGATGATAGAAAGCCCATTTTGTCCTAGACATCTATATTGATACCATAGCTTATCTGGGAAGGGGAAAGGTTAATTTTTCAAGATCAGAAGAACTTTTGTGATTATCAGTTTTAACACTTGAAAAGGAATTGAGTGCTTGCCTGTGCTGATCAGGTATGCTGAAAGGAAAACACCCGCATTAGGAAAGCATCCATATTCCATTTAAAACTATCTAGAGAGAAGATAAAGGAGTTCCAAGGGTTAATCAACCTGCGTTAAAAAAAATAAATAAAACCCTTATCTTATTTTTGGCCTGCATTTGTCTGCCTTCTGTTTGAATCACTGGCCTTTGTTATTACTTTTACCAATTTGTTGTAGAAATTTCTACTCATTATTTTTTCCACATGTAACTACTTAATAACTAGCACTTTTTATGGCTCTCCATCAGTTTGTTATCATATTTTTCGAATTTATTAATCACTCTTTAGCTCTTCCCCGAACTCTTTCCATTTTGTTTCATCCCCAACACCTTCCTGATACCGGAATGGTTCTGTCATTCCGGTAATGGTTGTACCAGGTCTCCGAAATGGAAGCAGCAGAGCATCTCCGTGTCTACTAAATAGCTTTTGCATTCGGAAATCGTATCAGACCGTTGGGACTGCCGCGGCTCACCAGGAGTGCACGCCGTGGTCATTGCCTGCCAAGTGCTGGCCCCTTTTGGGAGCCGCAGAGTTCCCTGAGCTGTGGGCAGGGATTGTTGACTGCAGTCCCCGGCGTGGCCTAGGGACCTTCCTGATCGGAGCGGGGCACTATTTCTGATATGGACATGGATATACTTCCAAGTAAGATTATGCGATGGGGTTGTCTGCAATGGCAGGAACCTGGTTATCTTACATCTCTGACAGCCCCATCAATTTTTTATTCTATTACTTTCACTTTCCCTTTAAACTGGAATGCTTCCTAATAAGCAGAGAAGTTTTCTCCTCTGTCGTGGGATTCTGAATGTACTGAAAAAACATCCTTAAATGCTTCCCAATAGTCATTTATGGTTTTCTACTTAAAAAGCGTTTCTCTGCTAAATGGTTTATAACTGCACTAGCCTTGCAGAAGTTTCAAGTTCTTCCAATGCACCACAAGCTACACGTGAATTTGGACTTTATTTTGGTAACACATAAGACAGAATTAGCTGCATCTAAACCTACACTGATTTTTAGTTCTGTGACCACCTCTTCTTCAGTTGTCCAAACAAGATCCAATTTCTATGGTATTGGATGCAACACTTTTTTTGAGGTATAAATCTTAATTATTTTATTTTATTTCATAGATTTTTTTATAGATTATTAATCTTATTTTATATATTTTAATGAGATTCCTAGGATTTATGGCATGAGACCTCAACCACATATCACACAGATGATACTCTGACAGCAATAAGACTGTTTTTCCCAAAATGGAATGGATAGGCACTTTAAGAGTCAGACAGCTTCTTCCTTGCTAATTTGGTGATGTGAGTACATTGTGTAAGAAATATTCAGAGATGTGACTTAAACTGTTTCAGTGTAAGGCTATGACAAAGCTGGAGCACCGTATATATTCTGTGTGCAGATCAGCAGAAGCTGACACATTCAGGAGGCACGGCAGCCCCAGGTGAATTAATGAGAACTGGTATTTTGCAGTGGGGAAACATACGTTAGAGTGGTAGCTCAAGTCCACAGACTAGGACATCGCTGACCTCGTTGCAGGCTGATGGTAATAAGAGCAGGCAGGGAGTATCAGGGAGAGGAGAGCGTGAGCTTCTCAGATCCCTTAGTGGATGGCAGAAATACAAAAAATGGACCTCGGGAGCGCAGTGGTGCCAGGCAGTGCTGTAACAGGGAGGGTGCACCTGCTTCTGCTGCACATGGCGTCACTTGGGTTTGGCTCACCAGCTCTCCAGCGCGAGTGCCAAAGCTGCTGGCTCCCATGCAACAGTCCTATCCAAGTCATTTATCTCCTGCTTTTCCTCACGGTCAGGGCTCATCTGCTCTACTGTCTCTTATAACACGCCTGTCTTCCTTTCCTTCGCAGATAGCATGGTCTTCAGCAGTGCCCACAGCTAGGCATCATTTAACTGGTAAAGGTGGAGGGCAAGATATACATCTCAGCTGGTATCCACCATTAGGTGGATTTTCTACAGGTAAAGTGGCAGGGAAGGTTTTGTTTTTCTTTTTTCTTTTTAGTCAAGTGTGCTGTGAGACACCTCAGTGGCTCCTGGTATTTGAATCTGACGAATGCTTTACAAAATGTTTGGAAGACTTGCCTTGCAGATTTTCCCCTTATTATGTCACTCTGCTCATACTTTGGATACTGGCTTTGCCTCATGATAACTAGTTAAGATGTCTTTTGTATGCCTCCAGGATTACGCATGCCTTTGGCCCAAGGGCAGGGCATGGAGCACAGCTCAGTAGCTCTGAGAGTGGAATTTGTCTCTGGCAGCAAGTCCTTTAAAGTTGCATTTCCAAGGTCATTTGTACTTGTGCTATCACTTGGAGAATGCAAAAATACTGTTGTACAGGAGAGAAGAAACACAGAGTAATTGGCTCAGAAATAGCTGCTGTGTATCCTCCATGCACCAGGTTCCCTCCTACAGTGAAAGGTTTTGATTAATTCCTTACAAGTCGTCTTGGGGATCAATGTCTGCAGTGGTTAATTGTGGGGGGAGTACGTGCATCACTGACTTAAAGTAACAGCCACTCAGCTGTGCAACCTCTGGCGTTAAGAGTCTGCAAAACCAAGGTTTCTTCATTCCCCTCCTCTCACTACATCAGCACCATAAAGGGTAAGCAAATTCAGAGTCAAATTGGCCTTGGCTTCTCCAAAGCAGTATTCCCATATGACTTATGGCCAATGAATCAGCAAAACCTGTCTGAAAGGTCATGATCTCAGAGGTCATAGCTTTTATCTCTCTGCTCTCCCCCAAGACATGCTCAGCTACCTGTAACCAGCTTTCAGGACATTAATATCCTACCAGGACTATATTTTGTTTTTAAAACTGTATTTTAATATATGTGTCACCTACCACGCACAGAAGGCAGAGACAAAAGCCAGCAGCAAGATTTAGGAGGAGTCACTACTGCAAATCTGATGCTGGCCGAGAAACAACCTGAAGGATTGCAAGTGTCATTTAAGGTGGATGGGCTGTTTGTAACCACAGTTTGAACCCCAGGATGAAAAAAAAAATTGGAGAATGCCTATTTCAGGACCTTAAACCAGTTTACCCTCCTGTTCTTGATACGCCTAGATTAAAGCCTCTGTTAAAGGTGAAGGTTCTCTCCAGAGGAAATATGTACAGCAGGTCCCCCACCAACACTAAAAAGGTTCTTCTTTCAAATCAACAACTTAAGAAAGCTCTGACATAGCAAAACTCCCCTTGCTGCTCTGGCCAGAGGCTGCAGAGGGTCTCCAGGATGTTTGATTCACAGCTACCACCGTGCTCAGGCTGCCTCAGCCGTGTCCCACTGCACACTGAGGTCCTGTGATCTGCACGCAGGCGATGCTGCTGCGTCCCTCTCGGGGAACTTCAGAGGAGACCGCATCATCAGAAATGCACAAACCACCTCTTTACCCCTTAAGGAAATTGCAAATTTTACTATAATTTTAATATTTTTTAAAAAATAATGCTTTTGCTATTAATTCTTTGCTTTCTTTAACTACTTTTAAAGAGGAAGTTGTCAGCTCCATTTTTTTCTATGAATGTATTTGAACACAGGTATTGGTTGTCCTGTATTTCACACTGGGCAGCACATGTGCTGTTAGCCAAGGAGGGAAGGAAGGTACAAGGGTTACAGTGACATTTCTAGAAATAGCACTAGATTAAATATTTGAACCATGTCATGGGTGGTATTAATTGCCACACCATGTGATCCTGAGCGACATTTTAGAGGAATGGCAGAGTCATAGCTAAAGTTCACACAGGCTTATAGCCACAGATAACGTATACGTACATCTTAAACTGTTAAGCCGTTTAGCTAACAGTATCACTGCAGTGAGCTGAACTTTCACGTGGTGCAGGGAGAAGGAGGCTGGTCTTTTATATTTGAGAAGTAATTCCTTTGAGTCACCCTTAGCTTGAGCTAAAGCCTACAGATGCCAGTGGAAAGTTTTCTCTGCCCATCTAGGGAAGCTGTTGGCACCTTAGAAACATCTGAAATAAATGTCACAAGTGGCTACATGCATGAGAGACCATTTTTAGATGCCCAGGAAACAGTTTACATTGCTCTTGGTTTGCTGTATCACTCTACAGGTTCAGAGGATAAGACAAAATTAAAACCTTAAGTCTCATGAACCAATATTGGTGGTTTTTTTCAGTTTCTCATAGCTTACCCTGAGCAAGACTCGAACCTTTTTGACTAGTCTGGGTTTAAGGTAGAGTCTCCAGAGTGTGGAAACAGTGGCATTCCAGACATCATTCTAACTGTGCCTTAATCACAGCATGGAATATCTCTACAAAAAATCGAGTAAATTTCAGTTTCTTTCTCCTTGTAATGCCAGAGGTCAGTGAATGGTTATAAAAAGTCTAATAATTTGGAAAAAATTATTAATTATAAATTATAATACATTATATTATTATTAATAAGATTATAATATATTATTGATTAATCTTATTAATTATAGATCTGTGAATAGATTCATATGAATAGCGAAGACATGGAAAAGACTGTGATTCTTCATAGATAGACAACTACCCCTTAGTAACAACATGATTTTTGATTTCTGTCAGCTGGAGGTCTGGCTAGTCAGACCCTACCTGGTGAGACTCAGAAGCCCAAATTCTTGTACCAAAGCCCAACCAAGGTGCAGGGCGTGCTTGCCATTCTGAATCAATCCGATACTATTTTACAGTATGAAACCCTCATCTCTGCAGTACAGAGAGCTACAATCAAAGTCACAAGAAACTTACTGAATGAGAGTTGTTTTCTCTGAACTTCCTACACGTCTGCAAAGGGACTTATTTTTCCCTTACTTGAGCTATTACTGAAGGGTCAGCCTTTGAAGCAGCTGCACAGTGGGCTGACACGTTTTTCCCTGCACCAAGTAGTTATGCGAATCAATAAATTATAACCAAATTACACCACATCCTGTGGTGCTTTGAATTCATTTTTAATAACCCTCGTATTTGAAATGCCACCATTTGGGGCCAGAAAAGCAATATAGGTAGTTAAACTGACCTTGAAGCTGAAGGTAGAGACGTCCTGCTGCCTGCAGCGAGCCCAGAGTAAAGGGAATAACAAGTTGGTGCGCTGACAGGAGCCCAGGTAATATGAGAGAGGGGAAAAGGAGGTGGTGGAAACAAAAATAATTGCTGCAGTGGCCAATCCTGCTTCACTGGGTTACATGAATGACATTTGCACGCACAAGGATGCCCTTGAGGACGTAAGCGGGATGTGGCAGGAGGGGGGCACGTAGCGGTTGGGTGACAGCAACATCATCTTTCAGACACTTCTCAAGGGGAAAGAGCTCACGTCAGCAACTGGTTGGCCAGATGCTTAACTGCAATGAGAGGCACCTCCGCTGATTCACCCCCAAGGACCCATTTAGTGACAGCCAAAAGAGAAAGGTCAAGAGCTGCGTCTGTGCTGAGTTGCCTTGCCTGCCTGAGCAGCTCCTGAGAGAAAGGAGAGCGGGATAAATCCACCTGCACACATCCCAGGTGGAGGCGGGTCAGAGCAGGGAACGGGACCCAGGATGAGCTGAGATCGCTGTGGGCATTTCCCCCCCCATTGCTTTTTAATTCACAACATCAGTTCTTGGCTCTTTGTGAGGCGGAGGGGTCCAGAAATGTGAAATGTCAAAGGAGAATATCTGAAGCCTCCTGTTCAGAATTACTATGGCTACGTAGTGGCAAAGTACCAGAAGAAATGGCACGCAATGGCTGGGAAAGCAAAAAAAGAATAATCAATTTCATTCACCTAGCTCTGCTCCCACATGAAGCCGAACATTTATTGAGGCTGACAGAGGAACACAGAGGCCAGTATTGTGCAGTTTTTAAAAATCCAAGACTGTAAAATGCTTTTTCCTTTGTACCCTTAATATTCCTTGAATTATACATAGCAATTTCCTAAGCCCAAATCTCAGATTTTTGAAACTTTACAAAACTTAGACATCTCTCCCCCAAAATGTCATGACTTGTTTGGATTAATGAGAGCCATGCATTCCCACCGTAATTAGAAACAACAGAGTCACTCCAGAATAATGCTTCTGGACTACCAAGTATTTGAAACAGCCTTTCTACCGCACCTGCTTTTTATCAACCCAACATTATGTTTCTGGTATTGATAGGAAAAAAAAAATAATCCAATTGGGGATCTTTTGAGGTAACAGGAGTACAGCAATATGAGCACAACGAATCTGCCCCTGTGCGGGGAACTGGCAGAGAAAACAGAAACCAGCTTTTCCTTTTGTACTCGGCCATGGCTCCCTCATGGCCTTCACCTCGGAGTAGATGATGCCATGAACTGAAGCGCCTCCCTGGGTCCTGCGGATGTTTCAGCTCAGAGCCTGGAGGAACAGAAAATGCAAAAACACTCAGCACGTTAGCTAACTTTGCAAACACCTGGCAAACAGTGTTAGCAAGTTCCCTTGTGTTTTCTGAAGAATGTATCATTAATCCTTAGAAAATAGCTTGGTCGTACTACTGTTCTTTGATCTATTTTGTGAGGAACTCAGTTACAGAAACAGTTGTGATGCTAAGATCCATCCATAAATAATGCCCTGTTTTCATCTCTATCTAACCTAAATATTTCTGTGAACTCTCCCAATTAAAACGCTGTCGTGGCTTCATTGCTTGTGCTGGGCAGGTAGCGGCAGCCGCGTGTTAATTCAATTGCTACTCATGTTAATGCCATCTGTCCCTGCACAGGGAGTTCATCTGAAATTCAGCAATAATTTGTGTCCTGTTGGAGTTTGTTGCGGAAGCTGCTCAACAGAGGCGTTACCTATACGGACCAGACAGCGGTAATTTTGTTTTATGGGAAGGCCTTTCTGGTTAGCACACTTCTTTCAAAGAAAATGTCTATAAAGTCACATTTCAGTATGTGGGAAATAATTTATTATTAATCAAAGGAATCAGGACAGAAATTATATGCCTTGTTATTCTTACTTATTATACGTATCAAATTAGGAATTAAGAAGATACTGTATTTGTTCTGAAGAGCTTGCAAGGACACCGAACACCATCTCTCCTGCTGTTCGAGTCACAGCCGTGCTACTGTACAGCTGCAAAGAGCCACTACACACAATATCCTTACAAGCTAGTAGTCGGCTTGCCCCAGTGCAATTCCATTTCGATGGGTTTTTAAGTCCCGAGATTCCTAAAGACAGCATAATGCAGTGAAGCATGCCATCTTCGGAATAAATATCATTGTTTACCAAATGGTTAGCAGGCCTCTTGCTGAGGTTTCTCTTTGACTGTGGATGTTCAATATCCACTTACATAGAGTATACGCAGTCACTGAGATCTCAAACTGGAAAAACATTCTGTTTTGAGGTGCCATCCAACCACTTACATCCCACTGAAGTCGCTGGAATTTAAGAAGTACTTGGTGCTACGCATGGGCACAAATTCACCACAACCAAGTGCACAAGTAGGCACAGAACAGTCCTCCTACAGTTATGATTGCTCCAAAGAAAGGCACTTGAAGGTGCTAATACATGTCTACTAAATAAAGAGCTGAACTAGATCCAACAAACCTGTTAAAAATAATGCCAGTTATTTTTAGTTATCAAAGCTGCTCTTCACAGGATGTCCACCACATACGCTGGAAAGGTTCTCTATAGTTAGCGGTGTGTTTTCTGGCCAAAGGGAGGAGGAAAAGGTTTTCCTAAAAATGGAGTTGACCCTTTGGAAAAGCAGGAATATCCAAAATCCTTAGAACAGAACCATGTGGCCTTCAGTGCAATTGCCTAAGATGTGAGGATTTTTGCCAGCTGTGTTGCAGACTGCATTGCACAGTATCACAATGTGCATGTTTTTTAATTAGGGCAGCAAGGCTAAAGGTAGGAATTGTCCAGTGTAGATCATGCACGTGAAAGAGGTGACAATGCTGTTTCAGACAATTTCAGCCCTTTGAAATGTTGCTCTCGTGTGACATTTTGGCAAAGCTTTTGTCTCATTTAAAAAAATGAAAAAGGAGTATTTGTATTTCACTGGAATGCTATTTTATCTCAAGGGTCTATGTTGAGAACACGATTACGGACATTACTGCTTTACAAGAGGACACTTTGACATCCTCTGTTCTCCAAGCCAGCGGAGGACATTCATTCTGTTCTTCCACTGCTGCTGCAGGACCCGCCACTGACGGTGATGGAGGCTCACAGTCCAGCAGGCCATTGCTTTCTCCTCAAAACACACCCCAACTATGGATCTGGATCTCTCAAACTAGCCTTTCCACAGGTGGGATTCTTATTCCTCTCATAAAACAGTACCAAAAATGCAGCAGTAAATTTAAAATTACCACAATGGTGAAATTAATCAGTTCCGAGATTGTGATTGTGAGGGAATTCAAAAGAGTAATGACTAGGAAGAGACAGCCAACAAACGTATTCAGATATGTTGAACTCTGAACACCTTACCTCTTTCCAACATGCTGATCCATCATTTTTTGTCATGGAAACTCCAGCAGGCATGGTTAGAGAAGGAAAAAGGTGCTTTTCTTCAGATGGCTCTCCCATTGGAGATGAAATTTTAACAGTAAATGAAGTGGAATAAATACAATATTTAGATTTAGAGCAGAATAGAAAGCATTGATAGGACTTCGTGTTTTTTTCTGGTTGGAAAAGTTAACTACTTCTGATTTATGTGAAACATATCTAGACGTCAATACATATTGACCCCAATCTGTATAAATGAAGAGCTTCCAGGAAGAGTAGTGGGAGAGAACACAAGCCTAATTATTACACAAGTAATAATTATTGCTCTGTTTCTGACCCATACATTTAGGCATGTGCACACCATGAGCATGAGGTGTCTGATTCAAAGAGGCTTATACAGTGGATGCTGCCTCTAGGAAAACGAAATGGCTTCTGCTATTACACTTACCAACCCACATGCACAGGGTGGGCTCCAGCAGTCAGGGAATTGGAATGAACACCACTGATTGTTTCAGCCCTCTTTGGAACTGGAAATTTCAAGCAAAAATCTGCTTTTCTCAACTTTTACTTCTTCTAGCTATACGCAGAGAAGGCCAGGACATTAAAATATAACTTTCAAGGCATAGTTCAGTCTTCACAATTCTCATCTTTGCACAATCGGTCAAGACCAATTTCATTTTTTTTCTTCACAGAGCTGAGGATTTTGAACAGGCCGTACCAGCTAGCTTCCCCCTCATTCTTCCTGGTCAAGGTTGAAAAAAGAGTTGTGTGCTGTCAAAAGGGTTGTGTGCTCCTCCTTGGAGATTTGATCATTTCAGTGAGTCCATAATTTTACAGAGTATTTAGTTGTTCTCTTGCAACACACTAAAAAGTAGAAAACAGCTTCCCCCCTGCTAAATACTTCTTAAACAATAATCCATGATCTTACTGTGCCCGGTAAAATCACAGAGCAGATCCTCCTGGAAAACGTGTTGAAACATACAGAAGGCAGGGGCTGAGGAGAGACAGACAACACGACAAATCGTGGCTGACAAATGTAGTGGTCCTCTATGATGGAGTGACTGCATCAGTGGACAACGAAGAGCTACAGATGTCATCTGTCTGGACTTCTGTAAGGCCTTTGACATGATCCTTCACAACAACCTTCTCTCTAAATTGGAGAGATATGGATTTGATGGGTGGTCTGTTGGATGGATAAGAAACTGGTGGGGTGGTGGTGCCTGAAGAATTACAGTCAATGGCTCGATGTCCAAGTGCAGATCAGTAACCAGCGGCGTCCCTCAAGGGTTCATACTAGGACCAATACTATTTAGCATCTTCCTTAATGACATAGGTAGTGGGATTGAGTGCACCCTTGGCCAGTTTGCAGCTGACACCAGGCTGAGTGGTGCGGTTCATTCACTAGAGGGAATGAAATCCCTCTTCATCCAGAGGGACCTTCATAGGCTGGAAGAGTGGGCCTGTGCAAGCCCAATGAAGTTCAACAATGCCAAGTGCAAGGTTCTGCACCTGGGTTGGAGAAATCTCCGGTATCAGTACAGACTGAGGGAATGGATTGAGAGCAGCCCTGCGGAGCAGAGCTTTGGGATACTGGTGGAAACAAAATTTGACATGAGCTGGCAACGTGTTCTTGCAGCCCAGGAAGGCAATCGTATTCTGGGATACATAGTAAGGAGCGCGGCCTGCAGGTCGATGGTGGTGATTCTCCCCCTCTACTCTGTTCTTGTGTGACCCCACCTGAAATTTAATAGGCATCTTTCTATCTTAGACAAATTACCCAGTTATACAAAGGAGAGCAGTAAATAGCATTAAAAGCATATAACATATTAGAGCGTATAACAGAAGCTGGAGACATGGTTTTGCAGCCTTACACTCTGATTTGCTTCAATTAGCAAGTCATTTTATTTCCATGTGACTTGTTTTCCTATCACAAGAGGAGGGACATACCATACTTAGAAAACTAAAATGTTTTGTGTGTTTACTTGGGTGTAAAATGTGGCTATACTATTTCTTTAAGTCCAGGAAAGGACACCAGCCAAGAGAAGGCAAGGGATGTTTCCACAAAAGCCCAAACCCAAACCAACACGATAAAGAGGTTACGGACAAAGTTATTTACTCTCTATTTATATAATTCACTGCCTTTTGCATAACAAAATATTCTATTTAATCGGGATGTCGTTAAACACCTTCTGAAATCATATTTAAACTCCACCTGCTTGTAACCTCCTATAAAGGGAATGGAGGTGTGGAAGGGCAGAGGTTTTCCTCAGCTGGAGAAGAATGAGTTGTGCGGCTGGTTCAGTTTAATCTGTTACATGTCTCATTTAGTTATAAATGCAAACTACATACAAAATGCAAACTATCCACTTCGCAGTGGATCAGCATTTCTACTTGTGTATGAAGTACACTACACTCTCTTCCAAGTTAAAATCAGCCTTATTCCCAATGATGCCCACAGCAGCTGCAATGCAGCATGAGTGAAAAAAAAGAATAAAATGCAGTAATTCAAACTGGTCTTTCCCAGTAGAGACCCAGAATTTTCTTTGATTCTTGCCCTTCTTATTAATGGCTTGTCCCTTCCCCTCCCATGTTTCGCTACAAAAATCAGTAATTCAGCAGGAGTAGATTTAATCATTCACCATTGGGGGGTAAAAAGATAAACAGATACCAGTAAGGACTCTTGAAACTCCAGAAAAAAAAGAATGTTTAATTAGCATATAGGCACAACACCCTGCCTGATATGCCTTACTAACAATACAAACCAATAACCTCAGGTCAAAAGATAAGTTACAATACATGCAAACACATCTGGATTGTGCACTAAGTAACATGTTAGATATAGGTACATCTGTCAGATAAACATACATCTATCCTCCTAAAGAACAAAACTTCAGAGACTATTTCGAAAGTAAAGGTACAACAAAACAACCATAGTTGAGCAGCGTATCGGACACAAAGCATCCTACACAGAGACATTTGACCTTTGGAGGCAAAAACTGTAACAGGCAAATAGCTGAGAGCCAGATCCCCAATTACTTACTTATGAAAAGCTCTCAGTGAAGCCTAAGGTATTATCAGAATGAGGTCTGAAGGATTTTGCCCTTAATGAAGAACAATTATGAGTGGGTAAAAATGTCTCTATTGGTGAGAATTTTAAATCATATACCTAAGTTTAATGTTGCTGATAAGAGTGAAAAGAGGAAAGAGTGAGTATTGATACAGATAAAACAATGCTTTTGTAAAACCCTTAAAATAAATAATGATTATGAAAGAAAATCTGGGATAATGAACATATCCTGAAATAAAAATCAACGTGGTTAAAGTTAATAAATACTTTAAATAGTTATGTTCCTCTTGATCCTACAGAACAATAACCAGTATTAAGAACTAGGAAAGCAGAAAGAGGACGAAGACCTCCTCCTTATTTTTAAACAAGGGTGATCAGCCCCAGTATCATCTCTCACTATTAAGCTACACGTTTGTGTGTTACAGGACTAGCCGAAAGGAAGGGACGGAATATACACTTACTGCCACTGTAAATCCAACGGATCTATGTTTTCTTCCACATGATGACTACTCATGACTACTCATGGCTCAGCCCACTAACGATACCGGAGAACTGGGTGGGGGGAGGAGAGGGACAGGGGGAGCGAAGGCTGGGGTGAAGGCAACTCTAACCCCGTATCGGTGTGTGACGAGTGCTCTCTGTCACATGGAAGGGGACGTGTCTGTGCTGCCGCCCAGGTTTCCCAGATTAACTACGGGCTGAATCCGGGCTGCTACTTACGCAGTTACAAAATACTGCGGAACCCCCCTCGGACTTTGCTGGCAAAGTGTGCCCACTGCCGAAGGCAGCGGGTGAAATACGCTATCCCCATTGCAGCTAGCCAGCCCGTACACCCTGAGGCGTCTGTGTCCGGAGAGAGCCGAAGGGCGCAGCCCCTCCATGGTGAGAACTGCTGCTGCATCTGACTGGCGCAGCAGGGCTGAGGAGCGAAGGAAGGCAAGTAGATAGGCGCTTCAGCCCTTCTCTTTCTTAGGAATCCTGAATCAGCTGGGCTTTTTCAGCTCCAATTGCAGAAAAGCAAGCCTGCTCTGCTTCCACGGTGTTAAAAGCTATAATGGACAAGATCCTCAAAGACAGCAAGATCACGATGACGAAGTCCTTACTTGGAGACATCCTCCCTAAAACACCAGAGACAAACAGTGGGTGTTTTACGACTGGGATTTCTACCTCTATGTGTGATATGGCTGTGGTGGAGTGGCACGGAGAAGCGGGTAGCAAGGAGCTCCACAACCCCTGTGCGCTGTACAGGGGGATCACTGCACGAGCTGGTTATACAGACGTACCAGGCGAAGCCTCACACCAAGCAGGTCGCTGCTGCCTACTCGCTACTGCCACAGCTCAAACGCCGCGGCAGTGCTGTAGCAGAGGCACTCGGGCCACTTGCACGCGAAGCACACAACCCGGCTGCGGGGCAGACACGCTCCCCGTGCAAGATTTCTGCAGAAAAGCCATTTCCAGCCTGGGCTGGGGCTGCAACGCCGGCCGGGGTCGTGGATAACACCATGCGTGCTCAATTCTTTGAGCAGTCACCTCCCACGTTTTAATGAATGCATTGTACCCCCAACCGAAAACATTAATATTAGTCATCAGCAAACCGAACATTACTGTGACCATAACCCTTTTCTTGTTGCTCTGAACACAAAACAAGTATCTAGTTACTCTAGTGATTCTACTCTAAACTGTGACACTGACCCAAGAGGTAACTTTTGGCATATAAATAGTGGATGCTTTTCCAGAGGGGCTGAACTACCACATTGTCTACTGATTTTATGATATGGATGCTCAGCACCTCTGAAAAAAACCCATGTCTAATCCTTTGTCTTCCTCTCTGTCCATTTTTAATACTGCAGCACGAGCACAGCACCACCCCTGCGCATTGCAAGCCTTAAAATGCATTCAATGTTCTGAAATGCCGAAGAACCGATAAATGCACATGGAGCACAAAACAATGAACCATGAGAAGAGGAAACATGAAGAATTGTACCCTGTAACCCTAAGAACATCAAGGAGGTTTGGTAAAATGGGGTACAGGCAGATAAAGCAGCAGTTAATAGCATACAACAGAGATGCCAACTGATATTGACAGTTGTTACACACTTTCTTTGTTAACAGAGAAACAATAAAACCAAGTTAAGAAATCACCTTTTGGACCACTTTTTCCCTGTTTCTTCATTAATTCAAAGATTTTTATGAAACTACTGTATGGTAACTGCTTTTGTACAGAAAATACACAGTAAATTGGTTTTGTGGTCCAAATAAACCATGCTTTTTTTTCCATATCATGCATTGGGATGCAATCAGCTTCTTGTCAGTCATTACTGAAAAGAACAAGCACATTTTTGACAATAAAAAGCTTCTACAAGTAACATTTTCCATGTTCATTTCTACAGCAATCAATAGCCAGAACTATTTAAAAGGCTTCTGGAATTTCCTTTCCTGTTACTGTCTGCATTTCTAATTGAGGAATTTTCCAGTATTTGTGACGTTTCCTCATGCAGTTATTTACAAGGAGATGGTCCTTGTGATGAAGAACCTTAATGAAATTTACAGTTGCTAAGGTACATTTATAAATGCTAGCAGTTACACTCAGACAGAACGAATGGAATTTATTGTGCAGCTCTGGGCTGGGCCAGCGATATAATTAAAGTGCAAATAAAGACAAAAACCACAAGCCAGGCAGATCCATTTTTCATCGCCAGTGTTAAGAAGCATCATGACTGTGGTAAGAAATGTCAGATCAAATAGGCCTAGGTCACAATCTATTTTAAACATCTGTCTCCCTGAGAGGATTTAAGGGAGGTATACAGTGATATAGCCCTATTTCTTCAACTGGCTGAGTATCATTGGAAAAGTAAGGACACTTTTCCAGCCAATTTTTTTTCAACAGTGCTAATACCTGCGTTTTATACTATGATGCACTTTTACAGCATGCAATTGAGCTCACTTTCCATGCAGCTACAACAGGCCACTCTTGATCAGGAAAATTTAGGAAGTAGCAACTAGCTGTAGAAATGACATCTATCTACCTGGTATGTCGCTAAAGCATAGGCTTTGAAAACATTTACAAGTAGCACATTTTCTTAAACATACGCCCATATGCAAATGATAAGTACTAGCTCAGATAAAAATATATAGTTTGTGTTTGCTGGCATTCAAAGTTTGCCACTTATGTGAACAATTTTAGAGCTAAGTCAGTGCCGAATGGCTGAACAAAAAATAGACATTTTTCAAACCGCTGATTCCACGTAAATCGGAACTGTCACTCCAGCTCCTACTGTTCATTGCTGATCGCTACCCCTTGCCAGACCAGACATGTGTTTCTCTCCACAGTGTGTCCAGAAAGTGCTCTGTAGCCTGACTTGTCAGAGAAGCTGCAGGAGGTGCAGAAAAATAAAGTGCCTTTTCCAGGGCTGTGTGCAACATGACTAACCATCCCACTGACTGCATGTCCGGGTTTATTGAGTCTCAGGTATTTCCTTGATATTTCCTTCCTAACGTCGTATTTCCCAGCTGAAGCTTGCAAGGTTGGCAACTATTTACAGCTGTTCAACTAGTTCATTTGCTTCCCATGCTGTAAATACTCTCATTCTGTATTAATGAAAAAATATCTACAATTCATTTATAGGTAAAATCAATTGCCTTAGAAAAGACTGACAAGACATTTAAAGAAGGTAACATTTTATAAAGGGTAGCAGGAAATGTATAGCAAGTATTTTGAACAACTACAGAACTGAAGATACTAGATGCTGCCTTAAGGTCACTCCAATGTAGCAGATGACTGTTAAGATCCTGTGTTTCAATGACGTTAACGCGGTATGAAGAGATCACTACCATTACTGCCTCAGCGAATGGACAGTCAGCCATCAAACCAGACCACATCACAGCCATCTCATTTTGCTCATTTATCTTAATATACCTGAGTATATTATCACTGTTTAAATCTGTCCCCTTAATTTGTCACATACGAACGCTAAAATGAGTACCCATTCACAGGGAAGTCTCCTATTTTCCATTAAATGCATAGTCCCTACTGAAAACATTATCTTTGCAAAGCAGCAATCACTTGATCCAGGTAGGAAGCATCTTTGTCTTCCACCTCCGATGCTCATTTTCTTTGCCTGAGAGGGAAATGCTGTGAGGCTCTGTATCTCTTACTGGAAAAGAGAGCTTGCATTCTTCTCCATATTTCCCTTGCTGTCTTTAGGACTTGGCATGCATAATTTTGTTCATTGTACTAAAGCTTTCTGTAGACTCTGAGGCAAAGCTGGCTCTTCAGGCGGGGAGTCTGGGTTCAATCTTTAGGGAAAGCTCATACAAGGTATCTTCGTCTATGATGAGTGTCTTGTCAAGTAAATAGTGGGTGACCTGGAATGGAGAAAACACAGATGAACAGACTGTACGTTACTTCCACAAAAATTTCTCTGCTTTCCTCTTCAGCCCATTTTGGATCCTGAGATTCCCTCACGTTGGTTTCTTGAGAAACACAACAACTCGTTTGAATGGTGTAAAGCTGGACCAGCAGTGCTGCAGGAATCAAGCATGGCCTCTTAGGAATGGGCACGTCCTCAGCCAGGTTACCTAAGCCCAGGTTACTCTTCTGGAGTCTGAGATGAAATCTTCCCTAACGGCACGGACTGGCTTTGGGAAAATTTTCATTGCTCCCATGAGGGACAAGGGGAAAAGACCTGCAGGATGCACACAGCATTAGCAGGTGCTCAGGCCACCTCCTGTCCCCTAATCCCGGGATTCTGGGATTCCCTGGGGAATCACGCTTCCAATTGGGCAAGGAGAAGACATTTCCCTTTGAACCTGTTCCCTAGTACCCCAGACCCACGAAGGCTGCAATCCCGAGACAGCTTCCAAAGGAGGGAAAAATTTGCTTCTCTATACAGTGTCAAATAAAGAGTTTCTGCCCGGGTGAGAGTACCGCAGCCCCAGAGCACCCGTCCGTATTTCTGTCTCTGTGCGTGGGAGCAGAACACATTGATTCTTGCTTTCAACAGCAGCTGTAGCTTACAACTAATTGCGGCCACAGCTTTGACTTCATTAGCAGGTAACAGTGCCTAAGAAGAGCCTTACCTTCTGCTGATGGTCTATGCGGTAGGAGGTCTGCTGGAACTGGCGTATCTCCCTGATAATATGTGAGATCTTTCAAAAGAATACACGTATATGAGTAAGTACAACTGCATTTTGACTTCAGCTAAGCCACATAAGGCAAGAATTTTGCCTCAAATTATGCAATTTATTATGGGAGAAGGGAAGGGAAGGGCAGAGATCTTCTCCTAATGGCTTCCAAGGATTTCACTTCCCTAAACTAACCATCTATTGTTCAGTCAGCCTCACGTGAACCACCTTGTCTCTCCTCACCCCCCATGCTGATTACCTCTCTTCTCTTTGCCTCGAGTGACTGCTGCAATGTGTAGCCACAAGAAGGGCACTAAGATGAGATTAGAAGAGGAATTTCCATACTTTCCTCTGAGGAGTTGTTACAAAACATTGTGTGCTAGTTGGAGAGAAATCAACTTTAAAATGCTTTTTTTAGATAGACCCTAGCACACATGAAAAGAAGACTGCGATTACTGCTTTCTGATGAATCACTACATTCCTTTAATTTTGGTTATTTCAAAAAGTCTTTTCTTGCTCCTTCACGAGCTTTGGACAGCTGCTTTTTCTGTCTGTCGTTTCTCGGATAGCAAATTGAGGGTAATTCACCCTGTAAAAATATTCAGTTTACCAGAAGGTGGTGATAGAAGACTGGATCAAGCAATTGCTTTTAAATAGCTACCTATCTTGCATGATGCCAAAATACTTGTAGGTCTTAAAAGTTAAATTCAAAGGAGTTATAATTAAATCAATAATTAATGCACATAACGTAACACCTGTTGGGAAAGCACATCAGGAGCTGAAAGTTACCATTCTCATTTTGGAAAAATTGACAAGGCCTTCCTCAGTAAAGTTTGGTGTCCCTTCTTCAATAAATGCCAGGTCCGTCAGGTACATTCCAAGGTAGGGAACGGCAGGTGGGTTACAACTGTGAAACAAGAAATCATCGTATTTGCCGGTAGCTAAATTTGCAAACTAATTTTTTTGTAGCTCGCACAAACTCTTTATTACTTAACATACTTCTAATCAGCAGGTTACATTCACTTCGAAGACAAAGAGCTTCTCTGACTTCGCTTGAGTTGCATTTGCGTTTGGCAAATGGAATGTATTCTGTCCAATATCTAATATTAATCGCAGATAACCTTTAGTAAAAGGTAGAACGGTAACATGACGGAGTGAGAGAAAGGACAGGTAAACTCTGGAATCTGAGAACACCTTCAAGCACACTTCAGTCCTACAAACAGATCCTACACACAAGTCATGTAGGCGTCTTAGGATGCATGTATGGGCATGTGTGAGTGTGTGCACGCGTGTGTGGAGATATATACGCATATATATGTATATACATGCACATATATACATATACTTAAACATAATACACATATGTATGGATATATGCATGTATATACATATGTATATGTAAATGTATACCTATATGTATATACTATTCTGCCAAAGTCTTCAGTCCTTCTCAACAGTAAACACAAGGAAGAACGAGAACGATAGAGAGGCAGAAAAGACGTTCTAGAAAACTGGGAACAGAGACCCTAAAGAAGAGGGATTTTCAGATTTTCTTTTCTGGGAGGGACAGGAGGAATGGGATAACGATTGTTGCTCCCCTAATGCAGTAGTCACTGCTCCACGCTCACTGATTCTTGCCTCAGCAGAAAGAGTAGCACACGTGGTTTTCTGAAGCTCTGGCGTAAGAAGAACGCAGAGTGCTGGCTGTACTGTCAACGTAGGCAGACCGCTGACGGTGCTTAGCAGTGCATTTCATTCTGGGTATTTTTTATATTATGAGGATGACTGTTGTACACAGGCAAGCAATATATTAACTGAAAGGTGTATAAAAATACCTGTTCATATACTGAGAGTAAAAACATTTTTAAAAAGGTGATTAGCTCCCCAACAATATTTTTTACGTAAAAATTGACTAACTTGAACTATATATATTTTGAAACATTCCAGTAATTTCTCTAGTAGTTAAATTCTTTGCTTCTCTCAAGATCATTTAAAGTAGTGAGTTGTACCACTCAATCCTGGAAAGCCGACTTCAAATTACAAACTTGCAAAAATAAAGGTTTTACACAGACGCAGCTGGACTTGATCCATAAACTGTAGAACCCTTGTCACAGTATATTTTGGATACCAAATTTACATAAGGTCAAGCACAATTTGTCAAATTAATTAAAGAAAAAATATTGAAGGACTACTGTACAAAAAAAAGCAGGCTGTTTTCCAGGGTAGCAGAGTACAGGGGGCTGGGAGGCTACAGGAGAGGAAATACCACGGTGCATTTGTCCTGTCCTAAACTTCTTATCTGGAACAAGGACTCTTTGGAATCCTGTTATCGTGTAAGAACTTTCATTTATAAACCTACCTTTACACTTATTGAAAAAGTTTATCAGTGTAAGCAAAACCCCAACAGGGAACATTCACACAGAATAATAGTTTAATTTGTTTCAGTGGTTCTCTGGAGATATTATATTTATCTACCGGGGTACTAAATCACAGGATATTCAGCAAAACAATAATGCCAAAAAGAATAAACCCATAATTTAAAAGGTTATTAGGTAAAAATATTATCCAATATTATATTAATTATTAAAGCTTAATCAAAGCCAATTCATCTTTAACATGTACTATCCACTGCTTATAACAGAACACAACTGTATATTGTAGGGAAGCATACTTTTTGAGTGTTTCTCTGAGGTTTTTAAATCTTCCTTCAGATGACACAGTCTTCTGAAGCTTGTCCATGAGAGCTTTTGTCTAGAAAGAAAATGCATTACAGATGTCATTGTTGTTGCACATAAATGACTGGGATTAGATTTTTAGAAAAGGTGTCACCAATTAGCATCTTCACCCCATTTTCAAAAGTAGTAATGTACGCATTAGGAATTTAGCTTTATTGTAGTTCCTAGTGCATTTCTGAAAATGGAGATTAGGCAGCATTAAACATTTTCCTTTGAGTGATACACAGAACCTGTATCTACGCTAATATTATGAGCCTGCAAATCCAGGAAAAAACACAAGTTCATTAAATTAATGGTTACCAATTCCGTTTACTGTGTGTTCAAGAATATTAGCGACTTGATCTTACATGTTGCCGAGGATCCTCAGCTGCGATTACTGAAATTAGTGACAGTACTGTCCTGCAGCTTGCACTAAGATGGTTTTGCCTCCAAGTTTCTGATAGAAGCTGAATATGTATTTGAAAATATATTATTACTGTCTTATACAAATTACTTTCAGTGGGCACCATCAGAGTCCGGTTACTTGATAAGTGAAATAAATTTGCTTTTCAGTCTATTTATGCTATAGAGTTGAGACAGTATAGAGAATAATGAGAAATTTGTCATTTTTGAAACTGAATTTCCAATTAAGAGAAAGCTGTAGGCAGTAACAGACACTTTCTTTTCCTTCTAAATGGCAGGCTGATGAAACACTCAGTTATGTTTCCAATAAGTACTGGAAAACTTTGCAACAACATTAATCTGATGGTTTTTTGGTCTTTTTTTAATTGAGAAGTTTAAAAATCAAACAAATTCTAAACATAGAATTTTGTGGAGGTATATTCTTTTATAACAGTTTGTATTGAAAGGATTTTAAACACATTTTTAAATAAAAGGACGGAGCACCGTTTATAAAGCGGCTGAGAGAAACTTGACTGGAGAAGGCAGTACAGTCAGAATGTATTTTAAGTGGATTTCCTTGCTTCGGCTGCTTTGACGCTTTGCAAAAGCTGCAGAATTATACGGAGGAGGAAATGAAATGACAAAAGCCCACCTTTTGCACGTCAATTAGCCAGATCTAACATGGGCAGCCCAAAATCTTCCAATTAGCTGGAGTGAACTCTGTATCCAAATACTGCCTGACTTAGAAGTGATTGGCTCTGTCCTACTGACCTCCTTGCTCTGTTATTCCACCATACTAAAATATTCTCTCTTTTTTTTTTTTTTTAAATAGTAGAAAACTGAGATTCAAATCAACCAATTTCTTCAAACCATTTAAAACAGAGAACATAAAAGACTGGATACTCTTCATCCTGGCTAGTCTTTTTTTTCGCTTGTCTTATTTTTGTCACTGACAGTCATTATCACAGCCTTAGCCACGCTGCTGACACTCTTGGTAGCAAGGTAAGGGTTAAAGGGAGGTATTCACTGCATCTAAATGGGCCCCTAAATGGCTGTCTACAGTCTCTTTCTGGGTATCAAAAAACTCACCACCCTGAGAAGAAGCGCTGACCTTTCTACCGACTTTCTGCACAGGCAGGGAAATACGTCCCCTATTTTAGGCACCTGAGCTGTCTTTTGTTATAGGTAGTATCCGCATAGATGTGTATATCTGAAAATACCTAAATTTAGTCTTCTCAAATACTTCAGTACTTCAGGCTCGAGTTGTAGTCTTAGGCAGCTGCTGATTCAGTTGAAATCTGTTTGATCCCACAGATATTTAATTAATGATATCATAAAAAAAGGATAAATGAAATACAAAAGACCTTCACATGAAATACCAGCACCACTTGGTGCTTCCAGCAAATAGTCAGAGTATTATAGAAGTAGAAATATTTATGGGAGAAATCCGATCTCAACACGTTGTTCTCTGAACAGCACACTGACTAGAAACCCTACTTGTAATCACATCTTTCTTACCTGTTTGGATACTTTACCCCAAGTTTTCTTAAGTCTGTAGATTGCACTTCTGTTCAAGGCTGACGTGATTTCTAACACACCATTATAATTGTGCATACATCGACAAATATCGGCTACTGCTACCCACTTTTCAATCGAGTTGGCCCGGGAGCTGACATCAGCGTAATTCATGATTTGGGAGGCAACGAGGTTACTCATCTGACCAGACAAAGTGGACGAAAATTAGGACATTTAAATATAATCCCTTTCAACATACGATTATTTAATGAACAAGGCAGAAAAGTCTAATTCACAACAGAACTTATGGTTCTCAATAAAATCAGAGAAAGTGTATTCAGAACAGTGTTGTAGGGAAGTCGGGGGAGTGATGATATGAGAGAGTTAAGTAAGAGATGCAATGGGGAGTATCTCCAAGCCAACAGTAATAAAACTGGTTGTGAAGTCTCTCAGTAAAATTCAAGGAAAATGGTAAAAAGCAAAGATATGGTTGGGGATATAAAGGACATTCACTAAACAGAATCAGTGTTATATTTTCATTCTCTGGAGAAAATTTAGTTTCTTCTGTAAGCAACAAGGCATTTTAATAGAGTTTAAAATGTTCTACTCCATTAAATTGCTATTGAAATGCTGAATACCAATTATTGAAAACGAGAATTTTCTCATCCTTTGATTTAAAAGGTTAATCACAAAAAGACATTCAGTCACTACTAGATAAGAAGTTACATCAGATTGTGGAAAAAAAAAAAAAAAGATATTTTTCTTCCAGAGGTCATAGACAGTGTCAATAGAGTTCCTAGAAAGCAATCTATATTTAAGAGTACTTACATCATTAAAATGTTGACTAGTTTTCATAATATAGGGTGTTCTCTCATTTTTATCCACCTTCATCCAGCCCTGCCCAAGAAACTCTCTAGACAATGAGGGGAGAGAAAAGAACCAAACAACAATGTCCTTAATAAACAGTACAGAGTCTCTGTCTGAAACCGTAGCCTAAGTGGATTTCGAGTATACTTCATTTTGTTAGAAGCTAATAACATAGCTTTACACCAATTCCAGCGTTTCACTATACCATTTTTAATGCTGCCTGAAGCAGTGAACACTACAAAGAAGACTTATTTTTCTTTTAATCCCCTCCCCCAGTCCCCCCCATCCTAATTTTCATCATTGTGATCCTATTTGAAATTGGTCTTGTCAGCTTAACATGGTTATATCCATGTTAAACTGCTGTATGAATGAAGCTGATTTGACATTCCCTCCCAAGAGACTGAGCACTTCCATACCACATTCACCCTGCACTAGCCCAGAGCCTCAGACCACAGATTTTTTCTCTTAGCGAAGCACCGAGTCTTTCAAAACATGATCAGACTGCAGGGGACTCAGAGGCAATGACAGAAAGAGCCGAAGGACACTATCCCTTTATGTATGCAAGGCTTTTTGCCATCAGCATGAATTCGTGTAGTGCCTCACGCTGCCCGTCAGTACCTCGTCCACCGTACTCACTTCAGTCACTCGTAGGAGAACACTTACTCATAGGGTATGCTTCGGAAAACTATGTGATCTAAAAGAGTTATTTGCTCTGCAAGCTCCATGGCCGACAAAGTCTCAAAGCACTCTGGTTTTGGACAATCTGACTGCAAAAATAAAGAGAACACTTAATGATCTCTTTTTGCACCAAGGGTCATTTCAAAGCACTGGGTATTAAAAACTCATAGGAACTTTCAACACAGAGTTGTAATTAACTTCTTTGCCACAAAGAAATAAGAATTAAGAAAAACTGCTAACAACATAAGGGTAAACATCAGGCTGGAAACTCATAAGAACACAACCGCATACCAAGTCATGAGTATGTAGGTAGGTTAATTAAAGTCTGTGCATTCTACGTTACATTCCACGTAATCACTCTGCACTGAATTTGCTGCCCACGCTCTTCCTTGGATCAATGCAATGCACTTATAGATGGTGTGACTACGGTTTGGAGGATGCACACTGTCAGTCAAGGCCAGCCATGGTTCTTGGCAGCTGAGATGGCAGACACTTACCATTTTTTATATACTAATATCTTCCCCTCACCCGCCTTTTTTTTTTCATCATGTGATTTAAATCTAAATCCTGAAGTTTTGACCTGTTCATCTTTGATATAGGCTCCAAATTCCTACTTTCTCTAAAGTGAAATGTACATTCCTGATATAAAAGAAAAGTATTTCTGTCCAGAGTTGTAAAGCTGCAGTTGTGCTACATTTTACTGACTTAAAACCACAACATTTCTATAGGAATATTTATGTTTAAATTTCAAGATGAACTTACCATCTGAATGATATCCTCTATTTTTAGATGGGTATCATCTTGATCATCCTGAGAAAGCGCCCTGAAAAATTAAGTAGCAGAACATCCTATATAAATAAAATTGTCTATGGTTATGAGTAATCCTTGTCACAGATAGGCATTCATGTTTATCTAAAATAAATCCTAAAACAGCAATTGAAGAGATAAAGAAAAAAAAAATCTGGTACCTAAAAATCTCATGTCTTCTTTTAAATAAAAGTGTACAAATTGGTGTGACATCAGACTCATACCAGGTAAAATGATGGTCATGCTGGCTTAAAATCTCTGAGCTAAGAATGTTCTTACTCACATACTGCAGAATGTTCAATGCCAATAGCTACTGTACTTATTTGCTCATTATAATGTTTCTACATCTATCCCACTTTGACTTTAATGCAAAGAAGTTTGGTGGACAAAGAAAAAATTCCCTTTTCAAGAACTGGATTGGCAATCCAAATCCACAACATGATAACAATAATATTTAATAAGAAGCTCTCTATCCTGAATAATCCTAGGAAACCTAAAGATGGGAAATTACATCTGAAGCCTTTGCTCTGATTTTTAAACTACTGTGCTAAGTGATAGTGGGGGGAAATGTTTGAAAAATCAACATTTGAGAAGTAAAGAAAAGACAGCAAAATAGGCATGCACAAAAGACTGATTCACTGGGAAGTGTTCTTTATTGGCACTGCACTGTCCTACTCAGTGTCCCACAAAAAGAGCTGCAAGAGTGGAAACAGACAACAAACTGCTACCAGATTTTACATGTACCAAGTACATAATTTGCTTTCAGTAATACAAGTGTTAATCCGTGCTTCCAATTCTTCCATAGAAAACCTGTCATTATTAGGGTTATTTCCGAATAATGGGTCAAAAACAGACCCAGCAGAATTAATAAGTATTCATCAGAAGCCATGTACCTGGATGTAGTATCTTGTCACATCTTACCCCTTCATTTGGAAAATACGGACTCAAAGAAACCTTGAATAGACTGGATTTATATAATATAGAAAAGAGAAGATTTAGGGAGAAAGAACAGTATGTCAGTATGTGAAAGATTGCCTTTAAAGACACCAACGATAAGGCAAGAAGTCACTGGTCTGATTCGCATCTGTTTCAACATTAAGTTCCATTTTTCAACTGCAAGTATAGGTGAGCACTGAACAGGCTTTCTGCAGAGGCTGAAGAGAACTCATCAGCCAATTTTTCAAGGAAAGTTTAGATGACCATTTTCAAAGAAGATCCAGTTCTACTGATCACTCCAGAACACACAGCAACTGGAACAGGTATTTCCTCATGTTCCCTCCAATTCTTTATTTTTGCACTCTGTAGTTTCCATGTACCAGCTGGGGAAAGGGTTAAAAGAAAAGGATTATACTGCCTGGAGACTTCAGCTATGAGTGTAAGATACGGAATTTGTACTATGTGGGTGGGGAGGAAGTGTTAATGCTTAGTACACTAGGTTCTTCTGTTGTGGGTTGCTGTTGTTTCCTTTTTAGTTTGCCAAATTGGAGGATTAGGTTAAAATCAAATGCAGATACGCAGAGAAAGGATCTAAGAAACCTCCTTGCCTTCACTTTCAGCCTACCAAATCCACACAAAAAGCCCCTTTCTTCACAGGAGATGGGAACACCTTATGTCTGATGGGCAAGCTGTGCAAAGTCTTGAATACCTGCTTCTTCAGGAGAACCCTAAGCTGCTTCTCCAGATAACAACGTTGTGCAGCCTCAGTAACTGTAAATATACTGGCAATCTGTCTTTCCTCAGCAGCTTATTTTGTGCTTTGTCTCATGACTGATTGCCTGCAGAAAGGTATTGTTCATCACACAACAAGAGCATGTGCTTCCTGGCAATAAAAAAAAAGAGAGGGCTTGCCCTGCCCCAAGTGTTCTTAGTAATCTCGTAAAGTCATCATTTGACTTCCTTACATATAACTTTATATTGGCTGGAGTTATCATCTTTGATACAGAAATTACTGTATTTGCTTAATACAAAATAAAATAGGAAACATGAGATTCTTAAAAGGTTAAAAATACTTAATTTTCCCCCATCTTTTCTTCCTGTTACTTTCTAACATGACATCGCACATTTTACGTGGACTTCCAATCCCTCATTCTAAAGAGATGACTGGTGCTTTTTCTCTAACACTGTGGTCTCATGAAAAAAAATTCTCCTTTTATCCATAAATGCTCTACGTTTAAATCTGCAGAGGACAATGCATCTCTAGACTGGGTCCATGTGAAAAGAGTTATGAGAGAAAGCCAAGGTAAGGAGAGATTCTGCCAGATTGTTTAAAAGTATCCCTCTCAGGACTGAATGGGGTGACACCTCCATTGTTATCCTTAGAAATGAAGGAAGTGAACATGTAGGAAATAACTTTCTAATTCTTAGAGTCAGCAGCCAGGATTAGACCTCTCTCTCACTTAAACTATTCTTCATGCCTGACTAGCCCAAATATTAAAATAATTTTCTAGCGGGAAATATTAACATGCGTCTCCTCATTTCTTTATGGTACATAAAATATTTTAAAACTACTTTAAAAGCTGGTGCAAGTTATAGACCCTGGTGAGATCATACAAGGCAGAAAACTGGTCATCCATCAAATTTTGAACTCTGCATATCCCTGGATTTCATTTACATTTATTCTGAGGAAGAAGAAGGAGGAACTGTTTCTTGATCCACCTTTTTTTTTTCTCCAGATAGGACTATTTATCAAGGTTCAGTTGGAACTTTACACCTTCGGCTTCACCATCAATGAAATTTTACCTAGATTTCAGGGGTTAGTAAATAAGGCTCATAAAATCTCAAGCAAAACATACTGCAGTAGGTTTGCCTGGCTTTCAGAACAGATATTGAATAAAAGTAAGCTTTTTTACCCTGCAGAGAAACCCTGTCACTCCATTCAACAAAAATCTCATCACGCAAGAAATACCAGCTGTTCTGTTTGATGACTCAAGAAGGCATGAAGCAGCTCAGCATCTCTCATAAACACGTTCCTTGCCATTCATATTCTATGCAGAGTCTTTCCCAGAGCTGACCATAATATGTTTGGAATATAAATCAACCTTTCCTCCTCCTCCTCTAATCTCTGCTAACAAAGCAACTGTTTTTCCAAGAAATTTATATGCACATATGCGCACGTACACTCAAAGGCTGGGACAATTTGTAAAAAGAGACACTTGTACACTGTCAAGGAGACAGTCCATGGAACATATGTAGGCTCAGAAAACATGAACTTTCTTTCACGAGTGTTAGAACATTGAATTTATCATAAGAAATGCTTTTCCTAACCTCACTCTGAATTCCTCTACTTTTCAGAGTCAAGAGTAGACTACAAAAACTGAAATATGGGGAACCGAGACCTACAGTGAGGGTTGATGTGTTTTGATATGCCAAGGCTTTTTAGATAAAAAAGCCTGCAGCAAGCACCTCTTCAGAACAACTAAAAAGCCTATTTTATGACTTAGTAATTGGGTTAATGACTATTTTCATGAGTGGTATGTCAACTGGCTCATCCCTCCTTCCCATTTTCATCCTGTCCCAGAGAAGACTTTTGAATGAAAGTTTCATCAAAACTTCCAGTTATGACTAATCTGTGCTTTCATACAAAAAATATGCTGTCAAAAATCTTCAAATAAATTGATTTCTAATAATAGTAAAAAAGCCCTTCAGTTCTAGGCAGGTAATTTATATTCCTTCTCTTAGTAGTTTAGATGAAAGCGCTCTATCTGGAAGAAAACCAAAAAGATAACAGCTTTCCAGGGAGATGGGTATGTGGTGCTGATGGACTGGGCAGCATTCCTGCAAGCCAGACATTGGTATGTGAAGCAAATGAGGAATGTGATACCGGGGAGCATCTCTACACATTTCTACAACAATAAAGACTCTAGATGCCTTCAGGACATCCAGGGTGGGATTCACAATCTCTGCAAGCCACTGCCTGTGTTCTCTAATTGCCTGAGAAAGGAAGGTGTCTTCTATGATCTCTGGAGGAGCAGTCAGGATGCCTAACTTTAGACAATTTTGGTGGACAGAATCTCCTTCATGATAGGCAGTCTCCTTGGAAGGAGTGCTTCATTAGGTGTTTACAGTTCATTTCAGGGTTAGGTGCTCCAGTTAGACACTGTGGGTCTCACCAAAGAATTTTTTCTAAGTAAATGCAAAGACGAAATCCCTTTCCCCTTACCCTGTCATTCTAACCTATGGACAGTTCAAGGAATTCAAGAAATAAGTTTATTCCATTACAGGCCTTCTCTTAACATTCAGAATGTTGACTGTAATCTGCCATGTTGGCAAATGATGGAAAATCTGTAATCTGATGCAGCAAAAAAAGAAACCGGTGTTTCTTTTTGTGTGGTCTACAAACTGGTGTAGAACAAGGTGCCTCTTCACCTCATGGTGTCTCAGTGTAGTATGGGAGCGTTTTTTTAAAGCTTATCAGTTCTCAGTCAAGAGGAACATAGTCTTGTTTGTCCATACTACAATAAATAGCAATCTTCAGAGACAAGTAATAGAGAGAACTCTCCAATCTTAGGGAAGAGCAAGTTCAGTGTTTGCTTTAACCTACTTCCACAACCTGCCATGGCACCATGGGAGGCATCAGGGAAGAATATCAGGGAGAGAACCATTTCACCATTTCTGTTTCACCATGTCCTCTTTTTCCACCAGAAGCAGTATCTTTGTTTTTATTACAAATACAGAAAACACTTTGTTCTTCTGGCACTAGAAACATGGTTGCCAGCTGGGTTCGTACAACTATATTGTCAGATAGGATGCAGTCATGCGGCTATTGTCTCTTCTGCTTCTGTGGGTTTCTCATTTTCCATTAAATCAGCTCCAGAATTGAGCAAGCACCTTTTCAGCCTGCCAGAAAAGCTAAACCCTCCTGATAGAAACAATTCCTCAGTTTTGTATTTTGTGTTATTAAAAAGTTACATTTTCAAAGAACAATCCAGAGTTGGTTCCACCTCTGAAGCTGAGAAGCTGGAGTACCAGAGGGAATGCTGCTTGATGCCCAGTAGCTGCGATGGTTCCTGGAGTAGCCAGAAGTGTGTATTCACAGACTCCATGGGACAGCAGGTCACTGCTTAGGACTAGCAACAAAATCTTTTTTTTGAAGGCTTATAAATATTCCTATTTTAATAACATGCAATAAAAATGAAGGCTTGTGGAAGAGTAAAGGAATGTGCATGCCTGTGTCACTACCACAGATGCACAGTTACACACAAACAACTACATTCAACTGCAGATTATTCCTTAAATCCTCTGATTTCCTCTTCTCAGCTATGTAGCCTTGCTGAGTGTATGTCCCTAGGAGTAACTACAGTGCTTTTTTTAAAGCTTGGAAACCACGCTGAATAACCATACAACCCATTTTCCTGAGGTGATTTAAGAACCAGAGCTCCTCCTTTCAGTGAAAGGAGTGAGTTGTACAACACACTCGTGTATTTCACCCCAGCTGAATGATTTTTGTGTTAAATATCACAATTGTTCCAATACACTCTATCTCACAAGGTTAGCGAGGCAGTCCCCGTTCCTGGAGAATTAATTTCTCCTTACCAGCTGACTGTTAACAAGTTTGACATGCCTGGTAAATAACTGCCTCCTGTGTGGCTGGAGAACGAGCCCAAGTGCTTCATTTTACAGTTTTGCTCAGCGTATGACTTTGGGACAGTTTGTTTTCTGTGATAACATTTTTAACTTGGAGACTATGTCCTCATGTCCTGTTGACTGCAGCTTAACAACAGTTTTAATTATGAAAGTTGAATTTATGCAACAGCTTCTATCTGAAAGTTTATTTATGCCATGTTCTTATTTGAAGGTTTATGGTCAGTTTGTGCGTATAATAAATGTATAGATAGAACACAGGAGTAATTTCAGCTGCTACTGAAATATGGTTGCTACTGAAAATGGAACATAGCAGATTTTTGAACGCTTGGGACAGCAATACTGTGTCACTGGAGCTTATTGGACTTAGTGTTGAAATAGTACTGAAACTGCATTGAAATTTAATTGAAATTGCAACAGTATTGAAATATTCGACATACACATCGTCCAACATGCATATATGTTAGCAGGATTGCCAGTTTTGAAAAGCAGTAAAGGATTTTTGTTCACCAATGTTAGCCAAGGCTTAAATTTCACGCCTCATTTTGAAGGAAAGTGGGACATCCGTGCAGCATTCAGTCAAAAGGACTAGTCTTGCACGCCGAGCCACCAACAGCTCTTTTTGCAGTGGTGGTGTGTGGGATCCAACCAAGTACTTATGACTCTGTATGACCAAATCTATAACCAAACCACGTTGCTTGAAAAATCTGGCAGGAGTAAGCTGCATGAAAGATGGCTTGGCTGAGGACCATATCTCAGGAAATCTTCATTGTCTACCTGTTTCCAACAGAAACTCCCACTGAGAACTCAGACGGGTCATTTTATTCACGCTTTGCTTGCCTGCTTCTAAAGTGCCATAATCCTGTCCAGGCATGCTGTCAGGAAAATGACTATGAAGGAAGGATTTTAAAAAATGCAGTCAGTTTCTGCAAAATATTTCAAATGAATTCATTTTTAGTTAACTTTTAATTCAATTTCTGTCCATACATTTTTTAATTTCTACTAAAATTTTAATTTCATTCAGTATTGTTTTATTTCACTACTCCTTCCTTTTTCTTTTTCTTTTTCTTTTTCTTTTTCTTTTTCTTTTTCTTTTTCTTTTTCTTTTTCTTTTTCTTTTTCTTTTTCTTTTTCTTTTTCTTTTTCTTTTTCTTTTTCTTTTTCTTTTTCTCTTTTTTCTTTTTCTGAGGTTTTAACAATTTAACTTTTTCCGAATTTTCACTTCTTACAGAATTGAACTTTTTTTTTCTTTTTTGCAAAAGAAATACAGTATGAAAATTCACTGAATGGTCAAAAATTCAGTCTTCATTTAAAATGTTTAATGGAAGCATCTGATTGACTGTACTCACTAGCATATACAATGTGCTTAGATAATAAGGTAATAAGAGCTAGAAGGAAAGAGAAGACAAACAATACCTACCACTTCATACAACAGCAGCTGAAGGATGTAAATGGCGGCAACGCACAGTTTACACATAATTACCACGGTCCCATTTTTTGGTGAAACAGCTAATGGAAATTGGCTAATTGGAAACTGGATACAATAAACTGCTAACAAACTTGTGTGTTAAAGGCCTGTAAATCTATTCCATTACTCTGTCAGGAACAGCCAATCTGTGTTTATTTTCTCATATTTTCTTAAGAAGCTAAAGGTCTTAAGATAATTTTTCCCACTGTGAGCAATCTGACAGGACCCCTGCTGTCACACATATTATTAAAACCCATTATCCTAATCCTTTTTGCTCTTCTTGCTTGCTGTTTAGTTCAAGGAAATGCATGAAGCAAACCTACTATTTTTACTTTGAATAACAGCACCTGCCATATAATTGAAAAGTAGGTTTATTTTTATTTATGCAAAAATTAAGTAAGATCCCATTGACATGAAGTGCTTTTATTAAGAAGTTATCTTTGTTTCTTATCCTTTGTTCGACTTTTTTCCCTCCAGGTGAACAGCCTTCCCCTCATTCTTCTGACATTCTTTTTCACTTAAGTATCTGAAGGGGAAACCTGTCAAATGGTCTTAGAAAATTCAGACACACCGCATTTATTGCACCCTTATTGTCTTTCCAGCAGAATACTTATAAAAATACTAATAAAGGACGTTATAGATTGATTTGTATTTTTTCATCGTATGTTATTTTATCAACTGCCTAGTCTTTAAATGTTTACTGCACCTTACTAATGTAGAACAATTTACCTGAAACTCAGTTACTATAAAATATTCATACTTAGACAAAATTATTGTCACTGATAAATACTTACAAAGATCTGTCTCTTTGGCATGACTAGACACTCAATTCTGTAATACCAACCCTAAGTAACAAAGTAAGGTGTTCTAACCCTAATTTAAATAGTCCTGGTTATGCAGAAGCTTAAAGGTCTTTTATTTCATGGCACTAATTAAAAAAAAATATATATTCCTCTCTGTAAACTACCCAAAGAACTTTGGACAGGGTGCCAACACAAACGAAGGTGCAAGCATGGTCTCGTTAGCACGACGCGTCAGGCCGTCATCAGCCTCTGGTGAGCTTAGATGAGTGGGTGGCTTGTTACGGAGATAGAAGTCCTTCAACGTGTTACGGCGAGAGGTCTTGTTGCTTTACCGGGCAGCATTTTCCTCTTCTGCATAAAGACTGAGCCCACGGCTGCCAGCTGTACTGCAGCAAAGTTTTCTAATACAGGCATTTTTATGAATGAAGCGAAAAACACACTCTGTTTTACAGCTAATAAAACACTTACTAATCCTTCAAAATTAAATACTCTGGAGAAAACCCAAACCTTGTGAATTCTATGATACACGATCCCCTAACTATTTCACATGCTGTAGTTAATATACTAAATAATTACAAATGTATTTACCTCAGTATATTTGCAGTAGCTTTCCTTTCTTGTGGCAGAAGGTCAGGGTCTCTCAAAACTTCTTCCAGCAAATTTAACACATTCATTTTCAGCTCATTGTTCAGCTCAAAATCCTATAAAGGAAAATGACTTTACTTCCTTTTGTTTTAACAATGTTGATCAAATGACTGACAGGATATACTTCTGTGAGTTTTGCCTTTTTTTTTTTTTTTTTTTTTTTTTTTGCTATTAGGTTTGAAAATATTTAGGAAAAAAAAAAGAAAAAGCTGTTGTAGTGAACAGGCTACAAAAGCGTCAGCCAAAAAGGCTGTAATTTATCTCCTTTTCTGACCTTTATCTTCTCTGTGGAAATGGGCCAATCACTTAACCTTTCTCTTCTGAAGGAACCGCATCTCACCAATACCCACAAAATGCCTGATCCTCTCTTCTCTTGTGATGACTACAAAAGCGGAAAAACAGTTTAATTGCAATACTCAGAGCACTTCCTAGTGAGGCTGGACACTAGTTTTTCACTGTTTTCTTGAGTTTCTCTGCTTATCTGCCTCACACTCCAATATTTCTTATCTCACACTCGCCCTTTTGGAAAGGTCTGCTTTTTGTTCCACATAGTGGAGTACTCAATCTAATAAACTCGATAAATCAGATTAGTGCTCTCTGGCACTGCACATAAGAGCTTCAGCATTTTAATTATTTCTGAGGCAGACTGATATCGGAACCAGGAAAACCCAACAACCATTTCTGTTGATTGCTGATACCGGAGAAAATCAAGGAACAGAACACAGAACAATGTACAAACTTTAAGGTGGGAAATTACAGGAGTAGGTTCCAAAAAATGCTTTTATTGCTCAAAGCCTCATCCAGCCTGGCCTTGAACAATTCCAGGGATGGGGCAGCCACAACCCCCCCGGGCGACCTGTTGTGGGTGATCGGGACTGATTAGGGATTACAGACAGAGAATGCACTGGTTTGTGCGACTCCTTCAGCTCCAGCTGCCGTCACACCTCCACATCAGCCTGACCACAATTAGAAGATGTCACTCCACAGCACAGCCCTCACACAGGACAGGCCTGGCCCTACGTCCATGCAATTTCTGCAGCTGTTTTTTTCACCACACAAAATCTCTATTATTGTGCCTGACAGTATTGTTTTTTTATAGCAATATGCCAGCTGATTCTTATAATGTGAGGAGAAAAAAAAAAGAAAAAAAGGTGGGATTCAGAAGAAAACTGGAGAGGTAAACTATTTTGCTGTAGAAGTTCATGATCTAGGGGGTACTGAGATGCCAGTGTGATGAGTAATATATAAAAAATCTAGGGAAATCATTGCACTTAAACATGTACATGTACTTTATGTAGAAAAGCTAACACGAGAATTATACAGGCAACAAAATACTTAGCAACCAGTTCCAAATATAATTTATAGATAAATAACTATAAACGCGTGCAGATTATACCTACCTGTATCATGGGCATTATGGATGAATATATATTAATATATTTCATATGTATATTATTTGAGTAGCATAGGCACATATACATCTTTATGTAGCCATATATAGGTCTATACATCTTGTATATCACATCTCTCTGGTGACATTTTTATGTGTTTTATCTCCCATTAGCACATATCACTATTTCTTCCAGCTGTTGGAAGGACTCGCAACAAGACGCTGCCACCATTCTCAGCTGTGCAGGCTGGCAAGCCTGAGTGAACCCACTGTACTGGTTTACATTTAAATGGCTGCATGTTTTAGACCACCCCAACGTTCAAAGAGACTTTTAGTTTAAATTTTGTTTAAATTAGAAGGAATACAGTCAGTCAGACAAGAAACACTCCATTTTCCAGCAGGCAGATTTCAACTCAACAGTGGTGTAATCCCTCAGGAGAGGGCACATAGCTCTAATATATTTTAGAGTCGATAGTAGCCTAAGGATTTGTGGGTCTTATTCAGATTTTCATTTGACTTAGGCAGAGAAATTTACTAATATTTCCAAGCAAAATTTAAACTTTTCTTTTTAAGTCCATTACTGTCAGTAGTGGGAAAAGATCTTTCTTCCCTATTTATTTAATATTTATACTGCAAGACCACTTATGAAATGTGCAGATATACAAAACATGACAGCTGATGAGTTAAGTAGGAGGTCTGCCCTGGAGTCACCTGGGATAAGAATAGGATGTATGAAGTTCCCAACCAATGAAAATCACCACGCACCATGTTCAGCACCACTTAATGAAGTTTCCCGCAGTAGAATACTGCAGCAACAGAGACAACTGTATTAATTTTGCTGTCACTCACTTGCACTGTAAGAGCAAAAGCCTCCTTTGTAACTACAGAGCACCAAAGTTGGCGTGATTACATTTTAAGGAGATTCACAACCAGCCTGTTGATCTCTACCATGCACAGGATTAGACAGCAATGTTCTCTTTACAAAGAGCAAGCACATTCCCTTGCCAGGAGGAGCGAGGAAAGCTGTGCTGCAGCATGAGAAGTGCTTCAGAAGCAACCTATCCCAGCTGACTGAAAAAAAAAAAAGAAGGGAAAAAAAAAGTGGGGGGATGGATTTGGAATCACTGGCCAGAAGAAAAGAGACTGCAGCAGAAGCAGCAGAAAGCAAGAAAAAGAAAACTTTGCTATGCTGGTGAGGTACAACTAGAAATAGTAGATTTACTGTCAGTGGTTTATACAGAGTATACAATTTTCAAGTTTTGACATGGGGTCAATGAAACTACAAAAGCTTTCCCCTCCCTCTTTCTTAACATCTTCCAAAGTGAGAGGAAACATTCTTCATTTAAAAAATGTGAGCGAACATTGAATAACCCAGACAAATAGAAGGGAGCTATAACCTGAGAACTTAATTTATATTTGAGTATGTCGTAAGGACTTGATGTTTGAGTAAGTGATACGGACTACTGGAGGAAGGGAAGGAAGGGACAGGAGGGGAGAGGGGTAGGAATTGTGCACAGAGAAACCACAAAGAAATGCTAGAAAGAACCCTTTCACAGAGTTGCATCATCCAACTTCAACATAACCCTACACACTTCATGTAAAAATAATCTCACCTAAGTACAGCTCCGAAACTACAGCCAACTTCTCAACTCCTCAGGCACCTGCTTACAAGGCAAAAAAGCCAATTGGCAGGCTGGCTTCGGCGCCCTGTGATTGCCATGTGAAGGGGAGGAGGAGGAGTATGAGTTGTCAGGATAAATGTAGCACGACTCCCTCATGACAGCCTTTGCTGAATGCATCTGGACTCATTTTATTAGCTTCTCTCTCTTTCTCATTCCAATTTTTTGTTACATAGTGTTATGCTTGAGGAGACCCGAGAATGGAAAAGTTCTCCAGATGCTCTGGCCAACATCGGTGGAACGTGCCACCCACCCGAGTGTCACACCCTGAGCTGGCAGGGCTCGTCATGGATGGGGGGACGGCTCTATCCATCTGACTGAGTGTGCCTCCCAGGCTGGAAGGCTTTTTTCAAGCAGGGAAGGAAGGGAGCTGACTGCTTTCCAATGCAGATTCCCAGCCTTGGCTCACACAGCCCAGGGTCTTTCCACAGATGCACCCGGATGTAGCTGATATTATCACTACGAGCAAGAGGACTTGATGCAGTGAAATATTTTCCTAGCCACTTCTCTTCATCTTGTGAATAGCTACACAGTGAGAATTTTTCAATCCATAAAGCACAGATAAGGGAACCTGAAGAGGGATGTATTATATAGAAACAGGGAGAAGCAGAAAAGAGAAACGTGGGGAAAGAAGAAGAAGTGGTCACATTTCTAAAATGGAAGATGAAGTCACCAGATAGGTACCAAGTAAGAAATGTCAGGCAAAGAAATAAATTGGTGGGACTTCGCGTAATAGCTGGAGATGGGAAAGTTTTGAGAGGCATCTGGAAGAGAAAACGCTCTGAGGGAGAGGAAGGGTTAAATTAGTGAAGGGAGAAGAAAAATCTAACGAAAGATTAAAAATGCCAGATGTGAAAGGGAGGAAAATGTAAAGCTCGAGTCAGGGTTCTAGATGTCTCTATGAGTACCCAAACAAAGTGGAGATTCTGTGTGCGGACTACTTGTCCTTTGCCCCCAACTGCAGCAGCAAGTCGGGCACAGACACTGAGAAAGACTAGCTTTGCTACTGGCTATAACTGATTACTTCCAAGTGACCGGTTTATGATAAAATCCCACTGGGAGCCCAGTATTGGAAACATCCAGGAAGGCAGAGAGCTCTACTGAAAGACTGTTTACAAAGAATTTGGAATATTTTTAAATAGATGCGTTTTGCCCTGTTATTTTAATATATCTGCTCTCATGCCAAAGTGTAAACAGATAATTATTTCAATGTCATCAGTGGAGTGACTCTTAATCTTGCACACAGCAGATCAAACTCTATCAGAGTTAACTGAAGTTGCTCCAGTGCTGCAGTCCCCTACAACAATATTTAATTTTCCAGCATAAAAGCACACTTCGGCTATCACACACAATTGTGCTGAGGGAGATGTTTATAAATTCACCTGCAACGAACCAGTTTACACATGTGGCAGATAAAAGATATTATAATTTCTATATTAGAAAAGAGATAAAAGATATTATAACTGGGTATCAGGAAAATTCATCCCTGAACTTGAAGTAAGTCTGGCTTACTTCAAGAAGCAAGCAAAGGACAACAGCTTTGTCTTCCAGTTAGCTTCAAGCACAAAGAGACAGTCATCATTCAGGGAAGAGTGACAGCCCTGATTCTACAGTATCAGCGTTAGCCTGTCACTCCTGGTGGAATATAATCAGGTTAAAACTACAAGCTATGCTAACAGCAGGACTGAGTAATTCTCAGCACATACAATACAAACCTCTCCTTATCCAAGCACCGTGTAACACTGTAGTACAAAGAAACCTTGAAAGAAGAATCTAGCCATTACGTATTGTCAGATTAAAGCATTCAGGACAGATAAGAAATGTGACATCCCTGCCTCTAAGTCCTGGGATGTAGTACGTTCAAGAGCTCTGCAGAAAGAGCTCTGTGAAGAGGGACCTGTCAGGCTCCAGTAGCAGTGGGTGCAGAGTACCGCTAATTAGTTTGACTGACTGCAAGTTTGGCTATGGTTCTGGGGGTGACTCACGTTCCCTGAAGGGTCATGGTATAGCAAACCCTTACCCTTCTGTGACGTTTGGACAGAGCGCAGCAGCAATTAAGTGCATTACTGTTCAATGCATAACTGTGTTCTGCACAGGGCGTAAGTTTATGCAAACTGGATTTCTTCACGAAGTGACCAGTAGCAGGCTGGAAGGCTCACTCGGCGTTCCCTTGCTCTGCCCCTCTCTGGGGCAGCCTCTTTGTTTCTTCATGTTTCTTGTATCGTGACATCTGTTTATTTCAGAAAGAACCCCAGAAATTTCTCTGCTATTTCAAGGCAGAGGCCATGGATCCTAGGGCTTTATTTGAAAGTAGTTAAAATACAGCACATCTTGCTATTGTACGATAAGTGCGGCTTAAGTGTAATTTGTTCACATTTCTACAATAAACTTGCTATAACTTTGCCAGGCATCATATTTATTACTTTATGCCTTTACACACGAGCCAAGTGGGGCTTGTATAAAGGAATTTTTATCTTAATTTTTATTCCAATGTACAAAATGGAATTGGCCAATTCACGTGCACTAGAACTATTTTTAACTAACTGAAATCATCTTGGACAATTCTCTGTATACAGGTGTCCTCCACAATCCCTAAGTGCTATCAATAACTACATCTGCAAAACCTTCTGTTGAAAACCCAACACAGCTTCGTCAGTCTGAGCATGTAGAATATTTCACAGCTGGAGCAAGACAGGCATCGGGCATAAGATCATGACCTATACCCTCAAAATTCAAGCCTTGATCTTCTCCCCAGATCTTGTGGTACTTCATAACTCACTGACACTGTCTGGCAGCCATCTAGTTTGTAGGAGAGTTAAGATTTGCCAGTTCGTTCCAGCTGAGATCTTCAATGAAGGCAACGGGAACAAGCACCCGGCTGTCATTCAAAACTGGGAAGTCTGGAGAAGCCAGCCTTTCTTTCTTCACCAGCAGATGCGAAAGCTTTCTCCTTGGACAAGCTCCATTTCAATCTGCTTCCCACAGAAGCAGAAAGAACTTGATTTTGTAACATGAAATGTTTAGATAAAAGATACGAAAGTATTGTTAAACAAAGAAAATGAGGCTGCAAGACCTCACTAGGATACGGAAAATCATACAAAGCCTTCCTCCTCTTGGCCTCCTTTTCCCTTCCTATTTTTCCATCTCTACAGGAGTCAGTGGGAGTTTTATCCTCTCGAGCCCTTTCCGTTCCCATCAACGCTGTTGTCTTCACAATGACTGTCTGCCTCGTCATTTGTGTTTTCATTGTTTACAACAGGAGAATCCTACGCTGTTCCTCTCAATTACATTTTAAAAACAAAATGTAAACATGAACAATCTGCTGTTATTTTGAGCAAAATGAAATCTTTGTTGGCGTGTGGGTGGCTGAATGAAAAAGACAGAGAAGATTAGGTAAAAAAAGAGGAGGGACAGGGAATGAAAAGAAAAGAAATATAAATAAAAAAACCTGGAAAACCTAAACGAGGCATCTTTCACGCTGTCCTGGTTTTGGCTGATGAACAATATAGGTTTGATCTGTCTTGCTCAGTGTGATAAAACCAAAAAGGATGTGTCACATTATGTGAGGATGTTTTCTTCAAAATTTTTACCTGTGCCTTGAGAGCTCCTGAAGACATTAATTAGTTCCTTCGGCCCTCCTGGAAGGGCTGCAGATTTGGCATGATCACTATATATTTACATAGAATTTAAGTGAGGCTCCTACAGCGTATGACCCAAGTTTTAAAAATAATGAATCCTTTTTCTAAGCATTGTTTAGTATGATTTCAAGATAAGAAAGCCGCTTTATGAAAGCACATCCTCACTGAATAGGCTAAATTGTTAATTTTAATGATTCTGTTTTCTGGCCACAGACAAGTTTACGTGTTAAATACCGTCCATGCTCGGATAAATTTTAAAAAACAAATGCTTTAAACAAAAAAATGACCTTGAAACATCCACAATGGTGGTTTTGACACAGTTGCAAGATACTGTAGGAAGCTAATTCATTCCATAGCCCAGCAGAGAAAAGACCCTCCAAAGCCTGGCCAAGGATTTGCTAGAGAAAAGTGAAGAAACGCAAGGCTTTGAACCATTTGTTTGGATAATTCCTCCATCCCTCAGTTCATGCACTAACCCTGACCCATGTTATTATACACTTGAAAGCAGCATGCGAAAGCAAGCCAAAGGGTTCCAGAGGGAGGGGTGTAGGCCAGGGAATAACTAAGTGGGATGATATACGTAAGAGCACTTTTAACAGATGGCTGTACATTAGTCCCTTTACATAGCACACGTTTCTGAACACAGCCTGCACACTCCCCTGCGACTGTGCAGCACTTCATGTGCTCTGGGCACCAGAACACAATAAATCCACACAATAATTTAGGCAGAAAAATAACTTCTAGAGAATTAACTGTCACTGGTGGATCAGAAAGCACCAGAACAGAGTTAGTTATGGTGCAGGGTTACTCACATGCTGCAGCACTAACGTGTCTGTAGCAGCATCTCGCACCCTCAAAAGAGAACTATAGCAAGCCCCACAGTTTACCCATCTAACGTCTTTGCTTCTCTTTGCATCTAGTAATAAGGAAATCAGTATCAAGTTTGCCGATGACACAAAGCTGGGAGGGGTGGCTGACACAGCAGAAGGCTGTGCTGCCATACAATGAGACCTGGACAGGCTGGAGAGTTGGGCGGAGAGAAAACTTTATGAAATTCAACAAGGGCAAGTGTAGGGTGCTGCACCTGGGGAGGAATAACCCCCTGCACCAGGACTGGGGCTGACCTGCTGGAGAGCAGCTCAGTGGAAAGAGACCTGGGAGTCCTGGTGGACAACAGGATGACCATGAGCCAGCAATGTGCCCTCGTGGCCAAGAAGGCCAATGGCATCCTGGGGTGCATCAAGAAGAGTGTGGCCAGCTGGTTGAGGGAGGTCATCCTCCCCCTCTACCCTGCCTTGGTGAGGCCACATCTGGAGTACTGTGTCCAGTTCTGGGCTCCCTGGTTCAAGAAGGACAGGGAACTGCTGGAGAGGGTGCAGCAAAGGGCTACCAAGATGATTAGGGGACTGGAACATCTCTCTTATGAAGAAAGGCTGAGGGATTTGGGTCTCTTCAGTCTGCAAAAAAGGAAACTGAGGGGGGATCCTATCAATGCTTATAATACTTAAAGGGTGGGTGTCAGGAGGGTGGGGCCAGGCTCTTTTCAGTGGTGCCTAGTCACAGAAACTTGAGCATAGGAAGTTCCATCTCAACACGAGAAGGGAATTTCTTTACCCTGAGGGTGGCAGAGCCCTGGCACAGGCTGCCCAGAGATATGGTGGAGTCTCCATCTCTGGAGACATTCCAAACCCGCCTGCACACATTCCTGTGCAACCTGCTCTGGGTGACCCTGCTCTGACAGGGGGATTGGACGAGGTGATCTCCAGAGGTCTCTTCCAACCCCTGTCATTCTGTGATTCTGTGAAGTGGCATTTTGGCAGAAAAAATGAGCACAGCAAGTCACCTTTTACAGCAGTGCAGGCTAGCAATGACCACAAGGATCTCAGGCACATCACAAGAAGAACTGTCTACCAGCAGGAGAAGCTTCTCCCAGAGAGGACAGAAATTGCCTAGTTGTTGCAGCAAAAGGAAATTTAAAGCCAAGTGGAGAGAAAACAATATCAGCAAAGCATACTGAATTGGACGTTTATCTTTGCGAATATCAACTTATTTTGTTCACCTTTTTTTTTTTTTTTTTTTTTTAGAGAGAATAAAACCTGCCCTTGGCCGCTGCTGAAGGTGAAGGATGTCTCAAATGCTCTAAGTGGCCAGAGAATGATGCAAGTACCTTACAATGTAATAAAGTTTTTGGCAGGTCTGTTGATCTCATAGAATTTTAATGCTTACATTGTTTTGTCATTTTGTAAATCTAATAAGCATTTTCTTCACCAGACGCTGGTGGCTAAGGGTTCTCTGGCTTGCAGTTTGTGTTGTTATTGTAAAATGAAGCTACTGCTCTCCCAGGACTATACATCTTTACTGCCAACATTTCATACTGTTTGGCCAGACAGTAATTCTTCACTTGCCTTCCTCAATGCGGTCCTGTCCCGTATTTTTTTGGCAGAAACTAGTCAGTCATTTCTGGTTTGCTGAGGTCTTATGTTCTTTCTCTCTCCCATCTCACAAGCAAACAACACAAAAAGCTAATTACATGCCCTGTTGCTGTAGCATTCATTAGTATCTATTCCGAAGCCCTCATATTTTAAAATATTTGCTATATTGGAATAATGGATTAGGAGAGCTAGAGAATTAAAATCTGCCACCCTTGCCATAGGAAAAATAAAATGCGGTGAGAGACTAGCGAGTCCAGGTAATAGCTTGCACTTTGAAAATGCACAGTGTTTAATTTTTACCCATTACCTTTGTGTTCTTAATATTTTTAAAAGAATACTAATGGTAAATATTATGCAAAAGTATGTGCAAAAGTATTCAGGACAATGGTGTATTTCTGCATATCATGGGTACTTTTGAAATGGAAACAAAGAACACGTATTTTTAAGAAGAGAAAGTTCATTTTTGGTGAATTGCTACAATAATAGAGCTTGCACTCTTCACTTTATTTTTATGATAGACGGTCATCACAATCAGGGTCAGCTCTGAAACTTAAACTTCAGTCTAACTAGTTGTAGAGGGTTGCTTAATGTAGACAAAAGTCTGATGACTCCTAACATTTGCACAGTCACATTAGTTAACCATCTTTTAATTAATATAGAGGGTCAACTCAAGTCATAGCAGTTGCTTAATATGAACTGTGTCAGGGACACAATAAGTATGTACAGTACACTACCATAACACAGAACAGTAATAACAGACTTCTGTCGTTTCTGGTACAGCTCAAGATTTTGCCATGTGATGATTTTCATTTAACAGATAGTAAAAGAGAACTTGGTGTACAAAGGTTGTTTCCAATAACTCAAAGTGTTCAATCATTCCCATGATACTAAGAGAGGTTTTATTAATCTCTTCTGGGCTGTTCAGCTTTTCAAACACAACCGATTTTCCCATTTGTGCATTTCTTACTGACTTCACTCTCTAGCAAACTTAACCTCTACAAAAGTTAAAAACCCATTACATGGAAAAAAAGGCAACTGAGTTTGACATAGGACAGCTTGCCACCACTGCAGTTGTCTGTCCAATAAACTCTTTTTAGATGAAGTGCTCTTGATTATTAGAATGTAGTGACAAAGCAGTCTATAATTGCCATGAGGTATTGTCTACCCAAGGCACACAAAAATCTTTCATTTGCTTCCAAAGTGCTCTCACTGTTTTTCTTTCCTTCCCTCTTTCTTTCTTCCTCCCTCCTTTCTCTCTATTCCTCCTCCCTCCTTTCCCTCTGTCCCTCTTTCTCTCCTTCCCTCTTTTGTTTCTTTCAGTAATTTTCCTGGTAGTCTTCTACATGTACACCAAAATCTTCCAACATTTATCTCACCCGGCAGCTTAAAGGACATGGCTATCTATGGCTACCTGTAGCTGCTCAGATTTCTTTGTTTTCCCCTCCCTCGGCCAACAGAGTTTATGATTACGTATCAGACCCACAGTCCTGTTGTGGCTGTAGAGGGACCAACACGGAGGACTGGTGCCTCCTTCCGTAAAGGCAAATAAATAAATAAATAAATAAATAAATGTAAGCACAAGTATTTTAACCCATTCAATCAAAGTAACTGAACCAAGTTGCCTGTAGCATGAACGCTGACAATCTGAAGGATTAATCCAACCTGCTCATTGCATGTTTCAACACACATTGCAACAGCAAAGCACTTGCACAATGTTACCAGGAGTAATGCTATAACTGGATATTTTCAGTAGGGCTTTACAAGGCTAGATGAAGGATTCTTCACTTGCTTAACAGTGTGGTTTTACAAGCAATTTTCTATATTATCTTCACAACGCTAACTTTCCAGGTTGTTTGACCTTTGTTACACCATACAGCAGAACTGCCCAAAAATATTTCACAGGGACAATGTATTACAGATGGAGAAGAGGAGTGCAAAAGGAGAATACCTGTGAATGCTTGGAGACCCAGTGGCGCAAGACATTAAGGACGCGATTCGTGGCTGCTCTGCGTATTATGAACTCTTTGTCGCACATGCGTTCAGAATTGTTAAATCCTGTGCGGAAAAAAAAACACACTGGAGTTAACAGAGGTAGGAAAAATTCAAATACGGTATGAATAACTTTGGTAAACTGAAAGCTCATAGAACATTCACGTATAATAAAAAGATAGATGCCTATATAGACTTTCAAATATGACCATTTATTTGAAATGGTCATTTAGATAGCTGAAATTCTCCAAGATCAATAGAATAAAACCTTGCCCATCATAACTAATACAGACACCTACTTGGGTCAGCATTCAGTTTTAGAAAGATTATTTGCCTGCATCATTAATGTTAAGATCTCCCTTGATGTATAGGAAAAAGTAACAGTAAAAACCAGGACCAGTCCAAAAATGTAAAGGATGTATAACCAAGAGGATTACAGAAGGAAAGTGAGTATGACTTAGAAAAGTGGTAAATTTCAGAAGTGGTAAAGAAACAGGGGAGGATAGTAGTTTAAACACAGAGGAGAAGAAGGTCAACATGAGAAATGCTCCTTTCTAAGAGCGGTATTGCACAGGCTCCGAGAGTCAACAGAGACTGTTCAAATAAGCTATTTGGTTTTTCACCACTGGGGTGACAAGAAAGTGGGAAGACACAATACAGAAAACACATTTACAACCCAGCTGCCTGAAAACAAAGATTTGCCAACTACAGCATTTCCCCACACATCTTGTAAAGACAACTTTTTTTAGCCAGCAACATTTACTTATAAAGAATAGGTTTTAAAAACAAGCAAGCAAGTTTATTCCAACGTTCACACTATTGCTTCTTCCTTTTCTTATTCTGCTGTAGTTTTATCATAAATACAATGTGTATAATGAAATAATCATTACCTTATTTTATAATAACAAAATGATGACATTAAACCCCCTAATTTTTTTAAAAAATTGATAACACTGAAGATGCACTTGAGAACTTTATATTTTTCTAAGTTTTTGTTAGATTTGATCTTACACTGTGGTGTTTCCATTTCCCTCAGTGCAGAGTCCAGGGAACAAACGGAAACACTTCTCCACGTGACCACTAAGAACTTTACTATTTTTTTGGCATAAAAGTTTTTCTAAAGCGTGTGTAGGCAGGCTTTAGCAAAATAGCAAAGGCAGATGAAACTTCTATTTATTCTGTAAGAAAGCCACTGGAGGTAGTCTTAGAGGCTAGTATTAGTTTTGCTCTATTTTTTTTAAAGACAACCCAAAAAATCCAAATTGCTGCTCTGTATTTTTGGAGAGATTAGCAGGAAAATAAAAGTTTAACTGCAGTCTTACATTTTTTACCGCAGGCTGGACCCCCAAACCCCAAACGTATTTTCTACACTTATGTTTCATGCATGTTTTTTAAACTATGGCATATTACACGGTAGTTGACATCTAAGATTTAATATCAAAGGAAGTTTCATATTAAAACATCTTTAGGAGTTTCACTGCCCATAAACAGCAAAGTAAACAAAATCTCTGAGGCTTTACTCGGTAAAAGGTAACCTAGGCAACATTTTGTGTGTTAATTTTCTATGCCTTTCACTGTTAACCTCTTGCAGAAGCAATTAGGCATACACGTTATAAACTGTTCAATTAGCCACTTAATTGCAGCAATGAAAGTCACAATGAAAATTATATATTAAAGCAGTGGAGTCTTTATCAAAGTAACATTAAGGAAAAGAAGTTTCAGTAAACTGGAAGGAAAACAGAAGGAAGCCTACAGAGACAGTTTTCAGTTAGCTGCAAAAAGAATAAAAAGAGCAAGAAAGGAAAAAGGAAAACCTCCAGAGATCACTTCAGCAAACTTCTACGGCCCTCAGAATTTCATCAATTTTTAAGCAGTAATTAGCTTGTTGCAGAGAATAAGCAACATGTTAACTCAGATCCACATTGTCAATACTTAACGTTGCATGTCTCAAACCTATAAATGGAGATCTCTAGTTTTGTAAGAAAAGAACTTAACTGAACATACATGCACATGTGAATTTAACTGCAAGTGGCTGATTCATTGTACATCTTCAGGTACAAGACTCCACATAAATAACTAAATCAGCAAAATACATTTTTTTCAAAATAAAACCAGAAATCTATTAACTCCATTCTGACCTTGGTTTTAAATACCGAGCAACTCGGAAAGCCAGGATGTGTTTCCTTTTTTCTTCAACCAACATTTATAATTTATATATATAAATAAATATATATATGTGTAATTTACACAAAAAAGAATCCACAGGTCCTCAAGCAATGCTCACTGACCAAGACTTAAATCTACACATTGATTTTGAAGAAGAACACGTTTATGACACTCTCTTGTGGAAATGGAATGGAGCAGAATACCCACTATTCTCTGTATACTGCCCTAGCATCCTTCCATTTGGATGTCCGGCTTTACCTCAAGGTTTTTCTTCAGGACTTGTTTTGAGTAACAGCAGACCTCAGGTAGGCTCCATATGCAGTAGCTTTGACAACAGCTCAGCAGAGTTAGGCCTTAAGCCAAAGACAGGTGTGCTGGAGAATAGTGCACGGAGTCCTTGGACCTCCCTGAGGCAACTGAGGCTGGAGCCATACAGAGCTTCTGGGACTTGTAATGTTCAGAAAAAGGAGCCTCTGCTAGCAGTTCCTCTTTTACAATTTTTCTCTTCTACAATTTTCCTCTTCTACAAAATTCTACACTATTTCCAAGCAAATGCTTCTGTACGGACATAGAAGGAAGGAACATGGAGCAGTTCAGGACAAAGAGTTTGATTATACTCCCACATTAAAACGAGGTGACAATGTTCCGGGCAATGCCAGGGACTTCCAAAACAATGGACATGAAGATGAAGAACTGTCCCTCATGAAGATGGAGGTGTGCAAGTCATCACTGACTGGTGCGGAAAGCTCTGAGGAAGCAAAGCATATGACCTTCTCCAGGTCTACCACCAGAAGACACTGCAAAGTGAGAACCTGTTGAATAGTGTTTAGCACACTGCTGGCTCTTAGCCCTTCCATCCCGAACTGACTTGTACCTGAAGCAGGAGCGAGGACTGACAGCATGGTGTAGAGATGGTTACCATCCACATCATTAAAATGACCATCAGGCACAGATTAATTAGATTAGTCTCAAAATTAGAAGTGATTTAATAACTGCTACTACTCACTAGATAAGCTTAAGTGGATTTATAGACATGACTTTTTCATTAAAATTATAGAAAATAGCCATTATTTCTTGATCTATTCACCTATATATCAGATGATTACATTAAGTGAGAAGTTATACTTAGATAGATACCAGCAAATCTATTCAAAACTAATGTGACAGCTCCGTCCTAGTCAGTACAGCAATAGCTAAAAAAATCTCACCATTTGAAGTGCTGGATTGTGTCATTCCTGATACTAAGAAAATTATGTCATATCATTAACTTAAAGAAAAGTTAGTGAATATTGACAGTGAAAGCAAAAGAAATTTCAGTCGTTCTTACAGTCACTGTTTCATTAACCAAAAGGTGAAAACATACAACAAAAAAGGTTCTCAAGACATGCAAATTGCAGAGGAGTGGTATTAAATTTCAGGATCTTACAAAACTCAGAAAAAATAGAAAAAATGTCAGCTTCAAACAAGTAATATCAGTAACCATTGTTACTTTCTGGTTTTCTAACTTTGATAGAAAAGGTCTAAAGAAAACACCAAGAAAAAAACAAACAATAAACACTTATTGTGATGGCTGTATTAATATAGAAGCAGAAACTTCCAAAACCAAGTCCTTGGCTAGCATTGGTTTTGCTCTTCCTAAAATCAAAGCCACATGGACTTTAGGACATTAACTGCAAAGGGGAGATAACCAGACTAAGATCTGATGAAGCCACTACAGAAGTTATCTTAGCAGGCATCGGTGAACTTTTATCAGTGTTTCCTGCACTTTTCACAGCACAAATTCCTTCCAATACATCAGCTTTACTGCTGCTCTTTACTCCCTCCTCTCTCTTTCTGCCCACCTAATCCTCTCCTAATATAACTCCAAACAAAACCCTGAGCCACCATGACAACTGCAACTATTCCATATGCATAGCCTACTTGTTTATGCATATTTCAAAGAGGCCAGTACACAACCTTATCTTGTTCTGCACGTTCGTGCCACATATCTGCTGCTCTCTACACTGCAAGAGGTAACCCAAATCCTCCAGTCCCGTCTACTTTTGCAACAGGTGACAGGGGTGCTAGCCTAGCAGGAACTCCAAGCCATCTTGCCTACTGCAGAAAAACAAGAGACAAAGTTCCTGGGACACATATCACCTGCTCCACCTGTCCATGTAAAACTGTAAAACTGGACCTGCACCAAGTGACTACGCAAAGTAAGCAATATGAAATTTTGTCATCGTTTAACACTGGTAGGCACCTAAAAGAAAGGGTGCTGACCCACAGACTAGAATTGGGAGCCAAAGCTGCAGGTCAGGTGTTGATCTGCAAGGAACAAGGGCTCCATCACACCTCCAAGGCATATCTCAGAGACCATCCTACGAAACAGTTTCCAGTTAACCTTTTAGCATTGCTGCATCCACTCTATTACTACCCATATATCTTTCCTACCTATCCTGGGGCTAGGAACAGTTTTTAATTCTGATTATACATCCCCTAGCATAATATCATCCCTGTCCATGACCTGGACTTCGAGACACTCTTAGCCATGTAGGTTATAAATCTAAGTGGGTTGCAAGATTAACAAAATAGCCATATCTGATCAGATGGAATTTCATCTAGCTTGGTATCCGGAAGCAAATCTTGCAGAATGAATCTTTAAAAGATGCAATTTTGAAGTGGTCTTTCCCATAGTGTGTTATCCTTGGCATTGAGTCTGGGGGCTATCTACATGCATTACGCTTAAATTGGTGGGAAATCAGGCCAATTTCTTCCAAGTTCATTTTCACTGTGAAGAGGAGAGAGGTGAAGGGTCCCATCTATCAGGATGCCAACCTTTGCAATGTTTTAATTAGGATTCTGGATGGAACATCCAGATCCCATGGTGAAATAACCCGAAACACTCCATGGTGAATATGTTTCTCTCCTGAAGGACGCAATCTTTCCACATCAGAAATAACAGCAGTATTTCTAATCATTAATCATCTTAGTGGGCAGCTGCTTCAGTGAGTGCTACTTTCAAGTAATGTTTTTCCCCAGTATCTGTTGAGATAAATATATACTGCTTCCACAAATAGTTTCTTCACATAATGGCACTGCAGAACTTTTACCACAGGCTGTCAAACACAACGTTAACCTGCCAGCATTGCTAGTTTCAGTGAATTACTTCTTTCAATATAATTTAATCACTCTGTTCATGTACTTGTCTTCAGATTATGTTATGCAAAATACAGTTTCACCTTCAGATGTTTTTCTTATGTGCAGTATAATCAAAACTAGTATTTTCATAGCTTCTACTATCAGCAAAGATTTTAAAAAATGGTGCTGAATAGACATAACTCTCAACACCTGCAGACAAAAACAGATAAAATTATGACAAGACCTTGTACATAGACAGTTCTTCTTACGTGAAAGGCTAAAGCACTTTTCAGTGGTAGATGTCATTAACTACCCCATTGATAAGGCCAAAAAACACAGGCAATCAATGCCTGCAGGTGGGATGTGTCAGTGTTTCCACCTTTGGAATTGCTGCACTCAGGACCAGATCCAAACATCTCATCACATGTCAGTGTGAGGCAGAGAATAGGCCCTCTCCTGAAAAGCTACTAAGAAGTCCCTATAGCAAAATCCTGTCCCGTTTTTCTTGTTCTTCTGAACAAACCTGACTCTGTCAGCAATTTACATTATTTTCTCTTTAAAAACCACTTCACCCGAGAGGAATATTTGTATGATGTTAAATTCTGTACTGTATATGTTAAAGAAATTAAATTATGCTCATTTGCTTTTCCATTTCACTTAGGAAGTCAAAAACTCTCAGTCTAGTTACAGTAAGTGTATTACCTGCATTTTGTTTTTCTGCATTAATACAACAGCACATGAGATCTGACCACAGTAATTAATTTGTCGAAAGTTTTGATGATTCATCTATTTTTAAGGGCATACCTATAAAAACTATAATTTATGTTCACAAAATTTAGTGGTAACTTGTTTGAAGTTATGAAGAATGACTTCAACAAGTTTCTGGTGTCTTTCTTAGCAAAAAAATTTCCTTACAGAAAAAGATTTTAAGTGTCAGTTTCACTGAACTACTCTGGAATCATGCACTGAAGCTGTACCTAACATTGGAGAAAATTGCACTCCAGCCTTTGAGGTCACAGCAAATCCCACAGAGTCCCAGGGAGGTGGAAGAGGAACATTTGTGGCTCACGAGACAGATGAAAAATAATCAAAAAAAGAGTCAAATGCAGTTGTTTGTCGTGTCGGTTTTTTTCTTTCTTCTGAAAAATACACTCATGAGTTGTAGGCCAGTTTTATGATTCAGCTTGGCTCACGTCCTGAAAGTTTAGGCTTGGAGAACATCAGTGTTACTTTCTGACTTGGACAAAGAATAAATACAGACCCCAGGCTTGAAGCAGAGCAGTTTTCATCCACAGATTAAAACTGAAAAAGCCTCTACAATATATGCAGCACAAAAGAAAAGCCTTCCCAATATCTATGCAGCACAAAAAAAATCACTACAAAAAGTTTTCCTTGGCATACCCAAAAAAGTTTGGATGGCTTTAAAAAAAGATAACCAACTCTATTGATCATACATTCTCAAGCAAGTAATTGGGTTTCACACATTTGTATAGAAATGTGTCAGAGAGCAACTAGCCTAATATTGATAAAAAAATCTAAACTGCCAAAGATTCTGCTCTCCTTTTCATTTCTTTAATTATGATACCAGGTTGCTGTACACTAGACAGCTGAAGAATGGCAGAGCTGGAACAGAAGACCGTATTAAATGAGATGAAAAGAGACATAAAGATGATGAACTCCCACTCACTGCATACAGAACAGCATATTTGATCAATAATACCGTTCATAGGTGGTGGGTTTTTTTGTAATTCTCAAATATGCACATGCAGGTTTATAATGGAGCAGGTCATATGAGCAGTCTGAAGCTTGAAAGTAAGAGCTATCAAGTCTAGCCATGATCTTTGAGCTACCTCATCTTAAGAGGCATATTTAAGCGTTCAAGTGTTCACTATGCCAGCATTTGAGTTTGTTTCACAAAGGTTTATGAACTCATACAGCATTAGAAGAAGTGACTATTAAAAAGCAGACGAAATCAAGCCACCAATGCATTTCAGGCTTTTAATTTCACTTTCACTGGTCCTTGGGACATATGAAATAATTTTGTTCTAAGAAATATGCCACTGAAAATCCCTGTTGCAACCACCCACGTCAGAAATAATTCCAAGTATGTATTTGATTCTTCTGCCTAAACCTCCACGACAAATACAATCTAACTATCAAATCAAGTCAAGGGATTATAGTCTTAGTAAAGTAAATCCCATGGATTCACATGCACTGTCTGATGTACAATAGTGTAACACAGATAGAGCTATAGTGACTGTGTTTAATTTCTGCAAAATATTTAAGGGAAAGGTCAGTAAACTATTTTTAAGTGACTCGTGCTTTAGAAAGGCTTTTTCTCATCAGAGAAATCTAAAGAACACAACATTGAGATAAAGCAGTTATGTCATGATTATGCTGTAAACTTGAACTAAATCCAGAAGTCTAAAAATATATCAGTCCAGCGAAATAATTTTAGTTTAATGGATGGGAAAAAAACGTAAGTGTCTAAAGAATATGCTTAAAATCAAGATACTATTTTAACTCCAAATAATAACATTAAGGTTGCTCTGAGATTTATAATAATCTATGAGATTATAAGGTTAAAACATGAGTACCAAAAAGAATGAAAATATTCCTTCAGACTCAAAAACTGTTCAAATTTGAAAATCTGAAAAATCCTTACAAACAGGGTTACTGCTATAGATATAACTGGCACACACTCTTGGGATTTCTTCTTTTTAAATGGAGATATTCTCTCAGGAGTCCTTATTAGTCTCACACTTGGAAGAAAATCTTTAAAAATTGCTAAACACTGAAAACATACTTAAAGTTACGAGTTACACAAGTTGTTATTAAAAATCTATAACTCATCTTAGAAGTAAAAAACACCAAAGAGTCTACTTTTTTTTTTTTTTTTTCTTTTACTAGCATTCAGCAGCAATACAAGATTAAATTTTTGTTTTGGGCATATTGTGAGAAGTACATGGGTTCAGAGAAAATAGCATTGTTCACTTCCCTACTGAAGAGAGAAAAATTCAACACGCGTGTGCGTTAGCATTTACATATGTTATAACAACACAGGGAATGAGTACCCAGAGCTTTAGACGACTGCACTTTTTAGGTTGCATTTCCCACAACAGTAAGCAGCAGTGACTCCACGTCCACTGGATAACATCCTATTGTTTTCTTCTTTCGGCAACAGCAAAGAGAGCCAACAAGGAGTTAATATCATCACCAAGACCTAATGCCAAATTTTGGTGTACCTGCATACATCTTCAAAATCATATTTGTTTGCACACAGCAAGTGTATGTGTGTGCCTGCACATGTAAACTCCTAGTCCAGTTTCTCCAGTGAAGTCCTAGGTGAAACCATCCAAATCTTGTGCCTTTATTTATAGATATAACTCCAGAAAAGAACAGATCCTGAATTTCAAAGGCTGTTGTTGCCAATTGTGTTTACAGATGGCAAAATATCATGACAAATGCGCAATGTGACAGTGGAATTTTTTCCTGTGACTTATTTATATAAAAGAACCATAGGGAAAAATTGTCAAAGAAGAAAAGCCTTTTTGAGCAGCCTGCCTTAACAATTATATTTGTGACTGTTTTAGTACATCTCAGACACCTTTTTTTTTTTTTTTTTTTACTGCAGTAATGTTTGAATTATCTTCCATGAATAATGATAAGAACGGCAACACTGCAGTTGCTATTTCTTTGAATCTGTACATCAGCCAAGTGCATTTGCCTGTGCTCCTGCTATGTTTCTTCGTCTTCTGGGAACATACAAGCAGTTTTTACCTGCTGATGTATTTCTGCATGTCAGGTGATCTCTAGCTCTTGATTTCTTTAATTACACATTGTCTATACCCTCAACCTACTCTATCAGCAACATGAAAAGTGCTGCAGATCTTTTTTTGCACAATGTTCACAGTCTGTTCAAGAACTATTCAAAGTAAACTTTCAGACTTTTAAAATGCTCAGTGTCCCATGCCACAAAGGAAAGGTTAAAAAAAAGCCCATAACAACGTACAGCTAGAAACAGAAATCTGCAAAAAAACCTTTTTAAATTTTTTCTTTAGTTGGTCCAGGCTTTTTCCATAAGCTAAAGGAGGAAGTTGGCAAAATTATTCGGATTTTTTTATGACAATAGGAGTAAAGGTTAAATGGAAAGGAGGAGATAATTGCAAAGAGCCAAATGTATCATTTTTCAGACCATCTGTGAAGGGATTGTTGACTGTCATGCAAAACAAAAATTGGCAGGATGCGTAACAGTCAACAAAAAATCTTTGAACAAAACGTCCATCTCTTAAGCAGCTTCCAGACCATTTATAATTGGGCCACAAATCAAGAAACTCAACAGTAGCATAAACAAATATTAATTATGCAAGCAACACTTAGGCTCAGGGGAAAAAAAAGGAAGAACAAAAAAACACAAAAAAAATCTCCCAAAACTTCTCTCCTCACCCCACATACACCACTGGGTGCACTGAATGTGAGGAAGATAATAGGGAATTTAAACAAACCTGCCCTCATTATAAACCCAGAATTTTTGGTCAAACTCCCTGCTTGCAACGTCAACATACTAGGGCTGGCTTCCAGTGTGCAGTGGTCACAGCTTCATTCCAGCTTCTCTCCTCCTCAGCTTGGGAGACCAGAGGGAAATAGCACCTAAGAGCTTGCCACAGAAGCTCAGCTAAACCACTGGAAAACAGATAATTCAACACATCCCATCCAATCAATCGCAGTAGGATTGTGGTGACCCGCTTGGGGGGGAGGGCGTGAATAGGAACTGTACTAGTCTCCTTTCTTAGATGAAGAAGGAATTTTTCTCTCAGTGCCAGTTTGCTTGCGCATGTCTATGAAGCAGAGAGTTTTCCCTGCAGCTGCTCAGGACTTAGTGCAATAGGTCAGGAAACACGTGGGTCACAGTGTCATAACTCAGGAAACGTCCAGTGCAAATACTTTTTTCCCGAGCAGACAGCTTCTCTAAGATACTAGAATAAGAAATTAATTTAAGAGATAGGAACACGTAGAAAAAGGGGGTCTTGAATTTCTGCTAAAGTGAAAAAAAATCATAATTTTCCCCTGGCTCTTAATTCCCAAGAGCAGGGATCACTTGAGGCAAAACTAACCTTCAAGTCATTGTTTTAATTCAAGAAAACTGCAAGGGGAGATTCAACTCGATTTGAACATGAATGTTTAGCCAGTTATCTAAAATTGCTAAGCAACAATTTTGTTAAATTCAAAGGGCTCCTAATTCAGCAACAAAAATAGAAGTCTACTCAAATGCATTACAGAGTAGGTGAATATTCAGAGTAAAGGAATAACATTCAGGGTTATTGAATTAGAAGGCAGATTCCAAACAAATTAGTTTTAATCTCTATTTTCATTTTGCTGCCGATTTCCCAGTAAAATATCCTCTGGCAAGAGAAAACATACACAAATGTCTCATAAAAGCAGCCTGGTGAATAAGTGTTAAAAATGCAGCCTGGAAGAGAAAGCAGGTTTGCCTCTCTGTTGGAGCACAGTCATCAGCCCCCGTGGACCCCACACATCACAGACACCGAGCCCCGCGGCCAGCCCGGTGGGTTGGTCACTGGCCACCTCTACTTTTAATGACATCTGGGCAACTCCTGACACGCCTCCAGCCACCATGAAGGAAAGCTGGTTGGTCTACACCAGTGGTTATTTCTCACACAACCTTTTTTGATGGAGAACAGTGGCAGCTGAAGAGTAAGTCAATGAGTACCTCCCATATGGGGTTTTTTAATCGAAATGGGGAACTCCAAGGAAGTTCAGTGTTAAGCTCTCAATGCTTCTCAAATCTCCAGGAATCTGCACAAATTCATCTGGAAATCTCATTAAAACATGTTCCCAAGTGGGAACTAGAACTCATTTTCCCAGTTCCTGGCTAGAGACACCACTCAAACAAAAATGACAAAAAAACTTGGTTGTCCTGCATAAAGGATCAGGGGAGGACAACAAATCCTCCACCAACACTCTTCTTTCTTTGAACGAAGCATCTTAGATCCCTGATAGAAAGGGGGGACTGGGGAGGGTTGCAACCCAAGCAGGATTGATAGCCATGCCTGAAACAATTTCACAGATTTGATGATAACCTCTACCTCTGAAAGGACGGCAGCTGGCCACACATTCAACCCTGAAGTTCCATGAGGGAACCCATGACCTGAAGAAATACAGTTAAAATCAAGGTCTGCATCCAAGTGCTCAGAAACAGTCTCCATGATACTTGCAACCCAGCGGTGCCCATTTACTCCTCTGAAGAGTAGTCCCGCTGGGATAAGGTGCAGACTCCAAAGGATTAAATTCTTTGCATCTTGATTATTGATTGGGAGATCACTATCACAATTTTTTTTCTCTCAGGTCTGGATTCATAAGGAAAGAGTTCCACAGAGCTTTTCCAGTACAGGGAATGGAATGTTATAACCCAGAAAATTACTGGCGTGCAAAATTACTGTAACTATTACTAATAGCAATGTTTATGGCATCATACTGAATTTCATCTAGAAAAAAGACACACATTTTCTGTTTTTTCTTTAGACATGGATACTTATGTACGAAGCCAGAAAGAAAGACATACGTTTCCAAAGGTTAGCTTGTAAAATCACTGATATAATTTGCATTATTTAGTACAGCATAACACAGAAGTGCATTACCTGGCTACCCATTTAATGTAGAATCTGTCTCGACATCACCATCAGATAGTGCTCGACTTTCACTATCACATTCATCAGAGCAAGGAAATCCCTCCCTGCCTGCCCTCTCACAACAGAAAAAAGAAAGTAATAATTTCCGTTACTAACTTCACTTAATTCTAATCTTTACCAAATTCTGTATTATCTCAGCTGCCTACTCTAGAATTTCTGTCTCAGGAAACATAATGGTGTTATGCCACATTATTATTCCTGTTCAGAATTAGCGAAATACTCCCTGAACAGCACAGCTGATATCCCTGAATAGGGAACTATATCCTTGCATCAATCTGTGTGCAACATGGTGAGAAAATACCATATCTGATTAAAGCATAATGTACGTTTCTGCATGCTTTTCCATTTCAGGGATCAACGGGATCCCACTGGGAGTGTATGCCTTCATTATTTTCTGGGGTACATCTCCAAGCCACAACTTAAAATAAACTACGCAGCTCTCATTAAAAACTTTTGTTAAACTTTCTCATGCTAATTTTAGCCTTTTAAAATAAGTAGTCAATCAATCTGTGCTTCATTTATCAGAATGGAAAGGCCTACATATGACCCACTGTGTAATCTCAATCCCTATGAAACATTAGTTATTACTTTTAGCTAGTTCTTCTCCATCTGATATTGTGACAGTAATCAAGCAGGGATAAAGTGTGTCAGGCTGAGAGCTCACAGGACCCATCTGGCTCAACTTCAGTGCTTATGCTGCTGTCAAGAGATGTGTCATTCTGGAAACCACAGCTGTAATTTACAGAAGTCCACTTACATTTGTTACTGCTGTTACAGTTAGGGCATGTTAAGGCAGACAAACTCCTACAGCACTTCTGAGGAGACGAGGACTGTCCTTATTCATTGCAGTGGCTCCTGAAGTTGACACTTTCACATAGATCACTGGCTTTTAAAGTTGACACTTTTGCATCAATATTTCCACACTGTTTATCCTCAACCGCATTCAAGAGGTTTGCCAGCTTTGGATGAGAAGTGATCACACGAAGTACAAAAAGGGCCTACCATGTTTTAACCCAGGCTGTGACCATGAATACAAAAATAGCGAAGTCAAAACAAATCAGATATTTCATACTGTAAAAGGATTACACATTTCTCTGTACATCTTTTCCATCACTAATGTTTAACTTATGCATATAACGCACTTTTATATATATATATGGACTAATGCATAACTGATTATCAGTGGAAGGTAGCATATAACTAAGTTTCTACACAAAGTATAAAATTAGGAAAGGAACTTGACGCCTCCATAGAGAGTGACGTGACCGCAGGACCATCACTCCAGGACCGTCACCAACAGTGGAAACTCCTCCAGTGGCAGTGCGTGGAAGCGGCATCAGGAGGTACTTTTCAATGGCCAGGCATATTAAATTGCTTTGAAGGAAAATATTACTTGCATTTTAGCAGCTGCAGCTAGCAGATTAACAGAGCAGCTTTTGTGCTTGCTTTGTGGAGGATCTGCTGCAGCTGCAAAGGACTGTCTGATCACTTCTGCAGGCAGACTGTAAGAGCTATGGAAAAGCAGATGATACCAGAAAATGGTCTGGTAAAGAGGCTGATCAGTGTTGCCAGACTAAAACCAAGGGCAATTTAGGTTGAGATTGATTCTCTGAACCACTGGAGTGGGTTTGTGAAACGAGAAGGAGCTGGTTGTACTTTCTCCGCACAAGAAAGGATTTGCCGGCTGGGTGTTTGAGAGATCTTTTGAAGTGTTCTTTGAAAGGGCTTAAGCTGCAAAACACAGAAGCTTTAGGAAAAATTCTCTCTCCTGAACAACATTCAGGTAAATAACTCAAGTCAAAGGTAATTCAGTGTCAGAGATATCTGCAGGCAATTAATTGAAAGGGATAGAATATGAGCAATTCCTCTTTGCATAGATGCTTAAAAGCTTCAAGCTATTACTTTAATTGCTCCTTTAAATCACTAAATTCAGAGAGAATAAAGCCATCTTTCCTCCTCGCTACCATGGGGCAGATTTTCCTACGTGTAAATCATATTTGTCAGAGATACTCCCCCAAAGACTCTTTTTCCCCACCCCCTCCTTCTTTCTCGCTCTCCCCTCTCCCTCTCACATGTGTTTCAAGAAACAAACGCTTGTACTAAAGAAGCCAGGCCCTCCTGCCAACCGCAAGCTTCCATCCCACTCCCATCCTCTCCCATAATATGTCACCTTGTTCTTGTGAAAAATGGTACATTCTCCACGGCGCGGGTCGGCATGCCGTAGGAGGGGGAAGGCAGCCTTGAAGCATGCGGCACGCTGGAAAGGCTGATGTACCCAGCTCAAAATTCGGATGAGAGAGCTGTTGAAATAAAGCTGCTGTGCACACGAGGGAACAACCCGTTTGTTTGGGTTTAAGTATTTGCTTCTCGCCTAACATTTATTTTCCATGTTGGGAGATTTTCTGGTCTCCAGTTTGAGCTGAGGAAGAAATAAGCTTCTCAAAGCTCCGTCAGGCTATCTTCTAAGAATATAGAAAATATAAACAGCATACAAGATCAATTTAGATCTTGAATTTAAGTTTTTGCCAAAATAATCTCCTTGACGCCTGTGTTCGGCAGAACTGTTTTAAAATAAAATGATCCATTTAATCTCAACCATTTCTCTTCAAGTTATACTAGATATTCTTAGCAGAGAAGAAATGTGTATGTTTGCTAAGCTTATGTAAGTACTTTTTACTTTATTCATTATTTACAAAAATAACACAGCATTATTTTGCTAATACGGCTTCGTCCATACAACTATTCAGAAATTTTAAGTGAAGCTTGAATCACTTCTAGTCACACAGAGCACCGTCATAGTTTGTAAGTATTAACAAGTATCAGGACCTTATATTTGCATGCAGAGCAAGCAGTTTCAATAAATCAACACCAAAAGTTGTTTTTTCTTTAAAAATCAGTGCATGATACCTTACCGATCCTGAGATAGCGCTCTATTTCTGTGCACAGCAGATATAAATGAACTATTAAGGAGAAAAAACAGCAGTAACATGTTTGAAAGAATTGTACAAAGATAAACCAGGGAAATTTGCAAGTTCTACAAGTCACAGATGAAAGAAATACTTTTCCACATAAATTGCTGGGTTTGTGTGGGTGCTGTGTACATTATACTGCTGTTTCTTAATTCCTGTAACATCTGTAGGATTTTTGCAGCAAAACTACAAATGAGTGCTGAGCATTTTGGCAGGAGGTTCCTCTCCCACGTTACCAGTCTCACTCCTTTTTTTGACACTGGCTGTGTGACAGACTCTCAGAGAAGAGAAGGCAATCACTCCTGAAGACACATGGGGCTCCCTGCAGCTCCCTGGAGTTCCACTGAAGGACTACCTAGCTCCCATTGCAAAGCTAGAAGAAGAGATTAGCAGGACATTCGTTAGGATGAGACCGCTAACAATAAAATTTTCGTTGGAACTTTTCTATATTGTAAGACAGACACGGGAGCAGAGCTGATAGATGACTTCTGTGTTGATTTTGGAAGCAGAAATCAAGAACCAATTCTCTAGAAGTATATGAACAGCGGGGAAAGAAACAGCTCAAGTAACTGATGCCTCTGAGCACACATATGTTTGTGATTGCGCAAGGCTTACCTACCGCTCTGAGAAGCACGTAGGTGAACAGAAACACTAGGAGCAATGATGAAGAGTCATGACACGGGAGATGGTAATTCAGATTAAGTAAAGAACATACGGCCCTGTATCAACAATTTGAGTTTATACTAGTTTATGTCCAGTCATGAAAACTGGTTATCTGTCACTGTTCTGGACAAGGATGCTTGTGTAACTCTATTCTCTTCCCTTGGTGAAGAATGAGCTTTATTGCCACGAAAGAAAGCTGGAGAATAAAGATCATTTGACCTGTCCATTTCTACGCTAGTCATCCTATTTTTATAAGCTGGGAAAAGAATGAAGGCGTGCAGCAAGCTATTAATGGTGACAGAGCACTACAGCTGCAGCAAACCACGAGCCATCCAGCCATCCTTCATATCCCTCCAAAGAGAACGGACATGTAAAAGACGCATACTCTATTTATCCCTACTGTGCATATTATCATTCCTGCAAGTACCAAACTGCGCACCTGGGGTGCCGAATTTATCTCTCCATACTTTCACTTCACATTTCTATTTATCAGGCTGTTAAAATAAACAAGTAGTATGCAAGTATTTTGGAAGAGAATATGTAAAAACATGGTTAAGATATGTAGAGATTAATATTTAACCAGACAGATGGACTAAACAATAGGACAGGTAGTACAGCTTGGCATCCTAAAAGCAGTAAAATAAGTGAAATTAATGGCAATAAAATCAGTAAGTTAAAAAAAACTGCTGAAGGGTATAAGAACCTGAACCATCGTGGTTCAGAGAAAGGTTCTACATACTGCGGGAAGCTCTGCATGCTGCAGAGCAATGCCGTGGTGCCCAGCACCTCCTTTTTAGCAGCTCGCAAACTAGTGTGGCATATGGTGTTGTGGCGCAACCCCAGCATGAGCTGTAATTAGGGCCCTGCTAGCCCCACATGTCCACCTCACATGCGCCCAGATAACAAATGAACCCAACAGATGAGGGTGCCCCGAAAACACCATCAAGGTCCCTGAAGCACAGCACCAATCCCCAAACAGTGGGGATGGAGCAGACTGAAAACACTGCCAACACGCAGTGCACTCTGGCTGCATCTGAAGCGGAAACTGAACCAATATCTAAAGCAGACCAAAGTACGTAAAAGTCTTTCAACTTTGGTTTCCCATCAAGCCACTTGCGGTCACGAAGCCTGCAGACAAGACCAACATAGGCAGTGTTCTCTCAGTTGTTTATCGTAAGATCAGCAAAGCCATCATATGCCTGGGAGAGCTGTTCAGAGCTTTGTATACATAGCGGTATATAAACCTATCATTGCATGGTGGCAGCAATTATAAAATGTTATGGCCAGCATTCTCCACAGGAGATGATTAAACATTCTTCATGTCTGTTTCTGATAGAGAGTGTGACTATAAAGCTCTCTGACTCTGATGAGGCAGAGGATATTCATCATTTCAAAGAAATGTATTGAATACGTTTGTGACACGTTCATGAAGTTCCTAAAACTGAACATTACTCTCTTGTGATCATCTAAAGATCATAGGAAGTACACAAGAGTAACAGGAGCACTGATCCATATTTATCCAGAAATGATTTTCTCGTGATGCCTACTCACTCATAAAGTGAATGATCACAACTTTAGACACGGTGCGTACAAAATCCACTGAAATCAATGGCGATGATTTACTGACTTGCATAGAATTTCATGAGTGATTTTGAGACTCGGGTTTTCAAAGCAGCTTCTTGAAATTCCAACACTTATAATGGAAAAGAGGCAGGTGTAAATTTACAGTTGGACTATGCTTTGTCATACATAACCAAATGAACTGTGGGTTTGAGTGAGTCAATGCAAACTGAAAGTGATTTTCTGGACTTTAAAAAAGTTGCTTTCTATTTGTAGGAAGACCTAGGACAGGACTCAGTTAGTGGAAGTTATTAATATGTCACGGGTGCAAAGCAAGACAGCAAGCAAATTCAAAACTTAAATCGAGTATTTTAAGTTGCAGTAAATACCTCCAGTCAGTAGACAACATAGCTGCTTTCCAAGGAATATGCAGTATGCGCTTGCCGTAATTTAGTTAAGTACAACTGCTCTTATGTATACCAACCTTGGAAATAAAAAGGCTTATTTTCAAAATAAAACCTTAAATTGCAAGCGAATACAAAAAAATAAACCCAAGAAATATATGATCTAGATGTTAAGCAGATTACATATATGTAAAATATTAATCTTTCAGTAATAGGCTGGAGTAGAAATATTAAGGACAGAATACAAGAATTCAACTAACAGATGATGAACTGAAAATGGCAAGTGATAAATATAATTCTGATTTAAGTCAGCAAGAAAAGCTATTGTTGGCTTATACCATGATAGTTCAAAATCTCAATGAATAGTTTGTCAATCTCCTTAGAGTCTACAAAACAAATGCAAAAGCTCACACGAGTTTCTTGAAGGTGTGTGGTATAGTATATAGTCCTCATTTGTTACGTTTCATGTTTTGTTCTAAAAGATATTTCTGAAATACATTCTTATCCTTTCCTTCTTTCAAGTAGACATCATGATGGTTGCTGGCAACTTCCCAGGACAGGGTGGTATACATACAGCCTAAAAGATGATTTTACTGTTCGGTGACATAAATTGTTCATCAGCCAAAATTTCCAGACTGTCACTGCAGGAAATACAACAGGGTGGATGTACCTGAACTGTCTGTCTTAAGCTGTTTTAGTCATTCTTGTGGGTCACTTGCACTTCCAATTAAATGAGTTACAGTACAAATATTTTCATATTGGCCAGCAGCCCAGGCTTCAATTAACTAGGGGTGCTGTGCTGCAACGTCCACACAAAGGGCATGATTCCAGACTCAAAACACCAGCAGATGAATGGAAAAAAATCAGTGACTATTTAGGATTCAGATAAGTATGTTCTTAAGAAATATTCACCTCTTGAGACCTAGGTATCTTATTGTTCTCTCTCTTTTGTACAGCTCATTTCTCTCACCTGGAGGGCTCCCGTGCCCTGCTGCAGCTGTGGCAATAGCAAAAGCAGAAGCAGGAGAAACCGAACAGTGGCTGTTGTCAGCAGTTTGTACTGAAAAGGGAACAGAGAAAAGTTAACAACTTCTACATACTTTTCATATTTTTCAAGTTAAGCAACAGTAATACTTAAAAACTTCACTAACGTTTATACTTTGTGTACACTCTACGTTTTCATTGGCAGAGGACTTTATATTAAGGGAAATAAAAATATAATACTCATATTTGTGATTTAAGTTAATTTCCGGGTTGGTATAATTAATGTTGCTACAGGAAAAAAAGTCTAAGACACTGCCAAGGTGAGGAACAAGCAGTAACTAAAGAGAAAAAAAAAAAAAAAAATTACAAAACCGATGGTGTAGAAAATTAACCTAAACAAAAAAATCATGTCCGAGAACTAAGCATATTAACTACCTTCTGATAACTAGATTCACATATTTTCCCAGGTCAATGCCTAGGATGAGTACAGTTTTGCACAATTTATCAAACTTTCTCTATAGAGAGTTCTGTGAACGTTGCTTCTGACTAGTACTCAGATAATATGGCACTGTTCACCACAGTTTCCCAAATCTTGCCATCTCACTGTAAAGGTGCCCAATAACAAGTTGGTTTAAAATTAAAGTGTCTCAGCAACTTATTAACAGTTGAGAAGACTCCACTCTGTTTTTCCTGTTTTAATCCCAGACATGAAATAACTGCCTAGAAATCTGGCGTGCATGAGAAGGCAGCATTTTAAGCGTTCATGGACGTAGCTCACAGCTCTGCTAATGATTTCAGAGAGCCACGTGAGACCTATTTGAGGAGCTCCAGCTCTCACTTCTCCTCTTCAATTGAGCAGTTTATTCAAATTTTGGAACGAATAATGTGACACCATCTGTAAATGTGCAGTGTTATACAAAGAAACAGACACAGTCACTCCCCATTGACAATAACGTGTGTTGTGTATTTCATGATTACATATTATGCCCAAAATACGTCCCCTTAGAAGCTGAAAAAAATCTATCAAGGTCTTGAGAGTTCTGCGAGAATGGGACTGATACGGTATTAGTCTTGGGCACATCTTGCTCAAGCTATTTAAGAACATTTCATCATACCGAAGTCCCAATATGCTTCCAAGTCTCTTGTTATTATACAAATTAACCAGTGTAATTCACATTCTAACAGCTTTTTTTTTTTAATACCCAAGAAATGAGGAAAATGCAAGCAAAACACATTATTCAAACATTTTTCTTTTCTAACGTCCTGCAAAGATTACAGCTACAGTATTTAAATTCTTTAAAGTGACTGATAGAGGTAAGAAACATCAGGTTCTTACCTCCTGGTTGACGATAGCGGAGATGACGTGGTGTCGAAGGGGATCTACATGGGGAAAGCTCTGTGGCATCCACTGCTGAGGTGCTTTCAGGAATTGTCCGGTCCACTGACACAGACTCTAGAACTGCTGCTTTAAAAGAGAATAAATGTTAATACTGGGATGATCATTCATAATTTACAACTCTTTAATGTGTATCATATCATATCTTATATCATATCATATTACATTATGTTATATTTAAATAACAACTTATATTAACATATCAATGACTCCTATTCTATTCTATTCTATTCTATTCTATTCTATTCTATTCTATTCTATTCTATTCTATTCTATTCTATTCTATTGATGTATTTATCAAGTATAAATGTCCTTTGAAAATATCAAGAGGCCATAGCAACTACAGTATGGGCCTTTAAGATACACTTTTTTAAAGCACTGAGTCCAGTCAGATTAGTTTGTCCTAGATATGGAGTGCCTCTGCAGAGATTATAGAGCATGTGGGTGATTCAGGACTCTCAGTTTACAAATACGAAATGATAGAAAGTCTGAAATTGATCAACTTTTAACAATCTGAACTGGAATGCATTGATAAATATGTACATCAAAGGGGGCTTCACCAAAACATAATGTTTAAAAAATGGCCATTAATTAATAGCACGTAATACCAGTGTTTCAATACCAACCTAATACCACTAAATGCCATCTAACACAAAGTTGTTTACATTTAATCTGTGGTTTATAGTTGTTTTAAACAGTACTGCTTCTGAAACTTCCTATGAATCTTTTGCATTAAGAACACTCATAATTATCCTCTGGATGGAGTTAAAGGACTGGAAAAATTTTGTACCAACAACATAGCCACACAAAAGCTCATAAATAAAGAACTTGGTGAAAACCAGCAAGTTGTCAATTTTAAAAATAGCTTGGATAAGACTGGACTTTAAATCAGCAGAATATACAGTGAAATGCACATGTCATAAGGATACTTGAAGTCATAGGTTTTATATGAGCAAGGGAAAATAATCCTTGTTGGATAACTACATGTAATCAAAAACTGCCCAACAAAATACAGCACTGGAGAGCTGATTACTTCATGGAGGAGTTCTTCTATCAGAAGAATAAAAAAGGAATGACAGAAATACTAATTCCAAAATGAGGGAAAATAAGGTGATAAAATATAACCGACATTTGATATGAATGACAACTGCACCTGCAGCATAAGTATTGTATATGTAAAAAATGTATTAAAAACCCACAACTTTGGAAAACAAAATCTTTGGAAGTGGGCGAAGAAGGTGGAAATTCCAGGATGTAAACAGAAAAAACTAAAGGAGAAAAACAACCACTATAATAATATGTCCCGGCGAACAGAATTCATACGGTTATAGTGGATTTAGAGTAAGCCACAGTTGTTTTCTTGGAAATCTGGCAGTGCCAGAGCAAAAGTAGTAACTGTAATGGGGTGGCGGTACATCATTAAATAGAACTGGTCTCCTTACCCAGAAAACTTTAGAAACAAAGAAATTCATCGTGTATGATAAGAAGCACACAGATTAGCATTTGGTAGTTCTCTTAACAACTCATTTCCATTCTCCCTGTGAGATTTCTTTTTAAACTTACACCTCTTCCTCAACATGCCATACGCAGCTGGGTGACAAAAGGACTCTCCCCTGCAGAACAGAGATATCTAGCTGCAAATTCCTCCAAACTGAGCGCAAACTGTTCAGCAGGAGATCCCCAAAGGGACTGGAGACACTGCACAGACAGCAATTTAGCATTTATATGAGGTTCTTGCCATTTCCAAATGTTCCTGACACTGCCCAGATGACACTTCCAGCTTTGACAGACCAGAATGCAAAATCTGAATACCTCTGCAACAATGCCTAGTGCTAACACTAAGCCAGAATAACCTACCCTTACTAGTTTACTTTACAGTGTATAGCAAAAACCGTTACACCTAAGACTGCAGTTACCTGTGTACAATTCATTTTAATGCACAGACTATATTTTGGGACACGCTGTGTTATCACACTGATTTAAATGTGATTACACTACTGCACAAGAAGAATTTGCCCAACTCTACATAGTAAATACTATATTTTATATATAAAAATACTCTGTCATGCTATTCATTTAAAAGCATCCAGCATAGAGAAATGTAACGATGAAGTATAACAGCCAACCAGCATTTTATGAAAGCAAAAAGTATGGGCAAGCATGGACTCCTACAATTTTTTAAAAACAACAGACTACATTCTGTAAAAACAATCCCTCCGCATAATGCAACATCAAATTTCTTACCAGGGCACTTATTTCAATTTATCAGTAAGAAGTAGACATAACGCTTCAATCAGATTTTTCTTCGTTTATATTTGGTAATCTTTTTCTTCTTTCCTCTTGAGTTACATCAATTTTCAGTGTTAGAGTACTTGCAAGTAAAACTGAGCTACGTTTTGCTTAGATTTACAATTCAAATTCCTCAGACTGTAAGTCAGGCCATGTAAGACCATTTCTAAACATTAATTTTAGGAATAAAATAGATGGGGTTTTTTTATTTCCTCATCTTCTGTTTAATGTAACAACAATACAAAAAATCACTATATACTTCTGTTCCAATTCAGAGGTAGACTATCCCTCCCCCAAAGAGCAGGGAGAAATAAGCACACATTTGTGCATTCTATGAGATTAGGGCTACTTTCTTGCTTTGCCATCTATATATACAACGATCCCATTCCAGATGCCCGTAGTGAGGTTTTTCTCAACCAACTTTAGCCCTCTGGAAGTAGTACTTATTCCAGGGTGCCTTACACAATCCATAGAGGAAAAGAGGCATTTGCACAGGAGCAATTAATCTATTTTAGACATCTGCCTTCCGGATGGATAACAAGCAGGTGGTATGAATCTCAAATCTCACCAATGTACCAAGGGCATCACATAAATTATTTGTTTGGGTTAGTGATGAAATCTTTCTGGAAAACCACCCCTGGTCTGTAAACGTGTTAAAGCTGTTAACGTCTTTACATCCCTATTTCTTTTTAAATTAATATTTTACTTCCTATAGTAATGGTACAACTCCAAAATTTTTCACCTCAAGAAACACAACTGGCATCAAGTATTTCCTTCTGCCTTTCTCCCTAACACTCTGGTGAAGTGAAAACAGACAAGACTGTTCTGCCATACTCCTATTCCTACAAAAAAGTGACAAAGCAGTGGAAACAGACAACGCATTGCAGCCTCTACCAGAGAAGAAGTAGAAGCAGAGTATTTGGTTTCACAACACAGCTTACGGTGATCGGGGGGGGAAAATAAAGACATGAGAAACAACTTCTCAGCAGTAATCTGATAAAAGTCAAGCCTACTTTAGAGACTTATCTATTTACCAAAAGTAACACTCAGTATTTTCTGAGTATATAATACCTCTTCGAATGCTTCTCCTCAGCTTGTTACAGAGGTCAACACGAGGGTTCTCCAAGCTGTCCTCTATGGAGCCAGGGCTTTGCTCAGGAGAGGAGGGCCCTTTGCTAAGGTCGAGTGGTACTTTGCTACCCGTTGGTGGTGGGGAAGTGGCTGGGCTGTAGGTCGAGGTAGGACTGCTTGCCACTGATGAAGTAGAGAGGTCAAGGGCACCGATCCTTGAATTCAGTGGTGAGGTCAATGACAGTTTTCGGGTTCTTACAGGTGAGGAAGTTCTGGAGAGTGACAATGGAGGCGGAGAAGAAAACTTGCGGCAGAGATGTGGTGACTTCCCATCAGCCAGGTACTCTCCTCTGTTGTTTTGACTGGTAGCAAAGAATAACTCCAAAGATCTGAGAGTAAGAAACAAAAAAAGGCAACAGATGATAGCAGACGCCAAACAGATTTAAGTGAAAACACTTACAAACAAGTTTTGTGCAAATCTGCATGGCACTGCAAATTCTGTATGACACTTAGTCCTCAAAGCCTGGGCAGAAAGTTGAGACAGACTTCCTAAAAATTTATGTCCTGTTTACAAATGCAGAACTTTATTCTTAGATTACTTATATAATCAAAAAATCATAGTAAAAAACGTGACAAAAAATTATGCCATGGTAATTCACTAAGAAACCTACGATAGGAAGGAAAAACCCCAGAGCTCACCTGACGGGAATGGAGGTGAAGGGCCGTCTGTATATGTCTGAGAGTTTTTCCAGTACAACAGCTGCAGTAGTAAATATGCGGTAAGTATGTAGGAAAGTATTCAGGAAATCAATACTTAGAAACCGTAAGTCTGTTAGCCGCTCCAAAAGGCGCTCGACGCTTGCATAACGGATTTGGGGTACTTTGCAGGAATTCAGTGTTTTGCTGAAGCAGATATCAATGTCATCTCTATGAAGACGAGCATCAGATCTACACAAAAATTAAATATAGAACATTTTATCAAAGACGAAGCGTGATTATGGTACAGCAGTGGTATCACTTTAGCTACTCCTGTCAACGTAGAAGCAGCAAATATATATATGCATTCTTGTATTTTATCAATACAAGAGAACTCAATCTGTGGCGATACCTACTTCCATTCAATTATATTTTATGCCATAACTAAAGGAATTTAAATTTTACTTTTGGCAAATAATTAATTCACATTTCAAATTCTAAGAAACCATTAATGATGCTTAAATTTCTGAAATGGAACAGGAGGCAGAATTGTCCCCTCTTGTCTGTTTCAGGCTGTTGTGGCCTGCAGCCTGATATTATTAGAAGCTCACTATAGAATAACAGTGGACTGATTGCAATGTTTTCTGCTGTGATCTAGCTTTATCTAAAATAAACTAATGGACCCTAGCAAAAGACGGCAAAATTAACACTTTAGCTAAGCTTAAGGTGTACCTGAAGGTAACACCTGCCCTCGGGTTCCAAGAATTATTTAAAAAAAAAAAAAAAAAAAAAAGGAAAAACGGAACAGCATGAAACATCTCTAATTTCAAAGCAGAAACTACAGAGAAGCTTTGTTTCAGTGAAAAAAAATTGGACTAATTTTTGCTTGGACATCAAAACAAAAATCAATTATTTACATAACTGTACTCATGATGGTTTTTTTCCGAATTAAGTTTTGCATAATTTTATCTAGCTTAAGGCTTAGTTTGTAAAAAAATGGCATGGATAGTAAGTATCTTTCAATACTGTCTGATCCTTTCGTTAAAAATGATTGGGTTTTCTTATAATGCAGCATCAAGATACTCCACACACTTTTACACTGAAAAAAAATTCTTTCTTAAGTTGGGTCCTCAAAAAAGTGGCAGGTTTTTTTTTTATTTAATCCAAAGACATCTGACTCTAAAAGTCAATGTGTGCTAAAAATCAGATGAGTAGAACCTCAGAAAGACAACACCAAATTTATATCTGTTGTTAAGATCCTGTACGTTTTTTAGAAGTAAGATTTCTTTCTCTTGACATTGGGATTAAGACCTTGCTGTACTCTACAATTTGAAAACAGATAAATGTATTTTTAACATTCAGCAGGTAACAAAAGTGTTTACACACTGCAGAGTTCCTGGAATAAAACTGAAGGCAATAAAATGCCTTCTTTCCTGGGATCAAAGGTATGTGGCCTAACTCTATTCACAGATGTTATCTCTTTTTCAATTCTAAACACATGCAAAGAGAGGAGAGGCAACAACTAAAAAGGAAAAACAGGCATTTGAGAAACGTTTCATGTATGGAGTACATCCAAGAGAAAGAGAAATAGCCTAGTGACAGATAAGAGTAAGAAAGGAAATACTTGTACTTCTATCCCTATGTTCTAGTCTTTAATATTCATATTGGATAATAGTAAGTAAAACTCAGGTAAATACAGATCTGTAGAGGATTCAAGAGGTAAAATTGTGTTAGAAATGTGGAATCATGTACTGAAAATCGCTGTCTACAGATAAAAACTACTTATTACAACAGATGACTGAAAGAATCCAAGGATGTAGGAAGCAGATTTATGAATAATGATGTTACCTTGATGTGATCAGTTAAAATTATGAGAGAAAACAATTTTTTTCTCAGAAACAAGAGAAACTAAGAGAAGAAAAATTTTGGCTAATGCAAAAAAGTACCTTAGAAAATTATACTTGTCTGCAGTCACCTAAAATTTAAAGACATTTTAAAATATATTCAATAAAATTATGAGTGGTATGGCAGAGAAAAGCTAACAGAGAATAAAATGATCATCTGAAGTGTAACTGAAGGTAACTTCACAAATAATAGAAAAATCTGAGCTGTGGTCCTGTACAGCCCAATACTGTGAATTCAGAGATTGACATTTTGAGTCACCCCTACCATTTCAAGAAAGAGATTTGAAAAGATACATTCTGGGATGCGGAATTAATTCCATCAACAAAAACAGAGGAACAAAAGATTAAAAGATTGTATTTTCCAAATACACGTTTTCTTTTGTTAAAACTTTTCTCTAAAAAACCAAAGAAGCTATTTGGTCACTGGGAAAAAAAAAATGCTGCACTTACTTGATCATATGTGGCACCGTGACTTTAGAGTTTTCTTCAAACACTATGGTCATTAAACCATTGCACCTTATATTATCAATGCACTGCGAAAACAAACATTGAAAACTGTTAAAATCAAAACACAGGGTAAGGGAACTTACTTCCACACTTTTCACACTGCTGTAAGCTTAAAGCATAGTTTTTACAGGATATGGACGGATTGGTACAAGGTATTTTCATAAATGAAAAGCAGTGATGCAAGAATTACAGTTGACGTGCTTTTCTAGTCTTCTGCCTTTGTTTTGCACATCTGCAAGTCGACACTTCTTTACCAGCACACTCAGGGTATTCAGCTTAGCATCCTTTTTTCCACATGATTAAGTACTTTGAGTTGGAAGTGAAATTTCCTTTGAAACAGATCAAAATTAAATATCTCTAGCGTTTCCTGAATGAGTGTTAAGCTTGAGAAATCAATACTGCAAGAAAGTGAGAATACTTTATACACAGACAGATACACTAATACCTTAACCTTTACACTGTGCAAATAGACCAAAGAGAAATATAAACAGTTTCTAGAACCACACTTGTAAAAACAAATTCAAGTGGTGCTGTTATTATGAAACAGAGTTATGAAGATGCTGTCCAAGGAGTTCCTTGCAAACTCTTGTATAAATGTTTTGGGCTCAGTATTAGAAGCTGGAAAGTCAGTTCTGGGCCGTGGTCACAGTACATATTGCTTTAGAAATCACAGGCTGTCCTGTGCTCAGTAGAAGTCTACAAACTTCTATAAGTGCTTAAGCTGTTCTTCAAGCCTCAAAGCAGCTCAGTGTTGGCAGTGCATAGGGGTAGGTCAAAGCCATTTGTCCACCACTATCTTCGGGTTAGTACTTTTATACAGTTAAGATAACACATCAACACAAGCCTTGATCTTGGAAGTCAACAGAGAGTCTGACAGTGGATCAGGCTTACACAGCCTTCAGCAAGTACCTGCTACCTAACACGACAGGACTCTTGACTTTATACTTTCTAGTTTTATTCATCAAATATCGTACACATAATTAAACACTATTTATTTACATCAATAAAAAGGAATTTCCAGAATTATCATATACATTTACCTTGACTTCAAGAATAAAAACAGTTTGCTGGCTTTGGAACATCTCATAGCAAAATAACGATTGATGCTAGATTGGTCAAACAAGATAATGACAGGACTTTTCAGGTTTAAAATATATCTACGTAGCTATACATTTAAAATATGATCTATGTAGCTATATGTGTTTTTACATTCAGGTATTTAAGATTATTTGAAAAGGGCAGTTGTAACATTCCACATTATGATTTTATCAAATTGCTACCTAAAAGCAGTGAGAAAAGCACATCTAATAAAAATATGTAATTTCCCCTGTGTGAATTTTAAATGTTGCAAAGAAGGCCTTAGCACCAACCATAAAACTGTCTGAGGTAATTCAGCGCTCTTATCCTCAGTCTGCATAGGCCTAGCATTTATCACCTCCCTGACAGATACCATCATTCTAGCTAAGCAATAAGGGATCTAGGGCTGAAGGACAACAAGTTCAAACTAGAAGCGGGGAGGTTTCTTCAGCATTAACAAAACCCATGCATTTTTCATAAGAAGTGTATGGTTTGTATGAAGGGAATATAAATTCAGGAGTCCTCACTAGGAACATATAGACAAATATGACTTGTATGTCTTATATGTCTTACACATAGATAATTTAGTAAGATGCAGAATTACGGACAGCAAGACTAATGCTGTGAGTGAACAGCAACTTCATGTATACTTTTTTTACTTGCAAACATAGGAAACACATATTTACTAAAAAAATACTTTTTACATGCCCTTTTTGTTAGCAAAGTTCCTGTGTTCTCCTTGGGGGTTGTAGCCAGGGTGAAAAAGAAAAAAGTGCTTTTGGGCAGGCGATTCAGTAATCTTTTATGGCAATGCTTCTGCTGGCAATGTGCTCAGTCAGAAACACAATTTGATTTTCAAGAGACCAGTGGTCTCAATTGTTTAGAAGTTCTCAAGCATTATCCAGATTTTCACCCCAAATTTTCTTTTGCCAGCGGAAGACAGGTGGCATGCTTCTTGTGTTATTTCCTTCTTTTCCTGCTCTCCAGATGCACTAGAAGAACTATAAGTGCTAAGTCAACTGACTCGATTGCTATTTGTAAACAGTACTGATTCGTGCACCAAATGCCTGTGCAGTCTGCACAGCACCTTGTGCCCCTTCTTACTCCTTGTTTTTTGTTTTAAGCTGCTGCTTATCCCCTCAGCATCTCTTGCTTCCCTTCGTTTGTAAGGACAGAGAAGCTTTTTCAGCCTCACTATGCTAAAAGATCTCACTTTTCTCAGGCTTTTGCTTCTAGCTTCTGTTAATTGTTGGCTCCGTATCTCTTCAGAATATGCCTGTCTTCAAAAGCTGGGAGATCGTCCCTTCCTCAAAGAGGGATCAAGGAAGAAACCCTTCTGTTTCCCTGGCAGTCTGGCCAACCCTTTGCTCTCTCCGCTGTATGCAGCTAGTCGTGTTTACCTCTGCCTTGCTGAGACACTTCCAAGCTTTGCAGGCATGCACCTCTCAAGTCAGCTGTGGAGCTTTTCAGCTCTTCCCCTAACACCACAGTAGCATTGTTTGGAGGTGGAGTGGTTTGGAGGAGAAGACTTGAGCCTTGGAGGCAGACCCAAACTCTGATCTCTTGTCTACATGGACTGCCGATGACTTTGTCATTTAAATTTATTATTATATAGGCCAAGAATGGACTTATTCCTGGGTGTACCATGTTCCAGGCCAGTTCTTAAACAGTCTTTCCTCCCCAACAAATAATTCCAATACTTTAATGTGTCAATGGAACAACATAATTCACTGATAATCCATTTTGCAACAAATTCTCCAACCAGGTCTGTCTTGAGATTTTTATCTTTATATTTTTGTTCCTTTAAAAAAGTCAGTCCAGAAGAAAGTAACCCAGAATACTCGTTTTTAAGCAATTTCTACTCATTGCGATGATAATTCATCTGGAGATCTTGCCAGCAATGGTAGCATCTTTAGAAATCCAACAGATTCCACACTGATATTTGCCTAATCAACTATTTCTCTTGAAATTAATAGAGGATACTATGCAAAGTCAGAACTGTGAGACATCTATGTACCTGCTGGTTGCATGAACAAAAATAGCAATAGCATTAATTCAGACCTGGTTAGTTGAAAGTTCAGATTTTTCATAGTGCATTCAACTTCTTTCCCCTCGATAGATTCTGATAAAAGTTCGTCTACTATGTTTTTAGCCAAATGCACTAAAAATATTGCTTTTATCCCTGACGTTCAAGTATTTTAAAACATCATTTTTTTTCATTAATAGCAAAGACAGTTCCTGCACACCGTTAGAATGCTTAGTAATTATTTATAATGGTTTTTTCATATTCGTTTTGGTGGAAAATGGAGTTTATCTCATTTTGTCACTGCATAGGATATGATTACTGATATGATATGGTATCATTTTCACTTTCAGGACTCTCAGGTGGTTTTTGATCTGTATGAAAGCTATGAACAAACAAGTACTATCCTTCTTCTTAAATCAAAATATGTATCTGGATGGGCTTTCCTTAGACATAAAAATGACTACCCATTAGTATTATGTTTGTCAACTGACAGTTTTCTATTTTATATCCCATCTGTCTCATTGAGAAACATGTTTCACTGATGACTCAAATGCAAAGACTGAATTTTGAGGGAAACAGGTAACATTAAGGGTTTTTTATATATAGCATAGCAAATCAGCCCTCAAGAAATCAACATCCCTCTCTTGAATTAGTTTTCAGAGATACAGAATAAACTAAGATCTTAATACAAATAAGATAAAGAATGCATTAAGCTACCTGACTTATATCACTTGTCCATGCAGCTTTCTCCTGTCGTGATGGGGCTAAAAGGACAACAGTAAAAGGAGGAGCATCCGTAGGTTCAACTACAAGCTTGAAATCAAGGTGTCCAAACACTTGTCCAGAACCTTTTGCTTTACAGCCAGAGTGGGGGAAGAAAAAATCAAAATATGAGACTTAAGACTGAAAGACAAAGAAAATGGTTTCATTTAGAATGGAAGTTACTTTAAAACATCTCTCTGACAAAGAGGAAACCCAACTGGGGATCCAAAACTCACTGTGTTTTTCAAATACACAGAATACAAAAAACAGCTGTAAATATGCAATAGTGGGAGTTGCTATACACTACTTTTAAAGATACGAATAAGGCTAAAGTCCTTCTAACACTTTTACGCTGATATGCTCTCAGCAGAAGTATCATTGAAATGAATGAAACTACTTTCACAATTCAACTGCAAAACTTGCCTAAAACTGCAGGATGGAAGCCAAAATGAGTAACAATAAAATCAGCTTGGGAATGTGTTTTGTTATTTCATTTGAACAAGCTTGCAGTCAAGATTTGTCGGGAGTCCAAGACAAAAACTTTCCACTAATTCTGCCAACTCACTCAACCCCCATGTATTTAAAAATCCCAATTATCTGCTTCTTCTTTTAAGGTATTTTTTGGTTGTTGTTCCAGGATCCTCTGGGTGAAGTTGTATGCAAAAGTCAGCAAATAATTTATCACATTCCTTCAGCCAGTCTACTTGAAAATCCTATGTGGGATGTCAACAGCAAGAACAAACATAACAAAACAAACCCTTAACCAAGCCAGCATGCCCATTATTAAAACATCTATTCTACTGAATCAGTTTAATGCTGTATTCCTCTGGTTTCATAAAACAGGAGAAAATATTAATTTGCTCTTGTGAAAAATAAACAAAGCGTACCAATTTTAAGAAACTAGAAACTATAATTACTACAAACAGCTGAATTTAACTTACAATCATCATCACTCACGTCTGTCTCCTCGATCAGTGTGCACTCTATTAAAGACAGAACACCTCCTGTCTATGAAAACAAAGCACATTTTTCGCAAATTTTGACATTTGTTCCCATTTGTCATTATAGTTATTTTTACACTCTGATATACCTTACTCTGAGATTTTACATTACTAAGAGCTCTTAGAAAGATACATGAATTTCACGATGCACATTTTTCCTCAAGAACTAAACCCAGACAGATGAAATATCATGGTTTTCTTATTCCAACAAATCAATATATACTCAAACGTATAAAATTTCTTTCATTTTTACTACAGTATAATTTATCTCACATAAATACTTGTTCACAAGTTTCAAAAAAGCTAACTAGAATTTCATCTTCTCCTGAATTTAAATTAAATACATACAAGATTTTTTGGGAGGTTCAGGCATACTCTATTTACTTTGCATAATACTTGAACTATTTAAGGGGTGCAAAATGAGAGGGCATACAAACAGTTTTAATAACATCTCAGAAATGTCTTTGTCAAATTAAAATTCTATACAACATAATCCGCTCTGTAAACCACCAACATCTCTTTATTCAAAAACCAACACTACGAAAGCCTGATTCTCAACAAATATAACTAGAGTATTCTTAGAAGACCTTTCAGTGCTTTTCAGGAAAACAGAACTGACTTCTAAAATTAATTTTATTAGAGCTCTGGAAAATATTCTTTAGTAATTCTACAGGGTTGTACTGGCTGATTTATGTGCTGACTTAATGAAAACTCACATTCAGTGCTAGTTTATACAAATAGATACACCGATATCTTGTTTCTAACCCCCATATCATTAGAATGACATGGCTCTAGAAAAAAAAATGTAATTAGTAAGAACTTTGGCTGAATTCTATTATTTGCAATGACAGGACAAAGCAGTTAACTACTGTTAACTACTCAGGTTAAAGACATAAAATAATAAAGTACTGAAATTTCACTGAAGCTGTGTTTTCATTTTGTAAATTGAGTCATAAAGTCAAGTCTATACCTTGAGAAGATGCAGTTTTCCTCCTGAACTTCTTGTACAAATTAAAAAATGTTTTGTAAATAAGAAGCACTGCCTTTCTCCTTCTTTCTTCAAAGATAACGATCCCAGACGAACTTTGCTAAGTTTTCCCCTCTCGACTGAAGGGACTTGAATAAGGGAACCTGATAATAAAGACGAAAAATTTACTGTACTATAGCAATATTCAGTAGGCGCTGTTTAACGTGCTAATGCACTTAATATTGTGATATTAATTAATGCAAATTTTCATTCTAGTAAGTATCAATATATATCTGCATCTCTTTCAAGCGCAAGTTGATCATCTTGTTTTGCAGAAGTTCACTTTGTTTTTTTACAATAAGTAGACTCAAACAAGTACAGTCCAGGCTAATACTTATGTACATGGCAGGATTAGATCTTGGGCAAATTCTTATGCAATTTAAGCACGCTAATAGCACATTGATCAGAAAATGAAGCTGAACACCAAACTGCCATTTGGACAGTTGCTAGACTTGCAAAAGATACATTACTTACAAGTCAAAGAGACCGAGGATGAAAAGAAAAGATTTTGAAGGAAAAGAGTTTTTGTGTGTGTGTGCCTCTGTGCAAGAGAGATGGAAATGAAGCACATTTCTTCTTCTTATCTTATACTGCATAATTTTGAGTGCTCCACAGCTCATCTAAAATGTGTTACCAGTAAAAAAACTTCTGAACTAAATTGAACCTGGTTACGTAAGTCTGAATTTGTGCTCTGCAAAACTCCAGAGTGGGGACAGCTTTGCTTCTTTGCCGTTTCATACCTCAAAACCAGTCTCTGACCAGCTTTTCCAGAGCGATATCACCATGTGTATCACTTCCGAATTTGGATATGGAGTTAAATTTGGTGACGAACTGCAATTCCTCCATATATTGAAGGGAACGATTTTATGATACAGCTTGCTGTTAGCAGACAGGGCAGCCAAAAGACCTCCTAATCTCATTCCCACACATCTATCCTTACTATCACCCTTACACCAGCTCTTATCTTATTCCAACATTAGCTAGCTAATAGAGCTAAACCAGCAGGAATCTAATGCTACAGAGAAATAGCTGACTTAGCTCCCTGATATGCCTCACTGCAAGGTCAAAAAAGCACCCGTGAGGGTGCAAAGGAAGCAACAGCAGCAGCAGAAGCATGAAGGGATGGATATTGGCCTGCCTCTTTCAGAGGCAACAAGATATTGGACTAGCATAGCTATATCAAAGCTCAAACTAGCAGCAACGGCTTGACACAATGGAAGCCTGAAAGAATTATCCATGAAATTTTAGATTAGTAATTCTTACTCTACATTGTCAAAAAAAAATTATCACGTTTGAAGTTCATATACACAATCTTAAACTAACAAACAGAGAAATTAAGGTAACTGAAAAAGCTACTGCTTATCTACTTTTTTCTACACTTACCTCCCTCTATATATTTAATTAGCCTTATGTTATTAACATATTTGAAACTTACGCTGTCTGGCATAGCACAATATACAGTAAATCCGCAGTAATCAGTAAATCTGCAACAGAACAGTGTTCTTTGACAGCCAATTCAATTCAAACTAAATGTGTACAATGTGATTTGTGTCATTGCAACAAAACAGTGGAGTAAAGATATACACTAGAAATTTGCAAAGGTCTGGAATATTTTTTAGGTTCACTTAGATTCTGACCAAAATCCATAAATACTTATTGGTTGTCATACATTTCCCCTGGGCAAAACAGCCTACCTGCTTCAACTGTGAAAGAAAGGAAGGAGATGGTTCCCATGTGTTGGAACGTTGACTTTTCCGTGTTACACCAACTGCCCCCCATTGCAAGGCCAAGGAGTGTGTACAAAACAATGCCCAAGCAACTTCCCATCACAAAATTCTCAGCATCATTTTTCTCCTGAAATTCCCTCTAAACATTTAGGGTACCAATAGTCAACTCGTAAGTTGCATTTCTACTTTGCTTCTCAGAATAATAGTATCTATAAATACGATAAGCTTACAGATACATCTTTACACATAGCTTTTATTTTATTATTTTGATTTTCATTTGAATGTTTTCAGGAATACTATATTCTGTTCTGCTAAAATTGGCTGAAGGTTAAGTGGTGCTCTTGTATGGAGGTGAAATGTTATTGTTTAATAAGGTAAATCAAAATATACTAGATTTTTTAAATGCAGGAAAGAGAGACTGCATTATGTCTCTTTGATACTCAATATTTACAGGAAGAAACGCATCTGCTATATGTGCTGCATGGCTGACATCAAGCAAGGACTTCATGCATTCCCATCAAGCTTTTGTGACTAATGAAACTGGGCACTTGCCCACCATCCATTCTACTACAGATTTCCTCTTAAGGAAAAAAACGGTCACAATTGGCCAGTGTACAGTTGCAATGAGCAAGTGAGGCTAATTTTAGAGCATTTGTTAATAGCATACTTTGGACGATTAGTGTAATCTCAGGAACTTTTATCCAGCTGCAGACCTAACCACTTTCAGTACTTCAACACTGCCGGAATAGTCACTCTATTAGCCTTTGTTTGATCCAAGAAATATAAAATGTTGTATTAAAAAAAAATAAAAAAATTAGCCTACATGAAACTGCCTGATTTACAAATTCAGTCTGGCTTTCTCTATTCTGGATGTCTTTTAATTTTACCATAAGGATAGTCAAACACCGGAACAGGCTGCTCATTCAGAGAGGCTGTGGAGTCTCTGTCCTTGGAAACAGCCAAAATCAGACTAGACATGGTACAGAGCAACCTGCTCCAGCTGATGCTGCCTTGGGCACATGAGACTGGATTGGATAATTTACAGGAAGCCCCTTCCAATTTCAACTATTTCATGATTCTGTAATTGTGATATATTTATCAGTATAGGTAAATTCATAGCAGCCGATGGCAGGAAGATCACACAGAGTGTTTGGAGGCATCTAAAGGGCCTCGAGATGCCCAGTTGTCCGGGTGTCAGGCAATAGTTGGATTGCAGATTGAGGTTCCCTGTGCTTCCTTTAGACTCTTAAAGAAAATGTTGCTTAATTGTCTGCCATGACTTATAGTCTGCCTGACAATAAAGTCTGTATCTAAGCAACAGACAGAGAAAAGCAGACCCCAAGAAACCTGAAGGGGAATCCACAATCTACTGTGCAAAACACTGCTTGAGATAGATCCTGTCTACTCAACTTGTATAGCTCAACAGAATCAATCTCTTCTTAGAAAAGTAAAGTATACAAAATATGGCAAAGCTGTAACTAACCTTCACAGAAAAAGTCTTAAAAAAGGTAAAGGCACCTGTCTCCTTTTTTAAGCTGAAAAGAGGTTTCCTGTACCTGTCTACACTGATCAACACAAAGAACAGGAGCCTAATTGAAATTAGAGGAGACGGACATCACTGTCAAAGTGACCCTACTGCCAGATGTGAAAGGAAAATGGGCTCTGTGTTACTTCAGTAGCTCTACTCAGATTTCTGCATTTACACAAAATCTTATGTAGTGGATGTTCCAAAAGATAAACTGTGATACAGCCTTCTGTAACATACGGTGTTGTCCACTGTCCTTTGACTGTATGTCCAGAAATAAACTAAATTTAATATATTTGAACTATGTGTTTGACCTGGGTCTAACACTTCAACAGTAATCTCTTTCAGACTGATTCCCACAGAAAAAATAGTAAGTTTTTACTGATGAAACACTACATAATCAGACAAAGTAATACCAGCCAATCTTAAGGGGCAAACCCCCAACAAATATATAAAAGCAAAACACTGTAATCATCTTGAAAAAAATTTTCTAAAATCTAATTAAATTGTATGATACAAGTCAATCTAGGATAATCACAGCCCTATAATTTTCTTGCTGTGGATCCAACACAACAGCTTTATATTTTTGTCAAAGCCATATTCATAACTCTTCAAATACCTCAGTTATAACAAATGCACATAACTTAATGAAGAATCAAGTAATTTAACAGGGACTGTTATAAAAACAGCCTTGGAAGTTATTACAGCAAGTTTCATTGTTTGACCACTTGACTACAGAAACACTGCAGAATGGATTTCAAAATGTATACAAAGATTATTAACTACCAGCTGTGTATACGGCTCTATTAAATACCAAATGTTCTGCTGAGGCTATCTAGAAAAGGTCCCATGAAGGGATGCACCTAAATTACATTCCTAACCTTTCCTAAATTCATGTAATGCTCTTCAGACACAAAGAAGCTTTTACCCAGACAAAACCCTATCCTACAGATCTGTGGCGAGTGCAAACAAACTAACTTCTTTTAGAAGATCCAGAAGTAAATTATTAAATAAATGAGAGAAAAATAAGCTTCATTTACAAAGTTTTCGCATTTGCTAGTTTAACACTAAAGTAAAGTCCACCAAATAAGAACTGCAATAAGTTTGCAGTTAGTTCCTGGTAAAAAGTAAACTCAAGTTAAGTGGAAAAGTTATTTTATCCCAATTTTGTGGAACTTAACAACAAATTCCACCTCTGCTATAACTAAATTTCAATAGACAGAGTTTCACAAACCACCTAGAACAGACAATCTCTTGTTTTGCTAACTGTTTTATTACAAGTAGTCCTACATTCCTGGCAGAACAGGATGCGTTTTCTTCATGACTTTTTCTTGCAGAAGTGCCTTTTAAATCTATCTTGAACTTCTACTAACGCCCAAAAATGCATCTTGCAAGAGGCAAAGTGAGTATGTTCAAGTATTATATCTATGCTCACACTATCAATTTGAGATGTTTCCAAAGCAACAAGAAAACCGGGAACAACTGACAGCTCTTTTCTTTCCCAGCGATCATTTTACCAGTGATAAAGTTTCAAAATTTTCCTGCACTTTTGCCCAAGTGTTGGTATCAGCTGGGACTGCCAGGCAGCCCTGGTCTTTGTGGAGCTGTAGCTAATTTCCATCCCTTTGAAGATCACAGTCCTGGCAGAGTGTACATTACTGTTCCACAGGTGATTTACCATTCACGTGCTGCTGTTCTGCATGGTTCCTGAAGAAAACAGCATAGAAGTAGGGTTCAAATACAGCCCCCAATTAGTTGTCATTAGGGCATTTTGTGCCTTACCCTCCATGGACCGTGACTAGTCTTAGGATGTTAGCTGTGCCCAGTGCAGTGACCTGCCCAATGACGGGACATGAATCCTGCTGGTTTAAACCAATTTATTTTTTTTCCTTATTATTTAGATAGCTTTAAAGAAGAATGTCTTACCTTGGCGTATAAAAGTTTGGCTGGTATCTAGTAATATATCACAGCCTTCTACGATTGTTCTTTCTATGGCTAGATTCTTCCGGATGTTTTCTGTGTCACTCACTTCATCGTGCATCACCCTGTGAGAAACAATGCAAAACGCACTTTAAATCCCCTGAAATGTTGTGTCTGTTTTCACTTGGACTTCCACAGTGTAGACACAGAAGGTAGCTGATGTCCTTTGCCACCTGCTACAAAGCAGATATACACATCCACATGATCTCTCCAGAGCAAGTTTCTTGCCTTTTATTCCCTCCCTTGCAATCGCTTCATTTTTTCAGCAGTGGAACCAATTTTGCCAGACTTGTTTTTAGACTATTTCTAAACACATCTGACAGATGCCACCAAGCTAAAAACCCTTCACAGCTGATAGAATAGTACTTCTTGATCCTTAATACACCAGGCTGCCACAAAGCTGGAAGTGTTTCCTAGCATTTTGTATTAGTTATAACACATTGTAGAGTCTCTGCCCATGACTGCTTTGCTTCAGTTTACATCCCAATGTACCATTCACTTCCCCCTTGCTTCCTATAACAACCACAGCCTTGATGGCTCACTGCTCACTTTCTCCCATTTTTTTTTCTTATATATCCTCCCCTTACACAGACGATCCTGATTTTTTCAAGGCTGATACCAACCCAGAAGTTTATGTGGTATTGTGATGTATAATAGTTTTCTAAACTGGCACCGGACTGCACTATGTGAAAGCTCCTCCTCCCTCAGGCCCCCATTAAAGGGATGGAATGAGTCACAAAGCTTTATATTTATGGTCTATACTGCCTGCCTTGTGAGCAGAGGAGCATCAATCAGTCTCAGCCTCCAATTCTGGACGTTCAGTGACAAATTAGTTGGATCAGCAATGAACTCTGACTTATGAGATGAAGCCAAGCCAACGCTGATTGATCTGCTTGTGCACGTAACCCTGGCCAGAGAAATTCTCTGCTTTGCTTGAGTGGAAAGGAGACATTACTTCTTCCTACTTCAGATGGCCTCAGAACAGGGCAGAACTTGCTGAACACTGCAGGAGTCAAACACAGACATTTCTGTAAAAGATATTGGCTGCCCAGCTCTTTAAGAACTTAGAGCTTGAAGAAGTGGCACAACATGACCTGACCCAGAAAGCTGCCTCTGTTAAAAGATACAGCAGGACAAAAAGGAAAAAATAATGAGCTCCAAATTAACAGGTAGTTTGCACAAGGCAGCAACTTTGTCTTAAAAGAAAAAGAAAACTGAGCAGTCAAGAGCATGCAATTAACAAAAGCTATAAAGCGATCCCTCTTTTACACTCCAAGTACACCTTTGGTGAATACTCCAGATACCCAAGAGTATATCCTGGAGTTCATGCAGCATTTCTCTGTTCACAGCAGCAAACTCTGTTTCCCAGAGATAACAACTGAATTTCTTTCTGGGCTGACAGAGGAGAACATCTGAGAATGGTCTGGGAGTTCAGGGAAGAGCTTAATTTTGCAGGTTTCTACAGGGATCAGCAGTTCTAAACGTATATCTTTAGTTCCTGTTTATCTGGCAGTGTTTGAATCATATGTGAAAATCAGTTATTTCATTAACACACGTGAACTATAATACAGATTGAGAACTCGGTACTTTTCAAGACCTTCATTGATTCCCATTCTCAGAGAGTATCAGTCCTTTTTCTTTAAACTGTGAAAAAAATCTATGTTTCTCTAGGTAAAGGAAATTCCTTTGGTCATAACCCAGGAGTAGGTGGTTCCTATAGCAACTCCTATTCTCCCCTACCCAAAATACAAGGACACACTTGTAGATTTATGATGTTAGCCAAAAAGAAAAAAAAAAAAGATGAGTCAAAATATTATGTTGGGGTATTTGGGTATTTTTTAATTATCTTTTTTTGGTTTTGATCCTTTTCTTGAAAAGAATTTTTTAAAAAGAACAAAACCAAACCAAAATACAGAAAATATTTTTTTTCATCTCAAAACCTTTGATTCAAGATTATCAAACTTAAGGTAGAAAAATCTTACCTTGAAAGTTCTTCTAGTTTAGATTTAGCAAATTCAAGGCTTTTTCGCTCGACATGTTCATGTGGTGTGTGAGCCAGAAGTTCATGAAGTGTTATAATATATCTAGGAATCTTTAAAAAAATTAGGTATAAAATCAGTAAATCCTTAAGAGAATAATTCCAATACAGCTTTTTAAAAAATATTAGCCATTACTTTGGTCAGAAAAGTTTTGCAAACATAGTCTTTTTTAAATTAATATCCACAGCTAAATTATTATACATACATTCTAAATATAGCTACTGCCAAAAATACTGAACTTTTGGGTGACAGAGATTGCATATGCATATGCATATGTATGTTTTCTGTTTGAGGAAGCCCAAGAACCATTTCTTACATTTTAGGGAAAATATCAGATTAGAGGCGGCCACAAATATGACATTAAATGTAATTGTTTCATGCTGCTATCCCAGTGCCAATAGAGAAAACTTTCCAAACTCCCTGGGAGATCCATACATACCTTCCCTCAATTTCAACAGGATATGTGCATCTAAATTTCTTGTGACTTTGAAAATGCCAGCTGACCTGTCTGCATTTAGATAAAATTCATATTGCGTTAATGGACATGGAAGAATACGCAGCATTTGACTATTAAAGGCCGGCCACAGGGTAGCACAAGAACCCTGATCCATTTATTATTACCTAAAGTAGTTTTAGGGCTTTTAACCAGAACCAAATGGTACTGCAGTATAACTTGTCTTTACAGAATAAAAGTTATTTAGAAGACGGAGACATGACTTATTATGCTGAAGTGAAAAGTCATCAGCAATGACATCCTCCATCACATATGAATAGGACGCTCTCCCTCTCTTCTAAGATCCCATAACTTTGTTTTAGCTCAACCAAAAAGTCCAAAAGCTCAAAAATATACAAGCTCAATGCTAAAGAAATGTATTGTTACAGGTGCTAATGGCCCTTTAGGCTAACATGAATAACTATCACTGACACATTATCACTGAAGTCCCTTTTTTTTTTTTCTTTTTGACTCTTGGTCTGCCAGTAACTGAAGAAACTGAGGGAGTTCACTATTCTCTTGATGAGTAAAATGTTAGGTTAAATAAAATCATTAGACCAGTGTTTCATAGACCTCTTAAGACAGCTGTAAATAATTAATCCAGGCAAGTCAAGTCAAAATATCAGAAGGATAAAGTTCACAAAACTTTTGCAATATATTTTTCATTTTCTAAAGACCAAGTCGCTGGAGAACAAAGTGGTAGGAAAGTTTCAAAATGCATTCCCAGTAAAATGCTTGTGGCTGCTCTAACATGCTATACCAGGTATATTATCCCTCTATGGACCGCTTTATAATCCTGCAGCAGGCAGAAGTGAAGTAATAATTTCTCAGCTTTTTTTCTTTTGGCGCTAGTCCTTACCCCACATTCCCCTTCAACATACGTAAGATTCTGAATAGAGAGGAATCATTATAGTTGGAGAAAAGATCTCTACAGGCAGAGTTTCAGTATAACAACAAAACCCATGTTATTTCAGTATAATAAATAATTAAATTTCACTATAATAATGAAATAACTTAATTAATTTGCATGAGAATATTTTTAGCAAAGCAAGAACAATCTTCAATCAATCACAAAGTCAGTAACACAAAAAGAATACAGGAAACATTAAAAACAAATAGTCACAAAAAATATACAGAGACTACCTGAAACATGGGGTAAGTAAGGAAAGTTTCCAGCATTCGCCCCTCACATGCTGGGTTGGCTTCATATTGCTTCAAGAGTTTGTCAAAATCTCTGTTTTGCTTACAGTTTGCCAGTACTTGTAGACTATATTGATGATTCCGAACAAATTCTTGATATATGTTCAGCATTGGCAGCAGAATGTCAAATAAGTCAGCTAGAAAAAGTCAAGAAATGCCTTTTTTTCCAGCTACCCATCTCTTGAAATATGTTTAAAGAAACTACTATGTTCTACCAAAGTGAATTACTATAATCAGTTCTCTTTCCAATATACTGGGTTTTTAGAAACATTCAACTCAGCTCTTTCACCTGCCAAAACATGGTTGTTCTGATTAGCTAATAATCAGACAATATGACTGAAAATTCGGGGGCACATGTCTAATCAATGCTTAGGGCAGAGGCATTCTCATACACAGACTGGAAGACAGTCATTACTGCCCACGTGGGACTCCCACTACACCACATCTTGTGGTGTTAGTTCTGGAAATGCATTCCATCCAAAAAGGACTTTAAAAAAGTCTTTCAAAAACCCCACACCAACGTTACTGTAATTTCAAAAATAAATATGAAAACTGTACCCCTAGAGAAAGTACAGTAACTTACCTAGGATTAAGGTAGGCCAATTAGCTATTCTTGCTTTTAAGCCTTGGTGAAATATCTCATGAAGAAACATGATTGTTTCACTGAAAAAACAAGTATTTAAACAAACAAAAAGACAATTCAGGTTTTATTTTTTGATTAATAATTCACAGAGAAACATATCTTCCTCATTAGTAGTATGTTCTGTACTTTGCTTGAAAAAACAGAAGATAGTTATTATTATGAAAGTGCTTCCTTTTATTGCATTGTTTAAAATTTTCAGTGTAGTATGTGCAAAAAAAGAAGTGTAGAAAGCATATTCTAACTGTTCAGTTCTTTTAAATAAAGCATCTATTAAATAACATGTTCCACACAGTTTAATAAACAGGTTGTCCAAGAATATCCTTGACAATGCATTCCATAGTTTAAGAGAACCAGTAAGATGCAGAAACCTCAAGCCACTGGTGGTAACCTACATTGTTGCTTGCTTCCGTTTAAGATTTGAAGCTTACAGCTTTTCCATAACATGAAATGTAATGCTGTATTTTAGCTTAGAAGGTCAACAGACATCCCAGTTGTAAGAGAAACCATAAAGCGTGTAGTGATCATTAATGAGCTATGAAAGGGAGACCTGTCTCATAACTAAAGGAACAGGAACATGTTGTATTTCTTAGAAGTTTGGGGCGGACTTGGATGCAATCCCAATCCTGTATCAAATGTTAGATGCCTGCTGGCTTACTTGTACATACTCATTACAATAGTACTTGGATGCTTAATGCAAAGAATAATTATTTTTTGTAGGATATGAAAAGACAAGTCAGAGGGAAGGAGGCTCCTTAGGCAGGACAAGAGAAAATAAAAGATTTGATGTACTCATCCTCAGGGTCTTATCTGGATCATATGAGGCCACTAAGTCGAATTTTGTTCTCTTAAGAGAAAAAGAAACAGCAAAGGTGACAGAAAATTATAAGAACTGCCCCAAGAGGCACAATTTGTCATTTTCTTCCTCTAGCAGAGAAAGAAATAGAATGTAAGGAGGCAAAAGAGGTCTAGCTGGTTTCAAACAGCATCACCAACAGCACCTTGCCTTTTACCCCTGGAAACATGGTCTACCTCAGTGACTTGACTTAGAGTAAAAAAACAAGTGCCAGACCTCACTACTGTAAACTGAAGCAGAATGAGAAGAAGAGGTTGCAGAAACCCACCAAAAGTGAACCAAAACCCCCATACCTGTTGAGGAAAATGCTACTAACGTCATCGTGACTGATAGGTGGCTTCTTTGAACTTGCAGCCATTCTTAAGGGCCGCAGAAAACAGTTCACAAGAACATAAAGTTGATGCACATATTCAGATTCAGCCTCCACCATGTTAAAAACTATCTGGTTCCTTTTTCTCATGCTTTCTGCATGGGGAGAACAAATATAATCTTGAACAATAGTTTTCCATTTTCTTCTACATAACCAGCCCCGCATAAAGCTCTGGACCTAAAAATGGACCAAGCAGAAAAGAAGAATGAGAAAAAAACATGACACGACTTATCATATAGTCTTAATTGTAGAAATAACTCTCTAAATGAAATGCCTCTGTGTAAAAAAAAAAACAAACAAAAAAAGTCTGTTGCCGTTATTGATCTATAGTTTTTATTTTTCTGTACGTTAATGAAATTCCCACAATCACTTGGTCATATTTGTTGCCAGGAAACAGACTGAAAAGATACCACATACATATAAAGGTACCTTTTACTGCAAGTTCAATGTTGCACCTTCGTATATACTATTCCCATCAGCACAACCGTGCTACATGCTGCGCAGGCTTTTTAACTCCTTTTACCTTTTTTAGTCCCCTTACACATTTCTCCTATTCTCTCAGAAGTATTGTGCAATGCTTCCAGGTAACACATTTCAAGACAGACTCAATATCATTATTGACATAATTCTAAAATAGTTGCTAGACTCAGTTTGCTTTCTGTTTTAAGTAGATACATCTTAGCATGTGTATATAAAGCTAATACCAATATACTGCTTAGTATCAGACGAGGCATATTTATCCAGAAAAGGCATATTTTTGGTGTTCTTAAAAAGTACCTCTGTGTCATGGAAAAATCTACTTAAGCACAATATCCATTGAAGTTACAGTGGATTAAAGGTTACAGAAAAGGTCTACATCTGGTCACAGAAAATTTCAGTATGTCTTTGCCCTGATCTTGATGTGAAGATCATTCATCTTGAAAAAGAAATGCAGAATCTCACTGGTAGCAGTTTACTCTGAATAAACAACTTTTAAAAAAGGGCCTAATTGTCAAAACCATCAAGATGTAGAATGCAGTGAATTATATACAGAACCAGAACTCTCCTTCTATGAAAAGAGACATTTCCAGCTTCTATTACACTGTTTAATCTACATGAAAAAAAGTCACGCAAGGGTACCAATTCAGTGCTCACCCTGACTCAGACTGTGTAACCCAGAAAAAGTCAGAGACCAAGCCCACATACCATAAAGGATATTATGCAATTTGAGAGACTGAACGCTGAGAGGATAAGGGTGACACATACAGGACCACAACTTCAAGCACGAATTCCATTTATTAAATTAATTCCCCATTATTAAAAGCACTGGCCATAGCATCCTGGAACAATCACCATCAAACAGACCGGCTGAAAACCTAAATCAAGGCTGCCCTCTGCATTTTCAATATTTCTATTCCAACTGCAGTGACAGACTATAAGTCATTCTCTTATATCTTTATAAGCCTTTAAATAAGGAAGGAGTGCAAAGTCACTATACACGTGACTCCGATGGGAAAGGCCCATGACTTAATTTCAGTCTTTACCAACAATTGAATGCAACGCGCAAGCTTCTTCAAGAGACTGAATATATACCTCGCAAGTACAAATTAATGCTTAAGTAACAAATACACCACAGGATAAATGTGGCACTGAAACATAGGAAGCTGATGTAATTTAAGAGACTTAAGTAGGGGAGGGAAAGGAATCTTGCTATTTGACTGTACTTAAAGAAAATAAATGAAAACAAAACTAGACAGACTAAAACACAACAGTACACACCCCATCCCACCCTTCTCCTCTTAAGCACAGAAGACTGCACATGTTTACCTTTTTAATTTTTTTAATATCTGGATCCTCATCTTCCTGGTTGCCTTGATAAGGTCTCATTCTTTCTTTTGTTTTATTGAGAGCTATAATCTGACAAAAACAACCATTCATTAAATGCTTTCTCAAGGCAATGAAACTCTTAGCTACAGAACTAACAGAAAAATATTTTCCCCTTCTTCAAGCCTGCTAAAGCTGCACAGAATGATAAGCACATATTTGGTCACAGGGACCTGAACACAGTTCTCTGAAAACCAGCAAGGCTCTTGACCCAGATGGAGGACGGACCAGAAGAGAGCTGCTTCTCCTTTCAAAACCAAGTGCGCCTTTCAGACTTTATCAGCTCAGGACTGCAACAAAATTTTTAACATTCAGTGAAATAGAGCAGCTTGGAATAGTTCTCAATACTGTCACAACCAAAGACAATGTGTCCAGGGTCAAACGCCTCGTGTGAAGACAAGCAAGAAATAATGCAAGCAATGGCACCCATACTGCAAAGCAATGTGTCATTTTAAAGACTCTGACAAAGAAATAATCCAATCAGTTCAACAGTCCCCGATAGTTCTAAGAAAAATATTTAGCCAAGGGTTCATAGGGGGATTATTACCTATTAACCTTACTGGGTTCCATTATTTTCACAAATATTACAGAAATATTGAATATTATTGCAATGTACACAGCAAAATGTTATAATTCAATGATTGCTTGATGTCTCTGGCACATACCTCAGATTTAAGTCTTTCAATTTCCGTGTCTTGATCTTCAAGCTGATGTCGAAGCTGATTGGCTGCAATCTTTTCAGTCTCTACAATCTGGACAAGGTGAATGTACTTCTGCATTAACACCTCCCTTTCAATCAGAATATCTGAATAACTAAAAAGGAAAAAAATTTACATTAGTAAAAATAGCCACACATTGTCTTCCATATCCCCTTATGAGATACCGACCGAATAAACATTGCACCAATGACAAGAAACCCGCAAAGCTGTGTCTGTTTGGCTTACTGTATAATGAATAGCTTGATCATAAATCCCCCAAACTTATAGTGTTCAACATCGTTTTTAGACACAGGTGCTAGCAGTACCCAGCTTCCCAGTATCCAGTTATCAACAGCAAGATAATTGCACTAATTTTTTTATAAGCTTCTAATTCTCAGGCTAAGCCCAAGAATTCTATTAATTCTATTTATTTTATTTATTTTAACGGCTGCTTTTTTTCTATCTTTTGTGAGGACTTGGGGGAAGCATCTGGCACTTCATCAGAACTATTTCTAATTCTCTCCACCTGTCAGATCTCTTTATGGAAGATTTCCCATCATAACTGTTATTTTAGTTTGCTAGCACCTATTTTATTGTTTAGGCTAGTTTGAGATTATTCAAATATATGTATGTATTCTGATTAGTAACAACAACTATGGTATCAGTCTTTCTTCTAGCTTTTGGGCAGAAAACTGCCATTGATTTGTATTTTCCTGAAAAGGGACAGTATCCCTAGTGCAATTAGATGTCACAATCAGAGCCTGCACTGGAAGTACTGTTCCCAACTTCACGTAAAGGAGAAATCAGTTTCTTCCTATGCAACACCTTCATCAGACTGGTCTTTCATGTGGTTCAGTCTCTTTCACTCATAATTATCTCCCGTAATTTAAATGTGCAGAAAATGCACAGTCTTATGACGTGCTTGTTTGCCGGCCTTGCTTCAGCAAAATCTACAGACACGAACTGTCTCTTTACCTAGGTTTCAGGAAGCTTGCTCCTCTGAGAGTTAAACAATTTTACAAGATAAAGACCAAAGTGCACAAAACACGCCAGACAAAGCCCTATATCTTTGACACGGGATGTCTTATGTTTTTATGATCTATCATTGAAAATGCTGACTATCATATCTTTTTCCACTCTTAAGTTAGCACAGAATTTGACAGAAGGAATTTTTGGATTCCACATATTTTCCTTTTAAATTTCTTCCTACTTGTTACAGCACTCATTGAAAAATTAACATTTGCTATTAAATACTGTGAGGCTTTAAAAAATGTAATAATGTGCATCCTCTCCAGTTAATCTTTTTTTATATATATTTATTCACATTTCAATCAGTATTAGTGCAGCTATATAGTGGAGGGGACCAATACTGAATACAGCTATTAAATTCAACAACCTAGAAAGCAAGCTTAGATTTAAAATAATTACAATGAGTTCCCACAGCTATCATAAAGCAAAAGTTTTTCCTCCTTGAACAGATTATAAAAAGAATAAGAAGTGAATTTAATTCTATTGCATCTATTGTTATATTTTAACTACTACAACAGTAAACAACAAATGGCCCCCAAAAAAAACAACTCAGGGCGTCTCTTCCAGAAAGTAAAACAACATACACACAATCATCTGTCATGAAGCAATCCATATTTCTTAACTCTGCAATAAACAGTAATAAATTATGAGATTTAGTTCTTTAAAATTGTTCAATAATAATCTTTTGTGTTTTGCAAGAATACTGTTTTTTCAGAATCCATAGCACTTAAAGGCATTTGCACATGATAAAAAGTGTCTGAATTAGAAATGCAGTAAGCAGTAGTTGTTTTACAATGATGAGAGATGCTATGAAGATAAAAATATATGTAACATATGTAAGAAAATGCATTCCTTAGTGCCTGCAGCACTGCCTTGATTCACATTTAATATAAAGAGTAATCTTTTCTACCTAAACTCAGATCCGGTAGGACCTTTTCTTCTATTTTTCCTTTTCAAAATTTTCTTAAACTTTTGGTACCAAATGTTTCCCATACAGAATTTCACAGATTTGGCTTTGCTTTTATTCAAGAACTGAGGAAAATATTATGACACAGAATCACAAAGGGTGAACAGCAGCTGCAGTCAGAGCTGATGTAAGACTCCAGTTACTATTACATATGATGTTTTTCTTACACTATTTTTTATTTTTATTTTCCTTCTTTAGGGGATGAAGCTTTATCTAGATTTTTCAGCTTCTTTGGAAGCATTAACCCAGACTTCCACAGTCTTGCTGTATTAGGGAACAAGAACTTTGCTATGGAAGATGGAAAAGTTTCTGTTCTTTTGAGATGTACTTAGAGTATTTTGCCTAGTTAGTGGCTTTGGCTGTCTAAAATGTCAGTCTCATCCTGGAAACCAAACAACACTTCCTTCACTCCCAGAATTAGCAGTATGAAGAGGAGTTAATTGGAAAAGCCGATGTACACCTACACTAACTTAGAATAGGCTATCCATCTTCCTTCTCAAAACCGCTACTTCTGTGAAGGAAAATCATAGGATTTTGGAATAAACTTCACGTACTTTCAACAGCCCCTCTCATCCATCTCTCTGTATGTATGACCTAAAGCATCATGCCTAAAGTGCTAACCTGTATATCCAGCATAATGCCAGGAGCTTTCCAAGAGGGCAGGGTTTCAATACTGACTTGATTACACGTGTATACAAAATCCTTTGTTAAAGAAAATTATACCTAAGTGTTCAAGTGTCAAAGGAAGACGAAAAACTCATAAACCAACTTGTAAGCAGCTAGTCTCGATCTAGTTCCCTGGCTTGCATATTGTTTAATACAAAGAAGTAACTGCTGCGAACCACGGGTTTCTATGAATCAGTATTAAGATTTTACTGAGAGATTAAGTTTTCTGAATTTATGATAATACATAGTGAGGCTCAAAGACAGAGCATCCTGAAAGCTGAGGCTATACCTATTTCCTTGATCATCTGTAGAGACAAGACTCGAAACAGATATTTTGAGAACCTTAAGCTCTGATTGACCACTGCCTGCCACATGGAGACAGGAAGAAATGAAGAAAGTCCTGAGAAAAATGATACATTATTTTACGTCCTGTGAGAGTTGACATGCTCAGAAAACGTAGGAAAACTGAAGAAAGTTTAACCAGTGTCTCATTATTAGGGTCTCCTTGTTGTGGTACCAGAGCAAGATAAAGGCTCCAGCAGTGCTACCAGCAAATATAATTGATTTTTGTACTGAATTCAGGCCAGAGTTATGGTTCGTTGGATCACTCTATGCAAACTGTACTAAAGCGGCTCAGGCAGCTGAAAGAACCAGGCACTGGACCTGGACAAACTATTTATGATCATATCAAATCACCCTTTTGGAATGCAAAATGCACAACTTAATCAACTCTTTATGAAAACCAGGCAATATGGCTCTGGGGGTCTGGAAGGCAAAAGAAATTGCCTACATCTGCCCATAGTAACCACCTTCAGGCAGCTACAGGACTCCTTAACAGAGTAGGAATAGCCTCCAGACAGGTTTTAAAATCTAAAGGCACATTCACAACCACACTAGGGATGGAAACAGCACAAGTTGCAATAGAACTTATGCAATCCACCCCTACGACTCTAACCAAGGTGAGTTAGGAAACCACCTGTACACAAGTACCATTAACTTTTAATGAACTCCTGCATGATATGGGATATCGAGAGACACCTATGGCTGCAAGGGTTACAGGGCTGAGGCTTATCAGAAGACAGAAAATTGAGATGGGCTTTCAGACACACATGGACAACTGCTTAGAAAGGCTGTAAAAGAGTTGTCTACTGATGTCCAGTCAAACAGGAGGGAATGGCACTTGGACTGATGAACAAGTACAGCAACTGGGATTGGAGGCTGGGTGGGTGGGTGTAGGACTGTGTGATACATGGGGAAGCATGAGATGTCCATACCCCAAATTACTTTTACTACAAGGTCCTTTTAACTGAGATGGGGAAATACAAACTGGAATAGAGAGTCTTTCGGAAGGGTGGCCCCAACAACCAGAGGAGGTTTCATGCACCCAAACCACGTCAGTTGAGGTATGCCTTACTCTAGGAGCACAGGTGTATGGGGAGAGGAATGCTACCCTCTCACGCAAAAATGAGACAATCCCGAAAACACATCTCATTACCCCAATGTGTTATTCATCAAATTCACAACTAGTACTAAAACCAGCTGTTCCAATTGTCCTGGCACTCATTCATCCAGGAAAATCTGACTATAGGAATTCATCTACAAAAAAACTGTAGCAGAAAGGCACCTTACCCCATTATGCAAAACTGAGACAGAATTCAACACCAGCCATAAAGTCCAGACCAAATACAATGGAAGGAACACTCCTTGCTGCGTGAGCTGAGGCTTCACAGAACTGCTATAAACTTGTAGCTACGATCTCCAGAGAGTGTGACTGGTGGGATTTCAAATGTTCCCTCAGGAAACAACTACCACGCCAATCTCCTGGACAGACCTAATTACCAGTACAACGATCATGGCTTCTCAAGTTTTGTGTCTAAGCTATGTAAGGCGCTGATTACCAAGACCTACAGGTGCCCTTGAAGGGCTTAAGGAGCCCTTTGCAGCAGCACTGAGATGTCTGCTCCAGGAACACAGCCATTCTAGGGGATAAAACAGGAGCACAGGAGGTACGGTCACCTCTGGTAGGCAATGTTAAGATGTGTGGTAAAAGGCTGATCTTAACCAACACAAGGGAGCACAGAGGAACAATGGCAGCTGCTGTGACCCCTGAAATGAGCTCCCTAACCTGGCTGCTACCAAGGCTATTACAAGAACAGACCATGAAAGGCCCATCTCCACAAATAGGAAGGGTCACAGTGCCAGGCAGGGAACCCCAATAACCCAGTCAGGGAAACAAGCCCCCTAAGGTAGTCGAGGTCCTCCCAGGGCTGTGACAGGAGAGCCACCAGCATCATCAGGCAGTCTGTGAAACCCACAGAGATGAACCAGTGGAAAAGCTCTCCAGATCACCTTTCAGGCTGAGAAGGGTTATGAACTATAGGGGTGCTAAATTTATGAGATATTATAGGGAAGAGCATTTGGGGATTGTACAAGGCTTTTTATGGGACGTTTAAGAGAGGCACCAAGGGCAGGAAAAGGGTGGGATCAAGGAGGTTTGAGGAGCAAGCTTGGGAAAACACAGAGATAAGGGGATAAAACAGGATAAAGTGTCACATGTAACCAGGTTGATCGGCACACTTGTCTGGCCATGCTCCGCACCTGATCAGCACAGTCCATCCTGTCTTCTCACTGAACTTCATTTCTAATCACTTTCCTGGGTGAGGGGACTCCATATATGCATCCACTGGAGAGGCAGGAGTGTGTGTGTGTATCGTCTGTGTGTGTGTGTATCAGCGTGTGATCACCAGCCACAGTCAAGCCTGGCTAGCTGGTGAGCAGGATCAGCTGCTGGGAAGCGAGGTGTTGAAGATGCAGTAAGTCTATGTTGGGTCACCAGAAATTCTGTGATTTGGCTCCTGGAGGGCACAGGAGACCCAACCCAGCTACCGGGAACACCATGAGGTGGGGCAGTTGTCTGAGAAACTCATTTGCACACGTGTGTGTGTGTGCCTGGGACAGCTGGAAACAGGAACATCCAAGGGCTAGTTACCAGCTAGACTGAGTGTGCAGGGCAGTTACGGGAGAGATCAACAGTGTTTGGGTCTCTGTGTGTGTTCATGCATACAGGGTTGGTGGGACCTGTGCACCAATTAATGGGGCATCCACAGTGCATACAGGGGGAACAGGGCGTGAGGTAACCGGAAGTACATGGGGTCCAGGGACAGTTACTGGTGTAGACCAAGTGTCTCAGACCAGTTAATGGGGGATCCACAGTGTCCTGGGAAGGGGGGGATGCATGCGTATCTGTGAGTAATGGGGACTGAGTACCAGCAACTGGAGAGGGTCCATGGGAACTTGTAATTCCAGGTGCCAGCAACTGGGGAGACGGAGGATCCAGGACCAGCTCCTGGAAAGACTGCATGGCCAGGCTCTTCACAGGCAGGACCCATGCTGTATATATGCATTGTATGTATTTTCCACTAACATACCTTCGCCCAGATCAGTCAGGGAGGGGAACAGGACGAGGCTGCTGGTGTTGCCTGTGTCTGCATGAGTGGTGACTGTTTCTGTCTGTGCTCATCTGGGTGGCAAGCTGTGTTTATATGTACGTATGTGTGTTTGTTAGCATTGGAATTACATGCTCAGGGTCACTTCTAGTTCAGCCTGGGTATAGGGAGCAGCTGCAGACTCATCTCTATCAAGCAACCCCTACCACTTTGGTCTGTGGATCTAGCTAGACATTATCTGGAAGGCAGATATGAGATTGCCCATGTTTTGAGCATTACTCAAATTCTCTCTGCCTCATTTCCAGCCCACTGGAAACTACAAAATTGTGGTTATTACAGCACCAAGCCTCAGCTAATACAGTTTCTCCAACAGTAAGGCATAAGTAGCAAGGCATTTGCTTCAAGCTTCCAGGCGCCTCTGAAGTACCATACTGAGCTTACAACTGGCTGCAAAATACTATGTGAAATACACCCTGCATTAGCAAGTGGAGTGTGACAACAAATCTGGGAGCAAGCCTTTTTTTTAAAAAAAAAATAAAAATTGCTGGTTGGAGGGCAGTAGTTCCTCATATGCTTTAAACAGCAACCTAGCTGAGAGAAGCACTCCCACTTTCCCCCCGACATAGCACTCGTGTTCTCCCACATCCACCCATGCACCTCCCTCTCCCTTGTGCAGTGCACGCAGGCGTGTTGTGTGGACACAGTGAACAGACCCAGAGGAATCAGATGAATTAAAACTAAGATGGCAAAAAAAATTAACAAAACATAATTCTTTTTAGTGCATGTTATTTTCCCAATTAAGTTCACACTTGTGCCTGCCTAAGAGAAGGGCTGGTAAAAGGTGTGGGAATGAATGGCTGACTTATGAGAATGGCAGCTGCTTCCTTCAGCAGCTGTGTGGGCTTATGCAGGACTAAAACATACATGAAACTATGGCCTGGAGCACTTAATTTAAGACTTTCCAATAAGCTAAAGTAGAAAAGGCTGAGAAATTTGATGAGCGCTGTATCCACTTAAAAAAAAAAAAAGGCAAGCATAAAAGTTTTTGAGTTAAATGCAAAAAAAAAAAAAATTAAACCCACAGAAGAATTTGTAAGAGAGGGTGGAAAGTCCACAACAGTGTATTGAGGGTGAAACAGATTTTTTTGTAAGAGACCAAGTTGTGGAACAAAGCCCAAAACCGGACTTCCAGATGCGGTCACTGACGGAGGAACTAGAATTTGCCAGGAATAAATCCTTCAGCCCAGAAATGTAACTCAGAAGAATCAAACCTTACTCTGCCACGATGGACATTAGTGAGAACTCAAAACACTGAGAATTCAAACAAAATGGGAAGAGATGAAAAGCAGGTATGCATGTGGAGCTCGTGATGGAGCCCCATTAAAATATACTGAATTGCACCTCCCCTTGCTACCTCCCAAGCCAAACAATCTCTCCCAAATGGGGAGAGGGCACTTCGGACAGGAGCATAAGCAATGCAGCATCTAGCCACAGCACGCAAGAGCCCGTCGGCTCTCAAAGGGTGTGCACGGTGGCCCCCAAATGATAAGCAGTAGTGTCCCACCCACGGTGAAATATTCCGAGGAACAATGGACAATGCCCATCCGAAAATCCTTTAACTATGATTTTTGCATCCAAATAAAATACCTAGTTATCCACAGCGGGACATGGGATGCAGTGAGATCGTTGTTATTTTTTCAACAGTCTGTTTATAACTTGCAAAATAAATAAAACATGAAAGAGATTTTGATGGCTGCAAACATGTATTTGGCAAAAAGTCATGAAAAACAATCCAAAATTAGATTTTGTATACGTCAATCTAAGAAAACAGGGGGAAAAAAAAGAAAAAAACCAACTACTTTTGTCTCAGCTAAAACATGGATTGCCATAGCTACTCATGAGGATGAGACCCTCCAGAAAGCAATTAAATATTTCTATTTCACAAATGACAACATATTCACACAGAGCAGGATGTTCCCAGGACTGTTTTTAATTTAAGGGTAGGGGGAATGTTTTCATTTCCTCATAGAGTTTTTACCTAAGACACCTGAGATACTAGAAAAAAAGTATCTTTAAAGGGGTAAACAAAATTTCATTTAGCAGCTCAAAATAAAAACCTGAGAGAAGGGTCAGAAGTGTCTGAGGCTAGCCTCAAATGAACAGTGACACTGAAGAAGTTGCCAAAGCCTGTGCCGTTTGTCAAAAACGCAGACTAACTCAAGAAAAAAGTCTAAATCGTGATGCAGGCAAAACTTAATCCCTGAAGAAAATTTGTTCTATTTTGTTATGAAGTTGGCATGAAAAATCTTATGCAACATTCTTTGTTATGTACTTTGGTAAAAGACCCAATGGTTAAGTAACTAATTAATTATGCAACTCCAAGTTGTTTTGCTACACACACTGTAAAGCAAATAAAAGCAGTTTCCAGTGAAGTAGAAAAGCATGAGAACAATGAGGTGATCATAGCACTGTACAACACTCTATGTTTAGCAACTAAATTTCAGAAACATTTTTGTCACTTGTTGATATTTTGTTCAAGAAAAAATACCAGAACAAGAAAAGCCATGTCCAAATCCCTGGAAAATTTCCTCAAGAAATTGAGAGACCTATGCATAAAAACAGATTAAGAAAATCCCCCAAATGATACAGGGTCCTGAGAATAGCCCTCACAGTGGTGTCCATAGCTCAGTATTATTATGACCGTCATTTCAGATAGGCACAAATAAAGGGAAAAAAGTCAAATAGCAAAAGGGACAAAGATAAAAATATTGATCTTGCTTACAACAGAAAAGCCTGTTGTCTTCTGAAGGCTGCAGTGATAACTTTCTAGTGGAGTCAAAATTCAGCCATCCCAACGTTGAACATCACAACTAACATCTTCTTAGCAAGTTTAATTTCTCAGTATTTTCAACTGTGTGTTGTTAAACACTGGCTTAATTTTATGTTAAGTTCTGCCTTGAAAATTCATGTGTGATACATTTATGGACTGAACTACCTACCTAGACAGAAATTCTAACTCAGTGTTATGAAGCTCTTCTTGCTTACACGCCTTTTACACCAGGCAATGGAAAAGAAGACGATTATCCTGAGAACAGGAAACCGTAGGATCCTGCTTCCCCTGAACGCCCTTACCAAAAGGCAAAAAGTCCTACTCCTTCCTTCACTTGCTTTCAGTTGTACTCCACAAAAGAAATTGACCCAGATCGAGACAAGGTGAAGATCTCCCTCCTCTCCTCCTCCCTGAGCAATCCGGGACTGCCTGCTGGTGGACATGCTGTCCTGGGATGATGGGCTGAGATTTCAAAGCCTCACAGCTTCTCAAGACCTGAAGTAACGTGATGACCCAGAGGGCTACCATGCAAAATGTGGTTCACCTAAAACCACAACCCAGAAGGTGCTTTTCAAGAAAGGACAAGACCCCGTTCGGTTACGTATCAGCTAAGAAGAGGACGCGGATCCAAAGGCTGGGTGCCAGGCGACACAAGACCTGCAGCTTCACGGCCTCATTTCACAAGTTCTAAATTAAAAACTACTATCTGCTGGAGTTCATTTTTAGTTATAAAGCAAAATCACTTCTGTTTACATGGCTCATGTCCTAAGCAACTCAGAAATTGCCTGGTTCCTCGTGCGTTACCATGGCACTGTAGATTAGCTGAGGTGAGTGTCTATGAGAGGAGGCTGGAGAAAGTGCATTTCAGCAAAGGCATTTGCCTCTGCAAACCATTTCACAAACCTTCAGTGAGATGATTTTCATTTAGATTATACTGTAAACCTTGCCCATTCACCATGCAGACCTTCCCTCAGGGGAAGATTACTGCATGGCTGGAAATCCTACCACGTCCCTTTTCACAAGACTTTGCTGTTCTGGACTTCAGTTTTGAAGTAAAAATTTTATTTGTTACACTTTATCATCATAATGGCATGACCTCCTCTACCTTACACTTATTTCTATGTAAGAGCTTTCTAAGAAACGCTCGTTTATTCATTTGGCGTATCTCTGTAACACACTTTTCCTCTAACAGAGGACTAATCCTACAGGTTGCTTTCAATAAAAGAATATTCTTCTTGAACTAATTTCAACTGCAACACAATCACTCGTGAATGATAAAATACAGTGATATAAGCATGAACAATAAAGGCATGTTTTTCCTGCAACATACCCATGAATTGCAAGCAATACACATCTAATGAACTGTAACGTTTACTTCTGTTTAGAGAGTGAATTTGTATTTTCAATTACCAATTTATTTACAATAAAATGGAGATGAGGATTAAAAATCAGGTTTCATACCTAGCTTGGTGAATAGCTTCTACCCATTCGTCTCCATCAACTTCATCCTCGCAACGGAGCTCCAGTGGCTTCTGCCCTTCATGGCCAAACAGAACAGTAAAGTAATGCTGCAAATTAGAACAAGAAAAAAATTTTCCAGAAACTCTTTTAAATAAAATAGATACATAAAATAATAATAAAAAAATCCAACTTTTTAAACACAGCCAGCCAGCCTACAAAGATGTGTTTTAAACTATTAGTCATGAAGCACAGATTGAAGCTGAAACTGTATCCTTAACTTATTCCCCTGTGTATCAAGGTAATAGCTTTCATGATACTTACCGTAAGTTATTGTTCTTAAGCTCCCACATGTAAGACAACAGAATGTAATTCCCTAAGCAGCTTCTACAGTCGAATACAATAGCGTGACTGTAGCGGGGTGTCTACAGTTCTTTTTCCCTTGCATTTTTTCTGCTATAATTTTTTCCTCGATGCCAGCACGGGATACCAAATCTGGAACTGCCACCACTTCCTCACAAGAACACGGACTGTGCACTGGCTCTAGCTTATTTCCTCACCTTTCTAAAAGAACAGGGAAAGCGTCCCTTCTCATTCGTCACACCCCCCAAACATTTTTGTGCTTCCTTCAAGAAGTCTCACCCATAATTGTCATTGCAACGACTGTTTGTTTCCACAAGAAAACGCTGTTTGCACAAGAAGTGTCATATTCTTCGATGGAATTCCTTACACGAAGAATGCGGTCCACGGTGTGTTCCATAGAACACAGAATTTCAGGAAAGTTTCTGCTACTTTCAAAATGTAGGAATAATAGTAGAGGGGAGAAACCCCAGTCATCTACCTTAAAACCCAGTTCACAAGGTTGGTCATTTACAACCTTATTTTGCATAGCTTGCACTCTAACTTACAGCCAGGTAGCAAATGGATTTCTTCCAACTTAGAAGAAAATAGGTGAGAAAATGTTCTACCTAAATGCACACGTGTAATTTCCACAGCTGCCTTCAATGCACCCATCAGTAAGTCAGCTGTTTCACAGGCAGAGGGACCAGTTATGGACCTGCCCAGGCATAAAACCAGCGGTTATTAGGTCTGATGTGATTCAGGAGCTCTTACAGCTAAACATCTCTGCACCAGATCACTCAGTTCTCTTCATTACCTAGAACTTCTCAACCTCTCTTCCACCTTCATCCCAGTTAACAGGGAGCTGAGTATAACGACCTGTGGCAGCAATTGCTTTCTGGGGTCTAACAGCAAATCACAAACTCGCTCCAGTCAGCAAGCGAGGTATATAATTTACGTTCTCCCACACCATTAGCCATTGTTTACAGCGGTAAGAAACCTGAAGTGATGTCAACAAACATTCTGCTTTCCCTGTCAAACCCACAGCTCAGCTGAAAAAGCCTCTCTGAGCCAAACACCATGCTGGAGATCAAGCAAATATAAACCACCTCAGAAATAAAAGCCATTTTCGAGGCAGGAGGAACACAAGCATACACAGAAACAGAAGGGATGAAATTTTACCTACAGAGAACTGGCTGCAGATACTGTCAACACAGATAATGAATTTTGTCTGCAGAAAAAGAGGTGTTTTCAGCCATCTATGGGCCCCTTCTGAAACATCTGGCAGGCTGCTGAGCCTGTACAGGACACCGTCAGCACAGGTTCAGCACAGCCCAGGTGCACCAGATTAACTACACTGGCTTGAGCACCATCTGCACACCTGGATTTGCAGTGAGGTTTGTGCCTGGGACCTCACACTTACAAAACTCAGCTGCCTCTGTGCATCCGCGTACGCTCGTACGTCTGGTTTGTTTTCGAGTAACATGAGTTGGTATGATGGCATTCCATAGAGAGAAAACTATTCACTTGTGCGTTATATTAATTTACTAAACATTGTTACATGTCTACAAAACAGCTTTCATACAGAAGACCACAAGCACTGCAGGATTAGCAACAGACCATCAAAACAGAAAAAAAAAAGAAGGCAAAATAAGAAGCAGCATCCACATTTAACAGGCTATACAAAGTCCAGGCTCAGATCCCTTAAGTTTCAGAAATTAAACAACTCCAGAGCACAGATGAGGATCAATAAATCATTGAAAGGACAATCCTGTAAAAGTGTGGGGTTTTGACAGTGCGTATCACTTAAACCTGAATGCCACGAACAGAAAGAAACATTTAATCAGGTTGTGGTGGGTTGACCCTGTCTGGACGCCCAGTGACCACCAAAGCTGCTCTGTCGCTCCTCTCCTCAGCTGGGCAGGGGAGAGAAAATATAACGAAAGGCTCGTGGGTCAAGATAAGGACAAGGAGAGATCACTCACCAGTGCTGTCACAGGCAAAACAGACTCAACTTGGGGAAACTGATTTAATCTATTACCAATCAAATCAGAGGAGGATAATGATAAATACAAACTAAAACTTAACACACCTTCCTCCTACCTCTCCTTTCTTCCCAGGCTCAACTTCACTCCCCATTTCTCTCCCTCCTCCCCCCAAGTGGCGCAGGGGGACGGGGAATGGGGGTTGTGGTCAGTTCATCACACTTTGACTCTTCTTTCTCCCAGGGGGCCTCCTCACACTCTTCCCCTGCTTCAGCATGGGATCCCTCCCACGGGAGACAGTTCTCCATGAACTTCTCCAACGTGAACCCTTTCCACAGGCTGCAGTTCTTCACAAACTGCTCCAGCATGGGTTCCCCACAGGGTCACAAGTCCTGCCAGCAAACCTGCTCTAGTGTGGGCTCTTCTGTCCACGGGGCCACAGGTCCTGCCAGGAGCCTGATCCAGCATGGGCTCTCCACAAGCTCACAGCCTCCTTCAGGCATCCACCTGCTCTGGCATGGGGTCCTCCATGGGCTGTAGGTGGATATCTGCTCCACCATGGACCTCCATGGGCTGCAGGGGGACAGCCTGCCTCACCATGGTCTTCACCATGGGCTGCAGGGGAACCTCTGCTCTGGCACCTGGAGAACCTGCTCCCCTTCCTTCTTCACCGACCTTGGTGTCTGCAGAACTGGTCTTCTCACATGTTCTCACTCTTCTCTACCTGCTGCTGTTCCCCAGCAGGTTTTTTTCCCTTCTCAACTATGTTATCTCAGAGGCGCTGCCACCATCACTGATGGGCTCGGTCTTGGCCAGCAGCAAGTTCATTTTGGAGCCGGCTGGCATTGGCTCTGTTGGACAAGGGGAAAGCTTCTGGCAGCTTCTCACAGAAGCCACCTCTGTAGCCCCCCAGCTACCAAAACCTTGCCATGCAAACCCAATACACAGGTCCTTAGGATTCTCCATAGCCAGGATAGATAAAAACTTACAACAATGCAGTGCAGTTGAAAACAACCTACAGGACAGTAAAAAGTACAGCAAGACTACACACAAGTGCGCTCTGTTTATAGACTGGGATAGTCTATTTTAAAAAGTATATTTAAAGATAAAACACACTGTTCAGAGCTGCAATTTATGTAACAACTTATTTGTGTTTCATAAAGCTGCTACATATAAAATTAGAATAAAGACACAAGTGTAGACAAGCACTGGATTTAGTCCCATTGTGTAGGGATTCAAGTTAAAGGAAGAGACAATATTACAGTCCTCCCTATTTTTTCTTTTAAAGTGAGATAATTCAGACCTCTTTTGAGCAAGACTTCCGGTGATCTCATGTCGCAGAATTTAGGCTTAGAGGTGTACAGTTACTATGGTGATAGGCATGATCTAAACTTAGTTTAGTTAGACCAAGAAAATTCAGAAATTTAAACAAACTTAGGGGCTACTACAGTAGGACTGGACCCAATGAAAACAAAAGCTAAATTATAAAAATCATTTGTTTTCAGAAGCTATTTTAAAAATCATCTACATTCTCCTCCCCCTGCAAACAGGCATATTGCAGTCAAGCATCAGTATCGATATCCCATCATTTACCCAGAAGTATTCAACTCTACAGTAAGCGGAGTGCAAGCAAAATACCACAACATGCCTCTAAAAAGAACCTCTAAGTCATCCTTGAAATCTTTTTTTGAAATAAATGTTGCTTATTTACAAAGCTGATTTACTACAAGAAAATAAGATGTTATCTGTGATGCATTATTAAATTTTCAAGTTGATAATGTACATAAGTGGATCTATATACACATATATAAATATATATATTCATATGAAACTTTAGCACTGCCACTCAATCTGCTAAACAGCTCCGCTTCCACATCAGTGCAGTGCAGTACAGGTAAAAACCACCTTTCCGCATACACACTATTAGTTTCTTGAAGTGATCGCAGTAAATATTTAAGAACTACAGGATACATTTACATCAAGTACCCTTATCATAAGTGATCGTGCCTGTTGGACTAGCAGGCAAACACTCATGTTTCAAGTTAAGCCTGTGGTTCAGTTGGACAATTTTTTATTATTGCTTATTCTGAAAATCACCAGATTCACAGAAGATAGAATGAACATTCTGTATTTTGATTTAAAGGTGTCTTTTCAGTGTTCAGGTATGCATAAGGAAAATGGTAAGTCTTCATTTTAATAAAAATGCCTTTGGCAGAGTTCTCCAAAGTAAAGCTTGAGGAAAAAAAAGGAGAGATAGTTTCATGTACCTTGCATAGGTATGAAGGCACTATCTTGACTGACAGACAAGGAAAGAACAAAGGGATCAAGACGCATCAATCATATTGTTGTGTATCACTTCTTTGACTTGTATCTAGTGCTAAACAGTTTCTTCCTACAGTGAAAAGCAAAGACTAAGGAATGAGCTGATGGGCACCTGCACTTCAGAGACAAGGCTGGAACAAGATTAAGACCCTGAATGAAAGAAGTCCTGTACCAGAGTACACTGATTATTATGATGGGCTCCCCACTAACAGCAAGTTCACACCATAACTTTGTCCTTATGAAACTGCACAGATAATGGCTGTATTCAAAGTAAGACAGTAAAAGCTCTGAAATTGCCATTCTTTCCAAGGCGAAAAACAGGCATTGTTCTGGTAAAAAACAAAACAAAACCCAACCCAAACAAACAAAAAAACCCCAAACCAGAAAAACAACCCAAATGACATATGCCCTGTAACAGAAACACTACTTTTAAGGCATATTGAGGTAGAGCTTCCACCAACACAGACACCTCTAAGACTAGATTTCCCAACAGCAGAACGCCGTTCTCCTTGTGACCAACAAGGGCATTTGCTGTTTATGAAGTGAGAGTCATACCAACACAGGCACCGCGCTCTCCAATGCACAGGGATGGTCCCACAGATCATTCTCTTCCCTCTACCTCACAGAAAAACTGTAAAGGACATCTCCTATCCTCTCTCTTACCTCCTATCCCCTTATAACTTATCACTACATCTGTTTTGTCGTTACTCCATTTCCTCCCCCAGTAGTTGCAGTAACCCAACATGTCTTTTCCTTTTGTAAAAGAGTGGTGATGCTGGCAGCAGTTCAGTTAATGAAACACTGAAGGACCAAGGAGAATGAGCACTCATCTTCCCATGGTGGTGCTGCTACCTGTCATGGGCTGAGAAGCTGCTACCCTAGACAGTAGTGCTGCTTGACAATTCCTACTGCAAGCTCATGCCTTCAGCTCCTCCGGAATTTGGTCAGCTTTGAAAGTCCAGATGGAAAAATTCATACTGGAGAAATGATGCATGTGCCAACAGTGGTTTTGTTCTCTCATCCTTCCATCAGCACAGCATATAAACATTTAAACTATGTCTCAAAGGACTTCAAGGTGACTACCAAATTTTGTTGTATTGTGGGCTTGTAAATGACCACAGTTTGGTAATTGCTACTTGCCTATGAACTGCTTTTCCCTAAACTTTTCTTACTAAACATAAACCAAATTTAATTCTCTTCATAATATACTATAAAAACACCATTTTAAAATCATGAATGTGGTGTGACCTCATTATATGCTATTTCCTGATCTTTCGGTGGCTTATTGCACAGTCTTTGTTTAATCAGTCAAGTCAGGACTTCAAGAGTCATTTAGAAAGAAAATTCCAGCCGTCAATATTGACAAGAACGGAGACTATAAATGCAAAACAACTGTGAAAAGTTAGTCTTTGTACCAAGATTGCTAACAAAAATTAAGAGCCTTAACAAAAGTCTGTCTTCAATGTGGGGTATGCGGATGCTTAATCATTTGCTGTATCTTTAAGGCTTATATTCGCTACCTGATCTTTATAAGGACATATAAGCCTTTGTTTTAGCCTTTTGAGGCTAAAGAAGGTGGGAGAAGCGATTAATTAAAATTTAAGATGACAAGCTAAAAATATTTCTCATCCTTGATTTCTAAAGACGTTTTCATTTCAGAATCTGGAAACCTGTATGCAATCTCAAACACTAGTAAAATTATTGAGCAGAAGAGGACAATCACCGCAGCAATTGATGATTCCTCAGTAATCCTTGAGGGAAAAGCAGCAAATTGCAGTCTAAATCAAAGCAGTTTGTACTATCTAAGGACATGGTAACTCATGAAGTTTTCAGATGTGTTTTTGCCCGGCATCTGAAATAGAAAACATTTACATGTATTCTGCATTTCTTACATCCTGGGGAAAGGGAAGGAAAAGAAGGGAGTATGTCTGGAAGAAGGCAGCATCCCTAAAAGGGAACAAGTGCAAAAGGATGAGTGTATGGAGGTGAGGGAGATGTTTGGGGGAGAAGACAACAATCCCTCCCCATCACTGGATCAGCAGCATGTTAGTGGGAAGGAGAGTATTGCGCCTTGAGTCAAGGGTAGGAAATGCCATGGCTGGGTTTTGCCACTTCTTGAGGCTTGCTGTGCCAGCAGCACTGGCAGGAAATTCGTAGCCCATTGTTGTTAAATTAGCATGAGAATGGAATAATGACAGGAGGTTGAAAACCGTAACAATTTTTTTAAGTTTCCAGGGAGATATACGAAGCCAATACACTTCATGTTTGTATCACAGCAATTAGTAGAAGCTATAATGAGAACAGGATTAGCGGACATCAGAATTAATATGATGTACTTGGGAAGAGACTGTATGGCTTTTGTAAAAGGATGTCATCTCCTCTAAGCCCAGTGGAGTTCTCTGAAGGGGTCAACAAGCATTTGGATTACAATGATAGGGTTTTCAAAATGCTTTTGACAGATTTTTAGGGAAACGCTTAAGCATCTACGAATTACAAGAAAACGTCCCTCCACAGATAAAAAAAAAAAAAATCTGATCAAAAGGTAGCAAACAGAGCTGGAATACTGAACCATCTGTCAGTTATTACAATAGAACAAGGTCATCAAAGGACTTCCTCAGGGAATTGCATTGAGGGATGGGACAGGCATTACAAAGGATGACAAAGTTCGTTCAAAGTTTGCTAATTCTGCAAGATAATAACGATGAGAACCTATTATGAAGAACTGCATCCTCAACACGCCTGAGTTACCGGACAGTAAAATGGCAGATAAAATTCATTGTACGCCAATATAAAATGACATATGTGAGGAAAAACATTCCAAGCTTCTCACATGAAAAGATGGGCTCTGTGCTTGCTATTACCACTCAGGAGCAAGATCCTGGAATAACCTCCATGCAAACACCAGCCCAATGCTCAGCAGCTGCCAAAAAAGCAAACCAGAGTGCTAGGGATGATTGGGAAAGAAACAAAAAGTAGACAAGGCTGCTGTTACACTACGAAACACCTTGAATACTGTTGAGTGGTTTTGGACTTCCCATCACAGAAAAGGCAACATAAGATGGGAAAGGTTCAGAAAAAAAGTGGTGTGGAAAGTCTTGCATATGTCCAAATCAGATATCCATATAAGTAAAAACTTAAGTTGAGACTCTTCAGTACAAAGAAAGGAACAACTTTGAGGATACAACATGGGTCTACAAAATCACAAGAGGTATGGAATGGATGGGTAGGGATCCACTATTCTACTTCTCTTCCAATAAGAAAAAAGAAATATCTATTAAATGAACGTCATAGAAACCAGCTTCAAAACAAACACAAGAAAGTGGTTCTTCATGCAACTGGCAGTAAACTTGTGTTGCTCCTTGACAAAGGGAGTGGTAAATGCAGCGTCAATGGGTTTCACGGAGACTAGAGAGTTCACTGTACAGAAATTGTGGGCTACAGAACACACAGAATTCACATGTTCAGAATCCAGGCAGTCCTGAAGATGAAAATAACTGGAATCTTAAAGTCATCTCAGAGGAAAGGTGAAGGAAAAATAAAATATGTACCGAAGTTGATGCCTTCGCCGGCATGTCATCATGGCCACAATGCTAGATAGGATATTAGACTAGTTGGGCCTTCGGTCCACTCAAATAAAGCCTCTCTCATAGTCTTACGGGAGCTAATTAAAACTTTACTTGATGGTATGTGAGTCTTTTAAATCCTCCAAATTGCTTCGTACTTTTATTATAAACAAGATACAGTGGCATTTTCATGAAGTGCTGGCTCTTACTAATTGTCTGTTTTTTTCTTGCATATTTTGGTTCGGATTTTAATTCTTTAAAAAAAACTAAAGAGGTAATTTGTAAAACTGGTAGAGAGCCACTGCAGTATTACAGCTTCTGTGTTTCTTTGTGGTGGCACCCAGGGATTAAGGGTTTTTTTTTCATCTTAATGTTACTTCATCACCACTGGTAAATAGAAAAATGGTACTGAACAGGACGACAGAGAAAAACGTTCTAGAGGTAAAAGACAATAGGGCTTTTATCTGCCAAGCCACTGGCTCAAGAACACATGATGAGGCATTGTTTTGGAGGAGATTCAGAGATGGGCTGTGTTATCTGTTCTGGGTTCGGTTTAACAGTGGGGAAAATATATACTCTGTGTGTGTATATATATATATATACACACAACACCCCCTGTATAGTATAGATGAGATGGCTTGATATGTTCTCTCTTTAACCGGTATTGGATTAATCAAGTTACAACCTGCTGCATAAAATCTATTCCGGCATCTGACAGTGAACCACCTTCCTGAGCCATTCTGCAAATATTGTCTGGGCCAAGAGCAACAACATTCTGAGGTCATTATATTTAAATATGCAATCAGCGGTTTTGGAATTAGGGAGATTATATGTATATGTACCCTGTTTTATAAACTCTTACTATCGATAAAAAAATACCATACCCAACTTGCATGTAAAACAAAAATCAAGGAATACACAAAGGTCACTGCAGACCTTAATTCTCCTGCAACTCTGTTGACTTGCATCAAAATTCTGCCAAATTACAATGGTTATAGCATTTGTTTTCATGGATGAGAGAATCAGGCTAATACGACCCCATCTGCTGTATTTTCAATGCAGACCATTTGTACTTCAGCAGAAGTTTACCAACTGGGAAGAATTCTGCTGCACAAAAGCAAATTTCACAAAGTAAAGCCTACAGGAACTCATACAACATGGTAAGCACAGCTAAATTATTCGCTAATAATAAACTGAACATGGGTAACATCATCTCAAAATGCATTTGACAATGTCCAGTGGGAATTTCCTGCCAGAAACCACAAGCTGCTTGCCTAGAAGGCTGTGCGTTACCTAGCTGCAGGACATTTTCCCTCTTCTCGCAGCAGTCATCACTGCTTCTGTCTACAGTGCCTTGCACTGAACAGAAATAAGGTCTATAATGCTGGTACGGGTCTGGAATTCAGGACAGTCAGGTTAAGCGTCTCATTTTGTTAGGAACGCTGTACATGAGACAGGTCTCCTTTTTGGCAACCAACCTGGGACTTGCACTGTATCACCATGCTTGAGTCTGGAAGAGCAATCCACAAAGCACCTAATTTAACTTTTTAGGGACGTGAAAGGCTGCATCCAGTATATTGACCAGTAAACATTCACAGCGTTCCCAGAACTGCCACCTTCCTGCAAATCCTTAAGCCTCCCCTCCCACGTGTAAGGTCTTCTGGGACTGACACCGATAACACCTCTAGATTTAACTTCCTCAGGTGACTGATGTAGCAGCTGTGCCCTAAAGATACTTTCTATATACAGAATTTCTATAAAGTTCCCAATACCTTATGGTGTAGGTATTCTTCTGCTCCCCTCTGTATGTCCCCAATCCCATTCCTAGGATTCTCACCTTCCCAAGCACTCGAAAAAGGACATGGCATCCAGGTCTGCAGATCCCACTTATCAATAAAACCTCTAAATTTAAGCTACCACTTGTTGCCTCAGACCCCTTCCAGTCTTCAGTGTCTTTATAATATCTTCCTTACGCTTGCAAAGGGAAAGTCACATCCTTAAAAGAGTTAGTTTTAATCATAGTTTGAGACATTTTCAGGACACACACATTCAACCCGTATGTGGAGAGTCCAACAAATGGCCAGGTACATGTTGGGACCACGATCTGCCGCGAAATGTTTGCAGTGCAAGCAAAGCACAAAGAGGACAGAAATCCCGTTATTCTTACTGATGACCTATTCCAGCATGGAGGCTGGGGGCACAGCTCCTCCCTTCTTGTTTCGACCTCCATTTCTCCAGTGTGTCATTAGCTGCCTTTCCATGGGGGCCAAAGAGGAGGGAACGAACAGTCAAGGTAATCCAAGTTCTGGCCCCTCCTCAAGCATGGCAGAGCTAAAGGGAATCAAGATTACAGCCCTACCACAAAACTAAGCACAATACAGCTGTATTAGTAGAAAACTGTGCTGTTCAAAGTGACAAAGAACGGACAGATGGGGGAAAGAGACAGAAAGAGACAACAGGGAATACTGTAATCAGTGGCAGTTTTATATATTTTTCAGAAATTAGGCTTTTTGTGTTTTGTTCTTTTTTTACCCTGTCTTGTTGCTTCACCATTCTTAGCAACCCTAACCTTTCTCCACGTACTGACAGGCTTTCCCTCCTTGTCCAAACAGCAGCTGTAGCGGCTGCGATCTAACTTTCTTGTCAAAAACCTCCTAATGATGCAGAGATCCTCCACACGAATTCAGCTATAAACTATCAGTATTTATTTTGCCCCACAAAAGACATCCCTGTATTTTAATTACAAGATCAGACTTTAAAGGCCAGAAGGGACATTTATAACCTTCTAGTCTGATGACGTGTGTAATATAGGCCAGAAAAATCTCACTAGACAGCTCCTGAATCAAAACATACAGGATCAAGGTGAGACACAGACCCTCCTTAATCAATCCTGACATAAAAAGTAATGAAAAAACACACCTGAGCCCATGTTTGGTTGTTCTAGGTAGTAAATTACCCTCACTACTAGAAAACATGCAGCTCCATTTTAAATAATGAGTAAACAGGTAAATAATGAAATTATATAATGGGCCTCAGATTTCAAGAGTGCGTCCATGCAGTGTGTACTGCAAGAGCAGAGCCTGGGTTTCTCAGTAAACACCGTCACATATGGGGGGGAAAAAAAGGTATACTTACCCCAAATTATGCACATAAACAATTTTTATGAACAAATAATTCTGAACTATTGATTTCTAGGAAACAGATTAATTGGCTGGCTTCCTAATTATATTCTGAAGATATGGAAACATAGGCTTTGTCATTTTTAAAGCTCTTTACAGACAGTAACTAATCTTCTAACCCCTCTACAAGGTAAGAATTATGGTGCCCATTTTAGGCACAAGGATATGTGCAAAGATGCCCAAATATAGATCTGCTGTAAATGAGTTCAACTCGAGATTGCTATAAACAGAGCTCCTCTCCCTGAAGTGAGCCAACATATGATAGGGAAGCAAGAATAAGAAGTCAGCACATCCTAGACCTTGTTACATCTCTGTTATATATAATCATTTCTATCTATAAACAGTTTCAGAAAAAAACAAACACTCAAAATCTCAAGCAACTGCAGTATTCTGTGAGATAAGGGACAAGACTGGTACAGTCCACCTGCCAGCACCAGACATTGCCAGGGCTCTGATGGGGAAAAAAAAGGCCACTGCAAAGAGCCACATATAATGTTTTCAAAAGTGCCTATCAAGCCTGAATGATTTTATGACATGGAAAAATGTCTTTTAGGTGCCACCACGTTCACTGACAGTCGTACTCTGTGGTTAACTAGCCCTAGGGGTTGGAGCTTGGATATAACCTCATAAAAAAACTTGGGAAGAAAAGTGACAGAATCTAGTTTTAAGCAACAGAAGGTTGTTCCAGTACCAGAAGCATGATCTCCTGCCTAGATTTCCACCTACTATTTAGGTCATACTACACCAAAAGGAGCACTGGCTGGTCTACCCACCTGGATCAAACTCAGGAGGCCAAGGATTGGCATTCAAGAAGTCCACGAACTCCACAGAGCTGAAAAAAGTGCTTTTCTAACCATAATTGACACAGGAACAAATTCTTCATTAAACTTTTTCCCTCAAGTCCCTAAAGGATGTAAGTAGAAAAGCAGTTCTTAGAGGGAACTATAACTAAGCCTATTAGCACACTTGGACATTCAAGACCACCAGGCAATGGTTTGAACTGCTCTATCTCAAAATCACATGAGTATAGGGGGTACACTCAGATACACAGAGCAAGAAAATGTCTACCTTGTCTCAGAACATCAAAGATCCAGCGGTTGAGTCCTGTCATACCTCACCCACTAAGAAACATTTGGATGAAATTTCTGTGGCATTTCCATGTAACTGCTATCCTTTAAGTTCTCAAAGTTTTCATCAATGACCCAAATAAATAAATAAATAAACAAAAATCCAACGTACCCCACCTTGGCGAAGCAACAATTAAGATAATTCAGTTCATAAAACAATCCATCCCTAATCCTCAGTAGTACTAGTTCAACTTCTGGCTATCCATTGTCAACCCTGAGTTTTTTATAGGGATTCACTGAAATTTCCTTTTAACTGTTTAGACATGCTGTACCAGTAAACCAAAAATAATCCAATCAACTAATCCACCTTGCATATAGAAATGAAATCCTCACACTGAGAAGAATGTCACATCCACTAACATTTTATATGAAGGGTGAGAATGAATTGTACTATATAAGTGGTGAGTCGAAAACTGGTTTTCAAAACTTGGCTGGAGATTGCTGAAATGTGTTCATGGCTTGTGTAAAATAAAATTATTTTCAGCGTATAAAATCAACAACATTAGAGATGGAATCCATATTTTATAATATTTACTGTCAAAGACACACTTAAACACACATCCAGTTTTCAACTATTTACCCAACTGCAACTAAAGTACATGTTTTCTTTCCAGGTTTTTACTAATATCTCTCAAGTCATGTTAACTGTGATACATTCAATAGATTTTCTGCTAGTAGCAAAGATTTTGCAGTATATGCAATGTGAAGTACTTTAAATGCTCAGATATTATACCTGATTTTTCACTCATATAGCAAAGGACATGGTGAAGTTTCCTTTTTAAGTAATACAACAATTACTCATATTCTCAGATAATAGGATAGAAACATCCCACATCTTTTAGAGAACGCCTGGATTTTGGTTCCCCTAAAAATTGGTTGTGAATGCTCCGGCTTTAATCACACTTGTCATTCCACTAAGTTTAATCAAACAACAAGGCTTGTAGAAAGAGATCAACAGGAAGTTACTTAGGGTAGTAACCATAATCTATGTCTTACTCTTTAAATGACAGTGGCGGGGGCGGGGGGGGGGGGGAACAACACCACATTTCTATTCACACACGGCCACAGATTTTGCTGGACCGCTGTTAACATCCATTGGCAGGACCTCCTACCCATTCAAACACCAAGAACACCTCAGTTGAACCTCTGAGTCTGAGAAAGTATTTCCTCTCCTCCACTCCAAAGTCAAGTGTTTCAAAGACACCACTGTAAAGGACTGCCTTAACGAGGGAAGAGAGGAAGAGAACATTTTCCCAACTGATCCCCAGATGTTCTCCCTCTTCAGAGCTACAGGTTTCCTCCAATAAGGAAGTTCACACCCAAACCTCACTAGGTTCATTAATGCAGGGGCCATATACCTACAGCTTGCTTAGAGTTGTCATGTCCTTAACTGCATGAAAGCATTGCAAGATACATGCATCCTGGCAAAACACCTTCAAGATGCACAAACACTATTTCTCCCACGGCCCCTCTTTGGGTACAGATACCAGGCTTTACCATTTCATTACCAATGCCACCTCTTCAGGGAAACGCAGCTTGTACAACCTACTCTAATAAATGCTGTCTTTATCCAGCTGTGTAATATGATGGCAGGCATCTCCTCCCTTCAGAGATGACATGAACAAAGCTGTAAGTGTGAACCAAAACTATCTTTTGTGTGCTAATTTTTTAGCTTGTGTAGAAATAAAATGGGCTTAAAGCAAATATACCAAAAGGAGTTACAGAACTACTTTCAGAAATCCATTTACTGATAATGCACTTTCCTCAACTCTTTTTTTCCCCAGAGATATGACAATTCTGGGTGCCAAGCAAACAGGTGTGATGCTTTTCTTGCATGGTGTGTTTACCAAAGGATTTATGATAGAAAAGTTGAAGAACCTTTTTATTCATGCTTGGCATGAGTTTCCTTTCCATCTGATGAGAGTACTCTGGCACCGTTTTGGTTAATACGGACCTTCGGAAGCACCTTTCTGATAACTGAGACATTTCCAGATGTTCCACAACTCCTGGATCACAGCAGCATTTGAGCAGTGTCACTTCTAGCTCTTCTGATGTTGTGCTCTGTTACTCAGGACAAGGTGCACGCATCACGGTTTCATTTTCCAAACAACACGGTTTGTTATGGCATTTCGTATTACATACATTTAAATTAATAACCATTTTCTTTTACAGACTTCCTGAAATACTTTGTGCAGGAAGTCAGCAACTACCAGTGCAGACTCCCAACAACGGGCCAAGCAGAACTCCGTGTCACAGTCATAGGTGCTGCTCAGGATTGGTGACCGTGGTTGTGTCACCTCGATCCAGCCACTTTGCCATCAGGCTGTCCTGCACACACTCTGGGTAGCAATAAAGCCCTATCCCGCTGCCCACGGACATGACTGGAGAATTTCAAAGCATACAGAAGACTGCTGGGCCAATGTCACTTCCCTGCAAGGAGCAGGTGACAGTGAGAACCGAGAGCAGTTCTAAGCTGGCATCATCATTTTGGAGAAGACGGAGTCACAAAACGGTTGAGGAAGAGGAGGCTGAAAAGTACAGGCATCACTTTCACTCTCCCAGAAAAGAATAAATTGTATGCAGAACAATGGGATTTTCTGTTTGTTTTCCACAAGGAGAATATTTTATGTTCCTCCTTCTTATGCAACCTCAAATTTTGCTTCCTATGGCAAGCTGCATCCCCAGCAGCGATAGCTTTCTCAAGCTAACCTGAATAAACAAAGAGATTTTGAATTCCTGAGGGAGATCATCTTTGAACAGGAAAACCTTCCCGTGATGGTAGCGTTGTTGCTATTCCACAGTAAATCCTATGAAGCCTTGGCTCGAGAAGTGCAAAACATCATCCTGATCTTTCCGTTGCAGCAGGCTAATGGCCAAACGTTATTGATTTCTTGCCAGTTCAACAGAAATGTGCAGTTCATTAGGTCTCAAACTTGCCATACAATCAAAGAAACTTCTTTCCGTAAAACTCTTCCTTCTACTGTCTTTGTTTCACAACACTTTTCATAACAAATTGCTGAAAAATCTAGCATGGGAAGTGAAGCAGAGCAACCAAATCAGTTTCAGCTTGAATACAAACAGAATCATTTCAAAGGACGTTATTGCACCTTCTTTTAGTGCTGACAATATCAAGTTTTAGAATTTACGATCTCTGCCATTCCACTAGAGTTTCTCAAAATTATATTAATGATTCACATTTTCTACATAATGTAATAGTAAAGCCTGAATGACCAAAGAAGTATTCACATGGCAAATGCCAATATTCGATTTACTTTACGTTTCTTTTTTTTATTTGCACATAAATGTCAAAATACAAATTGCCTCTTTTTTCTTTTAATTTAACCAAAATTGATCCTTTAAAAAAAAAAAAAAGAGATACACACAGAAAAACACCACCACGTCTTTACGCCATCAGTTTCAACCAAAACATCTGAGAAGCAGTTTATCACCAATAGCTGCATCTAAATACTAACAGTTCCTCTTGGTTTTTGTTTTTAACTCACTGGAATGTATTGTGGGAAGAACTATGCCAGAAATTCGATTTCTCTTCTCGCATTTCTCTCATGTTTGGAACTTTGTAGCCCACATGAATGTTATCCTTTTCAAAGGCACAGAAACATACAGCAGTGTCTAAGGACTGAAAAGCTATCCAGTTTTGCCATAGATAATAAGAACAGAGGCATTCCTAGTACTAAGGAACGTATAAAAGAACATAATTTTGTGCACTAACCGGCATACAAGGCACAACGTCAAAATAGAGTAAGAAATCAGCTACAGCTTTCAGGTCAGTTAAAAGCCTCACCCAATTTCTTACTGAAACTTAACAACATTTTTCTGCAGCAACAGACAAAATATTCCTTAAGTCATCTTTTCTTGAAGAATATTTCTAGTAAGAGGAAAAATACTGCTTACATCTTCTGCTTTGATTTACACCAGAGTTCAGTGAGGGAGGACTGGGGAGTAATAACAGGGGAAAAAAAACATTTTTCTATCCTACGGGAAATTCTAATGTTTCATCATATCAGGAATTACTTAGAAATGTAAAAGCAAAAGAAAACAAAAGCTTTTTTAGCACTTTGTGTTGAATCAACCAATTGTGATGGACCAACTAAAAACCGCTTTGTTTGAAGGCTGTTCCGCACCAACCTATTCGTGCCTAAAGGGAACGGTAATGCAGCTTCTACATTGCACGGGTGTCCTCCCTACCCAAGCTGTATTTCCATGATGGGTCTTACGGTCATATGTCTTCCAGGACACACGGCTCTCAGCTGCGGTGGACGCAGTGGGTAGTCAAGATATACAAGAAAAGGTGAGAGGCACCACACCCAGCTTCCTTGAGACACCATAACGTTATAGACCAATGAAGTTTAATGCAACCCAGTTCAATGACAAACATTTCACTGCGAGTCTGCAGAGAATTTGATTTATGAAATCAAACCAGCCAAAAACTCAGTTCTCAATCAGATGGGGGGAAAATGTAGGAAATCAAATGAGGGTTTTTCAGGTCTTCTGAAACTACTTTCTCCACGCAAAATAATTCTAACAAAAAGTTCAAGACCAGCATCTACAGAAACCATCCCTGGATTCCTATCCTGCTTTCTTTCATTCTTGCACTTCTACTTCTGACACCTCCTCTCTAACTTTTGTAATGTTAAAAATTAAGAATCTCTTTGTTCTATCAGTTGCATAAAAATGGAATACTACTTCTGCTGCGGAAGTTGTACTAATTATGGAGATTGCCATCCTACTGTCTGACATGGTGTCAGAAAGATAACCTCATGCAGGTTTCTTAAAGAGAAGAAAGAAACCCACAAAATAATCCCTGTCAAGCCCTTAAAATTATCATTTCCAAAGATAAAACAATACAAAAGTAGCTACAGTGCTTTTGATAACTACATCTCCGAGTTTCAAAGTTCACATTCTGAACACAACTGGGGAAACATTTGGTTTTATAGAGATGTTTAACAGTGCATTCTTGTATATACCGTCTTGCAGTTCTGTATTCCCATGTGAAAAAAGATGTGACATAAAAACTGTGTGAATTTACTTGCCTGCTGCAGAAACACAAATGGTGTAGCCAGTTGCAGTAAGGGAGAAAAATGAGAAGAGGGAGCATACTGCTCAAAAAAAATGTAGATTCAAAGCGACACTCCCATCACTGTCATCATATACAGGCAAACTTGCATCAAGAATTTTGTGAGGAAGTTGAGCAGGATCCAGCTACAGAGAACTGACCTGGAACAACACTACCCAAAGCAAAGGTAACGCTCTGACTTTGGCAATCAGCCTCATACGCTTGTTTGCAGGCATGCAACCATTAATTATGCCTTAATTCCTCACTGCTTAAGTAGAGAGACAACAATCCTCATCAAGATACAGAACCAGAAGGCAAGTTCACTGTACAGAGCTGACAGCTCAGCTGTGGATGGAGCAGGAGGGACGCACAGAGAACAGCAGACCGAGAGACCCAACTCTCGCCTGAGCCCAGGAACAAGACGCTGTGAGCAAACAGCTCCAGGGTAAACTGTGACATGTGAAAGCTTGTTTCGCATCTTCCATCTTTTCACATCTTCCATCTTTTGTACTCAAAATGCAATCAAATAAGCACGCAACCAAGTTTAAACTCAGTCAACAAGACCCAAGGGATCTTTTTTATTTTGCTCCTGCTCCCTTTATTTACAACCAAACATTGTTGGCTCTATGAAGACAAGCTACGGTTGTCTCTCAAAAACTGCTGAGTAAAAACAAGCTATATAATAGTGTTATAAAATAATTTCTGTATAAACAGAATACAGCAAGCAGTCACATGCTGTGGTTATAGGTTTTGCCATCCTGGCTCAAATTAGCCACCTATCCATTACCCTGTCTGTGACCATAGCCACTTGTCAGCTCTTACATGATTCAGAGACTGGGGGAAGAACAAACTGTAGCCAAAAACAGGCAATAAAATTACCAAAACAGAACTCTTAGCAGCTGCCATTAGTGGCTGCTTTCAGTGGCTACTCTGTGACTGAGATGCAGGAGTTACTTTCCTTCTAATAATTGCAAAAGAAAGGTATGTGGTATTATAAAACACAGTATGTAAATGCTTTACTTGCACTTGCACCACCAGTGCTGCAAGGAAATGATTCTTTTTCTTTTTATTTTTTTCCTGCAGCACAACTAACCATGTTTACTTCTCAATCATTAAAAAGGCAGTATTTTTCAACAGCAGCTTTAATTGTTGAACAAATCTTAACATTAAAAGCAGTGTCACAGCTCTCTACATTTTTAAAGGTTTGCTTTTTAGATACTTCAAATTACCACTGAGACTTCTCTCTTGTAAATATTTATATCAGATCATTTTTTAAACTTCCACAACATAGGTGCCAATCTATACCACTGCTCCAGCTAAATGACTGCCCTTTATATTTGAAACACTGAAGAGCAATTTATTCCCATTCTTCTGCAGTATACAGCAAAGTAATCATAATGTCATTGAGCTAAAGCAGTTATAAAGCAGAGTTCTAACAAAACAAGCTGAAAGCAAGTTAACGATGTAACGAAGTGACAGATGTCCTGGCATAATTTGGGGCTTGCATACAAGAAAACACAATGTCCTGCTACGAAGGTCAGTAATCCAAAGACAGATACTTGCATAGCTAGATGGAGAGCTGGGATGAAGATTTTCAAAATGCCTCTGTAAAACACTGATCATCCAGCACTATTGGCTCTGCTAGAATAATTAAGAATAGTGGGTGTTTAATTTCTGACAATCTGTCCTCTTATTTAGCTGGCTAAATTATGACTGCCAGGCTGAAGTCTTATCATCCCTGAAATAAATGGCAAAATTTCAACTAAATGCAGAGGAATCTGGGGTGTTTAGGACTGACCCTGATTTCACTTACACTGAGGTTAAAATGATGTGATTCCAATTAGCATCACTCATTATTTCTTCCTAGTCTTCTTACTTCCTGCATTAACTCCCAAAGAAGTTTCTAGACACTGAAAATCCATGACATGTTGAAGGTCCTAGCACACAAAGTAATTGTTCTCTTTGCTCAACCCCTTCCATGTACCACCTCTTCTCAAAGGTTGTAAAATGACCTGCATACAGATTTGAGGAGCAAGCCCAGAGCTAGCGGCTCACATCAAATGCTCAATTGCAAAAACTAAAAAAGAAACTGCCAAAACTTGACAGTCATTATTTATTCAGGGTACAGAAGAGAAAACCCATTATCCAAAGGTACTAAAGATTCTATGTTATTACCTCTAGAAAAAAAGAAACCATAAAACATAAAGCAAGTGCAAACACAGATCAATAGACTTGTTTTATAATTATGATGCAATATATATGTACCTTAAAGAAAATAAATTTTGTATCTTACATCTGCTATCATCATTTTTTTACATCCTTGAATATTAGAGAAAATAATGCTACAGAGAAGCAGAAGAGAAAAGAATATATGCGACATATTAGGCTGACTCATAAAATAAAGAAACAAAAAAAATCATTTGGTATCAATTTATGAAGATTTTTATAGACACAAAAAATATTAGGGTTTTTTTTTTTAATATAATGGGGGAACTTCTAAGAGTGAACAAAGTGCCAGTCAATTCAGTAATTAAACGGCCATAGTGGCAGAATGCAAGCATTCATCTAGGTCAGTAACCCATCCCCAGTAACCCATAATAGCTGACAGATAAGCCAGAACGGAGTATCTGAAGAGGATGAGCATCAGACATTTCATGCCCAACTGGGATGCGCAACTGGGTTCACCATAGACACCAAGTCATAGAGCAATCAACAGTGGTTCAGCAACTGTTACGTTCGGCAGTGTTAGGTTAATGGTTGGACTCGATGATCTCAAATTTCCTTTCCAACCATGAAGATTCTATGATGCTATGATTCCAACTTACAGAATCATAGAATTGTCTAGATTGGAAGGGACCTTTAAAATCATCGAGTCCAACCATTAACCTAATACTGCCAAAACCCACCATTAAACCATATTCCTTCAGAACCATGTCTACCCATCTTCTAAATACCTCCAGGGATGGTGATCCCTGGGCTGCCTGTTCCAATATTTGATAGCCCTTTCAGTGAAGAAATTCTGCCACTTAATCTCCTTCTGTCGCTTAAGGGCCATATTCCTCAGGACTTCCCAGACCAACAGGGCCTTGCTGGTCACACAACACAGCCCCTGCAAAAGGGCTATGTATGGGCAGCTTGTGGAGCACGAAGCTGCTAGCATCTCGCTTGGCCACCCCTTGCCCATTAGAACACACCCATCAGTATTGCTAAAGCATGGGAGGAATACCAAATGCATAAGCTCAGCAGGTACTGGCATGATTAAGACAGAGTAGTTTAAAACAGGTCTGCACACCCTCATGCCCCTGCAGAAGGGCACAGCGCTCCACTCCGGTGTGCAGAACACCAGAGCCTGGAGAAACCAACAACTGTTCATGGGGGATAAGCAGAGTTTATAACACTGGTGTGGCAAAACCTCCTCCATCACTGACACAGCCTTGACCCCAAAGGCATTGTGAAAAAGGGCTCATTTTGGGTTAGCAAAGCATAAAATGCTTACAGCAGGTAACTGAAAGAAGAAAAAAAAAGAATCTGGTCCTGAGGAGGCTACCTGTCTTATGCCTTCAGTGAGCCTTGGTCCAAGTTTACCAGATTCCTCACTATTCCCCTTGAAAAAAGTGCTTTGCTGCTCATGTATCTAGATGCATATGAATGACAACCTGAGGCTTTAGGCTCATGTTACTAAAATTACGCTATATCATTTGTCAGACTAGTAATGATTACTATTAAGACTTAGCACTGAAGCTAAGGAACTATTTTTGACACAGGATCACCACCACTTCACTGTTTGTTTGCACACATAGGACTGCTATTCAGAACTGCAATGACACACAAGACATTTTTCCAGTCAATTATGTGAATCAGATACATTGCAAAAAATTGAAATATGTCAGTTTTACAAACTATTATTTTCCCACATAAAAAATAGTTTCGTAACAAAAGGGGGTGTTGATTTTTAAGGTAAACACATTTTTATGTGTGTACATAGGCTGCATTTAACCTTTCTTTTATTTAAAAACACACAGAAAACTATGCGCTAACAGCTTTTCCGTTTATCAGTGAGATTTTTATTTTGTGGTTCCAGAAATTTTCACAGTGGACTTCTGCCAATATTTGTTATATACTTTAAAAAATAGAAAATACTCAGAATAGCCATCTATACTAAAAGTAAATAAACATTTATTGACACTGAATGAATGCTCAGGCAGTTAGTCACAGAAAATCTAGTAATGTTATCACTAGTCTGCTACCTGAACTAGAATTACTTCAAGACCAATTTCATATACTGAACTACAGCCATAAGCATGACTGAAATGTAGATGTATCATGTTATGTTAGCAGCAGGCAAATCTACAGTAAAAATAATAACTACATTTTAATTACACTGTGACATATTTTCTTAACATCTAAGTCACCTTTCCTCTACAAAAAAATAAAACAAACATAGCATCTTCTGTCCAAAACAAAGTCTTCTTGCCAGAGTAAATTATTCAAGGTGGCACAGACCAACACTGTCTCTGAATACCTACACGAAAGCTTAACAGTATCAGCCAACTGAGTGTTAAAACTGCAGCTGAAATTCAGTGTAAATAAACAGGAAAAGAAGGATATGGTGAAAGACAATCTGTATTTCACATACACGATAATAAGCCCTGAGCTGACTATGCACTAATCAGACCTTGGGGCTGTAACGGAAAATCTGCGGTCTGCGGCTTGGTACTGATCAGAAAGACATTCTGGGAACAGCAGAGGAGCAAAACAGAAAATGGCCCTATGCCATAATGTATATAAATGGCCAAACTACATTTTCAGTGCTAGGTACATCCTGGCTTGATGCCACCAAGCTGAGTGGTGCAGTTGACTCGCTTGAGGGAAGGGATGCCATCCAGAGGGACCCTGACAGGAGTGGGTCCATGCAAACCTCATCAACTTCAACAAGGCCAAGTGCAGGCTCCTGTGCCTGGGTTGGAGCAATCCCCAATACCGGTACAGACAGGGGGATAAAGGGATTGAGAACAGCCCTGTGGAGGAGGACTTGGGGAAGTGGTGGATAAAAATTGGACATAAGCCAGTAATGTGTGCTCACAGCCCAGAAAGCCAACCATATCCTAGGCTGCATCACCAGAAGTGTGGCCAGCAGGTTGAGGGAGGTGATTCTGCCCCTCTACTCTGCTCTGGTGAGACCCCACCTGCAGTACTGCATCCAGTTCTGGAGCTCTCAGCACAGGAAAGACATGGACATCTTGGAGCAGGTCCAGAGGGCCGCAAAAATGATCAGAGGGTTGGAGCACCTCTCCTATGAGGACAGGCTGAGAGAGTTGGGGCCTCTCATCCTGGAGAAGGGAAGGGTCCAGGGAGACCTTATTGGGGCCTTTCAATATATAAAGAGGACTTATAAGAAAGATGGAGAAAGACTTTTTACCAAGGCCTGTAGTGACAGGAGAAGGGGCAACAGCTTTAAACTGAAAGCGGGCAGATTTAGATTGGACATATGGAAGACATTTTTTATGAGTGTGGTGAGACACTGGAACAGGCTGCCCAGAGAAGTTGAGATGCCCCATCCCTGGAAGTGTTCAAAGTCAGGCTGGATGGGGTTTTGAGCAGCCTGGTCTAGTGGGAGGTCTCCCTGCCCATGGCAGGGAGTTTGGACTAGATGATCTTCCAATGTCCCTTCCAACCCGAACTTCCTGTGATTCTATGATTCTCCATCTCAGAACAGAGAGGGCAGAGCTGTAAGTTAAGAGAACAGCAAAGAAACAAACTAGAAGGTGTAGAATGGTTCCTGATGAGAGAACCTATTGTTAGAAACCCATCCAGACCAGTCAGTGGAAAGGTTCTCCAGATCACCTTTCAGTCTGTGAATGCTGCCTACAGGAGCAGACACTTGTTATGGGAAGCAGGGAAGAGCTTTTTGGGATTGTACAAGACTTGTTATGGGATGACTACAGGAGGAACCAACGGCAGGGAAAGGGAAGAGTAAGCATGGGAAAATAAAGGAATAAGCTAACAAAAGGGGCCAATCAGGCCAGTACATCTGCCTGTCCATGCCCTGTGCTTGACCATCACAGTGTCTCCTGTTGTTGCCTTAAACTCCATTTCTAACTATTTTCCTGGATAGGGTGAGTCTGTGTCTGTGTGCATATGTGTGTCTATGAAGCTCTAAGGGCCATCAACTGGATGACAGACCACAGGTCACAGGGGCCCATATGCCTGTGGTGCCAGCAAATGGATTGAATGTGACTGCTGGTGAATATCGGGCCACACCAGCCAGTCAGCAGAAGTCACCTGGCAGCCCGCTCTCAATACAGGTTTAAGTCTGGGCCAATAGCTGAGTCTCTGTGAGTGAGACAACTGGAGGAGTTAAGACACTGAAAGGGCCAGAAGGTCGAGGCCAACTACTGGTGGGGCCACAAAGTCTGGGGGTCTGTGGAGAGACCAGTTTGGGTGTGTCTGTGTTTTTGTGCATGAACTAACTGTAGGAAAGAGGATCCAAGAGCCAGCAGCTGGATGAAGTGTGCCTAGGCCATTTTCTGGAAGGATACATATTATAAAGATGCATAATTTCCACCTAACAGACCTTCATCTTGATCAGCCAGAGTGGGAAACAGGATGAGGCCACTGGTGCTGTTTGTGTTTGCATCAGTGCTGAGCGTTTGTGTTGATCTGAGTGTACTGAACACCCAGGTTTCGTGTGTGCGCTGCTGCATGAGGCGGTGTGCCCTGATGCTGCTCAGACGTGGCAGCATGAAGCTGCAGGAGCTGAACAGTACAACATTAAGGTGCTGATTAAAAATCAAAAGGTATTTCTTCATGACAACGTGTAGTGAGCCTTCAAATTACTTGCAACAGCCACTGGAGGCTTTACAGAAGTAAGTACGTAGGGATTCAAAAAGGAATTTGGCAAAGTCTGAGAAGAAAAATCACTGTTCACTGCAAAGGCATGAACTTCAGCTCAGGGTATTAGGTCTGGAAGTTGCTAGAGCTTAAGACAGCATTTGTGGAAAGCATCACATATGCCCTGACACACTTATCCAACCGTCAGCTGTCGACACTAAGAGGGAGTGGAGATTTGGCTCAATGAACTTTTGATCTATGGTGGTCAAGCTTACGTTGACATAATCAATACTCAACTCTTGCTACTGTTACAAGAGTGAAGCTAGTATTCTGTAAAATGAAATATGTAACGATTATGAATGGCATGTAATTAAGTCTGATTTATAGCACAGGGTTGATAGCTGAAGCATGTGCCATCTCTTCAGAAGCTGTCTAGTGCTTTCAGTTCCTAAACATTTTTTAAAAGGTGCACTGTGTACCATAACGACAATCTCCTCGTCCACAGAGCTAAACCGAACACATGGTGTTTTGCCTTGAGCCATGTAAACACAACCCAGTTGCATAGCTTTGTTGGTATTTTTGACCTCACTCATCACTCAGGCTAGGAAGTCAAGATGTAAACATTATCTGGTAACAATAAATTGCACCACATGACATCACCACAGAAACATGGCACTCCCTTTCATTTATTACAATAAAAAATACTCTAAAATGAAAGGTCTCTAGACATACGCAACCCGCAGCATTTAGAGGCTCTCAAAGTACCTTAACGGCCCGGATATCAACACTGTTTCAAGAAAACAGTGAGGGTTCACACTCAACTAAGAGGAGGTAGAAGCATTTCTCCACAAGGAGTCAAGGATACATCACTAGAATACAGGAAATCAGAACGGGGACCTCAAAGATTTATTATTCATTGTGAAATGTTTAGCTAGGTAAGGCTACCATAATTGTCAGCTATCGAATGTTCTGCAACCATCAGAACATCTCAGGCAAGACACCAGACTTTAGTTTCTAGGTCTGAGGGTTGGTGTGTGACTAGGAAACCAATTTTAATGCCAGTTCTCAAGACTTTTTTTTTTTTTAAACACATTAGATGATAGGATATGCTTAAAGCACTCTTATTATTCTTGCTGGCTGTCCACTGATTCTGGAAAACCTACCTGGCTTGCTAGTAATGTGGTTAGCCATAAAGGAGATGCGAAAGCATTATTTTTAAAACATGACCTATGTTACAGATAGGAAATTTCCATATTAATGTAAAAAACACTGAGCAACTTTGAGCGTGTGATGGGTGACAAGTACAAGTAGGAATTATTACTACTACATTTGGAAGTCCCTGATGACAGGAGTAACACAGGCAAAACTATAAAATACATTTAATGAAAAAAATTCATGAAGTACATTTCAGGACTGCAAGAAGGAGGTCTTCTAGGTGATGAGAGAGGGTTAAGAGGGTTTACATTGGAAACATGACTTAGGAAGTTTCCAAACCTTTGGGTTTACTGCCATGCACTAAATACTAATACATTTAATATTTAATTACACTAAATGTATTAAATTTTATGAAATATTGAATAATATGCAAATAAGATATTTTTTAAAAACTTGAATTCACCTACAGACTCCAGTATGTTCCAGGTCTGGAAACAACTTAAAGCAAGTATCAGCAAATGTTTCAAAAAATTAAGCCAATGTTGCTTAACGAGTAACTAAGAACAATTAATTCAGCATAAGTTTTTAAAACAAGTATTTCAAGTGCTAAGTTTAAGGACATCGTCAGAGCAGTTTTCAGTAACAGCATCAACAACAACAAAAAAGTGCATCTCTCCATGCTTCTAAGTCCATATTGTATATTTTGTTTTACTGATCACAAGGACTTTTGCTGTCTACTCTGTGTTTATTATGCTAACAGGTGCCAACACTTCCATTTAATCCAATCTGGAATGTCTGCTGTATCTTACTGTGCCTTCCTGTGTCTATGTATGGTAAGCTAAGCATGCCTAGCTCTAAGACGCCTACGGTTACACAGCTTTGGCTCCTCCACGTACAAGCAGTTATCTTCTAATTTAGCTTCTCTGAGTATTTAACAGAGGGCACTGAAATTGATTAAGGCTTCCCATATACCCAAATGGCTGCTACAGGTTGAAACGCATTAAACCTGCTAAATAAATTTGCTATTAGTGTCTCACAGGAAGAGGTTATCTGCTAGGGGTACTTGGATATTTTCAAAGATGACATATGTACAAACAACGTTGTCCCCACACCCACCCCGCCCAGGAACAGGGATGAACTCACAGGTTGCCCAACGCAACAATAACATCAAAGCAGCACGGGGGTTGCAAGGCTCTGACCGACACATGAATCCATTCATCACAGAGCAGTTTACAATACAGCATATTTTCTCAGTTACTTGGAGGAGAGAGCTTTAGGAACGGCTAATGTCATCTGCATAATAAAAACCTGCAGTTACTTTCGCCTGTCAAAGAGGACTTTATTAAGGCAGGGAGAGATCAAAGACTTCCAGTACAGCTGCCTGATGGAGGAAAAGAGGCAGACAAGGAAAGAGAAGAGGAATTGAGACTTTTTAGTGCCAGTCTTCATTTTGTGTTAGAAAAAGTTTTTATAGTCTACTGACAGCTATAACCATAAAAATTTGTTCTGAGACAGTTTTTGTTCAACATAAACACTGTAAACAGATATGCCCACCCTCAGTCACAAAATGGGGTTTAAGTATCGCACTAAACTAGTTGCTCCCTTTTAAGTCCTTAATTGAGAAAATAAAAATAAAAATCCAAGAAATGATGTTATGTCATACTCTGTTGTGCCACACTGTAATCCCGAAGTTAAAAACAAGAGAAGATGCCAACAATTCTAGGCTGAAACTTTCCGTATTTCCACCTTAGCAGCCTTGTGCTTTTCTGAAACAGTTCATGGAAAACTGCTGGTGTTTTAAGCAGATTTCACATACTCCAGTATCCCAAACAATAATTAAAAATTAACATACGCTGACATTCTCACAACATTAGTAACCCATAATAAAAGCTGCAGGTTATACATACAAGACATGCAGAACTGGATACTGTTTGTATTACTCAGTGATAATTAAATAATTTGCTGTAGCTACATTCAGGGGTTTTTAGGGGGTAGCCTGATTCTCATAAGCATTTTTAATCAAACGAGTCAATTACACTTGAATACACTTCTTTGGAAGCTCCCAAAGCTCTCCTCCAAATATGTTTTCCATTGATTGTCCACGTTTCCCACAGCACTCCACCCCACTCATATCCTTCCTGACCTGGGTTACTTAAAAATAACCTTGAATCAAGAAAGAACATCAGGAAATATAAATGGAAATGGCAGCTGATCAACCCCTAATAAAAGGTACATGGTATTAAAGCAGATCAGGCACCTGGTCCCACTCGATATATTTAGAAGAGTCTAAACTCTGAAGTCACTTAGTTTAAATAATCCACTCCAGTGAAATTATATCAGATATACACATGGTAAAGCAGAGACGCTTATTTCTGTGCTTTAGATGTAAGAATCACCACTCATGCATTTTTATAAAAGTAAGTGGAGTAGGAATAAACGAGGCTTAGCTTTGCTTGGGGGTGTTCCAGTTTTATACATCATGCAGCTTCACTACCAAATAGGTATTCCCCAAATAAATCCCTGGGGGTGAAGATTAAGAAAAAAAAGAAAAAGCCACCTGAATAAACAGTACAGACAAGTACAGGATAACGGGAAACTCGGGAAGAAAAAGGGTAATAAAGAGATACACACTAGCCCTTATATCCTAAAGCTTAACAGCCCCTTTCCCCTCCTTCCTTCTGTCTCTATAATAAATACAGCCTGAAGAAGATCCAAAGTTATGTTACACTTCCCAGGGTAGCAAAACAAAGTATTTTGTAAATATTACTACTGCTCAGCACAAGAAGAAAACAAAAGCAGGAAAATGCTGAATTATGGATATATTCCATGTACCTCAAGAGAAGGAAAAAAGGCTTCCGCCTTAGTTAGCAACAGTTATATCACATTCTGCTCATTAGTGCAAAAAGTTTGAAGTCAAGTTTACTCTAGTTGCACAATTTTTTCCTGCTACAACTTAACCGTTTGCCAAACCAGAATGACTACTTCAAATTTAAATCAGATGGGAAATGATTAAAAACAAAACAACCTTTCTCGCTGCCCCAGAAAAGAGAAAAGAACTGAAGTAGAAAATACATACCACATACACACTGCACTAATATATGCAAAAAGAAAAAAAGCGCCCATCACAAGTACAAAAAGCCAGAAAGAATTTTCATCTTTTTACTTCTCAGAAAACTCTTAGAAATTCTGAATTCAGATTTTTATTATGGTTCTCATTAAAACTTCAGCTCAGATGCTGAGCCAGTAGTAAATTTCTGCCAGGGAATGAAAAGTAAGCCTGATCACTGTAGAGCAACTTAAAACAATGTCCTGGCATATATATTTCTTTTCTCCTGTGATTTTACTTCCTGACAACAAGCAGAGAGGAAAATGTAAGAAAGTGAAGTGGGAACCCTTGTGGTTTTGCCTTACAAAAAAAAAATTCCTACCATTTGGGCCAACAGTTCTGTCTTAGAACTAAATGTCCTGGGTGAAGGTTCGACATCACCTTTTACCGTCCTCTGAGCCTGCTCATTCAGCCAGTTTTCAATCCACATCACTGCCCACTTATCTAAGCCATACATCGTCAGCTGTCTACAATGATGATTTTATGGGAGACAGCACCAAAGACTTTATTAAGGTCGAGGTAAACAACCTCCACTGCTTTCCCCCCATCCACCAAGTCAGTCACCTCATTGTGGAAGGCTATCAGGCTGGTCAAGCATGATTTCCCCTCTGTAAATCCATGCTGACCACTCCCAGTCACCTTCTTGTCCTCTCTTATGAGGAAAGGCTGAGAGATTTGGGTCTCTTCAGTCTGGAAAAAAGACGTCTGAGGGGTGACCTTATCAACACTTATAAATACTTAAAGGGTGGGTGTCAGGAGGATGGGGCCAGGCTCTTCTCAGTGGTGCCCGGGGACAGGACAAGAGGCAATGGGCACAAACTTGAACATAGGAAGTTCCACCTAAACATGAGGAGGAACTTCTTTACCCTGAGGGTGGCAGAGCACTGGAACAGGCTGCCCAGAGAGGTGGTGGAGTCTCCAACTCTGGAGACATTCAAAACCCACCTGGACGTGTTCCTGTGTAACCTGCTCTAGGTGACCCTGCTCTGGCAGGGGGGTTGGACTAGATGATCTCCAGAGGTCCCTTCCAACCCTATGATTCTATGTGTGTGGAAATGCTTTGCAGGAGGATTTTCTTCATCACCTTCCCAGGTACTATGGTGAGATCAACTGCCCTGTACTTCCCTGGATCTTCCTTTTTGCCCTCCTTGAAGATACAAGTGATATCTGCTCTCTTCCAGTCCTTAGGAACTTCTTCCAGTCATCATGACCATTCTACGCCCTTCAAGTCTTCACGCATATCATACGAAGTTCACTCAAGCAAAAGGTTTGGATACCACTGGACTGCATTAAGGTATCATTAGACTATGGATGGATTCAAAGTCAAAGACTTGTGTTCCCAAGTTTCTCAAGAATTTAGACAATTCTGAATTTTTAAATTGAACTGGAATAATTTATAGAAAAGAAAATGTATTTTTACTGCATATAACTGCCAAATAGAGCCATTAGATTAAGGAGGCAAAGTCCAAACATCTAAACGTATTAGGAAAGACGAAAAAACACAGTTCAAAAAGATGAGATGTCTTGGATGCTGCATATTTTTGCTATTCTTACTTAACAAATTTCACACTCCACCACAGAGGTCAAACAGCAACATTAGAGACAAAAATCAGAATTGCTTTCAAAATTACTTGGAATTGCTGCGTGACCTTTGCAAAGCAAATCATTAGAGCTCCTTCTGGACAGTCAGCTTATGCTACAAGCCATTTAAAGCAGACCCAACATTTACTGTTACATTTGTCATATAGCCAACTCATTAGGTCTCCACCTAAGGTCTTACACACTACCTACACCCTAGAGATTTAGTACCTTACCCAGAAAATCAAAGGTATGGAAATCTGGCAATAGCAAGACTAAGTAGCCAAGACATGAGTTAAAGAAAGTGGCTGAATCACAAAGTAGACTGTGGTCGCAAGAGTGTCCCCTATGGGAAACAATCCTGTGAGCATGAGACAGGTAGGAAGCCACATGAAGGTGAACACCCAAGGACTGCCTGTGAGATTACAAATACCACAGCTGTACTCTCTCAGGTATAATCCGCTCCTTGCAGCGCAGTCCCTACAACAGCTCTTTGGGGCTCACACCACGGTACTTTCTTCCAAGCTTGTCGCATGGAAGCTGAGGAAAGCACATGACCTCTTTTGTTTTTTAAGTAACCTCCTATACACCGCACCACTGTCAGAATAAGACAACGTTGTTGCTTACACTTCTCCACGTACCTTGAAAACAACAGTAGAAAGTCAGGATACCTCAGCAGACCAAGAAATAAAACATCGTTGCCCTGCAAGTTACTGAAGCGTTTTCACGAGTAGGACACAATGCATTTGAGAAGCCATTAAGAAGGGACAAAAGTGATGAAATAAGCCTTACACAGGTACTTGGTTTTGTTCATGTGTTCCCTCTTGCTGGCACATTCAGTCATTTTCTAGTATGAACTGAATGAGAGGAGCACAGAGACGAAGCAAACTCATACAGTGTCCCCAGCACCGCACATGAGGCAGCTCCGACACACTGCATTAATATTGGTGGGGCAGAAAGCAGAACAGGAAGACCAAAAAAAACCAGTTTGAAATTTACACAAGGACGGGAAAGACTCAAAGAAAATGACACCAGAAAGATGAAGCAAATGCGTGTACAACCATATACTATTAGGCTAGCAATGAATTTCAATGATTACGACAATCACAAGTGTTGACGGAGAAGAAACACCCTTCTAGGGTAAGTAGTATTAAGAGGGTCTGCTATAATTACAAATAACTTATTCACAAAAAAATATGAGGAAGAAATTCTTTCCAATTTCAGTTGAGTGCATCAAAACCAAACTGCCTGAAAGAGTAAGTTGTACAAGCCAGGTTAACTGGACTAGCGAGAGCATTCTGCCTGGAAGGACAAATACGCAAGGTGCACCCAACAGACCCCGGTGGCAGAGAGGAATAAAGTCATGAATTACAAGAGGAATACCCCAGCTGTAAGTTTCAGGATTAGGCACTTCTCAGGCCTTACCACGTGCTTTTCCTGTGTGCAGAAACACGCTCAGGATACCTTATGACTAACTCGGTAACCACTTCTGCGTTCACCCATTAAGCCGCAGATGAACACCCTAAAATACTGCAAGGATAAACAAATATCCCGATGCAGATGGTGTTACCCATATGCTGGCATATGGGAAGCACTATTAGGCCTGTTTTACTCCTGCAGAAGGAAGGCAGTCAAGAAACTGATTCACCAGGAGGCCACAGGGAGTGAAGGGCTCAGGAAGCAAATGTACCCAGGACGTACGTAACGCAAATAACCATCCTTCTGCTCCGCACCACCCAGCCTATGAACACACATAAGACACACGCACATTCCAATGTCTTCAAAAAAGTAAAAATAAAATATAGGATCAAAGAGGTATTTGCAGAAAGTCAATGGTCTGTAAGAAAACCTCTTTAAAATCAGGAAGATACTTCCTTTTTTTTTTTCTTTTTTTTTTTCCCCCTTCCCTTCTGTGAAAGGTAAATCTATCTATTTATTTATTTCACGTGGAACCACTTGGCATTATTCTAAATTGTCAAGTACATCTGAGTGGCTGCCTTTACTTCGTTCACTTGGCTGGCACGCAGCCAAGTCATCTGCTGCTAAGCTACGAGAATGCGGTGCAGCATTCAGGGAAGAGTGTCCCTCTTTAGAGGATTTTAATATTAGTGTACGTGGTGCAGACACGACTTCTCCGTGGGTCTGCAGCAGTTTTCATACTGCTGATGACGGAGCTCTCTCAGGTCGCTGCACATTGTGGACCGTACAACACTGGACACCAGCTAGCTAGGCTTTCCCTCAGGCCACCAAGTAATGCACTTACGAAACTTCCATCTGCAGTAGGCAGCAAAAAGATGAGAAAAAAACCTAGTCTAGGGTCTGCAAGCTTACACCTACTACAATAACAAAATGAATTGTCTCTATCCGGTTGTTTCCGTAACATACATCATGTGGGTCAAAAAGATTCATTTTTTTTACATGCATTTGTGCCTCAATTTCATGTTGTTGGTTTTTTTCAGGTTGTTTGGTTTTTTTTTTTAGTTTTTGGCATTAGATTACAAAGCCAGGTACACAGAGCTTAGGAGACGCGCCACATTGGAAGCTAGTTTATGCATTGTTAATTTAGTCCCACGTGTGCAAGCATAATGATTGCAGTTCTTTATTACACGATTCTTCTCTCAGGAGATCCTGGTTCAGTTACCACATACAAGTGAGATATGATTTCATATTTTGCTTTGTCTTGATTCTTGAATGCATGTCTCCCTGCTTTATCTATTGCACAATAATAAGCAGAGTTCAGAAACTTCTTACATGATAATCCTATGACACTTTTCATGACGCCATTCAGATGCTTCCTTTGAATTAATGCATTTATTTTCACGACAGCCAGTGAGGTAAGAACGAATTACTGCAAATATGGTCAGCACAAAATCCAGCAGTTTCAGATGCAACTCAATTTGGATGCCTGATCTGAAAAACCACCGGCCTTTGGTATTTAAATGGCACTTTCATTTGTTTTAACCACTACTTTCACAGAGATCAGTTCTACCTTTGTGTGCCTAGCTCTTGGGCCAAGCTGGGTCCCCCAAAGAAGGAATGATTAATTACCATGAAACACCTTGCGGATGTAATTTTTGCAATTTTTCACAGAGATCCTCGGCAAATACAGAATCCAGTCCCCACAGGTGGTGGTCTGATTTTACCATGGAATCATCTTTCTCTTCCTGCAGCCTCGTGCCTCACGTGCTACAAATGCTCAGAAAAGGAGCGGGGGGAAAGCAGAAAAGCCCTATAGGAAATGACCCCCTTCAGGATATTAATTGCAATGCTTCTTTTGAACACTTTCTGAGAAAGGAGTCCCAGGAAAGAAACATTTCTCCTGAAACCACAGAGCACATCACAACACAGAAGGCGGCGTGACTGCTGGGCTGCTCGGGAAGCCTTGACTCTGTCCTTCCCTGACTGCTGGGTGCTCGGTCCGGCATCCCTACAGCCTGTTCTCACACTCTGTGCACCCTGCTCTTACACCCTGTGCACACAACTCCTGGGACTTCTCAGGAAAGCAAAAGAGACAGAAAACATGCGCTAATACTTGTAAGGAGCAGCTGCAGAGACTCTGCTCCAGCCCTTGGACCTTACACTGAGCTGGTGCTGTGACAGCAGTAGCTGGCTAGCATTCTCCTGTGGGATAACCACTAGAGGGAGAAGGTTTGTACCTCTCCAGTGGGCGTTATGCTTCCCATCTGCCATCACAAAGATACTGAGATTCCTGGATTCTGGGAGGCTGGAAGATTCCAACTCTGGAAGCACCAACTCATCTGGATCTTCTCCCCATCACTGTTCCTCATTTCACCTGGTATTCCCTTCAGTCATCATACACTTCTTGGGCCACGAAAGCTACAACCAAAAGACCTCACAGTCACAAAACCAACAAATACACCATCCCAGGAGCTCTCATTTGCCTGATGTTCCTGGTCAAGACCTAAGAATAGGCAGAATATTTATGCTATCAAATGCAATAGCAGTATTATCACCTCAGTGCCATTTAGTCCTGTTCTTCCCTTCATCTGTACACACCAGTATCTGCATGACTAGTGGTGACATTGCACAGATATCAATGTTGGATCCCTCCACTCTTCTGTCAGTTTTTCTTCCGTCTTTCTCATAAGAGACCTTTGCAGCTGGCTCACAACTTCTAAATTATCCCCAACAGATTTATTAGGAAGAAGTATTTTTACTATTTCTCTAAAATTTTTCTGAGTGCCAAATGGAAGAGAATATAAGTAGCGCAAAAGGTTGCAATTTTGTTGTCATGCCTGAGCACCCATGAATGCATGGGGTTAAAAATTAATTCCCGATTTCATTCTGGAGGACATCAGAGAGATTCTGACAAAGTCACTGAACATGATCTCCACAACACCGAAGAATACAAAATCCTTGGCATTTGCTGAGACAGGAGAAACAACTTGTGTAAGGGAGAGGAAGTGAACAGAAAGCAGAAAGAAAAAAAACCAGCAGTCACCTGCCATCATCCTAAACTTCCAACATAAGGATCCAGCACGTATCTAAAACATCGAACAGCAATAAAGCAGTATGTTTTAGGGTCCAGCATGGCACATTTCAGAACATTGTCTACAGCCATAAACACTCAAATTTCACAGCTGTCTGGGTGAAAAACCAATAAATGTTCCCCATGTCAGCAGCAGAACATGTTGTTGGAAGTGCCCAGGACACATGTGAGCCAGATGTCCCAGTTCAACAGCCAACCGAGATTTAGTCACTACTCTCGGTCAGGTCTGCTCACTCTAACAAATGTAGACACCTAATTTAGGATGGGGTGACTAATTCTCCAGACTTCACTGACTGTACTTGCTGGGACTCCACTGTCTGCAATAGTGTGGGGCACCGGCATCCTACCCTACAGTTTAGAATTTATTCAAAGAATGCTAAATAGAAGCACAATATTAAAAAAAAAAAAAAAAAAAAAAAAAAGGCAAAAAAAAAAGCTATGTAATGAGCTTGCAGAGTTCAAAAGATTGCAGAGGACACACTGTACTGCAATGGAAATGTTGCAGTAATTGGGGAACTTGAACCACACTAGGTCAAAACTGCAGAACGATTAAGCAGCAGATAATTTCTGTTACTCAGACATTATACCACAGTCAAAAACGCAAAAGGCAAAAAATGCACAAAAGTCACTGTTCCACAGTACCGTGAGAAGAAAAGGGAGAACTGTAAGAGGGAGACAGCATATAATCCCAGATTTTTTTCAATAGTTACAGCATTTAACTCTTAAAACACAATCCATTTTTTCAAAAGCAGCAGTGGAATTAGAGCTGCCACGATAAAGTGTTTCCACTGTAAAACAGTGGAAGTAAGATCACTTATGACAACATAGCTCAATTCAGAATTGGTACTTTATAAACACTTCCAATAAAACTGAGTTAGTTCTGAGCTCACGGAAAATACAATAGAGACATTGAAATGGCTGGACTGAATCGGGGAAGCCTCTGCTTCTATATATACTGATTCTGTACCTCAAACAGTAAACCTTATGGGATTGGTACATAAAAAAAACCCCAACACTGGAAGCTAGATCGTAAGCATATGTTCCTAGACATCTAGTGCAGAGCACAGTGTTAAAAAAAAAACCCTCTGCCTCAATTTATCTTCAGCATCAGTAATGGCTGGTAGACAGAAAAAACTGAAAAGGGGTACTATGTGGAATCTCATTTTCCTTCAACCGTGTGAACAGGCTCATGACACCGTCTTTCTGAATCGCTGTGGCTGATCAGCAATCAGGCTACAAACAAACAAACATCGTTTTCAATCCAGACGAAATCTACCCACACCTTCCCCAGCAGATCCATGAAAGAGTACCTAAATTTGGCCAGTCCATCACCACTTGAGTAAGCACAAAGTGAGAATGCTTATAACATTCATACTGAAAAATGGGTTAGTGTTGCCTCCGACTCCGCAGCAGCCGCGGTACCAAACGTGCTTTGAAGCAGTGGATCTAGAGAAGCGTGCTCCTGCTAGCAGCAAAATCTCCTGCTAAGAATGGCAAAAAGCAGCGGGTTGGTATTTTCAGACCTCGCTATCTCCACCAGCTGCATGAGGTCTATGTTAATGATTTACTGCACTGACGGGGTTCTTTTTGGTGTGAATCTGCTCCACTATATGTGGAAGCAACACAGTGGGACACTACCTAGAGTGCCCTGCTTGTGATGCAGCTGTCAGCTCTCCAGATCCACATTATGCACTAACAACTGGGTTGCACTACCAACATCATCGTTGCTCAGGACGCAATACGGATATAAACGCCAGGAACCCACAATGGGCTGCACCAGAACGTGCCCCATCCCTTCCCTCTTTGCAGAAACTACTCAGTAATGCAGATACACTGCACGTGATAGGCACAAGACTGGTCACTGTATGTGGCCAAATTGAGCAACAGATTCTTAGGATGCATGCAGATTCTTAGGATAGAAAATCCTCAACAAGTGGATCAAAAAAAAATGCCGTGGTATTAGTAATGATGAGATTGTAATACATAATATATGAATATATAAAGACTGATAATATTGCCAAACTAATACAGAAATAGAAGCATCTCTGCCTGGATCTTCTATTGAGGTATATGGTGAGAAACTGAAACAGGTGGCACGTGACCAGAAAACAGGGTACGTGCCTTACGAGTCTGCTTAGATGATGACGAAGAAGAAAAACACTAAATCTATTTTAAAACTTAAATAAAGGCCAATTAAGATAAATGGAATACAATTATTCAGACGACTAGGGACAGACTTGCCTTTTTTGTCCTCAGAATTTTTTTTATTTTCTACACATTTCATCTTACATTTGAGGAACTAAACAGATCCCGCAACATCAATGCAACTCTGCTAACAAAAGAGACAAAACGAAAGAGCTGGCAGCATTGACTATGCTGGCAGCATAAGACTGGTGGAAGAATGAAATTGGTGTTAAACTGTTATGATACTTCATTTTGAATGTAATTCGAGTATTCACATCATCGTTGTGAGCTCCACAGCTGTATGTACGTTCTGGTCACTTTGCACAGCGTTCGCGTGATGCTTGAGGTTGAGAAGGTGGAACGCATTATTCTTACAGGCTAAGTGTCAGTGCGGTGGTTTTGGGATTTACGCTTTGGGATGCATTTGTAATTCAGTTCTAACCTGATTCCAGTCTTTCCCTCGCTGACATTTCACCTGTTAGCTAAAAGGATTTCCCAGCAACTCCACAAATAAGCCTTTGCCAAATATAATTTGGCTTGGGACCTAATTATTTTTCCAATAACTTAATTAAGGAGTATGCACTTCTGTTAAAGCATACTGTAATATTTCAGGACCTTACAATACCTCACAGAGAAATGTTAAGGACTTCAGCCCATGGTTTTCTCTTCAATAAAACTTGGTCTCACCAAAATCTGGTCTTACTACGATCACTCCCAGTGTTCTTTTAATTACTGTTTAGTCAAGATATCTGGCAATATCTTCTGTTGCCAAGAACAGAAAACAACAGATCAGTCTCCACTCTCTGACCAAAGTGACATGGATTAGGGTAGCCAAAGGTTGAATATCGAACTATTCAATGGCATCAATATTCTTTGAGGTAATGTCTGTGTGGATTTAACTAAACTTTCAAGAGGATGGCATTTCAAAAATAAACCAGATCTACCTGTAACGCACTTCTCAGCTGGCTATGTTCCCCACTTTTGCATAGTTACAAACAGTCCATTTCATAACTCGACAGTATCGAACATGCATTTTCAAGAGCTAGAATTAAATGCTTAAAAAATGCGTTAAGTTTTGGCAAAATAGCAATAAATATGGCTATGAAATTTTTCTCTTCTTCTCATTATCCCCAAAATGTGCTCATTACTAAGCAAGCAGGTAAACACAAACCATGTATCAAACAGCAAAGCTCCGTCCCTGGAGAGATCACGAGGGTTATACTTTTCTATTTATTTACCGCCTGTTGCCTTAGGCCAGAAAGCACACTGCAAATTCCCTTTACAGTTCTGCGTGAAGAGCCAGAGGCAGCCCCTTTGATGCAGCTTGCCTCGAGCGCAACGTCAGCAACTCGTTTTGCAGTTTACTCCTCAAATGCATCTCAAAATGGCTTGAACAAATGTGTTTTTTGAACATGCCCGCAAACTGTATCGTCTTGTGACAGTGACCAAATGATGGAGGGGGCAGAGGGGTTACTTGGGAAAGCAAACAAGAGGTAGTTACCCCAAAGTTGTCCCCATGCAAGAAGCGTTTAGAGACTCTTTTCTGAGAAGGTCTTACAGAAACACTCATCCCAATAGCACTAGTATCTTAAAACTTTCCCACTGGCCATCTTTTTTAATTAACTACTTCTGTTGAAGGTAGTCCACACCCCAAAGAAAAAAAAGAATTTAGAGGGGGGAAAAAAAACCCACAATGAATTTTTTTCTTCTCGGATACTGAGAAGACAAATTCACCTTTTCTTTTTTTTAAATGCTGCAGGAAATTTCTAAAACACCCGCATGTCTGGTGGACCTTTGCACTGAAACATCCCAGGGAGTTACTTGCCCACGTGCAAGCAGTAAGATTTATGGACAGTATTACACCTGAAGCTGGCAAGCTATCTATCTTGCCAAAAAGATAACACCACTCCTCAGCTACCTACTGCATACAACAGAAAGAGGATGCTGAACAACAAGAGGGGGGGTTTTGACCAATAAAAGTGAAGAGATGAACTTTTAGTTCATTATATCTTCAGAAACAAATGACCTTTAAGTGCTGTTGCTAGGTTTTATGTACACTGAATTAGCAGTGAGGTACAGCAAAAGCTGTTGGTGGCATATGCCTGCCTTATCACTTCAAGGAACATGTAAAGTAGAGAGGTTTCAAACAAAATCACCATGTCCTTTATAAAATAAATACAGAGCTACAGTAAGCAGAAAAAAAATTCAAATAATTGGATTCTGTAAATCTGTTGAGACATGGACTTAAAACTGCATTTAATTTTGCTAAGTGGGAGGAAGATTATTGCAGGCAACATACAAAGGATAGTCTCTGCCCAAATCGTATAACATTTACAAGCTTAGATACACTAAGACAGTTATTAATAACTATATCAGAACATTTCCATGTATTCAATCCACAGTTATGAAAGAAACTAAACATACAGGCCTCCTCCCAATACAGACAATAATAATAATAATAATAATAATATTTACATTGCTCTACTCACATGCTTCCAATAGTCTTTTAAAAAAAAATATCTGAGAATTTGATGGATAACAAGTGCCGCCTCCTATGAAACACTGCAGAAAGCGTAATGTTTAGGCATTTTATTTTACCTTTGAAAGAGCCTAGCCACTCACTGAGACAAAGCCATTCTCTTTCCAGAGTTTCTGAAACAAAAGCTGAAATTCATTCTCATCAAGTCTGTCATTGTCACAGCGGAGGACTTGTTGGAGCTGCACTTGTTTACAGCCTACGGTTCCTGCAGGAAGAAGCACTTTCACTAATACCAGAATTTGAGCTTTTCACATGCAGTATTTTCATGTCCTGATTTTCTGTTTTGAAAATCAGCTTCTTCCACATGGTTGTTTTTCAATAAATCTGTCTTTTTTTTTTCTGAAATGTGAAATCGGAGTGGATAGCAACACCTGTTTGGCATTTACAAAAACCCTTCTAAAATCTGAGGGAGATCAAAACACTTTTCCTTAAAAATAAAAACTCCCCCTACAAATCATTTGATATCTGCAATGTACTCAATTTGATCCCATATTCCCAGAATATCAACTGATTCATGCTCTATGCAGCTTCTTAACATTAAGAAAGGTACCGTAATTTTAAAAGAATTTGCTTTGAAGCAAATATCCTTCCAAAGGAAAAAAAAACCCCACTAATATCTTAATGGAAAAGACAAAAAAAAAAAAAGTGCATTCTGTCATTGCAATTTTTTTTTCAAGCTCTTAATACTTTAATATTACAGCAAATCTTACGAAGGCATTTGGCATCTTCCACAAAACACTGTTATGGTTCCTGTTAGTACTTTAATGTCCCTTCATGATGGACTGCTGGAAGGACATAGCAGCCCCAGCAGTGGTTAAATGTGAAATCATTAAGCTGCGGGGCTTGTTGGGAGCCAGATACCCAAACCTGAGCACATCTGTTGACCGAAATACAGTCTCCTGTATGGGGAAGTAAAGCTCCGACACTCACCCCGCTGAACTCTCACAACTTCTCAGCACAGTTCTTACCTGGCGTGACGACTTGACAAGCAAGCCTTAAACAACTCAAACTGAAATTAAAAGGATCTGCAAACTAAGGAAAACAAAATACTTTTGTTCTGCATGCATTTTCCATAATCTTCAGTTACATAACTTAAAGAAAATCTATTGCTTTTTCAAATATCCACCCAAAGGATGCTGATGAAGCTCTCCTGTGAGATTAATTCTTCTGCCTCTCTACCCCTCATTTGTGTAATTTTATAGCCTATATCACACTAATGTCTAAATTACCTAGGTAAATAAACCCCAAACTAAAGGAGATTATTTTTTTTCTTCTTTCTCTTTTGGAGAAGAGAGATCTCATTCTTTAAAAACTGGCATAGATTTTCCAATTTTTTTCATTCCTTTAATACATTTGTGTGGTTAAATCAAAGCAAATTAAATCTAGGCAGTATTTTTACCCTGCCAGTAGTTAACATGTACAATACTGAGTTTTCATTACCATTTGATTGAAATAACTTTGTCTTCTGTTAATAAACTGACAGTTCACAGTCTATTGATTTACACTTGTAAGAATATGAGCACATTTTCTGAATAAAAAGGACTGTTTGATTTTCAAATGTTTCTCTTTTTTCTTGTGATTTATCACTTTTAGTCGCTGAGGGAGTTTTCTGTACACCCTAGCAAAGGTTTGTGTCCATATGAATATACAAACAAGGCTACACTTTAATGAGTAACACCTGTGAAAACTACTAACACTCAAAAGCTCTATTCTGCATCAAGTGAAAGGTGAACAGGAAAAAGATATTTTCTCATGGTCTGCCTTGAAAATTCAAGCTAGGATCCCATGAAAAAAACCTGAAGTGTTCTTCTGCCTCTCTAATAGCACTCTGCTATTGTTAAAAACATGAGCATAGTTGATATTTAAAGCAAAGCAAAATTCAGCTTCATCCCCTGTAATTATTTTGTCTCTGCACCACCAAATGTAATTACAAACAACTCAGACATTCATCACTATATAAAAGCACAACTTAAGATTCCCAGGGAACAGATATGGAAAGACATTGTTTTCACACAGTTCTCTTAGTCAAGCCGTAGTTTAACAACACTACCGATAAACAAGTGTACTAAGCCAATGTAAAGCAGGGGGGAAATATTCATGTTTAATTTTATCTAGGGACTCCTCCAGTATTTCTTTTATCAACACTTATGAAGACATGCCTCAAAGCAACGAGCAAGAATGTGACGGAGGAATATGACATAACTACAATCATCCCAACTTCCCAAAGTTCACTTGCTTAACTACGTACTATCTCAGAGCCTGTTTAAACACACAAGTATCTGTTCTGAACGGGCAAAAAGGCACGAACACACGACAAGATTCTGAGCTCTCTTCACAAAGTTATCACGCTAGTGCACCATGCAGATGTGCCGGTTTTCAGGAGCTGGTCTGTGCCCCTTTCTCGCAATCAGAAGGAAATACCTGCAGCCAGCTCGAAACCACCCTCCTTACCAGTTACCCAAACTCTTCCAAACCAGTTTGACACCTGTTTGGCTTCTCCTGCTCAGGGAGAAAGGCGCTAGGGCATGCCAGATGCAGATTCAAACAAATTTCAACCAGGCAGCAAATTAGATCAAGAATTTACATGAGGCAATAGGAGGTGTGTGGTTGGGACACCTGATCTCTATCTACGCTGAACAACAACGCTGTCCTCGTCTTCGCAGTTACGTAATACATAGATAGTATTTAACCACTGACTTGTCCGACACATGAGTGTCAAACTGATCAGCTTTCGGGGCCGGGGGGGACAAGGAATTTGGCAGTTCAGGTGTTAGGAACCATCACCCCTCATGGGAATGAATCCCAGCGAAGCCTTCAGCGTCCTTTGCCCGATGAAAGCCATGCAAGACCAGGCTGGAGCGTTGCGCCACCATTTCTATCGCAAGCACGATCGGCTTTGCAACACCTGCCGACTGCAAAAGAACCCACTGACTTCTGCGAATGGCAGACTGTAAATCAGGGCACATGCTCACCCAGCCACGGGCCTGGCTCTCAGAGGGGTTCTCAAGGGAAAGCTGAGAGCCTGTCACCCCTCACAGCATCACTGTGACAGGCAACAGCCGCACAGCTACCTAGGGACAAACTTGGTGACTCCATAGTGTCCCCCTGCGCTGTTTTGGTACTTTTGTCCCTTGCACCCTCTATTTGCTGAGTTTGGTGATATCACAGAAGCGTTGGCGTAAAGATGACTAAACACCCAGTTTGTGAGATGCTCCTCTCCAGGTACTCTAGTGAAATAAGGTGTGCAGACACCAGGGAGAAAAAAAAAGAGACAGGGAGGAAGGAAGAGTCATTAGATGGGACGGGAAAGCCACGGGCCTTGCCACTTTCTTTGCGGCTGCTGCTTTTTGGAGCGCTCCAGAAGCGTCAGGGAGCTGCTCCCCGCCGGGGCCTGGGGACCGGGGACAGTCACCGTCACCCTCCCGGGGAGATGGAGAGGAGGCAGCCAGGGCGCCCCGACGGCCAGGACTCTCGCTCCCCCGCCTCGCACCCTGCCTGCCCTCCTCCCTCCATCCCTCCATCCCTGCATCCCTCCCGCCCCGGGGGGAGAGGGTCGGCCGTCGGGCTGCCCCCGGCGCGGCGGTACCTGCTTCTCCAGCGCCGCATCCTTGGCGCTGCCGGCGGCGCATCCCTTGGGAGCCGGCACCCTCTCGCAGTTGCAGCCCTCCAGCATGTACATGCCGGCGGGGCGGGCGCTCTGCTCCCCCTCGAAGTAGAAGAGCACGTTTTGGTAGAGGGCGAACCACTTTTCGTGCCAGCGGTTGGTCTCCGCCGTCTTCTTGCTCAGGTAGCCCCGCTTGGTGCCTTCCTTGCGGGCCAGCAGCGCCAGGTACAGGGCGTGCCCCTCGTTGTACCGCACGCTCTTCTGCATGGTGGCCGCCCGGCAGCCCGCGGCCACTCGCCCCGGCCGAAGGGCAACCTCCGCGGGCGCTCAGCGCGCCGGTACCGGCTGCGCCGCGCCGCGGCAGCGCTTCATGGGCGCCGGCACGCACCGACGGGCGGCACCCGCCCTCCCCCGAGCTCCGCCCGCCCCCCGGGGGCGGTTGCCGCTAAACCCGCCGCGGCATCCCACCCGTGCCCGTCCCCTCTGTGTCCCCGTCCCCCCGCCCCGCGCCGCCTCCCCGACGCCCCGCGGGAAGAGAGGGTATGGGGGGGGGGGGGGGGAGTGGCAAGATGCTCCGTCCCCCCACTCCCCCCGGGCAACTCCGCCGTGACGTGCAGGGATCAGCCGTAATCCGCTTTGGGTAGCGATTTAAAGAGCAAAATCGCCGCCGCCGCAGAGCCCCAGTCCCTCCCTCCGCCCGGCGGCGGGGCCGCCTCCCGACCGACGCGGGGGGGACACAGGGGGAGGCCCCGGGGATGGGGATGGGGATGGGGCGGGGGGTCGGATGGGACACCTGCAGGCAGCCGGGCGGTTGGGCTGGACGGGACGGGGCGGGAGGCGCTGGGTGGTTTGGGGGCTCGCGGTCGGTTTCCCGTTAGTTTTCGCCTTTTCGATTCTTTTGAGTGAAAAAATCTTGGAAAGCGGCAGGGCTGGGCGGGAGCCGGCAACTTCGCTTCCGAGCTGCGCGGCGCAGGAAAGCCAGAGCGAGAAGTGACAGCCCGGCGGAACGCCCGAAACCCGCTACTTTTTAACCCGATATGGACGTCGTTTGAAGGCCGGGCGGGGTTGGGGGCCGAAGCGCTGCAGCCGGTCTCGCTCCGGGGCCTCGACACCCCCGCACCCCCCCGCGCATCCCTGCGGGGAGCCCGCAGCCGGCCGGGGCTGCGGGAGCCGTCCGTGTGTCCGGGCTGGCTGCAGGGACAAATTTTCATTATAGATGCCCGCAGCGGGCAGCATCGCGGGGGCACAGCCTCCGTGCCCCGCAGGATGAGCCTGGGGACAAGCCGAGGGAAGGGGGTGGCCAGTCACCCCCCCAGAAGCGGATCGGTACGCGCTTCTGCTTGGAGAGGGAGTTACTCGGGTTTATTTTTCCCACGGGTTCAGCAGGGCTCGCAGCAGGCGCGGGGTTGTTTCCATGCTGCCAGGGCAGTGTGGTGAGGCAGACCTTAATTATAAAAAAAAAAAAAAATATAAATAAGCTCCAGCGAAGGAGCTGGTATCAAGAATTGTTTTACAAAAAAACACAAGGAATATGGAAATTTCTACCAACTAGAGGACGCTTTAATTTACCACATTATTTAAACTTCCTTTTAAGGTTCTTTCACGAAAAGGCATTTGAAACTCGTTCATTTAAAAATGTATTTTGCATATGTAGCTTTCTGTCTCCTTTGCTTTACTGAGTCTTATGACTAAGAAAGATGATTCTCTTACTGACTGTCTGAACAAAAATGCAAAAATTACAATACTCAGTATCCTGTATAATGTACAGAAAGAGTTAGAAAATATTCCCTATGGGATCTCTGTCAGCAATTATGATTTTGAGTGTTATTTACAGGAACTGCGGACCTATGTGGAGTTTTAAGCCTCCCATTCTGTGAATAGAGAGCTTTGTATTAGAAGAAACAAACAGATGCCCAAATCCTGTTGGAAATTAGTTGACTAGTTTCCTCTGTGGCTTCACATCATGCAGTTTGAGTTTAACACGTAACATCCAAGGAAGTCCATGTTTTGGACAGGGATTGAAGATCGTTTGGATTATTTGCATGTATGAAATAACTCATTCATGCGTATCAATGACTGGGTTCTTACTTGCTTCTTGTGATGCATCTTTAATTCAGTTTCACTCCAGTGGTGCTGGCCAAGTCAGTATTAATTCGGTGCATGAAATTTCCTGCGATACTGTATCTCAGTGTAAGTTAATGGCAAGGCAGTAAAACTAAGGAAAAGAACCACACTGCAACTCAGAGGAGTTTTCAGATACTTGACACTAAGCGAATAGTTAGTGCTTTCCAAAACAAACACATCGTATATCACGACCAAATGCTATAGAAAGAACCCATCTTTGCCAAGATAAGGTTGCACGGTTTTGTCCCAGCTTATGTAATTTGAACATTAATAAAGCTCTTGCATAAATCAGAAGTGATTACGCACCATCTATTCTACCACAACACCTGAGACACGCAGTAAAAATAAATGACAGGAGTTAAATTTTAACTACAAAATAAAGAAAGAGAGGGTTTCCTTTTACTACATCATTTTCTCCTAGACATGCAGGCATTTTTCCTAAGATGAAAATGTTGAATATGTCATTGCACAGCAATCCGTAGGAATTACGAGGCATCTAATGTACGTGTTCGCTACAGTGAGCGCTGATTGTGTAACCGTCAGTTTGTCACGAATTCCTGTGCTTTATTGTTCAAAGTATGATTTAGTTCTCTCAATGATATTTTATTACTTGATCCCTCTAATAAAAGCACAACCTACCTTTTTTTTGCTTTAAAGCTCTACTCCATATCTATGTGTCTATATACTACCTAATACATCTAAACGCATGTAAGTAAATATGATTTTTTTTTTAATTTCTTCATTACCAAGAATAAAGAAGGGTGTTTTGTAGTTTTTAAAAAAGAAGTTCTAGGCCAAATTCGTATGTATGAACTTGATCGAGTTACGTGTGCAAACAGATGTAAAGGAATCTGCTGATGTAATTTATTCCATAGAGCTCTGAAGAAAAGAACATACAGATAAGCACACTATTTTACTTTATTTTATATCTTCTTTAGCTAACACGTACTTTTTGGGTATTTTCATTCCAGAGGATTCATTTATAAAACCACATTCCCGAGTATTGTGTCATTATAGGCCTCAAGGAGCTTTCTGTAAAACTGTGGTGGAAAGTTGTGGTCACGTATCAGGTGAGATAATTTAACCCATTCAGCCTACGTTTACCTTGAAATTTCCATTGGGAACTAATTCACAGCATGTTGTTCAAAGCTGTCATAGACAGAGAAATGCATAGCGTCGTGTGACAGCGCAATTGCTGATTCTGATACCCAGAAGTGACCACGAGAGCTTGGGGGGGCAAGTCAGCAAGTTGTCACTCTTCTGAGTGACAGGTGTCAGGAGAAACTATTTCAGAAAGTATGTAAAATGTAGACCTCTCTTCTGGAAAAAAAACCTTGGGAAAAAATATTGTTAATGTAATGGTAATAAAAATTGATTAAAGCAATGGAAAAGTGTTGTTATACCATCAATTTTATGTCTGGGTTAGTATGTATCTGCTCTGTGCTGTTATACATTTGTAATGCTTATTTGTCACTAAATTAGGGTAGTAAATCATTATTTACCTTTTCATGTCAAGGCAGTGTATCAAATACAAAACAATTCCGTAAAGCTGTTGAACAGCTGCTACAATATCTTACGGAGAAGGAACTAGGTTTCGCTAAGAATATACCTGTCTGAAAAGCAGAACTGAATGAATAATACTTTACTCTTCAAGGCACAAAGCATGTTTTGGCTATTTGAAAGGTATTTATAATATTCAGCTAAGATTTAGTTATCTGAAAAAGCAGGAAGAATTTCAAGCACATAATATTGCACATCACTGGCACAGTAAGTCCTGAATATCTTGAAAATAACCAGATATTCTCACATGTATGGAAATGTCATTTACCTCTTATCATTCTCCTTTTAAATTACTACAATTTTATGCTTGCTTAATCTAGCTTTTGATGTCATTTGAGAAGATTTACTTCTCTTATTTTATCTAGACAAGTTTTGGGGGAATTGTCTTGTCTAACCAATTTTAAATCATTGTGTGTACCGGGTCACGGCAGTTCATTCCTTGTGGTTCCTTACTTTTTTAGCAACTGGAAGCAAGTGTTGGGGTCAGCCTTTCTGTGGAAAAGAGACAACTACCCATGCCGTTCAGTGCTATGAAGAAGGTGGTGGAACAAGTGTTCATGAGATTCCCTCCCTCAGGAATCCCAGCCCAGTCCCTCCCATGCCTCACACAGGGCGCCAGTGAGGATAATTTCATAGCGAATCTGCGCAGAGCGTGAGTAGTGCCTCTGGTGCCACTTGCACGTCTTTCCAAGGAAGAGCGTTTGTGCTCATTTTAAGAAAAAAGAGCACAGGAGTTCTGTGTGTGGCAGAGACATCTCGTTACAACATACAGAAGAGCCACCTAGCTATTTTGCAGCCCCACACATGCTGGTGCACATGATTTGAAAGCTCTGAGGAAAGGATTTTTTACTGCCATACCGAAGGGTAACAAAGGGATCACTTCTTGCTGTGGGAGATTTCAGATCATTTACCTATTATGCAGGTGAGGATATTATCATCGTGGTTTAATGCCACCATGTGCTAAATGCTGCATAAAGGCAAGAAAAGGACCCATGCCAGGAACACCTTACGTCTACACATAAGAATCCATCGCCAGAGTCAGTCAAAAGGAGAAGTACAAGGACTAGTAAATGCTTGTTGTGATATGCAGCATCCTCAGTACACAACTAGCATATTTGTTGCTGAGATTTTGGGAGAAGAATACCAAAAGAAGGCTTTACGGGAACTTGTGAAAGAAACAGTTTGGTGCATCTGCAGAGGTCATTGGGGAGTTCTTGCCTGTGGTCAGGGACAGTGTGGGAAAAATACAAAGGACAACTGAAAAAATGGAAAAAAAAAAAAAAAAGCACGGCAGGAGCTGTCTCACAGTCAGGCTGGAGAAAAGCAAAAGCAGCAAAAAAACCCCCCAAAAAAACAAATAAAGAGAAAAGCTGGAATCAAGGGACTCAATTAAATTGAAGAAATAGCACTATTTAGGCAGGAGGCAAAAGCAAGTGGGTTGCGGAAGAATTCAGCCTGGTTGGCAGACTGATGATAATGAGAGCACGGCAGGTAAAGAGCAGAGGAAGCCAGTGTGAGTAAGGGAGGGCTCAGAACGGCTGGGGAATTGGAGGAGCCGGCATGAGGATCCCAACAGCCAGGAGCAGAGGAAGGAGTCGCGGGGAGGTGGTGATGGAGAGACCGTCGCGGAGAAGGCGAAGTTGGGAGCCACAGAGCACGAGAGTTGTGGCTGCTGGGTATGGCTGGAAAAAAGAGGTGGTTGGTAAAGAGGTGGAAAACACCCGCAGAGATCCTGGGGGTAAGAGTGTCACTCCGAAATAGGAAGAAGAGAGACCAATGCACAGAGGGGGGCAGATTGAGGGGGCTGGCAAGCAGTAATGTGGAAGAGGAGAGTCAGGTAGGGCCAGTTCAATACCGCGCATGAAGCGAAAGGATTAAATCAATGGTAACACAGAAAAAGAAAGCAGCATTTCTAACACGGAGATGCTGATAGTCCAAATCAGCACTAAAATCACACAGGGGAGAAAAGACAGGCAGCTTTTCTCCTTAAGTTTGTTTTCCACTGGTTCCTTTGCTGCGGGGACAGCAAAGGTTCACCATCTGGGATTAAAATGGAAGAGCCAGTATTCAGACTCTTGACCAAAGGTTTTAAGATATGCAGACACACTCAGTTAACTGAAAGTCCCAGAAGTACTTTATATAACGCAGATACAACAGACAGAAACTAAGCTCCTGATTTATGATGCAAAGCATAGTGAAAATAGTATTTTTAAACTTTCTTCACATGGCTAAAGTATTGATATTGAGGCACAACTCACCCAGTGGGAATACGACTGCCAGAGCTGAGCCCTGATTTTTAAAGTTAGTAGAGATTACTCCCTTTTTCCCTATTCTGAGAGCTGTGTAATGAGAATTTCACAGACCCTGTGATCAGTGTGGTATCCGTAAGAAGAGTATTGTCCTACAGCTCACAAATAGCCAAAGCATGAAACTGTCTCGACATTCTTGGGAGATAGCTTAAATTAGTACTTTAAATGTTCCAAAGACATTGGCGTGTCATAACACAGATTTCATAATGTTCTCCAAATGTGAGTCAAGAGAGACAGCCTGATGACTGAGCTCTTGCAAGTAAAGGGTTCAGCAGACACTAGGCTATGATTACTCTAAGTTTCAAAAAGCTCTTGGTAACTATGAAAATTACTTTAGAATTAAAAAGGCATAGTAGGATAATTTTTTTTTTTGTTATGCAATGTGAAATGAGTATAAATCTTATTCAGTGTGAACGGAGTATAAATGCAAATCAGTTTTTGCTTATTCTGTCAAGATACTCTCACATATTGGCATAAAAATAGGAAAAATGTGCAAAATATTAAAGCATTCTCTTTTCTTGGGAAAAAGTAAGCCCCACAGATTGGAAGAAAGATACAGAGAGCGCAGCAGGTGCCATCTGGAATAAGTAAGTAACCCTGGGAAGAATTTGTGATGTTTACAAGGCTCGATACTGATACAGAGAACTCCATCCATCTGGCATAAAGCCTGCAAATAATCTGCCACAAGGGTGCATAATTCAATAGAAACAGGTTTGATAAACTAGAAGTAGCATTCCCCATAGTCACCTTGAAAGACACATTTAATGTATTATGCAGCTGAGCAGCTTTCAGAAGTACGGCACCTTACTTTGTAGGTAGGCAGACCCATATACCATAAAAACCAGTTTTATGGGGAATGGAATCCACTGTTCTCTTAACAGAAATCAAATGGTGCAGGGTACCCACATCATCTCGAGACCATGTGAAATTTCTAAGACAATGCCTTTTTATGAGAACATTGCATTTATATTTGATACAGATGGAATATATTGAAAACCATTTTAATGAATCCATTCAGATGCAGCTGGGACCGTACAAATGCCTGGAGAAAATGTGTGTAACAGCAGAAAAATAAATATCTTAAAAGGCTGTAGGCAGAGCAGCCCTGACAACAGTGATCTGAGCCAATGTTATCACCCTGCGCATGCAAGCAAAAAGATACCAAACAACAGTCTCACCTAATAAGAGTAAAGAAATTAAGCTTAACATCAGTCGCTGCTTGTTTTGGGGATTTCTGCTTAGGTGGGAAGTGGATAGCAGGTATCTGTAATTTCTGACCTGCTGTTGCTAATGCACATTCCTCCTGGTCCAGTTTTATGTTGTTCAGATTCTCAGCTGATAACCTCTGTAGCCGCTCGGGAGCTATGCAGTATACTTTTCGGGGGGACGGGCGGGGGGGGGCAAGAAAAAAGAGGAAAAGAACAAAGGACAAAAAATAGCTCAGAGAAACATAATAAAAATTTAAAAAATCAAAACAATATCCAGCTACAATTATATTCAACGTAATATAAAAAACTGTAACATCGTCTTTTATGGTAGAATGCTTTCCAACACAGTATAGTATAAAGTATATTAATTGCACTTAATATTGATGTATATATTTTTTAAACAGAATACAAAAGTAACACTTATTGTACTTGTCACAAAGCTACTACTCTTAACATGCTAAAGTGAATAAAGGCCTGAATCCATATAAAAATACACTTGGTCTTTTTTTATGCAGAAATAAGTCGTGACTTATTCATGAGTAGGTTCCTCTTGAATATATAATGAGAAAGTAAATGAAAAATAATTGTACCATTTCAAAAAACAAAATTTATGTTCTCCCATTTGTGTTACTGTTATGTTTGTTTGTCTGCTTGGGTCAGTTGTATTACTTTGAGTATTAGCACTACCTCTTTGTTAGTACTCACGGTAGCGAGGGGAGCTGAAAGGTATATTTATTCCAATTTGGCATCCCATTTTCCTGTATCGATAATAAAGTTACATTTATAATATTCAAGAATTTTGAGTGAGATTTCTTGTTCTAGTGGCATTTTTGTGACCAAAGAAAGAGGCAACATGAAAATACTTCTTGTGTTGATTTATACAGTTTCTGGTTTTTGCTGTGGTATATAATGGCTTTGTGGAACTAATTCTAAATTTCTGACATATGTGTAGACATATGGATCAGATATAGCTACCGCATTAATAGTTTTGTCAGATGTTAGTGAAGGCTTATTAGATAATGCCTTAGAGTTTTCTTCAGGAAGAGCAACAAAGATCTGGAATTAACACATGCTACAGGTACACGAGCCTAAAGTAAGAATATGAAACCTACAGTGTAAGACTGGGTGAGAAACATTTTCCCAATTTTAAGATGTTAAAAAAATGTATCCATTGTCCATTGTGCTTAATGCAGAAACCTCTAAAAAGTTTATTCTCCAAAACTCTGGGGAATAAATGGATTAGGTAAATCGTATTGTTCAACCATTTAAACAGCCTGGAAAATTCAGGTGGTTTTGGTTTGGTTTTGCCAAAGTCAAAGGGTCTTACATATTTCAAAACAGTCTGAGGTCAAATACTATCCTATCCTCAAAATGTTTACTCCTAGTGAAGCAGATTGGGTTTTTTTATGAACCAAACCTTTAGAAAAATCATCGCCAGTTCCAGCATGAAGAACTGAAGACACCTTGGTTCTCCCCCCAGATGAAAGTCACTGGCCTTCGAGACGTTTACAGCATTTCCATGCACTGTGCCCAACCCCTTGGGAATAAATACATAAACTTATTTGTAAAGCACTTTGAGCTACATCAGTGAGAAATCCCTGGGAGAGCTTCAGGTGACAGATTGTCCCATTCTGCCGGGCTGTGGAAGGAAAATACACCCCGTGTGCTTCTCCATGGCATCTACACTGTTCTGATTTCTGAGGAAGTTCTGACTGGTATCCCAAAGAAACAGCTTCTGGGATTTTTCAGAGAAAGCTTTCTATTATGTATGTGTATTACATACATTTTCTTAATATGGATTGCAATTATCTTTAATAATTGTTCATGTATATATTTCTCTTTTAAATGTTACTAGCATTAAGGCGCATTCTAGGATACTATAGTTGTTACCACATGCTGATGTAATTACCATGTATGATTAAGCTTCTTCATCCTATAAAACTGATTTTTTTTTTCCTCCAGAGGGTATGTCTTTATGTTTCTGTGTTACTCATCTGTAATGCAAGTTGACAAACAGTGTAATCAAAAGAAAGAAAAATGAGAGGTCTAGAGTATAGGACGCTTTCTTGGCAGACACAGGATGAATTGAAATTGCTTTGATAAGTGTTTTGTTTGGTGTTTCTCAGGTAATACATCAAAAGAAGGCAGCCAGCTTGGCTGCACGGAGTTTGGGGTCCGTGCAGGAGGGGAGGGTAACTCCAAGTTATTCCTCTCAGTCCCTCCAAGAGCCACCGATCTTTTTCAGAAAAGCTTTTACAATGTTCTAAGTGAGGTAAGTGGCATTAGTAATGGGATACAGAGCTTCATGCCCTCAGGTCACTGGTTCGTATTCAGTAAAACACAGTAATTAGGACAAATCCTCCTCCAAGTTATGAAATTTCCACTAGAGTAAATGATTGCTCATTTATCTCTGAATTGTTACCTGCTATCTGGTCAGTAGGCAGCATAAATGAGTGAATGCAGCCCGTCTGCCCTTAAAAACTTTGGAAACACACGCAGCGATGGGAAGGGGGAAGAGAAACACTGTGAAGGAGGTCAGCACACCCCATGCAGCTGTTGAGTCACATTCCCTCCCATTTACAGCCCCCGTCCTCTAGTGTAAAGCTCAAAAAAAAGGGAGAAACTCCCCTCTGGGGAATCCTCCAAGTGCAAACAGGCTCAGGCTGGTGCATTTAGCATCTCATTGCCCCTGTTCCAGCCCGTCTATGGTACTAGTGACAGTACTTAAACCATCAAAAGATAGTGTTTTTAAAAGCAAAATGTGCTAAGCGTTTTCCTGCCGATTTTTGCTCCTTGCTCTGTAGGTAGGAATGAAATGAATCCTACGTGATTAATCCTACCTACGTGCTTACGGGAGCTTTAGGCAACCATCACAGTTGGACTAATTTTATCATGTTGCAATTGCCTGTTCATCTATGGCTGTGAGAATACTTTATAACTGTGATAAATGATTGACTCACATTTGTGTATGTCACATATATATACAGATAGTTATATATAAGATGGTGGTTTTATTGTTCTATGCCGCTCTGTCTCTTTTTCATCAAAAATTTCCTTCCTCCATAACAGCTAAGAGATATTAATTGCCTAAAATTAGAACCATCAGGTATGACTAAAATTGAGTTATTACATAAAAATGGATATGAGATACAGATGAAATGTATATAATTTATATAAAAAGTATTGTTCTTATTTCATTTCTCTATGCACCATTATTATGCTGTGCTTTATTGCTGTAGCCTGAATTGAGCTGTGAGCTGTACATTGTCAGCCTTATCGGCATGTACTGTATAAATTATATAAGTCTATTAACATATATGTATCAGAATAGCTGTTAAAATTAGAAGTACCGGCATAACTGAGGAACAGACAAGAAAAGGAGTTAAGTGAAGGAGTTTGGCAGACAAGGACAAAACAAAATTATGAAGTAACAGCATGCTGGTTTCACTCGGACTTAGTAATGCTCACTGCTGTCATTCTCTCTGCTATTTTCTTTCCAGATACAGCAAAACACTTCATAAAGAAAATATTCAGGAAAGATAATGAAATCTCAAAGTACCCATTTATTCTGCTACCTCTAAAACACCCATTTCTAAGCTAATCTTCTTAATTAATCAAACCAAAATACCGCTATATACAGATTTCCTGCAGTGCTCATCTACCCAGAAAAAGTGAGCAGAAATATGAATCTATTTGCATTAGAAACAGGAGTTTATTCCCCAAACACATTTTTCATTATAATCAATTATACTGAAAGTTTTGGCTAAACACAGTTTGCGGTAAAGACAATTATATACTCAAAATTAAAACATTTTTTTAAAAAAATGAAGCCAGTGGAGATGCAGTGTCATAATGCAGGAAAGCATGTCACCTATGGACAGAAAAGTCACAACTGCTCCCTGCCTTCCCCATACTACATACTATATACTATATACTACAGTATACTATATACTACACTATATAGTATAGTATACTGTATAGTATATAGTATATACCCCCCCATACTATATACCTAACCCATCAATATATATAGTAGCACTTAGGCTCATGTCCATAAAACATGTGTACAAACTTGGAAACTCATTTTCCTCTCGATCTTGAGAGCTTTTTTTATTTTTTTTTTTTTTTTTGCTTTATTTTTTTAAAGGAGACCATAAAGTCTCAAAGGGCCTGGAAACCAAAATTCTTTTTATGATACAGCCCACACAAATCCATGTATAGGGTTGCATAGAAAAGCCAGACCGTGGTCACCCTTGGGGTGGAAGGCAGTGCTGTTTCTGTACCCCAGCACTGCTATAACCCAGCTGGCAAAGGCACTCACTGCCAGTGGCAGCTCTGCCACCTCTCTTTTATAAAGAACAGCATCTTCAGCGGCATCTCCTTCCGTTCCGTATGTTACAAACTTGCATGAGTTGGTGCCTGCATAACCCTGCCGTGGCTTAATGACGTGATGCTCTCTGTGACTATTAGTCCTGACTTACAGCACTCTGTTTCCAGTGCTCTTTGTCCTCCTCTCCTTGGTATCTTTCAGAAAAGCATAAAATTCATTAGCAAAAATCGAGCATATGGCTCTCCCCTTAACCTCTCTGCTTCAAATTCTTGAAGAGGGGGTGAAGCTCATGCTGAAAAGACCTGGGTAACTGCTAGTTCAGAAGACAGTTTCACCATTTAGGTAAGGTAAGAGACAGAAAAGATATACATCATCAAATTAACATCCTACAAGCATGAATACCCTGTGATCTTTTTGTCCTTAGGCGGTTCCAAAATTTTTTTCCCTATTGTGACAACAAGAAGAAAATCACTTACACTGTCTAGCCTTTGCGAAAGGTTTCTGCAGGAAAGCAGTCTTCCCTGACTACTGAAATCACAGGGCTTATTACAATAATTGCAAAACCACAGAGATAGTAGTACATGACGTAGAAATATATTATTCATTCATGTGTGTATAAAACCCCACATGTACATACTAACTAGGATACTGTTAACTCATAGAGGTCAGAAGGACTTAAAAAGCTCATCCCCTCTGTTCCCCAGGCAGACTCAGCAAAGCCAGCATCGTCCCTGACTGATGTTTATCTCCACAGCTTCAGAGGTCTCCGAGCCTCTGGATTTTTTCCCAGATGCTCCACACCATCTATTCAAGCAATGAGCTAACCTTACCTTTTGGAGTTTTCCCCTAATGTATAACTTGAATCTTCCTTCCTGGAATGTTAAGCCTCTGTCCCTCCATACCCTTGTGGGACATGAAGAACATGTTGCTCCTTGTTTGCAGCTGTGTTTTACCTTTCAGAAGACGGTCGCCATGTCTTCCTTTCTCCAGGTTAAACCACTTTTCCTTGGCCTTGTTTCCAGATAACTCATGGTCACTGTGTCCCTTTCCAGATCTCGCTCCAGGAGGTCCATGTCTGTCTCGACGTGGCGCCCACAGCTGGACAAGGCGCTGGCTCTGAGTCCTCGCTGGCTCCGAGGAGAGCAGGAGGGTGTCGTCTCCTATCTTGCAGGACACACTCCTGCTTACAGAGCTTCATCTAACGTCTGGCTTTTTCACAACAGCATGGTACTGTTGACTCATATTCAGTTTATGATTGATGACTAGCTCTGGATCTTTTTTCTGCAAACTGCCACCTAAACCAGATTATAGGATAAACTGTTGCTGTAACGTTAGAATTTAAAAAAAGAAAAAAACCCAACACTTCCAAACTGTTCAGTTTTGGGGACATGCAATTCACATCCCCCAAATTCAAACAAACGGTTGGCCCTTGCAAGGGAGGGAACAGCACAGAGGAGAGAAGGGCCAGTTTTCTTGCCAGCACGGATATTTTTCTGGCAAAATTTTCTTGTGGAGATGGAGCCTGAGGCCACCGGGGTTTGCAGATCACTTACGATGCAACATTTCATTCAGCATCACTTGATATAATACTGCATTGTTTTTTAAGAGTAAGTTTACCCTCGTTTCAGCCCATTCCCTTTCTCCTACACTAGCTACATATTTTTACTAATTGCTTTATTTAGGCAATAGCAATCCCATGGTTGTATGGTAAACTGGTCCAGTTTCCTCATCCACCTGAAAATTAAACAAGCAATAAAACTGTGAGTAGTTCTTGCCTTGCAGACACTCAGTTGCTGGTGCTGATGCAAAAAAGAGGTAGTCCAGGGCTTGGGGTGGGAGGATGACACCACCTCCTATCAGCGGCAACGTGTCTTCGAGCATTTTAAGCCAACTGTGAAACTGCACCTTTTCTGAAGTGGGAGACGTAGGTTTCTGGAGGGGACACAATTGCATTTAATGAAATTAAACCCTTCTCTGTATAAATTGCCAGCAAAACCTCACTACCAAATTTAAACTTTGAAAATATTGGAAAGCTCAGTACTCTCCAGCTGCAGAGCATGTACAGGACTGAGTGACTTCTCCTGCAGTTCCAGAGCTGACCTTATTGTCTCTCTTCCTTCTTGTCTTAATGGTGTTTAAACATGATTAGCTGCACCGCCTTAATCTTCAAATGTTAGCTTTTGTTCAGAAACCTCAGTGAATTCATCTCACAAGACTTAATAATAACTCTTTTCCAGAAGAAAGTTGGTGTAAGTTTCTATAACATAACTTTAGGACTTATTTCTCATGTAGGCCTGAGAGCGTGACACATTCAAATTACAGCTGGAGTACGAGGGTGTTTATATATGAACTTCTTTTGCCAATAACTTTGAAGGTGACTTTGAACAGCAAGAATAATCTGTGTATAGGTGTTTTAGATAATAACTATTACATAAGGAATGGTATTTATTTATTAACTGATTAAAATGCCTTCCTGGAACTACAAGGAAATGGCTAATGACCAACGCACACTACATACAGTTCTGCAGATACTTTGGTAAATATCTGCAGAAGAAAACATTGTACTTATTTTTTCAGCTATTTACCTGCCTGAGAAGAGAAAAGGAATACGCAAAGGGACCTCAAGCATCTGAAGAACTGGAGGATGACAGCAGAACGGCTTGTGCCATCTTTTATCCAGCATGTTTCTGGCAGTAGGTGGGAGATGGACACACAGAGGGGGGGTGAAATATCCCCAATAACCAATTCAAGGAACCTGAGTAACGGCGTCTCTCTCCTCCGTGCATGCCAGCAGCAGTGCTGAGACACTCCTGACACTCACGCCACCTGGAAACCTGATGGCAAAAGGGTACAGGCAGAAGCAGCCACGCTCTCCAACAGCTTCTCTTCCTGTGGGAAATTCCCTAAATGCACCAGCAGACTTTGAACAACCAATCGAGAAAACTAAACAGTCCCTTGTGGCTGGACTCTTTCTACAGTCATATCCCTCCAACTGATCATCTGACACTTTTGCATATTGGATGTTCATTAGAAATTGTGTTTTATCCAATCTGTGCAAAACTCTCTGCTTTCTCTTACTCTCGCTATACTGGTTTAGCCCTATGGTGAGAAAGGAAAATCTATTTACTGATATGCTTTATTCATGAAATAAGAAGAGGCTTGTCCTACTGTGCTAATTATTTGTTTTAATAGCAGTAAACGCAGAGAAGAGGTTTGCAGAGTCTGGAGTTACTGTCAGCCAGAGGGTCCCTCCCCACAGGGCAATCAGAAGGCAACACAACCGGAGAGCACCCCGTTGCTGGTTTATGCTTTATGCTCTTAGTCAAAACAGCCTGATCAGAAGATGTTTTGCATTGTGCAGCTGACACTACTTCCATGGCTGTTTCTCTGCTGAGGACCACGCACAAAAAAAGACCCAAGCCCTTTGTGCTGTTGAAGTCAGAGGTGGTCTATCAGGGCTGTGGTGGGCATAGTCCCCCTCTTAGGAGCTCTGCAGCTACAAGACAGTGCCGATGACATGATTTTGTGTAACCCACGCTGTAATTCCTTCTGTGCAGACACCTTGTCTGAAGAACAGAAAAGTACCATGGGGTAGCATCACTAAAAACAGTGACCGATTTCCTGCAGCACTGGCTCAGGACAACAGTGAGCAGGGAACATCTGTGGGCTTGGTCTGCTGAGGGCAGTTTCACACCCTTTGAGACCCCAAGGAAAGGAGCCAGAACTGAATCTCCCATTGCTTCCAGAGCTCAGGGTACATTTTGTCCCCAGGCCACAATCTGCAATTTCAATTTGGGAAAATCTAAGGGAGGAAGTGTTGTTTGTACAACTTATCTGAACCTATTTCCTGACAATAACTATTGTTCACTCTAGCAACCTGACATAATATAATTTATTTTGTGAAAAATAAATTAAATTTACATCCCATAACTGTAGCAAGATATGCTGTGGTTTTATTAGCAAGAGCAGATGGATTTTTTTCATTGTTTCTGAAAGAAATCAACATGATTCTATTTGCAGAATGCATTAAAAACTCATCTTGAAACCCTTGAGATGGTATTGCATCAGTTGATTTCAGTTTTTAACAACTTATAACTGAGTTATAAGATGCCGTGGCTTCCATATGTTGGAAAAAAAAAAAAAGTTAATATCCCTTTATTAGCTGTGAAAACTCCCCCCCATGATTCAGTAATATCAAGAAATCTTGACGTGCCCTACTTAGACTTTGCAAACCGAGGTGGTAAGATTCTGCTTCGAAACCAGGAGAAACAGTAATTTTTTTTCACTTGTGACCTTTATAATGAATTTCTTTATTGTGTCTTTTGTTGAAATAATCCACCCGTGGATCTTATGACCAACTTAAACAAGCTGATTTGTTAATTGGGGGAATGTGGTTTTGGTATCTGAAAATGTGAGAACTAAAGCTGTGCAGAAGGAAAAATCCAGAAAAGTGAAAAACCAAGAACGTCAGCATATATGCCTGCAGCAGAGCTTACACTGTATTGTGAATGTTTATTTTCATCTTTCAGTTGCTACAGAAATTTTGCTCCATGAGTGCTGTGGACTATTTAAACTAAACTTAATCTCACCTACTTTTGCCCTACATTTTACTTTGCAGTCTGCCTGTTCTTTATTCGTTGCGTGTTTCCCTTATTACTGATTTTATCTGTATTTTTGAATCACAATTACAGTTCTGCAGAAAAAGCAGTGTGCTTTTAAAAATACTACCATCCAGAACACCTTGAATCAATTTCTCTGTCTTCTACAAAAGCATCCACTCACATGGAAAAAAATAGCCAGCAACAGAGAATCCCCAAAGACCCTTAATAACTCCTGTTGCTTCTTGTCCTCATTGGGAAGATACAGCTGGTATCAGCCTAAATTGTTTAACTTGCAGTGAATGGTTTTATCTTTGTCTCTTGCCCAAGCCAAGGCAGGTATTGCTGGTTTCTGGCCCGCAGCTGGCATTCGTAAGCACGACCTAAGGTGCATGGGCCTTGAAGCAGATAGCGACGCACAGGAAAGTCAACCTATCAGCAAAGATGATACCTGCCCCTCTAAATGCATGACAAGAGGAGACAGAGGTATGAAGAACAGGAATGTTACCAGGAACGTCATCTGAGACAAATCCTTCCCATCGTAGCCCTTTAGTGGTTGTCCTGAGCCTTGAAGAAATCTGATTGTCCTCTCATGAATGCCATTCCTTTCCTTGAAAGTTTTGTCACATTGGACTTCCTGAAACAGCTTGTTTAGAAACGGTGTTTTTCACCGCGGGCTTAGTCTGGGTCAGGCTGCTGTTATTTCCTTTCGCTGGTAGCAGCCGTCTGTTTCCTGATTTACACGGCACTTACCACAATTCATGATTGAGGGGTGCGGAGAGGCAAGGTGATATTATTATTAGCTATTGCCTTGAAAAGCTGCTGCTTGATCTCCTGACCACTTAACAAATCCAGAGGAGTGACTTCATTCCCATGATGCAAAAATGACGTGGTTTTTTTTTTAAAGTGTGAGAGCAGAGACAGACTTTCTTTCATTCATACATATTATAGCATAAATAAGAGAAAGCTTTTAAGTTTACTAAGAACAAAACAGACCATACCTCTAATTATGCAAATTAGAAACCTAACAAACTACCCCTTATTCTTATCAGTAAACAACAGGATATTTTTCCTCATGTAAAGCAATGAGATAGTAAGTTTAACATTAACTTCTCTCCAGCAGTGCAGAGCTGCTGTACAGCAAACGCGGATGTCAGCAGGACCCTTCAAGCAGTACTCTGAATTCCCTGTTTCCCCATCACTGCATGATTTGGGGCTGCCCTGATCCCCCCAGGGCAACCAGGACTTTGCCTTGGGTCCTTCTTATGCACCAGCTCTCCTGATGTGACAGGAGCAAAGCACCCACTATGCCATTTAGGAGCTCTTGGCTATGAACAATGATTAAATCTCGATGTCCATTGCAAGTCAGTAAGCTAGAACATGGCTTAGCAGGAAAGGAAACAAGCTGTGCTCTGGTGGGCAACATACCAGGTGATACCAGGGAAGGTGATTCAGTCCTACCTCACCTTCTCAGTGGCACCAAACCAAGCCCATGACTGTGTTGCAACAGGACAATTGGTTTCAAGTCTTCCTCAGTCCGGGTTTTCCTCCTGCATTCCCTTGTCTTTGTTCATGCATTTCTACTTGCACAAAAATTACTCAGCACAAAAATTACCCGCTGCACAATATTGATTCTTATTAAAAGCACTGCATCATGGGGGGAATCCTGACCCATTGGCAAAATCAGTCTGAAGGAAGAATCTGGGACTTGCCTGTGCCAGTCATGGCTAGCCACACTCCCCCATATGTCCCGCTCCTTTATAGTCCCCAGTATTCACTTAAAATAAGTTCAAAAAGAGACTGAAGAGACAGAACTTAAAGGCAGGCAATATGACCCAAAGTTTCTTCTGACATGCCACATGGCACATATCTTGCTCCCAACTTGCGACTGGTTTTGGAGAACAACAATCTTTGTAGAAGATTATTGGTCCTCTTGACTGTTACACGGGACAAAGCACATGGCGCCGTTGCACTTTCTGGCAGACGAAAAAGGTTACTGTGGAAAAGATAACTTACATGCAGGAAAGAGCAGACACCAAAGGAGCGTGTTTGGATACTTTCTCCTCCCACGTCCTGGCCTTTGTGCAAAGGGGGCCTCTTTGGCCTAGACACATGCTTTGGGATGGGAGTCTTGTCCTAGTTTTTTATCATTCAGTACATGAAGATGTGAAAAAATTAGACAAGAGATAAAGAGGCAAAGTATTCTTTGGTATAACATGCTTTTATGTAAACTAGCTCCCAGCTGAAAATAATTACCTGATTAACCTCTATCTGTGCACAATACTGTCTTTAGAAGCTGATTCTTTCCACTTCACAAGGCATGTCACAAGAAAGCATACACCAAACGTTTCTTGCATTGCCACCCTGAATTAGACCTGCTCTATCTCCCGTTCTGTAGACAGAGGAGAAGAAGCCAAGATGAATGAGCAGTGAAGAGCAATCCTGAGAAGAGAATCTAGATTTCTGATGGCAAACTCCAGTTCTGGACCCTAAACGGTTGATAATGCTGTTGCTTACGTGAATGTTTAAAATACTCATTCTGTGCACCTAGGAGAGATTTACCCTGACAAGTTTGCACAAATATGAAATCGCTGCCAATGCTATCCAAACAATATCTGCTCTTCAAGTAGATGACTGACAGACTGTTACCTACTATTTAAGTGCGAGGTGAAGGCTTCTGCCAACAGTTAACTGCTGCAGCACATAAACAATCCTCAGCTGAGAGTTAGGTACATTAGCTTTGTATTTTCTGTGAAGGTCATAATAAAGTGCCCTCTTAAAAGCTTTCACTTTGTACATAGCAACAGACTGCTTACCATTCAGAATAAAAAAAATACTTGAACTATATTTTGTTTATAGTGCAATATGAATTCCTGGTGTATGGGAGGTGGGAAAAAAAAAAGAAGTAGCCTTGTTAACAATCAAAATAAGACAAGCCATCTCTCAGCGGGAATTATTGTTGGTCATGTTCAAGAAGCAGTAGGGATCTTGGGCCTCTAAAGCCAAGCAGTGGATATTGTCCATGACACAGCTTAAAGCAGGCAGCAGCACTCAAAAACGTTATACACTGATGTGCCAACCACTATATCTACTTAGCAGCTTTGAGCAGCAGGGACAAAGTTACTGTGATAGAAAGTTCACATCCATGGAGGTCTCTTGAGAGTAAAAGGACCCTTCAGCCTTGCGCGCTTCCTGGAACGGACTTGAGAAGCATGGATGACTAAATCCTTGCCAGCTCTGGCTGCTGTGACATGTCACAACACTGAAGCAAAACTTGCAGGTCTTGGGTACTGAGTATGAATTTTACTGCATAAATAAATCCATCAGTGCAGTATAATCTAGTTCAACACTCCTCACACGAATGCCTACTCTTTGAAACACAAGTGAACCATGGTAGTGAAGGTACTGGAAGTTAATCTTGAAACTTTTTGTGAGCAGTCCTTTGCATGTGAATGGTTGTGATCCAACATACCAATATTCTGGTACAGTCATCTGAGGTGGGTTAGAGATAGATGGTCAAAAATGAATAAAGGAGACTTGGCACATCAACGCTGCAGCAAGGTGCCTGCGCAAACAGTGATCAGCTGCTCAATGAAACCAGATGCAGACACAACCAGGGAAATGCTTGGGCAAACTATCACTTTGCTGCTGTCTCTTTGGGCTTGACTTGCCCAAACATGCACAACCATAGCATTGCCAACCTCTCCAAAACACCCCCGGGCAAGACCCACACCAGAGGAGCCTGGATCCTCCCTGTATGCTTTGTCACATCTGCTGGCTTCATGAGGATGTCTCAGCTATCCCAGGGCATTTCAAAAGGCATTAGCTGTCTGTGTTCAGGTAGCCGACTCATGCCCTTTACATCTGCCAATACTGCGGCATGACATTTGTCATTAAAAACAAAAAAAATTGAACTGGACTCACACACGCTACGGTCTTTGCAGTGCTAGGAAATCCAATGGGAATTTTTAAATGGTTGGATATAGAAAAAATATAAATCTAATTAGAACAATGTATTTTCAAAATTATTGCTTCTAACAGGTGAGAACATGGCTTTTGGAATACATACATGTATGTATATATATGAATAATACGCTGAATTATCTTATACAAACTTTTGCTATCTGACAACTTAGTTATGCTTCAAGGAAAGATTTCTAACATCATCCCATCAGCAATGGAAAGAACAGAGACTTTCTTCTGGCTTCCTGACCCTGTTCCCAAACACCCTCCCCGTGGCAGCTGTCTCCCTCTTCCCTGGTGGAGGCATTTGCCTGCACAAGTAGGCTGGCTGCACAAGAGCAACTGCTGCACGTGCCGGCGGGCTCACTGACTGCAGCCTCACAAGAGGAGAAGGGCTCAATGCCTGCCTGCTTTTCCTCAGCAGGTCTTTTGGAGTCATTTGGGTCTTCTATCCTCAGCTACCAAGCTTCCTTGTGCACTGTTGAGAAGCATGTCTTTGAGATATGGATTGAAACTGGCCAATAAGTTTAAAAAATATTCAAGGCTTGAAAGAGGAAGCTGTAGGGAAGACATGAGACATGATATGTTTGTGTCCATCTCTTGTCCATAGTACAGCCAGAGTAAAAGTAGGCTCACACATACTTCTGTAGTGGTGGGAGACCACCATAGAGGCCATAACTTAGAGTAGCATGTCTATGATGTGTGAATGAGTGTCAGAACATTGAGCTAGGCTGAAATTCCCCAGCCTCATCTGTAGGTGAGAAACTTAGAGAGTCTAACAGAGATGCAACAGAAATATTCTGTTTTCATGACTTTGGTGGCACTTGTTGAAAATGTTGTATATTCCTTAAAGGCAAGTCTATCCTCTGTTCATTTATAATCCCATTTATTTCAGGAGAATCACTTCCAGCCACAAGACTGTAAACTCCAAAGCAGTATAAACTCTGACCTAAGTATCAATTTCTTCATAAGTGTAACACGGACCAAAGTCAAAGTTAGTTACAGTGCTTGTCTTGGGATGGTCAAAAGGCATGTACAAAATGTATAGTCCTCAGTTTCTAAAAGAAGAATTGAGTCAGGCAACTAAAAGTGCACTTTTACAGGCAGCTTAAGTATGTCAATAACTTTCTTTGCAATAGCTTGTAAACCTCTAAGGCCAGTACTCACCAGCGCATACACTGTTTAGCTCATAACCTGTGACAAGACCACTTTGACACTGGTGCAGGACCAGTATTTGTTCTTGCAAATAATTCATCTTTGCTCCCTGTTTGGAACATTATAAACTATTCTGACACTTCTGCCTCATGTTGCCAGCAAAGAAAAGGTTATATCGCCTTGGGTCCTTTAATAAGAAATCATTTCCTCACTTGCAAACCTAGTCCAAATACAATACATAAATCTTTTATTAGGTTATGTGGTCTTAACTGGGGAAAAATGTATCTTCTGCATGCAATGAATTACACATAAAGCCACTGTAGATTTCCTAAGGGAAAGACGGAGTTTTAGCAACCTCACAAATTTGCGTTACATATCATTACCACAGCCACCTTCTCCTCTCTGCCAAGACTGTGGCTGTGTCCAAGCCTAGTCAAGTGCCCACCTCCTCAGTGCTTAAGAGAAACCTCTGTAGGAGCAGCGTTCCCTGTTCGCTAATGCCCAATATTGGTGTGCTCAGTCAACTTCAGAGTTTCTTTGCTCCTTTTCCACTGCAACACTGTGCTTCCCGTTGTCTAGCCAATTCCCCCTGTAACACTGGGCAGCTACATTTGTATGTTAACAGACGGCTTCACTGAGATGCGTGTTAGAGGAAGCTAGTGAGGTTTTAAATACAATAACGATTTAAAAAAAATAAAAAATCCTACTTTCTCTAAGTGCTTGACAAGGCAGTCGTCTATGCTGCAAAAAGATAATGGGACAAGAAATGAAAGGGAAAATTTTTAAATGCTTAATAGTGATCACAGAGATCTGTCAAGAAAGCTAAGGGAAACTGATGTACAGCACTGGGCCACTTGCTATCAACTTGCCTCTAAACTTAGTGGATCTAAAACTGACAAACCAAGCGAGGTTGAGACTTGAAAATATAACTTCAGATATTCCTTTATTCCAATGCCATGGTGACAAGAAAAGTATTAAAGGATTACCGTATAAAGGTGGAGGAAGAGTCAAAATGCCTCTCCCTACCATTCACACATTTCAAAAATACAGAAGGAAGAAATGATTAAATGTGCACGTTAAAAACAAAGCTATAGAGACAATGCTAGCTGAGTTTTTGTGAAACACAGGGGAAATAACAAATCAATTTCTAACCTAGATTCTAAATCGACTCTCGCTAAAGTCCCCGGGAACCTTTTTAAGGGGCCCTGAAGATTAAACTTTTAGAATTGAAGATCTGCTGAGAAACTGAAGATAGCAGTAAACTCACTCACCCTGGCAAGAGGGAAACACACGTGTGGTCCAGCACTTTCGGATCTGCAGGGAGAAGATCCTTGCAGGTGAACAGCTTGTTTACTGTGTGACTGGTCTCATCAATCCAGCATCTGAGCATAAGGCACGTGGACAGGTCTTTGCAGAAACTGGGGGAGAGAAGAGAGACTGCAGAACACGCCGGCTTAAAGAACAGCACAATGAAGGAATGTATCGAAATATTTTTACGTTAAAGCGTTGGGAATCCAAAATCCAGAGCACTGTTTTAGCCTCCATTGAAACACCTGCAGTCGGTTACTGGAGGGAGAATGTATGAGTTGCAAGGTGGATAGAGGAAAGTTTAGATTTAGGATCGAGGGCTTTTTAAATTTTTTGTTGAACACCTTCTACCTTTATCAGGAGGAAGCAAAATTATAGGCAATGACAGACGTGTGTAGCATATACCTATGGAGAAACAACCAGTGGATATGAGGAACGAAGCCTGTTAGAACTATTAAAAAGGGGAATAAAGCTATGTCCTGAGGGAATCAGGCAGCGATGGTAGAGAGGGTGTTATGATGCAAAGGTGCCTTGGAGAGATCCAAAGGGGAATTAAGACACTCCTGTATGAAACTCCACATGAATGGAAAAATCCGAGTGCCATGCACACAGCTGCATACATGCTGTCTCCATGCTACGCATCACTTGGGAAACAGGTGAGGACAGAGCAGGTAGAAAAGCTACAGCTTCTCAGCCTGCTGTACCTTCTTGGACGTAACACAATGTTAGGCCAAACGTATCATTGGCCACGGGCTTCAGCTTACTTTTAAGACTTAATTGCTTCTCAAAAAAATAAGTGTCAAAGGCTTACTACAGCTTTCGTTTGCAAATTTAATTAAAGGATTAGCAAAGTTTTCTTTTCCTATGTGGAAGCTATTAAGAATAGGAACTTGCATAGAAGATCAGGTCATTTAATATAGCTACTTACTGCATTAATATAGTGCTTGCTTCAGTAAAGCACGGCAAACAGAGCACAGCATTTCACTTTATACACAAATGCCCTCACAGTGAGCCACAATGAAACGAGATTAACTTGAAGTATGCATAAAACATAACCAAGGAGAATATGCACACTATGGATACCAACCAGCTGGGAAGAGGGTGTTCTCACTGCACACCATGCTGCTTGCAATGTGACAGTCCAATAGCGGGGAATATTCTTGGACAGCACAGAAAAGCCAGGTCAGTATACCTTGATGCCGTGTGCTGAGTGTTATTAAAACTGACTTAGTTTGAGATCAGTTTTGAAAAAAATCTGAATTGCAAGTCTTGTCGCTCCCTGGTGATGCACTTTTTGGGACGGCTGACTTAAACCAAGACAAAAATGCTGTTTCAAGGCCTTCTCCTTAAGTATCCCCCTCACTCCTCTCTTTGATTGCTCTCACTGAAGCACTTGTTTTTCCAGTAATTGAGCTAGATGTTTCAGGCACACAGGGGGGCTGACAGACTGCCTAAGTTAGCACATTTAAGTAGGGATCTAAGGAACAATCTTTAGCCTTCTCACTGCAAAACAAATATTTGCCCTGTGTATTCCATCTGCAGTTTTGTCCCCTGTGGTGGATCAACTCAGCCTAATCAGAGACCTTTCCCCTCTCCCTTCCTCCCCAGCTGAGGAATCTCAGCTGACTAAACAACCCAGCCCTCTGCCCTGCTGCATCCCGCAGGCTCACCGCACCGATGTCCAGGGAGGGACAGAGATTCCCCCCCGGCTCTCCCTCTTCTCCTATGAGTGGACCAGGGCCCTGGGGGAGGTTGGGGGAGACGGTCCTCCACAGCCATGTAAAAGCAACTACCAGTCCACCACCCTGACAGACCTTCCAGCAAAAGGAGGTCCCGCACTATGAGTTCAGCGATGCTTGCCTCTAGTGATTAGCATCACGGCCCTGTGATTTATTCCCCCCACCCTTCACCCCCCCCCAAACGAGGAGAACTATAAATACGTGCTCATACAATACATGAGATATTCTGAAACGCTCTAAGATGATAGTCAATTTCTAACGCTTTATGCAGAGAGGAATATGCAAAGAGAAATATTTCAATATGTAGGCAGAAGGAAAAGCTCAGTACTTGACTGAAACTTTTATTTTGTATTACATAAGAGTGAGATAATTATACCTAGTTATCTTCCCGGTATTCAGGACACTCTGAGTTTTAAGTCACCCTAGATATTTGGATTATTATAGGTAAAAAGCAACATTGATTTCTACTTACTTATTGCAGATTGTGTGTTTAAAATTTGCTGTGTATTGTGTTTTCTGATCCCTTCCTTCCCAGGAATTCCCCCTTTTTCTTGTAGCATATTGTGAAGTCATAAAAACTGACTGCTTAAAAAAAAGGAAGAAGGAAAAAAGGTTAAAAATCCATGAAAATCCTAAGTATTTTTCATTATTATTACTAGGTGCAGCTACCAGTATTTTGAATAAAAATCACCTTATATTGTAATACCTGAAAAAATACTTTTACTTACAAGGAAACATTTGGAGAACAGTCAAAATGTTATCACAGGTTCCTTGCAAGTTCAAAAGAAACATAAATATTTGAAAACTATGCCTCCTAATGAATATAATTTTCCATGTATGTATTTAGAAGACTGGCTAACTTCTGTATTTCAGGGCTAAACTTTGTTCTCTGCTGACCCTGTGCGAGGATGGGACAAGAGTTTCTTCTCCTTCCCTAGAGATGAAAACACCAGTCATGCCTGTGACCCATGAATGGAGAGGGGCTGTCAAACTTACCTCCCTGCCCCCGCCCACAGCGAGTTAGGTGGCAAACTGGATTCACGTGCTGGCTAGTAAATACCAACTGATGGAACAGCAGCACTGCTTCCTGCCCTAGACTTAGTTCATCTTCCACAAGCTGTGGTTGCAATGACACGAATCCCGTGACCAGGCACCACCTCCATCTCCCTGTGACTACTTTGGGCAAGATGCTCTTGATCACACTTCCGAAGGAAAGATACTGTACGTAGACTGAATGCTGGACATCCAGGGCAACGGCGCAAGGGCTCACGGCAGAGTTTAGCCTCAGGCAGACTCTCCCAGTCTCACATGCTGTACCTGCTGGCTAGCATGACAGTAGCCAAAATATCAATCAAACTAGTGCCTGCTCGCTCTTTAACAAACCCTGACATCACGTACGAGGAAACCATCCTGGTTTCTAATGCCATAATTCTTAGAACAGCTAATTATTCTTAGATTTCTATACTTGGCTTTACCTTGTTCACCCTTTGACTCCCCTGCATAGTATTAGGTACCATGTTGCTTTTCTCTACAGCTCACTAAACCAGTTTATTCTCAGGAAAATACATCATTTCACATGGCCTGCAAGGACTCATCCCTTAAAAAACAAGATGACTGTTTCAGAAATTGTTTTTTTAAGATTTTTAAGAAATTATGAAAACACCCTTTGCTTTCTACTTGTCTCTATGGCTAGGCAAGGAGAAAAATCTATAATGTAATTAAGGAAGTCATTGAGTTTGTGCATCTGTAGCTGAGGAAGAAGAAACTGATTTACCATTTCAAGCAAGGGATTTCCACACCAAATGTGCTTAGCCATGTACAATGACAAACATAGCATTATTAGGGTAAGCTGAGTTACGTAATTTTGGCAAGAGTATTTTTTGTACAGGACTCTACCAAGCTGGTGAAATGCATGGCTTCCCCTATAGAGAGCTCCAAAACAAGAACAGTCAACAGCACGGCCCAGAAAGCCAACTGCATCCTGGGCTGCATCCCCAGAAGCATGGCCAGCAGGTAGAGAGCTGCCCCTCTACTCCTCTCTCGTGAGACCCCACCTGGAGTACTGCGCTCAGCTCTGGGGATCCCAACATAAGAAGGACATGGACCTGTTAGAGCGAGTCCAGAGGAGGCCATGAAGATGATCTCGGGGCTGGAGCATCTCTGCTATGAAGACAGGCTGAGACAGCTGGGGTTGTTCAGCCTGGAGAAGAGAAGGCTCCAGGGAGACCTTATAGCAGCCTTCCAGTACCTAAAGGGATCTACAAGAAAGATGGGGAGGGACTCTTGAACAGAGAGTGTAGGGATAGGACGAGAGATAACAGCTCTAAATTTAAAGTATTGATCAGATATTAGGAAGAAATTCTTTACTGTGAGGGTGGTGAGGCACTGGAACAGGTTGCCCAGAGAAGCTGTGGATGCCCCATCCCTGGAGGTGTTCAAGGCCAGGCTGGATGGGGCTTGGAGCAGCCTGGTCTAGTGGGAGGTGTCCCTGCCCAGGGCAGGGGGGTTAGACTAGATGATCTTTAAGGTCCCTTCCACCCTAAAACATTCTATAACAGCACTGGACTGATGCAGCTCAAAGACCCAAGTAAGTGGTCTCAGAACTGAATCCCATGTTTACCTACCAGCTGGATTTTCAGTCCTGAATTCATCCTTTTTCTGCTGTAAATCCCTTCCTGGGTTCTGGCCATATGCTTTTTTAAAATTCCTGGTTCAGATCACCAGACTGTAAATTCATCCCCCAGAACTGACTTTGGATTTAACAAATGCTTGATCTGGATTTAGTTGCCAGAGATTTTGCAGGGAGATGGAGGAAAGCTTTGAAAACAGATGGGAAGATTATGCTGAGATGGTAAATTTCATCTGGCTTTTGTGTTTAGGAACAATTAAAAGGTGGTGAGAACCATCCACTCCGTTCACGTGCACTAAAATCTGAAAGGGGAAAAAGAGTCAGGCAGCTCAGACTTACTGTTCAGCTTGTTGTCCAAGACTTGCGGTCCTGGTGCCAGGATTTTGGGAGATTGCAATGGCCACCTGAGACCAGACAGGGGGAAGAGGCACTCTGATAACGGTTCTGAAGTGTGATCCAGATTCTGGAACAGGGTCTTACCTCTCTCAGTGCAATGCAATCTACCAAATCTCTATTTCCCTATGAAACATGCATATATATCAGAATTACTGAGAAGCTACTGTAATTGAACTAAATTCTCACTAAATTTTACATATAGTAGAAATATTTGGATAATTTACTTTCCAATAGGTTTCAATAAATAAAAGTTACTTTCATTGCAGTGAACAGACTTATTGCAATACCTGACTCAGCTGACATTTCAGTGATCTTTAAATTCATTTATACGCATTGTAAACTTGTGTGGTAGGTATATTCATGTCATTTCTATAAATACTTCTGGAAAACTGTGCGATACAAAGAAAAATCCTCTAGAGAATTACTTCAGTGAAAGATGCTGTATGCCAGTATGAAAGGTAATTGCTACTGGTAATGTATTTTACTTTGTGTATTCTATAATAACATTCTTACATAACCAAATACAAAAAGGCAGTGACAGTGCATCCAGCTCACTCTCTCCTCCTCTTCCATGAAAATGGTCTACCAGTTTCCGTTGCTAACCTGTGGCACTGTGATTTCTAAAGCCAATACATTCAAGACAAGATGCACAAAGGCATGAAAACGTTTACGTTAAGAGCAGGGGAGAGAACAATGAAAAAGCTTAAGGAAGTGATAAATACCATCTTTAAAAAAAATTTACAAAACTCATAAAGTGCAAAAGTCTTTCAAGGAGACTGTCTACCTTTATGTATAGCATAAAACTGTATTTTTCACATCAATATTAAATTTTAACAATAACATGCTGGCACAGGCAGTAGGAGCCAATAGTCTATGCAGGTTTCCAAAAATATTAATATTTAGACATTCCTTTCTTCAAGGCAAAGTCAAGGCTAGCATGAATACCCACTATAGGGAAAGACCATCTAAGTATGTGTCACTCTTCTTTAACCTTATAGCCATCAATACAGAGGATCAAACTTGCTGACTCAGCACACAGACAAAATTTTATTATTCTGGTTTATAGTCATACCACTACCAAAGCTGTACTTCAGATTGTCTTTAAGATGAAGCTTAGTGTGCTGAAATTTAAAAGAAAAGAAAAAAATAATTAAAAAAAGAAAAAAAAAGAAAGGAAAAGAAAGGAAAACTTGAGTGCAACTTCTCTGTCTCTGAGAGGGACTCCTGCTATGACAGACACAGAAGTCCCAACTTACCACAGCAAACGAAATGAAAAAAACCTCCTACAAAATTAATGTTTTCCAGCAAGCCTTTGTTTCTTTATATCCCTCTTGCACTCTACGCTACCAAAGGCCAAGGAATGTCTGTCTGGTTGCCTGTCTAGACTATGTCTAATCTCACGGTCCGCGAATGTACCCAAGTGAGCTCTGAACTCGTCACATCCCAGAGCAATCGCCCTCACATGGTGCTCACTCTGCTAACAAGGGTGGCTGCTCCATGTCAGCAGAACAAGGTCTGGATAAATCTGCACTGTACTATATGGTTCATTACAAACTCACCCTAAAACCAGCAGTAAACACATCTCACAATACCATGCTTCTCCTTATAGTGCATTCTCAAATGGCCGTGACTTCTTATATATCTGCTAGGAATTATAATGATCAGCAGTGAATAAAACAGTAGCTTTAATAGCTTGCATATCCAGAAGAAACGTTATCAGAATAGAAAGATAACCTCCGTTGTTGAACCCAGCAGGGCTAAAATCAAGTTATTTCCAACATGATCGCAGACATTAAGAGAAAAGCCTGCTGTAATTGCCTTGCACTTGATGGAGTGAGCAAGCCAGTAATACCGTGTCCATGTCCCCATTCTTAATTATATTTCTTCAATTTTTTCAGACTGCATCCAGGTGTTTTTTTCTTGTCAGAGCATAGTCTGAATGCTCCCTTGAGGGCAGAGAGAGTCTCACTAAAAGCACATTTAGCACATATGGGAATTTAGTAATGGCTCATTTACTCTCTTTTAAGATGATGGTCAGAGGTCCTTAGATCCAATGTACTGCATCTATGTGCATTAATAATGGAGTATTACATTCATTGTGCTTCACAATGTGTGGCACAGATAAACACACATGTGTAACCACACCTTGAAAGATTAGTTTCCTTTTTCAGCTCTTCCAGTTTAGATAAATACACTCCACACTCTGGAAGGAGATGCTCGTACTGATCACTGCTATTTTGAGTAGCAGACAAACTATTTGTTCAAATGATGCTTTGCCATCTGAAGAACCTGGAAAAAAGTCTTTGGTGAAGGTTAGCAATTGTTTATCACAGCTAAAAAAATTACGCCCTTTTCTGCACAAAGTTCTTTATATTGGAAGAGCTAATTCAATCACCTACAATAAAATTACTTCATCCGACATGCATTATTTTGCAAAAAATCCCTCATTCCCTGAAAAAATTAGAACGGTTCAGCTGTCTCAAAGATAACAAAACTTCATTTTATTCTTTTCCTTATAGTAAAAATCAAGATGATATTTTATTTCACTTCTTCCAACTTAACAATTTTTTTTTTTAAATACAACAAACTATTTGCCAAGGTCTAAGTATGTGAACATCATTGTCCATTTTCACAGCAAGATAGATCACCTGGTTATGTTTATAAAGGAAAACCATTTTGGATGTCACATTCCCATTTGAAATTTGGACTCGATAACTGCAAATAAAAAAAAATTAAAAACATTTCTGTTTTTCCCAGTTTTACTCTGCATTTGACGGAGCACTGGGGACGCCAGTTGCATAGTTTGAATTGCCTCTTTCAATCTTACAATACTCCAACTCCAGTTTGAATTGCCTCTTACATCTTACAATACTCCAACATTATTTAGAGTATGCTTTTCTTCAGACCCACCAGTAAGGGCCAAGATCAGGAAAAAAGCCTAAGCTGAAAAGTGAGCAGGCATTCATGAGAATGATGAAGAGGGAGAATAAAACATAGCCAATGTATATTTTGTGCTGCTGCTCCGAAAAATGCTAGTTGCACCATCATCAATCTCATCAGTAGAAACGAAATTCTCCTACCCAGCCACATAACACACACTTGCTTAAACTTACTGTGCACATAAAATTTAGGGGGTGCTCCACAAACCCAGTGAATTTCAAATGCATTAATAGTAGAACAAAAAAAAAGTCTCTTTATGGTATTCACTCTTACTGATTACACAGCAGTATAGCATAGTCAACACTCACATTTTCCCCATGCAGAGGAATATTTCTTTAGAAATTGAGGTACAATAAAGTTAAAAGACATTATTTTATTTATAAAAGATTTACCTAATAATTTACCAACATAATTTTTCATGTTTTCTAAACATATTATAAACTAAATCCAATGCCAGTAGACTTTCTGCAATTAAGGAAAAGGGTAGAAAACACTTCAGGGAAGGAATGCAGAGTGAGAAAATGACATACAATCAGGAAGTGGATGTGGGGCATAGTATCACAATGCAGCATCTCTTATCTCTCAAAAGGCAGAAAAGTCCACTTAATGCACCTAGAACTACACCCTGATAGAATCTATTAGTCTCCAGACCTATATTTTGCATCTCCAATATTTTCCATCTTTAAACATGATTTGAGGATTAAAAACTGTCTTTTCTTTCATCTTCAGGTTCACACATACTTTTCCATTTTTGTAGTTCCTGAGAATCTTTTATCTTCCATACTTCAGCAAAGGACTTCAGCTTTTTTCTGGAGAGGGTGAAAAAAAAACCAAACAATGAAAATATGGACACATTTTTAAATTAAGGACATCAAACCTTAAAAACCCTACAGTCATCTGCAAAATTTTATACACAGTCAAAAATAGCAGTTTGCGTAGCCCAAAATGTTATGTGATCTTTAAACAATCAGTTCATATTCTCCAATATATGTATTCCAGCTCTAGGACAGTAAACAATTTAATTTTATAACTAACTTACAGTACCAGAAACATTGACAACATGAAATAAAACACTGAGCAAAATGAAACTGTTAAAGGAAATAAATAGTATTGTATTTTGCACCATTTAATTTTCAGCGTTCAGTTCATACAAATTTGCACTGGTAGAATCATGAAGAGATAATGCATTTTCAAAATAAATGAGTACACACATCCTTCCTATTTTCTTTTTAATATTTTTCGATTTAAGAAGGACTCATAAGAGCTGTGACAAATAGCAACAAGACATTTAAAATCGGTTAACACACATTCCTGACGACAAAGATGTCAAGACTGGATGGAATTACCCAGTGAATTTTCTTAAATAATATGAAAGTGATTTAAAAAAATAAGACAAGGCAGCTGGCCTGTGGGTATTGTGACAGCACAAGTATAGTGCTATGAACAGGTCTGAGTTTGATTCCCAAGATCATGATAATCTTTTATTTCCTACCACAGATATACCATACCTATTTTTAAAATTGGTAATGTCGCTTTTGGGGAGAAGGTATAGAAGAATACTTTAACATTTAGATCACATCACGGCAATAAGTGAAAATAAACAGGACTATACAAAAGAAAATATCTCTATAATGACCTACAGAGGAGAAATGGAAAAATTAAGAATTATAGAATACAATAATTTATGCACCTTGAAATCATCAAATACATTTGCTATTTTTTTTATTTTTCAATGACTTGAGCTCCAGGTTTATATAGATGCACAAAGGTCCCTCCAAAGTGCATGCAAGAGGTTTACAATGAAGGAATAACCTGGTACAGGACAAATCCGATGAATCATCAGCTGCTGTGTGACAGATGTCCCTTGTCCCTGACCCCCCAGCTACCACTGTCTCTCATGAAAGCGAGAGGCTAAAGTGTCAAACTCCTGATGGGGCAGGCTGCTCTGGTAGGCAGGGCTGCAATCTCAAGGATACCTTTACTCTATTGACTGCTGCCAGAATAAAGGGCCTTCTCCTTCTCGTTCCCACCCTTTCCTTCTCCAAGGAAGTTGATATCAACTGGAGAAAGAATGACTTTTCAGCTGGATCAGACTCAATATAATGTGTCCATACAAAAGCCAGCCCTGTCATCAGGGAGAAAAGGTGAGGGAGAACCCCCTCCAGCAGCAGCTTGCAGGAGATGGGCTTGGAGAGTCTTCTCCAGCCGGTCCCTCCCAGGTAGGTGCACTGGTGTAGCTCAGGTGGCAACAGCCTGCAGTGAAGTGTGACGTTCTGGGGCTTCCAGCCTTAGTGGTAAGTCAGCATAAAGGACCCATCACAGCTTTAGATTAAGTATTTGTTCTTTTTCACATTAAGAATACAAGCAAATTACATACTGAAAGCTAAAATACAGATGGTAGCTTACATATTCAAAAGCTGATAAATGGGACAAAATTGAGTCCCATAATTAAGATTGCCCAGTCAGCTCTCACTTTACCCCTCAATGGGCACTGTAAATCAGTCTTCTAACAACATCATCACATACTATTTTTACTGCTCATAGGTTTTGTATGCAATTAACTCTCTTTTTAGCAATAAAGAAATGCTAGAACTCTATTTGTGCCCTATCCAAGTAACATGCTAGCATGATTTCCATGGAACAAAGGAAGATAAACCAAACGGACACATTGTATTATTTCACATCTTAATTTTATTGGACAGTAACTCTGGCCTTCCAGCTCATACTCCCACCTTTCGGAACAACAATTTTTTCCTGATTTTAGAACCATACATATCCTGTAACAGCAAAACATTGCTATTAATTTGTTGATTTACTTCTGTCAGTGATGGACTACTATTTCCAATTAACATAAGCTACCACATTATTTTACCCATAAACTGTCATGTGTCTTCAGAATGTTTTTATTTTCCTTTCTTAAATGGGGATAAAAACTGGTGCTAAGTGCTAAGCACTGTTAAGTTTCAAAAGAACTGCTTGCACCTACAAATAATCAGTACTTAAAATTTTCTAATATGAAAGTGTTCTGTAAGGATTAGTTACGCCCATTAGGCAACAAAGATCTTGATTTATTATATTCCTAGACGGCTATTTGAATTTTGCTGATAGGACTGCCACTGAAAATAACAACAAAAAATTCAGTGGAAATGAATACGACTATTAGCACATATTTATATCTAAACTGTGTACATAATGTTACAGGTTTTATAAATATGGTGCTATTTGATACACATGGAAATTTTCATAACTAGTGTAATATATAAGGGACATATGCCCCTAAATGAAAATTGGTAAATCAGAAAAATATTAAAATCCCCAGACTTTCTGTAAAATTTAGTGTGTTTGGGGGGCAATCAAACTACATTATACGTATTTATTTTTAAGTTAAACCAGAAAAACAGCATATGCATTCCCTTCTACACTATAGTATACAAATACAATTTCAAGTTCCAAAGTGAATAATATACTTTCTAAATTAAATCTATTAATATTTTCACTATCACTAGTGAGAACAGAAATATGTGTTAGAAGATTTTTATATTTCAAATCAATCTTCCTGAAAACAGTGAAAACACATACCTGAAAAAATAAATTTGCTAGTATTTGCCATGAGAAAATAAAAAATAATTTATTCCTAATGTTAGCTCAGTGTGCATTTAGGTTTTTCCTATCTTGTTTCAGAGGGCAGCAATTAACCTTTGACATAATAGCGAACTATAAAATCTGAAGCTTTGATTGAAGTGGATAGCACAATTTATTAATTTTTTTTTCAAAGCTTTGTTTCACTGTCTCTTTCCTGAAGAGTAGGAAGATAGCTGAAGTAGCTTTTACTGTTGTTTTATTGCACATTGTGTGAAATGCTTTTCAATTCATAGCTGAAGGTTCATTAGGGGGGGACAAAAAAAAAATAATCACAATTTTTCTGACCTTTTCATATTCACTATTGTCTCCAACTCCTTTGATTTGTGAGCTGCTGTCTTCAAGATTTCTTCAGGAATATCTGCCAGTTTGGCAACATTTAGCCCATAACTCCTTGCAGAGACTCCTTTAGTTATTTGATAAAGAAAAGTGATGAATTCAGGATTCTCTTCATCTTCACATCCTAAAAAAATAAAACCAAAATCAAAACCCCCTCTATTATGTAAATAAAATGCAGTAGACCGAAGATTGAAATGGCAAAGACTGTGGTCTCATTATCATTGACGCTTCCTGTATGATATAGTCCATTGAAGAAATATGAAAGAAAAATGTTTCCTTGAGACCACACATTTTACCGACCCATTGAGAGACTGAAAAAACTCTGTAATGTACTTTTACGTGATGTCTTATTAAACAGACTTGTTTGCATGTGTGTGTCTGAAACTTGGCAGCTTTTTATGTCAAATTGATTAGTTATGATTAGTTATGTCAAATTGATTAGTTATATATTCCATCTCACATCTGGTAAACAACGACAGAATAACGTTAAGTGTTGGTAATCCCACAGTCAAGAAGTCTGTAACTACAGCACAAGAAAAATTTGCTGCCTACCAGGAGGCCAGGAGCTATAGAAAATACTTAGGAAAAAACAAAGGTTAGGTTGGTGATCTTCCTCTAGGGATTCTTTCTATTCCATGACAATGAGATGGAAACGTAAGAGCCATCATTATAAATCTGATGACTCCTTCCTTTTCCTTTTTGACATCCTTGTTGCATGTCTGCACAATCCAGGCCTTGTGTAAAGAGCAGAAAAACGACTGTGTCATCCACTGCCATTCATTGTTCTGTCTTAAAAGTGCAGGTTTTTGAAAACAATGGAGATTTCCATAAATGCTGATGACTCAAGCTGATTCTATCTGAGTGATCAAGACAAAGACTGCAAAAAACCATGCCATAAAGCTCATCTTAAAACAATTAAAATGTTAAGACAAGAGGAGCTAAAGATATAGCAGATATGCTATGCAACACAGATATGTTGTTGCTCGCAGGCTGTGGTGCTTACTCTAGCAAAACAGTGACGACTACATATTGCCTGAAGATTCAGGTCAACAAACATGGACAGTAGAAATGCTGAAAAAGAACAGTGAAACAAAGTACAAGGTTTCGTGGACACAACAGTGAAGAAAGAGTAAGTACTGAATGTTGGTAACATCTCAATTGTCTGAGAGTATCAGAGATCAAGAAGTCAATTAATGAACTCAGTGAGAAAAGGACATGCTGATGCTCAGGAGACCGTTCCCAGATGTTAACTGGGAACATCGGGTTGGCTAGGTAGTGCTCACCTAAACACAACATTACTTTGAACTACTTGTGACCAAAGCTAACACGTATTTCAGGGATCCCTGCTTCTAATATTAAACAGAATACAAAAGACAAAGTCTAGCCCCACCCAAACCCTAAATTTTTTAACTAACTCTCCAACAATAATTTAAAAAGTGACAGATTATATATTTAAACACATTATTTAGTAGAAAATACTAAAATGTTCTGTACCAATTAGTTTACAATGTAAGCAGATAATACACTATTAAGAATAAATTAGGGAGAAGATTGATGGCAAACACTGTTATCAATTCTTAAAAAAATTCTAGGAACGATTCAGGGAACAGGCCATTACTAGGCAAAGTAGGAAAACCAGCATAACAGCAGAATTGTAAAGCACCCGACTAAACCTGATTCATCAAGAAAAAAACATGAAAGCAGTTTGTACGGAGGGAAATAGTACACCACAAATCTGTTGTAAATTTGGAACCCATGTGAGTAAGAGAAAGCCAGTGGATAAACCCTATGTAGATTTTTCAAAAGGCTTTTGACAAGAGTCCTGCATCAAATGCTATTCTGAAAATTAAGCAGTCATAATCTAAAAGGAAGGCCTTTGCATTTGTAAATAATTGGTTAAAAGATAGGAAACCGACAGTAACAGTCAGTTCTCACCATGAAGTGTGACCATTACCGCAGTGAGACAGAGCTGCTTAACATACTCATTACCAAACAGGAAAAAGGACTAAGCAGTAAGCTGACAAACTGTACCGAAAACTAATTCAGAGCAACCATGACAAGAAGAAATGCTATAACTCTTCTGCCTGGTAAGAACAGAACTGAATGGGATTATGATAAGCCTCTACAAAATTAGGCCTGGCATAGAGATGATGAACAGAGATTGTTCCTCTGCCTCTTCTAATTCAAGAACTGGGACCATCAAGTGAAGCTACATGTTGTTTCAAAAGAGTTTCAAAACAAACAGGAGGTGGTGGTTCTTCACACAATGCAGTGTTAAATTTTGGAGCTGCCTGACGCAATAGCATAAAGATGCTAAAAGTACACATGGATACACAAGGAAACTAGACAACCTTGTTGAAAAGAAATCTCTTGAAGATACTAAAAACCAGAAAACACATCTAGCTCTTGAAGCCCCCTAAATAGCAAATGTTTGCAGACAGATCTTTTAGAGAAAGAGTTGCCATATGTTTGATCCCTAATCCCTCCTCCCTAATCCTTTGTATTCGGCTACTGTGAGAAACTGGATACTGCGCTGGGTGATTCTTTTATCTGACCTAGCTCAGTCATCCTTATATTAAAAGAGAAATGGTTGTTCAATTTTCAAGCCCCCCAAAATGTGTGTATAGGCTGACATTCCAGTGAGTTTGGATTTATCACTTTCATGTTGAGGTTTAAATTACTGTAACAATTTCTGCCTATACTTATAGTGCCAGAAACTCAGACAGATTTATACTGCACCTTTTTGTTCAGCACTTTCCTCCTCATTCACCAAGAAAGCCATGTGGTAATTACCAACTTTTTCTGGATACACCTTCTCTAGCTCACAAACTGAGGGATAGTGAGTGACAAACAGTGTCAGCGACTCCACCTACAAAAACAAAACAGACATATAAGAAGGTCTGGCTTTACGTTTTTTTTAAACACAGCAGCATAGCACTGCTATCATTTATCCACACCCCTTTGCTCTGACTTTAGACATGCCACGTTTCTACAAGGAAACACGCACCATGTCAAAGTCAGCCTAACATAGTACAGGCTGAAAAAGCATTCACAAGCATGTGTCAGGCTGAACACTTACATCTCTAATAAAATGTTCAAGTGTAGCGTAAGCAATAGCAATTCCATCATGTGTGCTAGTTCCTCTTCCCAATTCATCCAAAATCACTAGTGATCTTGAAGTTGCTTTTCTTATTATCTCAGCAGTATCTGTCAGTTCTTCCATAAAGGTACTTCGGCCTTTGTAAATGTTGTCTGCTGCACCCATTCTGCATTGGGATACCAAACAGATCAATTTATTAAGTTCAAATAAATGCCAGATAATGCTGAAAAAAAAAAATCATAATGAAACCATTTTGTTATAAAACTTTTGTTTCTGCTCCAAGCAGAGCAGAAAAAACAAGGCACAACATCCACCTTCCAGAACAAGCTAATGCTTAGGAAACAAAAGCAACAGCAGCACATGGTGCAGATGTGAGGGTACTCTAAAAGACCGAAAAGTCCAGAGGAAACTACTCGTGTATCATTAAATAAGGGCTTGCATGTGTTCTCCAGGAGAACAGGGTACACCGGTCCTATGGGCATCTGGGGGAGGTTAGGCTGTAGGGACAGCAGGGAATTTTTCTGAGCCATCAGTAATCTAGTCCCAAGGTAAATCCATAGACCGACATCTCAGCATCCCATGTCAACTACAGGAGTCAGGGGGGAAAAAGAGGAGGTAGACAAGGGAGTATTTTTTATCATGCAATTCTTCCACCTTGACAAACAGTACAAGGCAGCCTGCTCTTCCCTTAAAGAAGACCCTGGGAATTCAGACCAGTCAGCTCACTAGAAGGATTCCAGCAAAGCAAGCTGTGAAAATCAATTTTATTTTTCTGGTTTAGTTTGACCATCTAATTTGTATGCTATACACCTGAAAGTATCAGATATTAGAATTTCCACTTAGTGACAGAGTGGACACACATGTGACCAGGTATTTGCGCATCCAAACAGATAGAGCAGTTAGTTCCTTTAGACAGTAACAAAATAACAATGATTTCCTCAAGTTACACAGCTACACTAGCATGCTTAAACATGATTTTGAGTGAAAGATTTCTCTCCTCATCCTTTTACACAACGGTCCTTGAACTTACTGGTCTCCATGCAGGTGAGCTTCTCCTCTGCTCCACACACATACACACACGCACACACCACACACACAAGTTCCTTCATGTTTCATACAAGTCTCTTAGCGCTGTTTCAGATTCATGCAACCTCCAATCCTCACATTCTATCTCGAATTGTAAAATCACAGTTTTCATCTCAGAAACCTGAAACCCACCCTGGTTTTCTTCTGCAGGTTTCCTTACCTATCCAATTAATATGCTTTCTACCTGGAAGAAAGAACATTTCCTTTTTTCATATATGCTTTTCAATTATATTAATGACATTACAACATCACTTCTGAGATAGGTTATCATTATCAAGCCACTGAGTAGGGCTGTAAAAAAGGATTTGTTCACTCTCATCAGCCAATAATACAGTTACATACAAGCCACACTGATTTAAGGAAAACTGACTCATGGGCTTAGCATATTACATTTTCAAATATAACAGCTGGCCACAACAGTATTTAAAGCCAATCAAAACCTTTAAAGAGAATCCCAATATAGCTTTTTTTGCTCTCAGTCTTTTGCTGCATCTCTCTCTAATATAATTGCTTCTGTTGCCTACAGAAGCACTAACAAGATACTCATCATTTTATACGGATCTTATGATTGTCGAGAGTAACTGACTACCCATACCAAAACCTGGCAGGCTGGACGCAGTACAGTTCTGATTCCTCTACATTCTCTGGTTCTTGGCCTGGAAATTTTGTATGGTGGCAGGCATAACTTCACAATACACAAATCTTCAATTATAAATGAACTAATTTTGGTTAGAGATGGGCACTATGATATAATGAGCAAAGTGAGTGTTTTTATTTCATTATGTGTGTGCTTACGTACACAAAGAGTAGGTATATTCCCACATTCTCTGGAAGAAAGGCGATTTTGCATGTAAGCTAATTAAACTTTACATTAATTTCACTGAATTAAATATGTAATTCGGGATATTGAGGCATTGTGAAATTAAAATTTATTAAGTCATTTACTATTGTAATCCTTTTAAATGCTGGGTTAAGAACTATGAACATATATACTGAATTTCTCACAGCGCCCCCAAGACGCCCCAGTCCCTCTCCGAGTTTGGCCCAGCCACCATGTACTACTGTAAAATCAAACAATCCCCTTGTAGTGCAATATTGCACAGATCTACAGAGAATAATATACATTAGATTTATTTTTAACACCATTAACTACAAAAAAGTTCACCAGAACGAAAAATACTTTTTATGTCCAAACAATATCTGGCTCCACAATGGGCAACTTTAAGGTTAGTTTCTGACCCCAGGATTATTAGTATTATTATTATATCAATTTTATTTGGCTTTTCGTTACTGAGATAGCATCTAACAGGCTCTCTGTTATGCGCCTATGGTGATTACACTGTGAGTTCTCAGTTATATTTTTCTCTTGGATTGCATCATTTCCATAGAGCTCTCAAAATCATTTAGTCATTTCGTATCTTATTTGCATTCACAAAAATAATTTTCAGAACTTCCTCACTAAATGCTCCAGATACAAACAGAAATGAGTATTATCGTTCTCTTGTTGTTAACAACAGCTGCAAAAGAAGCCTTTCTTTTCAGCATCTTAAAACATTCAAATCTGACTCGGGCTTATCTACAGATTAAAAAAAAAACCACGTGTATTTTTAAATGACATAAAATCTCTTAAATGTCATGCTTTGAAAGTGCATAAAATTGTTCCTTCTGCCTCTGCCCTTGAACTAGAATAATCATAGTTTGTTTTTCAAACTTATGTGATAAGCAATATTATGCCAGAAAAAATTAAGAATAACTATTTTAATGTGGATGATTTTATTTATAAAACTAACAGTTAATATGCAGCAAAGCATTGCTCCCTAACTGTATGCTGTATTATTCCTGATACAATGAAGCTTCGGAAGTCAAAACATCTATTGCTTAAACAATTATTTTTCTTCAAATTTATAACAGATGTGAATTTACATTTTAATGTAGCTTGCCTCCTAAATGTTTTTACACATCAAAACATTAAACTTTTTCCTATAACATTCAACAGAATCCAGATTATATACCACTGTTGGCAGCTACTCTATAGGTAATACCTGGGATGCTATCTTTATGAATTGTTAGGGTAAAAATCCTAAAAGAAATGTTGCAGATGATACTCATCTTAGCCTTAATGCATCCAGCACTTAAACCATCTTTTTTTTGTTTGCTTTTTTTTTTGTTTTTACACATGGTCCAATAAAGTCTCCAAGGCTCACTTTCTCTGGAAAGCTCCCTTCTGTTAAGCCTACACAAAAATAACTATTTGATTATATTTCAATGCTGCATTCATCACTACAGTAGATGACAATATAGTAAAATATGGGAAGAGGTATGAGTCGTCCCTGAGTGATGCAGGCACGTTATGCATTACCTGCATTTTCTTTTCTTCCCTCTCTTAATTAAAAAAAAAGAAAAAAAGATAAAAAGATAAAAAGAAAAAAAGAAAAAAGAAAAAAGAAAAAAGAAAAAAGAAAAAAGAAAAAAGAAAAAAGAAAAAAGAAAAAAAAGAAAAAAAAGAAAAAAGAAAAAAGAAAAAAGAAAAAAGAAAAAAGAAAAAAGAAAAAAGAAAAAAGAAAAAAGAAAAAAGAAAAAAAGAAAAAAAGAAAAAAAGAAAAAAAGAAAAAAAGAAAAAAAGAAAAAAAGAAAAAAAGAAAAAAAAGCAGTGTCCAGGAAAAAAAGATTACAACAGTACAAGGCAGTCACAAAAGCAAACCATTAGAGCAAGAACAATGCCACACAACTTCACCAGCTCTATTCTACTTGTTAAAACACCAGCTGCTGGAAGTAGTGACACAGTTAATAAGAAAATTTCCATTTTTGCTATGGAATTTCTAATGTCTATGTTCAGAAAGATTACTGCATTCTGCCCACGAGGAGTGTGCAGACATCCAATGTGAAGAGTGCCTCTTTAGTGCTGGCAAGAGATCCATCACTCCTCAGCAAATGCAATTTGGCTGGAAACCACTTGTTATAATGTCTCTTTGACAGCCAACCAAATTTCATAAAATTAAAAGCTCTTCATCTTATAATGTTCAACACATTTATTATGTAAAGAAAAAAAAAAAAGAGGAGGCATTATCTCTTTTCAGTGCTAGGTTTCAAGTGATAAAGATTCCTGTCTACAAGCTCAGAAAAAACAACAGGGAGGCAATGTTTTCATAAATTAACTTCTGGAGGATAAGTTAGATACCATGCAGCAGTAGCTAGCTTTATGTAAAACAGCTAGCACTACATGCTTAACCTGTACGTGACCCCTTAGAGAAAAAGATACAGATTTCCTTATTCTGCAGTAGCAGCTTTCAAATGGCTGTTTTTTCAACCTGCTCTCCTGAGTCAATACATGCATATAAGTACTGACCTTTTTCAATGCAAGTGTTCATCATCCTGGGATGGTATCCTATGGTAATTTTTCCTCCGAGGCTCTATAAATGTTGGGATTTTTTTTCATGATACAAGCTATGATACCACTTAGAAACCACTAGGATTAAACAGCGTAACTTTTTTCCTTGCATCTCAAGAATTTTTATGTAGTCAGCATCCATTTAGACTTGCTCTCAACAGGCAAGAACTAATACTGCTAAACTGTGTGGTCCTGAAAGTTCCCTCAAAGTCTGGTGATTCAAGCTTTTGATCGGCTAGACATGTCTGAGGGCTTTGACAGCCATCAATGAAAAATTTGTATGGAAGGGGGAAACTTAAATTAAGGCCTCTGAGGTCTTGGAGCTCCTTCTCTCAGCATCGTGTCATTACTGCTCCCAAAAAACCAAAGTGTCCTGGAGAAGGGGATAGACTTTCAGACTTGACGATTAACAGTGGCATAAAACAACAGAATAATGCAAAACATTGCTTTGGAGCAGAGCAGAGAGGCCCCCAGAGAACTGCAGCTGCCCTATGCCAGCAGTCCAGGGGTGAAAGTGTCGCCATGTAGGTTAAAACAGAAATTGCGCTAGTATGACAGAAGGCAGTGAAAAAAAAAGGAATTTCCCAAGCAGAAAAATGAATCCGAAATCCAGAAGCTTCTAGTTAAGGCTTTTTCCATGCTATCTTTCAAAATAAGTTATCCAACATGTTGTTAGTTGGTTTGGTTATAGAATTAAGAGCACTGTGTGGACCTCAGGTATTTCATTATTCTTGGAGCCCAAGAGCAACCTTTGGTAACAAAAAGCAACTACATAGCACAAAACAAATCCTAGAAAACAAGACTGCAAAGCCATTCGCTACAGCATTTCTTTCCTACAGTTGTCAACATCCTGCTGCTCTTTATTAATTCCTAGTTTATAAAATACTTAATGATGAAAAAAAATTAAATTTAAGATTTTTCAGTTTGATTTTAGAAGCGTACACTTGGCTTTAAAAGTTCATCTAAAATACTTACTGAAGAAATGAAACCTAGTGCTTGTTACAGAAGAATAAGCCTAATTAGTATAGGGTCTCTACACGCTGCCTTTGCAATTTTCAAGAGAAAGCATTCAGTTTTCCAGCCATGGTTTGTCTTCCCAGAGATTAGAATTGAAGCCAGACTTCATCTCAGAATGTACTCATAGTCAAATTATTTATTCATCAAGAACAATTAACATTAAAAGAAAATTACTCTTTTCTCTGAGAATATCTTAAATGCAAGGTGTAGAATACCGCTCTCTCAACATCAACAACAAAGACCTTCCTCCTGTGATTCAAAGAGAACAGTGCAAAAAATACAAATAAAATAGATTCATAATGTGACTTTACAATTCCACTCACTCCCTTTCACACAAAACCTTTCAAAATGTCATTTCAAAGATCTCTGTTTTTGAACAGGATTTATTTAAATTAAAATAACTAGTTTACAGAAAGAAAGGATTAGATGGGGTCTTGCCTTACAGTTTATCCCTTTTCTTGCATGGGACCATTCTCTACAACACATTTTTGATCAATTTTTTGTAAAGTATCTCATAACAACTGTTTTGTATGCTTTTATTTTTTGGGAGAAAACATTCTTCCCAGCTGAAGTTTCATGTGGTCTCTGCAGAAAACAAATGGTTGCAAAAGTGTGAAGAGCTTAACTGAAGATTATGTTTTTGAGAACAGAAAAACTTGATACTGATCCTGACATGAGTGGAAGAACACACGCGCAGTTTCATTTCAACACCTAGGTAAATCTCCTCCCATTGAACCAGGTTATTGACTTCCTACTAAGCACCTAGCAAACAAAACTTATTGAGACTTCACAGGTTAAAAATTAAAAGCCATTTTCAAATTAGTCTGCCAAGAAAATGAAAACAGGCATCCTAAATGGATGACTGGCAGGCTGGCTATTGCATATCCTCTCCTACTGCAGTCCCAAGAATCCCAACACCTTTAACCAGAACAATCGTCCAGTTTTGCCCACAAAAGTGACTTCAATCTCTCTGTGTATTTTAGAAACACTCAGACTGCTAGTAAGAACTTCACAGTGGTTAGTTAGTGGTTACAACTTAGATATTGTAACTTCTGGCTACTTTCCCTGTACAATGAGAATTTATCAAGCAATCCTTGAAAAGATAGCATCTGCAAATTTATAACAGTTCACTGGCAAGAAACTAATGCTTCACGTTCCCTCACAGAGTACTGGTAAATCATTTACTTCATGTCCATCAAGCTCTTACTAATTCAAACCAAAAACTGACAGTAAGAAAAATAATTTACAGAAACTGCAATTACAGAATTTTAAAAAATAACTCTTATCCTAAGTATGACAGAAAGCATTGTTATCAGGATAGCTATTACTTTTGCATTATTCATGGACAGCTTCTAAAAAGTAAATGTGTGCAAAGTTACACGGACGACAATGATAAGAAATCAGAAGACGCTCATGATACTAAGCTATTTACAGTCAACATCCACACAACGTGCTCAACCATTTCTACAACTGCTTATTTGCAAATTTTAAATGAAGAAATACTGACGGTATGTTACCCAATTTAGAAGAACAATTGTTGAAAAGCCTGACAGAATGCATTACACATTTAATGTAAAATACATTTTTATTTTATATATTATTGTAGACGTACAATATATTCTCAGTCACTGAGAAACTACTGAAACTAGTAAAACCTAAGACCACCAGGGATACAGACTTCACATTATCCTGGAAAGAAAAGCAAGTCCAAAGCAATTTTAACACTCTGTTTCATAGCATTTTTTACCTTTTTTTTTTTTCCTTTTCCATATCACTAGGTAATTGAAATAGCCAGAACATGTAATCACTTAAATCCTCATTACCTTACAGACCTGGCCAAGAGGAGCATGCTGCACACACAAGCACACTAGTATATTAAAAACCCCTGTATCTAACAGGATTAGCTTTCAAGATGTGAACTGCATTAATTTTTTTTGCTGAAAGCCAGGGAAAGGAAAACGTCCATGGATTGCAGTGAACATTCAATATTTTAAAAGCTTCACCTTGACTGACAGAACAGGTAGGACTGAGTTCAGAAGATGAAATACGGGTCTAGTCAATGCAGTCACTGAGTGACAAGAACTTACCAATATCCTCTCATTCCTAATGCTTTATAAGAAATTCAGTAGTTCTTCCAAAAGCTTATGCTACATTACCTCGTGAAAAACACCTGAGAAAGTCCTTTTCTGAAATTCAGTGATGATACCCTCAATAATATGTGAACTCTTTAAAAATACTTGTCACCTAGGGCAAATACATCACTTATTGTTAAAATAATCCAGTAGATTTCTGGTTAATTCTGGTTAATTCTAAAGTTTTCCATTGTATTTCAAAACTGGACTTGTTCGAGTCTAAATTCCACTTTCTCCGCCCCACGCCACTCACAACCCTACAGCAGCTGGCTGTCAGGAAGCAAGGGACAAGCCCTTGAAGGAGCAGGGTGTCCAGTATCAGAACAAGGACACAATAGCAATACCTTAAATTCCATGTGCAAACACGCGTAGGATTTTATACCTAATGCATCAATGGGTTGATTTCCACAGGTCCATCACCTTTTACATTTATTCAAACACAGAAATAAGCATTTCTTTTTCTTGCCCTCAGCGAGAAAGCTGTGATTTGCTCCTGCACAGAGGTACCAAACTGAGGTTTCTGTTGCAGCTTCTCCTTCTGATTGAGAGATCTGCCAGCGCAGACAGTGCACTCCAGAAGGCCAATACTAGATGGAGAACTTTATGAAAGCTCCATTAAGCAACTGAAGCTCCAAACACATGCTTTTACCCTGATTTCTCTGCAGGAAACCATTAACAGGGTATAAATGGTATTGATGGTCAAGGGAGAGAGCAGATTAAGAGTACAATCATTTTGCTGAAGGATAAGTTATAAGCATAGATATTCAAATTAGGGTGTTTATTTGCAAGCCACCAATATTAGCCTGAAGAAGCTGAAAAAATTAAGATAAAGAAAAAAACAACCCTAAAATATGCACAGGTTTACACTTACTACTCTCGGATTCCAGCGAGGGAACTCAAGGTAATTAAGTTAATGTGCATATGTAGCTGAAGGATTGAGGCCAAGGGGGGATTAAAAAGCAGAAACTATAGCAACAGACTAGGGACAATAGCTGAAGCATTCAGCGCAAGTGAACTTTTCCCCTTTAAACCTGTGGACGCTACAGAAAATCCCATTCAAATTGTGACTAGGTTAAATCATAGCATGGAAGAGTTTTAGAAAGTTAAATATCATCATTCAATGTAAGAGTTTCAACTTTACTGTAAAAGAGATGGTCAGCTTCACAGAAAATTTTCTTTCTACCTCCCTCCTACATACACCATTATGGGGAAAGCCTCTCAATCCCTTTCAGGAATACTGCAATATGCAGCCGAAATTTTATAAATCTCACTGTATATATAGATAAATGTCCTTTATTGACTTAAAAGATTTTTCAAACCTAATTTAAACCCCTGCAAACAAAACAGTTGTTTGGATTTACAGATTTTATCTAATGCCATGTATGTAAACCAAAGACTGTTTTGTTAAACATTATATTATTACATTTATACGACATATAAACCTAACACTGCAGATGCACGTTACTATGAAATGAACAGACATGAAGGTAAATTAGTGACAAATATATGCACACCACAGCTTAATTTATTTCTACAAAGCTACAGAACACTGTCAGAAATAGTTACAGTTCAAACGTACTGATATGTCCAGCCATAACTTTTCTAGAGAAACAGAACAAAATAGTTTTCAATTTAACAACACTAACTACAATTTTAATTATTATCTTCTTTTTCAAAAATAACATGTCCACGTGATAGAAAATGGGTGCAATGAATTTAATACACCACCCTTTTTTTTCCCCTGAAAGCTGAGAATAATTTACCCCAGAGGTATAATTATATGATTGTAAGCATAAATGAAAGGCTTAAGCAATTTGTGTTATTCTGGCAATAAACACAAATATAATTAAGCAAGAACAAAACAAAATACTCTGCTATAAAGAAGTAACATTTCTGAAAAGTACTTTTGGGTTCCTGAAAACTAGCAAGTTCTGTTTGTCTGACTGTGGTTGCTTTCCAGAGCAAGACAAACAATACTTGTTCAGCATATCAATATATAAAATTCTCATGTGGACTTGCCAGTCATTTGGGATTGCTTTCTATGAACGGTTCCGTACTTTCTGCACAATACGTAAATTAATGTGCATGGCAAAACCAGTAAGCATTACTACATATATACAGAATGAACAAAGATGTGAAAAGGTACCTTAGCTTTTAAATTTTCTGACCTTTATCTATTAGAGTCTAACTGTACAGGCAAATTCAGAGAATTTAGGTTTTGTTCAAAGGAAAATCTGAATGACTTAAATTTAAACCTTTATTCTCAGGTATAAAAAACTAAAAAACCCAAAACAAACCAAAAATCCAACAAGGCATCAACCATAGTTTTGGCCAAAAAAAGGTAACATACAGACAAGTTACTCTGCTGAGATAAACTCCTCCACAGTTTCTGTTCGGCACTCAATCTCCTGGTGATTTCTGTATTACACAGGACACCTGCAGACTGCCCTGTTAAACACTGCTGTCACCTCGAGACTAGAATTTCGTAGCCTAGATTTTTATTATAAAGGTATGAAGAATCTGACTAGCTGAATCTTCATGCTGGGTTTTGTGATTTAACTGATATTTCTAGGACAGACAGGAAGACTAATCTTCATAATCCTACCCTGTAAGCCTCAAAGAAATCAATAAAGCTTAATAAAGCAATAAATAGAAACAAGGAATTTTTTAGTTTGGTAACTGATGTTTTGAGTTAAAAATGACAAAATTTGCATGTGATATAAAAATAAGAGGCTATATGCAATTCTCGCTAAATACTGAAGAGTTCGTCATAAAGGACAACAACTTACTGCTAAGTGTGTGCGTGCACAAAGCCTATGCCAGTCCAGCCCAACGATCTGACTAATTGTGGAGGTTGTGACCGGCATAAGAATTCTGAAAACAACACAGAAACACTGAAACGGTAATCATGCAGTAATTTCAGGGAAAGATTTTTCAGTAAATTAAAAAAAGAAAAAAAAGTTATTATTATGTAATCTCATGTATAATTCCAAATATACTATATTTTAAGATTTGTTACAAAACAACATCAGTGTAAACCCCCTCAAGGGGTGAAAAGCAATGCCCATCATACTCCACCCTACATAGAATAAAGGACTAACAATAAGATGGGAAAGATAGTAAAATGGATGATTAGGGGACTAAAGCATTTCTCTTAAGAAAGGATGAGGGATTTAAGTCTTTTTAGTCTGGAAAAAAGACAACTGAAGGGGGGATCTTATCAATGTTTATAAATACTTAAAGGATGGGGCCAGTCTTTTTTCAGTGGTGCTCAGTGACAGGACAAGAGGTAATGGGCACAAACTTGAGCATAGGAAGTTCCACCTAAACACCAGAAGGAACTTCTTTACCCTGAGGGTGGCAGAGCCCTGGCACAGGCTGCCCAGAGAGGTGGTGGAGTCTCCGTCTCTGGAGACATTCCAAACCCGCCTGGACACGTTCCTGTGCTACCTGCTCTGGGTGACCCTGCTCTGGCAGGGGGTTGGACTAGATGATCTCCAGAGGTCCCTTCCAACCCTACCATTCTGTGATTCTGTGAAAGGCCCATTTACTACATAAAAGCTCCCCAAATCTTTCCTGCACTCTAGTAATCAATTTAAAATGTCATAAGCACGCTGCCCCCTCAGCAATCAAGGCTCAGTATGCAGACAAGCTTTGGACGGAGGATGTCCATTTCTTTATTGTGTTCAGTGAAAAATGAAGAACACTCCTAAACCATTTTCAAGCAAGTGAGTTCCTGGGCAGTCTCCTTGCAAAAATACAGCTCATCAATGAACCGAGCAATGCATAAATAGCAAAGAATATAACAAGCTGCATTATTGTTATAAACTGCTCGCTCTCTCAACCTTCATTTGCCTATTGCTGTGCAAATAGCACCGTTTCTGCAGTGAAGCTCTGAAATAATGGATCTATGTTACTTATTTATTATTTTAAATACAAAAATTTTCCCTCTCTATCCTGCTCCTGTGCAGCTCCCGTGGTAAACTGGTAAAACTGGAATGAAATTAGCGCAACATTATTTGCCTAGTTACAAAAAGCTGGGTAGTTTTTTGCCACCAGCAGTTGGATCAATGGAATGTTCATCTCCATTAATATTTACAAGCACTATTTTGTGATTTACCTCACGTTTCAATTTATTGTGAAAGGCACCTGGAAAACATCTTCCACTCAATTTCCATTCCAGTAAAAACATTCTCTTTTTCCTGCTTCACATACTGCTCCAACCTATGCTTTCTGATTTTCTCAAGACTTCTTATAAAATATACTCTTAACAAGCCTTGGAACATTTTAATCTGTTAATCATGCAATATTAAATATCTTTCAAATTTTTATGATGGTGATATTCCAATGAAGCAAAGAAAAAAATAAATACAATCATCCAAAATCGATTGCCCAAATGTTTGCGGTGTTAACACAATATTTGTTTTCCATCATGTTTTTTAATCATACTAAAATTCATAATGATGCCAAAAATATATTTTATACAGTTAAAAAAAATGTTTGTCTAGAGAGAAAATAGTGAGGTTTGTCTACTAGTTTGTTTCAGCTCAACACACTCTTGACAAAACAGTAATATGAGTTTGTCAGATTGTCAGAATTAAATAGCTGTTAAAGTATTTAGGGAGGCAACATCCAAAATATGTCTACTGTAAGACCCAATCTTTTTCAAAGGTCAGTTCCACCATTTAGAGATCAGACAAACAGACATTTTGAATAAAATATACAGAAGAAAGCATTATGGCGTGTTTGATGCACAGCCTTTAAAGAAATGTGGGTTGATAAGAGCTGAGTTTTTTCAGGTTTTTTAGTTTACTTTGAAGAAATCCTTCATCCTTAAACCATCCTCTAAGCTTTAACAGCATTTCTTTCCAGATTATCATCTCTTATCTTCTATACCATGCCAAAACAAGATAAGCATTAGGGACCTTAAAACAACTTCAGCTGTTCCTAAAGGTCCCTTGTACCAAATTTGCTATACTTAGTGTAATATACACATGTTGGTGGAATAAACTTGTACTTCTCCTACATGGGAGAGCAATATGCCAGTCAGAAGCCGACCCCAGTTTGTTTTTCCGCCTTGGCAGAGGTGGTTGCTGTGCACAGTAAGAGGACTTGATAGAAAAAACATATTATCTACACTCTCCCGAGTCCTCTGCATCTCATGTTTGTGCTCTTCAGCTGATGATCACGCCATTGATAATACATGAGATCTTTCTGGCACAAGGAAAACAAAAACCCAAAAATAGTAGCGTACACCAATGCAAAAAGACCTCCTGCCCACATCCTGCAGAAGCAGAGATACTAACAGTCCTTGCAGGGGTTATGTGAACAAGCCAAGGGCTCCATGCATTCTGCATTTTTGCACAAGCCTACAGAGGTGCAGCCACAACTCTCCCTTATTTTCTGGCCAGTAAGTTCTCTTTTAGGTGCCAACTACCAAGTCTGAGAAATAATATGGGTGAAAGGATCCATGATGGCTGTATATCTCATACAAGAAATGTCACTTTGGGATATGCAAATGCCCTTTCCTTGTCCATCTTCATGGATTCAATTGCACGTGACTGACACAGCTCTTTCTGCTCACAAGATGATGGAAATGAGGCGTGCTAGTCACATCAGTTGGGCAGGCATTCAAATACTGCTTTTTTAGACCTAACATAAGCTCTCACTCATGTGACTGTACAATGCTCACAAATTTAAGTGGAACGTCCCACTTGCGGATTTCAGGATCAGTTGAAGACAACACCTGAGCAGTAGCAGAGCAAGTGTTGACAGGTAGCAAGGGAACTACAGCCACCAGCTGGCAGAATAGCACGACACACTGAATTACCCACTTAGAGGGACTCTGCGATGAAATGTCTTGGCCTTTAAAGCAGCTTCCTACTGACAAAAAGAGACATAATCTCATCAGTGTCACCATGTTAAGCCAGGCATACATATAAATAATGCCATTTCTTCTTTAAACGGGAATGCATAATATAAGTTGACTGGCTGACTCATGCAAAGGATTAAAATCATGCATGGTCACTTTGCCCAAAGAACTGAGAAGAGAGAAGGAGCTTGCTTTCCTTGCACGTATTCTCTTTCTCAGAAGAGAAAGAAGGATTATCTGTTGGGCACTACTAGGGTGCCTCTAAGACAGAGTGCCGCTCCGTCACAAGAAAGCAGCTTCAACTGTGATAAAAAAGCCATGCTGGAGTGATGTGCTGGTCTGGGACTGATTCCTCGCTGACTCCCATGGCAAACCAAGTAATGTATACACTTGGGATGTCTTTTCAAGGGTACATACAGCCTGTTCAGAGATGTTTTGCCAGACTCTAGAAAGACTGAACAAGTGAGGGCATGAGTAGAGTCCCCTGAACCGTGTCACCACATGAAACAGCTATGAGGACACAGATGATGCTCACATGAGTAGCTCCTGAAACATAATTTTCATAAGCAGGAGGTGATCCTCAGTTCGCAAGTCTCTCAGTAGCACTGTTGGAGTTGACTTGGAGTGACGAAAATGCCTTCCCTTTACTGAACCCACTGAGCAATTTGGAATTGCCACTCTTTGTCAAGATACATGGCTGGAACTGGATCTTGGCTGATGGATTTTAAATAAAATGACCCAACTAAGGCCAGTGGTAAGGGGGATGAAACTGCCTCATTATTTCACTGTTGGATGAGGCTGGCAGTTCTCGATCAATGCAGAAAACATCCTTATCTTTCCTTTCCCTCCTCCCTCTCCTTATAGACCCAGAGATCACAGAAATTGAGAGCAGTTTCCCATGTATGAAGGGCAATGAGGTAAGTCTCTGTGCTGGGGTCTGAAGGCTGCCTTCAAAGACACCTTCAAGAAACACAGCCTGAACCTGATGTTCTCTCTTGGTTTCCACATCTGGGAACACAAGTAGACCACATGCAAGCCAGGGACACATGCAAGTACCTCAGCAGGACACAGCTTCTGATGAATCAATCAGAAGCATCAAGTCACTATATGATGGTAACAGCTTGAAGTCACAGGGTCTAATTTATATGGCTCTGCAACTTTGTCATGGCAAACAGACATCTAAGGATCAGCTGCTTGAAGATTTCTGTGCTCTAGTTTTAGTTGAATGAGCAACTATTACATGTGTTCAAAATAATTATACAAGGAAAACAGACAGACAAGAAAATACTAAAATAGCGATATAACTTGCACCTTGGAACGGATAGATTCAGGATTCCACTTGTGGCCATGTCTATCTGAAAGACCCTGTATATAGACATGTAATACAAGCTAGAAGAACAAAACCATCCCTCCTTAGCCAAGGTGAGCAACCACCATCTATTTCCACATTTTCAGAAATACAGTGGAATTTGAACTAAATGAGTATCTCCTAATTATAGACTCAGCAATGAGAAGTGTCCTCCATGTTAAAAATACATTTAAATAATCTGTTACAAGGATAAAATGTAGGGCAAAGTTCTGTACACCTAAATACAGATCATGTGATGTGCAGAGACTATACCAAGACAATTGTCTTGAAGTGCAGGAGAAAGAATTAAACTGCTGCTTACCTAGGCAACCTATCACTACCCCCTTTTGACCTGTATTGCCAACCTCCTCCACCCCTGTTTTCTTAATATAACTTCTTAGACAATTCAAACTCTATATCTTTGCCACCATGAAGATTAACAGCATCTGCAAACAGCAAGATAACTCTCTTGAGAAAGATGAAGTGCATGAGAGGATAATCTACATGCATCTTACTGATGCTTCTATTTATTCCTTTAACCTTCAAGCATGCAGCACATAACCTGCAAGAGGCAGTTTTCAAATGCAATTGAAGAACAGTGCATTGTATTAATTCAGACAACTGAAGCTGCACCTTTAATAGTATGCCCAGTTTGGCTGATGGTATAAAACCTCACTGGAAGATGTATATCACCATAGTGTGACTGTGCATACTTACGTCCGCTCACTGAAAGAAGTGAAATGTTTCAACACACAAAGAAAAAGCCAGGTAAGTGCTGCTCAGGTAAGTGCTCCTCTAGGAAGGAAATTCTTTTTGTCCCTTTACCATCACCTAGAGTTGGTAGGAGTTAGTCTCCTTCACAGTATTCTTTCTAATGATAGCTTCTGATTTCAATAAATTGATGATTAGGGGATTGGAACACCTCTCCTATGACAAAAGGCTGAAGGATTTGGGTCTCTTCAGTCTGGAAAAAAGACAACTGAAGGGGGCATCTTATCAACACTTATAAATACTTAAAGAGTAGGTGTCAGGAGGATGGGGCCAGGCTCTTTTCAGTGGTGCTCAGTGACAGGACAAGAGGTAACGGGCACAAACTTGAGCATCGGAAGTTCCACCTAAACATGAGAAGGAACTTCTTTACTGTGAGCGTGGCAGAGCCCTGGCACAGGCTGCCCAGAGAGGTGGGGGAGTCTCCATCTCTAGAGACGCTCCAGACCTGCCTGGATGCGTTCCTGCGCAACCTGCTCTGGGTGACCCTGCTCTGGCAGGGGGTTGGACTAGATGATCTCCAGAGGTCCCTTCCAGTCCTACCATTCTGTGATTCTTAAAATCTTGAATACAATGCATTTGGTAATTTGAACTATTAATTAGCTTATGTATTTGAACATATTTTACCTCCAAATTGCTGTAACATTCTCTCTCAATTTTGAAAACTGACCCTCATGAAAAGCTACTGGTAACCTACAGGAAGTAGGCTGAAGTTTTCTAACTGTAAAAAATTATATCAATAATTGACTGTAAGTGGGACCTCTTTAAAGGTCAGCTTTCTTCAGCAGCTAAGCATAATCTCTTCTGAACGCATGATTAGGTCAACAGAATTTCTTCCATTAGTTCCTCGATATATGTGTGTCCACACTTGCTTTGTCTTTCTACACAAACACACAGGCAAACTTTATATTAATTTCAATGTCTGAATAACTACATTAGAAGAACTAACACAAATTAAAGGTTAATTTAAAGCAAAAATTGAACTCATTTACTGCAAGGAGAAACTTGGATGGGAATTTTCAAACATCAGAGAATTAATACTCAAATCCCATTAAAAGTCAATATAAATCGAGCGCTGACCTTTCAAAAACTCTTCTAAAATTCTTAAATATAGTGACACTGATTAAGTTAAATTCTTTAAGCAAAGGTTGCATGAAAACATTATGCCTTATTGGAGAAAGAAAAAAAAGGGGGGTGAGAAAATATCAACAAGCAAAACAATCTCAAAATACTGTGTACTCCATCCACATTACATAGATATCCCTTAAATAATGGGCATAGCATACATTACTCACTTTTTTGTACAAAAATGGTTTACACATATATTGACTCACAAAAAGTACGAAATTTCAACTGAGAAATTTAGACAAATACTTTAATAATATGCTATAGAAATATATTCTAAAAATAGCTTGAAATAAAAACACAGAAATATGAAGAATGATTTAGTGCCTTTAATCTGATGCTATGAAGCTGAAGTTACCTAACTATAATGCTAACTTTTTACTTATTTCACAATCCCTAGTACCTAATCCTTCCCAGGATTAGGAACAAAGCATAGCAATGGAAATAGCTTGCTTTTTGGTTGTTTTTACACATAAGAAATGGTGAGATTTGGGAGAGTCCATAGGAGTACTAAAGAGACTTCCTTAAGAGTGACTAACACAAGCAGGGTGCTGTAGGAAATTACTCTTCCCCCCCAACTTTTCAATTTACAGACTTGTAAGAGCATATCATCGGGGCTTAGGGGCATTATGCAATGGAAGATTCTCTCCCTTTCCCCCTTTTCAGGATGAAATTATCAAAACTACTTTGAAATGTTTGGACTAGCCTTAGTACTCTATTGTGTTTATACACCCAGTAATGAAGATGAATCATTCCTATTTTCACTGTACCTGTAAGCAATACAATTCCTTTTGCATCTTAAAAAATGTTTAATATAATGCAGTATTTAAAGTCAATTTAGAAAAACTATAATACATAAATACTAAATATATCCAAAGGAATAACCACAGTAGCAACCTCTCAATTTCCATGGAAACCCTACTTAGAACACAAGATACAAATCCTAGACAAATGTTAATCTCTTAAACCTATAAAAATTCTCACTTTGAAGATGCAGTCTACAAACAAAGAAGAGAATGCAGTGTAAAGCACCAATATTAAAAAAAAATTATCAAGCAGCAGAACTGTTGGTGCTCCTGATGCACAGAACTCCTCATAGAGTCAGCCTGTAAGCGTCCCTCACAGCAGGGGAGCTATGCTAATAGCAGCATCTAGAAAACAACACACCATGGCAGTGATGAAAATAACTTGAAAACTGACATCTTCCCATGCAATGTTTTGAAAAGATTAAAAATATACCAAAGTAATCAACAAAAAAAATCCCATTTTCCAGCAAGACACTTGTGGCCTGGGGTGGCAGTGCAGAAAGGAGGTCTCCATAGCTGCTATCCTATTAAAATAAAATAGAAAAAAAAAAAACCAAACAAAAACCAAACAAAACCAATGCCCAAAACAAAACACAGAAGAAGGAAAAACAAAACAAAAAAGCAAAATTGGGAGCGAGTTAAGAGAAAATCTCTGATCTCCTCAAGCTCATTCCCTACCAGAAGAGAGTTTCTTGGCAAAAGCTGAGGCTTTAGAAATGTATGTTCAGCCAGACAAAGCATTAAAGAAACAATGTAGGACATATAACGTGGCAGCTGAATTTATTGTTTCTCTCCTCCAACCAAGCACTGAAAGCTAATAAAGGATAACTTCCTAGGGCTAAGAAATATCCTGAATAGAACACCACATTAACCTGGCCTGACAGACTTGCATACTTCAAGACTTTTCCCAAAATCCAGAAAAAAAAACCCCACCCCAACCCCCAAAACCCAAGCAAACCAAAATAAAGGTGCCTACTTCTTGGACAGTCTCTGTATACCTTGAGCACCTGAGTTGCAAAATCTGGTTAAGTTACTCCTTCTCTCATTGCAGAGGGTGAAGTTCATGATTTGGAGAAGGTGAAATTGAAGCAGGAATTAGGCAAGATCAGACTGGGCACTAAAGACCACTTTGTGGCTACTGACTATCAAATGCAGTGGGACAGAAAAAAGCACTGACAGCTCACCTGCTTGGGGAGCATAGATGTCATTACTTGGATATGTAGAGCAAGAAAAGCCCCCATACGCCCCATGCTGAAGCAAAATCATGCTGCAAACGTTCTCCTAAACATTTCTACTGGAAGAAAAGCTACATCTGGGTCAGAAACTAATATCTTGTAAGTACATTGCAAATGCCTAAGGCCTGTCCCAACAGTACAATCGATTTCCTCAAATTACACTATACAGAATAGAGAAGTTTAAACAGATGCACAGACAAGCAGTTCCACTGATGATCTTTTACAAACTGAAGTGACCTTCCTGCATTTCTGAAGGAATGCAATACATAAACTCAGCTTTTTTGGTTCCAGTTAACCTTTTACGTAATGCATGACTACTTCTATCTCAATAATATATTTTCAATTCTTCTTGATTAATATTGAGCCAATTAGTTTACTCTTAACTGCCAGTACAATGGCAAGAATTTAAGTAAATCTTTATTATACTCATCTGGCGTTTGACATGGTTCACATTAAACAAAGAATGGCATATCCGGCAGAGCTTCCAAAGTTAATTTAGATTGGGGGTGGGGGGTGTGTGTCAGGAATCAATCCCCTGTGTTAGAATCTGACTGGGCTCCAAATTAAATGGTCTGAAACCTAACAGCCAGTAAGTAACACAGTCCAGGTCTGCTTAGCTTGAAATCTAAAAGCTTAAGTTTTACCTTCAACCACACTACCTTATCAGAACAGATGTGAAAAATACCTATAATGTGGAGAAAAGCTAAGTGGAATCAGAGAAATGCACTGGGGAACAGCTGGAGCTTATTTCAAGGTTTTCACACTGTAAAGGACAAAACCTAGTTTGTTCACTTTCTAGTGGGCACAAAACATAACGACACTCCCAGTGACCGTGTCACATTTCTTAATTTTTCTGCAGAAATAATCTTCTTGTAATGACAGTCAAAGAAAAGCAGAGGAAATGGGATACTAAGCTTAAGAGTAACAGACTTATGCACGTATGGTTAGAAATTAAGTCAGTATGAACATAAGTACTCTAAGTTCACCTACAAAACACCAAGGAAGACAAAAATAATCTCCAAATTGTTATTAACGTTGTAATGTTTTTTCTGTAAAGTAAATCAGATCTCGTGTATCTCCACGTGCCCTTGAGAAACGCTCATCCAATCAACCAGTCAATTACTTTCAACACAGGGTAGGGGAAAAAAGGTAACCATTTTGAATTTTCAGCTCAAATTAATTTTGGAAAGATAATACGAATTGTTTTCTAATTTTTTCTACTGCTTAGCACTGAAGTGCATCAAAGTGTGATTTCATTCATTTTTGTCATGACACAGTGAGGCATAACAATGTAACATCTTTACATGATGAAGCAATCCCAGATGAGCAGTATTTAGATTCTGTTAAAAGTTAACTCTGAAATGCACTCTGCCATCACAGAACTAGAATTTCAGGAAAAATAATTCTACCACAGATACATAGTTGTGAAACTTATAACCATAAATAATTATTCATCTCAAATACTATCAGTAACACAGAACTTTTGCTGATTAAAAAATGGATTAAAGAAAAAGGGGAAAAAAACACTGGATAATCCTTGGTAATATTAGATTATAAAATACAATAGTTTTTACTGTAGTGATAATCTTTAAAAATTACTCAGTACTATCTTACAAATGAGACTAAGACATACTGAGTGAAATGAACCACCATTATTCATTCTTTAAGAGTCATCAAGACTGATAGTGCAGGATGGATAATAAACATAGAAAATACTCAGCCCCAAATTCTCAGTCTCAAATATTTTGAGTATGTAAAACTGTGCTGCACAGCAGAAACTGTGACATGATTTTTGGAGGTGACAGTATTCATTTTAGGGGAAACATTATTTGGCTATCACCCAGAAGAACAAATTTGTCCAAGATGTCCAGATGAAGTTAGATATCTGGATCTTAATCAAGACAGACACATTAACACTCTTATCCTTTAAAGATTGAAAGATTCCAAAACAAGTACTATACCTTACTAGAAAATCAGAACCAAAACCTAACAACCAATGCATGTATTTAAAATTAAAGAGGAAACTTCAAGTACAAATTCTAAAGTTCAAAATGAAAAATGAAATTATACTTTGATATACAGACACACACCCTGCCACAATAATGTTTTCATAAACAAACAGGAGGTTTTGAAAGATTACCTGGTAAAAATACCATCCACAATACCAATTGTCGACTCTTCTGCAGGAACGTAAGAACCAATCTGGGCCATGACTGTGATCAATGCAACTTGCTTTATATAGGAGCTCTTTCCTCCCATGTTGGGTCCAGTTATTATCATGACCCTTTCACCATTTCCCTGGAAACATAAAATAGTGGTCAAATGTAATGTCCTGCACATGGTATTTTTATAAGAAATTCTGGTGTGTGTATATGGATAGAGGGATATAGGACAATTCCTGAGGATTAAACATTCTGGTTTTAGGTGAACAGCTTCATTCTTGGAGTTCACTGCGTTCACTTTTCAAGACATTATAAAGTGTCAGATGGATAAATCTTTCTAAAACCTCTCCAGGCTGGTGAGAGAAACATTGCAATCAACTTTCATTACTCTTGAGCAAAATGGACCAAGTGAGGAGGAATCTTGCCTGCCTCCATCAAGGAGCTGAGAAAGCACTCCAAAACTTTCCGTGCAATTTTCTTTGGAGAAAGGGAGAAACTCACCAGCTTTCAGCACAGCCAGCACTGTCCTAATTCGGTTGTGATCTGGATTCCTCTCCAGTTAAGAGTTCTCATTATCAAATGGGGAGAAGATCTGGCAGACAAACACCTGACCTAGATTTGACTCCCATTCAGAACTGCTTGCCTTAGTACAACATAACACACATTCAAACAGACTGGCTACAACAAGAAATCAAGACACTGCTGAGTTTGGCAATACTTGACTGCAACACAGATACTGTGAGCAGACAATCCAATCTCTGATTGATCAGTGTACCTAACCACTGAAATCCTGTGGAAAATGAAATCAAATGCAAGAGCTCATCTCAGCTTAAGATTCCCTGCGGTACTGCTATGTGTCTATGGCTCCAGAATAAAACTGTTATCCTCTGGTGCAAGACAATTGCTAATACGAAATTAAAACTCATCAATGAATCTATAAAGCTTTCTCATAGCCTGTATCAAGACTAGAAAATTAAGTTATGCAAGGTCTTCAAACAACTAGACTTTTCCTTTCTACTGGGTACGTACAATGAAATCCAACAATTGATGAACTAACCAAAAGTCAGTATATTCCATTGCCCCATGGGAGGGGTATGTAAGAAAGGACAAGCTGTGCATAATGAAAATTAGCCATGCTACTTAGGAAACTTGGAACTGATCAGGCACTGTGACAACAATAACAACAAAACATCTACGCAGAATAACATCATGATCTTTACAGATTCGTTTTTTGATTGGTTTTCATTCTGTTAATAGGGAGACAAATAAAATTCATATAGGACTGTCACTTATGTCATAATCCAGATCATACCGAAGATACATGCAATCAGTATTTATTATATATAAAAAGTTGTTTAGTGTTTGCTAAGAAAACCCCATCATAGGAAGTCACAGTAAAGTCAAAACCCAGAAAATGCCATTATCAGGAATAAAGAATGGTTGTAATAGGAATTGTTTAGGAATGTAATAGGAATTACATATAGGTTGTAATATACATATAGGTTGTAATAGGAATTGTTTAGGAATTTCCTAATGTTTAGGAAGAATGACTTTACTGAAAGAGCGGTCAGGCACTGGAACAGCCTGCCCAGGGAGGTGGTGGAGTCACCATCCCTGGAGGTATTTAAGAAACGTGTAGACATGGCTCTTCAGGGCATGCTCTAGTGCCCAAGATTATTGGTTTGTGGTGGAGTGTTGTGTGGGGGGTTGTGGGTGTGGAGTTTAGTAGGTGGGTGCTTTTTTTTTTCTTTGTAGTTTTTTTTTTTTTTATGTGGTTGGACTCGATGATCTCAGAGGTCCCTTCCAACCACTAAGATTCTGTGATTCTGTAATAAAATGCATATGACTATACAGGAATAAAGTTCATAATACTCTAGTCTCCAAGATATAGTTTCTATACTGCTACTAAAACTTTGTCAGGACCACCATTTGGCTCAACACAACAGAATTTTCAGACACTTAAAACCGGAATGAGTTCATCTGTTAAAATCCACAAATTTCTTGCATGTGTTTGGTATCCCTCCAGGGCCCCTCCAACCATGCTGTGAGACTGGTGGCTGGTTTGCAAAGCCATCTTTCAGGAAGAACATATGCTGTAACATCAGACCACAGAACCCATCTGCCCTTACAACTGCATGCAGCCATAAGCTAACATCTTATTGGAATTTATGGCTGAAGTTAAAAGTACTAAAAGAATCCATGTTATAATTGCAGAAGAAGGGGAGAATGGAAGAATAAGATATTTATTTCAGAGCACTGCAAGAAAGCTTTTCCTAAAGTTAGATATTTGCCAACATTTCAGATGAAAACATGACAGGAGATGTATTCAAACACGTCAGTTTAAAACTAGAAGCATTTTAATAAACTGGGCTCCCACCCACCTCTCCCAAAAAAGAGAGAACTAAAAGCTACAGTAGAGGCAAAAGTGATTCTAGCACGATCACTTGATTTTGATTTTGTAATATTCAATACTTAGAAAGCCAATATAAGAATGGGACTAACAGGGGAAAGTGCATGATGATTATTGAATGAAATGCTGAATTTTTTGTAAATGCCATCTGTTGCTTGTTTGGAGTTGACAAATAATTTTGAAAACATTCCCTGAAGTATTGCACAATATCTGTATCATTGTTCAGTACAGAACAGCATTTAAAGGTATTTCCCGAGAAGTACATACAAATTTGAATGATGTTTATTACAGCAATGCTCCACACTGACACCTGTTTCATACCTTTTCTATATTTACTGTAGGAAAGGGCAGTTGCATATTCAAAGTTAAATTGCAAGCAAATTTTTTACATTCATTAAGAACAGACACCCAGTATTTCCAAAAAGATATAGACAGGTAAATATTTAACAAAAATGTCTAAAAGACATGTAATTTAAAAGACAGATTTTAGTTTTTCAGGAAAAAAAAGAAGAAGGAAACAGTAAAATATGCTTATCAGAAAAAGATATGTGAAATAAAATAATGTTTCCTACCAGTAGCAATTGTATATTTATTACAATTTTGGCTAATTTAGGTCATACAATTTAGATAACATTGCACAGAAAATGTTAAGAAGTAGCCCCCCACACCTTTCTTTGCCCTATTGACAACACCACCAAGCAAGTAATAGGATTACTACTTCTCAACATCATTCTCTGTTGCAGAAAACAATAGCCAGAGGGAGACTTGTGGGTGACACACAGCCTGTAAGCTTGTTGCTATTCTGCATATTAAAATATTTTGTATATTAAAAAACTTCACAAATTTGAGATAAAAGTATTACAAAATGCATACTCCTTCTGTTGAAAGTCAGAAAATCCTGTAATTATTAATTTGTTTTTCAAAAATAACCATTTTAAGGTTTCATTTCCCTAATTTTGAGATCACCTTTCTTGTCTTTATGCCATTAAGACTGAACAAGGTTGTAAAGAGAGTGTCTGGCTACAAGATATCAGAAAAAGGACAAAACAGATGCGGTCACATCTAGCAGTATCTCTCTGAAATGCAACCAAGCAGACAGTTGTATGATTAAATTATTTATTTTAACTTCCTGTCCAAGAAGCAAATCCCAGATTCCTTCCCTTAAATGATTTTGAAGCTCAAACAGTATCTCAGTACTCACTGAAAGGTTAGTGGTATTTGGAACATACTGATCCTGTTCTCCCAGTAGTACATCAATCACAGGGTGCCTCCCATTTTTTATAATTATTTGTCGACTATTATCTTGCACAGTTGGTCTGCAAAGAAGAAGAGACATTAATTTCAATGCTTACCATAACTGATTATTTAGAACTACTGTAACTAAAGTGTGCGTGACGGTCACCTATGATGCAGGTTTTTGTGGAAAAAAAAATTACAAAAATGAATTATTGCTATCAAATAGTTCAAAAATCTTCTTTGGTTTCATTCAGTTATAAAAAATTGTTAGCAGATTGGATACAGAAATTTTAGAGTATTTCCTTCTTTTTTTCATTACGTAGGGTAATGTTTTTCAGTCGTTTATGTGTATTCTAAAGAACTATTAAAAACTACAAAATGAACAAGCAATATCAAAACACCCAAACTGGAGGATATCTGCTTTCTTCCCACCACAACACCAACTTCTGCAAGGTGTCACCTTTTGCAAATACGTTTCATATTCTCAGAATGATCTTCCTGCTGAACTGGTCCAGCCTGTTACTGCATTAAGTCACAACTGGAGCGTGGGAAGTAAAGAAAATTGTCCAACTATGTATATTATGACTGATAGCACATTAAATGCTAATCAAAGATTACAGCGTAACAGAGCTGTAACTCTCCTATAAACTTTAGCACCTCTCATAATCTGACAGTAACTCCCAAACATGTGCAAGAGTCATCAAACAACAACTGTCTATAGAAAGAGCTTATTATCTAAGTTGAAACACTGAAATGACAGTATCTTTTTAGAAATTAATATGCAAACCAGATCAACGCTACTTACTTTTTTTACAACTATGTAAAAAGTTCTGTCTCAAATGCTTCCACCTTAGCTACAAATTTGTCTACATGTCTACTAATCATAACATGTCTAGTCCTACGTTACGTATCTCCATGTCTGAAAAGCTCTGTCTCCAAAAGCTGTGCTGTTCACAGAATAAAAAATGCAAAAGAAGCATGTTCCACTGAATTATGCCTATGGTTTCTTTTTGTTCTCTGCAGCCTAGGTTTACTTTTTCATTGTAAACTGAAGTGCAGCATTCAATGGAGAGGTAAACGTGGTTTCATGTCTCAGCCACCTTTTCCTACACTAGAAGTACAATCACTGTGAAATTAGAGCAGGAACTTAGGCAGCAGCTGGAAAAAAAAAAAAAAAGAGAATACTGGAAAAAAGCCACAGAATTTTTTGACTGAAAATTAACCAACAATTTGTGTGGACTTTAGAGGGAAGATAAGTGCGATTTTTCTTGGGTTGAAGAATGATGATGCAATCTGAAAGGAAAATGGAGATAAAATAAATGGCATATTAGGAACACAAAGCACTGGGGAAAGAGGTGCAAGCTGATAATGGTGTGGCTTTTTTAGCATAAAGACATTTCCAGCAGTCGTATAGCTGAGATGAAAAGAATACAGACTGAGTCTTTGGCCTTGGGGACGAAGAAACAAAATTTCACCCTCCATTTGTGGGATGGGTAAGTTGTTTGGAACTGTAATGCGATGATCTGAAAATGGAGGAGCACATATCGAGAAGCACTTCCTCCTGTACCTCTCCACTCTGCATTCAAGAGAGGGAGATGACAGCTAAATGATCCATTTGGCATTTTATAATTCTGCCCTCATTTTTCGAAATAATTCAATTTTTTTAACTGCTTGAGCCTGCTTCCATGTAACTGTAAGACAGGATGTGGTTTCAGGATGCCGTGAGCCTTGCTGACTGCCTGTTCTCATATCAGACAACAAGGCTGCAGAAGTAGGCCCTCAGCCACCATCATTCAAAAGGTCTTCCCTGCTCTGCGTTCCTGCAATCAGACAATCATATCATGCAGTAAGGCTGGGGCGAGGTAGGGGGAAGAGAAAATTGCTCTGGAATGCATAAGATGTCCTTTAGTCACCTGCTACCTTTTCAACACCATTCCTTAAACTTAAACAAACTCACAGTCTGCAGAGTGGATACTCAAACATCAGATGGTAATGTCTGGGCTACCTACACCATCATATTTAGGTATCTAACTTTGCTGAGAGTCAGATAGCCTGAGACAGCCTGAGAGCCCTGATGTTGTACATCATCCATGTAAAAGAATGAGTCTTCCAACACAGGGGCAGTGAGATGCCTCAGAACTGTAAGAGGTGCTTACCTCTCTCCAACAACTGCGTGGAGCACCTGCGCTCCTGACTTCACAACTCATTTACATGCGTGATATGGTTGGGTGATATGAAACAATCCTCACTTAATCGAAAAACATTCCTCCAAAATACTTGAATTAGTTAATGTGAAAGTCCCCTCTTTCCTTCAGTAGCCCTCCAAAATTAATTATTGACACCTTCCCTGCAGCTGAAGTTTCACTGGGAAGTCTCCTTCCTGCCAGTTTATAAGTGCTAAGCCACTCTTAAAAATTCAGTGAATTATTTAAACTCTGCATAGTGAATTAATCAGATTTCAGTTCGTTTTCTCATCTGAGTACACAGAAATAAGTGAGCAATTACTTTCAAAAAGGTTTTTATAGAGGCACACAAGATCCCAAGAGTCCAGAAGTGATCAATATTCTCTTTAATGCTGTATAAAAGCAGAAGCATATATAAATTGATTTCCCTTCATCCACATACATTTAATACATGATTTGTTGTATTTCCACATGTCTCAAATGTTACTAATTCATATAGTTATTCCTAAGTAGTTGTCCAAGCACTTGCAGTGCAGCCCCACAATGACAACATTTAAAAAGTTACACACAGTCCTTTTCAAAAGAGAGCATGTGGACTGTCTGACAGCGGGAATGGCTGAGAACTGGAAACCCAACAGCCCTTGTAGGGCTGTCTACAGTAAACCTCAAAACCAGTAGGTGCCAGCCTCTAGGACAGCACTCAGCAAGCTGAAGCGGTGGCTCGGTGAGTGCCCAGTGCCTCTGGGGACAAAGACCTCACAGTACGGAAGAAGGCACCCCAGAGAGACTGACCGTCTCTGTGTGGGTACAAGAGATGTGGGCTCATGAGGGGGAGGAAAACCTGAGTTGCAGGATGTACACACTCAGGAGCCAACTCTCAACCAACCTCTGGGGAGGCAGGACTTAAGGGTTCATGTGTACCCTCTGCAGAGTGCAGGGGGGGCAGCCTCAACACCACCAGAGTCCCAGGCTGCGGTGCCCAGTGTGCATGTGTAGGTGTTGGGCAGAGGGAGGTGCACAGCTCATCAGATCTAACACATGACCCTACGTGAGGCATCATCACTGATCTGGAAGATGGCACTAATGTTTTTACCTATTATTAACCTGGAACACATCTTTGAAACATACCTCATGCACCTTAGAATCTTAGGTATTAGAAAGGCATTGTACATTCAGACCTTGCTGAGAAAAAAAAAAAAAAAAAACAGGATAAAAAAAATTTCCATGCAAAGTCCAACATATATTTATATATATGTGAGATACCATCTACTAGACTCAGGTCAAACAATAGATAGACAAACATAAGATGCCAAATTTGAACTGCAATGTTTACAGAGTTGCACTATGCCCAGAAGTGTTGCTTTGCAAAATCAGATTAAGTTGAAACTACTGTAAACAATTTTAATAATGCATTTTACCGCAGTACACATATTAAAATCAAATTTATTTTAAATACTCTCTTATAATTCCCTATAAAATCCTAAATAAAAATTAAAAATTGATTACCTGCAGTAGTCTCCTTGTTTAGCCACCTGGGCCAATGAGAACAGACAGTCGATAGTTGCTAGGTGACCAATCGCTTTAGACACAGGGTGATAATGTTCACTAAAATGGCTATACCAAAACAGGGAAAAATAGCAGGAGGAAGAAAAGAGAAAAAAATAATTTCATACAGATACAAATGTACTGTCAAAATATACCCCATGCATGCTTCTCACAGGGCTCCTGTGGTCTTTAAATTACTCTGAATTCCAATCTCCCAGCAGTGTATTAACTTACAATGTGAGGACAAAATCTTAATCAAGACAGACTTCATGCTCCCGTTGTAACAGTGAATTATTTTTAAGCACAAAAAAGCAGGCAAAATGAAATTCATTAGATACCATACAAAGGGTCTGCAGTTGATCCCTGCTGCCTAAATGAGGTCTATGAAAATGCCACTGTTTATCACAGTGGCAGCTGAATCCCAACCGCCAATTCACTCAATCATATGTTATAGTAAAAAAAAAATAAACTAAAAGTGCCTGAACACAGGAGTTGTCTACAATTTCAATGAAATATGGTACGTACAACAGAAAAGACAAGAATTCATTTTCCATTTATGGTATTGCTTCCCTCAGTACAATAATCACGTTACCAGGATAACACAATTTTCAGTAGAGTTTATTCTCTTAGTTCTCCAGAATTTCCTTTTTTCTTCTCCTAGTCTCAAAGATACAACAAGGAATATAAAAACAGTAGGGGAGCAAAATTTAATAAATAAATAAATAAATGGAGAGGTGGGGAAGACGTGTGTTTTCCTACATATAAGGTCTTTCCTTGTTGTATGCTGCTACCATGTAACACTACTGAAAACAGCAAAGTGAGCATGAAAAGCATTAGATCTAAATGAAGAAAGGTTAATTAGGTCTACTCAAAATTACGTGGCTAATACAGTGACAAAAAAATTATTTAACAGAACTATTTTAATAGTATTGCAAAGGCAACACATCTGGAGAAGAGTGAGTTGGAATGTTTTTCTAGTTTCTACCAAATTTACAGAATTGCCGGGTTCCCACTTGGAAGCAAACCTTGGCATCAGTTAAGACCATGAGACAACTTCAGAAGGAACGTGTTAAGTTTTTGCAGCACAGGAAAAGCACAAGTAGAAGCGAGCCGATTATCATTGCATGACATGAGGAACAATTTCAGTGGGTTTGTAATTCATGGAAGTAAAAAGAAAAAATAATTGATAACCAGACACCCGAAAAATCAAAAGTATTCAGAAGTTTCAGAAATATTTTTTAAACTCCCATTTTAAAGATCCTTTGGTTAAATAGTCAAATAACTTCATTCAAAACTCTGATCTGAGACAAATGGATCTTCACTGCCAGTTGTAAGGGACAATAACACTCCCATTACTTTCTAGCAAACAGACTCACAGTCAGTTGCAGGGCTGGCATACAAAAAAACAGGGTTATGGAGAATTACGCTCACCCAAGCTACTGCCCGAACACCCTGAACATTCCCAACTCAAAAACTGTAAGTAACGCTACAATTCTACTTAATTTGTTATGTTTTGTTTAGCAATGCCACACTTAACAGTGAAGCCATACTCCAATTAATATTAAAAGTGAATTTGGTTACTTTTATAATAAATTCTTTTTTCATCTCACATTGTACTTCAATAAGAAAACTACTAGATTCAGTTTCACTCATTTACAGTCAGTATTACTTTCAGGTTCTTAATGCTGTGATATTAGTATTCAAATTTTGAGAGCCACTTTATATATTTAATAGTGTATTTTCATCAGAATTTCAACATCTAGAGACATTACTACTGGTGTCATTATTCAGTCTGCAAAGGTCTTGCCTTCAAATGCTTTAAATTGAAGAACAGTAGAACAGTATTTTAATTGACTATCTAAAGTTGTGGGCAACATAGCTGGATTACCAATTTATTTTTTTTTTTTAAAAGACAATGATGAAAACTGACTCTATTTTGTAAACTCACTCTAGAAAACTTAGCCATTCAGCACTGCAGTCAAGGACTAGCTGCTCCCGGAGCTGATTCAGATGTCTGTAATTTTCTATAATAAAAGGAGAGTGGAAACGGCTGACAGCTTTTGTGCTGGAAGACAGAGAAAAGCCAAATAGGAAATCAAGGTTACTAAGCAATCAGTTACACCATCTACATGCAAAATTGGACTAGTTTTCTTACTCTCTGTGAGCCTTGAAATGGATGTTAAAAAAAATGTTCTTTATTGTGGTACCAAACTCTATTGATTCCGATAATCCTTGCTGTGAAGGAAGTGAGTGGTTACTGCACCACTGCCCATTCAGAGGCCTTTAAAATGTTTTTCACAACATAGCATGTATCACTGAAGCTTATATATTTCACAAAATTCAGTTCAGCAATATGCTGCACAAATGGACAACTTCTCTGTGACTGACTGTATATACAATGAACTTCAAGAAAAAAAATTCCCTTTAAAGAGGAAAACTTCATGATAAACCTGAAACAAACTGAGTAAATACAGACTGTCTTCCATGGATACTAGTTTCCATTTGGGGCACTTGCTATTTATTTATGTATTTTCCTTAAGGACTTACTTTGTCATTCCCAGGCATTCCTTTTACAAAATCCAGATTAGCTGTAATTTGTTCTTCATAATCTTACTTCTGTCTAATTTGTGCGCTTTTAACAGTGAATTCTTGTATAAGTGAATAGAACATGACTTCGGAGTTCACCTTGATCATGCCTATTTCTGGTGCGAGATGTCTGTGCTCACACATTGTAACATTAAGGTATTCAACCTGTTCTGTTAAATAATAAAACAAATGACTGAAAAGAAAGAAGCCAACTACATAATTCAGTCCATCTCTGTGTCACCTACTGGAAAAAGTATCCAGAACTATCTAAAATCATGCTTAGATAACACAAAGTATCAAAGCAAGCAAAGCTTGCCTGTATGAAGAAGTAAAACGACATTTTAAATACACTACATTTATTGAAATGTACTGATATTTGCACAGCTACTTTACCTTTCTGAATAATGTAAGAACAATCAAAAATTTTATGAAAGATTTGCATCTACACACTGCAGGTACAACTGAATCAAGACCACAGTTTTGACACCAGTACATGTTCTTTGAAAGATTAAGCAAGTAACATAGCACACAAAGGATCTACTGTGTAAAAACAAATACTTCAGTTTTTCAGTTTGGTTTTGTTTGCTTTTCAGTAAAACTTATTATGGCAATAAATTAACATAATAATTTTGGTTGGCTGGTTTAAAAAAAACCAACAAAAACCAAAACCAACACGAACACGCATATGGAGCAACAAAAATGTGTATATTTAGTTCTAACACCAAAATACCACATTTTTTTTCTTATATATTACAATAGAACAAACTTCAAAAACATTTTACATACCTACTAACCATAACCCAGTCAGATGGCACAGATGATTTATGGCAATTCTTGACTTCTACCAAAAACTAAAATAAAACAGAAACGTAGTATTGCACATTATGGGAAGTTAAAGCCTACAGAACCAGAGTCATCATATATCAAGAGATGGGTATGCATCAGAGGAAAACCATATTCAGCCTGAGGAGACTAAGCAGACACGAAGCTAATGTTCTTTTTTCCCCAGAAGCAAGGGTTATGACATACAAATGTTCTGCCGAAAGAGCAACACCTTTCCTGAGCTGTTCTCGTGCCCTGCCGTGTTGCTGCCCCATCTCTGCCGCTCTAATCCTCCATCCACTAACACGCTCTCCTCACCTCCCGCCTATCAAGCCAAAACCAGACTAAAGCTAGTAACTCTCTTACCTGATCCTGACCAGGCCTTGTAGAGAATTCAGCATTAACATGGACTCTACACTACATACCACCTTTACTGAGGGTACTCCTTACCAGTGAGATGTGCATTCCTGCCTACGGATCAGAGACTCACTGAGCCATAGCTACCTACAACACTTCACAGACAATTTCAGAGTGCTAGCCAAAAGCTAGCACTCTACCTACAGTACCTTGCTTCAAGTTTCGATCAACTTGGGGTCAGAAAGGGAAGGAATGGTGGAAACTGGCAGTAAGGGCGAGAGGCTTGCTCAGTGCAGTGAAATTTACACTATGCGTTTATTGCAGTATTTTATATGATTCATTTTGGTTATCTTTATAACACCAGCCTGAGGTCCTAGATGTCAAAGAATTGAGGCATTCTCAAATAAAAGAATCCAGCTGGAAAATGAATTTCTAGAAGAGATTAGATTAACCCAGAATCTGATCACCTTTGCAGAAAACCAAAAGACTCCCATCTGACAAAGCCTTTCCATTACAGTTAGTATGATTTAGATAAAACCTTCTGCACCTCACCAGAATAGCCTGCAATCACCTTCAAGTACAAACAAGAATAATCCTAACATGAGCACAAGACTCCAGCAAGGACATAGTGCACTAGTTCTTAACTTACCTAAGACACCTTGAAAATATTTGGTACCTGAACTCTGAAATTGCATAAAACACATGAGAGAAAGACTGAAAACAGGTAGAAGCAGAGATCTGCAAAGGTTTGAAAATGAGCCAACTGCTGCACCACTAGTGGTGTTACTGATGTACCGATATTACAGTTTTTAACTGAATTTCATCTCAAAACAATTAAATAAGCTGTGTTTACAAAAGGAAGACAGAAAATAATACCACATTTGTGTCTATGATAGATGACTAACTGAACTCAAAACAGCCTAAATTAACACAGACAGTTCAATTGCCTGGTGTGTTCGCGTGGCTAGTGAGAAACACGCAGAGAGGTTGCAATTTTCTTCAAAACAACAAAAACATTTGCTTTTTCATTCTTTAATTATTAGCCCTCTTAGATAAATATTTGCAGTATTGAATAAACCGGGCCCAAAGCACTGCTTATGCCATGCAGGAAGCAAACATTTTCCAAACGTACTACATCCTGCCTGAAATGAATAGCAATGCTATCGCTATCCGGACAGACATTAGAAGTCTGGAAACAAAAGATAAGATAGATATGGGTGTAACCTCATATTTTGGAAAAGGTATGTGTCAACTGGATCTTCATCAGACCTCTAAGAAGAACTTGAGAAATATAAGTTACTAAACCGTGGGCTGACTGAAAATCTAACCATGTATTCATAATCATGGGTTTCGGGGCACACATGAAGGAGCAAGTAGTTTGATTTAAAAAAAAAAAAAAATTATTTTTTTCCTCTCCAAGAAGGCTTTTTCCTTAAACAGATGTTCAGAGTGGGGAGATACATAGAAGTTTCCTGGCAGCTTCTCTCTCTTCCATAACTAGCAAACCATAAACCTGCTTTTACCCAGGTCTGTTGCAAAGAAGTGTTTGAATACTACATTTATCAGAGTGCTACAATGACATAAGAAGAATATACTGCACTGATCTGAGGAAGAAAGAGCTCAGCTCAAAGAGACTCTTATTATGCTTATGCTCTGCTCCTCCCACACGCTTCCCTTTCCATTACATCTATTCTTTTAGTGTCTTTCCTCACTGACCATCTTCTCTAATCTTTCCTCTACTGCCTCTTTTGATGTCTCTGAAACACTCCTACCAGATAACAGATATCCATTACCTCCGCGTTTCCTTTCATGAATTTACCAAGATTGTTCTTCATCTGCAACGGTTTCTGAGCCGTCCCCTGCTACAAAGGCCTCCTCTCTTAAATGTGTGCACAGTAACTGGTGCTTTCTGAAACTCTCCTGTCTGGTTCTCATCTGACTACTTCCTCAGATGCTCTCCTCTCTTTGATCAATTCTTCTCTTCTCCTTTCCTTCATGCGCATGTCATCATCCACTTCTTAAACCAGCCTCTTTGAGAGAAACCTTTCAAATCCTGGCTCTTCCCTTCCTCACACAATACTCAAACAGACTCTTCCTCATTTCCTCTTGGACTTCAACATCCATGCTCACAGCCTACCCAACTCTTAGCCACTCGTTTCCTCTTTTCAACCTAACCATCAAAAGAAATATCCACCCGAGCTCTTTGTCAAATGTTGCTCTCTGTAATACATCCCTTTTCACATTCTCTCTCACTTTCAGCATTGCCTGTCTGCTCCCTGCTGTGTCTCTCTTCCTTGGTCCTCAATGTGATGGGGGGCTGCTTCCACCTCCTTCCCTCCCTCTCCTCACTGATTCATCTTTTTTACTCACAACTCTCATTCAGTTTCCTAACTCCTTTTTTTTCCCCATTTTCCCCACCTTCCCTATTCTCAGTTCCCAACCTCACTGCTCCTTTCAGTTCCCCCCAAAATCTGGCAGGATCTGCCTTCTCTTTTTTTTTTTTTTGGCACCGAACTTCTCGGTTTACTGGAGCATGGCCTGCCTACACTCGTACAGCATCTAGCAAACAAAAGCTTCAGTCTGCAACCACCGTTTCTAAGAATTAAAAGTAAAATAACATTTATCATTCTCTAATACTGTTCCTCCTCTCTCCCATCTTTCAAATTACAGTCTTAATCAGTACTTACAAATCATTTTACCATTCTTCAAATTAACCTAATGCTGTGCTTCCTGGTTCTCTGAGAATGTTTCAGCAGTTAATGGCCACATAATTAACCTTGGAAGTATGCAAGTGTTTTTACATATACAGAAAAGCATAGCTTTACTGAACCAAATTCAACTGCACTAATGTGTTTTTATTATTTAAATCACTAAAGCAATTGACTTAAGAAATAAAAATGTGGCACTGTCACAAAAGTCTCTTTAAAGTTGTACATAAGATTATAGTCAAATGACCTCATCAAATACCAAATGAAGAGTGTTCTAGTTAAGCCTAACTTTTAAGCTATTTTCCAGACAAGCAAGGGTACAGTCATACATAATAGATACCATATTACCTCTTGACCAGAAACTGTAACATACTCTGCAGAAGGATTCTTAATTTGTTTACGAATGTCCGGCAGATGCAACTGGATTTTAGAAAGCACATCCTGGATCTCCTCCTTTCTCTTTCTGATGACAGGAAAGTCTGTAAGGTCCTTGAACAATTGGGTTTTATCTCCAGTCCTATCCATAAGAAGCATAAGATAAAATAAGAGTAAAACCAAAGATATGTTCCCCAATTCTACCAGCGGCATCCATATTTTTATTTTTTATTCTAATTTGTTTTAATACTAGCGTTATTGATGTTAAATAAAGCTATTTATTTTCTAACTACAGCTTTTCTATTACTTGGTCGTAGTACAGCACATATACTAAAAGCTGCCATACACACTACATAAAGAGAAAGGAACTTTGCATACAAATCCTAAGAGGCTACACAAAGATAGCCTCCCCCCATTCTATTCAAAACCGATCTATTCCTGTTCCTTTCTACTCTATCACATTATACTCATTCTTATATACCAAACCCTGCTCACTCTTCTCTTTTTTTCTTTTTCTGTTTTGTCTCTCAATGTTCATCCTGCAGCTTTCTGTTTGGTTTCCCTTGGTCAAGCAGAGCAAGAAAAGGAAGCACAAGATCATTCCCTTCTGTGTCAATCTGTAATTCTGGAACACGGTGCAATTGCTGGAGCACCCCAAGTGCCAACAACATCTTTATCATGATTAAATGTGAAGGTCGAGATAACTTCTGCATAATGTGAACAGAGATTTTTGACACATTTAGAATTTGGCCAAATTTGGGTAGATTTTCATGGAGGACTGCAAAGAAAAATCCCTCCTACAAGGCCTTCATCAAAGCAGAACGTCATCAAGAGTTTCTCAGAGTAGCTTCCTTCTTTTCTCAAGAAAAGATTAACCAGAGCATTTTTAATACATGCAAAACAATGCTCTTTTGTAGTCTCAATGTCAGAAAATGACAGAATTGTTTTGGCTGCACTATCTCAGCTCAGGATTGAAATCTGAAACAGACAATGCTATTCAAATATTTAAAATTGGGAAGCTGAACAAGCTATTAAAAATATGGTTGGCATCAAAAATAACAAAAATTTATCCTAGTAAGTATTAGGCAAACATTAAAAACTAGTGCAACCAGCCCTAAGTTAATTGAAATATAGATTTGTATTTTAGAGCAAATACAAAACTGTAACAGTTAATTACATAATTGCCCTGAAATCTAATATTTGGAGATCAAGTAATTAGCAAACTGAAAGTAATAATAAAACATGGAAGTAATAAAAAGCCCAATATTCTACCTAATCCCATACCCCGTTGCCTGAGAATGAAACCAAAACAGGAGCCAGTGACCATACAGGAAACACAAAGCTGTGCTTTGATTTTGCATTACATGGACCTAGTTAGTATATAAGTGACAGTAAAGATGCCATTTTAAAATACAATACTAATTTTTAGAAAAGATTTTGTGCTAATTAGACCTGTTTCCATGGGAATGCAAGGGAAAAAAGATCGCTAGTAGCCAGCAGCTGACTGTGAAGACTGTCACCGCTATGTCAAACCTACCAAAAATGTAAAAGTTGTCAGTTTAAAACAAAACACAAAATATTGAACTCCCCTGGAGCAGAGGGATGCTTTTGAAAACCACTACAGAATTTTATCCACACCACATAATAAAATGAATACATGATACAGTATACAATATGTGTGTGCAAGTGGGTGTGTATGTGTGCATGTATGTATATGAGTAGTCATCATGATTTCAATGAAAGAAAGATTCGTGAGTACAAATAATGTTGCCACACGAGTCTGAGATATATAAAGGCCAAATGGGTAGGTTATTTTAGTCATCTTGAATAAATGCAAATGAAATATATGCATTCTGCAAGATCAATTATGGTATCTTCTGCTTATCCCATTGTATCTTATTTTTGTATGCTATTCTACCCATCATCAACATAGAAGAGAAACCAACCATATTTTAAGCCTACCTACAGTAAATCTAGTATAATTAAGATACAGTCTGTTTTGTCATAACCTGCCACAACTATAATTGGATACCATGCACCAGTAGAAATCTCATAATCCCACCTGTCCAACAGGAATAGCAAATATTTCTACCCTTCTCAATTTTTAAACTTACACACCTTGCATATGTCTCTAATTCAGAAGCAAATCAAGTAAGTTCTGGGCTTTTATTCCTAAATTTCTTTAATTTAAGTCTCCGCTGGAGAAAAAGTATTTTATAAGTAAATTGGATGCTTAGTTTTAGTCTGTTTTGAAAATAAAAGACCAAAACTATGCTGCCCCAATACAACTATACATTAACTATATACCACATCTTTCATCAAAGAAACTCTAGGCATATCACAGCCAATTATATCTCATAATATTACACATGAGGAAATGTCCAAAGTTAAATGACACTTGCTTATAGCAAGGAAGTTTAGGATGATCTGGATATAAAGCTGAATGATACTCATTTGTGTTCAGAATGTCCTCTGCACTGAAAGGAGACCAAAAAGCTGCACAGTCAAGTGTTCAGAAAGGCTGGCTGTGCGAGCCAGACAGACTGCCTCTGTGCCTAGCATCAGGAGAGAACCTTCTTTTAGAAGATTTTATACTGCTTATTTTGTGAAAGACTTTTACCGGCCACAAGGTATTCCTCCTAAATCCTGTCCCCTGAGAGGCTTTTGTACAATCCCTGCCTTACTGAACTCATGTTCTTGCTTTACTATCCCTGCATCTTAAGTGTCCTGCCTTCTTCCTCCTGTGGTTAAAACTAGGATCTAGGGGTAATAATGGAGGCATCAGTTCTTCAGAAGAAACAGTACACAACAAATTATTTAAAGACACTCTCCCTTATAATGCATACTCATTCTAATTTAGCATCTTCTTCCTTTGTCTACCTTTTTTTTTTTCTTGGACCAATGAAGGACAGAATTAATACAAAAAAAGTGGAGACAGCCTCCATACTTTCAGTTCACCTCTCCAAGACTGCAGGAAGGCAATTGCCTGATGAAACCTAGAGCCTAAGGTAGGCCACTAACCCCAGAAATGCTCCAAGGGGGTACAAATCACACAGGCTACATGTAATCCTCAGAACTATTAAACTTCAGATTCTGTGTCATCAGTAAAGTAAGCATGTAAATAGATTTTCTTTAAAAAAGGATGGGTGGTACTCAAAGCTTTCATGAATTTTCACAAAAATAGTAAAAGGCATATTCCTGACAGCAGAGCAGCCACTCTGCTAAAAGTAAAGTATCTCTCCAAAGGGAAGTTTCTCTATTTAAAAAGTAATTAAGAAGTTTTTAAAATAACTTGAACAAAACATATTTTGCTCTAAATTCATTCCCCAAAACAGCTGAAAAACTTTAAAAAAATTATTCAGACTGAGGCAGACACCCACTAGGCAAAATACTTGCTCACTTAGTTTAACTTTAAAAAAAAGAATATAAGCTGTAGAAAACAACTTCTGCTTTAACTAAAAGCCACCTGTACATACATAAATATAAAACCAAAAATATAAAACTAAGGTGTATTAAATCAAGATGCATAATTCACATAACTGAATACATTTAGTCAGAAAGCCTATGAGGCACGGAAGATTCATCTATTTTCTCTACTTACTTGGCTGCTTCTTCATTAAGGATCTTTAAATAATGTTTTACTGGGGAGAGAAGTTCTGGGATTTCCAACAGTGCATTTTGTAGTAGAGGAGTTTTCACATGAGAATGTATGACTGGAACAAGAGCTTGAATTTCCAAGTCCAGACGAGACAGGGTGCTGACTATCAAGAAAAACTCTTGGGTTGAGCACTGAGAAAGGGAGCAAGGTCTGAATCATTACAATGTATTATATTTTCATTAAATTCTACTGGTTTTTTTCTTTTTGAAAATGAGACAAAATACAATTATAATGTATGGACTGTAACACAACTGCATAGTCTTATCACATTCGCAATGTTAGTAATGCACACAAATTGTTTTAACCATTCCCATTAGGAATCAGTTGAGAGCTATCTCCATTATTCCTGTTGCTGGATGGAGGTGCGTAACATCTATGCAGTAGGCAAATAGCAGAAAAATGGGCTAATAATGTGCAAACAGCAAAAAAGAGGAGAGGAGAGGAGAGGAGAGGAGAGGAGAGGAGAGGAGAGGAGAGGAGAGGAGAGGAGAGGAGAGGAGAGGAGAGGAGAGGAGAGGAGAGGAGAGGAGAGGAGAGGAGAGGAGAGGAGAGGAGAGGAGAGGAGAGGAGAGGAGAGGAGAGGAGAGGAGAGGAGAGGAGAGGAGAGGAGAGGAGAGGAGAGGAGAGGAGAGGAGAGGAGAGGAGAGGAGAGGAGAGGAGAGGAGAGGAGAGGAGAGGAGAGGAGAGGAGAGGAGAGGAGAGGAGAGGAGAGGAGAGGAGAGGAGAGGAGAGGAGAGGAGAGGAGAGGAGAGGAGAGGAGAGGAGAGGAGAGGAGAGGAGAGGAGAGGAGAGGAGAGGAGAGGAGAGGAGAGGAGAGGAGAGGAGAGGAGAGGAGAGGAGAGGAGAGGAGAGGAGAGGAGAGGAGAGGAGAGGAGAGGAGAGGAGAGGAGAGGAGAGGAGAGGAGAGGAGAGGAGAGGAGAGGAGAGGAGAGGAGAGGAGAGGAGAGGAGAGGAGAGGAGAGGAGAGGAGAGGAGAGGAGAGGAGAGGAGAGGAGAGGAGAGGAGAGGAGAGGAGAGGAGAGGAGAGGAGAGGAGAGGAGAGGAGAGGAGAGGAGAGGAGAGGAGAGGAGAGGAGAGGAGAGGAGAGGAGAGGAGAGGAGAGGAGAGGAGAGGAGAGGAGAGGAGAGGAGAGGAGAGGAGAGGAGAGGAGAGGAGAGGAGAGGAGAGGAGAGGAGAGGAGAGGAGAGGAGAGGAGAGGAGAGGAGAGGAGAGGAGAGGAGAGGAGAGGAGAGGAGAGGAGAGGAGAGGAGAGGAGAGGAGAGGAGAGGAGAGGAGAGGAGAGGAGAGGAGAGGAGAGGAGAGGAGAGGAGAGGAGAGGAGAGGAGAGGAGAGGAGAGGAGAGGAGAGGAGAGGAGAGGAGAGGAGAGGAGAGGAGAGGAGAGGAGAGGAGAGGAGAGGAGAGGAGAGGAGAGGAGAGGAGAGGAGAGGAGAGGAGAGGAGAGGAGAGGAGAGGAGAGGAGAGGAGAGGAGAGGAGAGGAGAGGAGAGGAGAGGAGAGGAGAGGAGAGGAGAGGAGAGGAGAGGAGAGGAGAGGAGAGGAGAGGAGAGGAGAGGAGAGGAGAGGAGAGGAGAGGAGAGGAGAGACCAGCAGTCACTGCTTAAAGTGCTTGTAGCCATTGCCAGCTTCAGCCTCTGGCTGGTTACTACTCCCAGGTCTATGTGATGAGAAGACTAAGGTGAACCCGGGCTTTGAAGACTAAGGTGAACCCGGGCTTTGTCTTTCATGCTGTCCTACAGTGTTATGAAAGAGATTTTCTACCTCTTTAAGGCAGCTAGACAGGGTATCATTGAAAGGGAACCTCCCAGATTGAAGCCAATAGCACACAGCACTTTCAGAGCTTGCTTCGTGATACCAGCAGAGTAGGAGCATATTGGTTCCCTTCAGGCAGCTTCTCACCAAAAGCAGTGACTTATAAAACTAGAACTCCTCTCTCTTTCTTTTTTAACCATTAACATTGCTTCTGATGCAGATCGAATATTTTGCAGTTAGATTCTAGATGCTCTTCAGCATCAGCACAGTTTGTTACCTTTAGCTCATTTTTGAGAATTAGCGGTCATGGTCAAGATTTTGCAAGCAGGTAATAACTCTAACAAAACAATCCACCTCCTGCCACACTCCTAATCCCGTCCACTGACTTGTCCCATTCAACTGTCAGTTACCCAAGGTACTCAGGCTCCCCCTAATAAATTAGGTAATACTGATTCTGAAATGATCTTTACAGAACTAAGTTTGCATTTGTGCTACACCACATTTGCATACCAAATGGAAATCCAGTCCTATGAGACACTGAAATGCCTTCAAACCCTGCTGAATTCAGTGTCACTCTGGGACATTTCCATTTCAGAAGGTTTGAAAAAAGTTGTCCATAAATAATTATGCTGATATTTTTTCATATTTTACTGATCTGTAGAAACATTCTTTCTTCGGTCTTCCGAAGTTCTCCAATTGGTCAACTGACAATGCTGAAAAAAAGTGTGTGTTTTCCCCACCTGAGGATGCAAGGAAGGGAATAGGATATACTGAATGCTTCTAATGTAATGTTCTTTGTCTGACGCATCCTTCTTTTCCTACATTTTTTCTCTCTCCTACCCAGGCAACACACAGTCTAGAATTTAATTTCTGGTCAGTATTTTGTGGTGATCAGTACAACACTGATTACAGAACACGTAGGCTTCAGTGAATCGCTATTTCATAAAACACATCTACATTTTTATTTTGTCATCCCTTCTCTTTCAATTTCTCCCCAGAGGTAAATTTTTCTTTCTCTTTCCTTCCCACACCCTTATGCAAGAACTAAGACAATTCTCTCATCTATTACACTGTAGTTATTTCTCCCAAATAACTTCTGTACCCAAACTCAGAAGCAAGTATGAACAAAAATACTGGGCTGAAAAGGAACATTTTCTCTTCCTCCCCACATACGTAAACCCTAAAATAAGTTTACTCTGCAACGCCTACTAGCCCTTCAGAACATGAAGACTGTCTAAACACAACCTTCTGAAAACCATAACAAATAAATTAAGGTACACTCTAGAGGGCCTTAGCCCTCTTCTCATTAAATACATGTTACTACTGTCACTAGTGATGGAAGAGTGGCCTCCATGCTGTATAAACACAGAATAAAGATACATATAAACCTGCAGCCCTGGCAATCAACTATGGACACTGGAAGTTGTACGTGACTAAGAATAAGCCTAGAAAGAAAATAATTTATAAGGTTCATTGCTATGTTCACCAATTTGCTGCATCATAAAGGCTATTAAACAAAAATAAAAGTAAAATAAATCCTGGCCATTTAAGATGCATTCAATCACACAAGTAAGTAAATGTAACTGAAGTTATCACGAAGCCGGTATCTGTTAGATACTCTCCAACTAACCTGAAACATGGCTGTGTGATGAAGAACTGAACTTGTCACATGAAACAGGCAAGGTTGGTAGATATTGACTAAAAAAATATGCAATTTAACCATAATATTTTGTGGCATTCAGGAAGGATAGAGATTACATTCTGAATGTTTCTGGAAAATCTAAATTCATCTTGGTTTCAGATCCATGCAAGTTAGGGACGGAAGGGACCCATCAGGTGGTTTCCCTGAAAATGCTCATTTTTTCTGCTTACCACTTCCCTTCAGAAACTAATCCATAAAGCAGTAAGTATCATAATGTAAAAGTTTTATCCAACATTTCACTTCATTATAGTAATCCCACTATCTCTAGTTTTACTCTTTTGTATTACACTAACCCAACTCCCTCTTTGCTGTTAACTCCCTTCAAACACCTCTCAACCTTCTGTTCTCCTTTATTCATCAATTTAACCATCGATAATATTTTAATCTTTCTTCATAAACAATCCATTATTCAGCCTCATGAAAACTTTGGTTCTCCATGCTGCAATTTATCAACATCTTTCTGATAATCTGGAACTTACTTATTCTATCTTGTAAAAGCTCTGACAACAAAATAAAACAAAATAATAAAGCAGTAAATCTGTCAATGGCATTTGAAGTCAAAGCACAAAAGAAATGTCTGAAAGACTAAACAAATGATAAATCCAGGCTTGGCCTCAAAGTCAAAGTCAAATACAGTATGAGTGACTGCATCACCATCATCAACCTTGATGCAGATAAAGGATAAAATTCTGCAAGACTTCCCTTGCTACAAAATGTACTGAAGGAAGCAAAGGCTGAAGCCCTGCCATGCGAAATTGCAAAGTAGCTCCCTGACAGACAGCATTACATGATTCATACGAAAACAACGTCCAGAAAAGAAGAATGAGCAAATATGGACAGTAAGAAATACATCAGTTGAACAGGTGGTGTTTGTTTGGGTTTTTTTTGTTGAATTGCTCTGTAAAAAAAGAAATCAAATAGGGAGTTATACACTATCCGTATGACGGTGGGAAAAAGAAGAAATTTTAAGAATATATAAGAACACCTGTCTGAGGTGTTCTTCAGTAAGGGTGGTGAGGCTTCAGTAAGGGGAAGACACTAGATTTCAAGGCAGTGTCACCTATTAAAAGAATCATCAGGGGAATAAAAAACAAACCCCAACAAACTTGTTTGTTTGTATACAAAAGACACTGTAAACAACCCTGAAAGTTATCCTGAGATTTCTCAAAGGATGCTTAATGAATATGCTGATGCTTCTCACAGCAACTCTGACAGCCTACACACCATAATAGTCATCTAATGAGTTAAAACCTATTTGATTCTAGTATGAGCTAGTCTACGGTACCTTTGGAGAATGCAAATTCAGCATGCTTTACTGCAAACAACTTCGTTAAACACAACATTCCCAAGAAAGAGGGTGAACATACCCATTTTGTGCTTATTCAGAGAATTACTGTTTCCCCTGGCTTGATTTTAGGAACACTGCAGGACTTTGCATCTAAAATTTAATGGCTCCACTGCAGAAATGATTTACTAAGCAAACAGATAACTTGGAACAGATGCATAAAAATAACTCTGAAAAGCTGGTCTACGTTAAAGTGGGACTGATTCCATTTAAATCCTAAGTAACCTTACAAAAGCTATATAACTGTGTTATAAGTTAGAAGCTTTTAAAATACAGTAAAAATGGTTTACATAAAGCAGGATTAATAGTCGTGCATTCACAGAAGATTCTCACAAGCTCATTCAATGCTATTTTTGAAGTCTAATTTTGAAATGCTGTCAATGATAGCTACAGCTTCTCTGGCACTAGAAAAATAACCTCAGAGATGACAGTGATGCCAAACAATACTTTCAACTAGCAGTTTATCAAACTGTACTGAAAATGGTATAGCTGCCACTGAGAAGAATGCATGAGAGAGGCACAGCAGTATGCCACGTCTAACATCCTTTCAACAATACCGAAAGCAATTTAGCCTTGTTTGCGTTAGTGAAATTGTTTCCAACAGATCTAGAAGGGAGCCACAGAGACCCACAGCTGCCAGCCACTGACCGCTCCAAGTTAAAAGCATTTCTAATAAAAAAAGTGGAAGTTGAAACACAGCATACATTTATCACTCCTTTCCAACTGTAATAACTACCTTTATGGTTTTAGTATAGCGAGTATACTAGGAGAAATTAGGTATTTCATTTTAAGGTTACTATGTCCCCTTGCTATGTCACTATTTATATTAATCAGCTTAATGGGAAACCATTAAATCAGCATTTAATAACATATATCTAGAAATATCTGCAATGCAAATTCTTTAAAAGATTAAAAGTACAGTGTAGGCAAGATGTGCATACTGCTATCATAGAACAAAAAGAGGAAAAAAACTAACGTGTGTTAGACGAAGTCAATAATATATTGCTACGGGGAGAATTTATTTTAAACATTCTATAGAAACAGTAACTAATTTCCTAAGCATATATGACAGGTATTGATTTCATAAAAGAGAAAGAAATCAGAAAACTACGATTTTCTCTGAATCTTCAAAAAAATCACACTATCTTCAGTGAAGCGTGAAATTCCATGGAAGGGCACATTTTCAGCATCATTCTGGCTGACAAACTTACATTAAAGATTTTAAACACTTATCACCCAGCTGAGCTGCACCCTTCTCCTCTGAGGAGTCTGAGCATGACAGTGAAATAGTGAAGTATTCACTGAAAAACTGAAAGGCAAACCCCACAAGGAGCCTGTAGGCAGCCAAGCAGCAAATACCCAACTTGTAGCAACTGCCTGCTTTATTTGGCACAGGTGAGCAGCCTGGTAAGTGGGCAGCAAAGTTTTAGAGACTGATTCAGAACCAAACAGGTTTTCCCAACTGCAGCAACTTGTGAGGAACTCCGAATGAGGGACAGCCTATGGCTGGAGTTAGGAGCAGAACAAATTGAAATGACATTTTACAACACATTCCGGTAAAGTTTGAATATTGACCTCACTCCTTGTGTAGGAGTTCAGTGAAACAGCTTCACTTTAATGTGATCTGTAAATTCAATGACCATTTGTTATGATGATTCCTGTCAACTTTCATGACTGAGCTTTAGTCAAAAAATAATGTTTATTGAGCAAAGGGTACAAATAAGATAAACACTCATGGATCAAGCTTGTATATTTATCTTCTGAAACACACTGCACGAAACCGGGCATGAAACCAGCAAGCAACACCAGGATGGCTCTGTAGGACACATTTGTAAAAGTACTGATGGCATGTTTACTCTGTACTGGTTTTTAGACCTACTCAAGCACAGGCCTCTCTGACTGCTCTCTTGCCACTCAGTGCACTCCAAGGCAAGGCTAAACAGTCATCACATTAACTGAGACAAAAAAAAGTAGCGCCCTGTCATTCATATTTCCCACTGTCCTGAAATGAAGAGCACAAAAGGAAATGCATGTGGCCTAAATTTTACTCTACTATTTGGTGGCTCTCTCCAGAGGCTAGAGGGCATGGCTGAACTGGGTATTGAAAGCATTGAGCCAATGTGTCTTCCAGCAAGATCTAATTCTGCATCAGCTCCAGGGACCATTAAGACAAAACTCTTGACAATTCCCTGTCTCTCAGTCTCCTTTTGAAGTCAACTCCTGAATGTTACCAAGAAGCCTTCAAACAGTTCATCTCCAGACATCCTTTTCTTGACATAGAGAAGGGTGAGGCCATTCTGTTGTTGACAGTGTTTCTGCCTGGCAAGATGTCAGGTGCTGGAGCCGCAAGAACTGAGAAGAACAATCAGTCCTGGTATTAAAATTCCTCCCTCCATAGCAACAGTAACTTTGTTCTTGTCTCCTTAACCATTCCCATAGACCTTTATCAGGCTGGGGCAAACTTGGAGCTAGTAATACGACCTCCAAGGTAACACCTAATTCCCACTACAAGAATGCTTTTCTAATTACAGATTCCTCATACCTGAGGAGAAAACAGCAATGGGGTTTGGTGGTTTGGGTCCATGGTAATGGGAACTTGTAGAGGGTCAGATTAACAATTGCCAGTTTGAACGATGCCACCAGGTAAAAATCATTAGCAGACTTAATAAAAAAAATATTAATAGTCAGACCAGGAAAATATACAATGATGTTATTTACCAGAAGAGTTCCTATAAGGATGCTCTGCCTTGCAAAATCAGTTCCAAAACAGAGTACTGGTTTGCCTTCATTTTTTTTCTGTCTCCTCTAGAGGTTACTGGTGCAAAGTGCATTGCACAATAAAAGTTCTGCAGTGGCTGATCTGAACAAAAGATGTTTGGAATGACTGAGACAACCCAGCCACCTCTGCACACTTCAGAGGTCTCCCTTCCTGAAACATACCTCCTTAAATAATAACATTACTGAAGTTTAAAGGGCATGAATGCCAAAATACTTGCCACATCCACCTATATTTCCTGCAGCTGACACTGAATTAACAAGCCTGCATTACAGCATATTCCTTTAGTTAAGCCAACAGTGAGCTTCACTCAAGAGTTCTGTAAGCCTTAGAGGGAATGAAATTGCAGGGAACCTCATTTTGAGCATGTGGGAGACGGACATCTGGAATTAACAGAACTGGAAAGGCTCCTAGTGAGAACTGAAATGGCAGCATTTACTGGATATTCTGAAAAAAAATATCATGAAAACCAGTTATTCTGTGTTCTTGAATATGTATCTGCTTTGCAGGGACCTTTCTTCAGGCTCCATATTCACTGTCTGTCTAGACTGTAGAATGTTTCCCAGAGAGTGCTTTTGATTCTTTATTCAAAACAGACCCCATCTTTCAGGGACATTTTGATCTCCTCAAAGTCCTAAAGATCTTCATTGCTTTGGATGTTCTTCACTGTGTTCTGCAATGGATTACAAACTAGGTTTTTACTAAGGGAAGCTTATTCATCAAAGGAAGAGTTTGTGCTTGGATCTTCCCTGCCCTGCATTTATCCTTCTTAAGGATTCTGCTGGAGCACTTCGCCTCTCCTGCAACTTCTTTCCAGCATCTGATTCACTAAACATATCTTCACGCTACAGCAGCTGTTGTTAAGACAAACTACATTGTCACCTCATTCCAAAAATCACATGAAAATCCAGGGCTTCTGAATGGTTCCACCTAAATGCCAGCTTTAAAGCTGAGAAGGGTAAGCAGCCCTAAAACAGGAAGGGTCACCTGAAGAAACAGATACAAACTACTACAATAAAATAAAATAAATTAAAAAAAAAAGGAAGCACAGGATAGCAGTGGAGGATTGCCAAGATGTTGTGAAATACAGATGTATCCCTACAAACATTATTACATACTACTCAACCTGAAATGAGTTAAACCATTAAGAAGTGAATTATCTAATTCCTGGACAGTTCTTTCGAAAGAACATTGTATCATATGGATACTGTACATTTTAGAAGATGGGGAAGTTGGTGCACACTCCCTCTTTTAATAAATTTTATTATGGCTGGACCTCTGTATCCATTCATTTAAATATGCAAATCTTTCCATGTGCCTAACACTGCTACATTATGGCTTTAAAAATTATACACGAACAGAGTTTCACATTTTCAGAGAGAGGAAACCTTTGTGCTGTACCATCCAAAGAAATTAAAACTTTGCTCTTCTACCCACCTATTCCTTTATCTAAAACAAACCGTCAAAACCTCTAAATATAACAGTGAAATAAAAGAACATGAAGTACTGCACAGGTGCCATTAGCACATTAATCTGCTTCAACTAAGAATTGTCAGTGTCTCATTACAAGTAATTCTTATTAAAATGTGCAAGTGAGATCCAAATTACAGAATTTACAAACAAATTAACATTCATTTGAAAACAGCCAACTACAGCCAAGTGAGTTGCAAGTGTGATTTTAGATAAGCATACAAAATGCAATCCATTGTTTTAAAGGGCAATAATTTATGGCACAAGGATTTATGGCACAAGGACCTACTGCACCATCCTATCTCACTGAATCCAGCCACTAAGTCATGAGTACCGTAGATGTTTTTCCTGTTAGCATTAGCAATACGATGTATGTATTCTGGAATTCTATTCAGACATTTCTTCTATCAGCATATCACTGATAACAAATAAAATAAGATTCTACCATAAGGTAAAAATAACTTCACAAAACCTGATAACAAATAAAATAAGATTCTATCATAAGGTAAGAATAACTTTACAAAAAGTTACATCCCTTTGTTATTTCAGCTTCAGTCTTGTTAAAAAGAAAATACTTTTAAACAAACATGCAAAAACTATGGAAGTACATTAAGATAGAATCACACCACTTAGAAAATAACAGATTAATGTAATTACGGATATACCTTTTTGTGAAAAACACTGCAGAGGCCTCTCTCTATATCTGGCAGCTTACAAAGAAGATTTCGAATCTGACCAAACACACTGGATTCTGACAGCAGAATTTCAGACACAGCATCAAGCCGGGCATTTATTTCACTGTAAAAGAATAATCATAAGATTAATAAATAAAACTTGTGTTTCTCTGAGGGGAAGGCATAGAGCTAGTGAACTTTTTCCTTTGGTTTGTTTTGGTTCTGTTAGGTTTTTTTAAACTTTGACTACAGTCACATTCTCATGAATAGGTAAGTAGAAGAATTAAGAAACGTGGAGAATCTTGTGCGTTCATTCAAGATGTAAGCAAGATCCTGGATATATGCTCATCATCCCCTCTCTGTGCTCAAAACAGCCAAATACACACTTCAGTGCTCATGTCTATGTGCTCAGGTCTAGTGGTATATAATATAAGCAACATTGAATCCTGAATATCTAACTCAAATTTGCAGGCACGTACCTGGGGGAGGGTGAGTTTACATTTGAACTCTATTTAGCATACTTTATTCCAACAGGGTATAAATACTGGTTACCAATTTGCCCCTCTACTTTTGACCCAGACCAGCAATTGGTAATTACATGAATCAGAACTATGTTCGGTTTTTTGCTTCTTTTTTTCTTTTTCCCCATAACCTGCAATACGAATCTCAGTATTCCAGGACTGAAGTCAATCAATGAGGAAACATTTTTTTATGCAAAGAAATAATTCTATAGTTATTTTCACCTTCCTTACAATCATCTTCTTACAGCCACTGTCAAAAAAGAGCTTTAAAATGGAAAACCTACTGCCAAGGTTCACCTCAATTTACATTGCTGCTAACGGCAGTTACAACTTTCAATATATCCACAAACTGGCTGTAGATTGCAGAGCTAAAGTAAACTCCATTTCTGCTTTCTGTGGAACCAAATTGCCTCAATCTGTCTTTCTACGAAAAGACTGAGATTAGGGGTGCATGGATGCATACTGCCCAAAGGAAACAGAGTGAAAAGTAGTGAGGTCGCTGCAAGACAGCAGTGGAAGAGATGTGTCAAAGCTGAATAGCACAATTCCTCTGAATGTAGCTTTTACATGTTCAGACTTTACCTTTGAGGTAACTGTGTACACTGCAAAATAGGGTCAACTAGGTGAAAGCTATGGTAAGATTTGCTGAAGCAACAGAATTCACAACAAAAACCATCTGTTTCAGATCGTGTTTCCCAAGACCCCTCCCCACAATGTGCTGCTGGGCACACTCTGCGGGTACCATCACGCTGGAAGGCTTTAGCTGGCATTCAAAAAGTTTCCAGCAAATAAGGCTGAATCTGAAACATAACGTTCCAAGAAACCTTAAAAATCCTTAAGACATCCCAGTGCTTATTTTAAAAGCCTTGTGTTTTCTCCCAGAATGACAAGTAAGCCTTATTACAACATTCTCCTCCTGAGACAAGAAAGCTCAAAAATTCCCACGCTGCTATGAGTCCGTCTGTCCATCCACCCTTGCAGGTTAAGAAGGAAGCAGTTCCTTGATACTGACACTTCATATACCAGTCAAGTGTGTGCAAGGCAAATACAGCCCAGCCCACATCTGTTCTCACAAACCAGAGAGATGCTTAGAGCTCTGCCAACACAGAGGGAAAAAAAGTAAGGATGCAATCAAAATGTAAGATTTTGGGAAAAGTCTGCCTGTCTTGCCCACAGCTTTTTTTGAAGAATTGCTGTGCCACTTGCCACTGTAGCTACTAACAAATACTATCCATGACGAAATCAATGAAATTAGGCAGCTCCACAGGTTGCAGACATTACAACAGAGGCCTCTGGCCCAGAGAGACAGCTAAATCTAAGAGTCCTTGAAATTTTATTACACTGCATGTGAAAGAGAGAACGTCATAGACTGGATGTGCACTTGGATATACATAAATCTAACGGCATTTAAGTGCCAGGATTTTTGCAGTGACATACCGCTTTATACTAATATCGTAAAGCCATCCCCTCATCTGTCACAAATGACACATTTTCATTCCCAGAGCAGCCTTGCCGTACAAAACCAGGATTTGCAGTACCCCATCTACCTGGAGCGCAGGTAGATGCACTCCTCCACAGCCACCGTACAAACTGGGGTGATGGGCTCCCTGCTGTCCTGACCCCAGACACCTTTGGAACTCAGTCGGTGATTTCTGCACTGGACAGCAGACTCTCCCATCACACCACAGCACCCAAAACACTCCACTATCCTGAAAGACTGCTTTTTCCCAGCCCTGAGGAAAACCGACTGTCAGACTTTGCAGGCTCTGCTCAGCAGCCCTGTTACAGGTCACAAAAACACCTTCCTCTTCCCCACCACCGTTCCACTCCAAATGCACAAAATTAAACATTGCTCCTGTTTCTCTGGGCAGCCAGGCAACCTGCAAGTAACAGCAGCACAAAGCAGCTGCCGTCAAGTGCAACTGCTGAGACCTTTAGGGGCTGTTTTCAGCACAGAACACGTCCGAGCTTTAAATCTGATCCTTAGGAGACACAATCACGTATCTGGTGTATGCTGGCTGGGTTACCAAAAGTTATGCAACGATATAACCAAAGAGCAAGCTGTTGACATCCACACAGCGTATTCAAGATAGCAGAGATTTAAGCTTTGTACATCAATTAGTGAGACGCTCTAAACTATATCTGGATAATGGAAAGGAAATTGAGAAGTGTTAATATCAGTGACAAAGTAATAAAATACCCCAAGTATGCAGGTTTGAAGGTAGCAAACAGCTATACTGAAATTCTGAAAGGTCAGTATCATCAGCCACAATTACATTTTCATGGAGAATTATTAAAACGCGCTGTACTTGAGACCCTGGAACACTCCTCTGCATGAAGGAATAACGAACTGTTAAAGTATAAACATGTGTACCTTAAAGAAGAAAATAATCTGTATTTTTATTATAAAAAGCACATATAAGCAGCAGAATTCTGTTCCAGAACACCGCCACTTAATTTAAACAGCATGATTATATTTACGTGGCCAATTGAAAACATACAGTAATATGTAAAATAGATGCAGATATTCAAAAAACTCCTCCCTTCAAAGCTTAATCTGCACTTTAATCACCCTCACATATGGCTATGTTACTGTAGCTCCAGTAATCTAAAACTAAGCATCCATAGAGTTTTTCTGCTTTAATCCTACAAATAAGAAAGGGTCAGGAAAACAGCATCCAGTATCAAATGACCCATTTTTTCCACCTGAAAACATAGTGGGAGTCCTATTTCAAAAGCCTGAAAGTACAGGGAAAAATTATGTAAAACTTCACATGTATGAGGAAAGAAGGACAGGGAAGAGATATAAAAGCAGCCGGATGATTAATTTCAAGGTATGCTTTTAAACTTTAAATATTTAAACTAATAAACATTTCGTTGAGGACCAATATATTATCCTTATCAGCTGTTAAACCACCTCAAAAGAAATTTGTTCTGCACTGCACAGTTATTCAGCATATTCTGTGTACAGTTTGGGGTTTCTAGTCTCTGCATAATCTGGAAAAAAATTCCACCATTAGAAAATCTGAATCTAACATTATACAAAGAAACTCAACAGCTTATACTAAGAAACTGTCTTACATTTTATAAACTGGCTACAACTTCGTTCTCTATTTATGTGGAATATTAGCCTATTCTTTCCCATCTGTATAAACCATGTCAGCAACCTGAGCTCTATCCAATTTTCCAAACAATCTTCTGTGAAATAATGTAACATAAGACAGTTGACTAAAAACAGTACACTTACTTCTGCCATACTCTCCATTTAAGAATAGCAACATTAATACAACACTAAAATCGCTTTGCAGTGTATTTAAACATAACAAAACTTAACTGCAGAATTTTTTATTTTAGTCATTTATAAGAACTACTTGAAATTAAATCATGAGATACTCCCCTGTATTATTCTGCTGCCAGATATGTGAACAGTACAGAAAATTATCAAATACAAAAATATTTGAATCCTGAACTAAAAACTATTTTGACAATGCCGAAGGCTGCAGATACGAATGCACTGCACTGAATTAACATCTGAACATCTTAACCATCTAAATAGAATTGATGGTTGCTAGTGTGATAACGGATATGCCGATCTCTCATACAGTGAAGAAAACCTAACATTTTTAGATGTGATAATGTATCATTACATTGAAATCAGACTGAAATCGATAACATAACTGCGATATAAGAACTGCAGAAAATTTTCAGTCATACAAGGTTTTATTTTTATACAAGGTAAATAAGTACAAATTTATCATAAAACTCATAATCTCTTTGTGCATTATGATAAATGCATGAAGTATGAGTTCATTCATCACAGTAAGGACATAGCTCAAGCACAGTGAATGCACAGATTTGAAATTAGTTTTATTACACCTGTTTAGAGATCTCAGCAATACATAAAACTACCAGTCACAAGAATTTAATGCCTGAAAAAAACCATAACGAAGGGTATGAAACAACAAACATTGCTTCCCATGAACTATATTATCTAGATCAAAGCCTAGTAGCCTCCTGCCTAACTACAGCATTTCAAAGAAAGAAAATGTATTACTTAAACATTGGGAAAATGCAAGATACACGTGGGTATCGATTGTGCCTGAGGAAGTCCCTGAACCGCAAATTGCTAGAAGCTGGGAGTCTTCTGGGGAGGTAACAGTACCCAGTTGCCCGGTTCTCATACTCTTCTGTGACACTGGCTTCTTTCAAACACAGGACGCAGTGAAGGCCATTCTGACTTCTGTTGCTTTATATTTTGGCTCACTTGATATTTTGCTTTTATTCTTGACCTTGCTTCAGAACACAGCTTACAAACGAAGACATTCTAGGAGTTGATTAAGTTAAACAGTACAGTGGTTTTTTGCTTTAGATCACTCTCTCTCATAAGAAGCAATTAATGCCATCAAAACCCAAAGCTGTGTAGAATTACACTATGCAATCAATAAACTGTATATATCTTTTTAAAGAAAAAGCAAACAAAAATAAACAGTCTGTCTCTGGCTTTTTTACTTAGGTGGCTAAGTTAGAATCTGGCTAACTTTATGGGATAAATTCTGAAATGTTAAATGGAGCTGTGACCGCTGGAATTTTATGCATTAGCAACAAGGAAAAAGTACAAAACAACGGTAATTACTACAGTGAAATTTACATGAAACATAAAAAAATTATCATCCTTCTGGACCTGTTCACTTGTTTTTCTATATGCAGAAGAAACAGAGCAATTTACTCTCAAAACTCCAAATGTCTCAGACCCATCCAGAGAGGTCCAAAGTTCCCCTAAATAAACATGCAACCACGAGAAGACAATATTCCTGAATGGATCTCAAATACTTAACAGCAATATACAAGTACTATAAACTTTGTCTTCACATCTGTTAAAAGAATATGCAAATGGTAATCAAACACTTTTTGTTCATGTTCACACACAATGTATTTCAGCTATTTGTGCCAAAAAAGGGAACCATTAGCTTCTATAGCCAACATGAATGAATGCCTGATTACTACATTTATAAGGAGTTAGACACAGCATTCAATGGTACCAAAACACAGCTAGCAAAAATGAATGAATACATGTGATGATGCTGCAATCTTTTTCTTTACTACAACAATTTTGAGATCTCACGCATATGCTGTAACCTGCATTTGTGCATTTTATATTGGCACTGATGCTATAAAATCTTTATTCTTAGGAGAAAAATTTAGCCGGTGAAATTCTGCTGTAGGATGGATGGATTTTATTCCTAAATCACTGCTGCAAAAGAAGATTCTAATCCAGCTCTGGATGACAATGGCATTAAATGGCAACCAGTTTAACTTGGAATTAAAATAGGTTTCTTTAAAGACCTTTAGGTAGTTTGTTTTACTGTCCAGATATCTTAATTAAGGGAACAATGACAAAGTCAGACTTGAAAGACTTTCCTTTAGGACTGTATTTTTTGTATAAAAGTATAAATAAAACAGCACTCAATCCATTCAAAGCAAGAGGATTTAGAACAAGCTGGTTTTATATTAGGAAAGACATGTCGTTGCCAACATCACTATAAAGGGACCCTCTTCTTCCCAGCTCTACAGTACATATCCTCCAAATAAAAGTCATGTTGCATTAGTAATACCAGTTTACACTCTTTCTCTTCTTTAGTGGTAGATAACTGTCTGCAGTTCTGAATTTGCTAAATCTATAGTCATTCTATGATCTTGCAGGCAAAGTAGGTTCAGACTAATAGTAATTATTACTACTTTCCTACAAGGCTTCAATTCAGCCTCCGTTAAAGCGTCATCTCATCCAGAACTGGAAGAAATGGGGCACAAAGGCTACTAGAATCACAGGAAAAAATCCTGAAATCCTGTTTCTAAGGGGTAATTAAAAATTTGGTTTCTCTAGCCTGCAAAGCAAAGGTCAAAACGTTTCTGGCAACTCTCTAAATACATACCATTTTTCTCCTTCCTTGGTATTTAAACAAGGGTGAGGTTTTTTCCTATTTCAACACAGTCTGACATGGGCAAAGCCTATTCACTCCAAAACCTTGAGCAAACCTTCCATGCTGGAAGTTACATGACTTCTGAGATCTGTATTTAGGGCATTCTGCTCTCCAAAATCTTATCATTAACTTCATTACATTAGCTTCTGCACATCATACATAACATACTAAAAAACTGAGAAAGTCAACAGAATATTAAAGAAATACAATTTAGGTAGTTGTGGATCACTCTGTCTGCACAGGCTGCATAGATCAGTCTGTCTAAACTACTTCAAACCACAAATACCCTCAAAAACCACTAGATATCACCCCAAAGAGAGAGCATAGTGCAAACTAGTATGTTCACATCATACACACAACAAACATTTTATCACTTCGTTATCCATCCCCCACACCGACGCTTTTAAAATTTTGCACTAGATAACTCTTGTAACTCATAACCTAGGCACTTTTGCAACAAAGGCAAACACCGGCATTTTCCAGGTTATCTAGATAGTGAAGTCTCTACCTTCTCCCTGGCTACAGTACTAGAAATGACACTTCATGAAGTCCACCCACTGATATTTAAAAGATATTCCACCTCTCCAGGAACAGACTAGGAGGGAGAGGGAAAAAAAAAACTCTCTTATGCAATGCTTTCTATACATACAGGCCACAGAGTTCTCTGCACAGGAATGGAATTCTACATATATTCCCCTACAGTGGCTATAAATTGCTCAGTATGATACACCCATCATTTATCTCAAGTTCTACTTTAAGCACCTAGTCACAGCTTTATTAGCTTTACAGTCTGAACTAATATGGAAATAACAAACCTCCATATAATTGGCTACTTATCTGCTTTTTTCACTTTTGAACTCTGTTCAATTCCAGCCAACCTTGACAAGGATGAGGAAGGTGTTTGTTTGATCTCAAGGAAGCAAATTTCCTACAAATTTTGCAAGAATCAACAGCTGAGGAAGGCACAGATACAAATTTATAGTTGATGAGGAAAAGCATGCAGTATTTATTCCACAGTTGTCTACTCCGGACTCCAGACTGGACAAGCAGCATTGCTACAGCCTGGAGCCAGTCATAACACTTAGAGAACAGAAAAGGGAGATGTAAAGATGACAGTGGGAGGAAGTAACCATGGATATAACAAAGAGACACAGAAAACCACATTTCAAAGAGATGAGGCTTCAGATTGTCCCTGTGTAGGGCAACAACTTCCTTGCACTTTATTTTATACCATCACCATAGGACAACATATCCATAATATACAACATCAAAACAAGAAAGATGCAAACCATATCCACGTTTGCTTCATCAGGCCTATGTTAAGCTTATCTTTCTCCTCTTCCTGTAGCTATCCAAAAAGCAATGACTGTTTCACATCAACTTCACAGGTTCTGAGATTAATTTTGCATTAGGAAAGAAATTATTTTTAAATGTTGCACCCATACAAAGACACAAAGATCACACTGTATTACAACACTGTATCCTGAGACCAGTCCTTAGCCCTTTTGCTGTTGAGTATGATCACACACAGCTCTACCCTTTCTCCAGCTGAAACTCCATTGCCCGACAGGAAAACAGCACATTTCATTCAGTCAAAAATGTTTCAACGAACTTAGCTTTCTATTTAATTTTATTCCCACTCCCCTTACAGAAGTTAGGTGAGAAAGGCACTCCACAGAACTTATACTTCAACGGCAAGATAGGCAAGGCAAGATAACACTTCTGTAATCCACAAAGATGTAACTCCTACAAAAAAAAATTACTTTCCTGATTCCTCCTAAAGAGCTCAGTCCTCAATGACTCACACAGTCTCATCATCATCTTTGTATACCTAGGTGAATAAGTGAGGACATTACACTATCCTTGGTTAAGCCTTTTCTTTTTTTAATTACTTTTTAAATCACACATGCCTAATGCTAGAAACCTTTTCTTGTTAGTCTCTAAATGTATTACATCACCGATGATCTAATGGATATCTTCAAGTTTGCCCAAATGAGCTGTCTGTACACATTCTACCTTGATTCAACCTAGTGTATGTTTTCTCCCCTGAAAATTTAGTCAGTCATCATCCCAAGTGATTTTCAGCTGTAAGGCATAAAGCAGTAATTACACCTTCTCACTTTTTGATACACCAAGGGAAATGCACCTACCCACTGACTGGAAAAGATGCAGTACAGAAATCTTACTTCCTCTGAAAACATCACTCCAGGACGCACAGGTGAACTACAATTACAGAATGTTCTCTAAGTGCATTTGTGTGCATTACTGGAAACAATACTGGTGAAATGTCTGATGCACTAAGTACACAAAATTACAAACTCAAGAGTCAGAAAGGGAAAAATACACAGAAATAAAATAGCCTTTTTAGTTTCAGCTGAGGAGTACTGTCATCTCCAACCATGGAACTTCCTTCCATACTAAGAAAAAAGGCTGGAAAAGGGAAGTAGCAATCTCTAGAAGTAACAAAGAGCAAAGGAGAAAGAGAAGAAACCAAAATTGCAAACTTGTAAAGCTGGTTCTGCATAGACACAATGGAGAATTTAAACTAAATTTTCTGTTTAAGAAAGAGGGCCTGAAGTCCCCAATCAAGCAGCTTTCTATCCTCTGTGTCAAGGTAAGAACACTGTCTATTTTACTGTTGAATGGTATTTCACCTGCTGCATCACAAACATGATAATTTGGGAGCAAAATGGGTAGAGGCACTCCTTTTCAGGTGCCCATCCTCAGTGCTGCCACCACACCAGACCAGGGCCTGTGCTCTGGCTCCCCCCGCTGACAACTTCACAAACAATTCCCAAAAGGTCGCAAGGTGCCTCAAGAGCAGAAAAAGAAATAAACTAATTTATTTCAATTTATTCTTGTCAAGTGGCAGAGAAATTCTGTACGCTTTTAAGGTGAACACCAAGCACATAATCAACCTCCATAAAGTCTGATACTATTTAGGATGGTTATATCGAAGCCTTTTTGAAGTGGCTAGGATATATAAAAGCTATTAAAAAAAACCTTATTAAATCCCTGTCAGAAACTGCAGTGTGAAAAAGTCTAACCAGTATTTCTCCTACAAATGAGAAGAGTTCTCTAATATTCTAAATTAACAAAAAAAAGGAGTTAAAAAATAATTATGTGTTTTTCTTACACTACTGAGAAAAGATACTTACAAAAAGGCTAATAAGAAAATTAAGCAGTGGTGCTTCAAAAGTATAGTGCTTTAACAACTTAACTTTGGTCAAGGGAACAAAATGCTTCTGCAGAAACATTTGTAAATTACTGACAACAGCAAGACACTAGAACAGTAGTACACCTCACTATTTAAAATTATTCAAATTTAGTAAAAAGTAAACCTGTTTGATACATTTACAAAAGTAAAACGAGGGAAGATTATTTTACTCAACCGAACCCGAAGGATTCTCTGTATACTATAGCTGAAGTGAACAAAGCAATAATTGAGTAAACTCTACATTGCCAACGCTCAGGGAATGCACATTCAAAGGAACAGATCCAAAAACTTAAAATGTAGGTAACAAACATTCCATCTACTCAATACTTTTATTTACTACATATTCAAGTGCAACACACTGATAAAACGTGCAAAGAGAAATCAGAAAAGATGGATTCCATTTCAAGACAGAGACAAGTAAAAACAAGCATGATAGTATTATAAAATAAAGCCATTCTAAAGCATGAATAAATAAAGCATATCTCAAAATACAATAGTGACCAAATAATCATCACATTTCAGAAGTAGTAAAAATAAATTCTTTCATATGCAACACATTGTATCCAGGGATAAAAAAACATCCACAACTTAAATACACTAAGCAAGAAAGACATCAAACATTAATTGGCAAGTTTAGGAATAAAAACATGCTCCAATAGTAGGTAATCCTCATCCACTGTCTGAAAAAGGATACTGAATTGGAATGGTACCAACTGTATTTCTGCATAGGAATTTCTAACTTGCTCCAAGCCTACTACTCTGAACTACTTAGATGTTCTCTGACCAAACACAGTGGTTTAACTCTCAAACCTATATATAACGTCCACAGCTTCTACAGTATAATTTCCCATGTAAACTCTACTATGTATCTCAGGTCTTCAAGCAAATTAAATACATTGGATATACTCAACATCATAATTACGCAGATTTAGCCCTAGATAAAGAACTATCTCACCTGGACTTCATGAGGGGTTGGGTCACCCATTTCTTCAACCTTCGACGTCCAAAGGAAGTTTTAGTATGATCCAAGACCCAGAGTAGGCTTCCTTTTGTTTTCATATCAGTCTAAAATAATAAAAATAGCATAATTATTTTTAACTGAACAATTAATGATGAAGTGAAAGGATCTTCACGACACTACTTAAACATTCTGTTTAGGACTTAAGATATGGCAACTGCATGTTCGTTTACCAATCTTGTTCATCAGCAATGCTTTACATAAAGGACCTCCAACAGTCATAAGACACACAAGTATGTTTTTCCTGTAGCCAGAAAATCTTTTTAGAAAATGACTGGAACAAATTAAGCAAGTCTGTACATAAAGGTCTGTGCAATAGCACAAAAGAAAAAACAAACACTACTGCAGTCATATCACTTGACTGCAATTGCTCAAGAACTGAAACTTTTTTGAAAGTTCTTTGCTAGGCAGAGTGCAATAAGATTTCTAACTCGTACTAAAAGCCAGCACAGATTAACTTTCATTTATGCTTCTGAAAAACATAATCCTCCTTCAGTTTAATCCCATTCTAAATAATTTAAATTTTCCGGGTGAGATTTGCAAACTAACTTAACTAACTTCGTTGGGAACAATATGTCAAATGGCTGTGAAAATCTCAGCATTTATTAAAATAACATTACATTTGTCCTTACCTGATTCTGTAAAATTTCAAGATTTTTCATTGTTGTCCCATTAATTGTCATATATTCAGTTTCACTTGACAACCGTTTGAAATTGCTGGGGAGAGGAAATCCATATGTCATATTTTAAATTTGGGCACAGATGTAACTGTGGAACACTGTCAACATTCTTACATTAGAGAATTCAGTAGTTATGCAAAATTAAAAAAAAGTCAATTAAAGAAATTAAAATCTATTCAAATAAATAAAAGAACTGAACACTAATAATTTCTTTTAATTTACTGCTTAGGAAAACAAGATTTATGACTCACTTCCCCGTTTCCTACAAAGACTCTGACAAAGCTCAGAATAAAAATCCATCTCTCCTATTATCTAATCCTGATCTACTAAATGGTTAAGGAAGTAATGTCTTCAGTCTGTGATGAAACTGAAAAAATGTGTGCTTTTGTTAGTATTCTGCTATGATCACTGTAGGATCAGGGGAAGGGATAGGACTAAGAATTAATAATTCAGGAGTGGAACAGACTTTTAACACAACTTATCAACAAAACAGCATATCAAAATCCATATTCTTGTTTTTTACTACTTCTACAAATTTAAACAGGCTGCAATTATTTAGGAAAATAAAAATAGGGTATATTTAAACTATTTTATTTTTAATATGAAATAACTATGACCGAAATTACTTGACTTTTTGACACTCCCTAACAGAACTGGGTAAGACCAACCCAAAGGTTGTGTTGGTTTAGAACCAACGTTAATAGAATAATTGTATTAGATGTGTAATCATATTAGATATGAAATTTATTTCAGTCTCAGACATACACATGAGGTAGTCGAGACCATGAAGTGAAGTGCAAGATCCTTACTAAATGCTTCTGACAAATCAAGTCATGATTGTCTAGGTTAATCATACTGCTGACTGCCCTTTGCACAAAATCTAGGACACTCTTTATTGCCTTAGACTAAACAGAATGACTTGCTAGGTAGGATTTAAAACTGCTTTCTTGACTTTTCAGTGCATTCAATTTTAAACTCTCTATGGGAGCACTCAAACGCTCAAACTTTTCTGTGGGGCACACACAGCTGCATTATTGCTACACTAAAACCAAAACCAACACTGTAACTTTCAGAAACATGAAATATTCAGAAACTAATGTTGTATATTTATAATGTATGCAGGTGTTTGGGCCTGCTAGCAAATTTGTTCCTAAATAATGGGTTAAATTACAAATATTTTCCACAGATTTTATTTAAAAAAAAAAAAAAAGTAGATTCAACTGAGTGCCCTCAAGTTTAATGATAGTTTGGAAGTACAGCCAAATCAGAACTGCACCCGTAGTCATAATTATTCTGAACTAGTGTGCTATTGCAGCAAATACCAAAGTGGATGAACGAAACAAAACCTTGGAGGCAAAAGCAGCAGCACTTCCCGAAGTACACAATATTACGAGCAACAAAACAGTAATTTATTATCTTCAGTCACAACTGCTGATGCTGGCAAAAATTAAATAAAAATTATTTCTGCTTTGCTCCCAATCCATATGATCAACAACACATTCTACCTACTCTTCCAAAAGCACCTCTTCTGCATCTAGGACTTACCTAAACTACAGTTTCCCCCATTTGCTGCATTTCAACTTGCTACTATTCAAGTCTGTGATCTCTTAAACCCAGCCGGAAAAGGACCAAAGCCTTACCATCTCTTCCCAAAAGCAAAAAGGATGCTTTTGGCTATTTCTGTCAACCCTCAGTCACCCATATGCAAGTTTCAAGAGTGGGTTTACTGGTTCTAATGTTTCCCCCCTTCACCTGGCTTCAGAGCACATAACACAAAAGTGTATTCTGTCACAGCAAGCTTGCTCTCTGGTAATATTTAAAGACAACTAACTCTGCTCCACTGCAGAGTATATTTATTATTCTTTCAGAATCAGATATGCTAAAGTTGTTCTCATAGCATAAATTATGTGTGTTTTATATTATCCAGGTGTTTGCTTCATCTGAGTTACTCCACCCTGCTATTAACCCTGGTAATTGAGAGCTTAGAGTATAAGAATAACAGCCAAGATCAACTGCAGTATATATGCCCAACCAACAATTCCAGATGTCACAGCACAGAACACGTTTTGCTTCCACCCCCTCATTTTCCTTCAGCTTGGGATCAGAACTTGATAAAAATGTGAACAAAGACAGACTCTTTGTAGGGAATTTAGGCACCAAATGGCATAAGAAGAAGGTTGTAAACAAATATTAAGTCAGTGCTGCATTTGCAGCAAGGGCGTCAACACATTTCTTCTAAGAAATTCTAATATGCTGCTAACAGCTACCTCCTGCATCAGTAAAAATGACCCTTCAAAATCACTTCAACCGGATCACGATGACATAATTCCTTCTGTAGTTGACGGTGTGACCCGAGTTTCAAAGAACAGACTTGCAGCTGTCTCGAGTACTTAAACAGCACAAAAAACAAAAGATGGAAATGGCTGGCAATTTCACTACTGAGAAGTAAGGCAAGGTAGAATCTCACCATCCGGGCTGAGAAAAATGAGAAGAGGAAAAAACAAGAAACACAAGCTTCTAGTAAGATTTAGGAAACTTCTGGGGAATACTTGTGAGAAAATGGTTCCTAGTCATAAAATGACTTTTCAGAGTAGAACCGCACTTGATGACGAGTTTAAAGGGTTACTATGTTTGCTTTAGGACAGTAAACTACATCCTCAGATTTTGATTCTTATGTGTTACCTGTGAAATTGAATCTTCTTGGTCATTCTGACTCCTGAGAAGCTTGTAGTGAAGGACAATTTTTATGTTTTATTTATTATTCTCTCCACAGGAGATATAAATAATTTCATACTCAGTAACCCAGCCTAAGTGAATGCATGTTATTCAGATCAGTAGTTTTCAACTACTTTAATTCTGCAAATCTGTAAAAACTTTTCACCAAAGCTGCAAGGCACTCCATTGAAAGCCTACCAAGGAGCAGATTTTCTTTGCTCAATTATCTTTTACAGACCTCTAGAGTCCACATCTTTGAGATTTCTAAGGGTGAATAAACAACAAAACAAACCTATATATTTAGACAAGAGTTGTGGGAATCCCTATTCAGCTTTAAGGAGTAAAAACAAATCTCTCAATTTCTCAGAAGCATTAGCTTTCTTTAGGTATGAAAGACGTTTACCACAGTCTAAGTAGTGAAGGACATCAAGCCCAGACTATGTTTTTTTATTTAATTAACCAGTTTTAAATTAGTTAGGCAATATCGCCAGAGGGCTTGGAACTTCTGATCCAGCTCTCTGGTGTGATAGAAGTCCAGTAACAAAAAAAACCCAAAACACACAAACACACAGAAAACAAAACTGAGACATACTAAACAAAGAACAAGAACAGATATGAGAGGACCTGGGAAGGATTAATAGAAACAAAAATAATCTCCATTATTTTTAATCCTGAATTAGTCTTCTTTTCTCCACTGAACTGACCTCAAGGAGTAGGTCTGCAACTTTGTTCTACCTAGATGTCTGCACTTTCTCAGTCTGCTCTTCTTGCACACAGCCTCAGCACTCCTACAAGCTCCAAATGACCAGACTGCAAGAGGTCCTGCCTGTGGCTCTTCTGCTAGGGTCTCAAAAGAGATGGTAAATCCTTTGCTAAGCACCTCTTCTTAGTGCCTGCAAACCATGCCTTTCCTTTTCAGTTTCTGTATCTCCTGAGCTGACCTTGAAACCTCCCAAAATCACTTCAGTACTCCCTTTTTCACTCTGACATCATCAGTCCCTAAGAGATACAAAAGCCTTATTGAACACCATTCCCTCAATTTCTATAACGTTTTGCCTGAAAATTCAAGGATGTCCACCATTTTAAGCTAAGAACTTACATTTTGACTTCTCTCTTAATTACATCTTGCCAACTCCCTTCCACCACTACTACAAGGTACAATCAAATATTTCTCATCATCTTGAATTCTTTCTCTTTCGCCTCCTCTCTCAAAGCCATTTTAACCTTCCCCTCTCTTCTTTCACTTCTGCCTCTGTCTTTTAACTTCACTGCTAGTAGTTCTCCAATGCCAAAGCTATTCACTTTCTTCAGAAAGATACCTGGCTCTTCTATCCCTGCATTTCTTAAGTTCACCTATCACTGTTCAAAATCTAAGAACTACATTCTCTCTGTTTCATCTCCAATATGCTGGAAAACATGCAGGTAAAATTAAAATACACCAAGACACGTTTCCCCAGCAATTGCTATACAAATGATGATTTTTCAAGCAAAAGTGGGTATACTCAACTGTATTTGAAAACCTCTCCTAGATGCGTACCAACTTCTTGTGAAAAGCCAATAAAAGGTCTCTCACTATGTAAAGGTATTAGAACACATTGATCAAAAAAAGCTTGTATCATTCATTGTTAAATCTATTTTTACTTGCTGCTAGAGCTGCAATGCAGTCTAGCCATATCCCAAGGTCCTGCTGTGGCAGAAATTTTATTTTATTTTTAGTATTTTGCTTTATCTAGCTTCTAGCTTTATCTAAATATTAAAACAAAACTTACTTCCACCCACTAATAAGGACCCCTCATAATTTACATGATGTTTCATGACTCTTACTATTAAATTGAGCTGGAATTTTTTTCAGCTGGGAGAAGACTGTTTATCCAAGAAGGTACAGAGGTGTAAGGAATTTTTTTGTCATTCTTCCTACCACATAGGTCTTCTTCATCCAGATCTGTGTCACTTACATTAATAAACTGAAAACTATCTCACAACTCTGACTTCAAGCTCACTGACTCATCAGTATATGCTTACTGACCTGAATTCTCCTAGGAATTTTAAGTTGCTTGACAGTGCAATGGAAGGATTTCTCTTTTATTTCTTGCAGAATCACAAAAGATCCATGAGCCTGACAACCTTGCTTAAAAGGCTTTCCCTTTTCAGTATTTAGATAGTATTTCACTGGCATTAGGAAAAATATTGAAGTTGAGTTCACCTCAGTATTTGGCTCACTATTTCAATATATGTAGCACACTAAAAACATCAAGCAGAATTCAGTATCAAGCAGTCAAAGCAGTAAAGTCTTTAGAAATAAATACAGTAGAATGCAAGCACATGAACACAGGAACAAAGTTATCTCAAAGAATGTATTTTATTTCTTCATAGTGTATCACCAAGATATCAAATAGTTCACCACCTTTCCACTCAGATGCTCTTACATTCACATAAAGAACATTACAGCAACCTTCAGCAGGCAAATGTCAACTCTAAGATGTAGTGCTTTTCTTTCCCAGTCTGTAATTACGCTTGATTTTAAGATGCAGCTACTACAAATGTGACTGACTGCTGCTAGATAAGCCTCCAAGTAATGATGTTTCTCCTCTGGTACTGAATTAATTCTACATAAAAGATGGATTTTATATTACCCCCATCACTATGTGTAATTGCACATAGGGCACTGTGATAATAGTGATCTACAAATGTGACCATGGAATAGCATTTCCTAGGAGTTCACTTTCTTCTCACAAGATTTCTCCAGCTCCTCCCTCGCTACCCAAACGTTTTCAAAAAACAAACAACAACAAAAACAAAAGCCAACCAAAAAGGATTAGCGGGAACACCACAGTGCTACACCACCACAGGTCGGAGAGCTCCTTGATGGATGAGGCAGGGGAGATGGCTTAGAAGACGGAGAGTGCAAGGGCAACTTAAGGAAGAAAATCCATTCCAAAATCCAGAAAACCCAGGTATACATAATTTCCAAATATTTTAGTAGATACCTGAAAAATGTTTAAAGCTGACATCTGCAGTCAATTTTTTAAATGCTGCTGCATTTTTTAAAAAAAAAATGGTAGTGTACGGAGCCCTTCAAACTAAGACTTGAAACTTCAAGGATTTCATATAACAAGTGAACAATCTACACCTGACACGCCGTATTTCCAAGTATTCAGTTTACAGGCAGACTTACTTTGTTAAATCCTGCCTACTTACAGGACAGAGGAATACTGAGACAACCAAGATAATATTTTGCACAGGATCCATGACAGATAAAGCTGTTTAATTAAAGCACGCAATAAGCCTCAATGATAGTTTCAAACCCAAGCCAGGTAGGATAGCAATCTTTTATACTTGTGCAAGACAGGATAAAAAGATGCTTGAGTAGAAATACCTTTCCATTTTCATTTGATTCCACCTGCATAAACCTGTTACGAATTCTGACTACTCATCTGAGCATATCTAATAAGCCTAAGTGTTGGGACTACTTAAGGGAAGACAAGATTATTTCCATGTCTGTGTGTTTTTGTAGTAACTTTGCACAAATAGTGACGGTCTATCAAGAACTTTTTACATGATTGTTCCTCCCACTCCTAGTGACCGCTGAGCCAACTCAAGGGATTTTTCAGAAAGCCAGGATGTGTTGAAGGTCTATTTTCTTTATAATTGATAACTAGATTCACCAGCTCAAACAGACAAGCTGCATACTGTCTAAACATTACGACACATTAGTATTTATACCTGCTTCCAGAGCTATAGAAAATTATTTACATACCTCTGGCAAAATATATTAGTTTTTTTAAAAAGCTGCCAAAAAAGTCCCAAATTTTGTTCACAAAGTAAAACGGAGGTTGAGATATGATGGCTGATATTGATTAACAAACTTTAACATTTCCCTCCTAGTATCCACCTGGTTTTGTACCTTGTTTGTTTTCAATAACACTTGTCAGCAGTACAAGTTCACTTACATTACTGATAGTCATGTCTAGACAAACATACTTCATAAAGATTTTCATGAAACACACACTTCTTTCAGTTCCGATTAGGAGCTTAAATGTACAATTTTTACAGAGACTATGTTTATCACTGTAGCAGGTGGGTTATTTACATTGTGGGGAAGTTGTCTGCTAAAACTTGTAAGATAACACTGGTATGTATATTGGTGCTTTGAACTGGAAGTTTCAATAAGGCAAGTTACCTTGGATTGTAAAGCATCTTTTCCAAATTAAATTCTTTGAGGTATGCAATTACTGCTGCTAGGGAGGAAATAACAGGCTTATCCAAGCTTAGTATTACAGACAGTTTTTGAGGATCTAAAAAAAAAAAAAAAAAAAAAAAATTATTTTCTTGTTAACTCACTATTTACTTATAAATTTTAGAAAAAGCATAATCTGTTTTTCAATTTAATCGAATAGAAATCTGGAATATATATACAGTGTCTATGATATCTATAAATCAACATAAAGTGAGGTTCCAAAATAACATTTATGGTTCCAAAGAATGTAGAACATTACAATAATGTAAACATATTATAAAACATAAAACATTTGACTGCACAGGTTTTTCTTCATAAAAATGAGTTATTGTTGGCATAAGAAATTCCTAAATATACAAACTAAGAACTGAATTCTGAAATCTCCATTACTGTAGGCAACATCTGTGCAATTCAAAAGGAATGAGGAGGCCTTGGCACATGTGCTGATTTATCTGCCCCAGCCAGTCTGCAGAATATGGTTCCATCTTTGTGTGACAGCTAGTCGTATTTGATAGTGTTTCTAAACAGTGCTCTACTACAGACCCTGTTCCAGCTGCAACAATAGGAAAATTCACTCCATGATATCTCAACATAAAATGGTCTTTTTTAAAACCCTATTTAGTTTTTTAGACCTGTTTTTCTGTCCTTAGAGTATTAATACACATAAGAACATTTCAGATGTTGAATAATTTCCCTCAGTTGCTATATATGTGTGAACTTAAACCTGTATAAACACACATCTTCAAGATATGAAAAAAAAGGGTTGTTAGCCCTGTATTAATTTCTATTTAAATAATGTTCACTTTCAAGGTTCACCTCCTCCAAGCTCAAAAAAGATACCAATGGGCAGAAAATTAAGCAAAGGTGGCAGAAGGTCTACATAGATAAACAGGACGCTCCCGATTAACTCAAAAAGGAGGAGTATGAGAGATGGAAGCACGGACAAGTGACCCAGGAAGAATAAAGAGACATTGTTCAAGCTTGCAGGGATGGGGTTAGGAAAATGAGGGCCCACGTGGAGTTGAGACTGGCAAGGTACGTGAAGGGCAACAAGAACTTCTACAACTACGTTAACAGCACAAGACAGACAAGGGAAAATATGGGCGCACGGCCGAACGGGGCAGAGGGTGACAACGGACATGGAAGAGGCTGGGGAACTCAACACCTTCTTTGCCTTGGTCTTTACTGGTAAAATGTGCCTTGGGATGCACACTTCTAAGACGTTATAAACAACAGACCTGTAATATCAGGGACTTCTTTTGCGTAAAAATCTGAATGACATACCTGTAGTATCAGCCACTTCTTTTGCATAAAAATCAGTAACCAGCTCAAAAGCATGGCTGTATTCAAAATGGTGGTTCTCCATCCTTTCTATCCTAATTCTGTCATCCCGTAACCTGCAAAGCGAAAATAATTGACTTTCAGTATTTCTGCTCCCTTCATGAAGAACACTTAAGTAGGTTACAAAGGTGCATTTTCTTTCATCTTTCCTTTGTTAAGAATTGAATGGGTAAAGAATGAAGACATGAGCTCCTTGGGCGGGCTGAGAACATATCTAAGAGCGTGGTGGCTTTTTTAAACCTTTCTTCTTTCCATTGTAAAAGCACGAACAAGTAAAACCCAAACAGCAACAGCAAGGAAGCCCAAAAGAGATTTCAAGAGGTTGTCTCATATACCTGCAAGGTAGATGTAAATGTGTTCCCATCAATCATAACAAGTATTTGCCATATCTGTTCTTAAAGACTTACGATGATTAAACAATGAAACAATTCTCCTGTGCTATTACCATATCTAATTTTCCTTTATCTTTAAATGCTTTGTTCTGTGCTGCGCAGCTTGTTGCAACTTTAACCTACTGCATCTTTTCCTATATGCAGCTGAAACAAAGTATTCCTGTCCCTTTGTTTCACAACTATTTGAAGATTTTTCCTCTTCCTTCTGCTATGGGACTTGATTTCTTTCAGTCTTTTTGCAGTCCAGGTTGTCAAGGATGTTATTAATGATAACCCAGTCCTTCCAAAATGTCAACAGTTCCTCCCAGTTTAACAGTACCAGCAAGCGTAGCAACCTTACTCTGTTCCACCATTAAGCCAAATTAGATCTCTTCCATGAATCCTTCCCTGCTGTCAGCAAGTAATTGAGAATTACAGCAGTACAGGATTTCAGACAGTTTTGCAACCCATGAGAAATTCATCTCGCCTGCTTCCTGTGACCCCTGCTTACACAGCCCGCTTATGTAAGACAGTGGCAAAAAACCTGTATTCATCGCAACATGCAAGAGATCAAAGTTGCTCAGTACCTGGGCTTGAGTGTCAAGCAGCACACCCGAGATGCCAAACTGCCTCAGAGAAGACTATGCGTGTGGTGTTTACAAGATACAACCTGTCTACACTGGCTGCATTTCCTAACTGCTCACTGAAATTAAAACGGGATGCTGCGTTATCAATTCAATTTGAAAAGCTGTTAATACAGCATTAAACAGATGTGCTGGTTTAAAAAAAAAAAAACCAAACCAAAACCAAACAAAAACCACAACAAAAATCACACACACTCCCCCTGCAACCCTGTACATAGTTACACAGCAACAGAATGCGCACTGAAGAAGCAGCCAGTAGAAAGCTGTCAGTAAAAGACACATGTAAAACCTACTTGGCCTCAGATTATTCAGTCTCATACCACCATGGGACATGAATTAACCAAATACTTCTAGCACATTGGAATTACGCCAATGAGAGAGACTGCGTAAGTATTATAGGAAGGAAATTAATCAATACCCTTTTTGAAGGGCTTTTCAACTTCACAGGAAAAAACAGACAGACAAGTTTTCTGCATTACATCGTACATATTCCCATCTTAAAGGATCAATACGTCTCTGAGGCTCAACTCTTAAAGATGAGAGTTGTTTTCCTATAATATGTATCAAACTGACTGAGTCTTAGAGGTCTGACTTTTTTCAGCACATCCTAGCACATCCCTTGCTTACTTCGAGGGCCTTAGTTTTAACTGACTGATCCAATTAAGTTTTCAGTCTTTAGACCCTCTGGGATCCCCCTCTGCCCCAACCCTACTCAGAATGAGCAAACATTTTTAAAGCAAATGGATTTCTGTAAACAACAATTAGTCTGTGTTCCTCAAACTTCGATAACAATCAGCTATTTTCTTCCTTGTGTTTTTCACTTGCTTCAACCTTCACTAATAAACTGCTCTAACACATCCACCCATTTTGTTAAATTAGCTTATATACTCACTACAGCCTTTTGCAAGAATACCACTTCAACATTAAACTTTTTAAAATGTGTTGTATATCTGGAGGTCAGCAGAGTACAAGCCTTTGAATCAGTCCTGCAAGACAGCGGGGCTTTTCTGTTGACCATGTGTGAGTAGGGACTTAGGGAAATCTTTTTAACAGGATTTTATTTTTCATTTCTACTTCTTATGTTTTCATAACACTGCCTTCAGAAAAGCAAGGCATAGCAAGGTCTGCAGAGGTAATTTTTAGAACCAAAGTCAAACCAGGAGGCTTTAGGGGGTACTTCTTTCGATGATTCATGCCACACCTGCTTGTTTTTAAAGTAATGGCTAAAAATTAATTGTTATCATTTTCAAATACAAATACCTGACACTCTGTCTATCTGACGGTATGCATCTGATATTCTAGATAAAGTAAAAAAAATGGGAAGGTTATAGATATCTATTCAATGTATGGAAAAATCAGAATTTTTATCAAGATGTATGAAAACAAAATTTGTTGCAGAAGGTTTTCATGTTTGTCCTTTGTTTAGCCAGATGTTCACCCATAGGGCATTTTTCTGATTATAGACAGAATGATATGTTGATGCTTTATCTCTCCAGCTACCAATGCTTATTTAAATCAGAAGTCAATTTGCCATCAACTTTCATAAACATCATTCTTGTCAGAACATCTACAATGAACTGCTGTGCAACTCAGTATTTTATTGATATCTTTTTCAGTACTTCCAAAAACAAGCAATCCTTATAGTCCTGTGACACTGATAGGGTTAGTGAATGATGAAACTGAACTTTTCAAAGCTTTTTTACTTTCCTCGCACAAGTTCTTCTGCTACGACCCTTAAATGGATATTGAGCAGAGATGTTTCAGGGTTTCAAACTACCAACTGATGGTATGAATGAACATATAGTGCGCCTTATTAAGAATTCCATGCTCTCTAAACGCACTGGGATTTGATGTAGGACCGTCCTTCCTCACAAGATGAGTTATGGAAGTTGCTTGAAGAGACGATCATCACCCACAGTTAAGAATATGAAACCAGTGTGTCCATAAATAGATGCATAAAGGATGGGATCCTGAAATACACACATTTACACAGACACACACACACACACTTTTGTGTATATAACAAAACATTTTAAGTCCATTCCAATGGACTATACTGTTCTATGATTCTGTTACTATAGGGACTAATTTATCTTTCCCCCTGCTGGAAAAATGAAAAAAGATCAACACTGGTGGGTTTTATCCCTCTATTTATCCGACAATTCAATGCATCCACTTAAAGATTCATTGCTTACAAAGTGCTGCAGGAAAAATACTGAAGAGATATCACTAAATTTTTGGGAAAAAAATCTCTTAAGACTAAAAAAACCTGCTAGGAGCTAGAAGAATGTCAAACAACATAGATAAAACTATTTTACAGAAACTGACTCAAGATATTTAAAAAAAATAGTAAAATCTTTTATTGCAAGAATGAGCTTGCATTTAAGCACAAAAGCTGACTGCAGTGTGCTGAATGAAACAGGAGTCACTTCATTACTGCTCCACAATTAAACAGTCATAAAGTGCATAAAGACTTCCTGAAAAACAAACACATCCAACCTAAGTTTTCTTAAAGCTCAGGAAGCCTTCCTAAGGAAAGCAAATAACTGCAGAATTTTACGTTCCAGCTACTATCCTGTCCTGCCCATTCTGCTTTAGGACTATTCAAATGCAGGGGTGCAGGCACCAATACTTTACTGTACCTCCTTATATCACAATACAAGTTCATAAATTACATGGAATTTGGGAAGGGATATCTCTGCTCCTAAAGTTTAGTAAGAAGTTTTTATTTTTGATACTAAGCGCAGATTTATAAAGCACAAATAACTGTTACTTAATTTTTCCTATACACTTTATTCAAACTGCTATTTCCTTTGCACTTCTCATAGTGCACTCTGCTAGGTCAACCAGTTTGTCACTGGGGAAAAATGCCTACGCTGCCCAGTAGAGCAAGGCAACTTGAATGCATTAATCCTTTCAGAAATCCAAGTGTATGGTGTTATCTTCCCTCATTAACATGCTTAGCAGAAATTGCATTTCCTTTATTTGTCATCGTTGTGATACCTTTGTTATACAATTGCTTCTAGCAACTGGAGAACAATCATCCTTCCTTTTTTGGTAAATCTTGGCATGGAGCTCCAGTAGCTTCACTGGCAGTCTCAATGACATTTCCAAGCAGCTGTTTTTTTCGCACTAAGTGCATACATTTTTATAAGCACAGCTTTTTTTCTCCTGACAGAGTAAAGTACTTTCCCACATTTGCTCTCAACAACCTTCAGATATGAGAGATGGGGACAATGTTGTTGCAAGAAAAATGGCAGCACGGCCACCTTCTCTGAGTATCTGCCACTTTCAGAATGATATAAATCACTGCTCCCTGTAATAACCAAACAATAGTTACCACATGTATGCTATCAATATACTACATATAACGCATTACCCTACAAGACTTCCAGCTTTTCAAAGGTCCCATCCCCAAACCCTCATTTATGCTAGAAGCTGCTGAAAAACCTAGAAGCAACTCTAACACACTTCAATATATATATATACACATACATATATATATAGACACATATGTATATTTTACATATATATAGAAATGCACACACGCATACAGAAAAACTTGGGGAAAACTGCTTGCTTGCCTTTTACTATCCAAACTATCAACATTTCTCAACATGTACATCCTGATTTCCTTCCAGTCACCTTAACAGAACTACATCTGAAAAGAACTCTGTATCTACAAGGCAAGAGTCTAGATCCAAGAAATTTGAAGAAAACATGCTTTTAGCTTTAGGAACTCAGAGACAGTAGTTACCAAGGAAGTAGAACAAAGAGGCTATCAGAAAAGCAAAGGGCAGAGGGTTGTGCAGGCACTGTATGACACACTGTGCCTTCTGTGAGAACAGAATTAGGTACTACAGGACAAAACACAAACACAGTTGCACTCCAGCAGCTATTGCATCCACAAATAGACACAAACAAATCTTTTTCAGGCTTCTTCCATCTGCCTATCTGAAGAATGGGATGAGACAGACTACACTCATTCTATGCAAGCATAGTAGGAAGGATCAAGAACCTCTAGGAAACTATTTCTAAGCACCTGGAAGAAAGTGAGGTAATAGCCAGCTTGGATTGGTCAAAAAAAAAAAAAAAAAAAGAAAATGCCATCAAATCAATTTAATTTTCTTCAATGGCAGACGTACAGATTCTGTGGACAGAGAAGCAGCAGATTTCCTACATGCTTGATTTCAGTGAGATTATTTTATATTGTTTCACACAATGGTCTCATAACTGATTTATGAAAGCATGATTTACATGAAAGTACTTACTACAGAATGGGTACAAAACTGGATGCAGAGCAATACTCAGAATGGTATCACAGTTCACTTACAAAATGAAAGAACATGTTTTGCAAAGTTCCACACAGCTCAATACTGCATCTGGTAGCACTGAATACTTCAGTTATCATTTGGAGAATGAAACAGAGGACAACCCCAGTCAACAAGGGTATGAGGCTGAAGTGACTGCAAAGAATGTTAGAAAACTTGAACTCCAAACATTGTGGAGAAATTAACTAAAAAATACAAGTTCTCTCTATCATGTATGGCTGTGAATAAACATCACGTGCATGAGTAGAATAGGGAATAAAGGAGTAGAAGTTCTAATTTTTAACATAGTAGTTCTTTCCATAAAACATCCAAAGCACATATAGTTTACTTCCAAAATGACAACACAGAGCAGTTCATATCCAATGAAGAGCACTACTTAAAGTGTCTTCTTGCAGTGCCTCTTGCAGTTGTGTTTCAGCTCATACAATTGCTCTTCAAAAAATCAGCACAGTATCTTCTCCACTCTTCCAGCAATATTTCCCTCTGTGTTTTGCAGGTGCTGTATAGAACATGGCACTGGGAAGACTCAGCTCACTTTGATGTGGTCTCATCAGGAGACTGAGAGCACACTGAACTAATCTGACATGTGCTTATCCTACTGTTACCCTCCACCTGCACCCCTGACGGTGATGTGCTAAAGAGAGCTCTGTAAACCAGCTGCACAAGTTTGTCCCCAGAATCACCATTGGCACAATGATTCCTCCATTCAGGATTATGCCAATCAGTAAAAAAATATCTCTTCTTGCAGGGCTTCAAATAAATTAAACTAAAAAGTCCCAAAGCAACACCACCACAATGAAACAAAGTATAGGAACACTCCACCTAGTATCTGCCATACAACAATTAACACCAATGAAATAATGCTCCCCCAGTTACACCCCACCATGGAAAATACCTCTTTCTGAATCAAAGTATGAGGGAGAAGAGAGTGAAGACATAGATCCAATCATTCGCTCGTGATAGCCTGGGTTCACCCTGTGGCTTGCCTCTCTTTTCTGCACACCATCAAGTGAGCAGCGCATATTTTGTGGCCTTGTTTAACTAGTCTGTGGCTGTTTCTGCCCTGAATTTTCTAATACTATTTATAGAAATTTAAGGTTGGCAGTTTCCAGCAGAATTAGCACACACACTTTTCTTTTTCTTTTTTTTTTTTTTAAGAAAGATGATGTCACTGTGGTGCTCTTCTGTCAGAGAACAGTTCAACAAATTCCAGATGCATGTTATTATGCACTCCTTGAAACACGCAGAGTTCAAAGCAGTATGCCGAAGAGTTTACCAACCAATAGCCACCAGAAGTTTCTCCAAAAGGACACCACTAACATAACCCTAACATGGCACTAACATGACCCATGGAGCTTCTAACATCTAATGATACAGAAGAACGTGACAAACTGCTGCATTCTGCCAGAGCAACCCAGTGTGTCAGCATTAAATATTTTGAAGGAACGAAGTGCTTTGATGCTTGCTACTTAGCTTCAAGCCAACATTAACTTGTAACTATGGGGGAGAGGAAGGACAGATAACGTAACAGCAAATGCAAGTATTTCTAAAACCCCAGACAACACAGTTACGAAGATAAAAAATGCACAGATGACAGAAATGAATGAAACCCCATATTTATGCTATCTATCATAAAATCAGATGTGGAAGACTCCATTCCATGTCTCTTTCTCTGCACCTAGCTGACATGCCATGAAACACCTAAGCACCACATTGTGCTTTGGGATCATTTTCATATTCTGAACTCTTCTCTCGCACATTTTTCCTCAAGAATGGATCAATTCCTCTATCTGTATTGCCCAGTTTTTCCCAAGTACTGAAAAAACTGTTGATGGGAAAGAACACAGATAATTAGACAGGGTCATTTTCTATATTTTCTTCTCACATGGGGGCTTAAACCTCATACAACAATGTGTGGCTGGACAAGCATGCTTTGTAGGAAAGGGATAAATACTTATTTACCTCAACGATAGCTGTTGTTATTGTGTCTGGTCTGAGTTACTTTGCAGCTGCAGTTCTGTGTTTGGCTACATCAATGTAGCTACTGACTGTCCTAGTACCATGCTCCCCACCTCCTTCCTGGCTGTTTATTCACACTGCTTCCTCTGCAATAGCTGTAGAGCTTTCCTGACCCTGGAGCAAACACTTGGAGCATGCTATGACAGAAAAAATTCATGGTAGGGGGAAGGAAAAAGGAAGTTTTTTGCTGGCTTTGCATGGTTAAATGGCTCAGCAGCAATGAAGTGAAAAGACAGCAATGGTGACAGGACCAGGGAAGCCAGCTCTGATCACTATTTCTAAGAGAAACTGTGGCAAAAGCTTACCACCAGAAAGATTTAGGAGCACTGGCTATTGTCTCACGCTTGTATCTCAGGCTTTTCTATTTATCCCCAGGGCCAGAAGCTTTATTTCACTATTTGCAGCTGGTCAGCAAGAATACTCACCCCTTAGAGACTTTCACTGCCTGACCCTTCTGCCCCCTCCACCTCCAACTTTTCCTATCTTTATTGCTTAACGACTTGATTTTGAATGTCAGCAATGATCACAGTAAGCAGAGTAGAACCACGTATCCCACCTCTAAAACTGCAGAAATCACTGAGACACCTCTGGAGGTCATGTTGCCCAGCCCTCCACTTGAAGCAGGACCATCACCAAGATCAGATAGGTCACTTCACTAAACTGTGTAAGAGTCTGTCACTAGTGTAAAGGAGCTGAAAGATGAGAAGCAGGTTGTAAGAGCAAGTCCAAGTTCAGACCAAAATGAATCTTAAAATGTAGTGCAAAGGAGAAGACTGCGGGACGGAGCAGCCACAGCTCCCAGAGAGCAGCACAGGGCAGTGGCACATCTATCTGCTATTACAGCTGCACGCTAAAAGGAAATACTGCAGCATAAAAAACAAACCAGTTGTAACTGCTCCTTACTGAAACCATGACGAGGAGCCGAATGCCAAAATTTTCCAGTACGTGACACGCCGTAGAAACATGTAGAGAACTGCTGTCCTCTGGAAAGTACAACAAAACTGATGTTTAGAGAAAAGAGATTTAACTTAGAGAAGCAATGTCAGGGTCAAAATGAAGAGTCCCATCTATACAACTATTTGGAAAAGAATGCAGAAATGCAATCCAGGAATTATATTGTAATTTTAATCTGCTTTTGATATATTTACCCCAGAAGCCAGGAATAGTCCATCTTGAAATATTTATCTTTACAAAGATGATGCCCCACTGCAAAGCACTGTTGAATCTGCTCATATAAAGAAATACTTTAGATAATTTCATACTTGAACATGAGACCTACAGCAACCACTTAATAATATTTTAAATTATCCTCTAACATAGTGATAACTGGCTCTCAAAACTCCCCCTAAATTACCATGCTTTTTCACCAAAAGGGACTTGTAAAAGAATGTCAACACCACCAGACAATAGGGTGGCAGACAGAAAAACTGAGCTTTGCATTACGTATTATATAACTAGAAATATTACCACCTTACCTCGCATCATTAAAAAAAACACTGCAAGTGCTTCATAAGCATTAGCAATAAATTAAATAATAGGAAGAGAGTGACTATGGCTAAAAGACACCAAAAAATTCTGGACAGGCAGAGTGAAGGAAAAGATTTCAGAACAACCTTGAAATAAAATGAGTTTCGAAACTCTAATACAAATATGTATGGTGAATTTTGGACTATCACATTGATCTAAATAGCAGCTTTTCCCCTCACAATCCCACACCTCCTTCACTGTATTATACATCTTTCAAAAGCCAACATACTGCTCTTTGCTTCACAAGGTCACGTGTTGTCTGATCATACTTGTGTTGATTGACAGGAACATGAAACTTTCTCATTTCGAACAGCAAAAACTTTTGAGCACAAAGCACTTTTCTTTGTTTCTCTTCTAATCTTTTTGGAAAGGCTTCCCACCTACCAGATCTTGCAGTGAAGTCATAACCATTGTGCTTCTGTCAAATCACTGCCTACTGTCATTAAAACTCACCATTACAACCCCATTCTAGGATCAAACTGATGAAGAAAAATTCAGTAGAGTACACCTTATTCAAAGACACATCTTCCCTAGCAGCAGAAGGAATGGCCCAAATTCAGTCTGAACAAAGTCAAGCTCAGTGCTTAACAATGTTTCCCACCCATTTTAATTATCTCCCTTTCCCTTATGCTGCGCCTGAGCAAAAATCTCTTGGGCATTTTTAGGTTAATTATATTTGAAATGCCACTGGCCCTCAAAACATTGAAAGTGAACTGGATCCTTCACATACATATACAGAACATTTAGTGCTTTGTCCAAGAAAGGAAAGCGTTTCCTAGGTGAGGCTGTTAAAATAAATAAAAATTAAAAGCAGATGGTTACAATGCAACATACTTCTGGAAAGAATCTTGAATTCAAGTTAGTGACTTCTCCACAGGATTAGAGAGAACCCCAAATCAAAGCTGAATGCTGCAGAATGTATCAGCCACAGAAAATGCACAGTGGTTCCAAGGAGTGCTGCTGAAACGTGAACCATGCATTTTGCCCAGGTGATGGATAAAAGGATATTCTATTGGCATAGACAGACACCATAAATAGGAAGCTGAATGGAAGTCATCACTGGCTTATGAAACATCATTTCCAATGATTATGTAAGAAATAACCGAGATGGTGACAGACAGAGTCCATCCGTGTATCTGTTATAAATCAATTTGAACTAACCTCCCACACTCCTACCACAACTCCACCTGCCAAGAACTGTCAAAAACATAAATCTTGTTCTTTAATCAGCATGAGAATTGCTGTGGAAATTTACTAGAACACTGAATATCCAATAAGGACCACACTAAGACAGTATATTGCTTCTGCAAGCAGGAAGGTCGTACCTGGATTTTCCACCCATCACTGCATTGAAACCATTTAAGTTAACAGCTCTGAAAAAAGGATCTAGCTCTTGTTCAGGCTCTTACACACCTTCCAGTGGTCTGTAAAGACATGGTATACCCACTGCTTGTTCTTCAGCTTTGTGTAAGGGAAGCTCAGAACCTTCTATAATAAATAAGTACTTAATATACACTAACCATAGAGAAAAAGGGAACTCTCATGAGAGGACTGTCTAGCTGTTTTGTCAGGCTGGACTCCTGTAGTAGAGGAAAAGAGAAAATGTGAAGGTCCCCCAGGGACAGACTGAAGGAGGAGAAGGCCAGGGAGCAGATGGTTGTACTTTCCACACAGATGTCATGTGGGAATGGAAGAGCTGAAAGGCCTCCAGGAAGAATCCATCTATGCCTTGTCTGCATTACAGAAAGTAATACTCTGACCCTTGTCTGGAAACCGATCAGCAGTTAAAATTAGCTACATGTAACGAATTCTGCCCTCTGATCCATAGATTTGTGTTCACAGCTGGAGAACGCCTGATACTCCAACTAAACTAGTGGAAACTGGAAATTTTCTTCTGTCAGTTTACTAGGAGCGCCGATCACAGTTCAGAGCAGAAACAATGGTTTAACCTTTCTCCCATGCATTCCTCAGCCAAGTCCTGTCAGAAGAAACTCACTGGTTCTCAGTGGCAGATGTCAACTAGCAACACATACCTGAAAAAAATCTCCCATAAAAAACAAAAACGCTGAATCCTCCTGATAAATGCTTTGTATGACCCTGTAGAATTACAGACCAACTTAAAAAAATTAAGCGGGGGGGTGGGGTGGGGAATCAGCCTGTAACATCTCACTTTAACTTTGAAAGGGAAGTGTAAACACATTACTGTATTTTCAAACTATGATGACAGGTCATTACACCTGGCACTCAGGCAGAAAACCTGCAATCGTTCTTGAATTCTTTGCTTAAAACACCACATTATTCTAACAAGTTATAACAAAAGGGAGGAGAAAAATTCCAAAATACGTCTTCAGGATTTGGGTAATTTTATCCAGATATTTTTGCACAAGACTTGATATTCTTAATTAATATTTTTTATTAATAACTACCTGCAAAATAAGACATGAAACTTTTGGGTGGCCATTCCTCTGGGTATTACTTATCATTAGAAAAGGTGGGAAACATGTTCATCCAAGCTGCAGAGCAAAAGAAAACTAACAGCATGGTGTTTAAATACCACACAAGGCTCCATACACAGGGTAACATTAAATAGGCCTACATGAGCCATCTAGGGGAAAAAAACATCAAGGCTACACTGTACTAATTGTACAGTTTTACAATTTACAATTGTACTGTTACCTCAGCTAGCAGAGGTAAAAGAGTAGCTTCACAGCTACTGGTATCTGTGCTAACAAATTGGTGCTCATTTGCCTATTTCCTTTATAATCACACCTCAATTATTCTTGTCGCTTAGACTTGATTTTTCCACGCAGGCAGGACACTGGGATATCAGGGATATTAGTATGAATTTTGTGCAAAGAAAAAGCAGGGAAACATAACAGGATAAAGTAATTTGAGTACCATGAAGGCAAATCATTCTTGTGGCAGTGAAGGCTAACCCATACTGGGGTGCAGTAGTGCAAAGATGGTGAGATCAAGAGAAGTGATTATTCCACTCTACTTGGTATTCACAGGACACTATCTGGAGTAATGAGTCCAATTTGGGCCTCCAGTACAAGACACCTATCAACAAACTAGAGGGAATTCAGGAGGGCCTCCAAGACAATTAGGGAGCTAATGCATAAGGCAAATGAGAACAGACTAAGGAAACTGAACTGATTTGGTATGGAGAAAGTTAAGGTGTCACCTTCTACTATCTAAAGGGCATTTAGAAAAGCCTGAAGCAGATTTTTGTCAGAGGTGCACAATGAAAGGACGAAACCAAGCAGTTGCAAGTTGCAACTTGTTCAAAATCCTACACAGACTTTAGGAAAAAAAATTCTTCCCCACAAGACCAGTTAAGCACTAAAGCAGGTGGCAGGTGGTACGGAGAGGCCGGGGACTTCCCTTCCTTGAGGATTTTCCAAACTGGGCAAAACTGATGAAACCTGATCTAACATGGAAGACAGCCCCCTGCACTGAGAAAGAGGTTAAACAAAATGACCTCCAGAAATCCCATCCAAAGCATTTTTTTTCCAAGATTCTGAGACACAAACGACTCTAAAAAACTGTGAAAGTTATTAAATATAATTTAAACCAGATGTATTCTTAATTGCACCAATAAGAACAAGGCTACATAGCCCTTCTTGCCTTTACAGCACTGTTCTACCAAGCAGTTTCTTCTATGCTGTAGAAAAGAGATGAACATGTAAAATTTAATTTACCATGATCTACTAATGAGATCAGAAATGGATCTGATGCTGGAATAATTATGGTTCCAGAGTTGGTTTGTTTCCACATGGTGATCTCAGGTGATCTGCTTCCACAAATTCACACATCTCAGAAACTCAAGATCTGTGCTCTGAGCAGTGGATGCTCTTTGGAAAACTAAGGAATCTTCCATGCAGGAATTCTCTTAATATGTCTTCACACAGAGGATTTCAACCATCCATAGCTAGGAGATGAAGAGATATGCTCTTCCCTTGTCTGTGGGCAAACTTCATATGCAACAGGAAGGACAGAACATACTCTTTAAGCTGATTACCTAACCATATTTTTCAGCAGAGACTGTGGCACAACATCTCTTATTTTTTGATTTCTGACAGGCATAACTTGCTGTTCTCATTTCATTCTCCTCTCATGCCACTGACAGCATCACTTGAACTGACGCCAAGAGAAAGGACATGATAGTTTATATAACTAGTCAGTCTACTAGGTTTTTCCCTTATCCCTCCATTTGCAGGATCAATGTTTGGGACACCTAACACGTACAAGTCCTCTTTAGGCTACAGAAATAAAATATTAAGCCACAATAAGATCTTGCAGCTGTCAGCATTTGTAACCACAGATGTAATTAGAGATATAAAAAAACCTATTAAATATCTTCATCCCCAAAATCAAACCTACTCTGTTTTGAACAATCTTCAATAATCAAACTGAGTTTGCCTTTGCACATGGCCTATACCTTGCAAGCCTTTTTCTTTTTCAAGGAAGATCCAGCTGTGTGTTACTACAGTGCATTTTTCATAATGAATCTACAACGTAGTATGGCTGGAAGACTGTATTATTCCTGATTTTCTTCCAAAAATTACTCCATTTGAGCTCTCCAGCTATGCTAAAATAAGGAGACTCCAATTCCAAACTCACAAAGATATCCAGTGAGACACTACCTTCGTATCTAAACACAACAAGCAAAATTTTGCTCTATCCCCACTCCTTTTTAATTTGTTGTTACTGGAGTTATTCCCTTTCATTGTTGCCAAGCCATGACAGCACCTTGGTTTTTGACGCATTCTGCCTCTCCCCAGTGTGACTGACACTTGTCCTGCCCTCCAGAACAAAACTTTCTAACTTGATCTTTCAGTCACCCAGTGAAAACAGGATGATATTTAAGATGGGAGGGGAGCTGAATATAACAACAAATCCAAGTATGGAGTTAATAAGAAGTCCCCAAGGAAGTAACCTGAATGAAAGCAAAAAAAGAAGCAGGAACCTTCATTGTTACAGATCTTAATTTGAGAATTAATATCATATTCATTCTCCACACCAAAACCAAAGGAGGCTTCAGAGTTTTGGTCATGTGTGGTAATGGCAAATGGGATTTTTATTTTTAATAATTCTAACTCAAAAAGAAGATTGTCTCTCATACATTAAAAAACCCCTGCAAATGGTAGACGAACATTCAAAGAAGTCTTCAGACCCTGAAGTTCTGTGTTAATCCCCCAGGGAGGCCAAACTCTGGTTTCTGGGAAGAAAAAGACAGATGCTGAGTTTGGTCATGATTTGTCTTGCACTGGCCCAATGGAAAGTGTAGCATGAACATAAAAGGAGGCTAGTTACAGCCCCCCTGTTAACAGGGCATGTCTAAAAAAGCAACAGAGGTTCTTTGTGATCAAGGGGACCTTTGCAGTTCGCAATCATCTCTCAAAAGGAAAACTGAAATGGTTCCATGTGGCCCTTCTTGTACCTGGGGAGCATAATTTCCAAGCTTGGGAATGAACACTGTAACCTAATGGACAAAACATATTCTAACCATGCAGAAAAGATTTGTACATTTTACGTGTTATATAGTGTTGTATGCCAATTCAGCAAGGTAGAATTGTGATTTCAGTACGTGCCTATTTACTGCTCTCAATATACAAGCCTAGCCTGAGAACTGCATTGCTATTAGAGGATTTATTGTGTGTAGTGAGGAAAAAGCAACCACACGTTCAGTCTTAGTCATATGCAGTGCTCCCCTCTGGGAACAAAGCATTCTGGCATGGTAACCGTGTATGTCATGTTTTAAAAGGGGTTCTCTGCCAGTTGGTAATGTAGCCTACCTCTATATGAAGTAGTACATGCCTACAGATACTGCTCACCCAACATGCACTGAACTAAGAACCTATCATTTAAATCTCACTGCTTGAGCAGAATTTGGCATAAGGATCTTCTCATCTGCCTCAGATAAAGAGCTTTACGTGTTTTGTAATGTTTTTAATAGAGGCTGCTGGACAGAAAACAGGAAACAGCTGGCTAGTCAATTACACTTTTAATTAATGTTTCCTTTGATAAGCTGATACAGATTTAAGAATCCACTAGATGTGATGAAAGGAACTTGTTAATTTTTCAACAAATTATTTCAGGCTTTCCTGTGAGATGTACAAAGATGCTGAAACACAGTAACATTTCTAATATAATAAATACGAAGAGTGTTAATAATTATGCCCTCTATATACAAAACTTTATTTTCACTGCCATATTCCTGTAATTAAGAGTGGCACATTTTAACCGTACATGGCTACTTACCTTGATGTCACATTCTATGAAAAATTAATACAAATGAAAAAGCAGGGAAGTTATCTTTCCCATGGCTTAGTTTAGTATGTAACATACAGATGCAGTTGTTTGAGGTTTTTTATAAGATAAAAATTGAAGAAGAAAAAAAAAAAGCATCTTAATTCTACTGGCACCTGATATTTACTCTAACTTATTAGATGTTTTAAGTCAAGACTTAAGGAAATTAAAGAATCAAAATTCTATTATTACCAATAAGGAAAATGTTTACGATGTTAAAGGGAATAGAAGGATAAAGCTGCTAAGTGAAACTGTTTTGGTTTTGTCAGATAAAGGATTTTCCCACACAAGACACATTGCCTTATTTTATTTAGTTCCTGTATTTTAAAATACACAAAGTTGCTGGCATAACATACTGAAATCTGTCTATAAAGAATGTTCCTTAACAGAACCACAAGAATTCCCTTCACCCAGCTTAGTATAAAAGGTACAAGGTGCTAGTCTACATTCTGCACATAGTAAATGATGACACAGAAGCATCTGAAGAGACATCCTTACTAATACACATCCATTTCTTAACATGATTTGTATCTGAAATACTATATGTGTATGGACTGCAATAAAGGGACTTCAGTTCCATGCTAAGTCCTATCTCAACAACCAACCTGAAAATGTACAACTGTCAACATGACCATGATTCAATATAAATTTTCATTTTTTAAAAAAAGGAATTATGTTAAAAAGAGAATTATTTTTTTTTCTCTTAGTTTATCACATCACAGATCCTGTTTAGAGAACAGGACTCACACACCAAGAGTACAGCCTGACCATCAACTCAAACGAACACAGATGAACACAGCCACCAAACACAACAGCCCTGCCATTCCCAGCATCTTCGTTCTTATCTCTTTCCTTTTGCCCTGGCATAAACACTTGGACAACCATATAGTGAACTGCGACAAGAATCCTAACCAGTCAAAAATTTCCCCAGAAAGAACAAATGACCATAGTGGTTCTTCACCTGTTGCAGTTCACCATGAATCCACAAAAACTTTTGTACTGAACGTATGAAACTGGCCATGGTTTAGCACAAACGATTCCCTAACCCACCAATACCACTGAAAACTTACTGATGAAATTCCATTCTGAGGTTCCTTTCCAGAGTTTGTTAGAAATCAAACATACTACTTTTTAACTAATAACATCTGATAATATGGTAATTATATATCACAGGCTGATTAAACTGACATGCAAATTCAATTCACTTTTGCAACACCAGAAAGCTATGCAACAATTATTTGTTGGTTTGGCTGAAGCCCCAGCCTTTCTTTTAAATCCTTTCAGAGACAGCTATCATAATACCAAGAATCAAATATAACTCCTCTGTGATCAGCACCACTCTATTTGTCTAGTAGACTCCTAAGAGAGATGTACGCACCTTGCCTGGGTAGCCATGGGTTCCTTCTCTTACAATTCTTGCTTTTCCCTCAGTCCTTCGTCATTTTGGGGCATGACACCACTGGAAATAACTCTCTCACACACACACACATTATCTTTAAATCTACAATATCAGCACGTTAGAACAATTCTAGAAGTATAATATGCAGTGATATTAGAAATATAATGATTAGTCCTTTCACATCAGAGCTGAGGTGGTTTGTCTCATCGCAGTCCTTACCTACGCTTTTTATAGCACTTTTGCATTGAAGATGAGCCATCGTATTTCAAAGGCCCTACACTCACACCAAGTTACAGAGCTCTTTTCTGCATGTCTTCCATATTACCACCAAAGTCATCACTCCAGACCCAGTACCTGTCTAATGGACTGTAGGAAATGCAGAGCTCAGATAGTGTAGATCCAGCTCCCTACGTTATGTGCATACTCAGGGACAGCATGCCTGGACCAAGTAAGAGAGATGTATTTATTCTATCTAATCAAGAAACCTGCACAAGACAGCATAAGACCAGGGATCTTAAACAAAAACTGTCTCCACTCCTCAGGATTACAATTTTTTTTATTTCATAGAGTTGACAATTTCCACTCTGACAGGGCTCACAAAATTACATTATGATTTTGAGTAATAAACAGCAAACAGATTCCAAAATATGCATTCCAAAAAATAATTTAATGCAAGTTCATCATAACTGCATTTGATTAGGATAGTTGTGAAAGCATTTTTTTAGTAAGGCTTTAGCATTCAAATTCTTATGCCAGATCGAGTCTGTGGTCTGAATCTGACTGTGTCTGAAACCTGGGACACATTTAATTTCCTCAGATCCAGATGAGATAACTAAATGTTTACTACTATGTTCTCTATTTTAAGTCCTTTTCATCTTAGCTTCAAGAATGTATTCTACATCTTGGTGCCGCTGTACACTTTAAGTCAGAGAGCACTATACATTCCTCAGCAGCTGAGAAGAACCCCTTTCTTGCAGCCTTCACTCTGTGAACCTGTGTGAGAAATCTGGCAGAAAAGAGCAGCATCCTTGGCCTGGTTTGGCTACACAGCTCCCTAACCTATGTTCAGATTCCAAGGCTGGCCTAAACAGACAGTGATTAAGTGGTCTGTAGCATCTTCTAGGTTGACTGATAATTTTCTTTAGCCCAGTGTAAATCTAAGTTTTCTCCACTGTGCTGATAATGCTGCTGCACACCCTGTATGAGCTTTGATGGAGACATTAAACTTTATCAAAAAGTGCATTAAAAAGTTTGTCTAGGAAAACAGCGTTCCTTCAAATGCAGTTCAAAAAAAGTGAGGTCCAGTCATCAGTTTACAGTTTTCCTTATTTATTTTTTTTTAAGCTGTCTGTAAGCCAAAGAATATTGGATGTGCTATTTTTCTTCTTATAGCTAGGAATCCTTCATGAAACAAAGACTTTCTCTATGGGTATGGAGTTTACAAAATCCTGTACAGCTCATCCATATAGAGTTAACTACTACATTACATGTGTGTACTTTCACCTAGATTAACTCAAACCACAAATCCTTTAATTAAATTTCAGAGACAAATGAACTATTTTATTGTCAAGGTCATGAGGAATAAAAAAGTACACTGTATTCGCAATATATACAGAATGCTTTATGGTAAAGCTTAACTTCTCCACTTTGAGATGCAAATCCATGTCTTATCCTTTCAGATAATTAAAACAGTTTAACAAATCAATTAATACTGTAAGTAAGGATATTTGACAGCTAAACAACCGTTGCCCATAAATTAAAGTCTTCTTTTTTCAGCCTTTCCCTCTACCTACTTCTCTTCATCTCAGATGCATCAGGAATTTGGTTTTTTGTATAGCAAATGCAATACTGCCCTGTGAATGGATTTGATGGGTGGAGTGTTCAGTGGATGAGGAATTGGTTGGATGGTCGCATGCAGAGAGTAGTGGGCAATGGCTCAAAGTCCAGATGGAGATCGGTGACAAGTGGTGTCCCCTCAGGGGTTGATACTGTCATCAGCACTGTTTACTATCTTCAGTAATGACACAGACAGTGCGATTGAGTGCACCCTCAACAAATTTGCAGACACCACCAATCCTAGTGGTGCGGCTGACATACCTGAGGGAAGGGATGCCATCCGGAGGGACACCTAGATAAGCTCAAGAAGTGGGCCACGTGAACACCATAATGTTCAACAAGGCCAAGTGCAAGGTTCTGTACCTAGGTTGGGGCAACCCCCTGTATCAATACAGGCTGGGGGACGAAGGTACTAAGAGCATCCCTGCCAAGAACTTGGGAGGGTACTGCTGGATACAAAGCTGGACATGAGCTGGCAATGTGCACTCACAGACCAGAAAGCAAACCATACCTTAGGCTGCATCACCAGAAGCATGGCCAACAGGTAGAGGAAGGTGATTCTGCCCCTCTACTCTGCCCTCGTGATGCCCCATCTGGAGTACTGTGTCCAGTTCTGGAACCCTCAGCAGAAGGAGGACATGGACATGTTGGAACAGGTCCAGAGGAGGGTGACAAAAATGATCAGAGGGCTGGAGCACCTCTCCTATGAAGAAAGGCTGGAAGAGTTGGAGTTGTTCAGCCAGGAGAACAGAAGGCTCCAGGGAGACTTTATTGAGGCCTTTCAATACCTAAAGGGGGCTTATAAGAAAGCTGAAGACAGACTTTTTTGGTAGAGCCTGTAACAATAAGACAAGCAGTAATGGTTTTAAAATGAAAGAAGGCAGATTCAGACTAGATAGAAGGAAGATTTTTTACTTTTGTTTTTTACAATGAGCGTGCTGAAACATTGGAACTGGTTGCCCAGAGAGGAGGTAGATGCCCCATCCCTGGAAACATTCAAGGTCAGGTTGGACGGGGCTCTGAGCAACCTGATCTAGTTGATGATGTCCCTGCTTATTGCTAGGCATTGGACTAGCTGACTTCCAAATGTCCTTTCCAAGCTAATCTATTCTGTGATTTTCTGAATACCACCTTGCTCTTCACAACGTTGTTATGGTTCTTCCTCAAGCCCTAACAAGGGTCATTTAGTTAAAAGGGAAATGCATCGCCCAAAAGCAGTACAAGACATGCAGTGAGATGGTGTGAAGTACAAAAAAAAAAAAAATGGTGAAGCTGTCCAGGAAAGTTATCCTTCCTTCTCAGAACCCTGCACTTCACCGGTATTTGTGAAAGATGAAGAAACGTAGAAGGATCTGACTTTTATCCTCCGTAGGATGGTACCTGGGGAGTTGCTGCTTCTCCCTCCATCTTAATGTCCCTGTTAGCCATGACTTTGTATAGGGATATGGAGATGAAAATAACAGTGCCAAGCAGTCTGTTGCAAGGAGTGTCTGAAATCTTGCTGGAGACGGGGACAAGGGCACCCTAGATACAGGAATCAAAAGGGCAGAGACATGAAGAGGTGACTAAGACTCAAGAAAGCAGGCAGTACAGTTGTAAAAGAACAGGCAGAATGGAAGGAGGGAGGTTATCTTCCACTTGACAAGAAGCAAGAGAGACAGGTACAACATAAAAGAGGAAGAGGAATAGATTAAAGCAAATTTCCTAGAAATTGTTTGTAAGTACATCCATCTGCCTCTGCAGAAAGATTCTTTCACATAAATGAAAAGCAAATATATATATATGAAGCATTTTTACGTTAAAAATACTGCATTACTAAGCTTTATACTGGAAGAGTTAATCACTGTAGCAATGATTTCAAATTCTTTATTAAGAACTCAGAAAATATCCATGTAAATTTAGAAGCAAACTTAAGTACAAACTTCTAACATCATTTTTACTATTCCAAATTCTCAGAGGAAGAGTCCATGTGTACACCCTTCACAACTCTAATTTACTGAAAGCCTCTTACCTGTACCATACATCAAAAAGAACATCTGTTAAAAGAGAGAAATGTTGTAAGCCAGTCAAGCACAAAATTAAACTGTTAAAGATAGCCTGAAAGATAAAGCTTGTTCCCTTTCTCAGTTCAGTAGATCGATGGCACATAAAACCCCATTTCAGTTTCATTTTCTTCAAACTTAAGAAAATTAATACATTCTGGTTTTGTGAAAAATAAATATATTCATGGCCTTTCTCTCTTCCCTAACTCAGGATGGGTTGGGAACAGCATTACAAGAGAATTATTCCTCCCCTCACTCTAGTGCCACAGCTATCTGCATGTCAAACGTGCAGACAGTTTCAGTCTTTCTCCCTTCCATACTTGTCTCACATCACTACATTGTTTTCATTAAAATTGCTGAATTTCTAACTAGTAGCACTAACAATGAGGGCAGGGAAAGTGTGAAGAAGTGATGTCTGAGAAATCAGCGCATCCAAGGTGTCCATGATGCCACCGTTTCACAGGCAAAGATTTATGTTCCAAGTCAACTTCAAAGAAGAATAAATTACAGAAAGGAAGTCATTATTTAAAAATATATTTTAGGACTTAAAAAAAAAAATATACCAGCAAACATTCGTAGGCTATTAAAAAAAAATGTAAAAATTTGCACGCTAGCTTTAATAGCTTAACAATCGTTCTCCATTTGAATACGGGCACTCTAGCTGCAGGTTACTGCAACATTTTCACTGATACTTGGAACAAAGCAAAACATGCAACTGATGTTCCTGTCGTAAGAGCAATCTGGCATCAGAAATACATATGATGCTTCATAGTATGTTGGGTCCCCCACAATAGATCAAACTGTACACTTGCATTTACACTTAGCAAAAATCCAGTTAGATTACCTCTCAATGAAAATAGGCAAGTTACCTTCACATTTAAAACACAGAGGACGCACGCTGGAAGTTACCATGGACCAGCCAACATGCAGGACAGCCTGTATGGAGTATGGAGTTGCAATGGCAAAGTACTGATGTAACTGCATCCTTCAAAAAGGATTTTACTTTCATTCAAAACTCACTTTCAGTCCAAACAGAGCTGCCAGTTGTGTTTGAGGTTTGGATTACCTCTTGTTCTGGTCACCTCAAACCACAGGAACAAGTCAGTGGTTTACCATAAAGACATGAGCACTCCCTAGTATCTGTACAGTTAGCTACTGGGACATTGAACACTTTTGCCAAGTCATTTATATCTGTACTAATACAGGTAAGAAAACTTCCAGTTTTAAGCATGTGTGCATGCCTTCCCTCCTGTCACCTCGTACAGTATGCAGTTGCTATACTGACAACAACCCTCCAATTTACCCAAGCATGTCACATATAACCACCTGCTCTATCATGAAAATCTCCAATACGTATAACATCTGAACTAGCTTATCAGCAAAGCAAACATCCATTAGTAAATGTTCGCTTCTTTGAATGACAATTGCATTATCTGAAATCTAGAAATTAAATTAATAATACAAATCAAATCAGAATAACAATGCCATTCGGGTAATCTGGTATTTTTTTTTATCAGAGCAATAACCTCTATCTCCAGTTAAAATTAAAAAAAAAAATCAAATGTAAATAAGAATTCCTCCTTCAAATTAGGATTATGGAATTTGGGAATTTATTACCATTCTCTATCAAGTCACCTAATGCACCACAATTATTTTCTTCACAGATATCTAGGGAAAATTAGTTATTACTAATCTGTTGCTTTCATCACTTCTGTCCCTAGGACCAGCAGCGCTCCAGCATGGTGGTGCCACCTCCTGGAGGACAGAGGTGTAGAGCTCCAGGATCCCATCTGGGTTTGTAATTGTGAGCTTCAGCATCCTTCCCTGGCTAAAAAACATCAACAGCTGCTACGAAAAGTCAACAGTATATAAATATATACCGAGAGAAATAATCAAGTAACATCATAACAACCAGAGAGGACAACAAAAAGTAGAATTACTTACATGTAAGCTCCTGCATTTTCTGATCTATCCTAAAATAATCATTCAATTATATGCCAAAACATGAAAGCAAGTTCTTTAAAGTTTTAATTTTCCTGCTTCTTTCAATAAGGTGGGTTTTTTTCTAATTAAAAAGTTATTGTTTTGATAGTAAGAAATTGCACAAACATCATGATCAATTTAATTATTCTTCATTTAATAATTTCTGGGTCACATACTGGGGGGAAAAAAAAGCCAAAGCCATGAATATTACTAAGCAGTGAAAAAAATGCCACAGATACAGCTCCTGAACACAGCATGTTTTCCATGCTGCTTGGAATCACATGAAAAATAATGTACCTTTGAACCAGGTACAAACTGTTGGGGAAGCTTCTCAGGGCACACATCTTCGCTTTTGCCTGGAGGAATTCACAAAAACACATGGGATGGTCAAGGCCTGCAAAGACCAGCTGCTACTGTAACAAGCAATGCTAACATTTTTAATCTAATATATCACCCAGGTTAAGAGAGTCCTCTGTACTGCATTTGGACACAGTGCTTTGCAACTGCCTTCCCACGTTTTTCTAATGACAACTCTACATGCATAATGGACAGTAATTTTATCTCAAGGATGCCATATGCCTGTGTTGTGTCCCAAACTGAGAAGGGCAGTAAAGTAGGCAATAGTGAAGAAGTAGACTTTACACATAAGCAATTTGTCAAAAGAGATTTAATCCCTACACTTCCCTCACCTGCAATGCCATAGAAGACAACAATGAACGACAGTGTTGAAAACAGAATGTTTCATGACTGCAACAAGATAAAATCGAAAAAAACCTGCCCAACAATTCTTTCAGGTTATTACATGATTTGATAATACTGTTGTGGGTGTTTTTCCCCTGTCTATTCAAAACAAGTGAGCTATGACATATCCAATATTCCTCAAGCAGCTCTCCATACAGCTGAGTTACCCGGGCCATGAATTGGATTATTAGCAGTGCAAAAAGCCTCTTTAGTCAGTAAATATCTGTTCAGTGATGCATTTGTTTTTTGTATTTACAGAAAATAGCTCACATGCTGGTTTTGTACTTAACTTCCATTTTTCCTGCTACATATTCAACTGCTTGTAGCTTCCATTTATACAAAACATTCTCAAGATGATTGTCACAGCTTGCCTTTCACTTAAAAGACCATGGGAATATTACAAGCTATACAAACCACAAAACCCCTATTTTTTTATGTTTACCAACCCTTTAGATACTTTTCACTCCTCTGTTCAGCGATTTCATTTGCTCTTTACTCTCACTGTAACCATTTGGTGTCTTGTTTTTGCCACTACAAGCCTTCCTGTCCTTGCTCACCTACAAACCTTATGAGTTGAGCTACATAAATACATGCATGTAACTGCTCCCCCTTTTAAAAACTCAACATTAACTATATGAAAGCACCCTCTCAACTCAGCAACCATCAGCCACATATAAAGATCCACAAAATTAAAAGCATTTTATATTCATTTACAATAACTGATTGGGTTCATTACGGCTGAGTTTCTACTCCTTGACTGATAACATAAATCTGTAACTCTATCCTTAAGACCAATTAGCAACGAATAGCACTATTGACCAGTGCATGTAATATATTGGCTATAGCTCACTCCTATACACTTCACAAGTTCACTTAAAAAGACAGTTTTAATTCCCATTTCAATGAACACTGCTATATTCTACTAGAGCACCACACAGACTGAAGCAAAAGGGCCACAACACATCTATTCTTGATTTCTGATGAACTACAGTCAGGGGGCAGGATGACAAGAAACAACCAACCAGCAGTCAAAATATTTTTCACAATGAGAACATCAGCCATTGGAATAATCTCCCCAGGGAAGTGGTTGGTTTCCCCAGCATTGGCCACTTTTAACATTCAGCTGGACAGGGTGCTGGGCCATCTTGTCTAGACCATGCTTTTGCCAAGAAAGGTTGGACCAGATGATCCTTCAGGTCGCTTCCAGCCAGTATTCTATGATTCTATATGAAATATCACCATCAGCTACATCACATCTAATGCTTTGGGCTAGTAAGAGATCTCGACAGAACTGAAACTAGAGTAGCACACCTGTTGAGCAATGCACGTAACTGAGAGACCACACCGGATATGAAGTTAAAGACAAAACTCGCTGCTAAAACAGAGGGGGTATCAGCACTGCACTGACTTAGTGTAAGCAGACATTATTTACAGAGGTCCTTACACACAAAGAAAAAAAGCCTGCATTGCATGTAATGATGGAGGATCAGCTAGTTGGCATTCGGCCTGGGAGTAATTTGATCATACCAGTGAGCATGGAGGATGATTTTAGTTCTCAATGGATTTGAGAGGGAAGGCAATTCCAGGGAGCAAGCTCCAAGCCAAAGACAATGTTGCAGTACTCAAGGAAAAACAGAAATCTGAATGACATAATTAGAAGGGAAAAATCTTAAACATATTACAGGGGACCAAGCAGCAGAGCTAACTACAGCCTAAACAAAACAGCACACAGCAGAGGTTGTGTCAAAACTGCCTCCCAGATGAAAGGCCCAAGCTAATAGGAAGACACTATGCTCTTCAAACAGACTAAAGTGAAAAATCTGTGGGCACAGATAAGAGTTTAGTTACTCTATCATCCTGATTTTAGATTGCTGGCTGGACATCAAGCAAGACACGTAAAAAAACCCCAAGACAGACTTGGGTGAAACGATGCTTTGGAGTTGAATGTGAAGTACTTGTGATCAGCGTGTTTTTACATGGTGTCAAAGAATGCTACAGAATAAAACATTACCAGTGTTCACATAAAAGAGAGTTAATGGAAAAAAAATGTAAAGAGGAGCACCGGGGCACTCTTAAGATGCACTGGATAGAAGTACCACATTTTTCAAGGAAACCAAAAAGGGTCATATGAGAAGAGTAAGAAGAACCAAAAGGGAAAGGAGCCTCAAAACTGATTTCAGGAACACCAGTACAGACCAACTTTTAAAGCAGCCAATATGTTAAGTAGGATGGATATTGACCCTTGACCAGGAAAAGCTTGGAGTATAAAACACAGTGTTTTCCTGTAAAAATATACATATCTTTTTGAAGGCAAGAATGTTTTCTTGGTTTTCTAGAAAGAAGGAAACTAAAAGTGTTAAAAGATTTTCCTCCAGCCAGGCCTGCGCTTGCAAACAGATGTTGCTAACGGAACAGAACAGTACCCACCAGAACAGTTTGTTCTGAACCAGTTTCCGTAACCTACTTTAACTTACGCTTTGCTTTTCAAGGAAAGCTCTCCACCAAAGCTGACCTCTAGTTCACTGTCCTTGAATAGTACTTTCTAGTCATTAAATCTGTCCTTGAATAGTACTTTCTATTTAATTTTTATGGACAATGTGTGCCATTAAGAGCATTTCATTTACCACCCAAAACAGCAACATGCTAAAAGCAAACAAACAAGAAACCACGACACACATTTCAATACATTTACTTCCATGAGTTTTAAATTACCAAAGGGGAAAGCTAGTAACTTGTAACATGAATCTACAGCACAAGTTAAAACTATTTTTTTAAATTTACTCAGGTTGGTAAACACCACAGTTTAATCCAAATGGTTAAGCAAAATTTTTTTACAAAAACATGGATGCAACTAACTTCATTGAAATCAGTGGTAAAATACCTATTGATTAAGGCTCAGATTTCCCCCCTCACCCCAAGTATGGAATTTAACTAAACTGGCTTTGTACTAACTGAATTAAAACTCCACTGTATGAAAAAATCAAACAGCTAAATAATCTCATTACAGTACTTTGCTTACTGCTCACTTCATTAATGTCCATGCCTTACTTAAGCACAGAGAACTTCAAAACCAGGACCAAAACTCCCACTTACACTGCACACTGCTTTCTTGGGCACAGCTCAAACTGCTGCTCTTAGTTCTTAAACAGCTCTACTGCTGCTTCCATCATTTATTAACTTACTGTAAAATTTGCTTCGTTCTTCCTATTGAGAGACCCTGTTTACAGCCACATAAAAACAGTGAAACATCTAGTGTAAAGCTAATTTCTCCACTGATCTGCAGGATGAGCAAGACTTTCACTATCACTGTACTGCATAAAACTTAAAAAGTGAAGACATTGTGTATTTTATCTGCACTTTCATTCCTGACCCAAAACTCTTTACAACTATTTTACATTAATCCACTGAAATAATTTCTACCATAATGAAGTACTCCTTAGGCTTAAGTAGTCGCTCTTGGTGATTGCCAACCATATTAAAACACTAAAACCTTTCTGGTGACTTATTTGGCTCTTGTTTCTGATAAAAACAAATTTAGAACAGCAGCACCCTGCCACTCAGCTGTTTTTTCCTTGTGTGATGGCTGTTCCTTTGATGTAGATTTGGCTGTGAAAATGTACACAATACTAAAATAGAACCACCAGTAAATAGTGTGAACGGCATAGCTGAGCCTGGACATAACTGTGGTGGCAACGAGAAGAGAACAGGAAGAGGGAAGCACAGCATTCCATAATGAGGAAATACATACATTATGTATGTTTTATTTTTGTAGAATAAAGGCAAAGAGACATGTACACCAGTATATAATATTCACATTTGGTCTTTGTGTATTTAAAAAAAAACGACAGAAATTGAAGGAAAGCATACAGATACTTTCAACTCTGTCAGTATAACCATGCATTGAACCGGATTATATCTGCTCTCATAAAGCTGCAGTGGTTTATCTGGACTAAATAGTTTAATTTTTTTTAATAGGCATCAGCACAGCCTTTGTGCTGGAGGAGACCTTGGCAGATCTCCTTGGTCACTCAGCGCGAAGTTCTACTACGCAAATCCATAATCAAATCACCCCGAGTTACCTAGACAAGCCCTGGTGGAATTCTTACATGACATGGGCATGCAGTGAGCAGAAAGATCTTTCTATTCTCTGCTCCCAACCACTCCAAGCTGTACAACTCCTGGGACTATTTTTCTCTCCCTTCTGTATCCTATTTTTATAAATGCATCGGTTTTCCGCTGCATTATAAACACACATAGAGACAAGAAGCAGTCTTGAAACTCAAGATCCTAGTTCCCATTGTTTTAGTCAGAAAAGTCTTCAAAAAAAATCATAGAAACAAAACCTTTCCCAGCTAACAGATGATTCTAACCAGGAGTTATTAGAGAAGAGCGGAAAAAAAATGAAATTATCAGGTAACAGACAATAACCAAAACTGAATACTTTGGACCACTCAATATGCATTAAAATAAAATTACTGTCTGTATAAAAGCAATTATATAAAAACTGGAGCCTAGTTAAAAGCACAAGAAAGCAGCAACTTGGAACCACTTAAATTAATATTAAATACTTCAGGGCCCTCTAGTGGTTAAATCTTTGATAAGAGAAAATCCATGAAGAATTGGTTTTGAAATAAGGCTACTAAAGTGTACTGAAGTAATGCTCCTATACAGTTAAGGACATTTAGGCTGGAGAGCTGCCTAATAAATTACCAGAAATGGGGAAAAAACCTAAAAATTAATATCTGGTATTTTCTTTTCTTAATACAAATGAGAAGTTACTTACTAACGTTCACAGCAGTGTACAACCAGGAAAAAAGAGAAAAATAAAAATACAATTGCTCTCTCAAACCTGCGTCAAAATTATCATAATGCACATACATGTTTCTGAAAAAATGCACCTGCATTGTTGGTTTACACCATCATTTTACCTTACTCTGGCTTCCACAAAACTGTCCGTGCACAATACCAGCAATACAAACAAAACAAAACAAAACAAGCAAACAAAACCAAGAATTGTTCACCTTCATCACAGTATATTTAGAAATATTTTGGGCATACTCCTATCGAATTGATTTACAAAAGAGAAAGCCTCAAACTGAAAGAGGGTAGATTTAGATTGGATATTAGGAAGAAATTCTTCCCTGTGAGGGTGGTGAGCCACTGGAACAGGTTGCCCAGAGAAGCTGTGGCTGCCCCATCCCTGGAGGTGTTCAAGGCCAGGCTGGATGGGGCTTTGAGCAGCCTGGTCTAGTGAGAGGTGTCCCTCTCACTAGGGGGTTGGAACTAGGCAATCTTTAAGGTCCCTTTCAACCTGAACCATTCTGTGCTTAACATGGCAAAAATGTAAATCTGTTGGCAACCAGAAAAAGTTTTACTTCCCAATCTGGTATTTTATCTGCTCAAATCTTAACAAGCCATTTTACTGCAAGGAAATATATTGATATTACTTGCTTAGTACATCTAGTTAAGAGTTGACCTTTTCAAATCCTTATGCCTTTGCAGTCCATACAAAAGCTGAGGGAACAGAAGTCTGGTAGGACAAGAGCACACTTCACTACAAGCATAAGCATCACAACACCACTGAACGATGAATACACCACTTTCACAAGACACATTTTCTTAAGACCCCTAACGCCAAATCAGATGTTTTCAGTCACTCCTCTCAGTCTTGCCTCTCATATACATATGCCCTTGAAAGCCTGATAGCTGAGTACAGCAACATCTGTGCAAGTTCCTATAATGTGCCACAAAATCAGCTTTTCCTGATGAGATGTCTGCCAGCCCACCACTTCGTGTCAACTTTTTCTTTTTTTAATTTTTTAAATTTATTTAATAAAAGGGGATGAAGAAGGATTACGCTGGCCGGTGGGGAAAGGAATGCCCAAGGAGCAGAATGATTAAGCAGCTCAGCTGTCTGGAGCATTAGAGGAAGCTACGAGATAATGACTCGGGCAGAGTTTAAGTGAGGCAGTCAAGGTACAGGGCTGACTGTCTGTCAGGTGGCTACCATCCCACTGTGATGCTCTTGTCTGTCTTTACAATATGGGAGGTTGTGTGGGGATACAATATAGGGGGTAGGGGGAAGACATTTGTATCTTGCCCCCAGTACAAATTTTGCTGATTGTAATACATTCATTTTCCTTTGGCTTTCTTTAGCTCCAGTTTTGTTAACACATAAAAGAAAAATATTACCCTTTCTGACTAGTTCATTCAGAAAGGAATTGCTGAGCTCTAAGCTAGCTCTCTACAGCACAGAGCTGCATGGTTTAAAAAAAAAAAAGTCAAAAACTGATGTTTTCTCACAAAAATTACATCTGCAAGATTTTGCAAGTTCACCACATATGTTCAGAGGATTGCTTTATCCTTCACCTATCATCCTACAAATTACATCCTATTCTGTCTTTATTCCACACTAAAACTGACATAGAAAACATGCAATAAATTTACTCTTGAAATACACAGAGCAATCAAAATACACACAGATGATCAGACACAATACTTCCAAGTCTGTATCCAAGTTCAAGACAGTGTCACAGGACAAACAGCATGAAATACCAGTTGTAAAGGTTTTCTATACCTATCTACATTAATAGAAAAAAAGTTTAATGCCTTTAGAGATCTTAAGACTATAACAAACAAGAAAAACAGCCACATAACACTACTTTCAGATCCCAAAGATAAGTGCATGAGCTCTGAAATAAATCCAATAGATCACATGATTGGGAGCATGGGAGCAGGGCCATCTAAATGAAAACAAATGTTTAGGCACACAAATCTTTCATAGGCCTGATACAGAAGCCATGAATTTCAGTCTAAATACGGTTTAAGAACGAGGTCCCAGAACTTAGTGGGATTTGGGGAGTTTTCAATCCAGCAGCAAACTACAGACATTCTGAAATGGGCCTTTACAGAACTACACATCCATGCTTGCTTCTGGATCTAAATTCTATCAATAGCTATGCTGTAATTAAAAAAACCAACCAAACAAAAAACAAAATACCACCAAACCAAAAAACACCACAGTCAACAAAATCTCTATAGAACATACCTCATGGAGGTTATACTGTTGATGAGCTTTTCAGATTGATCTGACAAGCTAGATGGAAGTATTATTTCAACTGGCTGCAGGCGCAAAACCCGACTCTCTAATTCTAAGCGAGATGCACAGTCCCGAAAACTGTCAAAAATTACTTCTCCAGTAGTTGGTTGGATTGCCTGTTAATAAAAAAAAAAATAAGCATTGAATATTTAAATTTAACAGGAGTGCTTTAGTGACTCAAATTGTTAAGAAGAAAGAAAATTTATGGTGTATAGCACAAAATTATATAGCACCCATAGGCTTAGTCAAAGTCGCAGATCAAGAAATACAATTATGTTTTTCAAATCTATGATATGGTAATAACTTCAAAAGACTACCACAATTTTATCTTCGTAAATGATAACAGTACCTTAAAAATGTAAGTATGCTCTTGTTATCATCTGCCCATCACTGTTCAACTCTTATTACTAGGCCAATCTATATAATCAGAAGTCTATGAAAGGTATATGCAATTCAGCCTGGAAAGTAACTATCATCCTAGCACATGCTTTCGTTGTTCTCTCCCAGCTGCAGTGTGACACTCAAATACAAGGACAATCAGGATGCTTTTAAATTAATGAATTGCCAGCAGACTGGGCTTCAGTTATCACTGTGTTTTGCCAGTTAAACAATCCTGGTTTTAATCTTCACCATAAAAGAGAATACAAATCTGAAGTGTAAAGTGTAAGTCTTTTCCTCTAAAGAATAGTAGTTTGTAGAGGAAAAAAGTACTCACAAGTTTTAAAATATTGACCCTAAAATGTTTAAACTTCAAAATTATAAAAGCATCTGAACTAACGATTTCCCTGTATTTGGTTAAAACACAGCTATGTTTCCAAGTGATATGGCAGCAAAAACAGTATCAGGAATATTCAACTATCAACTCCAGACCTTTTTTGTAGCTTTCAATATAAAGCCATCACAGTTCATACAGAGATGATATCTTACCTAAACTGCAACTTGTTAAAAAAAAAAAACAAAAAAAAACAAACAACAAGACAAAAAAGACAGAACAACCATGAATTTAAGGAGATATACAGCCACCTCTCAAAAAAACCCAACAAAACACCACAAAAAACCACACACGAACCCTAAAATACTAATTTCCCTGTGAAACTAACTTACCATAATGCCTATAACAATGTCACCTTTCTTCCTGTCTTTTAAGTTTTCTCCATTTTCACAGATACAGAGAAGGTAGTTGTCAGGGACATCTGTTGTTACCTCTTCAACATCTACAGAATCATCTAGCTTCAGCAAAGGGTTCACATGTAACAAATGTTAAAAAAAAAACTGTACACAGATTTTGGTGGATTATTCATAAGTCCTTTTACACCTAAGAAGTCCTCAACTCGATTTTGTGTTGGGCCTTCTCGACTAAAGGTTTATTTGACTTTTATTAGTTTGACACCTACTATGACTTGAATGAACTTCAGATGACTGTCAGCACAAGGACCGAAGTTAGCGGTTGTCTTCACAAGACAGGCAGTTACACAATGCACAGATTTCAGCAGCTCATGCAAAGGCTATTTTTGACTATGGCTGTGGGTCTCCCCATGCAAGCAAGAGCAGCTATACCAAAAATTAAACCTGGAGCTGATTCTGCACATGGGCTACTCCACTTGTCATTTTGAGTTCATATCCACAAACCACACACACGTAACAGAAAAAACTAAATGCACTAGGTATGCAGCAGCTGAAAAGCAGTTAAACAAAAGTCTATCTTAGCAGCAGCACTAGGTTAGGTGCACTGAAAACTTGCTGCATATCTATCCACCAGGTTGGGTCATACTGCAGAGTCTGCTTTCATCCAGTTTGCCAACCATTACAGGAGAGTCTGTAAGTACACTTGAAGTTTTAAAAAAAAAAAAAAAAAAAAAAAAAAAAAAAAAAATCGCAGGACTGTGTTACCTGCTTCCCTGATTTACTCCTTAAGTGCAACCTCACAGGTATTAATCTAATAATCTTTTTAGTTCTTGCTGTATAGTAAGTAGTTTGAGAAATTAAAGTAAAAAACATGAGGTAGATAAGGCAGGAGATAGGAAAACAAAAACCAGAAGGAAAGAAATTAAGAAAATTACTTCACTGGTTAAAAGCTGTTTCTGTCTCATTTTTGCATTGTCTTTGTTACAACAGACAGGAATTAATTACCTATCTAGATTTTTAACAGTCCATTGATTTAATCACCTTCTTGTCATTTAAAGTGAACTGTTGACACCAAACAGTCAACCCTTCTTCCTTCACACCCTCCTGAATCACTAAATGCTATCCATTCTCAATCTGGTGAAATACCAAGTTGAAGACCAGACCTACAGAACACTGTAGACTTGGGAAGTCTGCCCTCTGACTTCAGAAAACAACTACAATAAACACAAGCTCTGCTGTTTCATAGCAAACCTAAAGCCCTGAAGAGATTAAATTCTTTATAAAGCCAGCACCATGTTTTACCACAACATAAAATCAAAGGGACTTAGTTTCCTGCTGCCACTCTTATGTCAGCCGCTAGGTAATCATGTTCCACCTGGGTGATAATACTAGAAGTATGGCCTCTCATACACCAAAGATCAGAGTGAAACCAAGGATTTCTCTATTTGAAAAGGATATCTTCTCCAATAAGCGTAGACTTTGTGTAGAGAGCAGTCAGTTTCCGGCTGAAGAGAGAGCTTTTATTTTCTCCAGCAGCCTTCAGTGCTGCAGTTTCCATTTGTTTTATTACTCCAACCTACAGGCACACAGACAAGAAACAAAGTTAGCTCTGATAATAAATGTGGGGTTTTTTATTTTATAAATTTGGTGATCTTTTAAGATGTGCAAACAGCAAGTGCATCATTAAAGCTGAACAAGAAGGGCAGAGGCTATCATCAATCCTACTAATGAGACTATAAGGCACTGCTTTTTCTTATACTCTATCCACTTCTAACTGCCCTCTCAACTTCTGTCCCTGTGCTTCTTGTCCTATTTTGAAGCAATGAGGGTGGAGTTCACCATTTTCCAGAGAACAGTTGCTGCAATCAATTTAAATTCAACAAGTCCTTTTCTCATGAGTAGAAAAAAAAAAAAGAGGTATCAACACAAAGCTACAGAATTACAGGCATCAACGATAGAAAGGAAATGAGAAAAAAAAATGGGCTAGGATAAGAAAAACAAGGACGCAAGGAAGAATCTAAAAGAGAGAGCAGATATTTAAATTTCTCTTTATGAAATGCAAAGGCTTGATAAAAAACTGAGAGAAATTATTGTTCTAGAAATGTTCTAGAAAACATGAAGATTCTGTAAAACAGAGAAAGCTTGCATCTACTTAAATTTCATGACACTCAACAGAATAGAGAAATTGAAACAAAGGAACGTTAGCCATTTTAACTGCAAAAACAGGCGATAATGAGTTTTCCACCTCTCAGTTCAAATAAGACTTTAGTCCAGTTAGTGCAAGTTTTTTCAGTGCTATTCTGTACTTAACATCATTTCATAAAAGTCAGAGATAACCTTATATCCTTTTGCTACAAGTCGCCGCACATGGACAAACAGTCTGTGAGTCGGTATACTAGCAGTCATAAAGTTATGATCCTGATGACAATAAATGTTCAGTTCTTTAGCTGCAATCTGCAAAGTACAAGAAGAAGAGTCAGACGATAGTTCAAAATGCAATATGGGAGCTCATCTCTATGACAACGCTGATGCACAACTACAATTAAGAGTCCAGTGTCACAAGGAAAATGACAGAAAAAGCCCAGAGAGCTGAGCCCCTCCACCCTCCTGTCCCAGCATGTTGTCACAAACAGGGGCTTCAGTATCACAGGCTTCACATGTCAGACTGCACCTTGATCTTTACCACTGTGAGGTAAACCACCTACACAGCACACACGGATTCTGCAACACAGCTCAACAAAGGGTCAAATCATTTTCACAACAGTAACCATGCAGCAAGAATGAAGTTATTTTAACTGTGGTTATAAAAGTGGAATTAAGCTAACTAATCAATTAAAATACTGAAAACTCAATATCAAATAGCAGTGGAAACTAAATACTTCATAGAAAAAGAATAACAACACTTGTTAAAATAGGATATTATAATGTACGATTTGTATTTGCTTTTATGCTCCTTGGCAAAACCGTAGGTGTTCAATAACTAGGGAAAGTGATCTTAAGCAGGAACTGCAGTCAAACACTGAATTGTACACCTGGATAGTATATTTCTATTTCTGGACTGTGAATGCAGCAACTCAGTAGACAAATTATACAGTACAAATTTGATCAGGAAAATTAATTCCCAGTAACGAAGCAAAGTTTCTCACTGGTCTCAAGTGTGGAAATAGCACAGATCAAAGGTTAAATTGGTAGCAATGATTTTGGGACAGAAAAACTCATTATGAACCATTTATGAACCGTCACTTTAAAATTACACTTATTGCAAAGTAATTTGCAATTCCTACAGATCTGGCACATGTAGGTGCCGCATCTGAACGTGCATCCAAGGCTATACTGGCTATATTCATCTACTTCTACACCACTTCATAGAATGGTTTGGGTTTGAAGGGACTTTAAAGATTATCGAGTTCCAAGCCCCCTGCCTTGGGCAGTGACACCTTCCACTAGACCAGGTTGCTCAAAGCCCCATCCAGCCTGGCCTTGAACAGTTCCACAGATGGGACCTCCACAACTTCTCTGGGCAACCTGTTCCGGTGTCTCACCACCCTCCTAGTGAAGAATTCCTTCCTGCTACCAAATCTAAATCTAACCTCTTCCATTTTGAAGCCATTACTCCTCGTCTTTGTCACTACATGCCCTTGTAAAAAGTCCCTCTCCAGCTTTCTTGTAGGCCCCCTTCAGATACTTGAAAGCTGCTGTAAGGTGTCCCCGGAGCCTTCTCTTCTCCAGGCTGAACAACCCCAACATAGCCTGTTATCATAGGAGAGGTGTTTCAGCCCCCTGATCATCTTCATGGCCCTCCTCTGGACCTGCTCCAACAGGTCCATGTCCTTCTTAGGCTGGGGACTCCAGAGCTGAACACGGTACTCCAGGTGGGGTCTCACGAGAGCACAGCAGAGGGGCAGATTCACCTCCCTCACCCTGCTGGCCACGCTTCTTTTGATGCAGCCCAGGATGCAGTTGGCTTTCTGGGCTGCGAGCTCACATTGCCGGCTCATGCTGGGCTTCTCATCAACCAACACCTTCAAGTCTTTCTCCTCTCCATATGCTCCACTGTCTTACAAACTGAAGTACTCCTAGTAGAGTTTTGGGCCATGAAAGAGAATTCAATTCTAGAAGTGTTTCAGCTTTAACTCTGACATGTAATTAGTCTTGGACCTCATCTGAAGTTGTCAATATGCAGGATAGCAAGCACTACCATATGATTACAAAATATTAAACAGTATCTTGGTAAAATGTGTATGCATAATTGGTGTCCTTGAGTTTAAGCCTGCAGAGATTTTTCATCTTGATTTCAAGTATTCTAAAAAACACAAGATATTATGACCCCGAAAATCCTTCGTTCTGGAAGTGGCCATAGACCTAGTACAACACTAACTAATGCAAGCACCTTTCCATAACCCTGGCAAAAATTACCTCTGCATCGTCTCCAAAGAAGCGATATTTGTATCCACATTCCACACACAAAACAGCATCTTTATATTGTTTCTTCAGTTCTATGAATTGAAGTTCTAGTGGAGTGTAAATGCTTTTCGTTCTCTTATTAAGATTTGTATCTGAAGTATTTTGAGTATTTTCATAAGACTTAAGAGATGCAGAAAACTGACTAAGATCACAGCGTAACTCCTCCTGTAAATAAAAGATGAAAAAGAATAGTCAGGAATCATCAAATAAATCAATCTCTCCTGCAGACCTTGACTCACATTGACCAGAGAGCTAAAGACTGTTCTTGCAGTAAATAGCCCCCAAAACTTAGCAAAACTATTAAAGTAGGATATACAGAATATAGTTTATTTGGAATTAAAAGGAATTAAAAAGTCACGAAAGTCAAAGATTTTGCATCAATTACTCCACTTGCTTTGCAGCAGTCCTTAGACATCTGGCTGAAATCAGATCCCTATTGTATCATGAGCTCCCAAAACACAGATCAAGAGATACACAGGCTGCAAAGACTAAGCAGTCTAAACTGGCCAGATATAAAAATAAGGGTGAATTACCACTCCAATTTACAGATGAGAAACTGCAGTGCAGAGAGATTAATGAAGTTCCAAAAATCCACAGTAAATCAAGAAATAAACCAATTCAATGAGTCTTAGTTCACCATCTCAAGCACTAAAACCATATTTCTTCTCCAGCCTGCCCTTCCTACATAAGCTCAGCAAACCTCCCAAAATAATTTATTCTTAAACGCAGAAAATCTATATTAGTTTCTAAACCCCTTAACAGTTAAGGCTTTGAGCCCACACTCTATGCAGTTTATCATTTACAATGACATTACACAGCCTATGCTAGCCAAGCAACTTCAGCTCTACAGCTTTGTTTTGTTCCATATTGTAAGAAGGGTGATGGATTCAGTCTTTCAGAAGTGCAGTAACCAACACTGATAAAGTGCACTTCACTTACAGCAAAGTGTACAATATCAAGTACTGATAAAATTGGTTTTAAAAAAAAATACAAAGAGAAAACCCTCCACAAGTTTTTAAAGCCTATAACTATACAAAACACAATTGATCAGGTTATGCTGAGAGTTTCTATATCTCCAAATAAACCCAGTAAACTTCAATTTCTAACTAACTGTCCCATCTAGGTTACAAGGAATAAAGTCAACAGCCTGTTTAGAAGCAATGGTAACTCAGAAGATACACAGATATAGTACAAATCATATACTTTGGGTCGTGTACTTCTGGGTACAAAGAATGCAGTCAGGAAACAATGGGAAAAAAAAGAACACTTAGCTGTATTGTTAACTGTGAATTGCAAAATTCTCAGCATTGTACACAATCAAGGGATGACCCATTTGACAAGCAGACAACATGGCCCAGCACAAGCTGTACCATGCCTAGAACTCAGACAACTAAGCCCCACGAGCTTAGATGTCTCTACTGTAAAATCCTCAGCCCAAGTATTCAGTAGTCTTCGATCTAAGGTCTGTACCAGCCCAGCAGTATGATCTCAACTCATTTTACAGAGAAAATTGTTGTGACAAAGCATGTGGAATAACGTCATAAAAGAAAGTAAAAGCACACATGGAAGTTGAACTCTTGGGATGGTAGTAAGTTAGTAGCTCAAAGAATTTAGAAGACTATTACTCATATAAAAAGGTTATAACTCTAAGAAAAAAGCAAGGCACAAACATCTAAGCTGAGCTATTCCAAGGAAGGCAGGCCAGCCCTTCCCCACCTGACTGCCAGGCCAGCACAGACTCAGTAGGTGTCCTATAGAGAAAGATAACAGTAATGCTTTGACAAGGAGGTCATGAGTCCGCACTGAGTACATTAAGTAAGAAATAATTGCTCTTTACTTTTACTTTGCATACATCTTGCTCGCACAGTCTCTCTGCACATGGTTAAAGCTGACCTTCCTTGTGATCTAGGAAGGGAGAGTTAACAGCTGTCAAAATCTTAAATCTGTGATCGACTAGACCCAGGTGCTGTTTGACGACAAGCATCTAAGTGTATGAATATGTAGTAGCAATACTGCTATAAAAAGCACACCAGTGTTGGTGCTTTGGAAACCAGTTTTGGAATAGGAAGGCAGAAATACTGCACCAGCTGATACACGGAAGATTAACAAACATATCTGTTCAAAGATAACGAGAAACCTGAATTCTGCGGAAACAACCATCTTAGGCCCACAGCTTGGTGGAGGGAGCATTGCACATGCCTTGGCTCACCAAACATGCACTTCTACTGCAGTTACTGTAACACACATTTTTAACCAGCAACTTAAGCCACGCACATGCCATCTCCAGTGTTACAAAAGAGAAAGTCACTAAGGTAAAAGAAAAAATACTCCCCATGCATGTTTCACACACATACGTAAAACACACCCATTTTACAGTTTCTGCACCTAGAATTGGTTCTCAAACATCTGTGATAAATGCTGAAGTATGATTTACAGATTAAACTAGCAGGGGCAGAATCTGGTGTCAATGTAACCAGATGGACAAAGGGTCAGAAATTAAGAAGTTCCAGACAGACAAGGGTTTGAAAAAGAGGGAGAGAGAAGAAATCAGTTGTCTGTGTTCTCCAACTGACCACACCTATATAATCTCAATCCTTTATCACAACAGAAATCTCTTGCCACAGACTGCTTCACTATTCTTATTTTGATCTCTTGTTCACACAACCCATTAGATACCCCAGTTTAAGGTCATGACCTTCAGATAGGGAAGGTCAAATCACCTATACAACCTTTCATGCAATCTCCTTCCTTCAAAAAGCCACATGTAAAGCTTCATTAAAGAGCAGCTGAGCCCCAATGCAACACCACCACAGTAAGCCACGAGATACCTTTCAGGACCTGAATACTTCAAACTGAGCAAGGTGAGCCCAAAACCCAATCAGTTAACTCATGTTAATTAGCCCCACAATAAAAGGAAAAGCAAGGCAGGACTACACTCTTATCAACTTGCACCACAGGTACCATAATGATAATTTTTCATGGGAGCTACCCATACCTTCTGCAGATGAAAAAAAAAACAGTGATATCTTTAGCAGTTAGATTTATTAGCAACTGGATTAAGCTAAATCTCAGTAATAATTCTAAGTCATATTTTTGCAAAGAAAGCCTGTTAGGAATTTTACAGCCCATATCAAAATGGACAGAATGGAAAGAAAGCTGACCAAAGGGCCACACTGAACATCTGTTATTACGATATTATAGGTTCATTCACAATCACAAGAAAAACTAACAGTGTTTCTGCTCTCTCATTACTGCTTTTTTCAATGACATCACTGAAGAACTGTAAGAGGCATTCTGTTCACTATGCTAAAGAGTTCCAGGAAAACATCTGTACACAAACACTGGTCTATTGGGTACTGCTTCACTATTTCATGACAGAACACAAAAAACCATAAAAGGAATCTTGTGCCAGGGCTTGCTTTTTTAAATCATAGAAAGTAATCCACACAGCACTGGACCAAAGCTCTACGTACCTTCTGAGCAACCTTTGGGCTAGTGTCCCAAGACTGAAGAGGGTTTTTCAATTCTGAACTTCTCCCAATAATACTGGGACATTTTTCCAAAATCACAGATTCTTTCTCCCGAAAACTATCCTCCCGGACTCTCTTACACTGCTGGTCTGAATCACTGCAGAATTCTCTCAGTCTGTCTAGAGTTTGCAAACATATACGGGGCTTTTCACACTTCTGAGGTTCTTCTTCAGTAAAAATATATAACAAAAACATATTAGCAACTTATTTTCTAAAACAGAATATCTATTAGAATGACATCAGTGAGAATGCAATCATTTTGCTCTGTCTCTCTCTTTCCTACATTCTTTCTCCTTTCCCATTGCAGTATTTCTGCCAGCCTGAAAGAATCGGGCATGTAATCAGCATGGTTATCTTCCCTGGAAAATCAATACTCCTTACTTGTATGCTTCTTCATATATGGTAAAAGAAGCACAATTATTTTCTGGACTGATAACTGCAAAGCCACAAAATTAGCCAAGAATATTGGAAGACAAGTGGTATTTTTTCAGTACAGTTTTTAAGCAGACAGTATTGCTAGCTGATGGTGTCTTAATGATACTTCAAACCATCACACCCACAAAACTGAATATAATTACCTCTTTAAAAAAATTATTGAGGCTAATTATTCTCAATGAAGTGTAAGTGTAATGAACTTTATAGTCACTGATTTGTTTTTCTACCAGCATCAGTCGTTTGTTAAATTCTTGTTTCAAAGCCAGATGGAGCACAAGCATTTTCAATGTAATTAAGTGGCTGTCATTTCACAGTTAAGAGCACTGCCTTAGAACTATTTACTTTGTTGTAGCCTTTAGGTATCCCAGTCACAGGCCACACCCCACAGAGCTGTCAGGTGTCAGTCATGCTTCAGCCTTAGTCTAAAAGGCAAACTGTTAAACCAATACACAAAGGGAAGTTGTGGCATTTTTTCCTGGGCATCTGGACCTCACTGACTAAATCACCTGTTAAAGCTGAGTCAGCTGAAGGGGATTTGCAGAGTAATTCTGGAGTGAGGCTCAAATACCTAGCTTCTGAGCCACAGAAAGGTGCTTTAACAGTACAGCTAGTATGCTCATAATGGCTCTTCAGACATATATCTTGCATTCAAGAGACGCTTCCTAAAATATCCGCTGACTAACATTTTTACATTGGACAATGAAAAACTATTTATTGGGTATAAATGCTTGACGGTTTCTTTACAGTCAGCTCACTTTTATCCTGAGTCTTCAGTGGGTTACAGATGTCTTCTAGAGTAATTTGTCGTGCCTTGGTTTTCTTTTCACAAGGTTCATTGCTTTCAGTTGATGTTCTCCTTTTTGTGCCCAATTCAGAAGCCTGAAATATAAATTAAACAAAGAAGTTCAATTACTTTTCCTCTTTGCCATCCTCTACAAAAGACAATAGTGCACCCAAGAATTTCATAAAGATAATGCAGAATTAATTTACAATACATAAAATCCCTAACTATTTTACCTATCTACGTGTTTTGTTTATAAAATAGTTCTTCTAACAATCAAAGCTACAAGAGGAGGAGGAATAGTGCATTCTGTGAACAAGTCGGCTGTTGTGCTAGAAAAGAAACACCTGCAGCTACCATGGCTCCAAAAGGCAGCTTGAAGTTACCTCTGTGGCAGAGAGCTGAACCAGCACTTAACAGACTTTCCCATCATACCACACGCTACCACCCTATGTCTGAACCAGATCTCCTCTGCAAATACTCATTCCCACAGTTCAGAGCCCTCTTCTTGCCAGATACTGGCTATTCACCCCTGAGAGGCAAAACTTCCTATGACCTACACACCGACGATGGAAGAGTATCTCCCCCACACCGTCCTGGAAATGTTAATCCAGACTGAAAAGATTTTCCTAAACTAACTGTCAACACCTAGCTAGCATCATCCTGGGTTTGTGCAGAATACAGTAATTTCAAGCAGTGCTCCTTAGATGGCTTTTGGCATACACGCTTCTAACACTTTGTAAACAGAAAATTCATCAGTTTATACTGTTTCATCATTGATGTATTCTGTTTGAGAGAATGCAAGAAGTATGACCAAATATAAAGAGGTAACTTGCAACTGCAACAATGTATAAACACACTACCATTTCACTTTGCAGATAAACACAAAACAGGTGCTTTTAGCAGCTTGCATCCACATTTCATATGGTAATCTCAGATGGTTTAAGTGTATTACTAGGGAAATTATAACTAAGCAGGAAATCCACCCTCTGCAACTAAGCCCATAACCTCACAGCCCACGAGTGGCAGTTTCCCGTCCAAGCCCACTATTACATACCACGTATGCAGTATTTCTGCATTGACAGAAAGCAGTAATCACACCTTTCAAACATATTTGGACTAAAGATAACAAAAGAGGTTGACCTGAGACACAGGCGAAAAAAGCATAAACCTTTCCAGGGCCAGAAAGGGCTAGAAACATTAACTACAGGGAGACTGGGACATACAAACTCAGAATTAAATCCAATTGCTGAGAGACAGCAATTTTTTTTCCTAGCGGTGTCATGGGAGAAGCTGCTGGATCACTGCAGGCTCTCTTGGTCTTGCACTGACAGAAGACTAAGAGTCATCCGAGCTCCATGATTTAGGCCAGGAGTTCAACCCATCACATGCCAGGAGGTAAAACCTGTGCCAGAAGGTCCAGCATTACTGCAAGGGAGCAAAGGCCCGTGACACAAACCGGCACATTAGCTTGTCTAAGCTCACCATACCCATGCCAAGCCGCAGCATACCTACTAAATGGGCACATCCTGGCTGTTTCCTGAAAAACTAGGTGTCACAGAATCATAGAATTGCCTAGGTTGGAACGGGCCATTAAGATCAAGTCCAACAATCAATGTAACACTGACAAAAATCACCACTAAACCATGTCCCTAAACACCATGTCTACCCATCTTTTAAATACCTCCAGGGATGGTGACTCAACTGGGCAGCCTGTTCCAATGCTTAATAATCCTTTCAGTGTAATTTTTCCTAATACCCAGTCTAAACCTCCCCCAGTGCAACTTGAGGCCGTTTCCTCTTGTCCTATCACCTGTTACTTGGGAGAAGAGACCAACCCCCACCTGGCTACAGCCTCCTTTCAGGCAGTTGTAGAGAGCGACAAGGTCTCCCCTCAGCCTCTTTTTCTACAGGCAGGAGAACCCCAGCTCCCTCATAAGACTTGTGCTCAAGACCCGTCACCAGCTTCATTGCCCTTCTCTGGACACACTGCAGAGCCTCAATGTCTTTCTTGTAGTGAGGGGCCCAAAACTGGACACAGTACTCGAGGTGGGGCTTCACCAGTGCTGTGCATCGCTACCCTGTGTTACACAAGGCAAAGACGCTACAGCAAGCGTTGCAACTAGAAGGCCCTGCCCGTCCCACGCAGGGCACCCCTTCCTGCAGCAGGGCCGTGGCCATCCTTTCCGACATGACTGGCTGACAGCAGGTAACCAGACAGGCCCGAGGGCCCTCCGCCGCCATCACGACGGCTCCCTCAGGGCCCCTACGGCCCGGCCCGCGCCCTTCAGGCGCCCTGAGCCCCAACCGCCGCCGCCCCGGGCGCACCGTCTGCCGGGCAGGGCCCTGCTCCCCGCCGCTCCCCGCCGCTCCAAAGAACCTGCTCAGTACTAGCTGCTGCCCCCCGCCGCCGCCGCGTTCCCGCCGCTGCCCCCGCGGCATGGCGATGGCGGCGGCGATGGCGAACCCTGGGGCCGCGGGCACCGGCACCGGCACCACCTTCCTCCGCCGGATGCGACGGCGGGCGCGGGGCGGAGCGGAGGGGGAAGTGCCTCCGCCGCTGGGTGCGATCCCTCACGCCGTCCCGCCTCAGCCCGGCCACCGCCCCCTCACGCCGTTCCGCCCTGCTGCTGTGAAGTCCGGTGCGGCGGCGGGCGTCATGGTGCGCTCGCTCAACTCCATCGTGGCCGTCTGCCAGAACATGGGTATCGGGAAGGACGGCAGCTTGCCCTGGCCGCCGCTGAGGTACGACGGGTCTGGACGGTCTCCTACCCTCTCAGGAGGCGGGAGCGCGGGCGGACTACAACTCCCAGCGTGCAGCGCGGCGCGCTCCCCGCCGGCGGGGCTGTGTGGCGCCGCGCGTTGCCCGACGGGAGTTGTAGTCGGAGAGGGACGATGCTCAACAGGGCGGGAAAGTGGTCGCGGTGGCGGTCGGCGGGTCCGCGGCCGGGGCAATGGCTGCTGGGCCCTGCCGCCGTGTCTGGGAGCCCCGAGGGGCTCAGGGAGGCAGCGCCGGCAGGGTCCCGGCAGTGGGTTAGGTCTGCCGCAGGCAGGGCCGGGGCCAAAGGTCTCTCTTCAGGCATGGTACCGGGCCGAGGCCCGACCAGCCTTTCCTCCCCGGGCTGAGGCACTTGAGTTATAATGGGATTTTTTTTCCAATTAGAGAAATGTAACTTATTCCTAAACCTCGTCGTAATGCTTTTCTCATTTTCTTGACAGGAATGAGTACAGGTACTTCCAGAGAATGACGAGCACGTCCCATGTGGAAGGTAAGGTTGTGCTTGTTGCTGAGGTGTGCGTCTCCTCAGTAAAAGCCTGGTCTCGGTCATGCAAAAGAGTGGTAATTACACTTTTCCCTAACTTAAAAGCCCTGCTTCTGCAAGCAGCCTGCCCTCCCCCACCCTCCCAAGCCTCACAAGTATTTTACCCGTTTGCAAATGCACCATCTGCAGATTGTTTCAGTTAGATAAAGAAACTGGAGGCAAATCGTTTGTTGCTGGGTTGCAGGTGATTTGTGAATAAAAAGAATTTCAAAGTCCGGTTTCCCCAACAGAGTAAAAAAAGTTCACCTACCTGCCCTTACCTACAACTCCAACCCTGAACAAATTAGAAATTGAAAGGGTTTTATATGCTGATTAATTATCTGAGGGGTTTTTTTTCAGGCTGTATGAACTTATCTAACTTGTTTGCTGTAGCTCAGCCTTGGCCATTTGTTCCACCCCTCTGACCCTTGCGACAGTAATTTTTGTTGATTTTCCGAGTGCTGAGCCATCCAAATATACCAGAAAACGCTAACCATACTGATACTATGCAACAACAATATTGCAATCATATGCAGTATATCCACATGCAGCAACATGCAACCCTACAGGTAACAGGCAGCAATCAACGTTCAGGCCTGGCGAGACCTTTGCAGCAAAGTGATCTCATAGACTTTATTATTTTGATGAGATAAAACCAGTTATTGCGGGGTGAGAAACTTTGTGAAAATCAGCACAAACAAATGGGGATAGGAATGCAAAAGGTGAAAACAGCTGATTTGTTCTGACTGGGTATTTACCGCTGCCAGAAGAGACAAGTCTTGCCACATTGCCCTTGTTCCTTTTTCACACTGACTTTAGTGCTGATTTGACATTTCCTTAAGATGTTTTAATTCTTTAACCCAGTAGACTAAGCTACTACTGGGAATCTGCAGGGACTGACAGTACAAGGTGCATGGTGGGAGCGGGAAGGAGGCATCAGGAGAGGAAGAATAGGACCTCCCTGAGCCATGCAACTGGCTCGCTGCGCTTGGTGGAGCCAGAAGAGATAACAGGTTTATCTTCATGTTCCTGCAGCTTCTCTGTTTGCCAATGTGGTCGCTCTCTTTCCTGTGTTTTGTTTTCATGCTTGTCTTAAAACTGCTTCTAGCAAAACACATTTGTTTGCTAAAACTTCTGAGCAGCCTAACATGTACCCTTGTTGTGACTGAGTGACCTATTCCATATTCCACAAGGAATGTCTAGTCTCCTTTTGCACCAGTTCTTATGTGAAGGATTTTACTTACGTTTTGGAGACCTGATTGAGCCCATTGCAACCTTACATATAAAAAGACAGAACACAAGTGTAAATCTTTTTATATGTCTGCAATTTGCATTTTACCTGGCACAATAACCTGTAATCAAAAAAAGATGTTTTAAATATAATTTAAGAAGAAAATTTTTGCTGCATCCTGCCTGCAGATTTTTTAATAAGCTATGACCTTAGATGCTAAGCAGTTAAGTTGCTTCTTAACCACACCTCTTAATGCATTATGTTGCCATAAATCAGCAGGGATATCACCATTGGCTGGAGAAAGTCAGCGAGTCACTGATATTTGAAAGTGGGAAGAACACAATGGAGATGCATCACCTAATCTTGCTTGTAGTCTGCTTGCATACCTGCACTGGCCACTGCTGTAAATTAGCTATTGGTCTAGACAAATGTTTGTTCTGACCTCATAGGCATCCCAGTGTGAACCTCTAGTAAGAAAATACATATGTTTTTCAGAACTTGTGCATTTCCTTCAGCAGTGGTCTGTGCCAACATATCTAAACTGACACTGCAGTATATCTCTTGGAAACCTGCTCGTGAAGGTTGTCTGCAGGAGAAGAGTCTTTAGATACTGCTAACAAACAAATGGAGCATGAGTTCTCTTAATTTGGGTGATTCTTCTCCTAAAAGTTATCCTTTTATCTAGCTTTTTTTTTTCTTTGTTTTAAATAACGCTCAAAGCTGGCAGTTATTCCAGATCATAAACCAGGAATGGTGGAACATGCAAACACAAAGTCAGTGTTTTTTTGACACTAAGAGAACTCTTGAGGGTGTGAGTTGGTCTCACACATGAAGATTAATTTGGCCCCCATCATTATAGCAGAGGCAACGTCTGGGTAATGCATGTAACGGGCAGTGACGTGGCTTTTTTTTATTTTTGATAAGTTTTGATAAGTTTATAGGTGTGCATGAGACTACTTTGGTGTCAAATGCCTGCGAAGGCTTTGAGAACACAAGCATCTTCTTTTATGCATGTGGCTAACTTGAGAATCGTGGCCTAAGCTAGTACTTTTGTTAACTGCTGAAATGGAGTTTGGAAGGGGGAAGGTAAGTCCAGCAGTGTCACTGAATGACCAAAACAAACTGGGACAGAGTGAAAATACCCTTTAAATAAGTGTTTTCTCTCTTACTCAGGTAAACAGAATGCACTGATAATGGGTAAAAAAACCTGGTTCTCCATTCCTGAGAAGAATCGTCCTTTAAAAGACAGAATTAATATAGTGCTCAGCCGGGAGCTCAAGTATGTATGATGACTAATAGGCCTGTAAAACAAATAACAAGTCTCTAAAAATACGTGTAGCAATACATCCTAAAGTAATTCTAAATGTAACATGTCCAGTTAGGAAGCATTTCTGCTATTGGTTCTGAGTGATAACACTACTTTACCTTTAATTTTTTTTAATTATTATTTTTATTTCTTTTATTTTTTAATTAATTCACAAGATACTTGTCATTACTTTGCATAATAAGTACTAATCCTAGCTCTACATACAAACCATCTGACAATTGTCAGTAGTCTTTCTGACTCATGTATTTAACTGTATTTCTGTAGTTCCTGGTTAGATTGGTGTCTCTTATTCCCTTTTTTGAAGTTTATTTTTATTAGCATTTAAGGAAAAAGAACTGTCCATTTTCAGAGCTCTTTTCTTGAATGCATCACCCCCAGTTATCCAAATATTCTTAAACAAAAATGTCCACTTTATAATCGTTTATGGCTTTGGAGGACGTTGGTGGATTTTGTGCTGAATATAGGGGCACAGGGGATAGGGGCTTTTTGACTAGTTTTATTGAATGAAATACTAATGTTCTAGAATTAAGTCGAAATCTGTATTTCATTTTATAGATATCTAAATTTCTCAGTTATGCTTTTTTAAAAACATAATATAAAATTTCAGATCTGTAATTTATGTTTCTTAAATCACAGTTATGATTAAACTGTGAATTATTAAACAATCCTGCAGCCAGATGAGAATTCTAACATAGTTTAGCATTAATTGGCATTTCAAAATAATTAACTAATGTGAAACGTTTAATCATTTGTGAATTCAGCAGCACGCATTGTATGTCTAGGTTGTATTGATTATCATGATAAGTGGTCCTTAAATTATTTGGTAATAAAACCTTTTACTTTTTCTAGGGAAACCCCAAAAGGAGCACATTATCTTTCCAAAAGTCTGGATGATGCTTTAGCTCTTTTGGATTCACCAGAGTTAAAAAGTAAAGTAGATATGGTTTGGATTGTTGGAGGCACTTCGGTTTACAAGGTACATTTAGAGTATACCTAAATTACTCATTTTTTGCCATGGGATGATGATGGCTCAAGTTCCTGTTACTTCAGCTTTAGGAAGGGCCTTTCCTTCGCGTGACCCAGCAAACTGCAGCGATTACAACAGAATAAGTCTATCCTAATAAGGATAAAATTTCAACTGACAAATTTAAAATCTGCCCGAGTAACCAAATGTTCCTCTTCTCATGGTCTGGTGTCATACAGTCATTGCACTTTTGAGAGCTTTTCTTAAATCTCTAAATTGTTAGGTTTTTACACAAGACCCATATTGTTACATTTATTTTACTGAGGTATTAGACTGACTCTTCAGAGGAAGTGGGGAAAAAAGGAAAATTGATCTGTCATTTTTAGCCAGAATATGGCGCTTTATACAGGTAAGGAAAGAGGATTTAGAGCGAGCTGGCAGGTGATGGTGTCAGCAATAAGAGGAGATAATCATACAACAAAGTAGAGAACTGACTCTGTTTTCCCATACAGCAACCAGGCATCCCTACTGTTCCCACTCCCCAGGTTTCTCTTTGTGTCTGGGCTGTCTCGGTATTCAGGCGTCTGTTCATGTGCCAAAAAGGCAGCATGTGCCTCTTTCTTCTCAGGACCATCTTTGCATAGACAAAGCCCTGTTTTCCTACAAATGCAATAGTTCTCCTGTCCTTAACTAAGGTATTTGCTGTGCAACATGCAGGTCTGCAGTAAAACCCATCTTCTTGTTGGCCCATGTTTCCTCAGCCATCTTTTGCCCTTCCACCCAAACCCTTCCTCTCATTTTCCATGTATACACTTGTAAAGTATAGTTATCTCTCCATGCCTCCACCCACATCCCTAGAGTCATCCTTTCAGTCGGGGTTCTGCCCTTTAACTCTCAATTGATTTTTGTCTTCTTTTGTTAAGTTCTCATATAATTTGCATTTGTTGTCAAACAGTACCACACAAGAGATTATGGCCATCAACCTCATTCCTTTCATACCATTGAGGAGCATATGGAATAAAGACAGCAGTAAACAGTCTTTCTTCTGATAAAAAAGTCTTAATTAAGAATTGTAAAACAGATTTTTTGTTTGTTTCATATAGTAAAGGAAAAAATAGTTCTGCTGCCATTTAGTCATGACAGGTATGCTGGGAAGTACATTCCACTTCTTTTTTGGAACTCGGACTTCAGGTGTGTGATGAAAATGCCATTATGCTCCTGGTAGCAAATTAGGGCTGATAATTTGTTTTGTACATGGCATGGGAAAATACACGTTCTGATATTTCATGCCTTTGCGGTTTGTGCCTTTCATGAACTTTTTCTTTGTGTCTTTTACAGTAAAAAAGCAAAGTAGTTAGATACTGCTAAACTTCTAAGAAAAATAAGATGCATATGTAAATACCCTGTAAAACACTGTTGTTCCTCTTTTTTATTTATTTATTTTATGTTTTATAATCACTTTTGCATGTGGTGAAGTCCACTGTATATTTGATGTCCAAATGCATTCAGCCTATAATCAAGTATTGTCATATAGAGGTAACCTTTTCTTCACTTTCAGCCATTAAAATACCTGCTTCCAGACCGTAAGTAGCAATTTTGTTTCTGGAGGCAGATTCTCTTCAGATTGGGCATAACTGCCCAACATGAGCAAGAGACTGGATTTGGCTTCTGCCTGTAGTTCTGCAGGTTGCATAGTATGAGCAGAAGCATTTACTGTTTTGGTGAAATGGCCACATACTCACCTAGTGCTGCAAAGCGCGATGATTTTTGTTTGTTCTTCCAGGAGCATCTATGTTGTAGACTTATAGTTTAACTATTTTTCCCATGTCTGGCTTATATTGTGTAGAAAGCAATGCCATTTTTTTAGACTATTACTGGCCAATACTTAGATTATAACTAGGCAGTTTTGATCGATATTACCTGTGCTGATCAGGTGCTGACTTAAATTTTCAACTGGTTTCAAGCATGTACTCAGGATGTTTCAAAGGAATTTGTAATTCATTAGGGAGAATTCTGACAGTCTGGCTTATCCCAGAGAGTTGTGCCAAGGTGGAGCATCTACCCAGCTGCCTGAGTGCAGGAGGGCACTTTTTGGGACACGGGTGTCCAGCCTGTCTCTCGGTCTCAAGCAGGGATGGCTGCTGTGCCCAGCAAGCAAAGGTGCTGGATCACATGTGCCCAGGTGGCATTTCAGGACGGGATGCTGCCCTCAGCAGCAGAGGGGACTGCAGAGGAAAGAGGAGCATGCCTGTGACAGTCTCTGAACATTTATAAGGACAGAGTGCAGCTGTCTATTGCTTATGGCCGTTTTGCCCACCGCCCTTGGGTTATCAAGGACACAGTTCTTTCCAGGGTGGTGGGAGTGTTGGCATAAGCTTGTTTCTGCCTCGAGTTGAAGGACAGAGGAAAGCGAGCTCTGAACAGGGTGGCTATCCAAGTCCTCATGTAGGTTATAATTCACGCTGTGTTCAGCAGCATACTCAGGGGAAACTGTCTCTCCTTTGCAACAGGAGAAGGCAGAGCAGCTAGGCATAGTAGGCTTTTTGGTGGGGACCGGGAGAGCTGAGTTGAGTGTTGGTATTAGGAAGTGAGAGCAGAAAGATTGAAAACAGCTCCCACAGTCCACTGAGGGTTGGAAAACCTTTTTAGCCTTCATCTTCTTAAATTTGACTTCACACCAATCACTTCATCAGGTTTGTAATTCCTGATACAGCCACAAGGTAGTACTGTTGCCTCCAGGGAAACTTTTGGACTTCTCACAGCACAGGTTTACAAGTTTCTTTTCTTTGCATCTCAGTATGATGCTGTGCTGGATCTTCTGCACTTTTCTGGATCTCTTGAGTTACAGAAGGAGTTGATGTTGGTATTGATTGTATGGATGAGGAAGGAGGAGTGTAGCAGCCCAGCAATGGTCAGTTAGTCACAGCAATTACGAAGCTGTTATGTGTCATGAGAGGAACTCCATGATTTTGCGTGAACACTTGATGTTTTGAGAGCCGTCTGCTGGCTTCTGAGAGCTTGTTGTTTGCTGGAAAACTTGTGGTGGTGACTCACTCATTGGTTCTGGCCCTTGAGTCCCTATTAGCTGTTGGAGCTCATCAGACATGTTTCTGGAGCAGGTTTTCTGGCATGGTTTTATCCCCAAAAAGTTTAATTCATGCACACCAGGATTGGTTCCTACTACAATTAAAGCACGGTGAGTGGGGGCAATTGGAAGATTAGTTTCAAAACCACATTTCTGTTCTGAGTTAAGACACTAGCATAGATGTCCTCTGTGTGGAGGTATTGTCTCTTAATCGAGAGGTTCAGGTCTTGGCTTTGACTCCGAACAACAGCACAACCTGGAGATCCTAAGGCTGAGTCTGCTCAGTATAAATTACACATCAGTCTCTTTCAACTGGATTTGAACTGTGCGTTTTAAATTAATTACAAACAACATTCAGATTTTACTAGGAATAGGAACTGTAAGTCCAGCACATCCCCGAATATTAAACAGGGATTTAAGAAAAAAAGAACTAAACAAAACAAGGTGTGGGTTTACTTATGTGGATGAAATGGTCTTGTATGTTGTCTGTAGAATGTTAATCTTGCTTTGTAAAAATAACCAAGCACAAATCCCTAACAGTGAACCTACCAGTGTGGGGAAAAAAACCCAACCAACCCAAACCAAAATAAACCTAGCAACAAAACTAAAAAAAAAAAAATTGCAAAATTTATGAGTCAGGTCCTCATAACCAAGGCCTCTTTAGTAACACCAGAACAGGCTATGTGTCAAACAGGTTTTCACCTTGATAAAACAGTTTTTCCTACAGCATCTTGAACATTTAAAATTGTCTCTTCTAATTTATATGTTCCTCCTCAGCTTGTTGCTTTCTCAATGCCACAGAAGCAAACAATGACACTCAAGGTCACATTGCTTAAGTGCAGAATTGTATTCCTCTATTAAATTTGGAGAAGAAACTTGTACTTTCATAACAGAACAAAAAGTTCTTTCATAAGAAGTTTTGTTGTTTTTGCTGTTTGGTTAATATCTAGGCTGGCCATAGCAGAAAATAGATGCTGGTGATAAATAGCGTTTGGGGAAATTCTTCAACAAAGAGGCTTGAGCTGGAAAATTAAATTTCCAGTAATCTCCAAGGGAAAATTTTATCTCATTCATGCTCAGGTGTCTTACTATGTATTAATATTTGACATATTGTGTTTGGTAATCTACCCCCTTTCATTCTTCAAAATTATTGAATTATGAAGTTGCTATTCATATTTAGTGCAGCAAGTCTCTTGCAGATGATTAATTACCCTCTTAAATAGACTTTCTTGACTAAGCATATAAGCTTCACTGGGTTCTGAATGCCCCGAGTGGGTTCTGAATGCCATATTTGCTAAGCTTCAAATCTTTGCTGTACCGTAAGGATCACCTCTTTAAAAAAGAGAAGTTTTAACAATTTGAGTCACTAGTTTTATCATGATTTTTTTTTCAAGCCTGCCAAAACTTCACGAGCTAATATTAATATACTAAAATATACGTTTTAAAGATTACATTTTAGTATGTCTGAATTTCCTGTAAACTATAGAAGAAATAATAGTAATTTTTCTACCTTCCCTGCATATAAGACAAAGTGATTTTGAGCTGCGTAACTCCTGGAGTGGTTTTAAGCTGTGTACGTATTGGAATAGAGACTAACGTGTATGTTACCGTGTTTTTGAAGTGTTGTGTTCAGTCTGAGATGTGACCAAGGACTGAGATCCACTTACAAGGGAGACAGCTCATTTTTCCATGCTCAAGCGCTCCACTCTTGCAGGTGCTGTTGCTCCCTTTGAACAGTGCTCACAAAGAACGTGCTGCAGAGAGCAGGCTGCTCTGAGCTGCGTGTCGCTGGTGACGTGAAGGACGTCACGCTGCAGGCCTGAAGCATTGTATTGCTCTGCTCTTCGTTACTGTAATGCTGCAGAGTCCTTCTTTACAGGGGAATTTTCCCATGTGTAGTTGTGTAGCTTTATGTGGTTGTCTGAACAAAAAGATGGGAATGGGAAGACAATCTTCCTCTATTCCTATGACCTTCTGGGTGTTTTTTGAGAAAGGGTGTGGGCACTCTTAGTGCAATTCCCTAATATCTCTTTTATGTAAAAGTGGCAGGGTCACAGCATTACAGCTGACAGCCCTGCCGTCCCCATAGAGATTTATGCTTTGTAAAAATATATCTATTACTATTGTAGTCATGACTCCAGTCACCAATACTTCTAGCTCTTACCTAGTTATAAATAAAATCAGAGGAAACGGCTCTACAATATTAGCAATGGACTAGTGGATTAACTAAAAAATTCTGTTAAAAGTTTAAGAATTTTCTTTAATTTAGCATCTTTATACTTTCACAGACTTGAGAGGGACATACGTAGCCTTTCCAGTACAGTCTTCAAAATAAACTCAGGAGATTTTTAATGTTTAATATTGTTGTTACTCCTAAACAAGCTTTTTGTGTGCTCATTCTTGTGAACAAACATATTGATTTGACATTCCTCTGGGAAAAAATAATGACTAAAAAAGGTTAATAGATGAGTCAGTTGCAGACACAAATCATGCAGCTGTGAGAGGTTGTTGCTTTTTAAATTATTTTTCAAAGATGCTCACAGAGATCATAGAGGAAAAGACTTAAAAGACCCTTGTTTAAGACTATCACACGGAAAAGTCTAGTGGCTAAAAGTATATCTGTTTCTGCAAGGGCAAAATGGGTAGGTTTTTCGATTATAGTCATAGAAGATTTCTGTTGTGCTTGCCTTTGTCCCTGGCACAGAACTGGTGGTGGGAGCTGTCTCCTCTCTCACTAAACTGAGCACAAGCAGTGTGGAAAGGAAGGAATTTTGAGGGTGTTGATTCTCCTGGCTATCACCGCAACTCTCCTAATAGCCAAAGTTTAAACTTGGCTTTTACCTTGGTAAGATCTAGAACTTTGTGAGATCTTCAGCTGTGAGATTTTTTTTTAATGTATAAAATATACTTTTTAATACTCTTGTGGCTTCAAAATGCAGCTTGCCTGTGTCCAATACATTTTAAGCGTTGAAAAAGAGAATGCAAATAAACAGACTGTTTATTTTGAAATTGTCTCTTTTATAGTGTTCTCATATTTTGTTTGGATTGGCAGTGGTGTTGTCTGGAAAGACACTTGAAAAATAAGTGCCTCACGTAGTTACTTTGGCTATTTTACTTTATATAATTGGTAGAGCAGCGTGTGTGTGTCCGTTAAAACCTGTGAATCTTTAAATGACTAGAAATAATTGATCCCTTCTACAGCAATTGGTTGCTATGCCCAGTACTTTACAGGGGCTTGGTGATTAGATTTATAAAAGATTAATTTTCCATATAATACTTCTGAAATTACTTGTAAAGCACAGCTGTTCTTTGTTGCAGGCTGTTTTAACCTGTGTTCTGCAGAGAGAAACTAATTCAAGGCAGTGGCCCTGCACATGGAGACATAATCTGATTTTGTACGGCTGTCAGTCCAGCGCAGCTGGAAATTATGGGGAAGATGATGCTTAGGCCATCTCCCTTTTGCGTCATGCTTCAGAGGCAGGCCTGCTGAGGGTTTCTTGGAAGCGAGCAAAAAGACGACAGTATGCTAAGGTCTTTTCACAGGGTTATGAAGGTATATATGAGTTTTCTGAGTCTTAGGAAGGACTCATGTTCACATAGAGGGTTGACGTACCTGGGACAACAGCAGGGATCCTGACGCCTCTGTTCTCCTGACCTCCGTCTCTTGCGGAAGGTCATCACTGCTTGAGGAGTGGTTCTGGTGTTTCTGAGAGATCAACAGCCACAGTTTTAATAGGATGTACTTTGGTGTGTACCAAAAATCAGCACTACTTTTCCCTGTTGCATCAGGCTGCAATGCCTTAAAAGGTTTGGTAGCTGCTACACAAGGAGGTGAGCCTGTGTGGAGATCAAACACATACGCAGCTCCCAAGGGAGACCAGTGCAGGTACAAATACAGTCCAAGGATAACTGAATGGATTATGGAAAAACACAGTAAATTAAAATTGTAGCAAGAATGACTTTTAAGACCCAGTGTGGCAATAGACTAAGGTTAATGTAATGACCATGGAGTGAGGATGCAGATTTTTCAAATTTACAGAAGCATGAGCTCAAAGGCCTCATTTTGTTTAAAATTCTCCTCATTTTGCCCTGGGACAAGTATTTGCAACAGGTCCTTTCTTGATATCTATCTTTTCCGTAACATATATTATCCTCACATTTATCAAATACGCAAAACGAAAAAACCAAAGTACTGATCTCCTACTTAATTGTAAATGATTTGTCTATTTAGTATTGTGCTAACTTCCCATGGTATTGCCTGATCACTACAAATACATTTAGTTAGTGAACATTCTGTTTAAATATTCAAGATTATTTATATCCATACCTTCGTATTGTGTACATGTTACATTAGAACAAATTCATACTCACACTATTCTGTTCATTAGAGTAAATATGTATATTTCCTTGATTAAATTTAGAATTAAGTATATTAACATTCTATCAAATGAGCACTATGCATTCTCTAACCTCTGTACCTAAAAAAGGTGGTGAAACAGCTAGAGCGGGCTGGACAGGACAAGAGTGAATTGAATGTCAGTGAGGAACTACCTTAGTCCTCAGGCAAATGTGATAATCTCCTCCCCCATCCTGCCAGGTCCATAGCAGCATTTTGGAGAGAAGGTGTCAGAGTCCAGTCCTCTCCAATCGAGTTCCTTTAGAGACTCCACATGTGGAAGGCTTCATGTTTGATGATAAAAAATTTACTTATTTCTAGTTTTCTGAAGTCACTGTCAGGGAACATGCAGGACGAGGTGCTCCCAAAGGGCTGGGAACTGGGATCCGTGAGCAATGACCATGTCATGACAAGGGCCTCACCGGCCAGGGCTTATGGTGATGAGGCATGTCCACAGGGCAGGATCAGGCCCCATGAAGGTAACCAGAGTCAGAGGTAGCCCTGGGATGACTAGAGGGGGCCATGAGCGCAGGCTGAGGCCACATCAGGATGCCAGCACGTGACGTGATTCAGCTATATACTTAAATCCCAATACAAGTGAAAATTACACTTAGTGGAGTAGAGCAACTGAAATACAAAGTCAAATCACTTTACAAAGTGTTTGTCCTTGCCTGACAAGCTTACTGTCATGACGCTGGGCATTCTCAGCTGCTGAGGAAGAATATGTGGGTTGAAACCAGCTCAAGGCTGTTGCTCTTTTCCCAGTTCTTTTTATTTGTTGTTTAGTATTTGTGGGCCACATACACTCGCAGACCCCCAGAGCTGGTCTGGCTAACTCAGGAAGCATTTGCACCGTTTTTATTAACTTGGGGCCAAGTGGCTGGTTGGTTCGCTCAACTAATGCAACCATTTAGCTGGAACTGAGGTCACCCTCCCGTCCCCTCCATGCTCAGTTCAGCTGTCTTTGCAGTATCTGTGGTCAGTCACTCTGTGCTCTTCCCTGATGTGTCTTGGTGGTACAGAGCTCTTGCTGAAACTCTGATTTATTCCTCTACTATGAAACAAAAGTCTCTGGTTTACACACAGTATGTTTTTATTTGTGTAGCAGATTATTCTGTCATTCTAAAGCTGTATGTTTCCCCTCTTACCTCCCACCCTTATTTTAAGAAATTAAAAATGAGTTGTTTATATACAAGCTAGATGAACAGCAGTTCAATGCTGTTCGATGCCGGTGTGCTGTGACTTACCCCTCCCATTTTAAGTCACTCTCTAGCAATAGAGCAGCTTTTCTAGAAACTAACTTTTCAGCAGTGATACCAATTAATTTTATTGAATTAAATTTGCTATTACTTAGTTCCAGTACTTGTCAAAGTAACACCTAATAGTATGCTGCATGGTGAATCACCTTTAACAAAGAGCATTGCTCATTGCCAATTTAAAGGAAAGGGAGAAACAGCTTCAAGCTTCTCAAAAATACATTGTAGCCACCCACCAGTATAACTTTTAATGGGTTATTTTAATGCCAAGAAGGTCTGGAAGAGGTGACTTTTCAGTCTGATCTGGAGACAAAACATCTTTTTTTAACTCCTGAGTTTGTCTGAATTTGTTAGTGAAGAACTCACCTAACAAGTGTCTTCATAACTTCTTTCATCCAAGAATCTTGGAGACTTTCTTGTTTTTTTGATATAACTTTCAATGCATATTATCACTTTGCCATAATGCAGAAATCAAGTTTTGATGGTAAACTGATAGATAATTTGATCACTGGAACTGCAGACTAATGCAGACTAAAAATACATTATAAAGCCTTAGCAGTGACATTAATTAAATATTGGAACAAATTACCTTGAGGTGTGGGCCTCTCACTTCTTAAAGCTTCCTGTCTTTCAAAGAGGTAGGATTCAGAAATTGCTTGGCTGTACTGCTCCTTTCTTCTCATAGGACTACTCATAATTTTTTCTTACTTTCTGTCAGATACCCCAAGCTCTGAGAATAGGTATTATTGATACTTCCCAGGTGAACTGGCACAAGATGAAATTATCTCTTTAGAAAGTAGTCTTGGGCAGAGTCCAAAAGAGGAGATTTAGAGTTCAATTTTTGCTGCATTGCTTAAATCCCCAAATATACCTAAAATAGTAAGTGAGTTTCAGTTTTAGGTAACGTATTTGGTGTGCAGTGCAAGTAGAGAATATGCTAAGACTCTTATCTCTTGGTTCTTTTTGAATGCCACCGTGGTGATGTCTGGTGCAGGCAGAGCAAGAAGTTGGAGAGTTGGTGAAAAAAGCCAGTGTTCCACATAAGAACTTACACTCGATATTATCTTACAGACTTCAAAGAGGATTATAAAACAAGAATATTAAAAATGTTAATAAACAACACTACTTCATGCATGGTTGAGCTGTTTTACAGGGAACAACTCAGTTTTAATTGTTTCTACTGTTTTTAAAGGCAGCGATGGAGAAGCCAATTAATCATCGATTGTTTGTGACAAGAATTTTGCAGGAATTTGAAAGTGACACATTTTTTCCAGAAATCAACTATAAAGACTACAAACTTCTTGCAGAGTAAGTATTACGATGCATAGTAGTTTTCTGTTCAGGTGGAAGACTTAATAACCTACTTTGAATGTGTAAGGGTCCTATTAAAGCCATGTTCTGTTTTGAGTTAGAGGTGCTTTTCGCTGTATTTTTCCCCAGAGTCATATTTTACTTAGAACCTGGAATTGCACCGCACTCAGCACAGAGAGGTTGTTGGAACTTGTGTTCTTCATCCTTCTCATAATCTTTATGGTAAAGAATTACATTTGTTGGTTTGCTTGAAAAATAACTTTCTTATTGCTTCTCATTTTAGAATTACTCAAATATTTACTGAATTTTGTAACTCTCGGTATGTTGTTAGTCAATGGTATTTAGCCTCTGAATGTCTTTGATAAATTGACGACAAATTCAATGGGTTTGAGCAGGGAGGGTTGAGTGATTTCTAAGGTTATTCCTTTTTCTTGAGACAATTGCTTCTTCCTAACAAACTAGCAGGAACAAGTATCGAACTGTAATTTTTTGCCATTCACTGTGGTTTCTTCTGTGTTATCCTTGTCATACGCCAGTGATACTTTTGTGTCCTCTCCAACAAGATTACATCCAACAGGCAGTAGAGGGGCAGCAAAAATTCAAATGTCTGCCTGGAGAACCAGCAAGGAAAGGACCTCTTCCTCTTCTTGCTGCTCCCATTTTGGTTCCCAGCTAGTTACAGGCCAGCACTGGAAGAAATAGAAAGTATGGCAAGTCAAGCTCTCTGCGCAGGGCACGGAAATGGGTTAGCACCGAAGTGGGAGAGAATAGGTAGGGGCAGGAAAGAGGGATGCAGGAGAGACAAACAAGGCGAGTAGGGAGAATGAGTCACCTTTTTCATCTTAACATATTCTGAGCTGCACTGAGACGTATCATGAGCCCACTTTAGTATCCTGATGTCTGACCCAAAGCTCCCCTCCCTCTTTGCTGTTTCTCAGTTATACATTGGTTTGGGACAGTGTACTGAAATCAGAATTTGGCCTTAAAACACGACTTTATAAAATTTCCATCACTAAAGTGGAAACCTAATAGAGTCAAACCTAGCAAATAAAATTTAAAATTTCTTTCTCCCTCAAAGTCAACATTGCACATTCAAAATCCTTACTCTGTCACAGGGAGCAGAAGAGATTTTTGAAGGTATCTGTTAATAAAACCTGTTTTAGTAAATCTGGAATATAGAGGAACACTTTGTATGGTAGCAGTCAGGTGCTTTAAGAAGCTGTAGTGGACTTGTCAGAAACCTTTAACTTATCATTTCCTCTAAACCGTCCGAGCAAAGTGAAAAAACCCAAAAGTGTTCTGTATCTTTTCTACCTTTGCAGACATTTTAAATAACGTGTTGGAGGCTTTAATAAAAGTGTTGGGGTTTTTTGATTAAGCCAAAAAGGTGGGGAGGTTTTTGCATCAGAGTATGTTTTCTTGATTTAAAAAAAGATGCGCGTACAAGTTGCTGGTAGTAGTTAACATGATTCCTACATAGTTTGTGCTTAGTATACCTATTGTAAGGATGATATTTTCATCTCCTTTTTCAAACAACTCTCTTTTCTAATTGATCACATAAATTACAAGTGACTCATAATAATATTTTTATCTACTTATTGTCTTTTGCTTTGTCTTTTCCCCTCTCTCCAGGTACCCAGGTGTCCCTGCTGATATCCAAGAGGAGAATGGCATCCAGTACAAATTTGAAGTGTATGAAAAAGCTGTCTTGGCACAATAAATGAGGCTTTCTGTACTTCTGTGTTAAGGGTAGGCATTTTAAATCAAGAAATCTTACTGAGTGCAAATATATATTAAATACATATATTAAAGTCCTGATTGATAGTACAATACCTCAGTAGTGAATGATTCCAAAAAAAAAACACACGCCACGCTGAATATACACCCTGCAGTGGAAATATGAGGGTGGTCAGCAGCATGAAGGAGGTAGCTCTAAGGAATACCGCACCTAAGGTTGCATGAGACCTTGCGTTGATTTTTACAGTCTATGGCAACATTCCAAGAGTAATGAAAGGCATTAGACTGCGTCAGAACCTGTCTACCTGAACAAACGGTTTGCATATCTCCTCATTCAGAATGTCCAGCACTTAGAAAGTGTCAAAACTCTTGAGTTTGACTGGGATGGTATCTACTTTTCTAACAGTCCTTAAAACATACTGGTGTAGTGGAAAAAGTATGCGGGCATAACAAAAAATGGAATCTGGGAGTCTCAGGCAGCAGTTGAGGCATATGTTGATCCTTCATGGAAGTCCTCTTGTCATCTTAACCGTCCTGGGTACACAGCCTACTTCAAGCCTTTTGGCTGACAACACTGACTTACAAATTAGTCTGATAAAGAAATTTTAACATTTCCATTAACTTCACACCCGTTTAAAGGCTTGCTGCTCTTATGAAAAGGTGCTATGTCAGTTTGACCGTGACCACTTTGCAGTGCAAGAACATAAACATTGCTTTCTTAACAGAATCTGTGTTCTTGTGTCCCTTCTAAATGTTGTCAATGCAGATGCAGAGTGTTAATTTGTCGGTGTGATTTTGAATATTCTGTGTGGCATACAAATATGGATTATAAGCAGATAGTGGGGTCCTGTTTCCTATTTCATTAAATGCAGCTACTATAATAATGTTTTTCATTACTGTTCTCTAAAAGTAGCAATGTACGGGTACTGTAGTAACACTGTGATTCTAATGGCATACAATGCCAACTGTTGACCAAAGTTTGTTATTCCCAGTATTATCACAACATGATCGCTAATGTTAGTCTGTTGCTGCGTTCTGGCTGTGGGGAGTTTGCCAGGCGGCAGAGGACTCCATGTACAAAGTGTCAGGGAGAGGAGCTGGGACATACCGTGCCCATCTGTGCATGGGCTGCAGCTGCCACCCTGAGAGTGAGAGCCTACAAGGGGGGAGCCCTGCCTCCCCTGCACTGCTGGTGAGTCTGCGACCAGAAGAGTAGAAAAAAAAGTTTAAAAAAAACCCCAAAAGGCAAAACCTCAAAACTCTGGTGGACTGTTTCTGCAAAGCATTTTAAAAGCTTTGTCTTATGAAGCAGTATTGTGGGAGATACAAGTAATAATGCTTGCCCTTGTCACACAGGCCCAGTTCTAACGTCAGGGAGGGTGGCATTGGCCGTCAGCAGGTTTTACATGTTATAACTATGGAGGACTGTAACAGCACCTGGTTTTCTAAGATTAAACCCTGATTTCCTTGCTTTCGAAAAAACAAGCCTCTTTGATAAAACACTTAGAATTATCAGCTATGAACACCTCTTGAATTTTCCATGGCAATTTTACAACATTTCACTGATGAAAAAGATAATTTTGGCAGCATCTGTTCTGGGTTGTCTCAGTATTTTCTCTGTTCCTTTTGCATTCTGAAAAATATAAGTACTTCCCTGTGTTGGTCTTTTTGTTCCATGTGTGCTGACTTCACATCATTTGACAAAGATGAAAACAACAAAGTTACATGCTTGCGTAATACAACAAAAAGTCTCCTGTGTTTTAGTTTGCCAACACATTGTGAAAGGGAAGGAAAAAGACTGTTACCAGGGGGATGGTATTTTTTTTTAAATATATGTCACAGTGACCCTGACAAGAGAAAATAGTCTCCCAAGAGCATTTAATATGTACCAAAAAACAGGTCACTATTGAAAGCTCTGCGGAGCTACTCTGCAAAGTACCCTGTTTATGGCAAGTGACATTTATTAGACATGGAAGCAAAGACTTCATGCGATGTTGGATTACACTGTGATACTGATGCGAACATATGTTAGTAAATTTCTGCCTGAGCATACATTGCAGGAGATACGTTTCCCTGAGCCCAAAATGTTTTGTAACACCACTTTGGTTGCGGAGAACTTTAAGTTGGATGCAAACAAGCCCACTGGGAACATAAATAGTTATCTGACTCTTTGTGGACTGACTTAGTCCTCTCCAGATTTAACTGTGTTCATTTGTCAAATTCTACAACAAATTAAGCCAATTTATGATTCATGGAAATGAGAACTTGTGAAATAACATAGCAGTTTCCTACTTAAAGCTTTTCAGAATGTATTAATGATGCAGTTTGTTTGGTATGCCGCTCTGCCAAAAAGATGCATTTTTGATTGTTTTGGTTTTTCTTTTAATAAAAGCACTGCATTTGGACAGCATCTTTTGCATCAGAGCTTTTCAAGATGTCCTGCAGATTCCAATCAAGAATTAGGAAAGTACGTTTGATTGCAGCGAAGCTGGGTCCAAAAGAAGTGTGTTCATCCTAATGACAGGCATACCAGCCGCTACGAGGTTAGATGCTTAGTGCTTCAAGGAGATGGATAGGCAGAAGGGTGTAAGTCCCTGTGTTTGGGAATCACATACAAAGACTGTTTGGTGACAGGTGTATTATTTCCAGAGCATGGTTACTTTGCACATTCTTTTAAGACTGTGCCCTTTTAAAGATACCCAAGATTGTTCATCCAAAAACCAAGACAAGAAAAATGGTTGCTTTCTTCTTCTGAAGGCCAGAGTTAGTAGCCGGCATTTCTAGAGAGCCTTTTTCAAAAGCGATGCTTCGCTGGGTGATGGGTTGGCTGGAAAAGCAACAGATACAAAATATGTGTTTGCTGTTTACCTAAATTGGGTGTTGCACCTGGTACCTCCCCATTTATATTTCCCAAAGGAAATATGAATATTTTACACTGTGGCTTGAAGGAAAAAATCCTTTGTCCCAAATACAACTTTCCCACGTTTTGTTTACTCCCGTACCTCACTGATGTATGACTCTGTGAAAAGACAGAGATTCTCATTATGTCTAGTACAGGGGGAAATGTCATGTTTTTCCCCAGTTCCATGCAGCTAAGTGCAATGAATAGCATCATGAGTGACAATATAATTACCAATCACCAAGAAAAGTATAGTACAGATATAATTTAATCCCCCTCATTCATGCTTTCCCAGGAACAAAGTGTTCTAAACAGATTAAAAATTTAATTTTTAAGGATAATACTAGTTTTAACAAGATAGCTAAAACCACAGGGTCTGTATAAGAAGTGAAAAACAAACCGTTAATGTTTCTGTTGCTTGTCTATTACTCATTATCTCTCTTATCTGACAGTGGACATCAATTTCCATTTGGCAGTAGAAAGCTGATGTTTTCAGTAGCTCACCAGTAGCGTTACGGTCGCAGTGTACTCAAGGACAGAATAGGGAACATTGCAACAACAAATCTCTGTCATGGAGAGCAATCCATGGAGAAGAAAGGTACACTCCAAATAATATGAGTTTCCTAATTTAGCAAACAGAATATTATTAGTGTATATACAGAACACCAGGGGAAAAACAGGAAAGGGAAAATGACAGTGATTAGTTTACGCATGTTATCTAAGGAGAGCATCAGGAGTGCTTGACATGAGATCTCAACTGACCAGACAACCGCATTGTCTTCATCAGACTACAACTGATTTGCCAAAGCCTTAAACCTAAACTCAAACCAATACTGACTAGTTTAAAGGCTACACTAACAGGAGAGGAAGATCTGGGCAGGCAGAAGCTGATTGGGAGAGGGGAGAAGCTGTGGGAAAGGCTCTTTGTTAATCAGTGCAGAAAATGAGGTGACTAAAGGTGATGAGGTGGCAAAGCTTGGTTAAGTACGAAACTAGGAGATACTTCCCTCATTATTCAGTTGTGCATTAACCGTCTCTGCTTGCCCAGAAGGGCTGTAGGAATGAAGCCTACAAGTCAGGGTAGGCTGACCAAAAAATCACAAAAATCTTCTGAAGTGGCAGGTCCTGGAACAAAAGAGTGGAAATGGAGAGAGAGAGGTGAGAAGAGGAAACTGACGTTTCCTAGAAGGACTACACTGTTTCTTGTGTTAGTTTGCCCTGTAACTATAATTACTAAAGAAACACATTCAAACTGCTGCGGGGTTAACACTTGTAAGACACTGTGACAAAATTTCATTAGTGAAGGATTTTCAGGATTTGAATGTCTGTGTGGCTGGCTTTGCCAGCTATGCTGAAATCAGCTACAGTTCCTATCCTGAAGTGCCTGCACTGTACCTGAAAGCATGAGTCACATCCCCGAGCATCCAGTAGCCCAAGGGTGAGCATTGTGCCTGTGCTGATGATCTCCTGCTTCCCCTGGTGGACAACATATGCTTCTGGGACTGCATATGGGAAACCTGCTCATTTTTCTTGGTCTTCCATTAAAAAGACTTGCTTGCTGGCTCTGGGGTGATCCTGAGTTATTCTCTCCTCTGTTTTCTGTCTGCAGATCATTCCGTCTCCTTTTGCATAACATCAAAGCACAATCTGTACAAGAAGTCTTTTATTAGATTAATTGATGTGGTTGGAAAAAGAACAGAAAAGCTCTCAGACAGAGTCCTGTTCTGGTTATATTCTCAAGACTTTTTTCAGGTGACTTGAGCCAAGGCTTATGTGCCAAAACTTACCTGTCTATCTTCAATTAAATTGTGTGGTTTTATAAAGTAGATTATCTCGCCATGTAAATCTTGTTTTGCTCATATCTTTTGATGGTCTTGGCTTTAGTATTTGTGTATCACCTTCAGTCGTCCAGCTGGCGTCCTCTCAATTCTGTCTCTTCAGCTGTCCCGTTGGATTCGAAATTTACAGAAATTCAGAGAATTGTTCTGATCAAGAAAAGCAGGTATTTCAAATAGAGAGCTCTTAAGAATGCGCTTATGCCTGATTAAGTGGTAGTAAGTGTTTTTCCTGAAATTGGGCCATATATTTGCCTGGTTAAGGAAAGCTTTAGGTATGAAATTAAATATTTTGCTAAATGGTGTCTGCTATGAAAAAACAGACGGAAAAAAAAAGTAAATACAGAACTTGAGAGGACAGGAAATGGATGTTACACCATTACTCACAGAAGCCTAAATCAATGTCTTTTCCTTCAGCAGTTCAGTTTAATGAGCTCCTAATACCAAGCAGAATCTTTTTCAATAAACAAACCATTATATAGAAGTCACTTTGGCTCTAAATTATGTCATTGATTTACTTGAGAAGGACACTTGCACAAAACCCAGAGCATTAGCTCCTGGGAAGTAACATGCTTTTAATGTTCATCTTCCTCTGAACTCACAGTTCTCCACACAAAACCCTGCTGGGAACGCTCACACTCGCTTCAGACAGCTGTACTGGTTGATGAATTACCAGTCCTTTGCTGGAGATCCCTGCTCCACCTCTCAGCTGGCTGCAGGGATTAAGCCTCATGCACTTCCACCAGAGCCAGGCAGGTTCATTTAAATATCCAGTGAAGAGCGATTTGGGCTGAACAAAGCATGTTTGCCTGAAAGGGAAAGGAAAAACCTCGAAGTGATCCTTCCCACTGGTACAGCCAGTAACAGCTAGTGAGGGACAGTGGTAAGCAAGCAGGAGCAGTAATGTCATCTCGTGCTTCAGCTGGATCTAGGTGAGCGGCTTTAAAACCTGGAATAATTTGACATGAGCTGCCTGTGGACACACTCGATGGAGGAGGACACCTCCCAGACCCCAGAACACGTACTTGGAGGATGCCTGCTCTAAACCATGAGCAGAACATCTCACTGGGTTACTACATCCCATTCCCATTCTTGCAGTAAGTAAAAACAGAAAAGAGAAACATTAAATATACCTCTCACGTAATAGTAAATAAGATAGATTGGGCCAACTCAACGGCTGAATTCCACCAAAACTTGTGCAGTTCTACTAAGGAGCACTTTAGAAGCTTTTGAACTTTTCAATGCTGTATCAGTAGGTTGAAGCTTCATTTTCAGAAGTTCAAGAAGGGAGTTTTAATCACTATACCTCATCTTGTTAGGTTTCATTCAGAAAGGTTAAAGTTTAGATCTTTTACCATCAAGAGTCCTAGTTGGAAAACCTCATCAATTTAACATACCTAAGTTATAAAGAATTAATTTTCCTAATAAATTTTAAATTAAATTTTTCTCTTGTTTGTTCAGTTGTAAATCATATAAAAAGGCAATCCATTCTTGTAGAGTTCTTCACTAAGTACTTTTGTGCATATTGCTTTTTCAGTCAGTCAAAATTGATTTCTTCCAAGCATTGAGTCTCAATGTCCTTCATCAAATTATGGTTTTCTTCCTTTTGTCACACAGCAGTTACACCATTGTTTACTGCACAATTCACTATATTTTTTTTTCTAGTATGTAATTCATCTTCCTTTCCAAAATCCTACAGTGTACAAAGGGGACGGGCAACTTTCTGCTGTAATCTAAATAATGATTGCTTTCATTCAGTGTATCCTCATATGAAGGAAATCCATATCCTTCAAATTATGGCAGAAAAACGGCTTGGCCAGCTCAAAAAAACAAAAATTTAAAAAAAAATCTGTCAGGGGAAAAAAAAGCTTTGTAACAAAACTGTGAGTGTATGTTTTTCTTCTCAGTAGCATGAAAGATTCATCTGGTATTGACCATCACTAGTATATGAATTTCAAACAAGCCTGTAAGCAGAGAAAGTAGCAGTTGATGTCTTGAACTATTATGTGATTTTTCATCCTAATTAGAAAACAGGTTCTGTGGTCAGGAATCACTATACCAACAAAAGTTCTTGTTATATGGCAGAGAGCATGCTTTGCTACCCGCTCACTTGACCAACATGCCTAGCACTATACTGTCAAAGAATTTTAAAAATAACTTCCTTCACAATCTATTTTGAATTTTTCTGAACACCTTTATGAGAAACAACCAACGCTGTGGATGTTCACACACTGTGTTAGTGATACCTGATTCACCTGAGAGGAAATAAAAACACTGGCAAAAGAGAGTTACCTGTAAGCCTCCTGATTCACAACACTTGGGAAACTAGTGCTTGTCTTTTGCAGCATTGCAAATGGTTGTGTCCATGGAATAAGGCATTTTAGTGCCATATATTCTCCAAAAATGTTTGAAGAACTCCTGTTCCCTCACCAATTGTAATTACTCCTGCAAGTACCACAAGAGCAGTTCCCACGCACAGTCAATTTTTTAATTGAAGTAATTAGTAAAAATACACCAAACACTTCAGAGAGCATATTGTTCCAGAAAGAAGACTCCGTGTCACAACTAGATAATTAAAACACGCCTGGCAGAAATCAGGAGAAAGCTCGACTTTGGTGTTACCTCGCTGAAGCCGAAGGGGTAATACCAGACTAAATGTCAAACAAACACGTCTCAGCGCTCTTACCTGATGTGATCGACCCAAAGAGTGTGTACAGTGTCAGGTATACCTCAAAATCAGAACTATCCAAGTAAACAAACCAATAAAGTAATAAAGTGTTATTCCAGATTTTATAGTTCATGCAGGCTTGTGGCTTTTTGTGACACTCTTAATGGAGTCCTAATTTCTTCTTTTTGGTTTTGCTTATTATTTTTGAAACAAAACATAGCGCTCCTCTGTACCCTGCCTACTGCCTCTGTCTCCTTTTTTAGACCGCTCCCGTGACATCTCTTGATCACCAGAATAATCTCACTTCATTATTTTAAAGAAGCAAGCAGCTGTACCTGATAGATTTAATATAAGTATTTTTAAGAAACACACTTGTTTACAATGTGTTATTGCATTCCTCTCAGCACACAGTTCTAGCACAGTAAACATCTGCCTCTTTACATAACATTTTTAAAATGTATTTTTAAGGTACCAAATTAGTATATAATAATAATTTCAAGGGGGGGATTCAGTCACCACAACTAAACCAAGTTAATTATGCTTTTGTATTTTGCCATTTATTCAGAGTGTTGAAGAAAATTATATACACCAATACATGATAAAGCAATAGAACGACTAGAAAGATTTGTATTACATTATACCATGTTCAACAATTTGCACACTAATGCATTAATATATAAATAATTATATATAGTATATATCATGGCTCCTCCTCCATTTGAATCAGTTTTTCCTAGTGTAGACTAAGGCTGCTCAGTGCCAAAGAGACATGACACCAAAAGTATTTACAATTTCCCATGGAAAGCAAAGTAAAAAAAAAAAGTTTTGTTTCAGATCAAATAAAAATATTTCCTTTTTTTTTTTCCCACTGCACACAAAATGGAGCAGCTAACGTAGTCTGTTCCTGAGATCCCCAGGGACCTAGGGAAGTCCCCTGCAGTGGTTGATAGTGCTTGGCGGCGCTGGCAGAGGCAGGGCTCTCAGGTGTGCCCACACTCCCAGCTGCAAAGTTTTGGGTAACCTTCCCAAAACAAGGCTCCCGGGCCCGGGGTCCACAGTCCAGCTCCAGGCTTCCAGCAGCTTGTTGAGCTGCCTACCAGAAAACCAAGTATGTTTTTTTAGTCTTACTCTCTGCACACCCGTATTTGGACAAAAGTTTATCAAGAATCAGTGCAGTGGAACGTTTTAGTCAATTAAAATGAATATTAATATTCTCTGACCATAAACCTTTCCCCTGGTAGATATCTAGCTAGCCCAGCTGTCAGTGAAATAGAGGAGAGGGCTGGGTTGATAGAGATCCTGAGAGGGACACCCAGAAGTACGATAAACTAATATGCTAAGTGCATATGCAAACATCTTCTGTATTTTAGAGTAAACTGTGCACTGCATTGTTTTCCCTACTCTGGTTTTCCACCCTCCTTCACTGTTAACATAAAAATTAACTTCTTGATACCAACAGTTGTTCTTACATGTAATTAAAAGTGGACAAAAGGGACAATATTGTGACATTTATAAAAAAATCTAGTTATCTTCCTTGTTTAAGAACTGGTGCGATTCTCTTTTTTTTTTTTTTTTTTTGTAAAAGATTTATGTTGGCTATCATAAGCACAACAGTACAATGCAGGCAAGGACAGAAGACGGAATAAGAAAGCATACATGAGAGCTGCGGAAACCACAGAAGTGAAGATGCTCCAGCAGCAGAATTGATGAACCATACACAAGTGTACGCCACCTCCATATCTTATATAATTCACACAACAACAGGTCTGAGAAGAGCAGTAACCTTCCCGAAGAGTGGGTGTTCGCTATACATGCCTTTCGGAGGCTGCTTGGCAAAGACCGACTATTAACGATGTGGGTGAGGTGCACAGAGTAAAAGAAAACAAGGATAATTAGAATCACGCCGCAGGGAAAAAAAAAAAAAAGTAAAAAAATAAAAAAACGTCTGTGGACACTCTCCCAACTTAGTTTTTGAAAGACAAGGTTAAAAGAGTAACTGAAGAACCTGCTCTTGGGATGTTGTTTGTCTTAGTGGCTTATTCATACGATTCATCCAGCTCTTAGTCATGCCAGTATCTAACTGATCCTGTCATGCACTTTAAAAAAGTAGAAAGGCACAAATCTCCTTCACATTCCTCCTGGAAAATTCTCTCTGTGATACCTAAAGAAGCCCTCCACAGCATCAAGGATGCTGGTGCCCTGTGACTGCTGCTGATTATACCGAGCAAGACGGATTGTTCCGCTGCTACTTTGCCCTCGCCTCCCCTGTTTGTTTGCTGCATTCACCTGTTGTCTTTTATTACGTGCTGAGACAACAAAACGTCTTTGAGGCAGCAGCTGCCTTTTTAAATAGATGAGTACAGGACCTTGCACAACAACAGCACTACAGCCCCCGCAATTAGCAGTGGTGGTGGGGGAGATGAGATGTTGCTGCCGGTGCCATGTCTGTCTATTGTATCACCACCACAAAAAGTTAGCGTGACAAAAGGCAGCCAAAACTTCTGCAAAATGTTGTGTAGAACTGTTACAGCATGCTTTTGTGGGAAATCAGCGTTCCAAGAAAATATCCTTGGAATATCAGGGATATCAGCAGGCAGTCCTGTCATTCAAAGGGGTGCTTAAGGATACGAGACTATGGCACAGCAAGGTGATCAGAAGTAGTCAGCTTGGCTTCACTGAGGAGAAGTCATGCTTGAGCAATCTGATGACCTTCTGCAATGAAATGACTGGCTTGGTAGATGAGGGGAGAGCAGTGGGTGTTGTCTAACTGGACTTCAGCAGGGCTTTTGACACTATCTCCCAGAAGATCCTCCTAGAGAAGTGGATATTGTGGAGTAGAATAGAGGTTGTGGAGTCTCTTCTGTACCTATTCAAAGCCCGCCTGGATGCATTCCTGTCCAACCTGCTCTAGGTGAACCTGCTCTGGCAGGGGGGTTGGACTAGATGATCTCCGAAGGTCCCTTCCAACCCCTACCATCCTGTGATTCTGCTGACATATGGGCTGGGCAAGCAGACAGTGAGGTGGGCTGAAAAGTGGCTGAACAACTAGGCCCAGAGGGTGGTGATCAGTAGCACAAAGCCTAGTTGGAGCTCAGTAACGAGCTGTATACCCAAGCATGAGCCAGCAATGTGCCCTTGCCACAAAGACGACTAACAATAGCCTGGGCTGCATTGAGAAGAGTGTTGCCAGCAGGTTGAGGGAGGTGATTCTTACCCTCTGCTCAGCACTGGTGAGACCACACCTGAGTACTGCCTTCAGTTGTGGTCTCCCTGGAACAAGAGAGACGTGGACATACTGGAGAGAGTCCAACAAAGGGCCATGAAGATGATGAAGGGACTGGAGGAGAGCCTAGGAGGAGAGGCCGAGTGCTGCTACTAATTAGCCTGGAGAAGGCTCAGGGGCATTGTATCAACGTATACAAATATCTGAAAGGAGGGTGCAAAGAGAGAGCCAGGATCTTTCTAGTAGAGCTCAGTGACAGGACAAGAGGCAATGGACACAAATCAAAACAGGAGGTTCCCTCTGAACACCAGGAAACACTTTTTCACTGTGAGGGTGACCAAGCATCAGCACAGGTTGTCCAGAGAGGTTGTGGAGGCTTGATCCTTGGAGACGTTAAAAAAAATGTCTGGATGTGATCTTGAGAAAGCAGCTCTAGGTGGCCCTGGTTGATCAGGAGGGGTTGGACCAGTTGACCTCCAGAGGTCACTTCCAACCTCAACCATTCTGTAATTCTGTGAAGGTGTCCTAAATGTGCATGAAAATCGAGTAGGTTCTTTCACCTTGCTTCAAAATCTCATGGAGTTCTAGTAGTAATCTGAAAAGTCCCCATTAGGAACAGAAGTCCTATGAGACAATGAGCTTAGAAAAATGGGACCCAAGGAGCTAAGATAACCTCAGAGAAATACTAGATGGCAGCTGTGAGAAGAGATTGATTCTGGCATCTGACAGAAATTTTTTATTTTGCAACTTTTTTCCCTATTTTATGGACAAGAGCCTACACCTTGGGTTTCTTGGAATTATTTTTTCTTATTGAGGCTTTTTGGCTGCTGAAGCTGATTCCAAGCCACTCTGGAAAATGAAACCTCCTTCTCAGTAAACAAATCCGTATAAAGTGATGCTGCATTAAAGCAGTGTTGCAGATGAACTCTTCATGTGCCTACCACGCAAGAAAATCTCAGGAACTGGGACTTACTTGCTGTCAGGTTCATTTGGCGGTGGGCAATGCCAAGTACCAAGAAAGAAGAAAGAGTCTTTCCTGACAGGCTTTGGCCAGATTGCTCCTGCATGGAGCAAGCGGTGGAGAAAGAATCCATGGCACAAGGTAATCCCATATTGACATGGGGGCCTTCATCTCCAGTGGGCTCCATGAGTACTCCTGCAGAAAAAAAACGCCTCATAATAAAAAATTTAACCATCTGGGTGGGTTTGGGATTGTTCAATAACAAAGAAGCCTTGCGAGAGAACTGGGACTTCTTAGTCCTCCTACAAGCAGATAGGACCCAAATGCTTCGTTGTGTTTTGGCAGTTTTGGCCTCCAAAGCATCCAGGGATTATTGCAGAGTGAAAATTGAGTACATCTGAAGGAAGCATCTCTTTGGGCTGACCTTCCTCTATTAATGCCATTAAATTCATGCCCCTGGGTGGTAGGAGGCAGTGAGGTGGTGAAGAAGGGTCTTAGGTGAGTTGTTTCTACCATTCACTACACGTTAAGGAAGAAAGTTTTTACTGTAAGGGTGGTGAGGCACTGGAACAGGTTGCCCAGAGAAGCTGTGGCTGCCCCATCCCTGGAGGTGTTCAAGGCCAGGTTTGATGGGGCTCTGAGCAACCTGGTCCAGTGGGAGGTGTCTCTGCCCAGGGCAGGGGGTTGGAACTGGATGATCTTTAAGGTCCCTTCCAACCCGAACTGTTCTGTGATTCTCTATGATTCTGTGATTCTGTAAAGGAAATGAATAAGTACAGCCAAACATGTCTCGGTGCTGTCTCTGTTGTGAGGTGTGATGGCCACACTCGTCACCAGAAGAGAAATGACTGGAGATGCTGTGGGATGGGGGTGTGAGAGGTGAGACAGTGTAGGGGTGGGGATGTGCAAGGTGTTGGGGGTGTGTGGAGGTGATGGGGTGTGGGTGTGAGGATGTGTAAGGGTGTGGGGGTGTGAAGCTATGGGAAGATGTGAGGGGGTGAGAGGGGTGTGAGTGGGGGGTGTGTGTGTGGGAGTGAGATGGTGCATGGGTGTAGGGTTGTAAGGTTGTGGGGGGTATGGGTGTGGGGGGCTGTGGGTTTGAGGGGGTCTGAGTTGAGGTGTGAGGGGGTGTGTGGGCGACTGTGAAAGGATGTGTGAGGAGGTGTGGTTTTGAGGAGATGTGAGTGTGGATTTAGGGGTGTGTGAGGGGAGTGAGGGGGTGTGAAGGGTGTGAGAGGGTATGAGTGAGGGCGTGTGAGTGTAGATTTGGGGGTGCGAGAGGATGTGAAGTGTGTGAGGGAGTGTAAGGGGTGAGGACATGTGAGGAGTGTGAGGGGGTATGGATTTCAGGGGGTGTGAGTGTGGATTTGGGGGCGTGTGAGGGGTGGGGAGGTGTGAGGAGTGTGAGGGTGTGTGGCTGCTGTGAGGAGGGGTATGAGGGCGTGTGTGGGGGCTGTGGCGGTTGGCGAGGGGGGTCACCGTGAGGTGGCCCAAGGGGGAGAGGCCGTGGCGGTCGCCCAGCCCCGCTCCGCTCCCGCCCGCCGCCGTCCCCCCGTCTCCCCGCCGGCCGCAGGCGCTGGAGGCGGCCACCGCGCTGCCCGCTCCGCTCCGCCCCGCCGGCCGGCCGGCGCTCAGCCCCGGCGGGGAGGCCCCGCCTCACCCCGCAGGTAAGCCGCGGGTGGCGGCTGCTGCTCGCTTCCCCTCAGCGCCGCTCGGGGCGGGCGGGAGGCTGACGGGGAGCCCGCGCCTCCTCGCCGTCTCCCTCAGGGTGCGCGCTCCCGTCGGCGCCTCGCGGGCGGATCGGCCCGGCCGGGGGTGCCGCCGAAGGCAGGTCGGTGGACGGTGGCAGCTGAACTTCGCCGCTCGGCCGCTGCACGCCGCGGCGGGGGTTGTTCCGTGGGGCGGCGCGGGAACGGCAGAGCGCTCCCCTCGCCCGGAGCTGCCCGAGGAGCTGCAGGCGCGTCCCTTCCCGCCCGGCGGGCCCTGAGGCGGCAGGAGGTAAAAACACATGAAAACGCTCCCCTTGCCCTCCCCCCGGCACCTCCGACCGCTGCCGAGGCGCCTTGCCCTCGCCTTTCTCCACACGAAGGGGATGGCGGGGGTTTTTTAGCGTTTGATGGCAGGTTGGGGTGGGCAGAATGCCGAGGGAGGGTTCGGGTCGGTGTCTGAAGAGATGGGATGTTATTTTGTGTGGGATGTTTGTGTCGGCAAAGCGGTTCTGTCAGGCTCTTCTCAGTTCGAACACCGGCCCCTTCCTTCTCGGAGAATTTTTAAGGTAAAAGCCTTCATCATGCTTACTCTTACAGCCGGCTTTTATATTTTTCAGGTGTGTTCTCTGTAACTTCTCTGTTAGAGAAGTTGCCTGTCCCATTTTTTTCCACGTCCCTCAGGGAAATGGTTAGAGCCATTAGGTTGGAAGTCAGGGTTGTGTGAGACAGGAGTGAGCAACAACATTGACCTTAATGTAGAGCCCCAGTGAAAACTTGCGGCTCTCGGTGCTCTCCACCGTGCTCCTGCCACTCTCTGGCAGTAATTACTGCAGTAGAAAATACCTCCAAATGGGAAAGAGTACTCGGAAAGAGGATAAACGCTATGACAGGAGAAAGCTGTTGTATGAGCTGGCTGGACCTCTCCAAACTTTCTTCCAAAGCACACAGCAGATTTTAAGTGAGAAGAGTGAGAAACACACAGATCCTGACCATCCTGCAGTTAACCTTGGAGAACAGCAAGGCTGAAGAGATGACAGAGGCTTCACTGTGGAAAATTGCGCTTTACAGGATAGGTTTCCAAAACTGGACTTGATTCTGGCAACTCTGGGGGAAGGTGGGCAAGTTTTGGCTGTGTTAGAATGGTAATTTTTTCATCAAGTTATTCTCATGTGGTAAATTTCAACGTGTTTATGACACTGTAGGAAATCAGAGTTCTCATACTGACTGAGAGAATTCACAGGGGGTTAACATGAATACGAAGAATCACAATATTTAAAGGCTTACGCTCTTTTTTTGGAGATGAGAATTGATGACTTGGTTTTACTGGAATGATTTTAGACTCTCTAAACGCTACTGTGAAAGCTTATTTGTGTTAACTGAGAGTGCTGAGGCACAAAGGGCAGAAAATTTGGCTTTCACATTGAAAAAGCGAGGAGTATCTTGCAAGAGCATTGATTCATAGCATTCTGTTACTTGTGAAAATGTTGTTTCTGTTTATGTTTGTTTATACATCAATGAGCTTTTTCCCCCTGAATTTTGTGATTATTTCTGCTGTTAGATGTAACAAAACACTGTGAGAATTTCTCCGTGTAATTAAATGCTGCTCACAAATCAAGAAACAAGAGCTGGAGGAAGAATTGCTAAAACTTTTGAAGTCTTTGTGGCTTTTCCTGCTATGATGGCAGCAGGACCTGTATCAGAATACGACTCTGGGTTATCACTCTTACATTTGCCAGCCTGATCTCAGGATAGGACCCAGCACAAATACACAACAGCAGCTATCTAATTCTTGGAAACAAATCATCATCGGCTTAAAAAATTGATTTTCATACTACAAGGTGCTTTGTACTACTTCATCTCAGAGCACTTTCCACTTTTTGCTTTCTGACAATATTGCTTTTTGAAAATAAAATGAAGCTCTTCCTAGACACACAGAGTGTTCCAGGAATATTTGTACAAGAACACCTGAAATTTGTGGATGATCTGAAAGACCAGTTCGTGATTCAGTGTCGCACACCGGGTTGTATAGTTCCTCATGCTTTAAACTGCTATTTTGGCAGAAGTTAACCTCCACAGACAAAAAGCAGCTGTGTCAGTCATGACATCTCAGTAACACATGTAGTGGTTCTGACATCGCAGTTAATTAGATTTAGGAATGTTTTATAATCCCAATCTGTTCAGTATCAATGTGTGATGAATTATCAAATAAATTAGTCTTTGAGGGATCCTGCTTGAACTGTGGTCTTTCTCTTCAGAATAGTTAGCTGTGGGTTTTTTTCGGAGCAGGTTGTGCCCAGTCCAGGTGTGCCATGGTTATTTCCACTGGTTGGTGCCAGTGTGGGTCTTACAGAGTCCATCTGCATTTTGTTCTGCATTGCACAGTGGCAATTTTAGGATGACACATCCCCAAGCACATTCTCCTGTAATTAACAGATTCTCCAGGGGAAATCATGCCTTCATCCAGCATCCAGGAATGTATTCTGCTTTATATTGTTCTGGGTACAAACCTGTAACACTTCATTTTATCATATTGTATCTGATTAAGAAATTTTGGGGGATTTTTATTCCCTGCTTTATATATTTTTTTCTCCACTTTCCCCTGCCCCCACGCTGCCCTCTTTTCCTGTTCAGTGGAAAGTGTAGATCAACCTACAAATAACGTGGCTGGATCTTGGCAGCACTGATTCTTGTGCTCCTTCTTGCAGGGATTAGCCAGCCTGCTTTGCAGACCTGACAGTCTGTGTACAGAATGATTAGTTTGGTTTCTGAAATGAAATTTGTTAGTACCTACAGGCCCCAGTGAGATCTCGGGCACACTGGAGCTGCTGACCTGCCTGCACAAAAACATCTTGGGCTTTCTCCAGGTTGGATTCACACAACATCCTGGCAACACAGTCTACTCCAACTTTCAGACTTTTAACTATTGTCTTAGACTAGCCTTCCTCTACCCTCACTCGGGTTTACAGTCCTGGTAAAGTCTATGTAGACAGTTAATTTAAGCAGCTGGAGGCATTAGATCGTATGGCAGAAAGACAGTCTCATTTTCAGCATTGACCTGCTGCAGGACTTCAAGTAGCATTATTCTCTCTCTGTGCCTGTTTAAATATTAATGTTCTTTTGTCCATAAAAGGTATTTCTACTGATAAAAAGACTTGTGTCTTTTCATTCAAAGAAGTGCTATATGGCATCACTTCAGTAAAGTGAGCAGTTAAGTATCAGAAGAGCTTTAGATAAATATGAAAGAAATGTAAAATCACCAATGACTTCCAGGTAGGTCAAAAACAAGGGAGAACACCATCAGAACCCTAGCACGTGTGCTATCTAAAAGATATTTTTCTTTAGTTTGTTTCTGGGAACCTAAATGCACAAATTAATTGGATACTTTTATAAAAGACTTGATAATAATCTTGAATATATTACTTGTCAAAAATATGCATTTCACAATAATGATTTGCACATCAATGAAAGCTGAGATAGACACTACTGAATCATGTACTTTCAGTATAATGGAATGAATCCTTAAAGTAATTTCAATGCAATTACTTTTTAAAAATGTTTTATCAAGACGGAGGGGAAGAAAAAAAAACAACCGGTCAAAAGAAGATGATAGTGCCACAGCCGTGCCCCCGCTCTCAGCATTGAGCAGAAGTGGGATGTTTGCTCTCATGAGAGAGACGTTCTGGCTTCTTTCATCCTCCTTAATTGTTTGGAGCAGGACTGCAGTCATAGACACAGTGCACAGTCTCTGTGAGGGCCGCAAGCCCAGAAATAAATGCTGCCAAAGGTGAACTGGTTCATCTCATGTTTTTTTTCCCTCACATACCAAATATTGTGAGGTATCTCACCTGAATACATGCTGCTCATGACCATTGTTACACCATGCCACCAAACAACGACTATATTGAATAATAGTTAAATACTGAATTAACCCACTGCAAGTATGAAGCACCCTAGCTAACTGTTCTCACTGTGGCTGATAAGCCACTGAATGTCACTGCGTAGCAAAAGCACCTGTAGCTGCAGAGCACGATGCTATGGAGTGAAATAAACGGCAGGGAGGAAACTATAATAAAAATGTCATGTGTGTTTGAGCTGACTTTTTTTTGTTTGTTGGACTTTAGGAACAAACTAAATTGGTATGAGGATGGGGCAGGCTCTTTTCAGTGGTGCCCGGCAACAGGATAAGAGGTAACGGGCACAAACTTGAGCATGGGAAGTTCCACCTAAACACGAGGAGGAACTTCTTTACTTTGAGGGTGGCAGAGCACTGGCACAGGCTGCCCAGAGAGGTGGTGGAGTCTCCGTCTCTGGAGACATTCCAAACCCGCCTGGACACGTTCCTGTGCAACCTGCTCTGGGTGACCCTGCTCTGGCAGGGGGTTGGACGAGGTTATCTCCAGAGGTCCCTTCCAACCCTACCGTTCTGTGATTCTGTGTATCATCCTTTGATTTTGGAATTCAAAGTAAAACTCCCATGTGAAAGAATGGAATTACTGCTCTTCAGTTATTCACCAGAACATTACTAGTGCTTTCAGTGGCAAATAAAAAGTAATCTCTGTTAATTTCCTTTGCAGTTAAACTAATTACACATTTTTACTTCTCTACAAATATATTGTAAATAAACAAATGTAATTTTCATATCCATGTTGAATCTTGTCTTGGAATTATATTGCTCTGCCAACTGTTAAATATTGATTTTTTTTTGTCTAGAAGTTTTCCCTACACATGGGTAAGCAAGCACATAAAAGACATAAATAAAAGTAATTGGATCGTATTAGTTGCATGTATGCAGGTTTACATTCATACAAGACCTTTTGTTATTTATAATATAAATATATATATATTTGTGTTCCGTTCAGCTCTTAATTTTTTTTGTGTGAAACCTCCAGATGTTCTTCGATGCTATTGAATGTTTCTTTTGTTTTAGAGATGATACTGTCTGCCCAGGTACGGGACTCCTCTCAGCCCCCCGATCCCCAGGATGAGTGGCACAGGTTGTACATCACTTCGTTTATGCTGCTTCACTGCAACTAGCATGTTTTCAAAGGAACATGAGGAAGGTAGCGTACTTCCACAGCTGTATTTACTTTTATAAAATACATTGATATTTGCCACACATTTAACAGTTTCTTCTTAGATAAAAAATATTTTACTATCCTTGATTTTCTTATTTATTAAGAAGCATGAACTCGTTAATTTCTAGGTGTTTAGCATTGTCATCTTAGGAGAAAGAATGAGTGAATGTAATACTATCTCACATAAATGAACAAAAACACTGCAGGATTCATTCAGTTCTTGCTTCTTGGGTGTTCTGAGTATAAAGCCATTAGAGTGTGGAGAATTAAACTTTTCTTGCAGCTTATTTGGCAGAGTGTGACAAAAGGGAGAACAGTTATTAAAAAAAAAAAAGGTGACAACCATGCTTTACGCATCTATAAATGTTATAACTACATCCAAATATTATTTTAGGTTTTTAATGCAGTTCTTGGAGTCTAGGAGGTGGGAATACTTTTTTTTTTTCCTTCCCCCCTTCATGCTCTTTTCACAAAGTACAAGGGTATTTACAGGAACAATTTGTACAGTTAAACCCTCTTTTTTCTTTTTCCTATTTTCTTTTTTCTGTGGGGCCTGTCTGCTTTCTCTGTGAAAACCAGGTGTTCTGTCCAGCCACTAGGAAGGTGTAAGTGGGACAAGTGTGATGACCGAAACGGTGGAGCTGCCAGCGGAGGGGAATTCCCTGATAAGAGCCGTCTACCAGAGCCGACTTCGTCTCACCAGGCTGTTACTGGAGGGTGGCGCCTACATCAACGAGAGCAACGACAGAGGTGAAACCCCTTTAATGATTGCTTGTAGGACAAAACATGTGGACTCGCAGAGTGTCAGCAAGGCAAAGATGGTTAAATACCTACTGGAAAACAAGGCTGATCCGAACATACAGGACAAATGTGGAAAGACAGCCTTGATGCACGCATGTTTGGAAAAAGCAGGGCCTGAAGTGGTATCTCTGCTACTGAAAAGTGGAGCTGACCCAAGCCTGCAAGATCACTCCAATTGCTCTGCACTTGTCTATGCCATAAACTCTGGAGACAAGGAGACCCTGAAAGTTCTTCTTAATGCCTGCAGGGCACGAGGAAAAGAAGTCATCATCATCACAACGGACAAGTCCGCCTCGGGAAGGCAGAAGACGAAGCAGTACCTAAATGTTCCTCCTGCAGACCTCGAGGAATGCTATTCCCCGACTGCTTGCACTTCCCCATCGGAAATAGAACTGAAAACGTCTCCATCCCCACTTTCAAGTTCAAATGAAACTAAAAAAGTACTGTTCAGCTTTAAAGATCTAGATCATCCACGAAGCATGGACAGCTCATCTCAAACAGTTTCACCAACGAGAAAATCCAGCTCAACAAAAGTAGGGACCAAGCTGGCACAAGTGACACGGCTACAGTCTGAGCCTTGGATAAAGAGCTCTCCGTCACTGTTTCACCAGAATAAAATTGCCTCTTTACAAGAAGAACTTCAGGATATTACTCCAGAAGAAGAGCTCTCTTTTAAAATCAATGGCCTTGCCTTATCAAAGAGATTCATCACCAGGCACCAGAGTATTGACATAAAAGACACTGCTCATTTATTGAAAACCTTTGATCAAACTGGATCAAGGAAATTATCATATGATGAGATAAACTCTCAGATTCCTTATGTTGAAGACAAACATAACCCCTGTGGGATTCCTATGGGTAAGGATGCCAGTTCAGGACAAATCAACTTCATTTCAAACCTCAGTAGTATTATCCAGAAAAGAAATTCAGGAGCAAATCACTACAGCTCCGATTCTCAGTTAACTACTAGTCTAAGTCCTGCTGCTGCAGAAGACAGTAAGTCAGTGATAGCAAAGAAAAAGATTCTTTCTCCATCTCATTCTCTGTTATCAAGTTCTAGGGAAGTACTGGAGAACATGCCTTCTGTTGCTCTGAGCAGGAGAAATCAAGCTTTTCTAGAAAGGCGGGGTTCAGGAGCCTTATTGTTGGATCATATTGCTCAGGCAAGACCAGGTTTTCTTCCCCCACTGAATGTGAATCCTCACCCCCCAATTCCAGATATTACTTTCATAAACAGGGTTTCTGGGATGATTTCTTGTGGACAAAAACACTTAGTACCAGCAGCACCTGCTTTTCCTAAGGAGACCAAAAATACGAAAATGCTTCTAAGGAGGCAGTCATTACAGACTGAGCAGATTAAGCAACTAGTGAATTTTTAACAGGGGATTAAAGCGTTGCAAAATCATTAAGATATGTACATATTCACTGCATTACATGATTGTAATGATACATATCACAAAAGACAGCAGGTCTGTGATGTAAGGCTCTCTGCCTTGGAATGAATTAAATAGCTTAGAAACTACATGAAAAGATATACTTAACTAATAATGCTGCTTTCTGGAAACTGAGGAATATTTATTATACTGTTTTCATAATGATTTCAACGTCAGCACTGAAATCTTACCTGTGACAGGCTGAACACACAATGGGTCTCAGGCACTGCAGTTCTCATTTTAGGTTGGAAATGCTATGCCTCCGAGGTTTCCCCAAACGTGTGCTCTTTCTGCACCAGAAAGGTGGTACAGGTGGGATTTGGGAATTTGAAACATTTGACTGTGATGCTAGACACCAGACTGACTCTGTCCAAGTTGTGCAATATCCCTAAATCCAGTGTGCACAAAGGGTGGGCAGTGGCAGCTGTACATAGCAGTGTCTTCTAGCTTCAGTGGTTTGCTGCACGTAAATGGACAATACGCAGAGTCAGTAAAATTTGTGTAGCAGAGCTGTGCTGCATGCATAGCTATGCCCAGAAAATCCCAGCTGAAAACTGGGAGCCTGCTTTAGACGCCTTGCTGCCCACTGGAAGTCAGCGTGATAGCCAGAGTGCTGGAGAGCTCAAGTTCAGCACACAATGCCTGGAGGCCAAGTCAAGAAGCCAGCACAGCGAGCAACAAGTCCTAAATAACCTCCTGTAAAATGACCAAGCCCTGCTTGCAGTGTCAATGCGGTACGTCAGTCAACTTCGGCTTCTCAAGCTATGAGATTGCTGGAATCTGCTCATTTAAAAAGAGAAAGGGTTGGGAGAGGCAGAAGCTGTATGTAAACTAGGGTCCATTACTTTCTGTAGTTCCAGACTCCCAAAGCACAGATCTCCAGATCATGCAGGAGCTCTTTGGCCCCAGTCACAGGTCTGGGTTTCTTTTCAAGACAGGATACAGATGGTGGTACGCATCCAGATGTTGTCTTGATCAGCAACAACACTTCACACACATGCTTGGGAGCAAGGAAGAGCTCTGTCCTCCTGCTCAGACAGACCTAAAAGGAATCTGACAGCTACGATACTCACCTGGGAGATGGAAGTCCTCGTTTTGCCTAATTTGAAGCAGAGGACTGAATTTCTTACAGATGAGAAACATGCTGTTGCCTCCAAGCTGTTGCATATTTTTAAGTATCTCTATCTAAAATCTATTTTTCCTTCCCATTTAGTGTTCTGCAAGTCCAGATATCCACTTTGTCTTTGTGTACATTCTATAGCTGGTTGATTTCTGGCATTTTATAACTCATCTTTTGAAGACTGAAAAATATTGAATGTGTTCTGTTTTGTCATAATTTACAGAAATTGTATTGAAATTGTGTCTGTATAATGTGAATTTCTGTATACTGAAATGAGATGCTTTTTTTCTGAAAATACACAGTGGGCACTATCTGCCTTCTTGCAGCATCACTTAAAATTCACCCAGTCTGGCATTACCTTACAAATAACTGCAATTTTACTTAGCATTGCCCTTATTATAAGACAATTTCAAGTGGATGATAAATATACAGTCTCTGTAAATACCTTTTAATGTAGAAACAGAAAAGTGTCCAAAAATTCATAATATGCATATTTTGAAGAAGGGAACATTTGACACCTGGAAAGCAAAGGAGTATGGTTTACATCTCTACACAGCAGAGTTGTATATCAAGCACTGATCTGAAACTACAAATTTAAATCTTGAAATCAAATTTGTGACACAAAATCTCTCCAATCTCTAGTGACGACTGCTGGAAGGCAGATGATCATACCGCTGATTCTCTGTCCAAGCTCTCAAAGGTAGCTAGAATAAGCAAAGATGCAAATCGGTATCACAATTGTCAAAATTAATTCTTGCCCACAAAATACAGGTCTTGAAAGCCGTGGTGTCCGTTGCCCTCTTGCAGTCACAGCTCTGCTAACCTGGTGACAGCTGGGAAGGCCCATGGTGAGCTGCACTACGCAATCACGTTTGATGTACCTAGACATGATTGTCACGCTTGTTTAGCTTCTCACCCCTCAAGAACAATCAGTGCCAGTCACAAAAATGTTGCTGGCAAACCCATTGTTTGTTTTTTTTTAATTAGAGATGGACTGTTCATCCACTGAAAGAGTCTTGGTCATGGTGGATTGGCTGGCAAGCCCCAGTCTCTGTACATACACAAGCAAAAAGTGTTCACTATGGTAAAAAAAGCAAACAACAAAAAACCCACCACCTGAGTTCATGCATTAAGCATCCAAAAATGAGAAAGTTCCAAAAGTGAAATTACGTACATTTTAAGAGCTCTTAAATACCGGTGGAAACATGGTGAAGGTGATGCAGTATTTGGTTCCATTCAGGTTCTGCCTTTTACTTCACGAGATGTTGCTGGATCAGCATCTGCGTATACCAGGCAGAAACGACGATTACACAGAAATCGTTTTATGGCAGAGAAATTAAGTGGAACAATATGTGTCAATATTAACTAATCAACTGGATACAAATTGGTCCCTACAAACACCACATAAAGACACAATATACTTTTCAAATGTTTTTAAGATATTATAAATGGAAACAGCAATTTGTAGTGTGTTCATCTCATAATGCAGTTAAATATTTGAAGCTAAAAATCTATCTTTAAAAAATATAAATCCTTTAGAAAAAATCAACTACTAGTGTCGTTGCTGAAGGTACAAAGCCCAATTTCCGCTGTACTGATTTTAAAATTAATTACAGAGAGATTACTGATCCCTCAACTGAAACAGTAATTTTTTTACAAAATGCTTAGACAATGGAGGAAAATGGCAAATGTCTTGAGGAGTTTTCTGTAGTGTTGCCAGTATTTGGTGCTTAATGTGCAAATGCAGAAGTAATGTGAAAGGTTAACAATGTTTATTGTTGCATCAATGTTAAAAGTGACCTTCAAAGGAAAAACAGTTCCGTTTTGTTCTCTTGATGTTGTTATGATGCATAAATAAAAGTGATCCCCCCCCCCCGCCATTCAGGGAATACGGAAATAGACACATCCTTTTATTCACCACTTAGGAGACGCTGAGTCACTACCAAAGGTGCTCGCTCCTAAGTGTTTCTCAGGCTGTCTCTACACGGGAAAATTGGAACAGTTAATTAGATTTAATCCAACATAGCTAAATTTGTACACAGTATTGTGTGAGAGAGGCTCTGTCTGTCTGTCAGCAGCTTTCTGTGGTTCCACTTTAGTCTGCCATCTTTGAAGTCTTAATCCTTGTCATTTTCCAGTCATCCGTAATATCTTTTAAGCAAAGACTGGGAATCAAGACCTGAATTTCTAATGTTAAATTCCATCCTGAAACATTAAAGTTTACAAACAACAAAATACCTTTCAGGTGTTCTTTATGCATCTTGGTAAAGAAAACACCACAAGCTGAAACTTTTTCCTTGCTAGTTTTAAGAGCTGTGGCTTCCCATCCAGGGAGAACCATTGGTTCTCACACCGTACAGTGAGAAATGAGTGAAGCTTGTCCACACTAATTTATAGAAAGATTAATGGCAGAAAATCCTTAAACATTTAAACGATATAAAATGGAAGTGACATTTCTGTCAGCAAGCACTCCTGCCAACATAAGTTACAGCTTTCAGTAAAACACACTGCCTGGGAGATTGTTGATTTTTGAATCTACGTGATGAATTTAGAAAGGTGAAAAACTTTTTTTTCCTGTTGGTTTTCATTTTCTCTGCAAAATGCTGTGAAAGCATGCAATGAAAGTAACCTCTAGACAAATCATGGTGGCCTCACAAAAAAGCAGTGATCATCTAAAAATCTTCATATTTTGGTTTAAGAAATTTAAGAACAGCCACTACACAAGAATGCTGTAAAAAAGCAGTTTTCAAGGTTGTGTTTAAGGCGTGGTGTTCAAAGGACAGTCTTCAAAGTATCCTTCTCTGCACTGTTTTTGCTTTAAGAAGAAAGGCATTTGGAGTTGCTTTGTCTTGATTTTTGTCTGCTACAGTTATGCAGCACTTCCAGAAGAATATTGCCATAATTTGATGCAGCTACGCAAGAAAAATAGTAAACTAAAACAGTCATTAAATTCCTCTTTTTTCCCATCATCAAACCTTAATAAGACCTTCATCTTTCTGCGTCTGTAATGCAGTACAACTAATTAATTTTCCAACTAAAATGAGGTATTCATAAATAAATGGATTCTTGCATTAGTAAGCCATTATTCCATTAGTTGGCTATTTTGTTTATATAACAAGAGCGTGGCTTGTTATAGAAAGGCCAACATTAGTCACAACCAGACGTCCTACTAAAAACATTAACACTGTATTGATAAAAGGGACAAGCTTTTTTTTTTTTTTAATTAATGTTGAAATCCAGAATTAAGAGGGAGAAATGCCAGTTGTGAAATATTTCCCAGCTGCACATTTTCACCTTAAGGTGTTACTGGCATGGCAATAACTTCAAGGAGATCAGGTTTGATAAGGATACATCTTAGGAAAACTCAAGGTGGTTTTTTTTTTCCACAGAGTGAAAGGGATAAAATTCCAATTTTTATGATTAATTGTTCTGATAAAATACCCAGCTGTTAATCCTTTTCAAAAGAAAGTAGGTCTTATACTCCTTTACACAAGTTAACCTTATTTTAAAATATATATGCAAAATTCCTGTTCTTCAGAGGACACCCATTACCTGAGACAGGCGTCTCCTTGGCCGATGGTGCATGTAGCTGGTTGAAAGAAAGCGCAGACCCCGTAGGAATGTCCTTGGCTTTAGCGTTTCACACACGTAAAACAAAAGCTCGCTTCTTTTTGCTGGTACAGCATGGGCTTCAGAATCCTGAGGACTCTGATTAGGGACCAAGGCGCTCTGTAATTTGTACAAATTCTTTACTTAAACTCCTTGCAAGTATCTGTTAAAGCTCAACAAAGATGACAGTAGGTCACTTAAAACTCTCCCTGCAGCCATATCAGTGCTCTATGGTAGTATGTACGGTGTAGCAGGTGAAATGTGTTATTAAATCATAAAAATTGAGGCTGAAAGGAACCTCTGGAGGTCCCATCCCACCTCCAGTTCCAAGCAGGGCTTGCCTCGGCCATACCGCTCATCCCAGCTGGGGTTCAGGAAAACCAGGTATCAACAGTTCAACACTTCAGGAGGCACCAGAGGACTCCGCGCTACCAACGTGAAGTCAAAACCCCTATTTTAACTTTAACCATAAAGATGGCATCTCCTGTGCTAGCACCGCACTGTAGATCCAATGTTAATTCAGAGGTTTTGTCCCAAGCAGAAAAAGTGAATTTATGTTCAGCCATTTAAAAGACACGGTAAGAACTTGAACAGTGAAGGTATTTTTTTTAGAATTGTATGCAGTAATGTTTATTCCCAAATTTCTCAAAGCCAGATGCAGATGCATGGCGATGAACTGTAATTAATTCCTGTATTTTTTCCCTGAAGGCACCAGCTAGCAATTTTGAACACTTTCACAAGCTGCCACGGATACAGGGGTTACAGCCTTCTCTCTCAAAAGGTAGTCCATTTTAAAATTAAAACTTGACCTGTATGTACATTTTAAACACACAATAATGAGCACACCTTTTAAAAACATATTTTAATTCTCCTTGGTCAGATCCCGATTAAGATTCTGAATTTGCATATGCCATTTTTTTTCTGCTACAGCAATGAGAGGAATTGCAATTAGGCAGTGAAAGCAACAGCTATAATGACAGAAGGATCACTGAAAAATTCAAGGGAACCAAGCCAAAACATAAGGATATTAAAAAACAACATAAAATTGCCCCAAAAATTTAGATGTTCAAAATTCAGAAGATGAGAGTACAGTACTTTTAATTTTACTGGAAGCAAAATCAAAACCAATGCTTCCTTATTCGGGGATTTAATGAACCACCTCTGCTGTGGCAGGCCAAGGTGTCATCCTCGGCTGCTCCTTGCACCCGTCTGCCAGAAGCAACTGGTCCAGTGCGAGGGAACACAGACCTCAACACCCCAGTGCAATCTGGAGTAACTGCAGCGTGCAGTGAGTATTTTCTTTAACCATTGTACTAAAAAAGTAATAATAAGGTAATTACCGTGATTTACAGTAAAAAGACGTATCAGAAGTAGCTGGAAGATGGTAGTAACATCTCACTTCACCGCAAAGGCGTACACCAAAACTCATCCAGCAGAGCCCTAACAAGAGGCAAAGAACTAACGACTAACACAGCACCCTGGCTTGGCTGTTACGTAGCAGCTCCTGGGTTAGTACGAGATTCATAGGTAAAACTCTCAGCAAAACTGACAGTAAATATAACAAGTTAATACACAGAAGAGGAGCCTGGGCATCAGGGAACCACACTGCACGGGCAAACGGATATTCCTGCAACAACAGGTGAACAAACTAAAGAATAGAGATCTCCATGAGCATCAAAACACAACAATGAAAAAAAAATGGTTCACAATTTTAATGAAAAAAAGTATAATTAATTAGTTTTGTGGTAGAAAAAGGTTTCTGGTTAACAGAGTTTATGGAAAAAATGTTTCTTTAAACAACTGTTAAAATGCCTCCTAATATCTTTCCTTACATTAGTAGTTTTACCCTTATTAAAAGAAATACACTCTGAAAATTGGAAGAAATTTTAAATGAATTAGAAGAAATTTTAGAAGAACATTGAAACTGATGGAAAAGCTCCCTTGACTCTTGGATATAATGTAGGATGCAGTTCATAACGGGCTCTCCCTAACCTTTAAAAAACCAACCAACCCCAAAACAGACCAAACATTTTTAATTCCCCAACACTGTGATTTCTGTATTTTTTCTTAAAGAAAAGGAAGGACAGGGCCATTTTATCACAGAGTTATTAAGTGAGGTATGAAGACTTTCTGCGCAATTCACTAACTCCGTCTTCTTAATCACCAGGATCACGAGTCCCTGGTGGTGGGCTGCAGAGGTGGAGGTTTGTGTAAACCCAGTTCTGCAGGCGGGTGCTGGGAAGGTTCAGAGGCACCCTCCCTTGGCGGCTGCACAGACACTGCCCATATGAAAAAGACAGCACAGGCCAGGTGCCGAATCAAATTCTTCATTACCCAAACAAAGCACAATAAAAAATCACAGGTGAAAAGCTTTACAGTGCTCGGACTCAAACATTAAAGAGGGTTTAATGGACAGTGCAGAAATAAGTCTGCAGTAACATTAGCAAATGGCCTGGTCGCAGGCAGCTGGCTGATAAATAAAACATACAAGGGTTTAATGTCAAGGTTTTAATTGAAGACGACGACTGGCGTTTTTTGCAGTCCGAGTAGGCCAAAACTGAGTAATTCTTCACATGAATTCTGAAGGTGGAGAACTGGTTTTTAAAATGCATGTCTTTGGGGGCATTTTCTTCGATTCCACAGCGCATTTAAACAACACAAACCTCAGAGAAGCGGCTTCTGTTTTCCTTTCATCATATTTACATCTTACTGCAGGATATTATTGAGTAGTTGTGCAGGACTAATGATGTCAATTCTCTTCTGTAACGTGTTATTTTATCTATTTAGTCAGTTCCGTCAAATTCACAGAAAAACATGAGGCTTGAACTACACTTGCAGCAAATTAGAAACATTTTATTAATTGGTTAACTCCCCTGGACATCCTGAACAATATCTAATTCATTTAAATTAACAGATTTTTCATGTAACAAGGACAATTATGTCTAAAAACCTCTCTGAAAGATATCAACAGACACAAAGCAACACCGACAGAGAAAATGATTCCACAAAGAAGCAGCAGAATTTATAGCTTCTAAACATTTTAAGTACAAGGAACAGATCACTGAGAGAAGGTTTTAAAAAAAAAGACAGCAACAGCTCGAGTAACACAGACCTGCCACAGAGCCCCCTTTCCAACAGAGTAAGTAGCTGTCTCTCTTCTCCCCTTTATTATCTTACTGCCAGCCCCACAGCTAACACATCTTATTTTAGAAGGAGAGCATTTGTACGAAGACTGGCATGAAAACAGAGAAACAAATTAAAATTAATTTATTTACGTGCAAGTCAGACCAGACTGACATAAACACCACAAACGACTTCACAGGAAACTAACAGAAATCCATAGGTAGAAAATACATACAGGAGTTCAGATATATAGGAGAATCCATACAGAATAATCAAATTCACCACACAGTCAAACCTTGTCACTGCAAGCATGCTCCATATAATTCATTTCTAGCATTTTATTTAATCTAGTTTCACATGTCTTGTTGCCTTAATTATTTTTTCTTGTAATATAGATCATGTCTTCTTTTAATTTTATCTGAATACCCACATGTATTACTCACTGATATTTCTTCCATGATGTCTGCACCCTTAATACCTCTGGCTGGTATTTTTTACTTAATAGTTTAACCAGTTTTAACAATACTTCAGGTGGGAATTGGTAAGTGGGAAAAAGGTTTCCAAATAACAGAAAAGTCTGCCAGTGTGGACGCAAAAATGGCTAACAAACTGAAAGACGAAATCCCTTAAGTCAATAAATATAACGGCCTGCAACACGGAGCTGAAACAAGACCTAGGAGTCCACCCCTGCCCTAAATGTTCACATAAATTGTGGAACAAAAGGACAATGGGATACTCTTGACTTTAAATCTATTTGAAATAAATATATGGCTAGAAAGTATTGCTGCTTCTGAATGACCACCAATATCCTGAAAAGAAAGCTAGACTAAGCCTAGAGCTAGTAAAGTGATCAATAAGAATTAATGCAAAGAACTCAGTGCTCTTTAATGGCACCTTTCACTCAATAAATGAACCCGGCTACAGCAGCGTGTCCTCAAGCTATGTCCTTTATGCCCCTCAAAAGCAAATTCTGTTATCCAGGCACCTGCCTGACTCATTTTGGCTAATGCAGCTGTGTTGCGTTTGATTCCAAAAGCTGGCTGATGGCCCGAAGTGGTTCTTGTTCAATGGTATATCCCAGAAAACAAAAACCTCTGAACTATACTATTTCCTACTACTTTATTGTATGTACTATAGATTCAAAGCAATGTCTATAACCTGGGTTTAACTGGAGCTTTGGTCATTTATATATCCTGTTTTCCCTGAAAAGGAGTAAGGTGAAAGGGTCACAAGGATACCACATGATCGTATCTGACAGCACGCCTGTCATCCAATAGCTCCTGAACCTGTTCTAGTCAAAATGATCTGGGTTAGAAAAGGGTCTTCGAAGTACTTGAAATGTTTTACATAGTTATGGTCAGTTGGGAAATAGTTAATCTCGCTTCCTGCCATGGTATAGCAAAATGCACGCGCAAACTTCAAAGAAAGAGATGCTATGAAGAACTGAGAGGTCAAATCTGTTCAAGTCAGATCATGTTGTCACAGCGAACTGAAAAATACGTCATTTCTCCCCATTCATTAAGAGGAATGGCACTGACAACTTGACCTTTTGGTGGTAACTGCGATTCACATCAACTGCGTAAATTAAATTAAGTACTCTATTTAACTATTCCAAGTACAACTAGATAGTTTTTTTCCTTATTTAGAAAAAAATTTCCTATTTTTATCCAAGTATATTATATCTTATTAGACAATAAAAATGATGAAAGATTTGCCCCCCAAGAACACAAACCAATTATTACATAAACCTGCCAAAGGAGCGTAGGTCAGCAATCCTGAATTTTAATGGCTGCATGAAATCACCATATTTCAAGATTTAGGATTAAGAAATATAACTAACTTTTCTATCACAGTTGTACTAATGCTATGTAATAAGCAAAATTTGCCCTAATTAACTCTTTAGTACTAACAGCCTGGACAGTATTGTGGAAAGCATCAAAGTTCACACAACTCCTGCAGGAAGCACGTGAGAGGATGGGAAAAGGAGGACAAGAGGATGACAGGGGACAGGGTAATGCCTCTTCACAGCATCAGCTTTCATTTAGAAATCAAGATCTCCTCTGTCATTATGAAAAAAAACTTTGTAACATTTGGCAGAAGGCAACAACACACAGCTTGTGCCTCAATCTGCACAGATTTCAATATCTCTATTTTAAGGGACGCAGAAGTTAAAGATGCAAAAAAATGCTTAAAAAGGAAATAGGTTGGACTCTTCCTGCAGGTGATACACAGAGTTGCAATGACTTTACTCTCCCTCAAAGGGAAGTCCAACTTTTGAAAATTTTTGAAATTGTATTCTGAGAATTAAAAAGATGCACAAACCAGGGGATTGTAGAAAACAACTGTTCCATCACAGAAATGTACAGGTTTTGATGTAAGTACTAATCACTGTACAGCTATTTCATTCTTAGAGCCTCTGGCCTTCAGAAAGACTGCAGCAGAACATTTTACATAACTGCTGTTAAAATTTCGTTTCAAACTCTTGAAAGAACTACCACTTTTCTCTTACAAAACCCTACAGCTCTTTTAATGCTGTCTCTGATGTGTACCTCCCTGTAATCCATCGCTGTGCTCTATGTACAGGACAGGATTTTTCTTCATTTTGGGGGTTCTGTTTGCCCGAGCACCTCCTGCCGTGCAGCTACAACTCCAGCTCCTCTCACAATCCAAGGACTATGTCGCCGATGGCTCAGAAAGCATGGAGGCAAGACATGGTATGACATGCACAATTACCACATTGCAGAGAACCTGATTAGTTTTAATTCAGTAAAAATAGCCATTCTTTCTCAATGGAGTATGTAGTATCAGAGATCCCACTCTTCACATCTAGCATACAGACTCATCTGTTGACCAGGAGTGAGAACATTATCAACCGCAATGGCATTAAAAATAGTGTATCAAGATGAGCTACAAAAAAATACCCTTTGGGAAGCGCATAGTTCTGTACTTAATATGGTCTTGACTCTTGTCCTCCCCTATAAAAAGCAAAAGCAGGCTTTGGTAGAGATAGAGTGTCCCATAGACTTTGTCTTACACAAAAGCGGTTAGTAGCGAACCACCTTGGTCCAGAAATATCAGCTGGGGCCATTCTCCCCTTCAGGTGCTTGCAGGGAAGAAGTATTGGTATATTTAGGTAACGTGAGTAGCCGTTACCACGCGCCACCAGGTGAATGAGAGGGAATGTGCATACGATGAGTAAGCAGCAATTCTGACCTATTAAAGAAGACATTAGATTTCTATTTGATAAGCATTTCAATACAAGTGTTATATAAAAACTCCTCCAATAACCACGGCTGTGTTCTATACAATTCTTTTGGGAAGGAAAATGTATTTCCCTGAAAAAGAAATCTTCATGTTTAAAGAAGCTAAGTATTATAAGGTGAGAGATTGCCTGTTTTGTGTTTACTATTCTACTCCTATGGCTTTTTTGAATTCAGAATTTTGGGGCTCTAAGATGTCATAATAAACCCTACTTTTATCAAAGTTTTCTCGGATGTAAAGCAAATCTTCTACAGAATACACATCCTCCTTCCCTGTCCAAACAGTGAGGCTGTACCTATATCAAAAAAAGGGAAAAAAAAAAAAAAAGAGAGAGAGAAAGAGAAAAAAGAGTATGTTATCTTAAGATAAAGCACATACAACAGAAATACATCGCACTAATAAGCTCCTAAAAATATTTTTTTCCTCGTTACAGAGCTAAGTCACACAATTTGGCTCCAGTCAAACTTCAAGTTCTTGCTCCTAAAGCTAAACTTGCTAGAACTTCCCAAGGAGGACTGCAAAATGTTTAAGATGGACAATCGTACGCCACCCAGAACCATTTATCTGTATTCTGGTCCTTGTGTGAACTGTTGTGCCAAACCTAGCAAGGAATAAAATAAAATATCCTAGGCAGATGTCCAGCAAATGAATTTATCAGTCTGAGCATTTAAAGTTTGACAAAGTTATAAACAGTTACATGTGGAGCATTATAATAGAAAATATGAGGCAATCTCAGTTATAGCTGATTTTCATACTCCATGTTTTGTCACCTACGTGATGTGTAGTTATGCCATCTGATTAACTGAATGTAATTTCTGCACTTTTCTCATTAATTGCACAGACGTTATTGTAACTCTAAAAAAACCTGAAAAACTTCCAAGTATCATTTAAAGTTAAAAGCATTACACTCCACAATCTCCATGTGACAAATACTTAAATTTTCCCCTTTGTTTATTAAAACTGTATGTATTTCAAATACAGGTAGACCAGAATTTAGTTGCATGTCAGCAAAACTGGCTCAGCAATTTCTTTCTTCTAATCATGTCACTAGAAAAAAATCATGATTTTTATGCTGAGGTAAAAGAGAAAATACTAGTATTTCAGTGGGAATAATGCTTGTATCCAATGAGGACAAATTCGAGAATGGCACAATTCACAAGACGTACTCTTAACATAACTATATTTTGAAATTAATTTCCCAGTTTCAAATGTTCAATTCTAATTTATCTCTTGATTCACCACTATAAACAAGAAAAAAACCCTATAGTTTTTCCACTCTGTTGTCTCTAATTACTTAGAAATTTTCCATACAAGTCACTGTCCTAACATTTCCGTCTTGAGCTTTGACCGTGGTTGGTGCTTAAGGAAGAACTTTATTAAGTGCAGGTAGGCAGAGTAAGTGAAAAAGATGAGTAAAAGACAATTATATACAAAGCAGGCTTTATTCTCATTCTATTACATGTAAATAAATTTTTTCTATGAAATTGTTATGTGTTTGTAAGAACTATTTTTAGAAGGAAATATTAAGTCAGTGTTTGGAAACCATTGAATGTATTTCAAGTACATAAGCAAAAACAGCTTTGTAGCACGCTCACTGACTTCCAACCTAAAAACCACCTTTAATGTTTTTATGTCACATTATTACAGAAAATATAAATACTGAATCCAATAAAAAGTACCTATGAAGTTTAAATATTTAAATATAATTATTCCAAATTGCAACATCCAGCTACTTGGTCTATTTAACTACATTAGTCCTACAAAATGCTTATAGTGCAACTGGATTACAAACCTACACAAGATTCACTACTATAATAAGTAATTTTAGAAGAGGCTTTTGGGATTTTCTTATTTTAAAGAAATTTATAGTGACCGTTTCTGTATGACAACACAATGTAACTCAAGGAACTCAAGGAATTAAAGAACTGAAGGGATAATCTAGAAGAAAAAATATTTTCAAAGTAATTGAGACCAGCATGTACACATAACTGTGCTATATTTCATATAAACAATTATGTGCCTTTGTAATAAGGACAGCTAAAAATAAAGGCCCTCAAACTTACCTATCCGACTGTTGGATTAACCAGCACAGCTCAGATATTGACTGTCGTACTAACGCTGCTCTTACAGGGAACGTTACAGGCTGGGAAAGCGTACTGCATATCTGAGCCATCTCTTTCACCATCACCCAGTCATAGCCTACAATAAAGACCATTTGATTAAAAAGAATTCTTCACAAATACAACCTCTATAAAGGCACAATAAATTCTAAAATGGTTAGGTTGCATGGTAATACAAGAGTGAACATGGGTTTTGTGAAAGTGACATAACTCTGCAATGAAATTGCTAAATTGTTATAAATAAAAAATGTCATTGTCCCAGAGGAGAAAAACAATACTAATATGAAAAAATAAATTTACTTTGAAAATCTTTATTTCTATTAATCGCAGTGTTATTTTACATAAAGCTACAGAATGTGACATCTTCTAACGTGCAGGAAATTATATCTTTGCTCTCTCTCTTAAAAAACAGTGTTACCATTGACTTCAACATGGACCAGTTTTAACTTGAAAGTGAGCCTAAAAAATGGAAACATTTTGAAAAATTTGGAAAAAAAATTCAATGAATTTTTAAATTATAGAGAAATGAAGGATGTAAAACATTTTGAACATCAAAATTGCTAAAATTAAGCATTGTGAAACGTTTCAAGTGCCTGCTGTTGAGATTTTTACAAGCACTGAAGCTAGTTAAAACAGTATTTAATATTCTCTTATTTCTACAGGCTATGAAAGTCTTAACTTCAATAACAAAGAGTTAATATTTTTTTTCTCAAGTACTCATATGCAATTTGAAAAGACTTAAAGCACCAAATCTTAACAAAACAGATTTTGTTGGGCAAACAGCAACTTGTAGTTGAAATCAGTCAAATAAGCTGGTTTTCTTGTGTCTTATCCTTAATTAGCATCATCACAAACTGAAGTTTAGAATGGTGATAAAGTTATTTATTAAAATGGTTACTTAGTACAGTATTTCCAGTACATTATTTCCAGCAACTCTTTACTGCACTGAAAATACTTTGGACAAAGTACTATATAGTTTAATAAAATTGCTGTATAATATAAAACAAAATCCTCATGCCACAATATTAAATCTTGCTAATGAACAATCAGCGATTTAGAAAGGTGTATAATTTTGCTGTTGTGGTCACAGACAATATTAGTGGGACTACACTACTGCACACAAATGCACATGCACTGGAGTAAAACATCCTAATCAAAGCAGCTGTGAGAATTACGAGAGGAAGCCTGTGAAAAGGACCCAAAGATAATGCTTATATGTTCAGGATCTAAATTCACGTTAGGGATTAACAATAAGAAACTTCAATTAGATTCTCAAAACTGAGACTTAAAGAAGTTACTAACATCAATAAATTGGAAAATTTATTGCAAAAATTTAATTATTCAATGGAAATGAAATGTTAAAAACAATGTTGACCTACAATTTTATTTCAGTGATCTACTGCAAAAGCACACTGATAGGGTTTTAAATTTCCAGTTAATGTATTATTGCTCAGGAAACGTGCCAGAATTCCAATTACCAAACCAATCCTCATAGGATGCAGGGAGCAGACTACCTGAAACAGGGCGTGAGCAATTTGCCCCCCCAAATTCCCCAATATGTGTGAATGAGTTCAGTAACAAAATACAAAACGTTCAGTAACAACAAAAACATCAGTTTTTTACACAGTTCCGCTACAACTCAAACATTGAACTAATTGCTCTAAAACACTATCAAATATAGACCAACAAAGAAAATAATTCTTCTTACATTCACTATTATTTTCGAACGGACCAGGTGGCATGTAATGTATTTTGAATCAATTATAAAATTAATTTGGAGAAAACAGACTATGCAGTATAAGCATTAAATGTTTTATCTTTACCTTCATTGTGTTTGCCAGGGTGCCAGCCAGTTGTCCACCCCAGCGATAAGGTTACATTTGGGAAAAATGAAGTGACAGTGTCGAGGAACCCTTTTGCATCCACCACAGCACTATTTCCATTAGGTCCTGGTAGGATATCTGCATTGATCCAAACGGGTCGCCTCAACTGCTGCTCCACCTGTTCAAGAAGCTCCAAGGAAGGCCGTACAGCTTCTAGACTATAATAATAACACATGGGTGAGATGAGACACCTCATTCTGGTTGAAGATGGGAAACATACAGTATGTATGTGGATGGGTATGTTAATGACACTGTCCCTGTAAGCCAGAGAGCAAATGCTGAGGACCCTTTCTACCATAAGGTGACTATTTCTGTGGGGGTAAAGTACCGTAAGCCTCTTGTCTCCCTGCTGCCCAATATGGACTGCTTCATGGGTCTTACCTCATGGCTCTTCTAACTCCAGACCTGTTAAGACTTCAATGTTATTGAACTCTTAGGAAGGATTTTAATTAAGGAAGCCACTGCAGGCTCCGACACTTTTGCAGTGGTTGTTTCCATGTTTCCACAGCTCAAAAGCCGTGGCATAGTACTGGCAGCATGAAGAATTCTGCCCACTGGGTGTTCATCCTACCGCTAATTATTAAGTCTGAGATGTAGTCACTTGAGCAACCAGCGTAGCACCACTTGTAAGCATTTAACAAAATATCTTAAGTCACATATTCTCACTATTCCCTCAAATCAAAAGAAAAGGCATAACTAGAAGGCAAACAATAACCTTTCTCTATCCACCAAAACTTTTGAAACAGCAGTATTGTGGATGGAAAGGAAATGTGGAATAATGGGGAAAAGGAATAAATGCCAAGAAAGTATTTTTTTCTCTCACAGCAAATTAATTAACATTCTATGTAACATTCAGGAATTTTTAAATTCCTGAATCATTACGGTCAGAGTTGTGATATCCTTACTAATACCTGTGTTTTCTCCTGCAAGTCATGAAAAGCTCAGAATAAGCCATCTTCTAGCTTTTCCTCAAAATTTTGCAGCGACCTGATACCGAGCTGAGCCAACAGAAAATTCTTTGTGCTGCTCTGCAGGGTTAGTTTCCCTGTTCAACATCCTAAACTGGTCCCTCCGGGTGTCGCGGGAGCACCAGGAAAAGCAAGGGGAAGAGAAGGCACTATGAAGAGCGAGGAGAGGATCACAACTGGTAGAGCTTACTCAAACATGGGCCACAAGCTACATGCTGCACAGATGCCTGTTCGAACAGCAAAGGTGATGGTTAATTAGTACCATCTCTTCCCAATTCCCAGGCCATTGCATCTCCCACCTGCTACACCAGCGCTGATGCTTGCCTTAGCAGCAGTGTGTGTGTGTTCAGGGATGTAAAGTGGTAAACAACTTTTCTCATTGTTTTGTAGGGGTGGTTCTGTACCAAGTGATTTCCTAACCTAGCTCATGATGAGGTCAGATGAATTGTGTCAGGATTTGTGGCCACACGTGGGAATGGCAGCCAGCTGGTACATTAGGTTATCTCTAAAGCGAAAAAGCACCCTGGGCTGCCTGTGTTATTTCCTGTGAAAAGTCATTTTGTACATTTTAATTTTTGTCTTGTTGAGAAAGCTGCAGAGTGGCAGGAATTCCTCTCAATGTTTTCAGTCAGCATTAGCTCAAGTCTTCTTCGAGAAAAGCTAGTGATGGCTTGAGTTAACATTATTCGCTTAAGTATTTCTCACATTGTCTGAGGCCAGAATAGATGGCATTTTCACATATACAAGGGATTGTGAAAGCCAGTGGAATACCTTCCTTTTTACTACAAAGCACAAAATAATGGAAGTAGAAAAAAGCCCAAAGCAGCATCTCTTGAAACAAACAAAAAAAACCAAACCCAAACTCCAGACAGCACTGTTTTTATTGCACAGCATTTGGAAAATTCAAACGTATTGCTGACTCCATGCTGAATGACTCTGGCATTTTAGAAGTGGGACTCTGAAGTCCTTTTGCAGAATACATTCATTCCTGCAGATAAAGCCAGCAGGAAATGTGATTATGGGGTCAATCATGCTGACAGAGTAGAAATACACAAAATAATTCTTATTAAGTGCTGTTGAAATAATCTTCAAAACTTCAGCAACGGTATCCAAAGGAATATTATTCAAAAGAACATCATAATCTCTATCACTCATTTGACTATAGCTGCACTGTGTGCTTGTATTTTTAAAATGCATTTATGCAATTAGACTTTGATAATGCAACATAATTTTAAAAACCTTTTTTTAAATGACTGCACTTGTGTGGAAATCCCATGTGGAAAAATAAGAGGCAGATGTTTTTAAATTAATTTAAACACTGACTAAAATGAAAGGAAAAAAACAAACCCCAAAACCAAATAAACCCAAACAAATGTCTACTTCTCTTGTCCTTGCCATTCTCTGTCCAGGCAGAGATTTACAGGTTTTGTTAACAATAAAAGGACTTAACCTGCCCACATTTTTTCGCAAGCAGAAAACTCACAGGAGCTTCCCAGATAGGCATTATCATTTCAGTTTTCTCTATCGAAAGCTTTGCTCAGTAGCAACTTGGTAACAAATTCACTGAATATAAAATAATTATTTGTAGTTTAAAACACTTTTGAAGCTTTTACTCTTGAAATGCATTTGGTTATACCGATTACGTTTCACTGCATTTTCTGTTTGGGAAGGAATGCATTACACGATAAGAAAAAGGTTGGTCTAACATCGCTAAAAGATAGTGCTACCTGTAAAATTGTTACTTAGTCAGAACACAAAGAATATAAAAATCTTTTTGTCTTGAGATACCTCTTAAAATCCAGCTTGATGCCTTTATTTGTGTCAACAACCTCTTTTAGCCATTCCTGCAATGTGTTATCGCTGTCTGTTTCAGGTGGGTGAGCCATGATAGGATCTCCATTTCCTCCCAAGCCACCACGAAGAAGAACATCTGCTTCTATCATGTGAACATCACCTGTTGATTTAAAAAAATGAATGCTCTAACAGAAGCAAATCCAATAGTTTCACTATTGCTCCACTTCAGCGTCACAATTACAGGGCAAGTCTTTCCACACTGGACTCTGCACACTTAGATCTCACTCCACACTCTCCACAAAGATCACCCAGTATGAGCCGCTATCTGCAAAGCAAGAGATGCATTTCTTTGGGTACTTTAGTCAATAAACTCTAGAAATCTACAAGCACATGAAAACTGATTTTTGTAGACACATTTGGCCAAGTAATCACTTTTTTTTTTCAGAGGAACAGCAAAATTAATATCCAAAATGTGAATCCACTCTTGCTAAATTTCGAATCTTTTCCTCTTAAAACAGGGCTCCGGACAGAGTCTTTTAGGAAAAGGCGACCAGAAGATTTTAACACTGGCAGAGACTGAGTACTCTCCTTGTCTCACTCTCAAAATCGACAAACCCATATGAGCCAAAACTTTAAAAAAAAGTCAGCCAGCCAGCCAGAAACATATGCCAGGAAAACAGTAGCTAAAACACACGACAAATGAGTGGAAATCTTAGGAATGCGGCAAGCTCTTGAAAACAGCTTCCTATGGTGAGAAGCATTCGAGAGTCTGGGCAGTACTACTAGCTTTGCAGAGAATTCAATGTATACTGAAATAATAATAAAAAAGGTAATAATTATACAGCCAATAGAAAGCAAACTACATATAAAATTACATAAATAAATTTACTATTTCCCCAATATTCACATACATTAAATTAAAATTCCCTAAAATAAACTGCTCACAAATAACCTGAAATACCTTAATCATCCTAAACTAAATAGGGGGGGAAGTAATAATAAAACTGTTCTATAGAATACAAGAAATATTACCCAACATTACACAACTTCATACTAAAAAGACCTGGAAGAAGAAGATCCATCCATATACGGTCAAAACTACCTGGGAATCCTTAACTGTTTCAGGAAGACAGGGCAAGTTTTGCAGCAGAGCGCTGACAAAACCATTGCGAGCAGCGATCCTCACCGCGCTGCAGCTGCTGCTCTCGGGCAGGCACCCAGGGCAAAGCCAGCCTGAGAGGTACGGCAGGTTCCCCTGAGGTTGTGCTCCACTGCCCGCTGTCCCTGTAACAGCACTGGTACTGAACCTCATCGGAAGGAGGGATGGAGGGAGGAAGGGGAGGATGGAGAGGGGGAGGATGGAGAGAGGGAGGGATGGACAGACAGACTTCTAATCAGGTCATTTCCATTTTCTGTTTTCCAGAGCAGATCCACAAGCAGAAGTGTCAGCAGACTGGACAGGGTGACCTACCATGAGATGAAACTGGAAAGAACAGGGCCGACTTGACCACTGCTGCCCAGGCTGGCGTATGAGGGATCTGTGGTGGGTCCTCAGCACAACCACATCACAGACAACAGTTTTGTCTGCAGCAGGCGGCTTAGTGTTCCCCTGTGCCAACAAATAAACTGGACAGCACTCCAGGCAATCTTAGCTCCAGTGTGTGAAACCAGAAGACTCCTTACCCACGGCTCTGGTCTGCTGACAGGGGACGACAGGCTTTGTTAATATGAAGGCCTGACCTGAGAGAGGGCCTGTACGCCTGGAAGTTGGTTGTCTTTTTACAACTAAACAAGTTTGTCTGCTGAAAGGGTATCACCTCCACGCCTTGTCCTGCTGGCCCGGTGGCCCGCGGGGGCCGGCGGCCGTCACGGGCTGGGGCTCGCCTGGAAGACAAACCGGGATGGCCTCACGGCCCCACCGGGCCGCCTCCCTCCGCCAGCCCCCCGACGTCGGGCCGAGGCGGCCGCCCGGAGGCACGGCAGGCCGGCTGCGGCTCACACTTACTTCTGGCGGCCTCCCCGGCCCGGGCCTTGCTGTTGGCGGCGTGGAACCACCTGATGGCCGCCGCGTCTCTCGCTCGGATGCGCCGCCGCCTCAGAAAGTGATCCACCGCCGCCTCGCTCCAGGCGCCTGCGACGGCGCCAAGGGAGACCTCCCCTCAGCACCGCCGCTCGGCGGGACCGGACCGAGGAGGAGGGGAGGGGAGGGAGGCCCGGTCCCCGCCGCGCAGCTCTTACCCTGCGCCTCGTCCGCCATCTCCTCGCCGGACCCCGCCCCGCTGAGGCGGGCGGAGCGGCGCCGGCGGCCGGGCTGGGCCCCGCGGGGCGGCCGGCGCTCTCCGGACCGGGGGAGTGATAGCGACGGGTTTTCGTACCGGCCGGTGAGGCGATGGCCGCGGGGAGTGTTTCCGCAGGAAGCGGAACGGGCGGGGAGCTCCGGCCGGGCAGCACCGCCATAGCCCCAGCGTCCGGCACTGCGGCAGGAAAAGGGACGGGCAGGAGAATGAGAGTGGTTTGGGTTGAAGAGACCTTAAAGACCATCCAGTTCCACCCCCCTTCCGTGGGCAGGGACACCTCCCACTGGACCAGGCTGCTCAAAGCCCCGTCCAACCTGGCCTGGAACACCTCCAGGGATGGGGCAGCCACAGCGTCCCTGGGCAGCCTGTGTCATCACCCTCACACTCAAGAATTGCTTCCTGACATCTAATCTAAATCTACCCTCTTTCACTTTGAAGCCATTAGCCCTTGTCCTGTCACTACGTGCCCTTGTAAAGTGTCCCTCCCCAGCTTTCCTGTAGCCACCTTTAGGTACTGGAAGGCTGCTGTAAGGTCTCCCCGGAGCCTTCTCTTCTCCAGGCTGAACAACCCCAGCTCCCTGAGCCCATCCTCACAGCGGAGGGCCTCCAGGGCTCAGAACATCTCCACGGCCCTCCTGTGGACTCGCTCCGCTCCAACAGGTCCATGTCTTGGAACAGGTCCAGGCTCCCCAAAACACTGCAAAGACCAGACACATCCACCAAGAAGTTGTCTTTTTTTTTTTTTTTTTTTTTTTTTAAATAACAGTGATAAGATATCAAGCATTTTAGTTAACTTTCCTCATGATCATTACTTAAAGGAGTTAGTAGAGGGCGAGTGGCAGCTGTTCCTTTGGTTACCCCCATGGCCTGGCCCACACAGTTCAGGGTACAACAGCCACCTCCGACCCCGCCACAGTCCTTCGCTTCTGTTCAACCCTTCGCTGTTGCTTCTTGGCTGTCCGGCTGCAGCTTGTTTTCAAGCAAGGACACGGTTGTTCATACTGCATATGGTGTGGTCTTCATCTCTTCTCCAGGACTGCAGGTTCTCTGAAGAAGTCACGTTAACCAGCTCAAACGCAGCCCCAGTTTCCTCCTGGGTCAGGATCTTGAAGCCTGAACCCTTCTAGAACTGGTATTTTAAAGCACAGGTAACAGCAGAGCGGATTAGGTTAAGTTACAAATTGTTTTTGATACAAAAACAGAAAATATCCCCTTATTAGCATCAAGAAGGCATCCAAGTTTAGTCTCATTACAAAAATGGTACCAGCATTTTTACTAAAACAATATAGATCCTGTATGTATTTAGTTTTGGTTCTGTTCTTGATAAACAGTTGTGTGACAGTTACCAAACCCCAATTATGGTTCATTGAACCTCAGTACAAATCACATGCATCACAAGTACATAAATAGATCTTAATGACCCAATATCAAAAATACGTAACTATACATGAACTCAGGTATACTAAAAATCAATCTGTTCATGAAAATTCACACTTAATACATCAATTCTCCCTGAAAGTAAAGGTGGCTACTAAGAGGTGGCAAAAGCAGTAGACAGGAGCAGAAAAGATATTGCAGAATTCTGGTCTGACTTATTGCTACATGTAGATTACATCAAGGGTAATCTGTTTTTTATTAATCCTTTAAAGGTCAAATTGTATCAGGACTTCTGAACACAGACTAAAGAAAAAAAAAACAGCATTTATAAAAATAGCATCCATTTAAGTTAGATAAATCCTTATAAATACAAGAAAAGAAATCAGTTGTTCTATAAAAAAAATTAATTCAGAGCATATGTTCCTGAAGCACCAGCATAATACTCTAATGTTAAGGACTTCAACTACAACATCTTCATAAACAAACCTGCAAAATTCTTCCTTGTGCTGACCATAACAAGTGTCAGAAGGTGTGCACTTATAACTGACACATGAAGTTTGCAGTCAGCTACAGATCTTGTATTTGAATCTCAAATGGCAAGAAAACAGTTTTGTGCCAGCTTCTACTTCAGTGTTTTAGCTCATTTGCACATGCAAAGCACATGCTTCAGACAGAAATTAGATCTAACCACAGCAATTTTCAGTAACACATTTATCTGAATTTAAGAGGCAAGATAGTATGGCTTAAAGTTACACTACATATAGAAAATGCTACAGCTGTGTAAAGAGGTAACAAAACCTGCCCTCTTCTGCACCAGTATTAAGTGTAAACTTTCAGAACTTTAGGAAACATTACAAACTACAATTCTTTTGTGGTAGAGTAACCAGAAAGGACTTGAGGGTTTTAAAAAACAGCCTGAAAATCTATTAAAACATAACAGGTTTAGTAAGTTCAACATTTTTAGTGTTTGTAGCATTACAACTTTGGTGTTCAGATCTAGCAAATCAGTATATTGCCTGTAATCAGCCTCATCAAAACAGATGTTCTATAATGAAAAATATTAATTCCATTTTCAATGGTAGACTTGTGGGATCTGACATCCCACCGTGAATCACAGGAATCAGAGCACTGTCCAATTCATTCAGATAGTTCTGTGGAAGAAGGTGACCTCCAGATCCGGCTAAGTACTCAACCTAGAAGGAAAACACATTAATGTTGATACTAACATTTTTTTTATCAACACGACAGCGCAAAAGTGTAGTATCTTGGTAAAACAGTATTTCAGCTAGCATGAAGTAACAAAATAACATTCAAACACTGGGAGCTGGATGGTCTTTGAAGCCAACCATGAATGATTAGGCTTGCCATCAAGAAGCATGCAACATTCCGCATAGGTTTACAGGGACACGCATCCTCTGTTTCCCACACTGCTTCAGTCCGATACCCAGGAGTGATGTGATTGTGTCCTAGTATCACAGTTGCTATTAATTTCAAAATATACTACTGAAAATTGGATTTTCAGGACTGTATTTCCAGCTTCTCTCAAAAAAAGCTGAGGAAGTGTAACACAGAACACCTTCAGAGGCAAGGAACTGAACTGTTCTACAGTTTTGTGATCTTTTGAGGGGCATCGCATGCTGGAAAGCCTTGCCTTCCCTCTCTTCCACTGTCAGCTGGGTAGACCTGTCCTTTTCTGCTGTACGGATTTTGATGCAAATATCCCTTACGGAACTACATTAAGGAGCAAAACCATCAGTAATTCGAGAAACGCCTCAGAAAATTAGCCCTACGATTCTCTAAATTGACTCACCTTGGAGGCAGATGACTGCCAGAGAGAGTTAGAACTAGGGAAGGACTGACAGCTTACTGCAAGCAGCTACTAGGGAATTTGGGCAGAATAGGGACTATTCCTTTCAAGAAAAACTAGTCATTAAGACAGTTTCTTCATGAAATTCCATCCTCAGTCTGGATCTGGGGTAGGGCAAAAAAACTAAAAGCTTTCAAAAAGAGATCCAAGGTCTTTACAAGAAAGAGATTTCAGTTGGAGTGTCTGCAATAAAAATTGAAAGATTACCATATCTGAGTCAACAGAAACTCTTAGGCCTATTTTATTCATCCCATTATTTTTCAAGGTTTTAAGGTGTCGGCAAAGAGCAGTACTGCAGGCGATAGCAATCTCTTTAGCAAACTGGTGAGGAACAGGACTGGATAGTTCACGGTCCTTTAGAAAATAGTATACCTGAAATTATAGAAAGGATAAGGACAGTCAGCAGCCTGGTTGTATTGAAAAATAAGGAAAAGAATAGTTGAGTACACACACAATGCAGAACAGAGCAAGCTATAATGCTTGTTTGCCGGCAAAAGTATTCTAGTATTTCATATACTCAATCAAAATACTTAAGTGGCCGTGAGAATATCTGGAGTATATCTTTATAGAGTTATCAATGCTAAGAGGCTTTTAGTCTTTTTCAGATGAGAAAAATGAAAAGCATGTAAACTTATCAAAGAGCTACTGAGAACATTCTGCCTATCAGTATGGCTGTACATCAAGTAAGTTAGTTTCTTTAGCAGTATCACTTAGTATGATCACTTCACCACTTAATTGTTCTAAAAGTAACAAAAAGACTCAAGAACAATGTAGTTTACTAACTTCGGTACACTTCATAACTCTTCCCTCTCTTTCAAAGTCTCTGCCTTGTGGTACTTTTTCACTCTGTGTTCCTTCCATTGGTTTTCCATCGATTGGGCTTAAAGTTCTATGGAACATAATGTTATGGTTAATAATTACAACAAGGTTTTATGATTTAGATTGAATAACTTGTATGAAATAACATTTACCCCTCCTTAAATGCTATTTGAACAGCTTTACAAGAAAATGTAATACAAGACTTGTACCCATGAAAATACAGATGCTACAAAAAGAAATATCCTGAACAGAAAACAAACAACACTTAATAAAAACCTAACCTTACAGGTTTAAGAAGCTATAAACCACCTTCGGTAAAGACACTGTTTGTTGTAACTGGTCAGAGAAGCCACAGAAAATGGTATACCAAGTCAAATGCATGGTGTGAGAAACAACTTAAGATGAGACAAGTTCTGAGTTAGTACAATTTAAGTTTGAAACTACATAAACAAGCATTCAAATCACGACCAATAAAGATGTCTTGCACCTCCTTTAGCTTTGTTGAATGCTGGCATTCCAAGCAGTGAATGGCCAAGGGCAGTTCTACGCACTTCCAACATCCCCCTGACAAAGAACCTTAAACAGATTAATTGCATCCCCACACAAACTCATTACTGATTTGATAGAGGACTTTCAAAGGGAAGTGAGGATTCATGCACTTTTCCTGTCAACTTTTGAACAGAGAAAACTGTATTAAATTTTGGTGAACTACAAGCAAAATTGTTCTGTTGGTGACATCTAGAGGATTGCAGGTAGTTTACTGTTCTATCCCCTTTCAAGTTTTAGTATCAAGTACTTTCTTTCAATAAAAATACCCTTAGATTAATTTCAAGAAATTAAAGGCGGATATTTGAAAATTGGGAACAAGAATTCTCCAAGATGTTTTGCTTTGGTAATATGTTTACCTTTTGTTTGTTTTCTCTTCATTTTCTACCCAGCAAATATCTACATATTCTTTTATGTCTCCTGTATCCGTTTTGCCACAAGTTATTTTAAAGTCCTTCTTGTCTCTTAATGCCTGACGTAGGTTTTCCATTGTTTCTGGTGTTATTTGTACCATTAATCCATCTAGAAGAAAACCAGTTAAAATTCCAACTTATCTACAGAAAGAGTAGCACAGCTTTTTAGTAGAATCTTGGCTTAAATTCTAGTGGGACCAACCCTCTCCTACAGCTCGTTAATAAAGGCGCATCAAATGGACTCCACCACCCAACTACACCATTAAGTGTTACATGAAAGAGGAAGTAATGAAAACCTTTCTTGTCAACAGAACTAAGACTGAAAGATCAATCTTTGATTAATCTTAGAAGTTTTTTTGCATGTCTGTGATAATATATGTATTTCATGAATACGGCAACGAAAACAGTTCCAGATGTAGGCAGCTGTAAAGGAAAGTCAAAGAGACTTGCACTGACTAAAGCAAAATATGTTAAAAAAACCAACTTAGTATCTTTTAGGTGAACTAGCACGTATTTTCCATACAGCATTTGTTTGCAATAGTTTTTATACAAAGTTAAAAATCCTGAAAAGACAAAGTTTAGCTTACTGAGAATAAAGATCCTGCACAAGACTGCTTCTATTTTTATTTTTTTTTAAAATTTTTTTCTAAAATTCTTACCTTCAACTATACTGGATTTAGCTAAAAATCCTGAAGATGTTTTTAAGGCTCCATTAAACACCACAAAACTTGCACCCGTAACTAGAAAAAGTAGGAACAAAGTGAGTACCACTCCATATCACTCAAGTTTGTCATTACTAACATTTAATTTGCATTCCCTTTCAAAAAGGCAGGCAAAAAAAGGTACTGCTATACTGAAAGTGCTAACAGAAATCCCTTACTGGCAGGACTGTATGAAACATAACTCTCTAAAGAGAGAAGAATTTTTTCCAATCAGACCTTGGCAAAAAAGACCAGCTTTGTTAACTTATTTTCTGAATACATACAATATCCTTTTAAGGTACTGGTGGCAAGCCAACACAGGCAAGCCAGAAAAGCTCCATGTACGAAAAGGAGAAATAGTTGAAGAAACAGTGGTATGGGTTTTTAGACATGCCGCTCAACTGTTAAATTTAATTTATTTACAGAAGATATTCCTGAAGTTTTAGATAATTTTCAGAGGTACTAAAAGCAACTGGAAGCAAAGACAACATAAGTGAATTTCCATGCACACAGTGCTTCAAACAAGAACATGCTAAGTAGTTATGCTTAATGAAGCACAGAACAACATTTCAAGTTGACACTAGAGGTGGTAAGAGTACACACATATCAATCTGGAATTCCCCCCAGACTAACAGGCCTTTTTGAGAAGCATGCTTTATGAGCCCAGACATGCTGCCACGCTGCACAGCTGTATTACTTTCAGAACCTAAAGGGTACCCTCTACACTCTTCTCTGCACAGGTGGTTGCTATCAGTTTGCTAGGTGTTGCTCACTGTTACTGTATTTCTATACACTCGGTTATTGAGACTATTTGTTTACGTGCGTAAATACATTGCCCAATTCACATGAATATTAAATTTAGATTTTGAAATATGTAAAGAATCTGTCTGAAAATATAAGTTATATTAATAACATTCTGGAAACAAGGAGGAAAAAAGTATTAATCTCCCTTTAATGTGACATTTGTAAAAGGTAGCTAAGTGTTGACATAAACCAGCAACATTTTATTTTGCATTTAGAATCACCGAATCTTCACGGTTGGAAAGGACCTTTGAAATTGAGTCCAACCATACATACACAAAAAAACCCCTACAATCTCTGCCACTAGAGCATGCCCTGAAGTGCCACATCTAGACGTTTCTTAAACACCTCTAGGGACGGTGACTCAACCACCTCCCTGGGCAGGCTGTTCCAGTGCCTGACCACTCTTTCAGTAGAGTAGTCCTTCCTAATATCTAATCTAAACCTCCCCTGCCGCAGCTTCACACCATTTCCTCTGGTCCTGTCATTATTCACCTGGGAGAAGAGGCCAACACCCACCTCTCTCCAACCTCCTTTCAGGTAGCTGTAGAGGGCAATGAGGTCTCCCCTCAGCCGCCTCTTCTCCAAGCTAAACATGCCCAGCTCCCTCAGCCTCTCCTCACATGCCCTGGTCTCCAGACCCCTCACCAGCCTGGTCGCTCTCCTCTGGACACGCTCCAGCACTTCAATGTCCCTCTTGTACAGCGGGGCCCAGAACTGGACACCGTACTTGAGGTGAGGCCTCACCAGTGCCGAGTACAGAAGCAATTTAAATTGCTTTGCTGCTTGAATGCTGAACTTTTTGTCTCAACCACTTACTGGGAATACAGATTTTTCCTTACAGCCTAAAAGCGAACTAATTTCTCCAGAAATGTGATTTTTCTCCCTAAGCCAAATTAGACAAGCTTACCTTTCCTGGGATGTCCAGTAGCACTGATTGCTTGTGTGTGATAGAGGCCATGCTTATTCTGCACACACACTAAGTGAGAATCTGCTTCAGTATTAAAACTTGCTCCAATACTAATTACATGTTCATTAGAAGAATTTATCACCTTCATTACCTGCCAACACAAAATTTGGCATTAAACTGACAAATCTCACTTCACAATATTCACTTTAAAGACACGACATTAGAAAAATCCATCTCTCAAAGCAAATCCCAAGAATTATTCACATAGTTAATTACAGAGAGTTTGAACAATGCAGTTTACCATGACAGGCTGGACCAACACTAAGCATGATAAAAATACTACTTCATTTGAGAAGGATAAGTAAGTCTGAGTACCTACCACTGGACAATGCAGAATATCAGCTGTACGGATTTTGTTGGTCTTAAGGCTAAAATACCCATTAAGCCTCATGCAGTTTACTATTCAGGGGATTTTTTTTGTTAAAGCTGAAGTAAACAAATTGTAATAAAAACTACACTGGCAAGAAAGATTTTTTTATTTTCCCCAAGTTTTACGCAAACCACCATCATCAGGAAATGTGTAAGAGAGAATCCTTGAAAAGACATGCTAAAAGATTTTGTAGAAACTGTTGATTTTTCTGCATTTAATAGGTATCCTAAAGCTCAGCTTTTCACTCATCATTATCCACCTTCCAACATACCCAGGAAGAAGGAAATGTGTGTTCAGATAATTCCATGCCCTCCCCCCATCACATGCTTACATCAGTTTGAAGTTCAAAGAGCCTACTGCACAGCAAATAGCAAAGTCATCTAGAGAGCTGATATCAAGTGGAGAATTCACTTGCAGAACTGCCTGGAAACTGATTACAGAATAAAAAAATTACAGCCTCTAAGAACCAGCCCCCCTATCCTTTTTTTAAAAAAAAAAAAAAAAAAAAAAAAGAAAAAAAAAAAGGAGCTCATGTGAAAGATGTGACTGATATTATATTAAAAATAAAGACTAAAGCAGTGTATATTAGAAAGCTAATCAAGATGATTTTACTCACCTCATTATACTTCCTTAGGGGTATTTTAATACAGCTTCTACCCATTTCCACATGAACAAACAGGTTGTCTATAGTATGCAAAGTATACTGATAATTTCTAAGGTCCTGTAACAGATGACGTTTTTATGTTAGCGGACAATTAAGTATCACTTTCTTACCTTTTATAACAAATATTATTTAACTAAAGTACTTTACATACATCTCTAACACTTCTAAAGAATAATGACATTAAGGGTTGCTAAAGACTTTTTTCCTGCTATGATGTAGGCGAAGGGTACCTTAGTGAATATATAAACAAATATATAGCACTGACAAGGTAGCTCTATTTACTAGTGGGTTATTTAGACTATGGCTACTTTATGCATTTTAGGATCTTACAGTGTTTTAGGTAATAAAATACTTCAACACCTTCCATCTCTGACAGAAAGGCAAAGCATGGAAGACCGCATATAGCTTTTTTCCAGGCTCACGCTCTGTCTCTTACAGCTCTAACTTCTTGAGCTATAGCTTGAATACGGCACTGTTTCTCATACCTTGCTCTGACAGAAGTTATGATCTATTGTACGATCTATGATACGATCTATCATCTCAGCCACTCCTGCAAAATTTTCCTATTCTGTTTTATTCCAGAAGAACATTAGGTGTAAAATGGTCTCATTCACCTTTACTAACGCAGCTAAGAAAGGTTACAGAAGGCTCTTGTCATCAGCTGAGACAGGTAATCACAGCTGTAGCAAGAAGGGTATTTATGAATAGATCTCTGCATCAAAAGATTCAACTGAGCTGGCATTGTTTTAGCAATATGAAGGATACACATCACAGACGGCCTTTGCCTTCATCATTTACCACAACTTCAGTCACTTGTGCGGTACGAGATTTTATATGATCTTTAATTGAGGATTTGCACCGTGTGTAGTTAAAAATGTAATAACTGCAAAATGTTCTTTTTGATATCTTACAAATGCATCCTCCTGCTGCATCAAATAAGGTAGTCCTGCCAAGGAGCACATGCTCCCACTGCCTGCTTGAAGCTACATTACAAACACAGCTATGAAGGAGAATCGGAGTAACTCTAACCCAGCTTCATATAAACTCCACAGAAGTCGCCTTCCTCAAAGTCTGAAGATGCAATTCCACATTGGTACTGGCACTTCACCAGTCAGGCAGGGAGCTGGCTCATGGAATTAAAATGTAAGATTCCTCCATTTAGAAAAAACACACTGTTTTTCAGATGGTGCAACTCTTCTGATTGATACCTTATGTGATGACATGGACATCAACAGCGGCAAAAAAGAAAAGAGGGGCCAAAGACTGCAGTTTCATTTCAGCTGTAACAGTCTCTAGACTTATAAGAGAGGATTTAGCGGTCACCTAAATAATACATGCAATTCTCTCCACAGCCTCACAGCACTTTTCATCACAGCATTAACGGTAAATTCTATCTAAGTATTAGAAGAAGGTTACTGGTCAGGAATACAGGCTTACTGAAGTTTAAATCAAATTATTTGAGTAACAGAGAAAGAACTTCCTCAGTGAATGGCATAAATTCCAGCCCTGACTTACTCTGACAATTCTGCCAAAAATCAAAGTTCTTCACATAAGACAGACTAGTTAATTGTGTTAAGATTATGTTTGTGTGACAAAGTAATTACTGGTACAGTTAGACCACAGCATCTGCCTGTCAACTTTCAGATTCAAAAAATATTACATTTAAGACTAGAATTCTTGCACCACACCAATGCTTGAAAGAGAAAAATGCAACTGAACAATTATTAACAGCTTGAATGTAAATGTCAGCATTTTCCTTATTCATTTAAAGCCATTTCTTAATACCAGAACTAATGCATAATGATGTAATGTGAAAGACATAGCTTTCCTGACTCACATATAAATACTCTTTGGTAAGGAAGTTTCAAGTCAGGTATGAAGAACAAAGATATCAGCCCTTTGCGAAAAATAACTCTTTCAAGAATAGTTTTGAGGATATTTTATACAATCTAAATTACAACACGAAAAGAGAATGAAACATTTACTCACAACAAGCAGATTCATAATTGTGTGTCCTATCTCTCCAAACAGTGGCTTCCGGTGCCTGAAACTTACTACAGGAGTCGGATATGCTAAGATGAAGGAAGGAAAAAACAAAAGGTCACGTTTACCTATCAACAACTGTAAGATTTGCTAATCCAAGTATTTATTTTTATTTTCAGCTATAGCCGATGTTTCTTATCTCAGTCTCTGACCAGCCAAAGGAACTACAGCCCCTCTCTGATTCTCTGGTACAGGCTGTCCTTCATCCCACTGCATGGTTTCCCCACCCATGGTTAAATCCTACTGCAATGTCGCTGCATGGAGTCACTCTCGGGCAGCAGTAATTTTGTGTCAGAAACTTGTTGCTGCTTTGGTATGCTTTGACAGCTATGTTTCTTGCAACAGGTGATCTGGGCAGAAACATCCTGGGTTGAGTCTTTGGGTGACCAGCTGTGGGAGGGGTTGCAAGGCTTTGTAGTTGCTTGAATAAGAATACCATACAGGTTAACATCTGCTTCTTTGTTAATGCTGCAATACAAAGTGAAGTACCACTTCGTACAGATAAGCAAGAATAGAGTGAGTGAGGATGTTCATACAAAGTAACATGCTTTAAAGTCCCATGGCTGCAATGGGAAACACAGGCAGATGGAAACTAGGGAAGACAATGAAAGGCAGGAGACCACCGGATACAGTATGAAGCTGTTTGAAAACAAGACAGGTAACACAGCAAAGTCAGGACTGCTAGGCCAAAGATGCAAAATTGGTTAAAAAAAAAAAAAGACAAGTAGTTTGTTAGGAGAAAGAAGAATGACAAAGAAGCTACCACCCATGTCAACATGCAGTCAGAAGCCTGGCCAGTAGAAATCTGCTATTGACTCAGGAAATCCATGAACAAGTGGCTGATACGTATTTATGGACTGGAAGCTTCTAGAATAGTAGGCTTATTTAGCAAAAATGCATTGAAGTGAGGAAAGCTGTCTATGACCCCTTTTTTAATTCCATTCCACTTAAGTAACTGCTGCATGCTGCACCTTATCTGAACTCCTGCTCTCTAGATCATAAGCAGCAGTGCAACAGGAAACAAATCAGCACCGATATCACTGAAGTAAATGCCTGCGTTACTCAGGTAAGTACACAAGCAACTCTACAAGGCATTTAGGACAGTATCTGCTTTCAGGTCTTGCTCAAGCTAGCTTTATCTGCTCTTCAAGGCAATGGGAATCTGCATAAACGCTTTCGTTTGGTGAGGCTGGAGCAGAGTCAGCATACACCTTGTTGTCAGAGTGCAAAATTCTCCCATTCAGCCTGCAGCAGACTGTGGAAGATAATTCCCACAAGGATGCTGTGTCACTGCACAACCTGTGGCGGTGCACATTTACATGCTCCCCATCCACTTCACTTGGAAAGCATGTGTCCTGCATTTTTACAGGCCTAGAGACTTCGAATGTATTAATAAGTTATCCTTATAAGTAACGAATACCTTTATCCATTTGATGAAGCGGTAATATTTTGCCCATATACTAAATTTCAGTAATTTAATTCAAAAAACCAACTTGTGAGAGTTGTATATGGGGCTTCTGAACTTCCCTTCAAACTTTTCTCCTATGACAACAGAAGTCAGACATTTTGAGTTTACTACTGTCAGTTCTGCTTTCTTATCTTTCTCATAATCTAAGAATATAATCAAGGGACTCCAATAACACAATGTAAATCCCAAGTGTCTTAATAGGTGGCTTCCTATGTATGAAACTTCAGCATTACACAGGTGCAATACAAAATACTGCAAAGATGATTTCAAATATTTTGCTTGTCTAGAAACCTTTCATTTTCCAAAGGGAATTTTACACTCATACAGCTATTTAAAGCATTAAAACTTACCCCCATATTCTGCTCCCAATCTCAACATTAAACGGATTGGAAAAACTTTCACCCAGGGAATTTCCATTTTATGGATAAGAATGCCATAAAGAAAAGGGTTATCTGGTAGAATCTGATCATCAAGTTTCTGAAAAATTGGTGAAACAAACAGGAATCCTCCATGTTCTTTGCTACCGAGAAAGTTTTCAGTAAAAGTAATGTTTTCCATGTTTCTTATTAACCTTCCTGTAGAAAGAGAAACAGAGTCTTTACACATCTGGAGAAGTAACACATCGGTGTCAAGAAAACTACTCTAACCAGTTGTAAGACATACGGTGTATCTCATATCTTCCTGAAAGTCTGACAGACATCTAAACCCATAGACTAAGTGTTCAGTATTTATTAACTGAATTAACTTGTACATGAAACTAGTTTTTTGCAAAGAATACCAAAACCCCTGAAGTGTACAATGTTTTGGAACACACCAATTGATGAACTTCGATTAACAGACCTCAAACACCTATACACACAAGAGTACTGTACTTCTACAAATGAAGTTCCAGATGTCCTAAACCATACACTCAAGAACTTATACCCAGAATCTCTAGTATAGTATGACTGAATAACACCAAAACAAACAGCAAAAACAATGTTTACAGAAGTATATGAAACAAAGAAACTTTTTTTTCCCCCTCTTATTTAGAGCCCAAGGCTAACACTGCAAGATTTTTCAACAGAATCATTAGATACCTAACAAATACTTGAAGAAAAATTACATATCAACTTCCAGCTTTATAGATCATCAAGAAGATATTCTAAAGTAAAATTTAGACATTAAAATCACATACCTTTCATTGCATCCTTGTAGATGTCAATAAATAATTTGAATATTTCACTAGGAAAAATCTCTTCATCTGGCAAACACTGCAACAGAATGACAATTTCTGCCTGACCCAAACCATGTAGTCCATTTGTTGAGAAGCACCAGCACTTCTCTGAAGAATCTGTAATTAAAAAGGTGGATACCACAGTAATGTTGTTTCACGGTCAGAAAAAGAAAGCTGGATTCAGTGGAAAAGATAAGGTGCGCTACTTACAAGTCATTAGCTTGACATTCACAAGCAAGTTTGCATTTAGGATAAAAGTTAATGGATTAGGACTTTCTTCCACAAGAAGCAGAGTGACCTGTTGGTGAGATGGATGTTCTTCCACTAGAGGATCTAAATAAATTAACACCCAATTAAGTTAAACATGTCAGCCAACTACCTAAAACAAGAATTACAGATCAGTGCATATAAAACACTGTCCCATCCTCCTATCTTAAGAGGCTGGTAATTATCCTCATACTTAGAATTACTACAGATCAACCAATGAACAGCTTGCTCACCCTAAGATTCAAGGAACATATAAAAATAAAGCAGTAACTTTCAACAAGGTGCAAACTAGGGCTACCATTCATTTTGTAATTACTGACAAACTGTGTATGCTGTCTCCTCATCCATGTACTGGTACTTTCAGTTATCATCAGTAAGCACAGTCACTACTGTAATGAATTTAAGTCACGAAGTATTCTTTTCATAACATATTGATACTGTTAATAGTGCATGTTCAGTTACCCAACAATCCATTCCAATTTGCAGCAAATAAATGAGGGATCAGAATGGTACTAAAATACAAATTATATACATACAAGTTCATATTTAGAATCTTGCATGAGGTCATTAAATATTAACAAAATTCTCAAATTTTACCTTTTCCTTTTTCACCCACTGCAAGCAAAAGCGGTGGCAGTTTGTCACCATCAGGAACAAGGCTGATTTCTTTACGAACACAGTTTTCAACACCACACAGTGCTCTGTAACTTGAAGGACTAACAGGCATATCACTTGTAGTCTGATCAACTGAGCCGGAACTAGTCTTCTCAGCCTCTGCAGCAGGAGAACACTCTTTAGTTCCTAGAGTTACAGATTTATAACTGTGTACCACCTCACTCTGGCCTGGAACAGCCTGCTGTGCATCATCTGAACAAGCAGAAGGACATAATTCCTCCAGTCTTGTAGTCGTATCAGTTTCTTCTTTAAGTCTTGGATTTACATCAGTTAATGTGTCATTTTCCTCTGGGTTTGCAGCCTATGAAGAAAAAGAACAACAACAACAAAAAATCTACACTCTTGTCTCACAACAAGCTAAAATTTCATTACTAGATTCCAGAAGGAAAAAGAGAAAGAAATCTATCACAAATATTGAGAATGCATTTCCTCTAAACAAGGAGGCGGCCACTAAATCTCTCCTGGCTCTTCTTGTTTTTATTTCCATCTTTAGAAGTTACACTAGTCCCTATTTTAGTTGAAGATGCATCATTAATTTATTTATTCAGTAACACAAAATTCTTATCAGAGCACTGCAGATTAGCCATTTTAGCATACAACAGTCCAATGTAAAACAATGAACAATAAACAAGTACCCCTCCAGAAATGTGTTTAGTATTACTGTTTCCCCAACTCATAGCTACTGAACATTGTCATCATTGTAATTTGCCATCACTGGGATCAGCAGTTCAGTTCTGCAAACGTATTTCTATTTCTACACTACATATAAATACCTAAGTCTACTATTTCACAGTCTGATTAATTTCTAGTTTGGAGTCAAACCTATGCTACTCCACCAGCAAAATGGATATGACAAGCTATAAGCACAGGCATATTAGGATATGAGCTGCCATCAAAAAAAGCCCAAAAAACCAAATTGAGAGGTGTGCTGTCATCGTTCAAGTATGCTAGACTTGCATCCTATCTCAATAGGGAAGACTTTGCACTGCAACGAGAAAAAAACCCTACAACTCTATGCTTGTCCTGTGACAGTTCTCCCGGTATGCCATCAGCTTCCAGCAATTCTCTTAACAGGAAAATCCTCTTAACAGGAAAAAAAAAACAAAACAAAAACCACACACACACCAACCCCCAAAATAACACCCCACAAACACAGACAAAAACATGACTAAACTGGCCTCTAATAGACTTCTTCCCCATGAATTTGCTTGCTGGTGTTTCACATCACTTTATACTTTTGACCTTCATAGCATCCTGTGGCAGCGTGTTCAGGATTATGTGTTACCTAGTAAAATACATCCTTTGCTTCAAAGCGGCAGGATGACGGTTTTGTTTTAGTTTCTGAAGCTTCATAGAAGAACCATCAACTGATTGTTTCCAACTCACTTTGTCCATGCTGCTCTTAATTTCAGACATTGCTCATCTTTTGCAAGGTAAAATATTCTACTCTTTCCTCAAAATGGAAGACAGGCTGTACCTTTTGATTACTATAATGGATAGTGCAAGAACTCTAGGTATGTTCAAGCTCTGGGAGCAGCACTGATGCATTTAGTGTCATAATGATTTTCTACTTCACTTTCTCTCCATTACCATCTCTGTTTGCCCCATCCCTGGAAACACTGAAGGTCATGTTGGATGGGGCTCTGAGCCACCTGATCTAGTGGAAGATGTCCCTGTTCACTGCAGGGGGGCTGGACTGAATGACCTTTAAAGGTCCCTTACAACACTAACCATTCTATGATTCTATACCACCCATTTACTTCCCTTTTTAACAACTGCTTAAATATTTTCTTCAGGTTGATCACTGATCATAAATTCTCTTTTCCTGATAAGTGATACAGTAATAAATATAATCTTTTAGCCCAGCCGAAGTCATGCACTCCTTATTCTGCATTTAAGGACATAATGGCATCTGTCATTTTAGCATCCCGTTCACTAGTATCGGGAATTTACCTGCCTTCACTGTCTGAATAATTTTACCATTTTTATCATCCGTGAGTTTGCTGAATAGCACGGAGTCCAGGACAGACAACTGTGGGTCTCAAACCTTTATCACTTAATTTGCACGTTTATGAACTGGAAGGATTTTTTTTTTTTAATTTATCTTATTGATGCTTAATTTCTTTTCAAGAGCTCTTGACGAGCTTTTCTAGAAATACAGGTTCATCAACAATATCAGCATTACTCTACCATTCTTTACAGACTAATAGAAGTGAGAAGCACAATCAGCCCTATAAAACAATCTCAGTGCTTTCTTGCTGTTGGTCTGAATGGATCCTCCAGTCTGAAGTTTCTAGGGAAGCCAGATTCACCTGCAGCTTACTGGAGTTTCTCCTTGTTCAAATGCAGGCATATTTACTACTATCTGTTCTTCATGAATTAACAGTGGTTTACATGCTATACACTTGGTAACTGTTCAGAGCCCCCATATACAAATAATAATGATCTGTTTGTTCGCTTTACTAATTTGTTTTGAACACTCCTGAATGCTGTTAGAATCATAGAATTATGTTACCACTTGACAAAGCGCTTCAGAGCTATGTTTTATTTTAAAGAAGCTCCAGCTGAGCAATCTCTCCAAATCTTTCCACAGCAAACTTACACCACTTCTTTGGACTCTTATTGTGAAGTGCTGCTAGTTCAACACCACGAGTATGATCTACTACAAAAAAAAGCCAAGCCCCCTCTCAATTCAGTATTAGTTCGCAATAGAAGCAATAAGTAGATTTTGATGCACCCCATGATCTAGTATTCTAGGGCGTTAAACAGCTTCTGGTTAGTCTAATCCAACATGCCAACTACAGCAAGCCACCGGAAAAAAACCCGCAAACTTATAGTAGAAGTATGTTGTTAATGACAGGTTTCAGAACTGCGGCTGAGGTTACCATCACAAAAGTAGTTAATCAAAGGCTGTGTATAATAAAAATCATCTTGTTTTGGAAAATCTTCTGCCATACCATTTCTAAAGTTCACACAGATCCCAAAACAAACACAGTTTCCTTTGAAGTAGGGTCTACAAAATGTTTCAACCCAAGGACTTCACAGCCACTCCCCCAAAAAAACCCCCAAAACCAAATATTGGCTTGGATTCCAAAAGCTATGAAGCAAAAGTCGTATTTTGGTATGTAAGGGACGCTACCAATAGCAAAACAAAGGTATTTCAAGAGGTAATTCATGCACCTACATACACTTCTTAATTCATACCATATGCATCTCTGGCAAGTCAGGGTTTACTGGACTTAAGTCCTGTGATGACCTCTTTGCTCCAGATGAAAGTTTTGTTGTATCTGCCACTTCACCATTTGGCAAAATACCATCTGCAAACCAAACTCTCCTCTGTTCTTTGGGGCACAGACCTAGGGCAGGTTAAGGAAACAACACTGACTTCATATTATTGTACTGGTGTAACAGCTGAAAGGGATAAAAATTAAGCTCCTTCACCCCCCACATACATAATCTATTTACAAAGCACAGGTAGACAGTTTGACACTAGGCAGTCTCCAGTCAGGCAAATACATGCAAAAAAATCTCATATCAAACAATACAAACAGAGAGGACAATGAAATAAAAAAACCAAACATTCACATTTCATAAACACAGACTTAAGACAGAGTTGGCCAAGCTCATACATGGCATCAAAACTGGGAACGAAAAGTAACTTTCCAGTGTCCCAGTTCACAGTTTCCATTTCCCACAGAAAATACCAGTATACCAAGTATGTATCCATGATGTGATTAAACAAGTCTTTCCAAAGAGATCCTGAAAGCATTAAGATATATTATACTGTATTTAGCATACCTTCAATACCAGGTTGTTTAAGTACTGAGATAGGTAACAATGCAGAAGGTGAAGGAGAGCTAGCACTACCAGATATCTGGGCCTCCTCCAAAGGTGGAACAGCAGAAGAATACTCAGAGGAGATACTGGAACTGGGGACGGGACCAGTTGGACTCATCATCCTTTCAAATGCCTGTGCTAAAAAAGTGTGGGTAGCTTTTAAGATCTCTCAATTTCACTCTCACAAAAATTTTGTTTACCATATAGCATTATGGGTGGTTTGATTTGCAAGAGCAGTGCACAACTGGTGAGACAGTTACAAAAAACAAACACTCAAGCTATTGTAGAGAAGAAAATTTAGACTTCTTGATTTTCTACCTGCACACTTGCCTCATTAATTTCTAACATAGAAACAGACCTCCCTGTACATCTTGCTACTGTTGCAGTGACTACATTCAACCATACAATCCCTGTACCTTGGTGCAAAAACATGTATCACATTTATCAAGTCAAATTCCATTCAGGTGGCATATTAAAAATCTGATATGTTCTCAACTTGTTATTTAAATATTAATAATTAGGACCTCAGTTTTCTCCTGATGTTTCCATAAGCATCCATGCTTAAGCTTTTCTTAACGGAAAGCTATCTTATGATTCAGTTACTGTAGTACTGTTAAGTGACTTGTAAAGATAGCAGGACAGAAAGCTACATGAAATGGGCAAATAACATGTGAGAACAAGTTGGGGTATGGTCTTCAAACATGCAGAAGGCTACTGCGGCGGGAGGATCACTTTTGCTAGAATCCTGCCACAGATGACCCAACAGTGTAACTTTATATTTAGTCCTGCAGAGTGCAAACCAAATTTATTTATTTTTTTTTTAAATAAAAAGTAACCAGCTTGCTACTCAAAATTTAAAATAACAACTGGAATCCAACTAAGAGGTACAATTACTCTCTTATTCCCTCCATCTCAGAAATAGGAAAACATACACTAATTAGAGTACTGAAGTTCCCTAAAAAGAACAAAGATTAAAGAGATGCTAGCTGTACCTATTCTTCCTTAATGATGAATGCCATTACGCAAAAAAAACTTTTTACCTTTATTAATATCATCGTAACAGCCAGTACAGACTCTTGCTTCCTTCTCCATGTATTGTAGCTTGCACTTTCGTTTGCAACAACCACCACAAAAAACCTGAACCAGAAAAAGATTTAATTAAATATTATATACAAAATCCCAGTATTTCCTGAATTAAGTTCCTATTATTATTTACTTCCTTTACTAAAAGACATTGCATTAGATAAAGCACACATGCACATTTTTGGAAGTAGGGAAGGAGAAAAGCATCTTTAGCATATGTATCTTATAATACATTTCTGTTTAGGAAGGAAGGAAAATACTAGACTAAAAAGGCTTTTACTGCATCCAGCTCCGGAGTCCTCAGCACAGGAAGGACATGGACCTGTGGAAGTCAGAGGAGAGCCACAAAAATGGTCAGAGGAATGGAATACCTCTCCTGTGAGGACAGGCTGAGACCTGGGGTTGTTCCACCCGGAGAAGAGAATGCTCTGGGGAGACTTTATTGTGGTCTTTCAGTACTTCAAGGGGGCTGTTAAGAAAGATCGGGACAGACTTTTTACCAGGGCCTGCAGTGACAGAACAAGGGGCAATGATTTTCAACTGAAGGCAGATTTAGACTGGACATAAGAAATAACTTTTTTTGCAATGAGGGTGGTGGGACACTGAAACAGGTTGCTCAGAGAAGCTATGGATGCTCCATCACTGTCAGTGTTCAAGGTCAGGTTCAATGGGGCTCTGAGCAACCTGACCTAGCAAGAAATGTCCCTGCCCACAGCAGGAAGGTTGGACTAGATGCTTTGTAAAGGCTCTTTCCAACCCAAACTATTCTACAATGCTATCGTTAAGAATCTCAAGAGCTCCACAATTTGGGCCAAACTACGAAGACTGCCCAGTCTGCTTTTGATCAGGGATTCTTCCTACATTGGCTAAGTAGGCTCCCCAACGCTGCCAGAAAGAACAAGCAAAGTTGCCTTCATGTTACTTACTCCCTTCAGCAAAATAAAAGCCAGCTGAAGACTGCTTTGAAAGAACAGAATATGCTCTTCTACTCCAACAGCATACATTCTCCCGTCTATTTTTAAGCAGAGATGCGGAAAAAAGTGCATCTCTCTAGCCTGGACTACACCTGCATGGTCCCACTGAAAGAATTACGTCTCTAGTAAAGCAGTATTCTGCAAGAGTTCCCATAAATATCAGGTTCTTTTCTCACTTTTCCCGTATGTTCTTTCAATAGTGATCTGCAAGATTTCAGAGTCACACCATTTTTAACTATATGCTGTCAGGATTAGCCTTTACAAAAGGTGTGTTTTGAAACCTCAGTCTGACAGAAGTCTTCTACCGCTGAACAGAGTTAAGTAAGTAGAAGGAACGCTAAAACTCTTCTGCTACTCCTAATTATATCCAGGAAAACAAAATGGATTAAGGAAAAAAAAAACAACCACAAACAAATCCAAACAGTAGTGACAGAGAGAAAAATTTATTGTAAGTGAACTCCTCTAAGTAGGTAAAGTCACTGTAAAAACAGTAATACCTGATTGGTGCAATATGAGCTCAAAAAATAAACTATTCCAATTCCTTCTGCATTAGTGTCACACCTAATCAACCTCAACTGAACATGCACATGCTCAGTAAAGATGTTAAGAATGTAACTGGTAAAGATTAATTGCTAATCAGTTGCAATCCACCTTAGAGCTTCAAATACTAAGCAGTACAATCCTTTGCAACTGGTCTCCTCCTACAGTTGGTGCCACTGGGGCCCACAACAGAGGAGGCAGCTTAATCCTAATGCACTGGAGACAAGAGGTGAAGACAAATGAAGAGACAGGCAATGTAGCAGCGGAAAAGAAACGAAGATGAGGCCGCCGAGCAAAGAAGTTGATTCTGGCTGTGCTAGGACGAGGAAGGATACCACAACAAGAGACAAACATCTAAATAAAGAACCTGAGAAGCTGTTTGGCCTCACAAGTGCTGCAGATGGGAGAGAACAGGGGGACCACTAACATCACACTTCCCTCCTGCATAGAAACCAGAATTCACAAGTGTTGCCATTTTCACTGATAAAAAAAAGCTGTAGGATCAGATGAAAGCTATACAACTGTCTTCCAGAATAGTCCACAGAGGGCAGCTGTGAATTCCTACCAGTTTCTGCTTATGTCCTAGTGTCCAAGTGGTTGAACACACAACAGCCCAAAACAGGTCCAAAAGGAGTGTTTCGTTTGTTGTTTTTTTTAAGGAAAAAAGTTACTATTAAAAAGACAAAAAGTCTTACAAGGCAGAAAGTTAAGCTATTGCACATTCAGAAAAGATATGACAGAGTTACAACTGCATAGCACTCCGGTATCCGTAAAGTTTAGATATCTATAGTGCCTTCACTCATTTGACCAATGAACATGTATTGTGATGCTCTGTCATGGTTTCAGTTAGCAGAGAGGTAACCTTTTTACTAGCAGCTGGTATAATGCTTTGTTTTGCATTGGGATGAGAAATACTTTTGATAGCTCACAGGTGTGTTTAGTTGTTGATAGGCAACTGCTCCTCATATCATCCTGCCAGCAAGCAGGCTTGGGGTGCACTAGAAGTCAGGAGGAGACACAGCTGGGACAGCTGACCCGAACTGACCAAAGGGGTATTCCATACCATGTGATATCATGCTCACTATATAAAGCTGGGAGAAGAAGAAGGAAGGGTGGGATGTTCAGAGTGGTGGTGTTTTTCTTCCCAAGTAACCATTATGCATGATGGAGCCCTGCTTTCCTGGAGACGGCTGCACATCCGCCTGCCGATGGGAAGCACTGAATGAATTCCTTGTTTTGCTTCGCTTGTGTGCGTGGCTTTTGCTCTACCTATTAAACTGTCTTTATCTCAACCCACAAGTTTTCTCACTTTTACTTTTCAGATTCATTCTTCAGTCCCAACCAGGGGGAATGAGAGAGCAGCTGCATGGTCCTAGCTGCTGACTGGGATTAGACCTTGACGTTCTCTCCCTAATTACACTGTTCTTCTGCCAAAACCCCCTCTGTTAACACACAGGATTAGCAATACTAGCAGCTGATGGCTGTAAACAGGACTGTGTAGCGAAGGCTGCTTTTATCCCCATCTACAGACAAGGCACAAGAAACTTCACAGTGAACATAAACAGGAACTTGAAGGCAGTCAGTCTTATGACTAAAATGAAAACACTCCGAAGAACTGTTTTAAACCATTACAAAACTTCAACAAGATATTCTGCCAAGTGATTAAGTTCAATGACTTCTAGGTTGTCACAAATGAGTTCTTAATTTCCTTGGCACCCAAATTCAGACCTACATTTTAGTTCACACTTACTGCAGTTGAAGTAAATGAGTACTATGCTTTGAGTACATGGTGCTCGAAAGGGCATCGTGGGAAAAAAGTTACCAAGCCTCTCCAGATGCCCTCAGCACTGGAGATGCAAAGAGTTAGTAACTCCTGACATTAGTCTTTGCTCTATCTCCTCATCCATAAAGCTAACAGAGAATATCTTAATTAGTATTGTTAGTATTTCCATTTATGCACTAGTAGAAGTGTAAGCCACAGTAGCTCAGAAAGGAATACTGGATTAAGAATAAGGTTTGACATTATTTACTCACTGCAGAAGACCACTGTCTGAAAAAAAGTACTACAGATTACTTGGTCAGTTGGTGAGTACCCACAAAAGTAGCATGCTTTTCCCCTGGGAGGACTCCCCTGGAAAATTATACATTTAAACATACAGGAGAATAGATTTAGGCTATATATCATTTGCATTGGTACTGCTGTTACATCTCCTGAAAGACTGCAATCCTTCTCGATCCATGGACAGTGTTTTACAGCTGGTATAATCCCTTACCTGAATTCTGATCATCACCTCAATTTTTTTAAGCTTAAATACTTAAGCTTAACTTAAAAACTGAGTAAAAAGCTGATTCACTATGACTACTGTGAAGTAGTCCACTGTATCATCTTCCTTGTTCTATGCAAAACGCATTAGTCTAGGTAGTAACGAAAGATAAAAAAAGAACATTCTCCATACTTCCCTTTAATTATTTTCACAAAAAAGTTATACGTTTCTTAATTAATATCAGTCTTTTCCAACAGCCTTTAAGTTTCTATGAAGGAAAAATAAAATATTTTTAAAAAATAAAATACTTTGAGCTAGAAAAATTCTGTCAATATTCCTTCCCTTCTGTATTTTGGTTATCTCCAAATCAGAATTCATTTGCTTTCAGTAAAATCAGAATTCATTTGCTTTCAGTAACTCAGGACCCCTCTCCAATAACTTACCTTTCCGCATGCACGACAGTGGTGTCGTCTTTTTGTAAACGTGAATTTGACTTGGCAGTTCATGCAGTTGGGTGCCTCTGAATCAGGAACCCACAACGGTTGTTTGCGTGAGAGCGCTGCAGGTATTTTAAGTGATTCTACATTTTCAGACGTTTGATTTCCTCCAGCGTCAGTGCTGCTTTCCCCAGAGTGCACAGGTTCAGAATTTTTACCAATATCTACGCTGGTGCCTGAAAGGGGAGCTTCTGCGGCAACAGAACTGGCTTCCTGGTTTTCTCGCTCAAGTACATCCGTTCTGTTCAGTTGTCTCTGACAAACTTCTTGGGAAGGGCCAAGCAACTGCTTTGGTCTTGCACCTTCAGTACAAACATTAGAAACTAGTCCTTCACTACCACTCTCAGTCATGTCCTGAACACGAGACATGTTCTCTTCTGTTGCAGACTTTGGTTCACTGGCAGTAAGAGACAGTTGAAGATTACTATTAATGCTAGTTATCTCCTCTAGTTTCGCTTGCATGTGTTCTTCAGTGACCTCCGTAAAGTCCAGGTTGTTCACATTTGTTAAATTCCCTTCATCTGTATCAGCTTCCATTAAGTTACTATCATTGTCTGAAGACTTCAACATGCTGGACTGAAGATTTTGTCCATACAAGAAATCATCAAGCTCAGCATCGCTTATTAGAGTGTCACTTTTAAAAACATTCTCCTCAACAGTAAAATCACCCATAACTGGGCTCATACTTTCACTGTAATAAGAGTCTGTATCAACACCATATGGCTCAGCTTCATATTCTAGAAAAGCAGAATCAAAAGCTTTGATTTGCTGAGAATCACTGTCATCAATTACATTCTCAGTATCATATTTCCCTCCATCTGTACTTTTTTCCACAATACTTTCACTGATTTTAGCTATATATCCTTCCTGTTCATGCAAGTCAATGTTTTCACAGGATTCCTTACTGGAGAGATCAGTTTTAGACTTTCCAGCATTAACAGTTACAATATCACTAATAACCTCCGCCATTTCATCTTGAGGTAGAGGATTAACTTTTTCTTCCGTTACAGCTAATGAACCACATATAGATACAGGAAGTGGAAGACATGACAGCGACGTCTGGACATCCTCAACTGAAATACATGAAGTTGAAACACTGTTCAGTATTTCATTGCTATTAAGTCCTTCACTACCTACATTCTCCTCTGAGATTTGTTGTTCCAATTCTACTTTAGCTCCTGTTTGACACGAGGAGCCTGGTAAAACATGATTTTCAGGAAATGCTGCAGGGCTTTTTTGCAACTGAGGCCTCTTTGGCAGATCTGAAGGCATGGACTCAACACTACTCTCATCTTTTGAGTCTATCTTTTCTATGGCATTTCTTCCACACGTCTCTTTGCTTACTGCAGACCATGCACCTTCATCTTGTGGTTCACAAAGAAATTTTTCATATGCTTTCTCATCTTTGGGACTGCATGCATTTGAATTCTGTGATGTTACAGGGACACATGCAGTTTCAAGGTAAGCTGCTTGTTCAGGCTGACCAAATACTTCACTGCACTTTACAGATTCTGTCCCGTGTTGATCATCACGTGGATCTGAGATCTTTGCTGTAGGATAACTGTCGGGTTTTAAAGCTAAACAATTGATCTCCTCCATTTTAAGATGTCCTGAATCTTGTAGCATTGAGTCCCCATCACTCTGCTCTGTACCTGAAACACCACTGCAACCTGCTGATGACACACAGGTAGGAACAGGTATGCAAGATATACCAAAGCCAATCAAACCTTCACTATACTGGAAATCATTGGGCTGCAACTTTTGAGTATTTTCATGAGGAGCCACTGAATGGATTAAGTTACCTGTGTCATTAACAAGATCACACACAGGTATACTACACCTTCCTAAGTTTGAAGCCTGAATTTCATTTAAGGAACCACTGTCCACAGTGGACAACAGATCAGGTCCAGCAACACTCTTCTCATTTTGTGGTGAGTAACTCAGAAGGGCCTCATTTGTTCCTATGTGGCCTGGTAGAGAGATTTCTTCTGATGAAGTACAATTGTTAGCATCCTCTTGCTGTTTTGGTGTTGGGTATACATTGTGTAAGCAATCCAGAACTGAAGAAAGCGAATGGTGTTTTGAGTCATACGGATTGTGAGGTGTTCTGTAGCAGTCATATTCATCTATTTTAAGCAAAAAGAGATCAAAACCGAAGTTTATAAAACTCCTCTCTTTCCACAGCGTACCCCCTCTAAATCCCATCTGTTCATCAATACAAGTTTTTACTTAGCATATGTTACTTTTGAATTCCACAGTAACAGTCATTTGAACAGTATCATTATGTTCGAGAACAAGGTAGTGCAGGAACTAACCTGTATTCTGTTCAAATTCATCGAGTAGTTTGTCCAAGTCACAGACTGCAGCTTTAAAGTAACTATCCATTCTAGTTACAGCTCTAGTGAAGCTCTGGCCTTCTTAAATCTAGAAAGAAGAACACAGCATTTCAGTCACAGCATTTTGCTGTTTACAAAGTCAAAGTGTTATTAGAAGACAACTTCTATGAAGTATTTTTTTCCTTTTTAACAACTTTTTCTTCTCTCTCCATGTAAACAAAATGTAACTACAAACAGGGCTGCAAACTGTCAGCCTCTAGGTACTCTGAATACTCTCTACAGTATACTCAATACACTATGCACAATACACTCAAAAATACACCTCCAATCAGGAAACTGAGGCTGTCTTATTAAAACCAAATGCATCTAAAAGCACATACTAAGGCATTATGTCAAGAAGTTTAAAACCAGAAGGGATACTAGGAACTTTTAGTTTGATCCCCTATACATTTTATACCACACACTTCACAGGCAAAAACCCCAAATAGGTCATCATTACCCTTCCAACACAAGTGAACTCTTTAAATAATGTCTGCATAATCCCAGACATTTCATCCTTTAAACTCCAGTAGAAAGCATAAAAAGTATTCTTCTGTTGTCAGAAGTGCCAGCAAGAAAAAATTCTCCTTTAGGAGTTAAAACCTGACAAGTTCAACATTGAGCGTGTGAACATGAGACTTAAAGAAACAGATTCTCTTAGTTCCCAAGCTATTCAACCAATCAACCTCAATCACTTTCAGCTTCAACCAAATGTTTCAGGTAAGACTAAACACTGGTTAAAACCTAAAATATACCAGGAACTATAAAGTAGCTAACCAGCTGAAGCACAAGACAGTCATAACACAGAGCTGCAATGCATTTAGGCAGGCTGAGGTCAGTACTCCTCCCCCGTGGTCACCAACGAGCTGCTTCTAAATCCTCCTCTTAAACCTTCCTCCAAGACCAGGGGAAAAAGAAAAAAATCCAGCATGGTAATTCAGCTCATCACCTCTATTTTACTTAAAACACATAAACCATTCACTTTCTCTGAGACTGAAACAAAAATTTTTTTAAATCTCTTTTTAGAGACTTGCCAACTTATCAGAAAGCTACTTATTAATCACATTCCCTATTGCAAAACATCCCATTTCATTTGCTTAATGAAGATTTCCAGCCACTCAGTGTTATGCCTTTTCGGTCACTCTGAATTGCTTTTTAATTCCACATCTTTTTCATGTCTGAACACCCACACTGTACAATTACTTAAAACATATAATCAAGATGCTATTTACACTTCCCTTAAGTAAACTGAAGGCACTAAAATCCCTTCAGTCTAATGCCTGGAAACTAGACCTGTGGAGGTCTGTCTAGTTTTCCTTCTACCTTTGACACCCTACTCCATTCAAGGTACTTTGACTATCTAGTACTGTCTCTTCTCAAAGCTTAGAGCCCAAAGAAATACTTTAATCCTCTCATATCACTTACGCCACCGTACAGCTACAGATCTAGATTCTATGCCTTACATACTCCAGTAAGGCTTCCTCTCACTGAATGGTTCACATCAGGTGCATTCGCTTACCATACCACATTAACAGGCATGTGACAAGAGTATTTTTTAAGCTAATACATAGTTCAAATAGAGACTTGCAAAGCATAAGAAAGGTGCAACATAAGATAATGCAGTACTTTGTACCCATATATGAGCAAAAACCAAATAATCTGAATATACCACTGTTTTGATATCCATGGCCATAAGTCAATCACTCCAATGGTCTTCAGCACACTGCACCGTACATTAAGGCTCACCCAGCTATCTAACAAGCATCAAAAAGCAACAAGGCCATACTTAATGCCATTTCTCTTACACTCATTTGAATACAGTTCTCCCCTGTAACAATCATCTCATTTCACGACCTCCTGCAAGTGGGAGGTTACAACTTGAAATGGAAGCTAATTCAGTTAAGAGCCTTACAAGGTTAACAGCTTTTGGTGATTCATTCAGAGACATTAAAGCACAGAACCCATCCTTAAAGCATGTATTTACGGACAGAAACAAACCGTTCGTCAAAAATTAGCTGAACAGATCTTCTTAACCAGAAATACGTAAGGATTATGAGAAAACTGGGGATCAATGAATACATAACGGAGTTTTATTCTCTGTAGGGATTTGTGTTACAGCCTTACCACTCAGGTACAACTAAAGTTACAACTAATGCGCAGACTAATACCTGTGACCAAAAGAGGGGGTGGTCACAGGCCCCTCGCCACTCTCCAGCCACACATTCCCCAAGCTTTCATTTGTACTGGCTTGTACATAATACTCTCATCTCATGCCACATGAAGCCAGGTCAAAGAGCTAAAAAGAAGACAGAAAGTCATGTACCTCTGAGGGAGAACAAAATTAGTTTTTTGCTTTTTTCGCCATCAAAACAGGTCTCCGAAGTGAAACAAACACTGACCTAGCGCAATCTGTCTTGCTTCACTCTTAGATACCTACAAAACACACTGCTTGCAAAGTTATAGCCCTGCAAGTTAAGCTCCCAACTTACTACAATCAGAATTTTGATTATTTTTAAAATCAGCAATAAATGTTTTTTAAAAAAACTTGACTGGTAATGAAGTAAACAAACATTTATCACCAATAAATTAGACTTAAAGATGTCCTCTGAAATGAATTTTGTTCAGGTTTCCCAATGACACCAGAAGCTCTCAGAAAAAAATCTTTCGCATTCCAAAAAACATACTGAGGAGAGGCAAATAATCTATTCAGCTATCTTTATTTCATACTTAAAAAGACCTAGAGATTACCCATTATTTTGCACTCTTAAGTGGCACAAGAAAAATTCTGAATTAAGCATATATGCACTACAAGATTATAATGCTAATAGGTATATTAGAAGGACATGTTTGCACTGTATGCTCTTGGCCCATTCACCTCTGAAAAAGAAAAGAACTCAATGAAAAGAACGGCAGAACTGAAATCGTATGCAAATATTTACATCCATTCTTCAGAGAGCTCAGAAACTACCATGATACCTCAGTTTATTGAGCCAATAAGGTTGTTACATTTAGTAAAACCTATATAGTTTTGTAATAAAACTGTTCCATTTGAGTTAGTAAAGCATTTTCAACACATAACATAAATTTGAATATTCAGCATATTATTCCTGTTATTTCACTACCCTTTCTTAAAGTGTTTCACAGGCTATCAGTTTTTCTAAAACAGGCCTCCAAAAAAAACACAACCAAAACCAGAAGACCACAACAAAACCAAAACCCCAAAACCAGGGTAAAAAGCAGTAACTCCTTCTCTCTCTCATCTCTCTGTCCTGAATCCATGTATCTGCATCACCAAAGAAATGTAAAACCCTTCTGGTTTCTTAACGTTTCAGATCATCTTTCATCAACAAGACCAATTTTTATTTTTTGCTTCCTAGATCTACCTACAGCCAATCCCAATACTTACGTTAAACAAGGAGTGGATTAGAAGCTATGAAAAAGCTCTAGTGACATGTTTTTATCGAATGGCTGCTTGTTTCCCTGAGCAAAAGAACTCTGTACGAACCATTTGTTTTAGCAAACTGCATTTGCTCTGAACGTATTTTTTTAAGGATTATACTTCTAGCAATCCAAAACCATCAGCACCACCACTATATATATTTTTTTTAAGTAGGTGGAACCTTCCGTAGTAGGAACACCCACCATCCCCCCACCCCCAATCCTACAAAACCATTAAGAAAACAAACAACTGAGACAGGAGAGGGAAATGATTGTTTCATATGGGCAAGGAAAGTGCGTGCGGCAGATGAGGGGTGCTGGGTGTAGAAAAGGAGGCTATGGCTGCTTATGCACACAGACCTTCCCACTGCAGGTTTTAGACCTGTTCTGTAACAGCTTGTCCCTTTACCCTTCCATACATCACGCTAGTTTAACATCCGTTCAGTGGCGTTGTGCACAGAGCAAGAACTGACCTGGGTTAAATAGAGCTTCTCCTCAGATATTTTTCAGCCAGACAAGATCATACAAAAAAGCGTGCCAGCACACCAGAAGGGGCAATGCATGAGCAGGAAGGAATTACGACCAGGAAGAAAAGCACAAAGCAGCTTAATCTGCGTGTCTAGCAGACACCTTCAGGATTTGAGTCAATCCCCTCCTTGCTGCTGCCACCTCTTACACGTTTAAAGGCATGGACCTTCTGTTCACTAAACAGCATTAAGTGCTGTCTTCTGAAGATGTTTTCTAGAGCTATGAAAACACTCACACTCACTAGACTCTCTCCAAGTTGGTTCACAGATCAATATTTCTTTAAAATAAATTCTTAAAATACAATGTTCATAATGGCATCTGAGGCATTAAATCCTTAACAGTGCAATGAGACGTACAACTTGAGGCTCTTACCAGCTCCATTTTATAAATTTTTTTCAAATTAGAAAGCTTCAAGTTTTAAATGTCTAAATCACTGTCTGTCAAAGACCGTACGTGTTCATACCAAGACAAGTTAAATATTTATGTGTGAGGAGACTTGAAGATAAAATACCAGTCCTTCTTGAAAAGGCAAAAAAAATAATCAAAGCATAAGATGACTACAGTACACTGATAACAGCTAGTATCTAATATTGTAAAACCCACTTTAAAGAGCAAGATCCAAGAAAGCTTTCTTTTAGAAAGTGAAGTTTAGATCTGGGAACGCAGTTACGGTTAAATCAGGTAATTTAGTTTATAGAAATTTACTTTCACAGATTATCGTGCTGCATTAACTTAATTAGGTCTGTTCAGTCAGAAAACGTCTTCAGACATTTTACTGTCTACTGTGTGAGTAAACTACAAGGCCTGATGTCAAAAGAAGTGCTGGGGTGCTTGATTACTACTTCTTCAGAAATACACCAAAGATGGCATATTAATGGACAGAAACAGGTCACATTCTGAATATTTTACACTGTTACAGGTCATCAGTTCTAATCACACCAGTCATCCTTAGGTACATTTCACTTCTTTAAGCGGCAGCTAATCTCACTTGAAGAACAGAACACACCAATCACAAGGGTTTCCAAGAGCATGGCTTGGCAAAGATCCATTTTTTTTTCCAGTTGACAGTCAACTCTTCCTTTCGTCAACTGAGTATCCTTAGCTTCGAGATAAAATAATACTTTTTGCTGATGTATTACAAAAAAGCACACTAAGAGCACTTGCCACTTCTCTGTGTAAACATTTGGTATGTTTCTAAACAAGCTCAACTTAAGTCTCTTATCTTTCAAAGCTTTCACCTGATTTCAAGATCAGCATTCTTCATTATCTTACCCATGTTTATTTAGTGGAAAACTAATAACACTCAATTGCTATGCCAGGCAGCAGTCAACATGGTGAACCCAGTAAGCCAATACCTAGAACCGCCGACGTGAACAGTACTGAAGTGAGCCAGTCAGTGGCAATCTCTGGAAGGACTCTGAATAGTTCCTATTTAGGTCACATCGACACCTGGCCAAACACCCTCCTTTACCTCCTGAGGTCTCCAAGAGGCAAGCTTAAAATGGAACAAGAGAGAATAAGCAAAAGTTTGCTTTTGTTATTTGCCCAGTCAGATGAGGCTTGCTGTCTGGGAAACTCCTAATTCTGCACTTTAAATTGCATAAATACAGTATCTTAAGAAACAGATGCAATAATTCTACTACATAAAATCTGTTACCTAACGGAAGCAAATACTGTGATTTGTATGACTATCCAACAAGTGCAAGTGTGTCAGTGCATTACCTGAAATAAAAGCTCTCGAAACTCAAAGCAGTTTAGAGAGGAGACACTGCTTTATTCGACGTTGGGTGCCAGGGGAAAAACCCACAAATCTAGCGCACCTCACGGGGGATATTCACCCATTATTGATACATGGAAGATCCTCATAATTCCACCCACCTAATACATGACTCCTCCTCGCTGTATGTATTCATTAGGATGACTGAATGGCCTTTTTGCACGGGCATATCAAATTTGGCTGCATCAGCAAGACACTTGGGCACAATTGTGAGCTTCTCGGTGGTTGTTTGGGTAAGGAGACCCTTCCTCACATTATCCTTTTAAGGTGTGGCGTCACCGCAGGATGTTAAAAGTTTACTGCCAGTTTGCCAACTTCTTGAGGATGACAAGGATGTTCCTTGAAGTAGCCCCAGCTCTGTCCTACTTGGGACAGGAGCACATACTTGACACATGAAAGAACCTTGAAGTGATTAACTGCTTCTTGTTATCCCATCCATGGTGATGAGCTACTTCTGGCTGTCTCCTCGTTATCACTGTCTGTAACATCAGGTCAGTGACTGTGTTCTCACACAGTAAGAAGGTTAGTAGGAAACAAACAACATTTTAGTTAGCATATGGTTATAAACAAAGCAGAGGCCTGTCTTTGGGAACAAGTGCATTTAAAAACACTTTAGAGGCCACTTCTTTTATACCCTTTATAAATAATTTCTAATATAATAGGCACATATTCCAGGAATCAAAACCAAGATTCCACTAGGGACTTCTCAACAAACTCTTATTTAAAGGAGAGGATAACACAAGTGTGCTAGGGTAGGGAATGGCCAAGTTACAGAATGGATTGTCAGTGGTTTTTCAAATACAGTCTCCCTAAATGGAGGTGGTTAGTAGCCTTCAATGGTGATAACTTGTAACATACAAGGCATAAGTAAATTATTACCAGCTAACCAGTTCAATGTCTGTTGACAAGTAGCCCTCTGATATTTAATAATCCCTGAAAAACACTCTCCGTAGTGTTAATATACATAGGCATTACCAGATCTCCAGCTAGTCACAGCTTATTATCACTGCAGAATACAGGTCCGCTTTTATAGGGAGCATGCCAAAACCACTTAAGATCAGGTTAAAGAAACACACACAAAAATACAGACAGAAGTCCTCACTCCAGAAAATTACCACAGCAGCCATCTTAATTTTAGATTATCAGGGAAGTCTCCTTGCTCGCTGCAAAGTTACGTAATTTCAACTTCACCATTGTGTTTAAGCATTATGAGTCTGAACAGAAAGCTGTATTGAAGCTTTTATCCTCACAACAGGATTTAACTAGCTTTTTCCACCTTATCACACAGGAACTACCATAACTAGAACAAAGCCTCTGATAGAAACACAACCATTAAGAACTATCGAAGTTCACAGTGCTATAGAAGTGCTGCATCAAGCACAGCACGCCTCTTCTCCCACCTTAAGGGTATTTAATTATTTAAGAGTATTTAATTATTTAGTTACCCACCTTCTCCTTCTCACCCCACCTCCAATATCCCTACCATGCACCTACCCATAGGGTTGAGGCTCTACAGACAAAAAAATGTAAGGGTACAACCACCCACAGAGATCATCAGCAATCAACTTAACAGGGAATTTCATTATAACTGAGCAAATGCTTAGTGAAAAACTTAAATGTTGTCAAATAGAAGTTAAAGTGATTCTTGCTGAGCAAGACAATGTATTATCCAACCCCAGAACTGCAGCAGCTGCTGCCGCTGCGAATTTACTAGCTGAATCAGGGGTTGAAGATAAAAGCTACCGAAGTTTTCGGACACGTAAGGAAAAGCTTATGTGACACACTGTAAAAAAAACCGGACTACCTTGCTTAAAAAGCAACATTCTGTTCGTTCAACACAATTTCTTCAGAAGAACAAAACTCTATCAACAGCATTATATTACCACTAACACCACTAAGACAACTCACAACTCCTTCCCTGCATCATCTTCAGCCCCTGAAGATTTTCCTTTCATTCATCCACAGTAATTTGTTATTGCTCTTCTGAACAGAAAATAATATCATTCACACAACACAGAAAAAACTGCCAGCAACAATTACTGATTTTCATCAGTGCTCCAACACATCAGCAGTACGATCAGCAGCCAGGCACTCAGCTGAAGAATCCACTTGCTCAACTGAACAAATGCATCTCACATACTGCCCACAGTGCCATCTCGTTAGTTGTATCAGCATTTATTACTCAGCATTAGAAAATGAGTCATGAGAACATGATTATTACATCAGGTCTGAAAGATCATTCCACAACGGAAACCACTGCTCCCTCAATATTCTCATCTGCTCTGATTTGCATTATTAATAACCAGATATTCATTAGACAACCCCAGCAATACAGCACTAGACACTAACGCCATCTAGCACTAGCATTCAACTGGATCCTTTCCTGTGCACTGCTCACTTCTCCATAATGTACCAATAACCAGTTCTCTCCCATTATAGCCTGTATTTAAATTCAGGCTGAGAATGTTTCCCAGTTTATCCAGAAGCGCGTCTTGAAACATTTAATGCCTGTAAGTGCATGGCATAAGCGTGTCCATTACACTCTGTACCCTGTATCAGGATAAACGGAACAGAAATAAGCTAAACTATCACCAATATCTCTATACTACAAGGGGCAATTAATCCACCTAAGCAATCTAATACGTGCTACGCAGCATGAAGTGCTGTGACAGTACTACACAGTCAGCTGCAACAGCGTGCAAGTAGCAAACTGCACGCTAAAAACCACAGGGCTCTGTTCTCGTTTCATTACCGTCTTCCATGTCCAAAAAGTGCATTCGCCGATGCCACAGAGACTGTAAAATCCTTACGGCGCAAAGTTTCTCTGGCTAATGCCAGTCCTGTCAGTTCTGAAGTACACAAGAGGCGCAGAAGGGATACACTTCAGTGCTCAACGCCCGCTCAGGACACCTTCCTCAGTCGCGATACGCAGGGGTGCCGGACCAGAGACGACGAAGGCGGTCAGCACCCACACCGCCGCGCCGACCGCGGCCAGGGGACCGCCGGGCGCCGGACGGGTAGGTCAGAACCCCCGCAGAAACACGATCCGTGTCGCGCCCCCCGGGCCCACAGCGGCTCCTGCCCCGGGAAGCGGCGGTCCCCGCTCTGCCGGCACTCCCGGTCCCCCCCTGCCCAGCAGGCCACAGCTGCCGGCCGCCCAGGCCGCGCGTCTCCCCACCGCGCCTCGCCCGGCGCCCCGGCCCTCCCGCCCCCGTACCCGCATCCTCACCCCCAGGCAGCGGGGCAAGGCTGCCCTCCCCGGCCGCCGGGCGAGGGGGGGACGCCGCCGGCCCTTCAACTTAGAGGCGGCCCCTCCCCCGCCAGCGGCCTCGGAACGGCGGCGGCGACAGCGCCCCTTGTTTGCGCGCGCGGAGGCCGCTGAGCGCATGCGCGCCCCCGCCCCGCGCCCCCGCCCCGCGCCCCCGCCCTTCCTCTGGACGTCACCCCCCGCCGTGACGTGATTCTCACCCCGTCACGCTCGTCACCACGTCATAGGCAGTCAGGGAAGGCGAGGGTTGAGGCGACGGAGAGCGACCTCACCCTGCTTGGAAATTACCGCTAAATTAATTAAATCGGGCTGTTCTGCCAAAGCAATAGTTAGGGCACTACTGCAGAATCGTGCATTGTCCGCGTTTGGCCCCCAGTGATGTAATCACAGGACGTTTTCAGGCATTTCTCTGTTCAAAAGTGCGTTTATTGCAGCGGGTGGCTATACAGAGATCACCACCGTTTCCTCCGATTCTCCCCGGGGATCGTTCTCTCCACGGTGCGTCATCCCAGACGGCCAGGAGTGTGATTTTCGAAGCATTTTTACCGGATTTTCGTATGTTTTTGCACCGGGAATTGAAGAAACACCGTTTTGAGGAGGGAGCTCCTGGCAGCAGGCGTGTAGGGGGCCCGATGATGCTGGGGCTTCGTGATGATGACCCCCTGGCATGCAGTTTCCTTTATCCTGCTCCAAAACACCCTCTTTCATCTCCATTGCGCGAGCGAGCATGTAACTAACCTTCCTTTGATGAGCCAGAGCCTCCTCTTTGTCATTTACCTGGGTGTTTATTGAAAAGAGAAAGACAAAAAACAAGCTTATAAGCTAAAGAACAAGGCAGGCTATGTGAATTGACAGATTTGCTCCCCTAAGGACTCACGATGAACGGCTGAACAAAATACTAACCAAATCTATTAACATCTTCAGGATTTCATGAGGATTGTCCAGCTCTTCGACTTTCCTGCAGTCCCCATCTGATGAGAGCAGGATGGACAGTTTTTGTCCCAGACTGTTCTTGTTCCCTCGTAACTTGACACGTCCTACGGAAAACAAAAGTATGAGGACTGTGGAACTTGGGAAGAGAAAATCTGCTTTGGGGTAAAAGGGGAATGCGTAAAACTGAATTCTGAACGATCTCCTCTGAAAGGGCAATGCAAGCTACAGCTTCTCCACCCTTAGCATTACTTGAACGCTAAACAGCGCTTTCATTGTATAGATGAGCAAACTGAAAATAAAATTCTTTTCACTCCACAAAAAAAATATAGTTCAATGCTCTAGTTAAACAGTAATTTGTGGTAATTTGTTTTTTAAACAGTAGGTAGCCTGAAAAAAAAGGGTTTTTGACAAAAGCTGTTGACAAGTTTCCAAGATTTCTAAAAAGATTAACAGACATTACTGGGAGCTAGGGAAACAATGACATCGGTATAGGGGACACGGATACTCAGGATGTATGCTGTTTTAGTATTGCATCCCAAGGCTGCTCAAGGAATCTAGAAGACCCACCAAAGCTTCTAAGCCTGGCACCTCCAAATCAATGGCTAGCACAAATGTATCTTGAGCCATTCCTAAATTCTGCTATGGCTTTGACCATGACATAAGCACTTAAATACTTCTCCGTATCCTTTTCCTTAAAGAAGAAAAGAATAAGAATTTTTCCTCTTCTTAGAGTGCCTTGTAATTCACAGATGACCATGTGAAGTATAAGCAGAGTAATAAATACTGACATACATGCACATACATAATAAAAAAAAGGTATTCTAATTAGTATTCCGGTGAAAACTCAGTAGGTATTTTTTGCACTTCTCTTCCTTCCCTACCTCTTATGTAGAGATCACTTGAAAGAAACCCATCACATTAAATTGCTGACAGCATCTAAAATGGCCAGGCTAAACTTGCCAGATGGTAGCTCTTCTGTGCTGTTTTCGTAAGGAACAACTTTAATATCCAGAATGTTATTGTCATCCTGGATAACAGCCTATTTATTTGAGCATGTTTTTTACTCAGATAATACAGTATATGATTGTGTAATAAAAAAGGGCCACATCAAAAGCCTAGACTGGTAGCTCCAACATCCTACAGCAGTACTTATGTATTCTACGTATACACAGACACCCTACCGTACATATGCAAAACTTCCAGTAGAAATTCTTCAACTACATGACGCACTATTTAACGTATTTACAGTTTTGACATAACTTGGTCTTTCTCTTTTTTCACTCTTCAGAAGCCTCCATTAGCAATTAAACCACAACCATACATTTAATACAGTAAGGTCTGCCTCTGCCGCTTGTCAGCTAACTTCTTTTCTATTCAGCCATTAGATACAAAGCATGTCCAGTTACCATCGTCTTTCAGACGTCTCCAGTTTATAAATTTAGTTTCCTTCTTAATCTTTATCACTTCTGCAAGCCTCAGGGCTTGGTCTTTCCTCTGCATTAGCTGCTGCTCAAATGCAATCCTGAAGGCATCTGCCATTACATAAGCTTCATCTTTACTCTTCTTCAGATTTTCAACCTGGTTTTTAATTCAGAGAAAAGGTAAAGTATATTAAGCCGTTTGGAAGCAATAGCAGATTTAAAATATATATTAAGAGACAGACTGAAGCCATTACCACAGACAGCTTTTAAATAAATATAATCAAAGTAGTAGAAACCAAGTGCTTTCTTGCCACATGAAGAAGTGCATTTGAAATGTGTATTGATTCTTTACCCCGCTATTCTCCGCATGCGCACACCACCACCCATCTACACAGACAAGCTGCCAGCAGTGCCCATTGGTCTCTGCACACGCAGAAGAGCTTGAGGAGGGCATTAATGTCCCGTGCCAGTTGGACCACCAGCAAAAGGAGCAAAAGAAGGGTATCTATGTCAGGGATAAGAAGTTTGGTACAAAAGGGACACGACGGTACTTATTTTCAAAACCAGCAAGTCACCTGGAACTTCTGCTGTGGGACCACAAGGACAGCAACCACATTCGCAGAGTTAAATATAAATTAGAAGAAAAAAATCTTCTATGTAAAACAATAGAATTTCACTAAATGAAAAACCGTAAGAGCTTGAAAATCACGTTATTGATTTATGTGTAAGTACAGAGTTTCCCGCAAGATGAGCTTCCTGACCTAGCTGGGTGAGCGGGCTTGTGAGTGGCGGCGTCAATGCAAGGGACGGGTGGAACGCACTGCCAAGAAGGAAGGGGAAGGGGAGTCACCCCCACCAGTGGTAGTCCGCACTCACACTGCGTATACATTTACACAGTGTATACATATTTTTAGATTAAGAAAATGTGTGTGGAAGAAAAAAGAATGAGAAAGAAATTTTTTTTTAACTAGTAAATCTGATTTGATGTCATAATGTCAGTTTCCTATCAGCAAAAGTTAGGGAATTAAAAGCTTTACAAACAAATATTACATTAAGTCTGTGAAGCTTTCTTGTTTTAAGATACATTGGTTTGTGTAAGCTGCGGTAGAGTGTTTGTGGTTTTATTTGGTTCTGAGCACAAGCGCCCCTCTGCTTGTTCGTGTCTAAGCTGATCAGCATAAGTTACCTCTTGCTTGAGATGAAGAAGTTGCTTTCGAGTTACAGCTGCCATTTTAGCACAGGGACAAGGCTGCCCCCCAGAAGTATTGCAGGTGCAGGCTCCAAGGACCGCCAGCTTAACATCAAAAACAAACCACCAGTTAAATACCTATCTGCATACACAACGCAATCCAAGAGATGCCGGATGACTAGTAAAAAAACCATCTTGAAACTACAAAAGGAGTGTAAGGGTGAGGGGAAGCAAGCACGCTACAAGAGATTTCAGCGCTATTTCTTTTGACACACAACCACACACGTGAAACATATTTTTCTGCAAGATAACATAAAGGCAAAAATTGTTGGCCTGTATGTGCCACTCCCTGCAGACCTCATTAGAATTATTTTTTTCACTCAAAGTAAAGCAGTAGGCATAGGAGTTAACAGCTAAGATATTAGGAAGAAAAAATAAGCATGCTGGCTGGGGAAAAATAGCCTGATGCTCTTTCTGTCCTTTCTTTGCAATATAGGAATCACAATGCATGACACATTAGAAAACTGATTAACAGGCATGCAGGGGAATATTGTCATTATCTAAAAGTAAATCCAAAGAAACAGTGAAATAATCAGTAAGCAAAATTTATCTGTATATTTTGCATATAAACATATCTTTGAACCAGCCATTTCGAAAAACACGGAAGTCATACTTACTTCAAGACCTGTAAAATCTGTAATGTCGCTTTTATTCAGGGACATGTTTTCCTGAACAACCTTCTGTTGTTTCACATCCAGCATGGCAAGAAATTCCAAGCACTGCTGATTCAGAACTATGAAATAAAACAAGGAAAGTTACTAAAAAATCTGCTGCTCTGATTTCTTAATCTCTGGGTTTAAAAAAGCCCAAATTAAACAGTTCTGTAGTATAAGCATCAGTTTGGGAATGTATTGAGACTACGTAGATCAGGAAACTCAGATCCCTCTGTGTTTTCCTAGGGAATGACCCACTTGCAGAGACACCATCTCGTATGTTGCTCTGCCTCAGTACTAGAGGGCTCATTTCTTTGTACACTTACACCTGAGGCAGCTGCTCCTTTAGAATAGCACAACATTGAGAATATAATGATGTACGTATGTCAGCTATTTTAGAGCTTTTTGGAAGCCAAAAATAAGGGAAAGGTGCTTGAGCCATCTGACCCAGCCAGACGCCTGCACAACCTGCAGTTTGGAAACCTCCGCTATAAAGCCAACACGCTGAATTACCTCAAAGTTTGTGCTATGGGAATCTCTAAGTGTGCACGTTAAAAATGAACGTCTCTGATGCAGATTGTCATTGTAGCAGGAGCGCTCGGTGGCTGCCCTGGCTGCTGTTGCCACCTTCCAGGACAGGACCAGGAGCACAGACCGGTTGTTTCCCTCCTCGCCCAGGGTGTCACCATGCCAGGGAGATAAGATAGGTATACTTCTTTCACACGTGATCTACGCTGTAAGCTTGACATACCTGACTTTTCCTATCATTTAAGGTTGTTTTTTTTTCAGTTCAAGTGACAATGTGACAAGAAAAACAAACACAAAATTCTGTTTAAAAAGGGTTTCTCCATATCCACTAATGTCAGCTTCCACTAACAAGAGACTTATCCTGACAGAAAGCTTCCTTCATAGCTCAGTCCTGAATTATTGCTGAGAAACAGTATGGGAAGAGGAATAGCTGCTGGTGGCTTACTTGAATTTTCAGCTTTAAGAGTTTTAACTTCTTCTGTTCTCAGTTTCAGTGCTTCCTTGAGAGCTGCATTTTCACAATATATCCTGCAGAAGTCAGAAAAAGTCTGTATTATCTTTTAAAAAAAAAAAGTATTTTAAAATGGCCACTCAAATGAAAAAAAAAATATTAGCCTGTTAAAACACTGTATCTAATAATTCTGCAAATTAAAGTTAGGATTGGTGACAAGATTGAAGAGAAAAATCAAAACTGAAAAGAGTATTCATTTTGACAAGGTATTATCCATGCAGCACTATATAAGCAGTTTCCTCACTTCTAAATTTTTTTGTGGAAAATATTGTAAAATTTTTCCATAACAATATCTGTACCAATAATACGCAGTATGCTGTTAGATCCAAATCCCCTAGCCAGGGGCCAATAAGCAACCTAAAGCTACTCCTAACCCTCTGAAGAAAGTTCTGTGTGTAGGCTGGGTCTGCCTGGCACAGAACCAAGGCGAAGGAAGGGGGCTATGCCAGGCTTGGCTTCTGTGGAGTCACTCCTCCTTATCCAGGCTGCAGGTGGCTCTGCAGCGAGCAAAACCAAGAGCAAAACCATGAATCTCTGCGCTCATAGAGAGGTTTCTCTGCAACCCAGAGAGCATGTCCTGTCCAAACAGGCTCGCCTTGTTCAGGAGACCGCACCCTCACCCAACCCATTTAAATGCGTCCAAGTATGTTCAAGTGAATGTTAAGAAAAATAAAATTTAAAAGAAAAAAAAAAAACATTCACGTGTAAGTAGCAGGTGCCAACAACTTCAGAGTTTAACAAGAGCTGAGTTTAAGTAGCACATTACCATTAGAAACTCAAAGAAATTTGTAACTACAAACCTCTGAACACTGGCTAGAAATATCTTACTTCCTTGAAAGAACATAATTGTTATTGGACATGCGACAACATAGCTCTGGTCTTAATTTTAGAACGTAAACTTCCTGTAGTCTTAATACTGTTCTCAAGAACAGCTGTACTTTCAAGTGTTGCAACCTGAGAACATACAATATGCCTTCATAATGCATTTTTCCTTGAAGTACTTAAGAATTTCCTTCTTGAATAGAAAGGTGGCAATCTAACATCCTAAATGTTAAAGCAATGTAATATATTTGGTGCATCTCTTCAGCTGTCAGTAAATGCAGCATACTGTACATTCATGGTTTTGCTTCAAACTAAATGGTAACCTGAATTATTTAACATGAATAAACAATGGGAAACAGACATTCTCCTCATCCTGCCGTCTCAGATATCAGAAAATCTTTATGCAAAGTGGACTGAGCTCCTGGCTTGCAGTTTTCTGAAGCCAAGTCTTTAGCTTTCAACAGCTAACAGTAATTTTGTTGCTCCAGAATACCTGGCTACACTTCCCATCCCCTAAGTCAGAAAAGCCAAAGAGTTTTTCAAGAGGTATCCCTTGACAAGTATAACTAAGTTCACAGGTGAACAAGACACAGTATCTTAGTAAAACTCTTCTTACAAATTCATAGTTTGAAAACTTTTTCATTATTTTTTAAGTTTGAAAATTTTAAATAAAAATCTCCGCTGAAATAATTGTAACTGATGGGGAGACTTCAGAGATACCATTTCTACATTCGAATAAGTGAGCCTGCTGGTCACATTTTTCAACATCTGTTATTGCCTTATTAGTTTAGTGCCTCTGGCATCTTCTGCTTGCCTAACCACACCTGCTCTCCGTCCAGAGTAACTCTTATTTAAACAAAGAACCAGTTGATCAGCCTCTCTTAAAAACATTCCATTTTACCTGTACGTATGCTCATACCTACAATGCAAGAAAATAAAGCAATGATTAACCAGCAAATGATATTTCCACATGCATGCACATACCATTATTTTCTATGCCCCATTTACAGTTAAATTAAGTAAGGACAGTCTGGCTGCAGCTGCCTAACATAATAGCGTAACGGGATGAAAATGAAGAGTCAGCCTAGCAAAGCTAGCCTATATACACACTAAAGAATTGAGACAAAATCATTTTAGTAGTTTTAATTGAAAAATACAAATGTGACTAGCAAGAAAATTAAATAAATATTCACAATTCCAGAAGGAAATTGTGAAAACAGAAAAACTCCATAAAACCTGATGAAGCAAACTTGGAACACAGGAAAGATGGCATATAACACTGAATGCAATTAAAAACCCCACAAAGATACACAGTGTAAGTCGAATACCTGTCATACTTTTCTGTCCATGTGTCTTCTATGTTTTTAAATCTATCTTGATCAAATTCAATCTCCCATTGCAAAATATTAATTTCCTGTGGAAACAAAAACAAACTTGCAGCCGCTCATCACAAGCCTCCCACTGAAAGGAGGAAGACAAAATGCTGGTGCCAATTTTGGCGCTGGCAGAGATCTAGATGACCAACGATGATGACAATCTGTTGCACTGTTAAAAATACATTTGGTACAGACACCAAAAAGTTTCTGCATCACTGATCTATGGATTCCAGACTGCACTGCATGACCTAATGCTGGTAGTACTCATGACAAAAGCAAGCCCACTGTCATATTTCCCTGTCCTCTTACTGTCCTGTGGAAAGGTCACATAGGAGGAGAGACAAAGCATAAAACTCAAGTTAACAAGGTAGGTCAATGCCACCTTCCTCCTCCTCCCTCATCTTCCCTATGAAAATTGGGCACCCATTTCTTACACTTGTTGGAAGTGACAGTTTAATAACTAAGAAATAGGGCAACCCACTATGAATGACTGTGAAACTCACAACAGAGACCAACTGAAAATACAGAGAGAACTCTAGTAACTGTCAGGTATTATTTGTACACACTAAAGCATGCAAACATAGAGACCAAAAGAGTTACACATGAACATTTTCCCTTTCTAGTAAGAAGGAATATGAACACTTAAAAAAAAAACCCTGGAACTAATGCCAGATTTCTACTGAAAAAACAGAAACAGTCTGATAACCCCTTATTAATCTAGTATGTTTTTGCACAGGTGTGAAGGAAACATGCACCCTTACCTTTTCTAAAGTTCTCTTTTCTTCCTCAGTTTTTTGAAGCATTGCTTTTGTATGACTAGTGGCTTTATTAAAGACTGCCTGAAAAAAAAAAAAAAAAAAAAAAATCACAACTCTGTCAAATCCTGTAATTAAGCTTACTTGATTTAGCTTTAGCCACATTTTCAGTTTTACATCAAGAGAAATTCACATTCTTAGTTAAGCAGGAGCGTGCAAAATTACAGACAGCAGCAACTTGCTTGTAAGTCCCAGCAGATCTAATTTCAGGTCGCTACATAGCTATGTTGCATAAGGAACTTGTGTTCCAATCCCATAATCTTTTCTATTGAAAAACGTAGCATCATTTAAAATGAGATGACGTCTTCTTTAGGGCTTGAACACAAAATCAGCTCTTAAAAAATATTAGTTACAACACACTTATAGTTTGATCCAGATATAACTTACTAAAAATGTCTGAAGGTATAAACTGCAGAACTATAAATGGGTTATGCAAGTAGGCTAAAAACCAGAAACTGATTTCAACACAACTCATTGCGATAATGAAAAAAAATATTGCAAACTGAACAAAAGACTGACGTAACATTTAACGCATAACGTCCTCTAAGACAACAGACACAGTAGTCAACAGAAAATACCTATGCTTTGGAGCAGAATTTCAAGCACTGGCAAAATCTGCAATTTGAAGGATTGGAAATAAAGCCTTATTTTTGTAAGTTAAATAGCTAAATCTTCAGGGATCCTCAAAGATAAAATTATGAGAATTTGCTACAACAGTAAAGTCTTCTTAAATAACTGCAATAGTTCCACACAGAAAAAGTCGTAAATCGTAGAAGCTGAGTCTGTAGACACTTGCAGACTCAAGGTTTAAATTATAGCCCTGGGAAGAACTTAAGGTTTGGGGGTTTTGATGAGGAGCGGCAGAAATATTTCTTCTCTCTTCTTTCCTGTACCACTAAGTACTGAAATTATTTCTGAACAACTCATACCATGCTCTGCAGAATTCTTAGGGCTTCATCTTTTCCTTCAAGCTGTCTTTGTGATGCTTCAAGCTCAACTTTCAAAATTTCAACTTCCTGAAGCAAAATAAAATAGGTACACTGAGTAAAAGCCAAGGTAATCCTGTTAAAACTCGGCTGTAACAGCAATGTAAATTTGCCCTCTTCAAAAAACAAATATGATTCTTCTCTGACTAATAGCTTGCTTGCGATGAATAAATGTTAACTGTGCATGTTAGCACAAAATCCTTAAAGAAGAATACTCGTAATTATTATTCTTTCTTTTCTCTTTTAGTGTATTTGGAAAATAAGCCACCAAATACTGTAGTTCTTCCTTGCTTGTTGTATATACCAACACGGGTCTGGAGCTTTAAAATAATAAAGCAAAACAGAATAGCAGATATACATGGAGGCAAATAGATGCAACAGATACAAAATATAGTAAATATTACAAACATACACTAAAATATAAATGCTACATTAACATAATGTACAATATCTTGTACAAAATATCCATACTCTATAGCGCAGATATCATGTTAGGACTGTTAGATCAAAACCACTGCTTGCCCAGAACAAAATAACAACAACAAAACAGATTCCTGCTCCAGGTACATGCCAATCACGTCTTCATGCAACATTCCCAGAACATGGGAATGATGAACAAAGCAGTTTTTCAATTTCCAAGTGTTAAAAGAAAAATTACTGCCTTGTATACTTATCTTTCCTTAACCCCTATCTGGGTCACTCAGTTGTTCACTTGCGGTCATACAAAACTTTTTTCATAGTTCTTCCCAGTTATATTACTTCAGCAGTTGATTCTGAAAACATATCTGGGAGCAATGGCAAATTAGCAGTTTTGTCCAATTGAAAATGAGTAAGGTTCTTGACATTTTAACTTCCTGCACACTGAAGGCTCTTCATGCTAAGAGAGCATGAAAATGATCTACCACGGGCTATCCTGAGGTTAAAGAACACAGAGCAGATGAAGTGTGTACTTTCATAGTGGAGATCATCCTGCTCGTTCTGCCTGGGTTGATGCCAACATATCAACACAGTAAAATTAAAATGTAGGAGTTAACTACCTTTCCGCAGTGAAAACCCAAAGACTGTTGTGTTTACAGGGCAGATTTTCAGGCCCAAAGCTTAATAAAAAAAGAAAACCTGCTAGAAAAGGAGGACAATCCTTTTAATATTCTTGACATCTTTAAAAATACTCCCTCCCAACCCCCCCCCACCCCCCCCCAAAAAAAAAATAAAATCCAGGCTATAAACTGCATCTCACACTGTGATTTCCTGGCATAAAATGTTACGAGGCTTCCAACTAGCACTCTAATTTCAAGACCCTGAATCCATCCAAGTTCTGGACACACCAAGGTCTTCAGCTAAACTAACACTGTGCTTTAATTTTCTACATTAAAAGGAAATGCAGATTTCAAGAGCAGCACTCTTGCACTCTTGGCACAGTGACTAACCTCTAGAGCGTCCCGAAGTTGTTCCTTTAGTTCTTCATTGGACACTTCAGTATTAGATTCTGTCAGATTGATAGGAGGTAGTAAAAGATGAGATAGTAAAATATTTACGAAAGAAAACATGAGAATTTGCTTTACCCTGAAAACAGGTAATGTGCGGAGGTGAATTTTCATCTTTGTGGTTTTTTTTCTTCTTCTGGAGCTAATACACAGATTTAAGGAATACATAAATACTAAGCTCAAACATATTGTTTCACAGTTAAAGAAGTAAAATGGGGAAAAAAAAGAACAGTTGTAGAGAGACCTAAAATAAGGACAATTATTTTATAATTTTCTTTAAAAAAAGCCCAAAGCAATAAAATTGCCATCTTGATTAAAAAATAATTTAATTTTTTAGATTCTTTTCAGAATGTAACTTTTCAACAACCAAACTAAACACAACAGTGGCTAGCACTATTAAGAAGTAGGGGCCATTTGCAAGAGATGAAGATCAAGTGCAGTGTTGGGAGTGTCCCACAAGATCCAGCATTCTTCTAAACAAGCAGTTACTACTGGTACTGTTTTTCTTAAACTGAGCATTGCAGATATATGTTAAGATGCCACCTCCTCCTAAATCAGAGTCAGGTTCACGTGGACCTTAACTCATGCTTTCACGGACATTGCTGTGTGAAAGACCTAGACCTTTCTCATCAGACAGACACCAGCAGGACAGTGAAACCAGCAGGAATTATGCTGCTCTCATTAATTCTCACTGAAGATGCTGAAACCAGCAAAGAATAATTATATTGCTTAGCTTACTGCAGTGTGCAGAGAGGATAGTGGGGACTCATTTTAAAGGAAAGAAATAAGCAAGTTATATGGAAATATTTCAGTCAAAGTACTTAAAATGGATAAAAACATAAGGCAAAGCATCTGAAGTGTAATGAACAGCACAGCCTTCATTTGATGTTATTTACAGCAGTGTTGTCCTCACAAAAAAAAATAATAATGCCAACACCGTGAAAACAGAGATGTGCAGGTTCTAAAAACAACTTCTTAACCTCAAAAGTAAGGCAAATTCACAAATTTCAACTAAGTAGCAAACAGGATTTTGAATACTTGGCTATTAGCTTTAGACGCAATCTCTAGGAAGACACATTTAAACAAATCAGGAATCAAAGCAATTCCACTCAATGTCATTATATGCATTTAGAGAAAAACAACGCTGTCCCCCACCACAGGGTGCTTTTCGCCAAATATCACTTCCAAATGTAAAAATAAACATTTAAAAACTGGTCATTTTACACTAAGAAGGGCCACAGCCTCATTCACTGGAAAGGAATTCTGCCATTAACTGTTTTGGGAGGAAGATCTGGGAACAGAATACGCAAAAGGGCTGCCTCCTTTTGTGCCACCAGCAGCAGACGGAGAGGTTGCCCAGCCACCCTGCCAAGGCTGCGCCGGATCCCAGCAGGTTTGCAACGCACACGCATTTCATGGAATCCTGCAGAGATTTCAAAGCCTTTCGGCAAACAGTTTGAATTAAACTTGACACCTCGTGAAACAGATGAACTGTGAGGCAGTTTTGCCGAGATTTTTCTCACAGTGAATAATTAACTTCCAAATTACTCTTACCGCAGCTATTCTGTCGAGTTGGACCAGTAACAGGCTTTTTGGATGATCCATCGTAAAAACTGTTTCGTTTTGAACCAGGAAGAGCTGCGGCATCGTTTTCTTCCACTCTTTTTGCTGACAAGAGAGAACTACACACCTTTCCAGATCCCTTCCTAGATCTAAATGAATAGGAGTTTTGTAAATTTTCCCCTTGATAAACAGCGCCAGGTCTTCTCCCAAGTCCGTTTCCCAAGTCTCCACACGTCATGTCATCCTCTTCTGCTTCCTCCATCTTCTCCTATTTTTTTTTTTTTTTCCTATTGAGAGCACTTCACTTACTGGCAATGTGAACAGTGCCGCCCTTGAAACAAGTATTTTATCTAGAAAAACAGAAAAACTCCATAATTAAAGCAGCAAAACAACATAAAAATGAAAAATCTGAAGCTAATGGTGCGTGGCTGCTTCCAATACGGCTTCGGTCTGCTGTAAGACATCGCTCCCGCCGCACGGTAGAACATTAAAGCGTTACATATTTAAAAAAAACCAAACAACAAAAACACATTAAAGTGAAACCTCCGGCTGCGGACGCATCTGCAGGGGAAGGAAGGGGAGCGGTGGTGGTCGGGTGGAAGCGCCTCGGTGACCCCCCCGCGACATTCCCACACTCCTGCCCTCCCCTCCCGGTCTCCCCCCCCCGCCGCCGGAGCCCCCGGACCCACCTGCCCGCCCGGCTTCGGCGCTGCCGGTCCCGCCCCGGGGCGGGCCGGAGCAGCCGGCGGCCGCAACGCGATCCCACAGCTCCACGGGAGGCTAGAAATTTTTCAAGCAAATGAAGAGTTTTACTGTTCAAATTCGTGTATATAAAAACTTTATTAGCAAGCGCTTTCTACAGAATCCTAAATATCTTCCATGACTGGGACGTGTGATGGAGACTATTAAAAGAAAAAGGAGGAAAAAACCTTATTGCTTAATATTCCACACCAGTGCAGACACAGCTAATGTTTCCTGACACCGCAAGTAATTCCCAAAGTTCTTATAATCGTTTTAAATATCTCTCTTACCACGTCACTTCTCTTCCCTCCAAAATAAAGCACCCTCCTTAAACTACATCACATGCCCCTCACTCGACATTACCCTCCATACATTCAAGAGTAAAGTGGAGTATAGCAGGTTTTAGTCTAAAAATTCAGAAACAGACAAAACTCCTTTTCAGGACACCATTTTGCCCTTTGGAAATCAAAAGCTCCTCAGCTGCCACTAGTTACCAGGATTGCACACTTTTTTTGAAGGGGGGAAGGTTTGGTTTTAATTGTAGGCTCCAAGAAATTCTCAGTTACGGAACCCAGTTCCTGCTACTAAGGGCAACCGTGTCATTTTCATCCTTTCATTCACAGATGAATTTTCACTTGTGTCAGCTCTCCTGTGTGCCTCTCCCATAGTGCTCCACGGGCTGTTTCAAAGCCTTACAACCTGGCTATTCTGAACCACCTTCTACTCCCCCCACCGTACCATGTTACAGTAAAATTGATTTTAGTTTATCATACAAAAATGATGAATGTAATTTATTAAACCCTCCCAGGAAGCGATCCAGCAGAGTTACTTTATCAGCAAATGTCAATTGTTGTCCTTCATCCATTGCTCAATCCATTGCATAATCTGATCCAAATTTCTCTCTAGGTCTTCTGGAGTGTTGCTGGGTAATTGGTGTACAATTTCCTCTCTATATGATGACATAGCTTCCTCATAAAGTGTCTGAAAAATTTCACACTGAATGTTGTCTTGCAGCTTTTTCCCTTTGTAGCCCCTAGAAAATGAGAGAAATACCGGGAGAGTCTCAAATATGCAGAGAAGTATAGAGGGTTCTATAAAGAATCAGTAATTTATATCCTAGAAAAATCTCCAATGAAGTCACACAACAGTACGTCACTCCTTATTTACTCCACTGACATACCTGCTTTCAAGTCTGTCATACAGGAATGAATTTTCTGTACGAAGTACAAATACTATATCAAACCACCGTTCAGGGAAAAAGTCACAGCCGTGATAATCAATAATCACTCCACCGTCACTCATTTTATCTTCTAGTTCATCAATTACCTACAAAGGAAACAAAGACAGGTTTATCTGAAATTACAGAAAGTCAAGATAGAAAAATGATAGGTTTTGAAGTTGCACTTACCCTGTCTTCATCCAAAATCGGACAATCATATTCCTCATCAAAACCTTCATACAGTTCACCTGCAGCAAAAATAATTTGTGGAAGTTTATGAAATAACAATGGTTATTAGAATTATTTATATTGTTACGTTTACTTCAGGAGATAGTGTTCACAGCAAGGAAGGCTTTGTTTACAAATCCATATAAGGCTAAGTTATTTATTACTTATTACAAAGCATGCTATGGCTACATAAATGCTTTTTTAATTCATGCCTTCAAAAATATTTCTGTTAAAGCAAATCCATTGCTTTTTCATTTAATATAGAACACAGGCGCTAGAAGCACATTGTTACACAAAGCAAAAATATCTAAAGTACTTTGATGGACTGCTTCGTTCATACAGCCTACCTTCTTTTGCCATGTCACCCACATTAATATAGGTCATCCCAGATCTTGACGCAAGTTCTTTTCCAAGCGTGGTTTTCCCAACACCCGGAGTACCTAACGAGAAAACACCATATAATAGAAGGGCATGTAAGAGAAGCATGTTAGAGAAGAGCATGTAAGACCTCTTCAAATAACCTTCTATGGAACCAAAAAGAAAACTTTGGACAGTCACGTTGGCAATTCCATAGAAAAACGGGCAAAAAGGTGCATGACAAGACAAAACAAATAGGAGCAACACCTAGAGATTATAAAAAACATCCTACGAAAAAACCTCACTTTGTGTAGAAGTGTTATTCTAACCGAGGCGAGGCAAAAGTAAAACCTGCTTCGTTTAAAAGCCCTAACTAACATGGAGAAGCCCCACGTTTTCATGCAGAGCAGCCCGGCCCCGGCTGCGCGGGGACCTCGACCCCAAACCTCCCCCCCGGCTGTGAAGAGAGCTGGGGCCTACCTCCGCCGCCCCAGCTCGGGCCCCACCCGCACCCCCACCGCTCCCAGCCCCGCCGGGGCCAAGCGACCCGGGCACCACCGGCGTCCTCGACCCCCGAGACATCCCGGGGCCCGTCCCCACCGCCCCGCACCGGTGAGGAGAAGGTTGGGCCGCCTCATGCTGCCCGGCGGCGGCCGCTGGTCGCCTAGGAGACACGTGCGCGGGGGCCTCCGCCACGCGCGGCGCACGCCGATGGCGTCACCCATCCGCCCGTCCCTACGGCGCTGGCGGGCAGGCGCCCCGCGGGCAGCTAAGAGCCGCCGGAGGAGAAGGACCCCTGGGGAGGTCGGTGGTCCGGTGAGAGGGGGCTCGGCCCGGGTTCAGCGGGTCCCGCCTCAGCCCGCCCGGCTGCTGCGTCGGCCGCCCCGGGAGCGGGGCTCTTCCCCTCAGGAACTGGGGGCCGCCCGGCGGATGGGCACCGCCTGGGCTGAGGATGTCTGGAAGCTCCTCGGGAAGGCAGGCAGCGCCGGTGGAGGTAGGCCGCGGGACGGGGTTGGGGGGATGGGCTGAGGGTGAGGGGTGCCCGCGCGCCGAGTCTGTCCTGAGAAAGCCTTTTACAGCTTCCCGGAATAGTCTGGCGGCTCCGATTAGCAGTATGTTTACGCCCGATTATTACTCCTTGGTCTCTGTGTTGACAGTTATTCTTCAGTTGCTTTCCCCCTACTCCTACGCACACACACACACACACCCATGTGTAAGATGCTTATTTTCTTACTTGCTGGTGCAATGTGTAAAAAAGGGAACCCCCTCACTCGGTGCTATCAGACCCGCTAGTGAATATGCAAATTCAAATAAAAATAGTTTTTGTCAGAGTAACGTTAAAAGCAAACCGTGTAGAGGCAGATCCTCTTTCCCAGGTGCTAAGGCCTCTCACATAATCTGTGGTCTGGTAATGGTGTGTTGCATTAATTTATAAGACTTGTAAGCGGTAGAGTATTCACAGACATTTTTGGAGATGACGTGTCCGTGTCTATTCTGTTACTCACGTTTTCACAGAAGTGTGTTTCAGCGTGTAGCCTGTTACAATTCCTATGCTAAAAGGTTATGCGGTTGTTAGCAGCACAGATACTATTTTGGGACCATAGGTAGGCTGAAAAGCATCTCAAGGGTGCAAGTTTGTACACCTGTTCTAGCAGGGTATTTCTCAAATCTAAAATTAAATATTGACGTTCTTAGCAGTTTTGTTCCTGGTCACTGTCTGATACATGGGATGGTCTGATTCTAGATCAGTCCAAGCTTCCTCACACAGCAGACAAATAACACTTGATTTTATTGTGCTGCCTAAATAATTTTTCTCTGTCACCTATTTCTAACTTTTAAACACAAATGGCTGCATTGTAAATGTTAAAAAAAAAGAAAAAAAAAAAGCCACATACTGAAACCTGTACAGAAACAACATGAACGTGACCGTAATGTAAAAATGGTAGGAATAAGCTTATGCTATTTTTTCCTTCTTATCTCTGTTTTAATTTTACTTCTTTAGTTTGAATGTGTGTTTGTAGAATTTTTAACTTGTTCTGATTTGCCAGTTTGATGAAAAATACTCTGTCACAATGTGTAAGATGTTGGTTTTGTTAATACTGAAGAAGCATGTAGCTGACGTTCAAAAAGCCTAAGTGCCCATGTTTGCTGATAGCTAGTAGTATGCCTTTCAGTGTTAATGAAGTTCTTTAGATGTACGAGATATTCTCATATACACTTGATTAAACATCTTTAATTTTCTAGAGACAACTGTACCCAATTAAGTGGAAGAGTGTGCTACGTTAATAACAAAATGTTTGTATTTTACCAGGTAACAGATTGGTTGGCACACTCATTTGATGACTTCTTTGGAAACCCAAATATTTCGTCTAGTGCTGTTCCTGTGAAGCCACTAGAAGGCAACTCTGGAAGAAAACGGCAGCAGAAAAAGAAAGACCTGCCTTCTGTGCCAGAAAGTAGCAAAACCAAAGTTCTGCCCAGGAAAAGAGCAAAGTCATCTGCAGTAGATCTGCCTTCTAACAAGTCCAGACAAAACTGGGGCCAAGCTCAAGATGAGGCATGGGTAGATAGATACAAACCTGAAACCCAGGTGTGAGAGTTATGCTAAGTGCTAATGCAGTAGTAACATTATAGTGTAACATGTTGTGTTTCTGTTCATATTGGTCAGTTCTGAGTATATCCTATTTATTAGGGCAGTGAAATACTAGTTTGATTTATTTCCTGACTGTAGTTAAGATTTTAATGAGCTATTTATCTGTATAAGGTGCATTTTTTTCCCTCAGGCTTCCTGAGGAGATAAAGCTACTGATGGGATGTAGTTTCCTGTCCATCCACTCCCGTTATTGAACCAGTTATTGAAGTTCAGCCAGATCTAACAGCTCCAAGTACTAGAAAAATGCACAGCTGAAGAAAGGAGAGAGAACTGAGTTAGTGCACTAATTATGGGACAGAGAACAGAAATTATTTTGTGTGTTACTGGACAGCAGTCAGCTGGTCTGTTGGCATGTTCCTGAATAACTGTAGTTTGTGCTGTCTCTGACACAAACAGGCATGATTGTAATGTTGTTACTTTAGGAATAATAATAATTCATTGTTTCCCAACTGCAAGCAATGGAAAATTGTTTGAGGAAACAGGCTGAAGTGATTGTCCTTAACTGTTGCACTTCTACATAGCATAAATATATGTAACTGGAACATACATGTACATGTCTGTTAGTGTTTTAGTCAGTGTATATTCTGTTCTTGAATGTCATCATTACTGTATTAGAAAGCAAAAGGTGTATATATGAATTTCATGTATTTTAATCTTGTTTTAGAATGACCTTGCTGTGCAAAAGAGGAAGATCGAAGAAGTTGAAACCTGGTTAAAAACTCACATATTTCAGAGGCAGCCAAAGCAGGTAATCTTGCTAAAATTAGCAGCTAGAGATACAAACCCATACAAACAAGCTGGATTCAATTTTATTTTAATTTCAGAGAAAAATCTTAACTTACCAGTAGTGATTATGTATCTGTTGCGTTATAAGGAATCTTTTAAGAATATAGATTTAGAACTTGTACATTTATTTAGGGCTTATGCTGCTAAAAGGTGGAGTCTGTTTTTGTGTGGGTTTTATGTTGGTTTTGTTTTTGTTTTTTTTCCTGTGACAGGGTAGCTCTATTTTACTGCTAACTGGTCCTCCTGGTTGTGGAAAGACTGCAACTATTGAAGTATTAGCAAAAGATCTTGGCATTCAGGTGCAAGAATGGATCAATCCAATATCTTTAGATTATACAAAAGAAGACTTAAGAAATATGTTTGGCCATGGTAAGTATTTTTTTTCTTTTTTTTCTTTTTCTTCCAGTTACTTTTGTGACTCTTGTGTTCTGTATTTTTTTGTTCTTTTATGTCTGTCACAGATGAAGTCAGATCCTTAGTGCTTAATAAGAATCTTAGTTTTGCATTTATCTGAAAAGGAATTTAGTTTTTCCCCAGTGTTTACTCCAAAATAATTTGCAATTCAAATCAATATAGAGAGCTATGTAATAGCCTGGATATCATTTGAGGCAATTAAATAAAAATAGGTAAGTCTGTCTTCGTCTGGGTCCTCAATTGAATTCTGCCCTTTAAAAATTCTCTTGTATGTGTCATATGTTTGCCAAAGGGCTTGTCTGCTGGTGTTCAGTTGCTACTGTCAGAAAATAGCATGGGTGGGTTTTAGTTCTTGTGGTATTTGTATTCTACTTAGGATAATATAGAGAATACAAATTTTTAATTAGTTTTCTTTTTCAGACTCAAATTTTCATACGTTTCCGAGTCAGGCCCAAGCAACTCTCTTTCAAGATTTTCTGTTAAGAGCAAATAAGTATAACAAACTTCAGATGCTTGGGGAGTCCTCAGAAAATGATAAAAAGCTTATTCTTATTGAAGTAAGTGAAAACTTGTAAAATTTTATTTCGAAAAGAATACCTTTTATTATAATATTGACATGCTAACTGGCTTCAGCTAGTGGATTGGTGTTGCCAAAAGTTAGTCTGCTTTATTGCAGATATGAGTTCTTTATTACTTTTTGAGTCTCTACAGCAGGCTAGAATGAAGTTCTACCTGTGGTTAAGCTATATGAGCTAATAGTCAGGCAGAAATTGGAGACTAGTTTGTGTACAGAAATAAGTAATAGAGTATCAAAAACATCAAAACAATTTTGAAAATTCACACCCATGTTTCTGTATGGTTAACTTTCTGGAAATATACGTGTATAAACAGGAAGAGGGGAAAACTCCCCGCTATTCTTGTTACTTAAGGATGCAGGAGAGTGTAGAAGATATGTGAGAATTAATACAATCAGAAAGCATTTGAAATTTAGCATTCCCTGGTCTGATGTGGGTGGTGCTATTTAGGGCAGAGATGTGAACGCTGAGGATTTGTAAGCTATAGCAGGAGGTAGAGGAGAAGACTTTATTTTTACTTTTTCAGAGTGTGATTCAGTAGCATTTTCCTTCTGATCTTTTCATGTGCTGTGACAGAGGAGTATTAGAAGTTATGATAGTCAAGTTATCTGTAAACTTTCAAGAAAAAGAATAGATGAGATAAAAAATTCTAGTTGAGTAATGTGATGTTTGGTAGAATTTAGGAAGCGTAGTTTTCTGTGACTTCTCTTCATGAAGAGAAGTCCTTGTGTAGGTCCTCTCAAATCTCAAGTCCTCTTCCTCAGTGGTGCTGCTACCTTGAGCGTTTATCCTCCGAATAAAACTCTCTCTAGTAGGCAATGTAATCATCCAAGGCTGTTTCGTAGGAAACAAGGACAGAAAGAAAATGTTTCTTTTTAGATAATTTTTTCTGCGTAATAAAATAAAGAAATACTGTGCTGTGTTGGGGTTTGGTTTTGTGTGGTGTTTTGGTTTTTTTTTCCCCCCCGGTTATCTTCACTGTTAGCCACATTCAGATTTAGTTGAAAGCAAGTTTACTAGGAAGAAGAAATGTGTAGCAACGGAGTGTGCCATTAACAGTCAGTCTGTGGGAAAGAGTATTTGCATCTGAGTGTAATGACAGCAGTTCATTTCTTTTGACTAGGATGTACCCAACCAGTTCTATCGAGACCCTAGCAGTCTACATGAAATTCTCAGGTCAGTTGGAAATAAGTTTTTCATTATTAGCTTTAGCCGCTTGCAGTAAACTGGAGTTTCATTCTTGTTATGCCTGCTTATTTTTCAATTTAGGAGATTTGTTCGTACAAGTAGATGTCCCCTTATATTTATAATCTCAGATAACTTCAGTGGAGACAGCAACCAGAGGTTACTGTTCCCAACAGAAATTCTAGAGGAGTTGTCTATAGCCAGTATTAGGTAAGATCTTCTATCTCATTAAAACTTGATTGAAATAAATGAGAAGTCAGAAACTAATGAATTTTTTTTTTAAATGAAATTCAACAGTTTCAAGCCTGTTGCACCAACAAATATGATGAAAGTTCTTAATCGAATAGCTGCAACAGAAGCTAGTATGGTAAGTTGTCAAAACTGATAACTTCTGTGTGGTGTTAGGTCCAAAGAAACTTTAGATTTTTATATCTAATATATGTTATTTACATTTGTTACTGTATTTGTTTGATCTTTGATAGCAGACCCCCCCCACCCACCAAAAAACACAACCAATCCCCCCCAACAGAAAACAAGGAACAAACTAGAAAGATGTATTGTTTTTAAGATTAGTTCCACTTGATACTTGTTCAAAGCCTTCAAAGTTACTTCTGAAAATTCTTTTGCCGATTACAGAAAGCATATATATGAAACAAATAATAGGAACAGAAGTAGTTCTCATTGTACCAGCAAGGCCAGAAGAGGTCACAAACTTAAAACCTGTATTATTCCTGAACTGTTTTGATTACAAGCAAGTCTTCTGTTGAGTGACACCTTGCAAAGAATTATGTGTGTTATTATCTTTAATATTGCTATATAAAATGTGGCAATGTGCTTAAATGGATTAAATGTTTTAAAGTTAGCAGTATTACACAGTTTAAGCACATGGTGGGTGCTCATGTAGTCTGTTGATGGTGTGTATCAGACGTGGGTCCCCACAGCCAGAATAATACTCAAATACTCCTTTTCCTACTTCTTATTCCTTTGAATGTTGTTTTTCCTTGTAGAACAGAGAAAAGAATTATGCTCTTGATAGAACTTCTTTGGAGTTGCTTTGCAGAGGTTGTTCAGGGGATATAAGAAGTGCAATAAACAGTCTTCAGTTTTCTTCTATGAAAGGTAAATACCTATGATTTTGTAAATCGAATGACATTTTGACCATTTCTGCTGTAAAGTTGGTATACTCTTGGTATACGTATAAAGAAGGTACACTCTTCACTGTTGCAGCACAGCTAGGCGAGCTGTGCAAAACATTTTTGACGTGCTGCTCTGGGGCAGGAATAAAAGGCACAAAGTTTGGTTGTGGGGTTTTTTTTTCTTCTTTTTAAGCTGAAAGTGTTTAATTTCATAACTGTGATACGTAGTCTTAAAATTGAGTAGCATGGGCTATGTGTGTGTTGATGTAATTTAATGAAATGCCCTCTTAATATTTTTGCCATTGGTGTTTACTGATCAAATCTTTTATGATGCAACTTTAATTTGAGAGGGATATTTTCTTTGCTTGGTTCTTTATACTTCTCCATGTCCTTATTTCTACCCATAATGCATTCCTGAAGTAGCCCATTGACTTTGTATACAGCACTTCTGTAATGATTGATTTTTGCTTTGGAGCTCCTACGGCTGTTGGTAAATTGAAAAACTGTGAGGTGGCATGACCTACTGTGAAGTTTTTGAATGTATTACAGAAAAACTTTGAAGTTATTTTAGTAGTCTTAGTAGTCTTCAAAGTACTTGGTTAGACAATGCGCAAATCAGACTTAGTTTGGGATTATTTTGAATGTTCCAACATTGAAAGAAAACAGGACACTTGCTGTTGTGTCTTTCATAAACACTGGAAGTCAATAATTGTTAAGAAACCAATGTATGTGAGTTACATAACTGATAATTTTTCAAAGCAGTACTCTGACATGTGTAGTTCATGCCAAGAACCATTAGATGGTGCCAGCTTTTATACACAACCCAGACGTAAGAAATTAATTCAACGGTTGTTTTCTGGTGTATGTCATAAAGCTAGCAATGATCTTGTTGCTTTTACTCATTTTCTCTCCCATCCACCTTGCAAATGGAAAATCTGCTCATGGAACACAGGAGTGTTTCAAGTCCTTGTTGTAAGAGGGAGTATTGTAGTTTGAATTTTAGAGTATACTGAAATTAACTTAGCTGTGTTTGTTAAATTTCCTGAGGGAGAGAGTCAAGTTCCTAGGTTTAACTTGAGAACGTGGAAAATAAATTCTTCTGATGTTGTCTTCTAGTATACTAAGTTTGTACTGTTCTGTATTAATAGGAAAAATAGAATTTTTTTTCTTAGTACAACCATTTTGATGATAATGCCATTAATTTAATAAACAGTAGGTTGGGGTTACCTGAGAAAAGTTTACAGTAGCTCGCTGCTGGGTGCTAAGTAGCTTCTACGTACTGTAGAAAATCTAAATAGTCTTAAAATGACCAGTTTATGTAACTTTTAATAAATTACCTTGGAAATGTAAAAACATGAGAGTTATGAATAGAACTTGGGAGAAAGCAAAGGCATATGGCTTGACAGCTTCTGTACATGAGATCTCAGGATCATGTTCTCTTTATACCACACAGAACAGTCTCTTGTCGCATTTTCTCTAGATTGAGAATTCATGTTGAATAGAAATTTTTTAGTTGTTCAGGTATTTTAGTTAGGTAAATGCTTGGCAGCCAGTGATATTTTGTAAATTTTGGAGAGACCTCACCTCCTTGTTGATCTCCTGAGAATGCATTATTAACTTATATTTTTTCTTCTTCACTTGTGGCTGTGTGTAAACACAAGCGATACATTCACTTTGGCAGCATTAATGGGTAAAATGGATCTATGGTAATCTTGGGAGAAGAGAAAGGTAAATACTTAAAAGAGACGTTCTGTTAGCTTGATAGGGAATATTCATCTGCCACTAAATCAAATTGTGGGTGAAAATTTTTGAATTTTATATAAGAGCAGAAGGGTTTTATTCCTTGGAGCTCAAAACATTGTGGAAATTAGTAGGCTGTTGGAAGAATCACCTAAAGAAAAGGTTTTCTTTGCCTCCTTTTATTTCAGTGAGGGCATTATACAGATCATGCAAATGAAAGATAAATTGATAAGTGAACAGAATGTAACTGAAATATAATTTTATATATTTGCATTGTACTTTATAAAGAAGAACTTTTTAAGTACTTGGCACTTTAGCTGACTTAAGGGACAGAAGTAGAATGAAACATGCTAGTTTAGGTGACCGGGTTGTCTTCCTAATACATGAGTTTTCTCTTAGTGCCCCTATTTATATAACTTTTTCTGTTTGGTGGGGTTTTTTTGTTGTTTTTTTTGTTTGTTTAGAACATTAGCAGTAGCAATATAATAGAAAACATTTTTTTGATTCATGTGCTTTGTCCTGATTGTATTTTTGCTTTTTTTAGTAGACTGCTCACTGGAGAAAGAGTTTTGGTCAAGGAAGAAAAGGAGCTCCACACTAAAATGTGAAGCAGCAGCAGTATCTAAAGCAAGCAAGAAAATTAAATCTGATACTTCAGAAGACCAGGAGATACAAGCTATTGGTGGCAAAGATGCTTCCATCTTTCTTTTCCATGCTCTGGGGAAAATAATATACTGCAAAAGTAAGAACGCTTTGACTTACTCTTCCTTTCAATGGGCAAAGTATGTCAGCTGCTGATAGCTAGATTTGCTAAAGTAAGGCTTAGGGTGAGTTCCAATTCGCATGTTCAGTCATTACTAACAGTATAAAAACAGTAATAAAAGTATGTGGTAACTGAGATTGCAGCTGTTTGTATCTTTTAGGTAAATAAACATTTCATTAAGATGTTCTACATGTATGTAATAAAATTACATAATTCTAGTTGCGTTAGGTCCATGTGTTGTCATCCTCACAAAGCTAGATAGATAGCCACTATGTTTGTTGTATTGTACAAAAGCAAATTTTGCTCTTGTGCATAATAATACATTGTTGTACAGTTATGTTCTGTACTCATCTGTATTCCTAAAGGTTATAGAACTGCCCTGCAGCCTCATAGGTACTGCCTTCCTTATTTGTGTATATGGGTTTGACGACTCGTGCCGTCTTTTCCTCCCTACTGTTTATCTCAGCTCTTTGTTTCCCTTTTAACAGACATGTGTGCTCTCTCCTTTCTGACGTGAAAACCTCTTCCACTTCTCTGCCATACCTTGTCTCCCTTTCCACCTCTCTAAAATACTTTCCACTTTGCTACTTTCTACTGAAAGTTCTACTTTCTATGGACTCAGGTTCTGTAAATTTACAGAACCTATCTGCTCCCTGTGTGTGGTTACAGTACTCTTTTTTTAACATTTAAAAAATATAATTCATAAGCATTTGGTACTTAATAAACTAGTACTACCTGCATTCAGCTAAATCAGGATCCATAATGACGTTGGCTGTCCACATTTCAGGGATAATTCACAGTATCAGTTCCAAAATCAACTGAGGAGAATTAGTGAGATGAGGCAATATGAAAATAACTAATTGAAATTTTTTTATATGAAGTGTAATGTAACTAATTACCTCTTGTTTACTATATAATATTGACTGTATAATTAAGTACATACACCTGCAGCAAGAGGTTCCTGGGAACTGAAAATGGTGTAATCTAGTTGCTGGTAGAGTTGACAGTTGCTAAAAATGGTGCTCAATATATGTGAAAGCTACTGTTCATGCAGTTACACATCTCTGTTCTTGCTCTTATGTAACTTTTATTCTAATTTTTAATATCTAATCTGAAATGTGTGTCTTTCTTCTGGCTTTTTTGATTATGTGCAGAAATGTAACAATACTTCTGATACTAAAAGACTAAAGATTGTAAAATCCTTTGTAGGAGAACCAGTGTCAGAATCAGAATTTCCTCAGCTGCCTGCTCATTTATCAGAATACCGTCGAGACACCTTGCTTATTCAGCCTGAGGTACGTCTGCAATAACTACTTGATTACAGTTTGGTGTGAAAAAACCAAAACGGACTCTTAAGTGATTGATGCAAATTCTCAGGCACAGTCACTGTCTTGACTTGTCACTGTCATTGATCTTAATATATGTGTACTCAATCTGTCTGTGTTACAGAATAATTAATCTGGAAGGGACCTCTGGAGGTAGATTAGGTTCCCAGGCTCTTGACTGTCGAGCTTTGAGTCTGTAGGGACAGAGGTTCTCTCACCTCACTGATGGAATTGTGCTGGAAGGTGGACTTTCCTGTTTCCTCCTACGTCTCATCCTGCATTGCCAAGAGGAGTCTGAGTTCACCTTTCTGTTACCACCCATTAAGAGAGTTGAAGACAGCAGTGGCTTCCGCCCCTCCGTCCCCACCATTAGCCTTCCCGGGGAGCAAGCCAACCTTCCTTTTGTAATAAGCATCTGTTCATAGATGATGTGTGCCAGCTCCCTAACTGTCTAAATGTATCGTAAGTTTTATAGGATGCTTTTCCTTATGCGCTGTGTAAAACTTGAACTTTTTTTTTTGTCCTGATAGGATATTGTGGAAAAATCGCATATGTCTGGAAGCATGTTTAATTTATACCTTCACCAGAACTATGTAGACTTTTTTTCTGATATAGATGATGTAGTGAGAGCCAGTGAATATTTGAGCACCGCTGACATCCTTTGTAGTAATTGGACTGTAAGTGTCATCTTTTTATACACACATACTTTTTTTTTTTAATACTCTGACATTGAGCTTCTAATTTTTTCTCTAAGTGTATATGAATGGTAGAAATAATTTTTTTTACAATTCAATAAGAATTAAGCTTCAAACTTCCAGTACAGGTGACAGTGAATTGTTAACAAATGCTGAAGTACATCAACTATAGAAGAGATGCACGTTCAACTTTTTGTCCAACTTCTGTCAGTATTTCATTATAGTGAGTTATAGTGTTTGTAAAATATTCTACAAAGTATTTTTATGTAGAACATGTTTGTGCTAAAAATGTGTTGGAGTTTGTATGCCTTTTCCCTGAAGTAATTGAGATAGCTTTTTCATTCATCTGCTTTGAGTAAGAGTTTCACAGTGATCTAAACGTATTCTGGGTGTGTGCTGTCACTGCAATTACAGAGTGTGTGTTAGTGCAAATGACACACCTTGCACAAAGGCCTTGAGTTCACATAATGCCCAATTTGTCTCTTAGACAAGGCTTGTGATGGAAGAATACAGCGCATCTGTGGCCACCCGAGGGGTGATACATTCAAATACATCCAGAGCCTTTGCCCACCACCAAGGAGGGATGGGGTTCCGGCCTTTACATAAACCACAGTGGTTCTTCATCAATAAAAAGGTAAATACTTGATTTTTTTAAATTTTTTTTTGTAAGGTATGACATTTGAGTAGTATAGATGAGATTTGCTTACAGTGCTAAACTTGTCAAATCTTTTGATAGAAGCTACTTCTAAAAAGCACTTGCTTGAACAGTTACGTTTATATTATTCCTTTAATGGAAAAATAAATTGGAGGCCTCTGACAAAGTCTGGTTCCTGTATCCAAATTGGCATACTGCTGGGAGAGTCTTAATTCTAAATTAATGGAGACACAATTAGTGTTGAAAGACTATAAAGTATTCCTACAAGTAAAGTTAAGGGGTTTTTTCAGTTTAAATCACATTAATATGTTGTGTAAGATTAACAGATTATTGCTGTTATGTTTTATGTGTTTAACAGAAGTACGTTGTTCATAAGATACCAAAGCACTTTGCAATTTTTTACATTTGAACTAATACTTCTCTTGCTGTATCTGGCAAAATATATTTGCCTGGGTAGGTGGCAAATTCTGTAACCAAGGGATAAATATTTTCTGGAAATTTTAATGCCCAGCAAAAGGCAAAAATGAAGGAATTTCCCATTTTTATGATCTGCATATATTAACTCTAACTGCTTATCATTTTCTTCTGGTCTCATTTTTCAGTAGCTTGTGTGTAGTCATCCATCAGGCAAGAAGAAAGTCTGCCTTTTATAGTACAGAGTATCTAAATTAATAATGATTTAACAGGTTTTTTACTTGTGTTTCCTTCCCCCCCACTCTTACAGTATCAAGAAAATTGCCTTGCTGCAAAATCTCTCTTTTCAAGCTTCTGTTTACCACCCGAGTGTCTTCAGACAGAGCTGTTGCCTTACCTTGCTATGTTAGCAAATCCAATGAGAAACCAAGGTAAGATGGGTGTAACTCTTGAACTTTTTTTTTTTTCTTCAGTTAAAAGTAATTAAATTTTTTGTAATTAAAGGACCCAATAGCAGCCAGTGCATGTAAAAAAACAATTACTTCGTGTGGTATATAATCCAAAAATTACTGTTTAGACAGCCGTGTCACTTATGATATGTTAATTATTTCTAATTAAAGGCTTCATATCTTAACTAAGGCCTTGACATCAGGATGAATTCATTTTGTAGGCTATGGAATAATAACTCTACCTCATAAATACACAGTTGATGAATGTCAGTGATTTTTTTTTTTGTACGTAGGCTATCTGTAAATATGGCAATATGGTAAACAGTTTGAAAAAATAAATGCATACATGTGCATGCAGTGTTTTGGTGTCTAAAGTATTGCAAATATATACAGGAATACTTGACTAAACTTATGAATTAACTTATTTTCCAGTATGTTTAATGGTATGTGTGTTGTGGTTTACCCAGTATGATACTGGTGATTCTTTTTTCTCAGCTCAGATTGCTTTTATCCAAGACATTGGGAGGCTACCACTGAAAAGACATTTTGGGAGGTAAACTTGACTTCTGTCTTTTCTTAAAGGAAGTAAGACTTTCTTTTTTAATATATTGAGGAAAAGAACCCTTTCATAGAAAAACGTCTTCATTGTACACCTGAGATGTGACATTGTCCCTCATTTACAGCATGATAATTTTATATTTAGCCTCTTAAAACTTTTTCCAGTTCAAGTCTATTTATCACTACAATGTTAGTAGCAACATTTTTACTATAGTGTTGCTTTTAATCCTTGGTTAGCTTTCTTTTCCATTGTACCAAATATTAGCTCTGCCCTAGACATACTTATGTTTCTCCAGTGCATGATGTGAATATTATTTTTTTTTTTACAATCAAAAACGTTTATGTGAGAATAAAACTGAACTGATGCAAAGAGTATAGTGCACTTTGCCTATTGTTTATCATGACATAAAACATTAATCTGGAAGTCTGATAGAACATTCTGTGTTCACGTGCGTGATGTATAATGGGGAATTATTCTTATTTCCTTTGAAGCAGTTGTTTATCTATGAAACTACAATGTATTTTAATGAGCGCTTCCTCTGAAATTAGATAGCAGCACTGATTTTTGCTTTATGGAATTTCTGGCTGCCGGACTGCTTATGAGTAAATATTTATTTAGATTGCATTTTTTTTAAATAAAACTATAGCTGCTGAAGTCCATCTGTCTTAGATGTTAAATACCGAATAGTGCTCCACTTACAGATTGTGTAGTGCTCATGGGGAGACATAGCATGACACGTTATATCTCTGGTGACTCTGGTGAGCCTTCTGAATCATGGGCATCATTTATACTAGTAGAGCCCCAGTTATATTTCAGGAACTTTCATATCTCTGAAATTTAAAAAGAGTTTTAATTGTGATGGTCTGTTTCTAACAAAGGATCGAGATCACAGTTAGGTGGAATGAGACTAACTCTTAGCCAAGAGAGTGAGTTTCTTAGGGCGTCTGACAAAGCATCTCGTATTTGTCACGGTGGTGTTGCTGCCCGAGTTATGAAATATTGGCCTGTGAGGTAAAGGCTGTGTTACCCACGAACCACCCTGTTCCCCAACAGTTCTATTAAAAGCCATTTTGGTTGCTGGTCAGGAAGAAAGGAAACTCCCTCATCTAAGACAAAATATTTGTAACTTCACAAACTAATTGTAGACTTCCTTATGCCATAAATTTTGTCTGCAGCACACCGTTAAATACTGATAAACATTTTGTATCTGCATTACTAAGTTGGGCATGTGTCATTTAGAGTTTTATCTGAGGGGTGATTTTCTCCTGAAAACACGGTAATCTTTTTAAATTTGTTCACTATTTTGGAAAGGAAGTATGGCCAAATGTAGGTATTTTAGTAAGTGTTTGCTTCCTTCAGGAATCCTAACTGAAAATAACTTATTTTGTGTTATTAAGCAGTCTTTAAAATAACTTATGTGTTACTGTTTAAATGGAAATAAGAATATTTATTTTCCATTGTATTTATTAGTGGGTTGGGAATGGTACGGGAGTAAGAAAAGTGGCAGTGAGGAAAGTGCATGATATTTGATCAGCTGGAATTTGTGTCAGGATGAGTTTTTGTCAGTAACTGTATGGGTTTTTATTATTCCCATGTAAAGTGGGGAAAATAATATAGGAACATCGGTAACATACTGATGCAGAGATGCTGGAAAGATTGAGAAGTCCAAATAGTAACAGAAATTTAAAATATATAAAAAGATTTCCTTTCAACTTTTTTTTTTTTTTTAATTTGCCTCTTTCAAGTTAAATTGCTTCCCATCCTAAAGGATTTCAGTTTTGCTTGGAAAGGGTTTAATGGGCCGTTGTCAGTGAGTTAATTGTTTGCAGCTCATGTGGGTGAGGAAAGCTCAGCAAAAGCGCTGTCACCATAAGGAAGAAACTTTCAAGCAGCAATGGGTATGGGGGAGTGACGGAGCACAGATGCCATCTGGTATTTCGCTGTCGTTTGGGGCTATGTAGTGCAGTCCTTTCCCCGAGAGGAACTCCTCCTGTGTCTTCTGTAGGCTGTCACATAGGCTGCATGGTGCTGAGTTCTGGGCACAAGGATCTGGACGATGTGCGCAGAGCCGTAAAAACATAATACTGAAGGTAGGGATGTAAGCACAGAAAGTATATAGCTTGAATTAATTGTGACTGAGGGATGGTGTCGCTACCAGAAAATGTGAAAGCTCTTAAGCACCAGTGAAGAAGGGTGACGCCTGTGGTACATGGGCAGTCTTTTCTGTTGCAGCTTCTGTGTGAAAGAGCAGGAGATGGTTTGGTTTTTTTTTTGTGGTAACTTACTGTTGCAATGGCAATTTTGCAGGTTAAAGCTTGAAACACTTACTGACAAAGATCCGGGGATACCAGACTTCTTTATTAGCTCTGAGGGGGACTGTGCCAATGTGCACGCTATGGAGACGGCTGCGCAAGTGGAGAAAAACGGAATGAATGAGAACGAATCGGACGGATTCCCTCTCTCCTCGAGCCAGTGCAGTGGAAGTGAACTGCCTTGCAGTCAGCCTCAGCCTGTTGCAGCTCAAGCCATCATGGAGGAAGACGAATTAAAAATAGAGGAATATGATAGTGACTGAGTACAACACAATAGCAACCTCTGACTTGCCTGAATAGATTAATATACTGCCAAGGCCTTTGCTAAAGACATGATGGTCTGCGCAAAAGTACTGCTTTGGCTGCTTAGGTGGGCTAGGCGGCCAAGTCTGAACGTGCTGTGTCAGCATCGAGGCAACTGTCCTCAGCTTCCTCTTAACATTGCAGGGTCAGACCTGAGCTGAATACTAGAGTACAAGCTATTCCCTGCCTCTCCTGAGCCATGAAGTAATCTATATTGATAAAAAGAGAGTAAGAAATGATGACTGAAATTAGTTTGGAAGAGACTGTAGATAAGCAGTGTCACTCTTAAGTTATTTTTATTTTTTACACATTTTAATTTACTTTGCAATTGTAGAGTATGTTTCCTGAGTGCATACTTGGTAAGTTGTCAGCATTTGAAGGTTTTATTAAAATTTATACCTTCAAAAGAATTGCTGTTTGGAAGCCTGGCCCTTCTGAAAGGAGACACTGAAGTGTACATGTAAAAAGTTTGACATCCTATACTGATAATGTAAATAAAACTACTGTATTAATACTGTTTTGTACTCTTCCACAGATTTTTATGTGTTTATAAGTTGAACATATGTTGTACAACAGAATATTTTTGATTCCTTTTTGAAGGATATTTTCATAATTTATAGAGGGGAAAATATAACAAGCGTAAGTCCTTCTCAGCCTTTGTATTCTGTAGGAAGTTAATGGTGTATTTTGCTGTTTTTCTCCTTAAATTGGAGTTGTGCTGGGTGAAAGAATAATCCTGTGTTTGGTAACTGACACGTGAGAAGTGTGTTGTGGTTGTCTGAATAGACTGTTTGATACCTCAGTGTTTCTCTGTAACTGGGCTTGGTCTATGCAAATCAATCTAATATGTTGCTGTGGTTAGTGATACCACAGGAATAAAAAAAAAACCCAAACAAAACAACTTTGAATGTGTAATATAGGTTTGCATTTCTGTATTGCTTACATCCAGAGTTTGGTAGAAGCAAATGTGTGTTTATCTGCCGTAACCTTGGAATTAATGCTGCTATTAAAAAGTCTACTTTTATCCTCTCTCAAGGGACAGGTGTAGTCTTTACATCTATAGGTGTTGTTTAACTGTGAAGAGGGAAATTTCACCCTGAATTCTTAAATTCTGTTACAGCAAACTCAAAATGTTTTGTTGGCTGTTGATGCCCCTTAACCCCTGTCCCCCTCCCTAGGGTGCTTTGGGTGGGGTGACCCCTGCTCCGCTTAGGTGGCAGCTCCCTTCTCTTGGGTCTCCTGTGGTTGCGTATCCCTGTGCTCCTGGGGGGCTCCCAGTGCAAATGACAGTGAGGCGTGAAATTCTGACTTGCAAGTAAAACTCCAAGCTACTTATTTATATATTTTCAGCTTTCCTTACATTAGTATCCCATAATACTAGTAATAACAGAGGTACTTTGGCATCAATTACTTTGCATTACTGTTGGCCTTGCCCTTACTAGGGCAGTGTTCAGTGCTTACCTGGTTAATTATAAAATTCAACAGTAGAGACTTAGCACCATCAACTACAGCATTCATAGTAATTTGTGTAAAGCCTCTTTCACGTGAAAACACCACTAAAAAACCCAAACCATTATTGTCTTCAATAATCTCTTGTGCTTGAATGTCTATGCTCTTGCCTCTGAATTGCCATGGCATGCAAAGTGTGTGAACAGGATGGAAGCTCCAAATTAGTGAGGTGGCAGTGAGCACCCTCTTAAAGCCAATGGTAATCAAGATTAAATCAATCCTAAAGTGAACCAAAGTGTCGTGGTTTTGGCTAAATTGGCCAATGACGGTCAACAGATGTTCCTTCCCCCAGCCTCTCATGCACGGAGAGGAAAAGGAGAGATAAAGAGATTTTACAAGTTCAGAAGAAACGAAACCACTTCAATGAAATATTAATAATAAAATAGAAAGGAAAATAATGAAATAGATACAGCATATACCCAACCCTATTAAGCTCCCAGGATGCTGCCACCGGCAGGCACTGGGGAAGTCCCAGACTGCACTCAGCGACGGGTGGGAACCGGATTCCACAGACGAGTCAGGAACCCACGGATCGGGATCAAAGGCAGATGAACAGACAGGGTCCTCCTCGGACGTCAGCCATTGAAGGAAGAGAGCTGACCCTTTGCTCCCTCGGTTTGTATACTGAGCAGGAGGCAGATGGGATGGACTACCCTGTTGGTCAGTTTTGGGTCCCCTGTCCTGTCCGCTCGTCCCCGCAGGTGGGACCCCTCTACGCTTTTCCCCTTCCGACCCTCCAACGGGGCAAATAATGAAATTAGCTGACCCTGGGCGTTATAGCAATGAGCGTAAGCAGGAGCCTCTCTGCGTACCATTCCTTGGCACAAACTCTCCTATCGCTCTGAACAAACCATTTTAGACACAACATGCTGTTAATTTCAAGAGAGTTAGAAGAGGCCTAGCTGAGAAATAAAATTGCTGAACAGAAAGTTGGTTCTGTTTTACGGCAAACCGGGACACAAAGGGAAGTGCTGACAGCTGTTAAGCTTGTGTAGCTGCAAGCAGGCACAAGCATGTTGGTGCTACAGCCCACCTCCTAGCTGTCTCTGGGAGTGGAAGGGTCCGTTCTGGCGCTCTCGGCGATGTTACCTCAATGACAAGGCGGGGGAAAGAAGAGAACTGCCCTTCAAATAGGAGTGACTTAGGAGCATCCCAAGAAGGAAAGATACCTGTGCTTTTTTGGTGGGGTCCAAGAATTTCAACAGCTGTGACAGCCTTTTGGAAACCAACGTGGCTCACGCTTGAACCCATCCGACGCACCCAAGATTCTAAGTGTAGGTGTAATCCTGGGGGTGTTCAGTGCAGACAGTACATCACCGACGCGTGAGGCAGCCAGAGCAAGCGCAATCCTGGATGCGCCTGCCTGCTGCTCTGCCAAAAACAGTCCTCGCCCAGCTGGGAAGACACACCTTTGGTTGTCATGGCCTTCTCAGGCTTCCCCTCCTCTGAGGTACAGCTACTTAGAACTTTTTTCACCTTGTCTAACCGCAAAGTTCTCCAGAGAGGAACTGAAAAACTCTGCAAACTGTGGGCCTGAACAGGAAAACTCGCTCTTGTCAGCAGGTGCCACTGCTCCGTGTCGACCTGCTGGAGGGTAGAAAGGTGTTGCAGAGGGATCTGGACAGGCTGGATCGATGGGCCAAGACCAATGCTACAAGGTCCACCAAGGCCAAGTGCTGGGTCCTGCACTTGGGTCACACCAACCCGCTGCAGCGCTACAGGCCAGGGTCAGAGTGGCTGGGGAGCTGCCTGGTGGAAAAGGACCTGGGGGTGTTGGTCGACAGCTGGCTGAATACAAGCCGGCAGCGTGCGCAGGTGGCCAAGGAGGCCAAGAGCATCCTGGCCTGTGTCAGGAACAGTGTGGCCAGCAGGACTGGGGCAGTGATTGTCCCCCTGTACTCGGCACTGGCGAGGCCCCATCTTGAGGGCTGTGTCCAGTTTTGGGCCCTTCACCACAAAAAAGGCGTGGAGGTGCTGGAGCCGGTCCAGAGAAGGGCAATGGAGCTGGTGAGGGGTCTGGAGCACAAGTCTTGTGAGGAGCGGCTGAGGGCACTGGGGGCGTTCAGCCTGGAGAAAAGGAGGCTGAGGGGAGACCTTCTCGCTCTCCACAACTCCCTGAAAGGAGGGGGTAGAGAGGTGGGGGTCGGTCTCTTCTCCCAAGTAACAAGTCATAGGAGAAGAGGAGATGGCCTCAAGTTGCACCAGGGGAGGTTTAGGCTGGATATTAGGAAAAAATTTTCCACTGAAAGGGTTATTAAGCATTGGAACAGGCTGCCCAGGGAAGTGGTTGAGGCACCATCCCTGGAGGTATTTAAAAGACAGGTAGATGTAGTGCTTAGAGATAGGGCTTAGTGATGGTTTTTGGCAGAGTTAGGTTGATGGTTGGACTAAAATAAGGGTGTTGAAACTAGATGATCTTTAAGGCCCCTTCCAACCCTAACAATTCTATGATTCTGGGATTCTATGTCAGAGTTGTGTGGGACACCCAAGAGAAATCACCTCTTGGTCTTGATCCAGTTTACCGTGGGTAGTTCTCTTTCCCCCCCTGCCAAAAAAAAACCCTTACCACCCCCAATTGCCTTGACATCCTCACCTTTGAACGGGCTCAGTTTCAAATGGATGCCAGCCTGGCGAGACGCGCTCCAGCTGCAGAAGGACACGTATTGTGCGTTTTCTGTAAAGGCAGCCTGGCTCAGGTTGCACAATCGCATCTTCCAGGGCAGTAGTTCTCTTCCTGAAAGGCAGTTAATTGGAGTTGGATCCAATGTGTTTTTATGCTGAAGAGGTCTTGGACACGAACACGCACAAACGTTTCTCTCTTTGTAGCAAATGTACGGGGAACTCTCTGCCCGTGTATGAGAAAAAGAGCTCGTGAAACCACTGGCAGTATGAGGATACTAGAAAAATTGCTAAAAACTAAACCAAAAACATTCTTGGTGCTTTGGCAAAGTTTTCAGGAGTTGTGGTGAGAAGTGACCGGATAGGGGGAATCGATTTCTGTTCTGTCCTCTATTACCTCCTTGGGGATATTGAAGTTTTTATGCCACTCCACTTGGGGTTTTTTTGACGCTTTAGCCCCTTTCCCTGTTTTGCGTCTGGAGCAAGCTCTAACAGTGAATGTGGGTGTGCGGAGCATCTGACGCGGTGAGATCCAGGACTCGGCTTTGACCCCTGTGTCCTGGCAGCAGCAACCTCAGCATCTACCCAGCAGCACGCACCAAACGTGGCAGCCTCGGCGCAGAGTTACAGGCCATCAGCACTCACCCTTTTGTGACAGCCTTTGTGCTACCGTCTGTGTGTCGGTGTAATCCAAACGCTGTTGGGGAGATCGGGTACTTTCTGACCCCTTCTACAATCGGCAATCGACAAGCAACTGTCAGCATGGTTAGACACAATTAGATACAGTCCACTGCTATAATCACAGCAGCTGTGACAAACCCAGTCTTGTGCAGAGCATTTGACACTGTCCCTGCACAACATGCTTCTCTCTAAGTTGGAGAGACGTGGATTTGGCAGATGGACCGCTCACTGGATAATGAATTGGCTGGACAGTTGCACTCAAAGAGTTGTGGTCAACGTCTCCATGTCCAAGTGGAAACCAGTGAGGAGTGGCATTCCTCAGGGGTCGGTACTGGGACCAGTGCTGTTTGACATCTTCGTTGGTGACATGGACAGTGAGATTGAGCGCACCCTCAGAAAGTTTGCTGATGACAACAAGCTGTCGACACGCTGGAGGGAAGGGATGCCATCCAGAGGGACCTTGACAACCTTGAGAGGTGGGCCGTGCAAATCTCATCGAGCTCAACAAGGCCAAAGGAGAGGTCCTGCACGTGGGTCAGGGCAATCCCAAGCACAGATGCAGGATGGGCGGAGAAGGGATTGAGAGCAGCCCTGAGAAGAAGGACTCGGGGGTGTTGGTGGATGAGAAGCTCAACATAGGCTGGCAATGTGTGCTCGTAGCCCAGAAAGACAACTGCATCCTGGTCTGCATCAAAAGGAGCATGGCCAGCGGGGTGAGGGAGCTGATTCTGCCCCTCTGCTCAGTTGTGGTGAGACCCCACCTGGAGTACAATGTCCACCTCTGGGGCCCCCAACATAAGGAGGACATCAAACTGTTGGAGCAAGTTGTCCTCCTCTGAGGGCCACTGTGAGAGCAGCCCTGCCTTTGTTCAGGCCTCGCCGGAGAGTGTGGTGTGGGGACAGGGTGGGGAGAGGCAGCTGTTGCTGATGCACAGATTGTGATTGATACACAGAAGATGCTTATCGTTCCGCCCACCTAATACATAACTCCTCCTCGCTGTACGTATTCATTAGGATGACCGAATGGCCTTTTTGCATGTGCATATCAAATTTGGCTGCATCAGCAAGACACTTGGGCACAATTGTGAGCTTCTCGGTGGTCGTTTGGGTAAGGAGACCCTTCCTCACATTATCCTTTTAAGGTGTGGCGTCACCGCAGGATGTTAAAAGTTTACTGCCAGTTTGCCAACTTCTTGAGGATGACAAGGATGTTCCTTGAAGTAGCCCCAGCTCTGTCCTGCTTGGGACAGGAGCACATACTTGATGCATAAAAGAACCTTGAAGTGATTAACTACTTCTTGTTATCCCATCCGTGGCGATGAGCTACTTCTGGCTGTCTCCTCGTTATCACTGTCTGTAATCATCACCTCAGTGACTATTTTCTCCCGCAGTAAGAAGCTCAGTAGGAAACAAGCAACGTTTTATTTAGCATGTGTCTATCAAAGAAGCAGAGGCCTGTCTTCGGTAAGAGACCGGCCGCCGGGATGGCTACGGCCCCTGCCACCGGACTCCGCGGGGCTGCTGGCCGCTTCCTGGCGGGGCTGGCGATCCCTGGGCCTTCCCACGGCGCTCCAGCAGCCTCCTCTGCTCCCCCCTGCCGAAGGACGCAGAAGAAAGGGACTCAGCTCTGAGGCCGGGGACAAGGGCCCACGCTCAGGCCAGCGCTTCTGGGAGGTGCCGCCGAGGGAGGCCGGCCCGCTGCTCGGTGTGGCGTCTCGTGGGCCTCCTGCCCGACCTTTGGGAAGGCAGAGCCCAGCAGCTGAGCCGGCCTTTCGTCCTCAGCCCGCACCCGTCCAGGGCTGGGAGCCGCCCAGGGCTTTCCCCGGCCTCTGCGGGAGCCGGCACACACTTACTCTGCCCGGGCTCTGCCCGGGAGCTGCAGCTCTGCCCGCCGCCCCTCGGAGGCTCTCGGCCTCGCAGGGCTTGGGCATCTCTCCTCCTCCGCTTGCCTCTCCTTCAGCTTCTCGGCGTAGGCCTTTCTCCGCAGGTGGGGAGGGCAATAGGGATCCTCGAAGACATGGCGGCAGGGGCTCTGCAAAGGCAGAAGAGACTCCTAAAGCCAGCCACCAAGAGCGGGGGCTGCTCCCGAGGCTTCAGCCGAGGCGTGGGACTTGCAGAGGCTCCCTCCCAGGCAGCAGCCAGGGGAAAGGCCCTTTTCCTGGGGCGCTGAACTGCATGCCGTACCTGGCCTCGCTCCGTGTTCTGCCCTGTTCTGTGGGCAAAGTACTGGCGCCACACGTCCGCTTCCACCTCTTGGCGCTTGGACGCCATCAGCAGCCGCAGCCGTTTCTCTGCCCTCTCGGTGCAGAGGGAGCTCGTTCCCTGGAGACCAGGCACACCCCACACACGCAGCGTTAGTCTCCTGGGCTTGGGCAGGGCGGGGCGCTGGGACGGTGGGCAGCTCTTGCTGCCTCTTCTGCCCCGGCCCAGAGCCCAAAGGGGACACAGGGCTGGCAAATCCCTAGGGCGTACCGTTCCTGAGGGCTGCGGAGCACACACAGGGAGCTGACACCGTGGCCAAGCCGCAGCTCTGGGCTGCTTTAGCTCCTCCTGGGACTTCTCCTTGATTTCTGGCAGGAACCTAAAGAGGCACGGCACGCTGAGCTGATGGGAGCCCGGGCTGAGCCACCTCCGCCGTCGCCAGGCGGTTGGGCAGCAGGACCACATGTCCAGCAGGACAACGACTCCGGGGACTTTCAGCATCAGCACAGACACCCCCCGGCCAAGGGAAACGTCTCACTCACACTACCACAACGGCACGGCGTGCCCCCGCAATCCCAGGCACACCGCTCCTGCGGGAGGCTCACCTGGCTCGGCCGGCTTCCTTGGGTTTAGCCCGCTCGGCTTCCTGCGCCAGCTGCCTGGCCAGAGAAACCCTCCGCTGAGCCAGGAACACCGGATCCAGCACGCTCACTGCAAGCGGGAGAACAGCCCAACAGCGTCTTTGGGACCCTGCGGGCCAGAGAGGAGCACCCACGGCCCCCTCCCAGCACTCGGCTGGGACATTACCTCTGCGGGCACCTCCGTCCCACGGCGCCGACTCTCTGCGGGGCTTCAGAGAAATGGCACGGACCCACGCTCCGTGGGGGGTCTCAAGTGCCAGCCTGGAAAGAAGAAGGCACCAGCTGGGTGAAAGGGCTCCACGCTCCCTTGGGGGCTGACGCTACTAAGCTGCTGGCAGGCATCTTTGGCAGCCGCTGCCCAGTCCTTGGGGGACGCAGCTCTGTCGACCTGAGGGGCCCCACGGTCTCCATCAGCCACTGCTGCCCTCGCCTTCCTGCCAGAAAGCTGATGATCCCAGCTCACGCCCTCCTCGCTGCCCCCTCCGCAGACCCTCCCGCCTCTCTCGCTCTCTCAGGGCACATCCAGAGCGCACGGGCTGCTTGGTCCGCACTCTCCAAGCCAGGGAGGAGCCAGCGGTGGGAAGACCAGGAAGCTCTCCTGGCAAGCAGCTGGTCTTGCCTAAGGTTGGCAGGAGAGGAGCCTCGGCAAGAGGGTGCCCCCAGAGAAGGCGCTGCGCAGCTGCTCCCTTGACCAGCCAGGGGCTGCAGAACCATCCTGCTCACCTTGGCAGCGTGATGACCCCATCTTGACTGAGCCGAGCAAAATTGTTTTTGCCAGGGAAGGCCACGGTACTCCTCATCTTGGAGTCCTGCAAGGGCACAGAGACACCTCAGCAGAGGCCCAGGACACGTGCTGGTTGCTCACAAAGGTGGCAAACCTCCTCGGCTGCTCAGAGACACAATGGCTGCCTCTCAGAAAGCCTCACACCACCGTCTCCCTTGGTGGCAGCAGACCCTCCCTTGAAGGGGCCGAGGTGCTACCAAGACTAGGGCAAGCTCGTCGAGAGCGTGTCTAGGCCAGGTGGCGAGGCAGGAGAGCGCAGCCAAGAGAAAGCAGCTGGAGAGAGCGTTGCCAGCACTGCCACAGGGCCACGAGGAGGAGCCCCGCAGAAATCACTAGCTCACCCCGAGAAGAGCTGCCTGCATGTTCCCGGTGGCATCCAGCTGCAGCAGGAAGTCATCCAAGAAGGTCATGCTGACCGCTTTTCTTCGCACAGCAAGGATGCCAATGCCCTTGAAGGAGAATTCCACCTCCTTCTCATCTCGGAGAGTCCCAGCAAAGAAAAGCAGGGTCTCGTGTACACACAGCTCCACGACTTCCTGGCGGAAGTGGATATCCGCAGCAATCTGCTCAAAGTCCAGCGGAACGCATGGTGTCTCGTCTAGGAAACAAGCACAAAGCAACCGACTCACTCCCACCGCAGTTCAGCCGACCCCGAGACCAGGTGCCATCAGCGCCCAGCCCTCGAGCTACGCTCCGAGAGAGACGCTCCCCTTTCAGCTTCGCCCACGTCTCAGGAACAGACCGCTTCGACAAGTGAAGCTCTGCCTCCTGCTGGGAGCACCCAGCTGGAGCGTTGGGTGCACTGGGGAGAGGAGGCTGGCTCCCAGGGGGGGCAGGGTGCTGGGCCGCCGTACGTGTGCCCACGCTCAGCGCTCTCCTGCCTGGGAGAGCCTTTGCTCGGCCATGTCACAGAGGTGTCGGCACCGAGCCAAGGCAAGGGCTGTGCAGGGGAAGCACCCGTCTTCTTACCGGGAATTTTGGTCTTTGCACACTTGAGTTTGTAAAATTTCTTCAGAAATTTGCACGGCTTGAAGACAGGTCTCTCAAGCGGCAAAACCTCGTCCTCTCCCACCATGGCACACGCTGGGACAACCGCAAATGTCCCAACGCCGATCTCCACCGCCTGGAAACGCAAGCAAGAAGAGGGAGCGTTGGGGCGGGAAGGCTGACGCGTGACTGGCGTGGCCCTGGGGCCAGTGCTTTGTGCCCTGCCCCCTCCGGAGGTCCAGAGGGGCAGGAGGGACACGAGCAGGAGGCAAGGCTCACCCTCTTCTGCAAGAGCTGTCTGCGGATGTACCTCGATGTGGCAGCCCAGACTCTGCAGATTTCTGGAAAGCAAAGGAAAGGCCCGCCATGCTCTTGAGTCGGCAGCGCCCAACCACCCAGCACCCCCCTACCCACGCAGACAACAGCGGAGGGCACTCGAACCCTGCCTCGCCCTCAGCAAAGACGGCCACTGCCAGGGCGGCCCAGCTGCCCTCCTGACCACCCCCAGACTCCAAGAAGCTAGCCCTTTGCCCAGGAAGGTCCTGCAGAGGAAAGGCAGGAATCCGCAGAGTTTTGAGGAAGGGGATCCCGCCCTTTGACACGGGCAGCAGCAAGGAGCCTGGGCTACCAAAGCCCACTTGGAGCCCCAAGGCAGCAGCAGGCAGGGCTCTCCTTGCAGACAGCGGTGCCCTCCAGAACATCCCCGCTACAGCCCCAGCCGCAGCCTCAGGGCTTCCACAGCCCGTCTCCATTTCATCTTGGCTCTGACAGGGCTCCTGCAAGGGCTTCCCCGGCGCCCTACCGCTGGTGGTGAGCTCCTTGAGGGTTGGGAGCTTCTCAGGCCCCAGGGAGCTAAAGAGCAGGTATTTCATCATCTTTGCCCCCTGGCGCTGCAGCAGTTAGGGAAGAGGTGCTGGTGCTGCTACGAAGCCCCCTCGTCCTCCTCCTGCTCCTGGTCCTCGTCCTCCTCCTGGCCGCTTCCCCAGGCGGCGTCTCCAAGGCTCTCCACGGCCTCCCCTCGCCTCCTCCTGGCAGCAGGGCAGCTCCTGCAGAGCAGAGCGCTGGCGAGAGCAGCCCTGCCCTTGCTCAGGCCTCGCCGGAGAGTGTGGAGCGGGGGCAGGGTGGGGAGAGGCAGCTGTCGCTGGGCTGCGCGTGTCCCATTGTGACGCCATGCTGTGTCACACAGGGCTGCGGGGACCCCCCACCTCGCAGCCCACCCACCTTTCGCCCCACCAGGGGCAGGGCAGCCCCCCCCGGGCACCTGAGGCTGCTGCGCTGGCTCTGCCGCCTGCGGGTCTCAACTCAGCCCCCCTCGGCTGCCACGGGGAAGCGCTCTCATCACCCTCTAAATTATCACTTCAGTCAACATTTCAGTCATTGTCAAATCACTCTTTAATTGCCAGTCAGTTATTGCTTAATCACCAGTTAATTTTAATTCAGTCATCGATTAGTTATCATCTGATCATTGTTTAAGAATCAATAAAACCCTTTTAGTTAGGCCCGCAACGATGACTTCTCTTAATAATTCACCTGCGACAAAAACTGCCATAGTCGGTCGTGCGGCAGCTTCAACCGCGGACTATTTATAGAGGCGTGGGGTTAGCCCTTCACTGAAATTTCTGGATTACTTGCCGTGCGAAAAGCGGGATAATTGGAGTAAGAGAAAAGACCAGGCAAACCTCCTAAGATGGTAACGGAAAGAGAAGGGAAGAACAACATACAAGATGTTAAAAAAGTATATAGGAGCAACACGTCAGCGTGAAGAATACAGAGAACAGAAGAGCGTGATGAGATGAGGTGGAAGAAAGCAAGCGAGCAGAAATGCTGCTATCTCTGGGAACAGAACAATTGCAGAAACAACTGGGGGAAGAAAAAGAAAAGAGAAGGAAGGCAGAGGAGAAACTAGAACCGACGGTCATTCTGGCCCCCAGCCACCCAGAGCCTGTGGAAATTCCTCCGCTGATGGTTTCCCTGGCAGATTGGTGTGACGGGGAGAGAGAGAGACTTCACTGTGAGGTTCCAACCGTTTATTGACCTTCACTCAGGCCCAATACGCCGCCATTGCAGGCGTTATGGCTGCAAGGGAGGAACGCACTATCGCAATTTCAAAAGCAGTTCACAGGACACTCTTGTTACAACCTACAAGAGATGCCCAGAAGGTACTAACACAAACCGCAAGCACGTTCACTTGAATGCCTTAGAGAGTGCACTAATCGCCATCTTAAAGCACGCCAAATACGGTACGTGTGCTCCCCCCCACACCCGGGCGGTTCCGGCTGGGGCAGAGACGCTCCACAACAGAGTGATTTCTGGCGGGAGACGGGCCGGGCCGGGCCGGGCCGGGCCAGGCCGCGGGCGGCGCGAGCGGGAGCAGCGGGTCAGAGCGGCCGCAGCCCCCCGGGCGGGCCCCGCCGGCGGCCGGAGCCTTCCCGGGGCGGGACGGGCTGGGAAGAGGGAGCCTTTGGCGGAAAGCCTTCGGCCCGAGGGTGCCCCGACGGTGCTGCGCGGGCAGACGAGGCTGCCATCGGGCACGGCGGGAACGGCCAGCGGGGCGGGACAAGGCCGGGAGAAATGGCGGAGGCAGCGGCCCCGGGACGGGACCTTCACCCGGGGCGTCTCTGCCGCCGCTGCTGGAGGGACAGAGCTGGAAGCCGCCGTTTGCGGTTTGGGCCGCCCGCTCCCCTGGCGAATTCCTGCCAGGGGCCACTGCCAGGGAGCCTTAATACCCACTGCTGTGGGTGCGAGAGGCCGAGTTTGGAACTGGTCGCTGGTACAGGGGCAAAATCGCCATTTTAAACGAGGAGCAGGACGAAGAATTGGAATTAAACCCTCAAGAAAAGCTAGAAGCGGGTACAGCAGAATGAGTAAAGCAGAAAAATGTGCTTTGGCTACCCAGGGAGAGGAGAGCAACGGCTGCAGAGGTGGCTCTGAGCCCTGATGTGGGAAATACACGGGGTGTGATGTACCCGCGGGCAGGCGGTGGCGCCGACGCGGCATGACGGAAGTAATTAATGAGCTTGAGAAAAGGCAAATCCTCAGTCACACTCACTCGCTGTACAGTTCCCTACTTGGGCCAGTCAGGCCTGACAGACGGTGGCGTTTAATAGTTGCTTACAGAAAACCAAAGGGTAATACTCCACCCTTCCCAGTTGCTGTCACGAGCTTAGTGCCAGTGGTGATGCCGGTCCAGGCATCCACTCACCTGTGAGTGGCCGCTTTAGATGCTAAGTCCCTGTTTTTCATGATAGCCCTGAGAGAACAGGGTAAAGTCCAGCTCGCCTTCACTCCAGTCGCCGTGGAGACCAGCTTCAGTGCAGGTAAGGCCTCACTGGGGAAGGGGATCGCGGTGGATAAGGCCGGCAAAGGGCTCTTTTGAGGGCTCTTTCGAGGGCTCTTGTAGCCAGGAAAGGCGGCTAGCTCGTGCCGAAACCGGCAGCTCGGGGGCGGGCTGCTGACGCGGCAGGGGCGGAGTCAGCGTCACACGCGGCAGCTCTAAACGGGCGGTCCCGGAGCGCAGCGGCCGGCCGCTGCGCACCCAGCACGCGGGTAGCCTACGTGGGTCACCCAGGGCGGCACCGCAGTGTGAGCGAACGAACAAGGAGCAGCATTTCGTATGGTGGGTCACTGGAAGCCTTGAGTCTAAGGTAAGCAGAAGCTGGGCAACCACAAGCAGAGGAACATCGGCGTGCAAGGGCACCGGCTCAGGGCGCGAGGGAAGCAAACAGCAGAGATCCTCCATCTCCCGGTACGAGAAAAGAACATGGCCGCAAAACAGTCAAAAGCTTCTGCGAGGAAAAACATGGGAACTCAGACTGAGCTCCTCTGCAAGCATGTGGCTGTGCAGGTCTCGGGCTGTAATGAATGCCTGAGTCTGGCACTGCTCCCACAGGGATCCAGAGACACTGTGTGCATACGGTGCGATCAAGTAAATGATCTGCTCAGGAAGGTGGTTGAACTGAAGGAAGAGGTAGAAAGGTTAAGAAGTATTAGGAACTGTGAAAACGAAATAGATTGGTGGAGCCATACCCTGAGGCAAAGGCAGCAGGAAGAGGCTCTATCAGAAGTGGATGACCCACTTCCCTCCTGTCACCAGGCAGAAGGAGAGGACTCAAGGGATAAGGGGGAGTGGTGTCAGATCCCTCCTCGGAGAGGTAAGCGAAACCTCTCACGGCCCCCCTCACCATCCCAACTGCCCTTACGTAATAGGTATGAGGCTCTGGAAATTGAGGACCAGGCGATTGAGGATGGAGGAGCTGATCCATCCAGTGAAATGCCCAGTGCTCGTCACTCACCCCCACGCCTCAGGACGTCCTCAACAAAGAAAGAAAGAAGGGTTATTGTAGTAGGTGACTCCCTTCTGAGAGGAACAGAGGGTCCTATCTGTAGACCGGACCCATCCCACAGGGAAGTCAGCTGCCTCCCTGGGGCCAGAATTAAGGACATACGGAGGAAAGTCCCTTCCCTGGTCCAGTCATCAGATTACTATCCGCTACTGATATTTCAGGTAGGCAGTGATGAAGTAGGTACCAGAAGTCTGAGGGCAATGAAGAATGACTTTAGGGCCCTGGGACGGCTGGTTAAGGGATCGGGAGCACAAATAGTGTTCTCCTCTATCCCATCATTTGCAGGGGTAGACGAGGGGATAAATAGGAGGAGCCAGCAAATTAACTCCTGGCTCCGCGACTGGTGCGTCCGGCAGGACTTTGGCTTTTTTGAACATGGGCTGATCTACAGGAAACCAGGCATGCTGGCATCAGGCGGGGGAAGCCTAACCCGAAGGGGAAGAAAGAGACTGGGACAAGAATTAGCAGGGCTTATCCATAAGGCTTTAAACTAGGTTTGATGGGGGATGGGGACGAAACCAGGATCACAAAAGTGGTGCCTGGGAGCAACATAGCAGTGCTCATGGGTATAAGTGATAGCAGGGTCTTGCAGCCTGCCTCAGCGATGGTGGGGGATAGTGAATTGTGTGGCAGCATAGACACAAGGAGTAGTGATAATTTGGTAGCTACAGTAGTGTCCGAGAATGACCAGGTGCAAATCAGGGCCTGTCCCCCCAAGAAAGTGGCAGGACAATTAACCCAACTGAAGTGCATCTACACTAATGCACGCAGCATGGGGAATAAGCAGGACGAGCTGGAGGCCATCGTGCAGCAGGGAAACTATGATGTAGTCGCCATCACAGAAACGTGGTGGGATGACTCACATAGCTATAGTGCTGCCATGGATGCCTATAGGCTCTTCAGGAAGGATAGGCAAGCAAGGAGAGGCGGGGGTGTGGCCCTGTATGTTAAGGAGTGTTACGAATGCTTTGAACTTAATGATGGTGATAATGGGGTTGAGTGTTTATGGGTAAGAATCAGGGGCAGGGCTAACAAGGCGGATATCGTAGTAGGAGTCTGTTATAGACCGCCCAATCAGGATGAGGAGGCAGATGAAATATTCTATAAACGGCTGGGAGAAGTCTCAAGATCGCGAGCTCTTGTCCTCGTGGGGGACTTCAATTTGCCGGACATCTGCTGGGAATACAATACAGCAGGGAGGGAACAGTCTAGAAGGTTCCTGGAATGTGCTGGGGATAACTTCCTGACACAGCTAGTGAGAGAGCCAACTAGGGAAGGTGCCCTGCTGGATCTGTTGTTTGTAAATAGGGAAGGTCTTGTGGGGGATGTGAAGGTTGGAGGCTGTCTTGGGAACAGTGACCATGAAATGATAGAGTTTTCAATTCTGCAAGAAGCAAGGAGAGGGGTCAGCAGAACTGCTACCTTGGACTTCCGGAGGGCGGACTTTGGGCTTTTCAGGAGCCTGGTTGACAAAGTCCCCTGGGAGGCAGTCCTCCAGGGCAAAGGAGCCCAGGAAGCCTGGATGATTTTCAAGAAGGAAGTCTTAAAGGCGCAGGAGCAGGCTGTCCCCATGTGCCAGAAGACGAGCCGTCGGGGAAAAAGGCCGGCCTGGCTAAACAGGGAGCTAGTGTTACAACTTAGGGAAAAAAAGAGGATCTATGGCCTCTGGAAGGAAGGGCAGGCCACTCAAGACGACTACAAAGAGGTAGTTAAGCTATGTAGGGAAAAAATCAGGAGGGCTAAAGCCCAGCTGGAGCTAAACCTGGCTTCTGTTGTCAAGGACAACAAAAAAAGCTTCTATAAATATATTAGCAATAGGAAGAGGACTAAGGATTATCTCTGTCCTCTAGTAGATGGGGCCGGCAACATAGTGACCAAGGATGAGGAAAAGGCTGAGGTACTTAATGAAGTCTTTGCCTCAGTCTTCAGCAGTAGGACCAGTTGTTCCCTGAGCACCCAGACCCCTGAACTAGAAGACAGGGATGGGGAGCAGAATGAAGCCCCTCTAATCCAAAGGGAAATGGTGAGGGACCTGCTTCAGCACCTGGAGGTGCACAAATCTATGGGGCCGGATGGGATCCACCCAAGGGTATTGAAAGAGCTGGCGGAGGTGCTCGCCAGGCCACTTGGTATCATTTATGAGCAGTCCTGGACAACCGGGGAGGTCCCAGCTGACTGGAGGTTAGCAAATGTGACACCCATCCACAAGAAGGGCCGGAAGGAGGATCCGGGGAACTACAGGCCAGTCAGTCTGACCTCGGTGCCTGGGAAGGTCATGGAACAGATCCTCCTCAGTGCCATTACACGGCACATGCAGGAGAACAGGGTGATCAGGCCCAGTCAGCATGGGTTTGTGAAGGGCAGGTCATGCCTATCAAACCTAATATCCTTCTATGATAAGGTGACCCACTTAGTGGATGAGGGAAAAGCTGTGGATGTTATCTACTTGGATTTTTGCAAAGCTTTTGACACTGTTTCCCACAGCATTCTCCTGGAGAAACTGGCTGCTCATGGCCTGGACAGGTGTACTCTTCGCTGGGTAAAAAACTGGCTGGATGGCCGTGCCCAGAGAGTGGTGGTAAATGGAGTTAAGTCCAGTTGGTGTCCAGTCACAAGTGGTGTCCCCCAGGGTTCGGTGCTGGGGCCAGTTCTCTTTAATATCTTTATCAATGATCTGGATGAAGGGATTGAATGCACCCTCAGTAAGTTCGCAGATGACACTAAATTGGGCGGGCGTGTTGATCTGCTTGAGGGTAGGTTGGCTCTGCAGAGGGATCTGGACAGGCTGGACCGATGGGCTGAGACCAATGGTATGAGGTTCAACAAGGCCAAGTGCCGGGTCCTGCACTTGGGTCACAACAACCCCATGCAGCGCTACAGGATTGGGGCAGAGTGGCTTGAAAGCAGCTCGACAGAAAAGGACTTGGGAGTGTTGGTTGACAGCCGGCTGAATATGAGCCAGCAGTGTGCCCAGGTGGCCAAGAAGGCCAACAGCATCCTAGCCTGTATCAGGAATAGTGTGGTGAGCCGGACTAGGGAAGTGATCATCCCCCTGTACTCGGCACTGGTGAGGCCCCACCTCGAGTACTGCGTTCAGTTTTGGGCCCCTCGCTACAGGAGGGACATTGAGGTGTTGGAGCGTGTCCAGAGAAGGGCTACAAAGCTGGTGAGGGGCCTGGAGGACAAACCTTATGAGGAACGACTGAGGGAGCTGGGGTTGTTTAGCCTGGAGAAGAGGAGGCTGAGGGGAGACCTTATCACCCTCTACAACTACCTGAAAGGAGGTTGTAGAGAGATGGGGGCTGACCTCTTCTCCCTGGTGACAAGTGATAGGACGAGGGGAAACGGGTTCAAGTTATGTCAGGGGAGGTTTAGATTAGATATTAGGAGACATTTTTTCACTGAAAGGGTTATTAAACATTGGAATAGGCTGCCCAGGGAGGTGGTGGATTCACCATCTCTGGAGGTGTTTAAAAAAAGGGTAGATGGGGCACTGAGGGACATGGTTTAGAAGTGGCTCTTGTCAGGGTAGGCTAAAGGTTGGACTCGATGATCTTAAAGTTCCCTTCCAACCTCAACAATTCTATGATTCTATGATTCTATGATTCTATGATTGCGATGAGCTTTTAACCGACTCCCCAACGATACAAACACTCCCCTGCCGTTGGCCACAATGCCTTAGCTAAACTTATGGATACTGTAGAAGTGCCATCAGGCATGCGCATATATCAATATATAGATGATATTCTAGTTGGTGGAGATAAGAAAAGGTAGGGCAAAGGGCTGAGGCCATCTGGAATCTGAGCTGAGAATGGGCTAGACATTCCAAATGTCAGGGTCTGGGACAAGAGATGGAATTCCTAGGAGCCCGGTGGAGTTGCGGTACCTGATGATACACTGTCAGCTCTTGAGAAGGGGCAAATTCCGGGCAATAAGACAATTAGAGCAGCTGCTGGGTGCATTGGTCTCTTGGGGGGGCATGTACTTGGGTTCTCAGTGATTGCCTGCCCTGTGTGTGGCCTGCTCCGGAAAAACGGAATGGCGTTGGGCTAGGCAGCATGCAGAAGCCCTTAACACCTTGAACTGAAAACCTGTCAGAGGTGGGGTCCATTGCACCCACAAGATCTGCCAAGGGCAGAGTGGGGAGTTGAAGAACATGCCTCCTATTGTGGCGTGTTTCAAAGGGACCAGGAGGCCCAGCTGGACCTTTCTTGTTCTCTTCCATCTCCTTCAAAGAAACCTATCAATCAGTGGTATTCTGAGTGGGACGAGGGACTACCTTCACTCACCAGGGCAGTTAAGGAAGCAAAGAGGTTACGTACCTCACAAGATATCATGGTGCAAGGCTCTTCCCCTCTTCTAAATTTGATCCTTAGGGTGTCACCCCCTTCTGAGGGTGTAGCCCAAAAGGCCACAGAGTGGAAGTGGTCTGCCTACCTGGAAGAAGTTAGTCAGTTACTGCAAGTAAGAGAGGGCCCCATTAAGGTCTCCAGGATCCAACAACCTGTTGATCCAGATCAAGTTTTGTTAGGCCAACCTTACAGACCTTCCGTGATCACAGAGGCATCCGCACTATCCGTAGGTTTGGACACACAAGGCATGTTGTTCGCTGATATATCTGCCTGCCAGACAGGATCAAAGTGGCAATATGAAGCAGCAGCATTGGCAATTAGTACCAGGAAAAGAGTTACAGAGGAGGGAGACAGTAGTGCACAGATGGGAGAATTGTGAGCCCTTCTGCTGGCAGCAGAGAATGGCACCACCACCATTTATACAAATTCCTGTGCAGGTTATAAGGGTGCTATAAGAGTGGATATGCCAGTGGGAACCCAATAGCTGGGAAGTGGGCCATACAAAGAACCAGAAACTGGCAACGATTGTTAGAAATAGGCAGATCATGACCCCTAAAGGTGAAAGGCCATGCAAGGAATGGAACCCCAGCTGTGAAATGGAATCAAGAGGTAGATCATCTAGCGCAAATCAAGGTAGTTGACAGCAAAAAGGAGGATTCGGGATGGTTGGCTTAACGGCTGCATGTTACGTGAGGACACTCAGGGAAGACAGATCCTCTATTACGAATGTTTGTCTCAGGGGTGGCCAGTGTCTATGAAAATATGGGAAGCAATTCTTAGAGCCTGTCCACAATGCTCAGTAAGGCTCAAGGCCGACCATCCAGATCAAGCCCCTGCCCAACACATTAAAGAAGGTAAAGCTCTTGGGGGCTTCTGACGGATTGATTATGTTGGGCCCTTGAGGCCATCCCATGGGAAGAGGTATATTTTGATAGGACTAGGGACAATATTGGGACTGACTATGGCCATACCTGTTGGCACAGACACGGGTGATCAGGGGGTTCAAGTGCTGCAAGAATGGCTCAGTATTTTTCCCGTTCCTGAATGTATTCTGAGTGGCAACAGGTCGCATTTCACAGCTACAGTTGTAAAAGACTGGGCATGGAGAGAAGGTATCAAATGGGTGTTTTACACACCATATTATCCCCAGGCTAATGGTATAGTTGAGGACGTGGACAACAACGACCTGGATGACAATATGGTAGTGAATATGATGATAGAGTTTGCCCAAAGGTTGAATGTAACCTCTGTAACAGTTTGTCTACCTATCCTCAAGTCAGCAGAAGCCCCCTTTCTGGTTTTTGTGCAAGACATCAACATATCAGTCCCTCTTGAGCTCACATGGAAGCAATACAGCAATTATAGCAGGTATTTCAAAAGGCTTGAGGGCAAAGGTTACACTTGTCTATAGTTGGTCATTGGGTGCGTTAAATGCGAGCTCAGTATGGGATGCAAGATGCAATTATATCCTCCAGCCCCCTATTAACGCCACTGGGTGATGTGTGAGTGGTCCTGTACCATGTTCCTGTATTTCATGGGGAGCTACTGAGTATAATATTCGATGGAGTGCTGATGTATATTCTCTACAATATACAAACCCATTAAACGCCTCAGGGTATATTAAATACCCTGCAAGGGATAATAATGAGTGTCCCAGGGCATGTAATTATAACTTTTTTGACTGTCCTCTCAGCTGCACGTGGGCTATCTGTTCATATGTGTAGAGGTGGGACAAGGACAAGGAGCAGATACCCTCAGCAACAGAATCTTCTCTCTGGAACTGCCAAGTAGAAATCCGATGCAAAGACATGGACACAATGCCATTTCTATGGCTATACCCTCCTGTTCAGAGAGCTCTAACAGAGGGCTGCTTGTGCAGTAACACCAGCTACTCACAACCCTCTGTCTTAGATTGTAGTAAGAAAGGCTATTGTACTACCAGACCAGGTTCATGCCGAGCATCCGCTGTCCTTGCATCTGCTCACTTAGTAAGGGCATGCTCTGACGGCCACCTGTATTCCCATCTACATTGAACTATCCCTGGGCCAGCTTGTACACTGGCTGTGCTCTGCCTCTGCCCCATGTATTGGGAAGGGCCTATCCCGTGCCAGTGGTAGGATCAAAGACCATGGGATGTATGGAAGGGGTGGCAAGAAGTCCGAACACGAATTGGATAGTGGATGGAATCTTTATTTGGAGTATGAATTGCCCTGGTACAAAACCAACAAGCCATTTTGGATCCAGGTCTACAACTATCAGCTTTAGCCAACACCACATCTGATGGTCTGAAGCTTTTAAACAATCAATTACGACATACTGTGGAATAATTACTAAATTGACCAAGAATACAAAAATACAGCATTGTTCACACATTAAGGAAAGTCATAAAATCAAGAGGCTTCTGAGGTAGAATACAGCCGCAGCTAGCACACGAAGAATGCAACATCTGTGATTCCCTGCGCAAGGTTGTTTGCGAAACTACACGAGGGATGGAATGGAACGCGCTTGTTCCGTGGCCTTCCCTTGTGACGAATAGCAGATATGGGGACGAGATGGTACTACGGAACTGATAAGCGGCCTACACGCTACCCAAGCCAACATTTCGTCAAATGTTGATGAAATGCTGTCCTTTGTGCGAACTTTGCTCACCACAATGTACCAAAACACACCTCCATCCCAGAGGCTGTCCGCCCCCGAGGTATGAACACTCCTCCTTGAATACATTAATCATAATAAAAGTACATATGACTAAAGTCACTCAAACTCCACTTTGAAGATAAAAAAAAAAATATAGCCCAAGAGAGAGGGGATGTCAGGGAAGACACCATCGCAAAGAATTCCACCGCTGATTTCCGGGATCAGTCGACGGGCTGAGCCTTTCTTCCCCCCCATAGGGACGCCTTTGGGTAAGACTTCGATTACACCGAGCGCTTTCTCAGGGACTTAGAAATTTCTCTAGAGAATCTCTACCCTACATTTATAGCCAGGCTGTATCGTTTATAATTTTGTCACACGTTTGTGTACTTAACAGTACCTTTATTTGCATGTGCTTTGCAGACAGTGTATTTATCACCAGCAATCCTAAAGAACCTGTATATCTGTTGGTTAAATAAACTGCACTGTTTAAGTAGCTGGTCATTTCGCTTTCTCACTGAACGCGACCAAAACTTGAGAGAGGCCGTGCTAGTTCAGGAGCACGACTAGACTGAAGGTGCAGCCCACTATTAGCGTATCCAAATCATAATAGTTTAATACATATTAAATGCGATTGGACTGATAGTGCTGAATTGGGCATCACTCAGAATTTAAACCTAGCCGCACCTAGCCTCCTACCTCGGTGAGGAGTGTTAGAACGCAAGGGGGTTTATCTTCTGCCAAAACCGCTTGGCCCCGTTTCACGCAACACATACCAGTAAGACGACCATTTAAAACTGAGCCGTATTAGACTTGATTGTGCTAGAGAGAGGCTTATGTGGAGTTCTGAACCTGGCAGTGGATGAGTGTTGTGTCTACATCCCAAATGTATCAATACTGCTTCAAGAGCAAATCATTGAGAGGAAGAAAGTAGACAAAGATGCAGAAGCGATCATTGCTGGACTAGGAACAAACTGGTTGGGGTAAGTTTTTGACATGTCTGGATTTTGTCTTTCTGGGTGGCTAACCAGCCTCCTTCAATCTTCGATAATGATTGTGTCTATGATAGTTGTAATCTGTGTTATGAGAAGTTGTATTAAGCACACAATAGTAAGATCTGTGTCAGTTGTGAAATATACTCCCTTACAACCTGTTCATGTAGATGATATCCCAGTATAGCTGTAGAACAATTGAGAAATGATGATCCACAGTGAACATTGAGACTCACCGAGACTGTGCTTCCTTTTAACTTTGGCAGTAAGAGGTGACTGTACCACCACTCCAAGGAAACCAGTTGGATCATGACTGTGGTCACAGGGTGGATTGTGTGGCAGATGCACCCACCTCGACAAAGCCTTAATAAAGTTCAGGTAAGATCTGATGAAAGCTTGTGAAAACCTATACAACAATATATAGGCTCTACGAGGGCTATACAACCATGTATGACCACAGGTTAGATTTGAATTGGGTATAAACAGGGCCTCGTGAGAGAGACATTTTGAGTTAGTCTCCCTCAGAGCAGTGGTTCTGTGGCTGGGGGCTCTCCCTGCGGGTTGGGACACCATTCCTGTCTTATCTAGGTGAGTGGTTATGCAGTTTGGGTCTGTCGGATCCCAAGGTTGGGGCAACTCTAGGTTGACAGATTTCTGTTGTCAGAATTAAGGTGAAATGACACCAGAGAAGTCCAAACAACAATTGATGTTTATTAACCAAGGTAACCTTTCTGAAGTATAGCGTTGCATCATGTCATTAAGCTGCCATTTGGAAAAATTAGTTAGAGAAGGAGAGAGAACAGAGAAAAGAAAAAAGGAAGAGAGAGAGACGAAGAGACAAATCACCAGTCCCGGGTCCAGTGTTGGTCCAGCCAACCAAAGAGGGTTCCGGGTTCTGGGGGCACAGTGCGGGGCAGCCTCTCCCCTGGATTTATATAGGTGACCAGTCTCCTCCGCTAGTCCACCACCTTGCTCTTCATGTAAATTAAGTGTCACGTGCAGTTCTTTCTGGAACATTCTGGAAGTTGGTTGGGATTAGAAGTGTGTGTGGCTACTCTGGAGTCTTGGGTGATAGTTACTCAGCAAGGATGCATGGTTTTGTAAGATAAGGAAGTTTGTTCAGAAAAGCGCTGCCTCATCTCCCAGGGCCCTCTTTTCCAACCACAACTTGTTCGTTTTTCTTCTGTCGACACTCTTCAGGGTCACTCTTCAGTGAGTGTTTGAGGCAGTTTCTTGTATGCTGGGTCTCTACGAGGTCATCGACCATAAACCTTAAGAATTCTTAAGTCAGCAGCATAGTATTAACTCACGAGCAACATCCTGAACCTGCGGATTGTGAATATTTGTCAGAGTCTCAAAGCGGCTTTGGTTAGAGTAAAACTTAAGTTTGATTTTGTTACCGTGTTGTAAACATAAATCCTGTTTTCAGTTTCTTTTAGTCAGTCTGGCTTGGTTTGTGAGGTTCCATGACAGCGCTCTCTGGCAGAGCGTTGCCCAAGGGCTGGGCGCTGATGGCACCTGGTCTTGGAGCTGGCTGAGCTCCAAGTGGTGTCACCAACTCCAGTGGTGGGAGTGACTTGGTTGCTTTGCACTTGTTTCCTAGAGGAGACACCATCCCTTTTGCTGGACTTTGAGCACCGAGAAGACAGGGAGCGGTGCATACATGAGGCTGTCACTTCTGCGGGGCTCCTCCTCATGGCTGCATGGCAATGCTGTCCGAGCTCTCGCCAGCTGCTTTCTCTTGGCTGCGCTCTCCATCCTTGCCACCTGGTCTAGACACGCTCTCGATGAGCTCAGCCAAGTCTCAGTAGCACCTAGGCCCCTTTGAGGGGCGACTAATGACACCAAGGGAGAAGGTGGTGAGAGGATTTCTGAGATGCCGCCTTTGTGTAAGTAAGCTTACTTTGTGTAAGTAAGCAGGCTACCTGTCATGTCTTCCACCCTCCATAGGCTTCCTTTTTGTGTTTTAGTTTGTCCAAGATCATCTTGTTCATCCATGCAGGCCCCCTGGTGTTTTTGCCTGACTTCCTCTTTGTTGGTATGCATCACTCCTGAGCTTGGATGAGGAGATCGTTGAATATTAACCAGCTTTCTGGTGACAGCCCCTCCTTATCTCCTCTGCCTGTCCTTCCTGAAGAGCCTGTATGCTTTCATTCCAACACTCCAGTGACAGAAACCATTCCACCATGTCTCCGTGATGCCAGTAAGATCATAGCCCTGCAGGCGTGCGCATGGCTCTAACTCCTCTCGTTTATTCCCCATGCTACATGCATAGAGGCATTTGTGTCCCCAGTGAAGCTGACTCAGTGTCAGGAGTGGCTGGAATTCCTTCATGCTGCACTCCAGGTGCTCTTCTCCTGACCTGTGATAAGTGCGTGCCGACTCCTGTAGAGGCTGGGAAAGCTTTGGTTGGCTGTGAGCCCTGGGGAGGTCCAGGCTTCCCTAGGCTAGGCAGGTTGGTGTCCTGGTGATGCAGGAATGACCGGGAGTAGAAGCCATCACTGGGGGCCCCTCTGCAGCCCCACGCGTGTCCTCAGGGCAAGGCTTTGGGTACAAAAGGTGATGGGGGCCATGTGTGTGTACCTGCATGCGTCTGTGTGTGCACGTGCAGGCATGGGGTGCTGGAAGATGCGGGCAGCATCCCAGCCAAGGTACAAGAGAACCCTATGTGTGGGTTCCACCTGTCCCTTGCAGGCCAGGAGCTGGCTCCAGTGTCTGGCCTCAAACCAGGCCCCCTGTCCATACATGTGGCTGGGTTCCCACCCGCTGTGTGCTCAGGACAGCATTTCAATAGGGGACCCCGAGTCCCAGGGGGCTGAGGATGAAAGGTGGGCTCAGTGGCTGGGCTCTGCCTTCCCAAAGGCATCAGCCTGTGCTTGCCCTCCCTGCGCAGGGACTCCCAGGCTCCCGGCCCTGCAGCCCCCTGCTCGGGGGGAGTGATTGGCAAATGGGCTAGGGGACTGGTCCTGCCAGCCCGACAGGCCATGCAGCTGGCAGAGCAGTGTCCCTTCCAGGGTACAGGGCACAGGGGCTTCAGAGCACAGCTTCTCTGCATCCAAACACCTCTTTGGAGGGATAACCAGGGCTCCATGGCTGTTCACAGCACTCTCCCAGGGCAGATTGGCACTGGCAAAAAAAAAAATGGTGGGCTTGAACTGCCAGAAAAGCTACACTCGTATGGAGAAATGGGTGTCTTCATTGAAGACTCAGGCCTTGGTTGACCCACAGGAACTGTCCAATGGCCTTCTTGGTTGAAAGTTTAATCATTTATGAAAGAGAGAAACCTTCTAAAGTAACAAAGTCCATTTTTGACAGGATAAACTACAACATGAAGAAGAAAGCTGTGATGTGGACAGGTAAAAGAGCACTAGCAGCAGCATGTGCAACTAAGCCAGACCTGTGTCCCACAAGAGTCAATAGTGGGACAACTACTACTGAATATCTTCCTTAATGATCTAGCTAGTCAGTTGGAGTGCACCCTCAGGGTGTCTGCAGACCCCACCAAGCTGAGTGCTTCGAATCTGGGGGTTCTTTTGGACATTAGAGAGTCCAGCTCCCACAGAACCTGGAAGCGTGAGATTCCCATCTCTGCATGCTGCTTGTGCTCTTCGCTTCCACAGCATGTGTCTCACCCTGAGCAATGGAAGGATGGGCTGCTCTGTGACTCTGGCCCACGCGCTGGCAGCAGCGCTACAGTGCGCCCTGCTTTTCTGGAGGGCTCATTGCTTCCCCTTTGGGGGAGCTTCAGCGCTTTGGGGGCTCCTTGTTGCTCTGGTGTTGGGGCTTGAGCTGACGGGGCCTCTGCTCCTTGTTGGGGTGACGGTCTCCTCTCTCCCTCCGCCTGCAGGGCTTGCTTTCTCCTGACGCTGCTGTCAGGGCATCTCTTGCTCCGGGAGCTGTGCTTAGGGTCCCCGTGGGGTAATGGGGCCCCCGGGGGTTGCGGGAAGCCCGTAGTCATGCCTGGTGAGTGAGACGTTTCCCTTGGCCGGGGGGTGTCTGTGCTGATGCTGAAAGTCCCCGGAGTCGTTGTCCTGCTGGACATGTGGTCCTGCTGCCCAACCGCCTGGCGACGGCGGAGGTGGCTCAGCGCGGGCTCCCATCAGCTCAGCGTGCCGTGCCTCTTTAGGTTCCTGCCAGAAATCAAGGAGAAGTCCCAGGAGGAGCTAAAGCAGCCCAGAGCTGCGGCTTGGCCACGGTGTCAGCTCCCTGTGTGTGCTCTGCAGCCCTCAGGAACGGTACGCCCTAGGGATTTGCCAGCCCTGTGTCCCCTTTGGGCTCTGGGCCGGGGCAGAAGAGGCAGCAAGAGCTGCCCACCGTCCCAGCGCCCCTGCCCTGCCCAAGCCCAGGAGACTAACGCTGCGTGTGTGGGGTGTGCCTGGTCTCCAGGGAACGAGCTCCCTCTGCACCGAGAGGGCAGAGAAACGGCTGCGGCTGCTGATGGCGTCCAAGCGCCAAGAGGTGGAAGCGGACGTGTGGCGCCAGTACTTTGCCCACAGAACAGGGCAGAACACGGAGCGAGGCCAGGTACGGCATGCAGTTCAGCGCCCCAGGAAAAGGGCCTTTCCCCTGGCTGCTGCCTGGGAGGGAGCCTCTGCAAGTCCCACGCCTCGGCTGAAGCCTCGGGAGCAGCCCCCGCTCTTGGTGGCTGGGCTTTAGGAGTCTCTTCTGCCTTTGCAGAGCCCCTGCCGCCATGTCTTCGAGGATCCCTATTGCCCTCCCCACCTGCGGAGAAAGGCCTACGCCGAGAAGCTGAAGGAGAGGCAAGCGGAGGAGGAGAGATGCCCAAGCCCTGCGAGGCCGAGAGCCTCCGAGGGGCGGCGGGCAGAGCTGCAGCTCCCGGGCAGAGCCTGGGCAGAGTAAGTGTGTGCCGGCTCCTGCAGAGGCCGGGGAAAGCCCTGGGCGGCTCCCAGCCCTGGACGGGTGCGGGCTGAGGACGAAAGGCCGGCTCAGCTGCTGGGCTCTGCCTTCCCAAAGGTCGGGCAGGAGGCCCACGAGACGCCACACCGAGCAGCGGGCCGGCCTCCCTCGGCGGCACCTCCCAGAAGTGCTGGCCTGAGCGTGGGCCCTTGTCCCCGGCCTCAGAGCTGAGTCCCTTTCTTCTGCGTCCTTCGGCAGGGGGGAGCAGAGGAGGCTGCTGGAGCGCCGTGGGAAGGCCCAGGGATCGCCAGCCCCGCCAGGAAGCGGCCAGCAGCCCCGCGGAGTCCGGTGGCAGGGGCCGTAGCCATCCCAGCGGCCGGCCTCTTACCGAAGACAGGCCTCTGCTTCTTTGATAGGCACATGCTAAATAAAACGTTGCTTGTTTCCCACTGAGCTTCTTACTGCGGGAGAAAATAGTCACTGAGGTGATGATTACAGACAGTGATAACGAGGAGACAGCCAGAAGTAGCTCATCGCCACGGATGGGATAACAAGAAGTAGTTAATCACTTCAAGGTTCTTTTATGCATCAAGTATGTGCTCCTGTCCCAAGTAGGACAGAGCTGGGGCTACTTCAAGGAACATCCTTGTCATCCTCAAGAAGTTGGCAAACTGGCAGTAAACTTTTAACATCCTGCGGTGACGCCACACCTTAAAAGGATAATGTGAGGAAGGGTCTCCTTACCCAAACGACCACCGAGAAGCTCACAATTGTGCCCAAGTGTCTTGCTGATGCAGCCAAATTTGATATGCACATGCAAAAAGGCCATTCGGTCATCCTAATGAATACATACAGCGAGGAGGAGTTATGTATTAGGTGGGCGGAACGATAAGCATCTTCTGTGTATCAATCACAATCTGTGCATCAGCAACAGCTGCCTCTCCCCACCCTGTCCCCACACCACACTCTCCGGCGAGGCCTGAACAAAGGCAGGGCTGCTCTCACAGTGGCCCTCAGAGGAGGACAACTTGCTCCAACAGTTTGATGTCCTCCTTATGTTGGGGGCCCCAGAGGTGGACATTGTACTCCAGGTGGGGTCTCACCACAACAGAGTAGAGGGGCAGAATCAGCTCCCTCACCCCGCTGGCCATGCTCCTTTTGATGCAGACCAGGATGCAGTTGTCTTTCTGGGCTACGAGCACACATTGCCAGCCTATGTTGAGCTTCTCATCCACCAACACCCCCGAGTCCTTCTTCTCAGGGCTGCTCTCAATCCCTTCTCTGCCCATCCTGCATCTGTGCTTGGGATTGCCCTGACCCACGTGCAGGACCTCTCCTTGTTGAGCTCGATGAGATTTGCACGGGCCCACCTCTCAAGGTTGTCAAGGTCCCTCTGGATGGCATCCCTTCCCTCCAGCGTGTCGACAGCTTGTTGTCATCGGCAAACTTTCTGAGGGTGCGCTCAATCTCACTGTCCATGTCACCAACGAAGATGTCAAACAGCGCTGGTCCCAGTACCGACCCCTGAGGAATGCCACTCCTCACTGGTTTCCACTTGGACATGGAGACGTTGACCACAACTCTTTGAGTGCAACTGTCCAGCCAATTCATTATCCAGTGAGCGGTCCATCTGTCAAATCCACGTCTCTCCAACTTAGAGACAAGCACGTTGTGCAGGGACAGTGTCAAATGCTCTGCACAAGACTGGGTTTGTCACAGCTGCTGTGATTATAGCAGTGGACTGCATCTAATTGTGTCTAACCGTGCTGACAGTTGCTTGTCGATTGCCGATTGTAGAAGGGGTCAGAAAGTACCCGATCTCCCCAACAGCGTTTGGATTACACCGACACACAGACGGTAGCACAAAGGCTGTCACAAAAGGGCGAGTGCTGATGGCCTGTAACTCTGCGCCGAGGCTGCCACGTTTGGTGCGTGCTGCTGGGTAGATGCTGGGGTTGCTGCTGCCAGGACACAGGGGTCAAAGCCGAGTCCTGGATCTCACCGCGTCAGATGCTCCGCACACCCACATTCACTGTTAGAGCTTGCTCCAGACGCAAAACAGGGAAAGGGGCTAAAGCGTCAAAAAAACCCCAAGTGGAGTGGCATAAAAACTTCAATATCCCCAAGGAGGTAATAGAGGACAGAACAGAAATCGATTCCCCCTATCCGGTCACTTCTCACCACAACTCCTGAAAACTTTGCCAAAGCACCAAGAATGTTTTTGGTTTAGTTTTTAGCAATTTTTCTAGTATCCTCATACTGCCAGTGGTTTCACGAGCTCTTTTTCTCATACACGGGCAGAGAGTTCCCCGTACATTTGCTACAAAGAGAGAAACATTTGTGCGTGTTCGTGTCCAAGACCTCTTCAGCGTAATAACACATCGGATCCAACTCCAATTCACTGCCTTTCAGGAAGAGAACTACTGCCCTGGAAGATGCGATTGTGCAACCTGAGCCAGGCTGCCTTTACAGAAAACGCACAATACGTGTCCTTCTGCAGCTGGAGCGCGTCTCGCCAGGCTGGCATCCATTTGAAACTGAGCCCGTTCAAAGGTGAGGATGTCAAGGCAATTGGGGGTGGTAAGGGTTTTTTTTTGGCAGGGGGGGAAAGAGAACTACCCACGGTAAACTGGATCAAGACCAAGAGGTGATTTCTCTTGGGTGTCCCACACAACTCTGACATAGAATCCCAGAATCATAGAATTGTTAGGGTTGGAAGGGGCCTTAAAGATCATCTAGTTTCAACACCCTTATTTTAGTCCAATCATCAACCTAACTCTGCCAAAAACCATCACTAAGCCCTATCTCTAAGCACTACATCTACCTGTCTTTTAAATACCTCCAGGGATGGTGCCTCAACCACTTCCCTGGGCAGCCTGTCCCAATGCTTAATAACCCTTTCAGTGGAAAATTTTTTCCTAATATCCAGCCTAAACCTCCCCTGGTGCAACTTGAGGCCATCTCCTCTTCTCCTATGACTTGTTACTTGGGAGAAGAGACCGACCCCCACCTCTCTACCCCCTCCTTTCAGGGAGTTGTGGAGAGCGAGAAGGTCTCCCCTCAGCCTCCTTTTCTCCAGGCTGAACGCCCCCAGTGCCCTCAGCCGCTCCTCACAAGACTTGTGCTCCAGACCCCTCACCAGCTCCATTGCCCTTCTCTGGACCGGCTCCAGCACCTCCACGCCTTTTTTGTGGTGAAGGGCCCAAAACTGGACACAGCCCTCAAGATGGGGCCTCGCCAGTGCCGAGTACAGGGGGACAATCACTGCCCCAGTCCTGCTGGCCACACTGTTCCTGACACAGGCCAGGATGCTCTTGGCCTCCTTGGCCACCTGCGCACGCTGCCGGCTTGTATTCAGCCAGCTGTCGACCAACACCCCCAGGTCCTTTTCCACCAGGCAGCTCCCCAGCCACTCTGACCCTGGCCTGTAGCGCTGCAGCGGGTTGGTGTGACCCAAGTGCAGGACCCAGCACTTGGCCTTGGTGGACCTTGTAGCATTGGTCTTGGCCCATCGATCCAGCCTGTCCAGATCCCTCTGCAACACCTTTCTACCCTCCAGCAGGTCGACACGGAGCAGTGGCACCTGCTGACAAGAGCGAGTTTTCCTGTTCAGGCCCACAGTTTGCAGAGTTTTTCAGTTCCTCTCTGGAGAACTTTGCGGTTAGACAAGGTGAAAAAAGTTCTAAGTAGCTGTACCTCAGAGGAGGGGAAGCCTGAGAAGGCCATGACAACCAAAGGTGTGTCTTCCCAGCTGGGCGAGGACTGTTTTTGGCAGAGCAGCAGGCAGGCGCATCCAGGATTGCGCTTGCTCTGGCTGCCTCACGCGTCGGTGATGTACTGTCTGCACTGAACACCCCCAGGATTACACCTACACTTAGAATCTTGGGTGCGTCGGATGGGTTCAAGCGTGAGCCACGTTGGTTTCCAAAAGGCTGTCACAGCTGTTGAAATTCTTGGACCCCACCAAAAAAGCACAGGTATCTTTCCTTCTTGGGATGCTCCTAAGTCACTCCTATTTGAAGGGCAGTTCTCTTCTTTCCCCCGCCTTGTCATTGAGGTAACATCGCCGAGAGCGCCAGAACGGACCCTTCCACTCCCAGAGACAGCTAGGAGGTGGGCTGTAGCACCAACATGCTTGTGCCTGCTTGCAGCTACACAAGCTTAACAGCTGTCAGCACTTCCCTTTGTGTCCCGGTTTGCCGTAAAACAGAACCAACTTTCTGTTCAGCAATTTTATTTCTCAGCTAGGCCTCTTCTAACTCTCTTGAAATTAACAGCATGTTGTGTCTAAAATGGTTTGTTCAGAGCGATAGGAGAGTTTGTGCCAAGGAATGGTACGCAGAGAGGCTCCTGCTTACGCTCATTGCTATAACGCCCAGGGTCAGCTAATTTCATTATTTGCCCCGTTGGAGGGTCGGAAGGGGAAAAGCGTAGAGGGGTCCCACCTGCGGGGACGAGCGGACAGGACAGGGGACCCAAAACTGACCAACAGGGTAGTCCATCCCATCTGCCTCCTGCTCAGTATACAAACCGAGGGAGCAAAGGGTCAGCTCTCTTCCTTCAATGGCTGACGTCCGAGGAGGACCCTGTCTGTTCATCTGCCTTTGATCCCGATCCGTGGGTTCCTGACTCGTCTGTGGAATCCGGTTCCCACCCGTCGCTGAGTGCAGTCTGGGACTTCCCCAGTGCCTGCCGGTGGCAGCATCCTGGGAGCTTAATAGGGTTGGGTATATGCTGTATCTATTTCATTATTTTCCTTTCTATTTTATTATTAATATTTCATTGAAGTGGTTTCGTTTCTTCTGAACTTGTAAAATCTCTTTATCTCTCCTCTTCCTCCCTGGCAGTGGCCCCTGGCAGGAATTCGCCAGGGGAGCGGGCGGCCCAAACCGCAAACGGCGGCTTCCAGCTCTGTCCCTCCGGCAGCGGCGGCAGAGACGCCCCGGGTGAAGGTCCCGTCCCGGGGCCGCTGCCTCCGCCATTTCTCCCGGCCTTGTCCCGCCCCGCTGGCCGTTCCCGCCGTGCCCGATGGCAGCCTCGTCTGCCCGCGCAGCACCGTCGGGGCACCCCCGGGCCGAAGGCTTTCCGCCAAAGGCTCCCTCTTCCCAGCCCGTCCCGCCCCGGGAAGGCTCCGGCCGCCGGCGGGGCCCGCCCGGGGGGCTGCGGCCGCTCTGACCCGCTGCTCCCGCTCGCGCCACCTGCGGCCTGGCCTGGCCCGGCCCGGCCCGGCCCGTCTCCCGCCAGAAATCACTCTCTTGTGGAGCGTCTCCGCCCCAGCCGGAACCGCCCGGGTGTGGGGGGGAGCACACGTACCGTATTTGGCGTGCTTTAAGATGGCGATTAGTGCACTCTTCAAGGCATTCAAGTGAACGTGCTTGCGGTTTGTGTTAGTACCTTCTGGGCATCTCTTGCAGGTTGTAACAAGAGTGTCCTGTGAACTGCTTTTGAAATTGCGATAGTGCGTTCCTCCCTTGCAGCCATAACGCCTGCAATGGCGGCGTATTGGGCCTGAGTGAAGGTCAATAAATGTTTGGAACCTCACAGTGAAATCTATGAAAAAAGAAAAGAGAACTACCCACGGTAAACTGGATCAAGACCAAGAGGTGATTTTGCCTGGTTCTCTGATGATGTGCAGAATAAGAATTGCCATTCAAATTCTGAACTTACAGACTGAATTTTCAACGATCTTTCATAGTGGAAAGACTCCAAAGATTCCACATGTTCTTTTAAAAAATGAACTTAGGAGGAAAGAAAGAGAGACCCTTCAGTAAAAGAAGAGATGACAGTCTAACTCCATCCTGTCTTGTGTCCCTTGGTACACAAGAGAGAATTCACACAAATGAAATATTATGAACATGTCTTCCTTTCAAAAGCAATGCTAGGAATTTGCGAGATAAGAGAAAATCCAGCTTGAAACCTTTCAGCACCACGTCCCGTTTGGTGCCGTTCCTTGTGCCCTGGCTCAGTGCGTGCCCTCTCAAGCAGCTGGCGCGTCCCAGGAGCCGCTGGCAAACTGGCAGCGCACCAGTACATAACACTGGTGCCAATACAACAGAGCACTTGATGTTATTAGTATTCTAATATGCTTCTTGTTGTTTTAAAAATGATTTATATCATCTTATGGCGAAAGTGACAAAAACTTTGATTTTCCTTGGCATGATTTGTAGATTTGCAAAGCCAAACAGTTTCCAAGAGGGTCTGGGCAATTCTTTCCTTCATGTCTCTTACAGTCGCTTGTACTTAACTGTCCTGCTCTCCTGAGTAGATACTGCTCCCTCCAGCCCCATTTTTTTTCCCTCCTCTCTTATGAGAACAAAACTAAGCACAAAGATCAAGGAAGTTACTATATTCTTTTTTTTCTCCCTCTGATTGCTTTGTCCAGCTTCACTGATGGGCATAAGATCTTGTGTTAGGAAATTTATGAATGGAGAATTAAAAAAAAAACTCCACAAGATTAAAAACATTTTCTAAACCAGAAAAGGTCAACATAAAGAAAAAGGGAATATTTATTTTTTGCTGACTGCAAAGAAAGGGCATAAAGGAGCATAACAGCCTGTTATACTGGAGCATAATTAGTTTGCACCTCTTTCTCTGTCTTTCTCTCCATTACTCTGTGTATTGGGCTTAGGGACACACACCGTCTATTTATTCAACCCATCAACATAAAGATGTACAACTCTCATGATGAGCCAAGGTGCTATGAGGTGGGCTTGCAGGTCCTTTTTATGTCGCTAGCAGCCTGTTCTCTGAAAAGAAGAAAGCTGTGCAGGTGCTTTTAGTACAGTAACAGACTAGCTGAAAGCTGTGCAGCGGTGACGCAGTGGTGCATTGACAATAACAAAGCAGTAAGGCCTCAGGGCTAAAGCACCAGACTGAAACCTCTTCTCTGAAGGATTTCCCCCATTAGCTGGTGAAGCAACTTTTCTAGATTTCCATTTCCTCAGGGGTAAAATGGTTCTAATGGTGTTTCCTTGCTTTATAAAGCACCTTCTGCAGGGGCAAGAGGCTGGGCAAGAGGTAGGTGACCTTGTCGTGAAGTAGATCTTCAAGTTGCACCCAAAGATGTTTTTCAATTTGCATGATTTTTGTTTGGCTGATCCAAAGAGGTCCTATATATTACCTGCTTTATGTCTGGAAATGTACATTTCTTCAAGGCAGTGATTACTTTTTAAGGTATGTCATACTTGGGAAACAGTGCAGACCCCTGACTATTGGTGTATGAGGAGTATGGAAAGCAGGACAAGCCACTGTGCAGAGATTGCTTCTGAACCAGCTCTCTTTTTAGCTTCAGATCTCTGTGATCAGCTGTTTACTCCTTGCATTAAATCATTACTAATTTAAGTTAGAGCACCTGATGGATGTCAACACCAGCCTGTTGCCCATTATACTACAATGGAGCTAAATTTGCAAAGTCCGTTTGTTGTGTAGATGATAAATTCCATGTGGTATTATTCACATGATAATCTGTTTTCACTTTGAGTTTTTTTTTCTTTTTTTTTTTTTTAACATTTCAAACCATTTTCTGTCTTCATGGCCTGTCATACCTGCCTATTTTTGTGATTTGAATGGTTCATAAGTACTATTATTTTCAATACAGAGTAAATAGGAAACTTTAAAACATGATTAACTGACATTAATACAAAAGTCAAGGCCGCTGTTTTGAAATGACTCATGTCAGAAGAAAAGCTTGGTGGTTCGTTTATTTCCCCCATAGCTTTAACTCAGTGTTTTGTGCGCAACAGCAGCCGTAGTTCTCTGTATTCACAATGTGTTACCCCTAAGCAAAACACACAACCCCTGAAGATAAATTGAGAAAGCTACCCTGTAAACATGATGCAATGACCAGCTGTTGTGGGATGAGGCCACATCCTACTGCAAACATTTTTGAAAGGGGGGAAGGTTTTAAGTATGTTTTTGGAAACTTTTCACCTTCCCTCCTTTTCCTCCCCACTGTGTTTCTCTGAATTCCTTGTACCAGGCTAAAGCAGCTTCCTTCACATAAACATAAAAGCTCTGTGTTCTCCTCTTCTTCATATGGACATTTAACCCCCATCGTACATAAGAAGCTAACTCTCCCTGGATTCTTGCAATACTCCGATGAAGAGGGAAAGGGCTTGTCACTTTTTCTATAGATGAAGAAATGAAGCTCAGAGCAAGGAAGGACCACATCTGGACAGTGCTGAAGTGAATTCAGAACCCAAGAGCATGGTTTCACCGGACCTGCAATTTGGCTTACAACTGAGGTAGTGCCCAAATGCATCCCCTCCAGTCCTCTTCCATCTGCTTTCCTTGAGCTAATACCAACTGCTCCTGTGAGTATGCTCAGCTGATTCATTTCACGGATAGATCTAGAAATATACTCAAATAAGAAAAAAAAAATAAATCAAAATAACCCATTGCCCACCTAACCACACGAAGCACTCAGCATGGCATAAGTGATGTTACAGGTACCAAGGGCTGGTGGGTTAAAGGCTAATTGGAGACTGTGACTTCTGCTTTGAGCAGTAGCATGGGGATTGCGAAGCTTTATTATCCAAAATGTGTTGTAGCAAAGATGAAGCTTTTCAGTGGCAGCCCCAGGCTTGAGGCAGGCTCCTTGGCTTCCTCTGAAATGAATCAGAGAAAAGAGGTAGATACTTCCATCCAGCACCCATGGAAACTAGCACAATGCATACACTTGTTGTACACTACGAAGTGATGACCGTGTCAGGAAACAGTAATTTTTTTGTGTCTAAACATAGCTAAAATGACACAGATTTGCATGCATGGACACCATTTAAAAAAAATAATATGTCATGTGCTGGTTTTTTCTCTTATAGTCTTCTGTATCAATGCATATTTAATCTGACTATGACTTAGTGTAGATGGAGACCTGTCAACTGTCCTGTAAAGGAAAGCCTGCCTGGTCTTTGCGTACACTACCACAGTTGATAATATGAGATAATTATGTCTACCTGACCCTCACTACCCTACCCCCCCCTTCCGGGAACCAGCCAGATTTCTATTAGGGAAAGTTCCAGGAAGACTGATTTTGAAAATCCTGAAGAGTTTCCAGTCTGAGACTCAAGGCTCTGGATGAGTACAGACATCACTGAGACCTTTTATAAAGGTGGAGATGGAAGACCAGCTCAAAAGAGAAATGCTACATCTTCTCTGGCGCCATTTTGAAATGAGGCTGCTATAACTGTATTTTATGAGTCCTTATGCATTTTTGAAGAAGCCAGAGCTTACCCACCTTCCAACTCTTATTCAAATCTGAGCCCTATCTCATCACACCTCTAGACAGATAGAAGACCCAAGAGAGCATCATTGATGATAAAGGGTAAACTACCAGTATACAACTAAATGGGGGATTCCAGGACACACTGAGTCTGAAGAGAAAATTAAAAGAAAATGGGGGAATCTTAAGTTTGTCATGAAGTGATCTGACCCTCTCTGCACACCCTTAACACCTTGTCTCAACATATTAATCAGTCAACAGCTCCAACAGGGAGGGAAGGCGGGAGAACGTTGCAAATTGAACAGAAGTATTGGAACAAGAACAAATGGGTATCAACTGGCTGTTAAAAAGCTTAGGCTGCAATTTAGAAGATGGTTTCTAGTTGTCAGAGAAAGAGAGTCATGGAATAGCTTTCCTAATAGAGGTGAGGACAGAAAACTTAGTGGCTGTAGGACAGAACTTGACGTAGTTTATGATTGGGATTATAGGATTTGACTGCCAGACCCAAGAAGTTCCTGCCAGTTTGTTACTCATTTTCACTGCCATAATTAAGACATCCTTGTCAAAACCGCATAAGCATTCATGAGTTTCCCTGTTTAGTCATGTTAGCTGTGAATAGAACAGAAACTGCGAAAAAGGTCTGGCCAGATACTGCTGTCTTTGGAGGTACTGACGGCCTGGAGACGAGAAGGCTCTGGGGAGACCTTTTAGCAGCCTTCCAGTACCTAAAGGGGGCCTACAGGAGGGAAGGGAAGGGACTCATAATGAGGGAGTCTAGCAATAGGTAACGGTTTTAAACTGAAAGAGGGAAAATTTAGATTAGATATCAGGAAGAAATTCTTTACTGTCAGGGTGGTGAGGCACTGGAACAGGTTGCCCAGAGAAGTTTGGATGCCCCGTCCCTGGAGGTGTTCAAGGCCAGGCTGGATGGGGCTTGGAGCAACCTGGTCTACTGGGAGGTGTCCCTGCCCAGGGCAGGGGGGTTGGAACTAGGTGATCTTTAAGGTCCCTTCCAACCCAAACCATTCTATGATTCTATGATATTCATGGCAAAAAAGATTCTATGTAGCCTTTCAGCTACACTTTATAGTATATGGGCAATAGAGAGTAGCACCCCATGCTGAGGACCACAGTGGGAAGGAATGGAGAAATATCACCAAGAAGCTTCTTACCAAATTTCCACTTTCTTTCTTTTTTCTCATTAATCCTCTTTTTCCCTTCTTTTTAATCCTTAGTATTTCCTGCCTTTCATTTCAGGTTATTCTAAATCCAAACCAGGGCTCTCTTTAGGCACTCTATACTTATACCATGAATCAGATTTCCTAACAGGACCGAGGGAAGATTTTACCGAGAGAGAGAGACTTCATTAGCCCAAAAGCACAATTTGTCTGCTGTTCTAATGAAGCAGAAGATGCCAACATGACTGGACAAGGGGGAGGATTTGGTGTGCTCTTCTTCAAAGTGACTACACTGGAAGAATAGCTGTATAAGAAGAGGCAGAGAAACCGGCAGAAGATTCTTGACATGAATCTAATTTTCTGAAGCCATGTGGATTAATTGCAGTCTGGGTTCCATATAGTTACCAGGCCAAGGAACAGAATAAATGCTCATATTCACTCTCATCACTCCCATTCATGCACTTTTCATGTTCTATGCCTTTGCTGTTGATGCCACCGGACACGACCTTGCTCCTCCAGCACTAGGCCCATCTTTTTCTACTTCTGCTGCCTTGAAACTCACTGTGTGGGATACGACCCTGCTGCGACTTCTAGCAGAACAGAAAGTGGGGCAAGCTTTATGCTTGTTTATTGGTCAAGTCTTTTTTCTCTCTGTTAGGATAGGTACTCAAGAGCACTTGATCTAAAGCATGAGTACCTTCCTTAGAACAAGTCATATTTGTTTTTGTTTCCAGAACCATCAATGTGCTTTCTCATAATATTATGAAATATAATATTGCCTGATTTATGAAACCTGTGTAGATGCCCCACTGTATTGAAAGAGTATGAATTAATGGCTTTAGGTACCTGCTAACTCTATCTTGGAAGCAGAACAGATTCATCCAGTACTACAGCACCAAAAGCTCTGAAGGAGACCAGTTTGAGAGTCCTCAACCAGAGAAAGAGAGACCTCTGGAAACAAGATTGTTAACCTGCTGTGTTGTAACAGAGGTTCAACATACTTCACTTTTGGGCTTGTGTTTCATTTGCTGTTGGTTTTTTTTCCATGTGTCTGGATGGGTGTAAGTCCCTTGAGGCTCCTGAGTTTTCTCCAACGCTGTGTTAGAAGACAGAGAGTCAATCCTCTTCTTTTTCTAATGTAAGTGTTTACAGATTTTCAGAATTCAAGATGTCCAGTGGAATGGCACCAGCATAAAATTATTCCTCACATTTATAATTAGGAAGGTCAGGTTGTTAGGAAAATGTTATGTCTTTGTTGGACTAGGACATAACTGAAAACTAAACACAGGATATTTTCGATATCTAAATTTTTCATTATAATTGCTTCCCAGAGAGCAAAAATCCAAGCTTCAAAACCTTCACAAGCGATATAGCTTGCAGACAGCTTGTTAAGAAAATAAGAGATGTGTAAGGCTATGAACACTGCAAATATGAACAAAAAAATGCAGGCATAAATATAAACACATGTTAAGCAGAGGCTGAAAAGAATAAATCTAATTAGTTTCCTATATGTCACATAAATCTCTTTTAGGCTAGGTTGAATTTGAGCTTACTGCAGCTCATTTCATTCAGTGTCCTGGAGACATTCCTTCCATATGGTCTGACAGATCAAAGTTGCTTCTACACAGTCAGGAAGTCTCAATTCATATTTTACAGTGTTTCCTGAAGTTTTGGGGATATATCTGGGTAAAAAAAAAATATTTATAATTGTGTTTTTTACTGCCAGATATGGCAGACAGATGAGACTTGGTCTCCTTTTTCATGAAGGAGTAACCAGCTGCAAAGCTCTTTCTTCACGCCAGCATGAAGCATCGTGAAAACTGTGCTTTATGGCACAAAGAGAACTTGGCAGAGAGAGTAAAAATGCATTTTTTTTTTTTTTCCCAGCACATCAAGATGTGGAAATGCAATTTAAAATATGGTGCCTATGCATTTTATGAGATTGACACTTCTTTCTTTAACTTAAAGTTTTTGATTCCCTTACTTATCTGATCCTAAGCATGATAACTTGATTTGGTAAGGTGTACCAGCTGAGGAACAGGCTGCCCAGAGAGATGGTGGAGTCTCCTTCTCTGGAGACATTCAAAACCCGCCTGGACGTGTTCCTGTGCAGCCTGTTCTGGGTGACCCTGCTCTGGCAGGGGGTTGGACTAGATGATCTCCAGAGGTCCCTTCCAACCCCTACCATTCTGTGATTCTGTGATTACAGGAAAAGAAAGGACAGGGTGCATGTTAATTTCCAAACTGCATTTCCTTTTTTCAAACTTTCTAAGTTAATTCCTTTCCAATTTATGCATTACAAAATATGAAACAGGATAATACAGATATGGGTCATAAAGTAATAAGTGAATAATAATGAAGTGATAGCAAAGGGGAACTTGAGTATATCCTTCATCGGATACCATGGTTTAACTTTATATCTTTGCTCCTTTTGCCCTGAATTGAATGCCTACTTTGCTTCTCTGTAAACAACATATCTGAGTCCATCAATCACCACAAAGTGGACAACTTTTACAAGCTTGTGATGGATTTCTGCAGGCTGACAAATTGGTCATCTGTTGCTTTTCACTGAAAGTGCACTTTCGCAAGCTAAGAAATTAGGCAATAAAATGGTTATCAGTGGCTTTGCATACTGAAAGCCACCGGCTTTCAAAATCTTGAACATTCATTAAAGGTATTTTATGAAAAGCCTCTTTCTCCCAAAGCATTCTGTTTGGCAACACTTCCGTATTTATCTTCCCCGTTTTTCTTGATTTCTTTTCTTTTCTTTTTATGAACACAGAAGCATTTGCCTGATTTTGCAAGAATTAGTCACAGATTTGGTATTACACGTACTCAGGACTCTTGCCTTTGAGAGCAAGTTGGTGTCCCTCAGTGATAATGCAGCCCTAGAAATTTGCAGTGTCCATTACATGCTTCTCTGAGGCCTCGTCCTTACTGTGAAAAAAGCACTAGCACATGAAGAAAAACTGAGTGAACAAAGCACTTTCAGTTCTAATAGATGGATGGTAAAGTTTTCCAGTGTGAAAACTGCAGGTTTTTGGTCACAACAGGTTTTTGTCATACCTTATGTGGTAGACGATGACATTTTTTATGCTAGGTGGATTTACTCTTGAAATCCGGATTCCCCATTTCCTTTTTCTCTTCCCTTTTACCAAGGGAACGTTGTAAATATTGTAAAACATTGTAAAATGTTAACAATTCAACGATGTAATATTTTACAGCTACTTTGAATTATGGAGAGTTATGAAGGGCAGCGAAGCTTTGGGTGTAGATCCTGATGATGTTCATATAATAGCGATAGTGTAAGTCCTGTAACTTGCAGAGCAACAGTTTTTGCTGAGTATAGCAATCTCAGTTAAATTTTTCAGCAGATGGGGTTGTTGGTAGTGTTTATTCTTGTGTCAAGTGTTCTCCAAGTTAAGTTAGTAGCATGAATAATCTCAAATTACTCCAGATTGTGTTGATGAGTTGTTTGAAAATCTCAGGATCCGTTTTCCATTGTTATTAGAGCTGTGTGCTTGATATACATTCTTAAAAACACTGTACCTTTGAGTAAAAAAAACCCAGTATATCTCGGGAGACAATCTATCTCTGTAATTTCTGCTTGTAGAGAAAAATGAGTCAATGAATTTAAAATCCTTCTTGATCTGCATTTAAGAGATTATTTTGGTCTCAAAGAGAATTTTCTGTTTTGTTAATTTTTATCTTATCTTGACAGTGGACTTTTTCAATCAGAAACAATATATGGATATATTTTTTTAAATCCACTGTAAATAACATGGAATTTTACTTAGAAGATGAGAAAGCCAGTAGTGCTGGTCCTGGAAACGACATTTGACAGCAGAATTTCCATCTATAAAGTTGTACACCTGCTTTAAAGAATCTGTGACTGAGGTGACATAATGGAAAGCAGCAGGTTTCAATTTATATTTCACAAGGTTAAGTCATACACAGGAAAAGATAAAATAGGAAAAGAATAGGAACTAATTTTACCATTGAGGTACGCAGTCGCAAATTCTGTCACTCACAGCTGCTGCTACTCTGAGTGAAAACTAAATGCTTCCCTCTCGCCAGGATCAGCCCGCTGAGAAGCACGTTTCATGCTTCTTTCATCACGGGGCTTACATGGGGCTGGGCTATTCTGGCAATAAGCACAGCAAATGTTAGTAACTTCAACAGTAACCAAGAGTTGTAAACACCCTTACTAACAATCTCAGATGGTCTGCTTGACTAGGTGTCTGAGGAGTCCCATGACCAAGTAGCCATGGAAAGGAAGCAGAAATGACTCAAATTCGTAACTCCTTCATCCTTTGGAAATTCAAATGGTTTCAGTCTCCAGTGTACTGATTGTGGTAGATTTTTCTGTTGCTGGTCGTTGTTCATCTACTAAATGATCTTCAGGCAGCTGTTTAACATGTGAGTGGTGGATCCGGGCTTCTTTTCCTGTAACTTTTATAGCAAAGTTAGAACTTAATAAGACCCTTATTAACAACCCCTCCCACCTGGGTTCCCGTTTAGATTTACAGGAAAATGCTTTTATTAAAACTTTATCCTCCATCTCCAAATCATGTACCTGTATCTCTGGAGGGGTGCGTTGGTACCACCGAGCATGATCCCTTTTAATTTTGAAACTTACCTGTAAATGTTTTTGTATCCCCAATAGAAATTTGGTAATTTGTCATCTCCATCTAAGAGGCTGGTCCTACAGGGATGAAGGTCTCAGGTACAGCTAAATACTTGCCAAACACTTTCTGCTGGTGACAACCATAGAGGTTGGTAAGGGGTATTTCCAATATCCAGATATACCATAGTACTATTCCAAGAACTTCAGGCCATTTCAAACCTATCTGACTACAAGTTTGAGTAATTTTATTTTTAAGTAAAAGGTTCTACCCATCCTGAGAGTTGATCAACAATTACCAGCAGGTGCTTAAGTCCACTGAAGTCATGGGAGGCATGTCAGCATAGTAAATTTGCAGTCTTTGGAATGGAAAATCCCATGGTTGTCCTTCAACATCCTGTTTGGGTTTTGCATTCAAAAACTTTCGACATGTGAGGCAAGAACTCGCAATCCTTTTTACTGCTGTATCTATTCCTGGAGCTGCCCACATTCTCACAGTCTGGTTCGCAATCATGGTGTGGCTCACCGTTGGAGGAAACAGACAGTAAAGCTGCTGGATTCAAAATATTATGTCCTTTAAAAGTAATATTATCTGCATTCTAATTGTTAATTCATAGCGATGTGCTTTTTGTGGGGACAATGCTTATGTAGCATGTTGCTTAAGAATCAGTTCTAGTTGATGTGGGACATTACACAGTTGTTGGATGACCCAGAACTAATGATCTGCTCCTTTTTATAATAGTTGCTGTTATTGCGCTAACACAGGAATTATTATTCCCTGCCGCTATAGGATCCATTTGAGTTGAGTCAAAACCCACAGGGTGGCGGTGTGGACCCACTTTTGGAGTAAGGACTCTGCTAGCTACTCCTTTGTTTTCATACAGAAATAGTTCAGAGGACTTGGAGCAATCCGGAAATCTCAGTGCCGAACAAGAAGTTAAAGACCCTTTTATAGCTTGGAAAGCCTTTTCTCTCTCTGGACCCCACCTTGTAGGCTCCACATTCTCCGCCTTGGTAACTTTTGTCAATGGCTTACTAAACTCCCTCAGTCCCAGTATCCATGGTCTGCAGTATCCTGCTGCACCCCAAAATCCTTGCAGTTGTTTCTTTGTTATTGGTCAAGGTATTTCTACAATAGCCTGGACCTGTTGTTGGTGTATTAATCTTTGTCCTTCAGTTAACATAAATCCTAAATATTTTACTTCCTTCTGACACAGATGAAGCTTAGAAAGAGATGAACAGTGACCTTTCTCTGCTAAAGCAGTACACAGAAAAATAGTATCTTTCAAGCAATCTTCATATGTCTTGCTGGCAAATAACAAATCATCTACATATTGTAGAAGTATAGAACCTCCAGATAATATAATACCTTTCAGATTTTCTCCTTGCCACCCCAGCATGTGATCCTTAAAATAGTTGCAGATAAGAAGGACATGGACCCACTGTTGGAGTGAGGCCAGAGGAGGGACACAAAGATGCTCAGAGAGCTGGAGCACCTCTCCTGTGAAGACAGGCTGAGAGAGTTGGGGTTGTTCAGCCTGGAGAAGAGAAGGCTCCGGGGAGACCTTATAGCAGCCTTCCAGTACCTAAAGGGGCTACAGGAAAGGTGGGGAGGATGAGGGCTAATGGTTTTAAACTGAAAGCAGATAGATTTCAATCTGACATTATGAAGAAATTCTTTATTTTGAGGGTCGTGAGACACTGGAACACGTTGCCCAGAGAAGTTGTGGATCTCTCATCCCTGGAGGTGTTCAAGGCCAGGGTGGATGGGACTTTGATAAACCTGGTCTATTCGAAGGTCCCCCCTGCCCAGGGCAGGGCAATTGGACCTAGGTGATCTTTAAGATCTCTTCCAACCCAAACCATTCTATGTTTCTATGAATCTATGATATCAGAGGTGGCTTTGTTAGAAACACATTTGCTGTCAATTCATTATTAAAATTCTGGAGCCTGTTACAATCTTCCTCCGTAGTTGCTGGGGTATTCCTCTGGCCTCTGAATTCATTCCTGTACATTAGTTCAATTTACTTTTATCTTCTCACAAACTCTGATCACATTTATCAGATTTCTAACCACTGTTGGCAATTATCTCTACCTGTTTGATTATTATAATCCCAGTTAGGATCAACCTGAGACCAGGAAGTCTGATTTCCTCCTGCCTGTTGGGTTATTTCCACATTCTTTTCAATTATCTTATCTTTCTGCCTGGACAGAACAACTCTTTCAATAGCAGGCCCAGAACGGATTATATTCCGAACACATATTGGAAAATATTGAGGCACATTGACTCACATCTTCCCCTAACCTAGGCATTTGACTTCCCCACATAACCAAATCCTTGGGGTTCCAGGGGTGACAGGGAGGCACATTTCACACACACACCCCCACACACATACCCTGCTGCAGGGACAATGCAGGGGGAAGTAACAAGCAATACAGAGGGAGGAGTACAGGGTAGTGCAGAGACCAGAGACCAGCTCTGCAGGCGGCATGGTTAAATTACTCACAACAGCTGCAAAAGTTCTTCCTCAAGGTTTTCATGCTTGTTTTCGACCATCTTCTTCATGGTGGTCATATGTCCAATTATCCCATACGTACCAATAATCTATTTGCTGAGGTTTTTAATCTTCTAAAATTTTCCAGAGCATACCCAATTTCTTTAATTTGAAGGCTCCTTAGGTGGGGCCATACCCTCAATTCTCTAAGCACTGGCCAGTCTTCCTTACACAGTGTTATTGCTCGTTTTTCTGATAGGCCTGTTGTGCCATCTATTTTCTTCCAATTTTCTAGTATCTTGGCTAAGGGTGCCCCCTTCTCTGTGATGGGTATGTTCCCCATATCTGTATGCCAAATTTGTGTGCCTTATGCTGATCAGGCAGTGCGCACCTCTTCTAGTGTGCTTCCAAGATGGGACTCGAACCCATTTGGGCCCAGAATACCTAGAGCACCCTTCTGAGGTGGGACTCAAACCCACTTGGACTCTCAAGGTGGAACTCCAGCTATTGTTTAAGCTGCTCCCTTTCTAGAGCAGTATCTTTGTGAAAGTTCACAGTTTGCAGATTAAGGCTTCAGCTACTTTAGCTTCTAGTGCTAAGCAAGGCTATTAATCCTAACAATTCTTAACAGTTACGTTATTGTACTATTATTCATTTCAGTCAAGAGACCCAAAGGAGGAACAAATTTCACACTTATTGCACAGGAACATGAGAGTAGACAGGGACAGAATAAAAAATCCAACTGACTTACCTTTCCCTTGTCCTATCAACAGTTAAACAAACATCACAAACAATCATTACAGCTTAAGAAATTACTTACTCAAAACAAAGGTAGAGAGTGTTTAAATGTTAAGATTTTATCCTTTTACATGCATACAGGAATAGCTAAAATAATGTTTTATCCATCAAGATTTCAGGTACATTTGTCAATTAGTTATAACATTTGAGTAAATTTCAAGGGCAATTTTGGGTCTACTCTAATTGAGTATTCTGGCAGATGGTGCCTATGTCCTCTTATTATTTTACTTGAAATCACAATTTCTCTCAACTAGCTGGGACATCAGTTAACAATAGATGTTCTCCAGAGCGGGCGCATATGGCACACTTTGCAGCTTCATTGCTTCCATGGAGATCCACAGAGCAACCCTGTCAGGAACAGCTTGGGACCTGGGAAGAAGTCCTTCTTAGCCAGGGATTGAATTACTGAAGGGAGGGTCCAAAGAAGACAGAGCCAGACTGTTTTTAATGGTGCCCAGTGACAGGACAAGAGGCAGTGGGCACAAAATGAAACACAGGAGGTTCCCTCTGACCATTAGGAAACACTTTCTCATTATGAGGGTGACCAAGCACTGGAACAGGTTGCTCAGAGAGGTTGTGGAGTCTCCCTCCTTGGAGATCTTCAAAAGCCATCTGGACATGGTGTGCCTGCTTAAGCAGGAGGATTGGACCAGATGACCTCCAGAGATCTCTTCCAACCTCAACCACTCTAGACTATTAGGAGACCAGATCCTATTACTGGTTTTGCAAAAGTTCTTCATAGTAATGGCTGTGTCTCAGCAAAGTGGAAATACTAATATTTCCTCTGTCAAGATCACAGCTGAAAAGTAGTATGTACATTATAGATAATTTAAAAGATACTGAACTGAATTCGTAAACCTAGATCTAGCAAGTAACTTCAGCAAGTGCATAACCTGAAGTACTATAGCAGTCCAGAAGAAATAATCTGGATAATTAACATTCAGCCTTCCTGAATTGAGGAAACACTTAAAAATTACAACTGGACAACAGTAAAGAAAGCCTTTGCTTTAATTTTTATGATGTAAATTACTACTTTCTAAAATAGACATTTCTTTTTCAGTCAGCAAAACATTAAAAGTTTCAGTCCACAAAATAATAAGCCTTACCAGATACAAGAAAATGCGGGCTTGGTGTCCATCAGTGTCCTTCACTGGTTAATGAGCAAAAGAAACAGCTACACTTTTGTCTTTCTTTATGTATATGTGACTACTTCTTAAGCTTTTTCAACAAATATTCAGGCCATTTACATGAATATTGATGCCTATACTGTGTTCACACCCAATAGTTAAAAAAATAATACCATTTAGAAATTTTTTGTGTTTAAAAGACTGGAATGGCCTTATCCTTCACTTTGGGTTGTCAGATGGATACTGAATAGCATGTGCTGTTCTTTTCTTGTAGTCTGTTTTATCAATTAAGCTGAACAACATCAGAATACTGAAGGTTTTGCTAATGAAATCATCTAGGCTGATGTTCACTGATGACCAAAGAACCTACTCAGTAATCTCCAACGCCTACATCACATCCTTAATTTTATTTGAACAAGATTCTGCTTAGTCTAGAACACACAAGTACAGCAGTGAAAATTTCTTACATTTTCCTAACTACTGTGTGGAGGACAGTCAGGTTTAAAGGAAGCTAGCCCTGTTAATCAGCTGCAGGTTTCAAAACTTTCATGTGGTAGGGCTAGTCGCATTTTACCATGGCAGCCACTGAGAGCATTCCACAGAAAACACCTAATTTTACGTTTCCACAGTCCCTGAAACCACAATATAATAAATCTTGTAGTGATTGAAGTTATGCACATATGTGACAGGATTGGGGGTTTAGCCATTGCTTTTATCAGCAGGCAGATTTATTGCTCTATGTGAGATGCTTAAAACTTTTTTTTAGCTCAAGATATTGCCCTGACTTAAAAAAAAATATATATTTTCAAGCTTTGTAAATAAAATGACATAATTTAATGTTATCACTGCTGTAAAACTACTTGCATGCTTGTGTGGAAATTATGAAGTCTGCTTAGTACCCTAACGTTGTACCTGAAACTTTGGTAAAATATATTCAGTGTGGACTCGCCTCCTCTGGTTTATTATTCAGCACCTGCAACATTCTTTGTGGAAAGTTGCACAGCTAAAATATTAGCAAATCTAGTCTTTGAAGTGAACATTAATTGTCAGTAAGTTGTCAGTAAGCCCTAGTGCTAGGCCTAGGACTTAAGTTTAGGGTTAGAGTTTAGATTTCCTGCTTAGGGTAAGCATTTAGATTTAGAATTAGGGCTAGGTTTTAGGGTTATGGTCAGGTTTAGGCTTAGGATTTATTGTTAGGGTTTACAATAAAGGTAAGGGTTATGTTTAGGCCTGGGATTAGGGTTAGGTTAAAGGTTTAGAGTTAAAATGTAGGGTTATGTTTAGGGGTTTCGGCCTAGGCTTTAGAGTTTGTGTTGGGGTTACAGTTTTCACTTAGCGTTAGGATTAGGGCTGGGATTTAGGGCTACGGTTACAATTACTGTCAAGGTTCAGGTTAGGATTTAGGGGAAGGGTTATTTTTGTAGTTATGCTAGTGTTTAGGACTAGGCTTAGCTTTCTCCCTCTGTCTTTTTTTTTTTTTATTTATTCTACAAATATAAAGGAAAAATTCAATAATCTGAAGAGTGAATCTAAGCAATTTCTTGAAACACTTTGAAGTTGATTATGAAAAGGTACCTAGGGCATACAATTGGGTGTATGCCCATTATTTAAATCTGAGCTCCCAAAATTTGATAGCCAAAATTTCTGTTATTTTGGAAAACCTGCTATTAATGCATGAGTCTTCGGATGTCAGGACCTGAAGTGTTTACATATATCTCAGGTTTCTCCCAGGGTAGTAGAATTCAATTTACAAGAAAGAAAACACAACCCTCCCTCAAAAACCACATGATGCTAATTCCATAATTTGATTGTCATCTTCAGCCTTCAATCTATTTGTCTTTTCTCTTCCTCATTCTCTCTTCATTTATTCCACCATAGCGTAACACAGCCAACAGTGCCATAGTATGATAACGTTATCTCTAGACTAGAAGAATAACCAAGAGATGCTTCCAAGGTACTGAAACACAACTGTGCATATCCAGAGTCTTCTCTAGTATCATTTTGTTCCATGCCAACTAGCAGTCTTTAAAATAATTCCTAGAAATGGTTTGAACATGAATGCTTTCCAGAGACCATTCACACAAAGTGGTTCGTATATGGCTACCCTCTTTTGGAGGTTAAGAACATTTACTAGCGTAGACACAATCTGTTCAATGCCAGATAGCCTCTGTGGCCAGAAACTTCCCCAAGCATGTTTAGCGTGGAAGTAAAGACATAACCCCGGTGACCTTAGTAAATATTACTGTAATTTGAGAGAAGAAATTACATCATATTCCAAGTCCTATGAACAATTTCTTTTGGGAAACCTCAGCATTTTGAACACATTATTCTTTGGTACTATAGGAACATTGTTTTTTTACATACCAGTGCAAGTGAAAACCTGAATTCAGAATGGGAGACACTGTGTTTGCAAATGTGTGTACATTGAGTAGGGTAACTCCCTACCCTACCCATTGAGTAGGGTAGCTCCTATCCTGCACAATATATATTTATATATACTTTTTTTTTTTCAAATAAACCACAGTAATTTAACATTTTTTCCCAAGCCACTGTAATAGTAACATGATCTTCTCATAGACCAATTCTTAGTTTTTCACTGTGCAGCCTACATCCGTGGCTTATGCATTATTGACTTCTGCGGCAGTGAGACTGAAGAGTTATGAAGCAAGACTAATGCTGCTGGCTGCAAGACCACCTGAGGTGCTCAGCCATGAAACTACCTTCTTTACAAAACCAGAGAAAGAAGTGTCTGTACACGCACCATCCAATTACTTCCAGTTACAATGCAGAAACATCAAAGTGATTCTTGCATCGAGCTACAGCTGAATGTCACATTTGCAATAAAGTCTACTCTAGCTCATGCGGCTTTGCTGTCCGGTCTGATGTAGCCAGAGCTTATGCGTTATGGTTGTTCAAGATGTGCCTATGAAGTCATCCACAACTGTCACTTTCTGAAATTATTAGTGATTTGCTCATCTGCACATTTGCTCATGGGCATCTTGGCAGAGTCTGTGTTCCTGTATTACTTCCATGTTCTTTGATCAAAGAGACATTAATCAACCTTCTGAGAGAATCAGACCAGAATAATGAGAATTTAGTGCCTAAATAGGTTTGCCTTTATTAGCCCTATAATTGTTTCATTTTCTCCATGTGGCTGCTCATGGCACACTCTCTAAAGGCCTGTACCATTTGTAAGACTCTTAGGTAATCTTTCGAAGCACCGCAACAAGTGCTGTGTTATACATACCCCGTGCTACCCTGGGTATTCCTCGGGTCTTTACAGAGGAGCCAGAGTGACTGATGTGATCCCTGACCACTGACTGCTGTGGCAAGCCTGCAGATGATGGAAGATCAGAAGCTTTTCATGGGAGAGTTTCCAAGTAAGTACAATTAGTCCTGCTTTTCCAAAAAAACCGTGGGTTTGCATACAAAAACCCCATAGTTGCTCCTTATTTCTTGAACAAGAGTGAACATCTCAAAGGTCTACCAAATCCTTCTTGTTCTTAACAAGTAACTAAGAAAGTGAGGGCAAAATAACTCCTAGCCAGAGGTGTCAAGATTTATATCCATGCTAAGATTCACTGTACAGAGTCATAATGTCTGTAAATGTGGAGGAACAAGTGTAAGTAGTTTGGAAGAGTGAAAGTAGATCCTTTCTAAATCTAAATCATCTCTGTTTCTTTGTTGTTTTGTTTGGCAATTATCCTTGTAGAGTGGAAAATGGTCATAACACTTTAAATTCAGTGCACATGGAACAATGAAATTACAGTTCTAACAGAATTTCTTTATTCTTCTTTTTTATTTCCACTGAACACCCTACTCATCACAGCCAGACTTATTCTAGCAGTCTTCTTCTGGTTAACTTATAAAAAATTTTCCTTGATAGATGCATTTAAACAGATAAATCATTTGTTTGGGATGCTTTCTTTTCAGTTAAATCAAAGCAAAATCAGAAATTCACACACTCCAAAAGCACTTCCTATGACTTCTAAATATCATTCAGAAGACCAGAACTGTGCTGATGTCAACCAAACATGTAGTAAGTTGGATTATGAGATGTTATTACAAATAGCACAGATTTGTTCATTTTCTTAGCTGTGTCTGAGAAAATAGCCCCAAAATAGGGCTATTTAGTAAGTGGGATTCTGTCAGCAGTGCATTATTGAGATAAAGGAATTTTGATTTGTTCATTTTCATTTTTGACAAAGCCTATTTTCAACATTGCAGCTCATTCTCCATCTTGAGAGGCTCTGGTGCAGCAGAGGTGGTTCAGCATTACTGGGCCACACACGGTTTAGTTCCTGTTAATGGTGGACAGCTATTGTAGGAGGTTTCTTTACTGAAAAGCAAAGAATTAAGTAGTACTAGTTTTAAAATGAAGAAATGAAGATACAGTTGTGAAGCCCTATCAAAAATACCCCAATTCTTTCTTATTTATCACATCTTACTTTTCAGAGTTTTTCAGCCTAAATTGACTACTCAGTATAAAATGGCTTGTAGAAAGGCTGTGACTGTTGCTTGAATCACACCCTGCACAAATACAGTGACATCCCAGTGCCTCACTTCAAAAGCTGATGCTCCTCTATTTCAGTTCCCCACTGGTTGCTTCAGCCTTACTGTGAAAGGCTGGATGTGGTATGGAGTTAAAATCAGAAGGAAAGAAAGGAGCTTGAAAAACACTGTGTAATACGGTATATCTTGATATATCAGTATCAGCTCTTTTAACGACGTGCCAGTTTGGAAACTGTCCTAATCCACACATTATTGCCTGCATATATGGGCTTCAACTTGGAAGGAAGAGGTGCCTAGAATTTGCCTCCCTGCTTAGGATTCATCCCATACTTTAAAACTACCACCCATCATGGCTTCCGTGACCTTTCTGCACTCAACCTCAGTAGGACTTGCAGCTGGCTCTGTGCATTCCTTTCTCTCTCTCACAGCCATGAATGGACCTTGCCGAACTTCTGTCATTGCAAAGCATCTCAGCAATTCACATTTCAGCTCTGTGCTGTGTAACAGCCATTGGGATTTGTCTTCTTGTGGCCCTGTGTTGGCCCTATGCTTGATTGTACCTACTCAAATGCTTTCAAAAAGCACATTTTCAAATTCACCAACAGCTTCTCTTAGTCTTGATCCCTCATTTTTTTTACCAGCCTGTCAGCCCCTGCAGTTACAGGCCTCTTTGGACTTTTCTCAGACACAAAACCCAGTTTCTTCTAAGTAGCAAAGTTATACAAACTGATATTAATTGCTTGACCAATAGTCTCACCTTTGGTATCCTGCACATTGGTCTGCCACTCTTGGTAATTCTGAAGCAGGTACTTGATGCACTATACAAATGATCATTATTTAAACTCTGCAGTGAAAAAAGAAAGAAGAATTAAGATAAATCAGTTATTTTTGTGTATTTTCATAAATCAGCATTCCCAACAAGGTGTCCAGTCTTTCACTCCTCCCCTTTTCATCTCAGCTCCTCATATCAGTCATGTTGTGTGACTAATAACAACTGGCTAGAAATAGTGTCAGGGTTCAAGGGTTTGAGGTGACAGTTTGAAATCAAGCTGACATTAACCTTGTTTTACAATAGACTTTGGACCAGACGCTCAGCAGCTGCAGTGCTGTGTTTCCACTGAACCCAGTAAGCAGAGCTAGTTCCCTGGCAGCTGAGAGTCCACCCAGGACTCATAAAATTCAAAGACCAAAATCTTATTTATAATGACAGAATGATATTAAAAGAACCGCAGAGTGACACTCAAGCACTGGTGTGCTGAAGTGAGAGCTGAATATCTCAGTTGTACCACATCGCAGCCCTGGCAGAACAGTGTTACCCACTTCCTTAAAATTTCCACATTGAAGCCTCAGAAGAACGATACCCACTTCAAGATTGTGTGTGCTTTATGCACTGTCACGGAGATTTTGCCTTTTTTTTTTTTTTTTTCTGATGAACACTATCATCCAGTTGAAAATGAATGACATTGATCCCTTAACATGATGGTATCAAGAATTTTACTGGGATAATCCTAAAAATCTCCATGTAGAACCACCTGAGGTTTTTGTTTTGGTTTGGGTTTTTCCCTAATCTGATTAATACCAAATGGATCATATTAATGATTTTGCTGATGCGTTACTCTCCAAAGGGCTGTGAAACTGCACACATTGACTCTCGCCTGCTGCTTTCTGGGAAAAATACCAAAGAGCTCCTACTGAGAAACGCAGTCTATGTTGGTATGAACGTGTCTCCAATTTATAGGCAGAAAAAGAAAGTGGCATTAAATCCCTGTGAAGACAATGTTTTTCCTTCTTTTTTTGTATTGCCTAGGGTCTGTCAATGACTTCAAATTACTGTTCAACTGGCCACAGTAAGTTCATCAAAAAATAAATGTATTACCTACTCTCTATTGAAGTATTCTTAAATACTTAACTAGTTACTAGTGCTGTAGCATACTAATTTGCAGCATTTATTGTAGTTACATAGTTTCCTTTTTTTTCCATACTCTGAAAATCCAGGGAAAAGAAAGGAAAGCTAGCGATGAGCCAACTAGTACAACTGACTTCTGTGATTTTCCTAATGGAAAGGGAGATGGAATAGGCAACTGACAGTTCAGCTCAGCTCCAACAAGGCACATGCAGGAGATCAATTTCAGAAGCAGGAACTTTATGAAATCCAACTCTGTGAGGGAAGACTGGTTGTCACATAAAATACAAGCAGCACCAAGTTCATAAAAAATAAAAAATACCTCTAGGGTCACTTGAACAGTTCAGTGATCCTTGAAATAAAACCTTTTTTCTGCCTTCCAGTTTGTTTGCATTTTTCTGCAGCATAGGCTAGACTGTGCAATGAGCTGTATTGCTGTTACAGTCTCCTATTCTGAAATCCCAGAAACAACATTAAATTTACCTTTTTTAATGGAGCGATCAAGACTGGAGACATTTTGGAGCTTAAGCCTGACATTTTTGCAGGTGAGTGAGCCTTTTCATACCTGTCTAGCAGGGAAGGCAGACAGACCATGGTTCTCGTGAAAGCCATAAAACAGGCTGCCTGAACTTGTCTGAAGAATTGGGCTTGCTGAGGATGCACAGGGATTGTGCCCCAGATGAGGAATAGAACTCATCTAGATAATCACGTCCAAGCGATTTCCCCTGGATCCGTAGAGTCAGTTTCTCCTGCATTTGCTGCTCTGAACTCTACGGAGCCTCTCCATTTCTGGTGAGCTCCCTGGGCTGAGCCTGAGTTCTTTCTTACTCAGGATGTGCCTGAAGCTTCAATTAATTAGTTTTTCCTTTTAAAAAAGCTTAAGAAACTGCTTTCAAAGGTTTGTGTTATATTGTAGCACCTTGCAACTAAATCTGTATTACAATCTTCAAAAACATAACAATCAACACAAAATCGATTTTTATAAACAAGATTGATTTTTACAAGCAGTTATTGAAAATAATTGCAAATACGTCCGACATAAACACATGCCACTCTTCCGTCATATATCCATTTGAACAGGTTTATTAGAAGGGTCGTATCCTAGGACACGAATGTCAACAATTTGTGAGTTCTGATATAACAGACTGTGATGTTTAAAAGCACTAAGGAAAACAACATCATCTATTTTCCTAATTTAAAGGCTAGCAATAACAGCTAATTATTCAACAGGAGCTAATGAACAACAGATAAAGCAACATCTTGTTTTGCAGATTAGCAATGGGTACTTAAAGACAATGATGGGAAACTGAGACATCATTTAGTTTTGGCTCCGTTTTGCCTGTGTACAGACTCACTGGAGGCTGGGAGCGCAGGGGAGCGAACTGTGTTCCCTGTGATCCAAAGACTATGGAGAGAAATCAGAGGTCCGTGGTAGCTTCACTGGATTTCAGGTCTGGGGTCGATGTGTCAGGTACCAAATACAGCCTGTACTGCAATGATTTATTGCGACGAGCCAAAGAGCCCTCCTGGGTGAGAAGGGTGGGGAGCACGTGCCTGCAGGGCAGTCACCAAGCAGAACTCACGTAGGCCGCGATAATTAATTATCAGCCTGTTGGGCACTTTTGTAAAGCTGATCTCTTGAGGATAGAATGCCAGGAACTAAACTACAGACTAGACGTACATCTCGTGTATGCCAAGCCACTCTTCCTTTGGACACCAACAAAATTATTTATAATATTTTGTGAGATATCGAGTTCATTTATTTTGTGAGATATCGAGTTAATTTCTTACGTGTCATTGGTAACCATGACGGCATTTTTAAGTCTGCAAGGTTTGAAGTGGCAAACAATGCAGTACACTTATTGATCAATAGCCTTATTTTAGCACTGTGAATACTGTAAATAGATTCTTTTCTGCTTTGTACTCGTCTGTGAAAGTCAAATTGAAAAGCACTGCTAACAGCCGAAATAACCAGGTTCAACTTAAAGTTATGCACTATGTAAAGGTTATTTTTTATACTAATTCTTTCTGAGGTCTTCTGCTTGTTAATAACTAGTGGTGTCAAAACCTCTGGAAACTTCATGATTATCTCCCACATTGTTTGATATAAGACTAGCTCAGAGAAAATGAAGGATTAATAACAGTAGGTAAGAACTGTAGAAGCCAATGGGCATCTCTTCACTAGATTCAACAAGAGCTGAATTGGGTCAAAATACACATTGATTCACTTGGACACACATGTGCGACTAGTACAGAATTATAGGGTTGGACTTATGACAAGGGATGTTATTTCTGCTCTTACTTAGCAGCAATTCCTTTTCTTTTTTACCCCATGGTCCAACAAATCAAACTTCAAAAGGTAATAATGGTGGTGTATTTCCCACTGACATCAGTTTACCTAAACAGATTTGGAACAAAGACAAATGAGGATGCTATTAGTTACATATATTTTAAATTATGGCCTCACCAGACTTTGTCTCTGTATTTGATCCTTTATTTTATACAGACTCCGTATGATGAAAACTGCCCTTCATATCCAACAGGGTGTACTAATGTGAGGTGTTGTTCAAGAGCACTGTCCCATTTCCAAACTCAGAGATGGTTGCACTGTAGTCTTAGAAGCAGCTGAAAGTTTTCAAGATGCTTACAAAATAATCTTTTGACAAATAATGTGATTTATGAATAGCTACCACTGAATTTTAAGGAACTTAGGAAAAATGGCAATACAGGAGCATACATTTAAATTAAGCTTCAAAAGAGAGGAAGAGTTAACTGAGAGCAGCTAGACAGATTGGGAAAAAAAAAAAGACTTACCACTTTTATTATCAAGTGATATCATAATGTCAAACTGGCAGAACAGGGCAATATCTTATAAGGGATAAGTACATGGAAAGTTTGAGAAGGCTGTCAGATGCCTGAATAGGGAGAAGTTAAAAAATTGTGGGTTATTTTCCCCCAATTTCTTAAGAGTCTTCAGTGAGCCAGGAGGGTGCTATATAGATATTCCACAACAGAGAGCACTCTTGTAGTTCAAAAGTTGTGAATTTCCATTATAAACTTATTTTGTTTCATGAGTGTTTCTGGAAGGGTTTTGGATGTTCGTGTTTGTTACATTTTTTACCAACCAGTCTATGAAAATTGATTGAAGGACACAGAGCCAAAGGGCTGTACTGAATAGCCCTTGCTGGATTTTCCATCCATTTATCTCTCAGGGCACGTTAATTTTTAACTTTCCAACTATCCTGAGGCAAGCTCAAGTGTTTCATATTGAACGGATTAAGGTACTAGGCTGGACATGAATGGCGTTTCCAGCTCTGACATTGAATTGCATTGGAAAGTCATTCGCACTCTGTTTTACTTCCACTCTTGTCCTTCTTGCTCAAGTCAGCTGTAAGCTACTAAGTGCTGCTTCTTTTATAGCATTTTTGCGTGCCCCTTAGCTTGTTATAGCTGTGTGATTAAAGCAGCAGAGACAAGAAAATGGTTACACTGGGTAGGACTATATCCAAGGCCATTTCATTGGTAAGCGAAGTGGAGCAAACTACTGCAACGGCTAGTGACAAGCATTTGTACGGCATTTCTTCAGTTCTTTTACTGGGCTGAGTTTCATTGATTCTCTACTATCATATTCCACGATAGGGCTTTTTAAAAAAACCAGACTGAACAGCCTTATGTATTCCATAAAACTCTTAATCCTTTCTGATGGAGAGAGCCCTTTGATAAAACTTATAGGTTTGGATCCAGTATACTGCATTAAATAATCAAATGTCCCTGGCATTTTAATTAACTCATATTTCTAGAGCCAATGCAAAACAAATATGGATGATTCTGAAAAATGTATCATTTTCTAATTATTGTAAGGGACAAATGCTTTTTAATTAACTGGCCAGAAACTATGCATCTTTCTTTTAAAAATCTTTCTTTTCTTTTCAGTATCCATTCATTTATGTAAATGTAAGATATTTTTGAACTAGAAAAAGAAGATTAATGGTTTGATTTACAGAATGTAGTCTACAAAGCCAGTTTGCAGAACTGTGACTCTTCTAGTTTTATTGCAGGAAACTTTCATCTTTTGGTCTTTTTGATTTGCAAACTTAAAAAACGTATAAAGACAGAACTCTTTGAATCCATGACCTATTACACTTCAGTATTGATCTTTCAGACCTTCTGACTTCTTTGTCTGAATTTTTGATAAAGAGAAAGCATAAGTGAATCAGCCCAGCTCCTCTGTGTCCATCCGTGGAGCTTCCCTGTCTCCTTGTGTTAATACACTGGTGTGAACCGCCATGCGTGGGCCAGCTGTCTCTGTGGCGCATAGTCACCGTGCAATGCAGCAACGGCGATAACTTGTTTGCACAGAGTAGATTATTGGGTGTTAGGTTATTTTAAAAAAAAAGAGAAAAAACAACAAAAATTATAAGCTTGGGTTTAAATCACATTTTGTAAAGCTGCAGAAAAGGGATCATTTATGTTCTAGAGTCTCATAGTTTAAAAAATTCCTCTGAATTTCTCTGTAAATATGATGACCTAATATACTGCAAGAAAGGTGAGCTGACGCAGGCTGTATAATTACTGAATTCCAAAAGCTTAAAACGCTTAAGCGCAGGCATATCATTATTCCTGAGCATCGTCCTGCTGAGCTGTATCATTTACCAATGGCATCGAGTGAGGCATCTGCATGGATGAACAAGGAGCTCCTGAACAATCTTGAATCGAAAAAGGAAGCCTACAGAGGCTGGAGGCAAGGACACGTAGCCTGGGAAAAATAGACAGAAATTGTCCAGGCAGCCAGGGATCAGGTTAAGAAAGCTAAAGCCCAGGTAAAATTAAATCTGGTCAGGGAGATCAAGTACAACAAGAAAAGCTTTTAAAGTTATGTTAGTGACAAAAGAAAGACTAAGGAAAATGTGAGCCCTTTCCAGAAGGAAACGGGAGCCCTGTGTGTTCAGGGTATGGAGAAGGCTGAGGTACTAAATGACTCTTTTGTCTCGGTCTTAACAGGCAAGTGCTCTAATCACACCACCTGAATTGCAGAAGGCAAAGGCAGGTACTGGGAGAATGAGGAACTGCCCACTGCAGGAGAAGATTAGGTTCAAGACCATGCAAGGAAACTAAAGGTGCACAAGTCCGTGGGACCTGATGAGATTAATCTGTGGGTCCTGAGGGAACTGGCGGATGAAGCTGCCAAGACACTATACTTCATATTTGAGAAGTCATGTCAGTGTGATGAAGTTCCCACTGACTGGAAAAGGGGAAACATAACCCCCATTTTACAAAGGGGAAATAAAAAAGGAAGACCCGGGGAACTACAGACCAGTCTGTCTCACCTCTATGCCTGGCAAGATCATGGAGCAAATCCTCCTAGAAACTCTAAGGCACATAGAAAATAAGGAGGTGGTTGGTGACAGCCAACATGGCTTCACTAAGGGCAAATCGTGTCTGACAAATTTGGTGGCCTTCTACGATGGGCTTACAGCATTGGTGAATAAGAGAAGAGCAACTGACATCATCTACCTGGACTTGTGCAAAGCATTCGAGGCTGTCCCACACGACATCCTTGTCTCTTAAACTGGAGAGGTGATTCTGCCCCTCTACTCCTCTCTCATTAGACCCCACCTGGAGTAGTGTGTCCAGCTCTGGGGGCCCCAGCGTAAGAAAGACATGGACCTGTTAGAGCGAGTCCAGAGGAGGCCATGAAGATGATCAGAGGGCTGGAGCATCTCTGCTATGAAGACAGGCTGAGAGAGCTGGGATTGTTCAGCCTGGAGAAGAGAAGGCTCCAGGGGGACCTTACAGCAGTCTTTCAGTACTTAGAGGGGGCCTACTGAAAAGGTGGAGAGGGACCCTTTATCAGGGAGTGGAGCGATAAGACAAGGGGTAATGGTTTTAAACTGAAAGAGGGGAGACTTAGATCAGATATTAGGAAGAAATTCTTCACTGTGAGGGTCATGAGACTGGGACAGGTTGCCCAGAGAAGTTAGAATTAAATCTAAGCTCAGTTAGAATTAAATAAGCTCAGTTAGAATTAAATCTAGCCAAGGAGATCAGGGGAAACAGCAAAAATTTCTATAGGTACATTAATGGTAAGAAGAAGACTAGGGAAGGTGTGGGCCCCCTCAGAAAGGAAATGGGAGAACTGGTGACAAGCGCTATGGAGAAGGCCCTGGTTCTCAACGACTTCTTTTCCTCAGTCTTCACTGGCAAGTGCTCCAGCCACACTCCCAGAGTCACAGAAGACAATGGCAGGGGTTGGAAAGAAGTGCCCATTGTAAGTGAAGATCAAGTTCGTGACCATCTGATGAACCTGAAAGTGAACAAGTCCGTGGGACCTGATGGGATACCCCCCCGGGTACCAAGGGAACTGGCGGATAAGGTTGCTAAACCGCTCTCCATTATATTCCAAAAGTCATGGCAGTCTGGTAAGGTCCCCGCTGACTGGAAAAGGGGAAACATAATCCCCATTTTCAAAAAGGGAAAAAAGGATGAAGCAGGGAACTATAAGGAAGTCAGTCTCACCTCTGTGCCTGGTAAGATTATGGAGCAGATCCTCCTGGAGGCACTGCTAAGGCAGAAGAATAATGAAGAGGTGATTGGGTACAATGAACATGGCTTCACCAAGGGCAAATCATGCCCGACAAACCTGGTGGCCTTCTATGAGAAGGTCACAACATCAATAGACAAGGGGAGAACAACTGATGTCATTTACTTGGACCTGAGCAAAGCCTTTGACACTGTCCTGCATGACATCCTGGTCTCCAAGCTGATAAAATATGGGTTTGATGGACTGACAATTCAGTGGATAAAGAACTGGCTTGACGGCCGCACCCAAAGAGTGGCTGTCAATGTGTCCATGTCCAAGTGGAGGCCAGTGACAAGTGGAGTCCCTCAAGGATCAGTACTGGGACTGGTCTTGTTTAACATCTTCGTCAGTGACATGGACAGTGGCATAGAGTGCACCCTCAGCAAGTTTGCTGCCGACACCAAGCTGTGTGGGGCGGCTGACACGCCAGAGGGAAGGGATGCCATCCAGAGGGACCTCGACAGGCTGAAGAGGTGGGCCCACGCCAACCTCATGAAGTTCAACAAGACCAAGTGCAAGGTCCTCCATCTGGGTTGGGGCAATCTCAAGCACCGATATAGGCTGGGCAGCGAGTGGCTTGAGAGCAGCCTTGAAGAAAAGGACTTGGGGGTGCTGATGGACAAGAGGCTCAACATGAGCCGTCAGCGCGCACTAGCCGCCCAGAAAGCCAATTGTATCCTGGGCTGTATCAGAAGAAGTGTGGCCAGCAGGTCGAGGGAGGTGATTCTCCCCCTCTACTCCACTCTTGTGAGACCCCACCTGGAGTACTACATCCAATTCTGGAGCCCCTACTACAAGAAAGATATGGACGTGCTGGAACCTGTCCAGAGAAGGGCCATGAGGATGATCAGAGGGCTGGAGCACCTCTCCTATGAGGACAGACTGAGAGAGTTGGGCTTGTTCAGTCTGGAGAAAAGAAGGCACTGAGGAGACCTTATAGTGGCCTACCAGTATCTTAAGGGGGCCTACAAGAAAGCTGGTGAGGGACTTTTTAGTATGTCGGGTAATGGTAGGACTAGAGGGAATGGATTAAAACTAGAGACGGGTCGATTCAGACTGGGTGTTAGGAAGAAGTTCTTCACCACGAGGGTGGTGAGACACTGGAATAGGTTGCCCAGAGAGGTGGTGGAAGCCCCATCCCTGGAAGTTTTTAAGGCCAGGCTGGATGGGGCTCTGAGCAACCTGATCTAGTGGGAGGTGTCCCTGCCCAAGGCAGTGGTTTGTAACAGGTGATCTTTAAGGTCCCTTCCATGCCAAACTATTGTATGATTCTAAGTCAGTCCTTACAGGATGGAGCTCTTAGAAGGTCTTCTGAACAAGCAGCAGGATCTTTCAAATAGTAAAATTTCTAAAGGCGTTCAAAACATAAAAGCTAATTTTTAGTTTCTATTTAAGTAACGACAGAAGAAGAAAGGGAGAATGGAGAAATTAAAACTTTTTCTTGATGCATTTACATTCTGTCTTCTCACCACTTATTTACATGTGGAAACCTGTTACAATGGGAAAATTCAGATTGAAAGACAGCTCTGGAAGCCCTCCCAGGATACTGTCAAATGATGACTCGCCCACCACTTGCCTGTTACCCTATTAATTAATCTAACTGCAGTTAAAATCACAGTCAGAGGTAGGATATGGGAAATAAACTTACTTTCGTTAGAAGAATCTCATTTAAAAAGAATAATTCCAACTAATAAAATAAAGAAATATTTAACAGATTACAAGCAGATCATCCACTTTCAGCATTGTTCCATAAGAACTGCATAACTTGACTAACTGAAAAAAAATGAAAAAGTACAGTAAAACTGTACTCACAATACAACGAGGCTCTTTAAATGATGATTGAAGTCAGTCTTTTCCAGATGCTGTGGTTGTCTGTACTTTTTGTTCCTCTATCCAAGTTGTCCTGTTCCTGTGTCCTTCTGCCTTACCTTCATCTCTCACAGAGAAGTGTGATGGTCTCTGACCCTTGCTGATACCTTGGGGTTTAACTAGCAGTTTCTTGTCCTGACACGATGTTGTAGAGGGGTTTGGTGTCACTAGAGTGTGTTTTTTGGCCCACCTACATTGAAGCTTCTTTGAAGCACACCTCCATCCAAGCACACCACCAACACTTTAATGACAGTAAAATAAGTAAAAGAAGAGCGATGGTGGGTTTAGGAACAGATCACCACCTCTATCAAGGGAAACCTATGACTTATGAATCAGACCGAGCTCTTCGGCCAATCAGTTTCTATATCAGAAACTGACTCCCTCCTGCTGATGGGAAAGGGATCCAATATGAGAAGTCAGAGCTATGAAATCCACAATGTTATTAATTTCAGCCAATACTAGGGCAAAACTATCAACTGTGGCTTTCTCCTTTATACTTCCAAGATCTTTCCTGAGAGGGAAGGCTCCTGGGCTTGTTATAGGTAAGATTTTGTAGATGTGTACTATACTGAGTTTGTCTTTTGCAGAGAAAGTCAAGTAGATTTTGTGTGTCACCCTGAAAGATCTGGTTATCAGGCTGTAAGTCACCCATTTGGTCTCCCCATTTCACATGGCCACATGACACCTTTCAATAAATTGTGACTAAAACTGGTAGTGACAGAAGTAATCTCAAAAAATCTGGATGTATATTGTTCTGGGTAGGTTTGATGCTAATGCAGAAAATGGAGGTTTTTCTTTGTGAGAGACCGAACCTTTCAGTAGTTGTGTGAGACACGAGAGTAAGACTGAGTAACACGGGTGACACGGTGTGTCGTGGTAGCCAAGAGTTTAGAGTCAGCCTTAGAGAAAAATCTTTTCATGTCTTCTCAAACCCCTGGTAAGTTTCAGCATTGCCGGTAGCTGCACTACCTTTAAGAGAAAATGACAAGCTTGAGGGGCAATATGGCTCCTGGGATTCATAAAGGAATTACAGGTTTCCTTTGCCACTCAGTCACTAACTCAAACCAACCCTGAAAAAATAATTTGCACATAATAGCTAACTCCATGAAATTATTTTGTCTCTCCCAGGGAATGATCTAGAACAAATTTATGTTTTCCTTATGCATATGTGTGAATGGCAGCATCCTCTGAGTAACTACTGCACTTCATTCTTATTCCATAGTCAGGAAGGTGTCTATGAATACCCAACGCCTACAGACGTGTTGACTAACCTTGGCTGGGCATACAGTTCTCCCCTTGTTCTGTACCACAGATCTGTTTTAGCATAATATTTAATGTGGTTTATGGCTGCTTTTCTGCTTATACATTTTTTAAACTGACCCTTATCCTTTCTTCCTAGGAAGACCAACAGATGCTTTTGCCCTGTCATCTGCCATGCAGAGGCTTTAAAGAGGTAGGAATACAAGGGAAGAAAATTCATTTTGGTATTTTTCTTCTAGAGGCAGTTTTTAGTACTTCGTTAATTTCTGCCCCAGGATGGCAGTGAGATTTATGACCCAATGCCTTTTTGGTAATGCATAGAATAAAGCAGTGGTACCTCTGGTGCTGCTGAGAAAGACGCTTACAGCACACACCAGCTGCCACATGCAACACTAAGTCACTCCTACTCCTCACAACTGTCCCTGGCACATCCTCATTTTTTCTGTTGTTTTTAGCTGAGAGTATTCTCTCGCTGCTTCCCAGTTCTTTGCCTTTTTGTTGTTGTGCCATTATTCTCCACTTTTTCTTGCTTGGTGGCCAAGAAACTGTCATTTTTTAAGGCTCATCCTCGTGTGTTGTCCCTCTTATTTACGGTACAGCAATAATTAATGGCAACCACCTGTTCCTGTCTTGATAATCTATTTTTCAGATAAATATGGAAAATAAGCTCTGCAGTGAAGGTTTGTGCTTCTTTGGAACAGATTTTGCTTCAGGTGACATAGACTTTTTGGGACTAGAACAGTAAGATTATGATTTTCTTTCTCATACTTGCATATGGCCACTTTGCCTCTTAGACTGACCAGTCTGAGAATAACTAGAATAAACAGGTCTCCCCCATATTTCACTTCTTCAACTAAGTCCCTGGGTAGCAAACAACGTTTTCTCCAGCGCTTTGTACAGCCCAAGCTGATGTGACGAGCTCGAAGGTGTTCCCAGTAATAACTGCTGCCAGTCCGTGCCATGAAAATCTCTCCCGAACAGCTTTTGGGCAGCACGGCTGGAGGCAGAGCCTTTCCTTCTCCACAGAGAGTGTGCCAAGGTCACACTTGTCTCCTTGCGTATGCGTGGATGTACTTAGGCTGTTAGAAATCAACGCAGAAAAGACATGATGTAAAAGAAAGGGAAGCAAATATGGGCAAGCAACTTGAAAGTTGGTGAGGTGGGGACAGGAGAGGTTGGACTCTTCTTCCCTGTACTCGTGTTAAACCTCTGAATGACGTTAAGTTTGCTTAGCTGCCCATGAACTGGATTTCCTCATTTTTAAATGCCACATTCTTTTCTTGCTCTCTCCCAACGTTTCTGCAATTCATTTTCCCTCTGACTTCCTTTGTTAATAGGCCTTGGTGACTGCTTTGCCTCGACAGAGGTTTTATAAAAAGCCGTTAGCATAAATCCCACCCCCGCACAGTGATAATAGCATTATTTTTTTCTTTTCTGTCTCTTGTCTGTCACCAAAATGACACTTCAGTTTCTCTGTTCAGCCACCATCAAACTTCAGCTTAATGCTATATTGCCTAAGAGACCTATGATCGTGGAAAGAAAAGTGATCCAAGTCATTAAAGGAGGAAAAAATAAAACATTTCAATAAAAAGGAGTGATATAAAAGGGGCGTAACTAGATAATCTCCATTTCTTCTCTCCCTCAGTCCCCTGTTACAACGCGTACGTGCAATTACAGCATCTGTTATCCTGATGGCCTGGAATGTAATACCAACACCAGTTATGTGATTTTGCAAACTTCATGGTGTCTAATAACAGGGGCTCAGAGGACACTATTAAAATTGAGTCTAAATGAAAACTCTTCCAAAAATTGCTAAATAACAGGCAAGGGAAAACACGCTGAATTTACTTTTGTTCTGTTAACAGTTGGGCAGACTGCTTTGGTTTGAACAACAAAAAAGTGTCCTGAACTTTTTTCATCCTCAGGAGTTTCTAAACCAGAAGTTTAAACTATTGCACATTAAAGAACTTCAGCTAAGAAGGAATTTCTTCTCTCAACTCCATCCACTTGATTGGACCCACAAGACCAAACGATTTCCTCTTTTCCATGGTATTAAACGTATGCAAATCTGTTTTCTTGACTCAGAGGCTTAATGTAGTTTATAATTTGAGGCAGAGTCTGCTAAGTTATGCATTTTGAAATTAGCCACTAGGAAGAATAAGTAGAAGAAACATTTTCTTGAGGTGAATTTCATAGAAATACAAAATATTGCAACAAAACTTTAACAATGCATTTTGGGATAGACTGATAATTACGGTTTTTATTACTTCACAAGCTATTCTGCTGTAACCTTTGCAGCACCGTCCTCATTAGAACAGCATGACTTCATATGCCCTGTGGTATTTACCATCCGTGTTGTATAAAATCTGCCATCCTAGGTAACAGCGCAAACATTTTTACAAAATGTCAAATGAGTAGGAGGGAATGGAATAAAAGATACATTTGTATAGGCAAATTTTCATTTCTTTCAAATAGCATGATTAAAAAAAAGAATTTTAGTAAAGTTCTGTACTAACACATACTTATCTTGCAGCCTCAGCACAACAAACGTGAGAAGATATCTAGAAAACAGAAAAAAGGAGTGACCTGTTGTTTCAAGGATACAATATTTTTTTCCTGGATTAAGAACATTTTCTGCCAGGATAAGGGAGACAAAATGAAGGCTGTTGAGGCAGACAATAGCTGAGCTCAATACACTTACTTATTCTTTGTGGTTGCCCATGTTATGGCAGGGATATAGGGAAGCAGCAAAGATTAAGTGATTTGTTTCAAATAAATTAGGGTGCCTGCGGTAGGGTGCCAAAGGCATCTACATATTTAAATGGTACATGACAAAGCCAAGGCCCAGGTCTGCTAAGCAGATTGTCTTCTCTACTTTTCACTGAGCTAACATTTCTGAACTGCTTTTTTCAATTTTGTTTTTCATTTTAGTCTGTCCCGCGTATTGACTTGGTAGGTTTATGTCTGTTAACTCCTGTGAAGAGGCATACTTTAATCATGAGTGAGAGCTGCTAAATCTGCAGCACTGAGAGGTGAGCACATCGCTGCCAATGACACAACTAGAATATGCCTTGTTTAAAAACCCTTATGTCCTTAAGGGTCTCCAAGACAAAGAGCACACAAGGTTCCCATCCTTTCATACGCTGGTATATATTTACATACATATAAATATATATATACACATATATAAAAATATATATATTTTTATATTTTATATCTATATAAATCTACATCTTAGTACATGCTCATCTGTGTCCTATAAGATCTTAAAATACATATGTCTATTTTATTGTACAAGTCTTCTTTCCTAGCTAAACTGAAAAGCCATGTCCATAATTTGCAGCCTGTAAATCTTCATGGCATTTCCATGACACAATGACAGTTTACCTTTTTTTATATGGAGCCGGTGGAAAAGAGGGGATGTAGAAATAAAGGTCAGAAAGATGGGAAGAAAGACTAGGAGTGTGAACAGAGACTTGTGGCTTGCTGAGTTAGGACTCATTCTTTCCAGTTTCTGTGTACATTTCTGGTTCATAGAATCACAGATTCATAGAAGGGTTTGGGCTGGCAGGGACCTTTAAAGATCACACAGTCCAACTCCCCTGCCATGGGCAGGGACATCTTCCACTAGATCACGTTACTCAAAGCCCCATCCAACCTGACTTTGAACACTTACAATGATTGGGCCTCTGCAACTTCTCTGGGCATCATGTTCCAGTATCTCGCCACCCTCATCGTAAACAATTTCTTCCTCATGTCCAACCCAAATCTACTCTCTTTCAGTTGAAAACCATTGCCCCTTGCCCTATCACTACAGGACCTAGTAAAAAGTCTCTCCATGTTTCTCATAAGCCCCCTGTATATACTGAAAGGCTGCAGAAAGTTGTCCCTGAAGCTTTCTCTTCTCCAGGCTGAACAACCCCAACTCTCTCAGCCTTTCTTCATGGGAGAGGTCTTCTAGCCCTCTGACCGTTTTCCTGTCCCCTCCTCTGGACCAACTCTAACAAGCCCATGTCCTTCTTGCACTGGTGACCCCAGAGGTGGTGCAGTACGGCAGGTGGGGTCTCACCAGAGCAGAATAGAGGGGAAGAATCACCTCCCTTGACCCGCAGGCCACCCTTCTTCTGATGCAGCCTTCTGGGTTTTCTGGGCTGCAAGCACAGATTGCTGGCTCATATCCAATTGTCTGTCCACCAGCATCTCCAACTCATCTCTGCAGGGCTACTCTCCATCTGTTCATCTCCCAGAGTGTACTGATGTTGAGTATTGCCCTGACTCAGGTGCAGGACATTGCACTTGGTCTTGGGCCACATGAGCCTGTCTCCCAAGCCTGTCCAGGTCCCTCTGGATGGCATCCCTTCCCACTGGTGTGTCAACTGCAGCACTCAGCCTGGTGTCATCTGCAAACTTGCTGAGGGTGCACTCACTCACACAATCTATGTGATTAATGAAGATATTAAAGTGTTATCTCCAATAGCAATTGATAATAGCTGATATGGACCTTCCATTGGGTCATTGCTGCTTCACCACACACCATAAGGAGCTAATGTGATTTGTTATAGATGTATATCCAGCAGTAATTCCACTAGCAGGCTTAACTGTTACTAATTCATAATTCCAGCTGTAAGTTTCTAACCAGCGCTGTTGAGCATTTACTGAAATGGCCCCAGATAAACCTTATCCCATTTTCTTTCCACAATGTGGGTTTTGAGACCCTCCCATAGCATTGCTTTTTAAAATTATTAATTTCATATAAAATCACAATACTTATGAGCCCTGTTCATGCACTAATATCCCATATATTCAATATGATATAAATAAAACAGGAAACATATTCTTTTTCATCTCACATACAATCCCAGACAGGGAGCGTACACGTGCAAAGACACAAAGGATACAGAAAATGAAGATGGAGCGTTTATACTGTTTGACTTTAAAAATTTTAGGAGGCTGATGTACTGATGTTCTCTAGTAACCATAAAGAAAATGAAAGTCCAAAAGCAACTAGAACTATGACACAACAGTATCATCTTATGCTTAAGCTTTGCCCTTGACATTGACTTTATAGGAAGCCTTCAGTGACTGGGTTCCTAACTACACACAGCACATTTAAACAGCTGTGACTGTCCCCTTGGGAAAAAACAACGCTCCATGCTGTTTACTAGGAGACCCAGGAAACACACTGGACAAGAGCAGCAGTGACTGTCCCTGTCCTGTCAAACAGGGATTTTTTGTAAGCATGACTGAAAAAAAAAGTTATTTAAGTAGAGAGAACGGAATGAGAAGCGCTTGGAAAGCAGCGGCAGGAATGCACGTATTCAGGACAGCATTTGTATATTTCTGGGAAAACAGGTTGGGTGTGGAAAGATGCTCAGACCTAGACAGGAATATGACTCTCCAGACATCATGGGTCTGCAACACCTATCAACACTCCAAATTTTGCATGAATAAGGCCTTTGTCTTAGCGTGCTAAAGTACTTGTGATGATCCAAGCGGATGCCAAAAGCACAGAATCAGTTTGCCATCTGTATGCCATGAATTCTGTCACTGACAAAACTCCAGTGCCAGGTTAGACTCAGAGGTGAGGGTGCAACTTAACATCTGCACTCCTCTGGAAAGAGAGCGATGGGAAGACAGTGCAGAAGAGCTGCTTTGATTTCTCTTCTGCACCTCTGTGAGTTTTTCTGTGTCTCATAAAAATGATTCTACTGGACACATTCCTCGGTAAAACAGCTTTGGGAGGCTGCTACATTTTCACTATTTGTGTTTGGTCACTACCGAATGCAGGTGATTTTAGAGCAAATAAAAGGGTCGCAGTGCCTTTATGCAGGGTAATGCATACAAATGAAAACTTCCTTTTCAGGATACGGACATCTGATACCACACACACCCCTCCCATCCCAAAGAACGTTCTTCTCACTGGTGCCTGCTGAAGAACAGAGGCAAGTAAGTGCTCATTGCTGCCTCTCCCCACCGTGAGAGGGGGTGATGACACAGGGCAGTTCATGGGCATAATGCAGGAACACAGCGATGGCAGATTTTAGAAGGATCCGCCCAAATGACTCCATGAAAACATTTATTTTCCATTTGTAAAACTTGACTATGAAATATTTGCCAGATTGTACTTAGGGGTGAAATATTTTTTAAATAACATGTCAGTGTCTAAAATTGGATTCTGCCTAGCTGCAATGTTTTCAGATTCTTGCAAGAAAGTTTGGACATTGCCCATTCCCCAGTGAGTTAGCATATGTCAAGTGTTGAAATGGGTTATTTTCAATAAATTGCATCTTAACATTTTAATACATTAATGAGAAAACACAGGTGGTGAGTCGCCATTAAATTTACCACACTATGTGGCTCTCTTCATCGGTTGATGCTCCTTTTACCCATCAATCGAGGATGCTAAGAAAATGCATCATATCTTCGGAGAAAATGTCTCCCTTGCACTTCTCCATCCCACTCTTTCAGGGCCATGGGCTTTAATAAGAAAGCCTCAGCTATGCGCAGTTAAAAAAAAAACAAACCAAAATGCAATGCTTAGGATGTCATTTTCAAAGAGGACGGAGGTTTGTCAATAAATATGAATGAATTTATAAAGGAACATTTGTTCCATATGGAGCAAGTATCACAGACCTTTCACCTTTCACTGAAGGATTGCTGTAAAGGTATTTGCAATCGAAGTGAAAAAGCAGCGTCGCCGGCAGCGGCAGAGGCAGACGCGCATTCTGTGCCACAGAAAATAGTAATGCTTCTGAAGCATCCCGTCAGGAGCGCAATATTTAAGAAGTTTGCACATTGAGGCACAGATCCCGCCTGGGGGAGTGGAAATTTCATCAACTGTTTCAAGGGTTTAGGGGAAAGAGCGTTGAGGCTAAACTATTGAATTCGCTGAATTAATCGATTTAACTAATCAAGTTACAGATGGGGCTTGTGGTGCTGAAAAAAGGCATGTAAACACACACCTTAAATGAAAATTTAAACATCAAACCCAGGTTGCAGAAACTGAAGGGGATTGTTTTTATAACTGTTATTAGATATGGTGAAATCCTGGAATGTTGGGT